>NC_064627.1:1021678184-1022984017 GCF_023864275.1 Schistocerca cancellata
CATTGTGTTACAAGTGGGGGTTGATTCTTGTCCTGTGGTGTGTATCGGTGTAATATTATAAAACTTGGGTGCTTTGTGGGGACTGTGAGTCCATTAGGAGACTCTGGCATTACTCCTGTTGTATTTTGGAGCACGGAGTAACTATCCTTATGATGGAGACGCGTAGGTGTTCAGGGAGCCGCCATCTGAAAAACCAGCCAGACAATAACCGTGAACAAGGACGAGATCAAAATGTCGAGTCCGACCAGGAACGAAACTTGGAAAACACAAGTACAAGTGTTGTCTATCCTGAGGCCGCTGTAGTGATTTCGAATCATTAGATAAATGCAAATTCATTACAGACTATGCTACAACAATTACTAGACAGTAATAGGAGACATATCGAGGAAGCGAATAAAAAACAAGCAGAAGAAAATAGAAGACATATCAAGGAAGGGAATAAAAAACAAGCAGAAGAAAATAGACATATCGAGGAAGCGAATAAAACACAAGCAGAAGAAAACAGGAGAGAGATTGAGGAAGCAAATAAAAGATTGAGTAGTGAAATAGCAATTCCGCTTTAGAAGAGGGGCAGCTAATCATCAATAGCACCGGTCCTCATGAAGTTGACGCCAACCGAGTCAGCCAGTAGTCATTAATTCCTTTGATTAGAGGTATTTGGCTCCCCATGTGTATCTAGACACATTATAAATGAGTTATGTAGGAGCGTTTTGCAGGTCTGTATGATGTGGGACGTGTCGGTGTGATACATATACTCCATTCCTAAATAAAGTAAATTTGTTTCTCGGTCCATGGACCTAGTGCAGGGTGAGTCCATTTACCAGAAACGTGTAGGAAGAGGTTGAGTGCTGGTGGCTTAGTTTGAAACAATTTTCTGAGGTTGGTGGCGGAAGCGCAAGTGAGTTTTGTTTACTGGCAGATTTCAAACTTGGCGCTGGTTCCTAGGAGGAGAAGGTGGCGGTCTGGTCCTCGAAAAGTATTTGAAATTAGGGAGTTGAACACGTTTGTATACGTATATGAAACTGTAAATTGAAATATTTAATATAGCGGTGTGGTGAGAGTGAAGTAGCGAGCGTTCTCGCGACGAGCATACGCGCTGTTATACGGTCATGGTGGATTCCATGGCGTTCGATACGCTTACCCACAGTCGTTTAATGAACAAAGTAAGAGCATATGAACTATCAGACGAATTGTGTGATTGGATTGAAGTGTTCCTAGATAACAGAACGCAGCATGTCATTCTCAATGCAGAGAAGTCTTCCGAAGTAAGAGTGATTTCAGGTGTGCCGCTGGGGAGTGTCATAGGACCGTTGCTATTCACAATATACATAAATGACCTTGTGAATGACATCGGAAGCTCACTGAGGCTTTTTTGCAGATGATGCTGTGGTGTATCGAGAGGTTGTAACAATGGAAAATTGTACTGAAATGCAGGAGGATCTGCAGCGAATTGACGCATGGTGCAGGGAACGGCAATTGAATCTCAATGTAGATAAGTGTAATGTGCTGCGAAAACATTGAAAGATAGTCCCCTTATCATTTAGCTACAAAATAGCAGGTCAGCAACTGGAAGCAGTTAATTCCATAAATTATCTGGGAGTACGCATTAGGAGTGATTTAAAATGGAATGATCATATAAAGTTGATCGTCGGTAAAGCAGATTCATTGGAAGAATCCTAAGCAAACGCAATCCGAAAACAAAGGAAGTAGGTTACAGTACGCTTGTTCGCCCACTGCTTGAATACTGCTCAGCAGTGTGGGATCCGTACCAGATAGGGTTGATAGAAGAGATAGAGAAGATCCAACGGAGAGTAGCGCGCTTCGTTACGGGATCATTTAGTAATCGCGAAAGCGTTACAGAGATGATAGATAAACTCCAGTGGAAGACACTGCAAGAGAGACGCTCAATAGCTCGGTACGGGCTTTTGTTAAAGTTTCGAGAACATACCTTCACCGAAGAGTCAAATGGTTCAAATGGCTCTGAGCACTATGGGACTTAACTACTGTGGTCATCAGTCCCCTAGAATTTAGAACTACTTAAACCTAACTAACCTAAGGACATCACACACATCCATGCCCGAGGCAGGATTCGAACCTGCGACCGTAGCAGTCGCGCGGTTCCGGACTGAGCGCCTTAACCGCGAGACCACCGCGGCCGGCCCACCGAAGAGTCATGCAGTATATTGCTCCCTCCTACGTAAATCTCGCGAAGAGACCATGAGGATAAAATCAGAGAGATTAGAGCCCACACAGAAGCATACCGACAATCCTTCTTTCCGCGAACAATACGAGACTGGAATAGAAGGGAGAACCGATAGAGGTACTCAGGGTACCCTCCGCCACACACCGTCAGGTGGCTCGTGGAGTACGGATGTAGATGTAGATACAAGCTGTTCATTGCTGTGTTTGAAAGGCTTGTGGTTCCGCCGAGTGAGTTCTCTTGTAATAAGCGTTCACAAGTAATGTTTTAAGACGTTCCTTCAGAGCGGTCTTGGTAACTGAGAATCAGTTTAACTTTGAAAATATTAACAGCTAACTGACATCAAGGCTTTAGCCAAAATTGTCAGAAGGGATGGGTCAGGATCCAGTCGCACCTTGGTTGCCGATTGAAATTAAGCGGTTGGTTGCTTTGAAATAAGCCTTATCACTGTCTTATTGTTTCCTAATCTGTTTAACCTTTAAGCACAGGCGTGCATCTTAATCCCAAAACTTTCGACATACGGCTTTCAAATTAAAAGTCAAGTCATTTGTTTTGAGTAACTGAATCACTCTCGTCATCATTGTTGCTTATATAGTTTTCATGTGTTGCAGAACGGCATTTAATAAGGCAGACTGTGTGCAGCACGGTAGGAAACACTGCTGTTTCACTATAAAACGGGCGGCCTGCAAGTCTGGTGGTCTTGTAATCACTGTCATGTTTTTTGCTGTTTTGCAATACAGCACTTCAAATTTCTTTTTTAAAAGTTTATTCATGTTAAGGTTTAATGTCCAAAGAACTTTGCAAATTTGTTCATTTTCCTAAAGAAAATTTTATGGTTTTATATATATTGTTAATGGGTTCCTGTAGTCATGTCCTAGTTCATGAACCACGGGTAACGTATGAGTGGCCAAATAAGTGGTCCCGACAGTCGGGATACCAGTTACTTTGGAATAAGGCTGGGCATCTCGGACATATTCTGAGTCGTGGTCACCTTTGTGCTCATACGGCAAAGACTACCAAATCCACCGGTTAGTCCCTCAGCCGTTAGGGGTAAAACCCAATGGGACTCGGGGCAAGTGAGGCTAGCAACCTGCTTCCCTGGTACTTTAAATATGATGCTGGCAACAATCAGAGCAAAATGCCTCGGACCTTTGGAGGTGACGGAGTCCCACCTCTAACTGACAAACGAGGGACTCCTAAGATACGACTTGGCAAACAAATAGTAATGAGATGGGGAGCTATTAACATCAATGGGGGCTACTCTGGGAAGAAGGTAGAGCTGGCAGAGGCTGCAAGTAAGATGGGGCTGGACGTTTTAGCTGTTAGTGACATTCGGGTAAGGGGTGAGAAAGAAGAGGAAGTGGGAGAATACAAGGTCTACCTGTCAGGAGTCAAAGCAGGAATAGCACAATGGGGTGTAGGGCTTTACATCAGGAAAGAAATGGAACCCAGCGTAGTTGCAATAAGGTATGTAAACGAACGACTGATGTGGATATATTTGACAGTGTCTAGCAAGAAAATTAGGATTGTGTCAGTATATTCGCATTGTGAAGGGACAGATCAAGATAAGATGGATAGTTTTTATGAGGCACTCAGTGATGTAGTTGTTAGAGTAAAGGACAAGGACAGTGTTCTGCTCATGGGTGATTTTAACGCCAGGATTGGAAATCGAACAGAAGGGTATGAAAAGATTATGGGTAAATTTGGAGAGGATATGGAGGCCAACAGTAACGGGAAACAACTCTTGGATTTCTGTGCCAGTATGGGCTTAGTAATCACAAACTCCTTTTTTAAACATAAGAACATTCACCGGTATACTTGGGAAGGCAGGGGAACCAGATCTGTCATTGACTATATAATAACAGATCAGGAATTCAGGAAGGCTGTGAGGGACACACGTGTATTCAGGGGATTCTTTGATGACACTGATCATTATTTAATCTGCAGTGAAATTGGGATTGTGAGGCCGAAAGTGCAGGAGGTCAGGTCCATATGTAGGAGGATAAGAGTGGAGAAACTTCAGGATAAGGAAATCAGGCACAAGTACATAACAGCGATCTCAGAAAGGTACCAGTTAGTTGAATGTAGTCAATTACAGTCATTGGAAAAGGAATGGACAAGGTACAGGGACACAGTACTAGAAGTGGCTAAAGAATGTCTTGGAACAATAGTGTGTAAAAGTAGGATGAAGCAAACAGCTTGGTGGAATGATACAGTCAAGGCAGCCTGGAAAAGGAAAAAGAAGGCGTATCAAAAATGGCTACATACCAGAACCCAGGTAGACAGAGAAAGTTATGTTGAAGAAAGAAACAAAGCCAAACAGATAATTGCAGCATCCAAGAAGAAATCGTGGGAAGACTTTGGAAACAGGTTGGAGACTATGGGTCAAGCTGCTGGAAAACCATTCTGGAGTGTAATTAGCAGTCTTCGAAAGGGAGGTAAGAAGGAAATGACAAGTATTTTGGACAGGTCAGGAAAACTGCTGGTGAATCCTGTGGATGCCTTGGGCAGGTGGAGGGAATATATTGAAGAGTTGCTCAATGTAGGTGAAAATGCGGTCATTAATGTTTCAGATTTCGAGGTAGAATGGGATAGGAATGATGATGGAAATAGGATCACATTTGAGGAAGTGGAAAAAATGGTCAATAGATTGCAGTGCAATAAAGCGGCTGGGGTGGATGAAATTAAGTCGGAACTCATCAAATACAGTGGAATGTCAGGTCTTAAATGGCTACACAGGATAATTGAAATGGCCTGGGAGTCGGGACAGGTTCCATCAGACTGGACAAAAGCAGTAATCACACCAATCTTCAAACATGGAAACAGAAAAGATTGTAACAACTACAGAGGTATCTCTTTAATCAGCGTTGCGGGTAAAATCTTCTCAGGTATTGTTGAAAGGAATGTGCGAGTATTAGTTGAGGACCAATTGGATGAAAATCAGCGTGGGTTTAGGCCTCTTAGAGGTTGTCAGGACCAGATCTTTAGCTTACGGCAAATAATGGAGAAGTGTTATGAGTGGAACAGGGAATTGTATCTATGCTTTATAGATCTAGAAAAGGCTTATGACCGGGTTCCTAGGAGGAAGTTATTGTCTGTTCTACAAGATTATGGAATAGGAGGCAAACTTTTGCAAGCAATTAAAGGTCTGTACATGGATAGTCAGGCAGCAGTTAGAGTTGATGGTAAATTGAGTTCATGGTTCAGAGTAGTTTCAGGGGTAAGACAAGGCTGCAACCTGTCTCCACTGTTGTTCATATTATTTATGGATCATATGTTGAAAACAATAGACTGGCTGGGTGAGATTGAGATATGTGAACACAAAATAAGCAGTCTTGCATATGTGGATGACTTAGTTGTGATGGCGGATTCGATTGAAAGTTTGCAAAGTAATATTTCAGAGCCGGCCGAAGTGGCCGTGCGGTTAAAGGCGCTGCAGTCTGGAACCGCAAGACCGCTACGGTCGCAGGTTCGAATCCTGCCTCGGGCATGGATGTTTGTGATGTCCTTAGGTTAGTTAGGTTTAACTAGTTCTAAGTTCTAGAGGACTAATGACCTCAGCAGTTGAGTCCCATAGGGCTCAGAGCCATTTGAACCATTTTTGAATATTTCAGAAATAGATCAGAAATGTAAGGACTATGGTATGAAGATTAGCATCTCCAAAACGAAAGTAATGTCAGTGGGAAAGAAATATAAACGGATTGAGTGCTAAATAGGAGGAACAAAGTTAGAACAGGTGGACGGTTTCAAGTACTTAGGATGCATATTCTCACAGGATGGCAACATAGTGAAAGAACTGGCAGCGAGGTGTAGCAAAGCTAATGCAGTGAGCGCTCAGCTACGATCTACTCTCTTCTGCAAGAAGGAAGTCAGTACCAAGACTAAGTTATCTGTGCACCGTTCAATCTTTCGACCAACTTTGTTGTATGGGAGCGTAAGCTGGGTCGATTCAGGTTACCTTATCAACAAGGTTGAGGTTACGGATATGAAAGTAGCTAGGATGATTGCAGGTACTAGTAGATGGGAACAATGGCAGGAGGGTGTCCACAATGAGGAAATCAAAGAAAAACTGGGAATGAACTCTATAGATGTAGCAGTCAGGGCGAACAGGCTTAGATGGTGGGGTCATGTTACACGCATGGGAGAAACAAGGTTACCCAAGAGACTCATGGATTCAGCAGTAGAGGGTAGGAGGAGTCGGGGCAGACCGAGGAGAAGGTACCTGGATTCGGTTAAGAATGATTTTGAAGTAATAGGTTTAACATCAGAAGAGGCACCAATGTTAGCACTGAATAGGGGATCGTGGAGGAACTGTATAAGGGGGGCTATGCTCCAGACTGAACGCTGAAAGGCATAATCAGTCTTAAATGATGATGATGATGATGATGATGATGATGATGATTATATATATTGTTATGTATATAAAAATATAACAGACATGCCCTATGGAATTCTAATCAGGCGAGCGAGCAGGCAAAGCCATGCGTGCAATGTCATCCATTTGCAAGAAAACATCGTCCACCCTTGCTCTGTGAGGTCCAGCATTATCGTCCGTCAGTACGAAATCTGGACCCACAGTACCTCGCAACAACCGCAGATGAGGCCCAAGACCTCGTCACGTGACTGCAGGCAAGCCATGCCGATTCACCCGTATAATTTCAAGGATAGGAGCTCGAGTGATCAACACAATCCCTGCTCACACCATTAGGGATCCCCCTCCACATCGGTCCCTATCCACAATGTTTGGGTCCAGAAATGGTGTTCCACGTTCCCTGCAGATGCGAATCCCTTGAGAACCACTCTCCAGACTAAATCATCTGTGAAAACAACATTGTCCCACTGTTCCGTCGCCCAGGTGGCATGTTGATGACTCCTCTCTAGACGTTTCCTTTTGTGACAGTCAGACATACAGCGGGTCTCCAACGATAGAGGCCACTCTGCCGAAGCCTTCTACACACTGTTTGCCTCGATACAACACGTCCAGTGTATGCTGGGAGCTCACATTCCAGTTGCCGTGCAGTAGTACTAAGGCGGCACTGTCGTGCCCTCACAGCGTAATAACGGTCATCTCTTCTGAAAACATACGTGATCGGCTCTGCTCTGGTCTTCGGGATACGGTTTCAGTCTGTATACAATGCTGCCACAGCCCAGAAAAAAGAGAGCGATTCACACCTCATTTTGCGACTGTCCTGCTTCCTTTCCTTTTCTGGTTCTTCAACGCAGAGGGTCTGGTAGACATCTTCTCTGTGCCATATTGCACTGCTTGCAGCTGTGCGCACAGCGATTGTGGATGTGGGGATACCCAGAAAACTCTACGTCATTTCATAGGTGCCCTAACGTCACATCGTTGGCATGGTTGACCATTGACAGGACTGCCATCTTCCTTGCAGAAGACAATCGTATGGACATCTGGTTGACAGTTTGTTTGATTATATCGCGAATTAGACACAGGACGAGGAAACAGCGTGTAACGCTGGAAATGCATATCCTCCTATTTCCATCTATTGTACTATATTTTTTTTTCCTTGTTTTGTTACCTCAAGATATGACATTTCTGTCTCTTTATATATTGTAATTGTTTTACTGTTTGTATATATATATTTATGCATTTATGTTGGTTTGTTTTGTGAATATTATTTGTATTTATACGATGGGTCTGGCCTAGGGAAAACTATACTATCGAACGAATACATCGATAGGTCGTGTGGAGAACGAAAGTTTTTAGGATGTTTGGTAGAGTTAACTCTGTCGCGTGGAGCGCGGGCAGAGAGGGGGAGTCTGGCTGGAGTAGCGAGTGGAGCAGGTGTGTTGTGTGACGCTCCCGCGAGTTGCCGCGCTTTCGGGGTTTGGCAGCATGTAATTGCGCTCGACTTGCGATGATAGTTTCTGACACGGTGTCGCGGACGGGAAGTATTAGCTGGCGCACATCAAGAGCCCGTTTCGTCTGGTGACCGTGTCAAGAAGAAGGCGCGCCAACATCCAGCTTCTGCAACAGCGACGGCCGACAATGAGTGACTGTCGCCACCTCCTCGATCGACAGCTTCAAACCTTCAATCATCAACAAGGAAGACTGGAAGCACGTAAAGTTTTAGAACTGTATGGCAGACCTCATCTTTTCAAACTTTTAAAATTGTTGCATCACAAAATTACAGCTACTTAGCATGAAACTTTGTTGCTCATTGTCCCAATTGCATTACCAAGCAGGGTCCCTTCCTTTTCCGGAATGAACCCGAGTGTCGTTCAAATTCAGACGCCAGCATTAAAATACAATCATTCCATTTCACGACTTTAATTTCAAAATTCAGTTAAAGTATTCATAGCTGGCTACAATAGTTAGATTTCACAAGCACAAATTAAGAGTGCGAGTTTTGTTACCGTATTTTAGCTTACCTGTGACTGCAGCTAAGCTTGGTACGTACTAAATTTTACTATTGTTAATTGTTCAGATACATTTAATTCAAGTTCAAAGTTAAATCTCTTATTTCTAAATTGCGTAGATTCAAGTAGCTTTTGAAATGATTGTTGAGGTAGTCCAAGACTAACCGCATTTTACTGAATTTCGTTGTGCTTCAGAAACAAAGCTCACTGTTAATTTCAGTCACTAAATTAACTTTCGATTTTCCGGTTTTATTAATTCTTTTGCTAAATTAAGTCAGAGTGTAGCGAAATTTATTACTTCTGACAAACTTTCAGTTTTCACGCTACACTTGTCAACCTTCAGTTGCCACGCTTCTAGTGCTAATTATATGTGTAATAATCTTTCTTTTTCAGTTACTATAGTAATTGTCCTTAGGACTGGCGACCGTAATTTCCCCCAAATCTCAAATATCTAATTACCGCTAGTTGATTGTTAACGTAACGGCCGCGCATTTACTTTCTTTATTAACTTTACCCCTATTTCAAAATTAATTTCCACCAGTTTCATTAGCATTTTTCCTTTCATTTAGATGTAACCCTTTCCTCCCTCTTTACCGACAAATTAACCTCGGTGACGATTGCTTTTCCCAAATTTCCATTAGGTACACGCGGTTTAATTTTTCACTGTCACTAAGGTCGATAAGTGAGGGGGAGGTTACAAGCGGTTTGTTGCTTTAATTTTGGACAGCAGTGTAGTTTACAGCTAGACTGCCGTTTCACGTGCTGCGTCCAACTTCTATTGCTGAGGCATCCAACATATGACAAATTGTGTACCACTTCACATAGTACGTAGAGGTCAAACTGGACCGTTACAGTCACCTCACAGAGCCCAGGACCGAGTGGCCCTCGTCAGTTCTTATCTCTCGGCCGCCGCTGCCCAATCGCTCTCCGACGACACTCGAGCCCTGCTGTCCCTGCGGGAGCGCGCCCTTCGCCCTCGACTGATCCTCGTCTGGCGGCCGTCAAGCACCTCCCCTCTCGGAGCGCGGAGTCCACTGGGTGGGGGTCACGGCGTGCGATGGTGGCTGGCGATAGGGGGCGCTCCGCAGGGCCGCCGGCGCCCTATCTGCCGGGGAATCTCCTCCTCTCCTGCTGAAGGACTGCCGGCTCTGACTGATGGCCGCCCTCCAGGGCCTTCACGCTCGGCCGCCTATCGATAGGCATCTTCCAGTGGCTCGGGCCCGCCTCTGAGGACAGAGTCTTAAGGTGCCGCGTGACGCAACATCCCACGTGCCCTGGTAGCTTGAAACCTCTTCCTAAAGTGGGAACTGCTGTACCCTAGACTGCTATTAACGAACGGATCCACAATTCCCTTTCCCATTCTCCTGTATATTAATCATTACTGTGCCGAAGATAGCAAGGGAAGCGAGAACTATCACACAATCAACTTAACAGCTAATGCAGACAAAAGTAGACTTGCGCTCTATCTAACCGAAGATTCGGTAGTTTTGGTACGCTACATAAATGACGTAAAAATGTTAGGATCATCGGTAGTGTTCTTAGGGAACTGGCCATTAAAATTGCTACACCACGAAGATGACGTGCTACAGAAGCGAAATTTAACCGACAGGAAGAAGATGCTGTGATATGCAAATGATTAGCTTTTCAGAACATTCACAAAAGTTTGGCGCCGTTGGCGACACCTACAACGTGCTGACATGAGGAAAGTTTCCAACCGATTTTTCATACACAAACAGCAGTTGACCGGCGTTGCCTGGTGAAACGTTGTTGTGAGGCCTCGTTTAAGGAGGAGAAATGCGTACCATCACGTTTCCGACTTTGATAAAGGTCCGATTGCAGCCGATCGCGACTGCGGTTTATCGTATCGCGACATTGCTGCACGTGTTGGTCGAGATCCAATGACTGTTAGCAGAATATAGAATCGGCGGGTTCAGGAGGGTAATACGGAACTCCGTGCTGGATCCCAGCGGCCTCGTATCACTAGCAGTCGAGATGACAGGCATCTTATCCGCATGGCTGTAACGGATCGTGCAGCCACGTCTCGATCCCTGAGTCAACAGATGGGGACGTTTGCAAGACAACAACCATCTGCACGATCAGTTCGACGACGTTTGCAGCAGCATGGACTATCAGCTCGGAGACCATGGCTGCGGTTACCCATGACGCTGCATCACAGACAGGAGCGCCTGCGGTGGTGTACTCAACGACGACATTGGTACGCGAATGGCAAAACTTCATTTATTTCCGAATGAATGCAGGTTATGTTTACGGCGTCGTGATGGTCGCATCCGCGTTTGGAGACATCGCGGTGAACGCACATTGGAAGCGTGTATTCGTCTTCCCCATACTGGCGTATCACCCGGCGTGCTGGTATGGGGTTCATTGGTTACTCGTCTCGGCCACCTCTTGTTCGCATTGACGGCACTTTGAAAAGATGTGTTACGACCCAAGGCACTACCCTTCATTCGATCCCTGCGACACCCTACATTTCAGCAGGATAATGCACGGCCGCATGTGGCAAGTCCTGTACGGGCCGTTCTTGATACAGAAAATGTTCGACTGGTGCCCTGGCCAGCACATTCTCCAGATCTCCCACCAATTGAAAACGTTTGGTCAATGGTGGCCGAGCAACTGGCTCGTCACAATACGCCAGTCACTACTCTTAATGAACTGTGGTATCGTGTTGAAGCTGCATGGGCAGCTGTATCTGTACACGCCATCCAATCTCTGTTTGACACAATGCCCAGGCGTATAAGGCCGTTATTACGGCCAGAGGTGATTGTCCTGGGTACTGATTTCTCAGGATCTACGCACCCAAATTGCGTGAAAATGTAATCACATGTCAGTTCTAGTATAATATATTTGTCCAATAAATACCCGTTTATCATCTGCATTTCTCTTTGAAGTAGCAATTTTAATGGCTAGTAGGGTATAAATGAATGTATAATAGAAAAACTGCGACTCGACAACTTCTCTTTGTTTATTTTTTCACAGAGATAAAACCGCACATCATTCAGTGTTATCCCATTGTGTATTTTATATCCTCACAGAATATTAACTGCATTTTATAAGTAATAAAAATTAGTTGGTAGCGTAACTTTTGCACATTTTATGTAACCCAAGAAATTACTTCTGATGCACGTACAGTTTAAATGCGGAAACATAAAATAATTATGCAACTATTTTTTTGTTCTTTGGGGCTGTCAGTGCAAAATAAGTCTTTTAATGACATAATTATTACGAATAGCAGCCAGTTACATTACTCTGTAAATTATTTTTATTTTATATCATTAACTATGAGCCTATTTCGGCACATTGCCATCATTAGGAGCTCTGTAAATACATAAGTAAGCGATGGTCAATAATATAAGTTCTGTAACTATGTTTAGAAAACTTATAATACATCGTTAGGTGTTTTTACCTTCCATGTAAATCGTTGCTGCCATGTCCTGTCTTTTTTAGAATCATTGTTTTCTCCTAGATGTTCACTGGAGATGTACATCCATTTCAGTTGGTTTCCATGCATGCTATTTATCTGACACCTTGGATGGCAGTGGGACAGCGATATTACATGTTTACGTAGTTATCATTACAAATAAGTGATATGTCGAAATTCAGTTGCTTTTTATTGTTTTATAGGTATGTTTGTAATTACGTTTTTGTCTCGATTTTGTTTTTGTTTTATTCGAAATTTTTATTTTACATTTTTAATTTTTTGGTAATAATTTTGTTATTGACTATGTTTTATGTTGGTGTTATATCTTTGTTTATACTCTTCATGTTGTTATCGCTGTTACTATGGATATGTGTTATTATCGTTTCTAATTTATTACTTTATCCGTATTCTGTACTTATAATTTGAATAAACTTTTCTACGTACTTTTTGTACTTTAGGTCGGTTCGTTCGTTTGGTAATAATGTAAGGTTGCTGTCTGCATGTGAATGTATCTCCATTTTTTCAAGGATGTTCATGAATGTTTCCCTTTGTTCTTCTATGTGGAATTTGTGGCAAATATTACACGACATTTTGTAAATGGCAAAAATTCTGCTGGGGACAAACTGGTAGAAACTTCGAAGCCAGGTGTAAAGAGCCCACCAGAAAAAGTGAGAACAACCTACTCATATTTTTTCAGCCGGCCGTTGTGACCGAGCGGTTCTAGGCGCTTCAGTTTGGACCGCGCCACCGCTCCGGTCGCAAGTTCGAATCCTGCCTCGGGCATGGATGTGTGTGATGTCCTTAGGTTAGTTAGGTTTAAATAGCTCTAAGTTCTAGGGGACTGATGACCTTAGATGTTAAGTCTCATAGTGCTCACAACCATTTGAACCATATTTTTTCAACATGTACAAACACAAAAACACGACGTAAAACCTATAAACGAAGCACTAGAAATCCTCCATATTACGCAACCGTTTGCTGTTATTATTGATAAATGTAAAAGTTGTTTATGAGTAACAGAAACATGTAATATATAACTTCGACGAAATACTGAAGTGATACTTGATATATTTTAGTTATTTGATTTTTTTTTATTTTAACTTTTTGTTGAGGAAGTTGCGTTATCTTGCGCTATGTGCTAAACCTGTATTGTCTGCTTTCTTTTTATGCAGCATCCCTCTGTTTAACGTTACAAATCAACAATTTTTGAACAAAATATGAATTAAACATTGACCGTTTCAGTTTTCCATAGCTATTGTTTATTTTTATCTAACAGGAGGATAACTATGCAGAATAAAAGATGTTCCATAGGTTACCTGGCCCTATATATAGCCTCACTCAGTCTCTATATGGATCACCACTTCCGGTTTTTGGAGGTATCTAGTAAGACAGTGATCGCATACATAAAGGAGGCGATCGTTACAAGGTAACGCCCGATAGCTAAGCAATTCGACCAACGCACCGGAAACCCAGGTATGACCTTAGTTTACCAAAAGCTACTAGGAAAATTACCGTAGTTTACAGTTACTTAAGGTGGTCTACTGTAGCTACGGTAGTCTTACAGCTCTAGACAAGAGTACCAAGAAGAAGAATGGCAAAGATAATTAAGTATGTATTAGATGACAGTTTTTCTCCAGAGGGACAGTTCTGAAGCTGTGACTGATAATGGAAGCAAGACTTAAGAAAAATTAAGACACTTTCATATAGTATGTCAACCTCGAAAATGCTTTCGACACTGTAAAATTGTGCAAAATGTTCGAAATACTGAGAAAAATGGGAGTGTGCTGTAGAGAAAGTCTGATAATACACAGATAGAAAACCCCAGAAAAAATAAGAACGATGGAAGACCAAACACGAAGTTCTCTCATTATAAAGCGTGTAAGACATGATTGTAGATCTTGCCCCTACTGTTCAACTCTATACACGAAGAAGGGTGGAGGTATAAGAAAGTTTCAAGGGTGGGACAGAATTTCAATGATTAGATTCGCTGAGGGCTTGTTATCGTCTGTTAAAATGAAGTAGTGTTACAGAACGTGTTCAGTGAGATGAACAGCCGAACGAGTACAAAATCTCGGTTGAGAGTAAACCGAAGAAAGACAAAATCTAACGAGGACAGCAGAAATCAGAGTTTCTCCTGGCGTATACAACTTTCAAATAACTTCCGGGAATTCAGCCAGGTAACGCTTTCAGCGACCGCCGACATTTCGGCGGGAGAACACCCCGCCATTTTCAAGGCAAATTGCAACGGACAGGCTGCGTGCATGCAAATTTAAAACCTCGGTTCTCGGACTGAAGCAGGAAAGATAACACACACTAAACACTAGTGCCACCAAAGATCACCAAAGTCAGAGCTATCGATAGTGAGACTATGAATTCGCAGGTGAGGTAGCATGGACTCTGTCCCTCTGTTTTTTGACAAGGGAGAGAGCCGCATTCCAAACAGAGTTTAAACAGAAACTTCCATCCCTGTTAACGAGGTTGCTCGCTAATTTAATCTCAACTGCCTCCCTAATAACACTGTTCTAATAGCTGGACGTGCACGCCAATATCTCGGTGTTATTATATAACATAGGATGACCAGTATCCAAGCAAGGTTCGGCAACAGCAGATCTACTTCGCTGCTGTAATCGTGTGTGTCGTTTACGCTCAGTACATCGGTCCTCCACGGTCTTGATAGTTTGACCAATATATGCCATGCCGCAGCTACAAGGAATACGATATACACCGGCCTTACGCAGTCCAAGATCATCCTTAACGGAACTCGAAAAGTGCTCTAATTTTAGATGGAGGTTCGAAAACACATTTCAAATCGTATTTCCGTAAAATACGACCGAACTTGTTGGACGTGTTTCCTACGTAAGGCAAAAAGGCATTAGACTTTGGTGTTGATTCAGAATTATCATCAATCACCCGATGTACAGTTGGTCGATAGCGCAACGCACGTTCAATCTGTCTATCACTCTAACCATTTTGACGAAATGTAACTTCAAGATGGGACAGCTCAGCTGGAAACGTCTCAGCGTCAGAAACGACATGTGCCCTGCATACCAAGGTACTAAGTACCCCTACACGCTAGGCCGGATGGCGACAACTATTAGACTGTAAGTACAAATCCGTCACTGGCCGGTATTTGACAAAGTTTGAACGTTTTCATCGCCAGAGTCGGATGTTATATCTCGACGTTCTGTGATAAATCTCACAGAGAAATCTTTTAAAGACGCAACCTTATCCGTACTAGGGAAGGGTTTAAATTTTGCACCCACTCCGAAGAGTTTGCCGGTACTTGATTTTACTAGTTCAATTGAACAGACAGTTTGCAAACTACCTCCTGACGCTGCAGAGGAGGTTAGGAGGGAGGCATGTGGTGTTTTGACTAGGGCTCGTCCACCCAAGAGTATTGTAACAGCAGCAGAGAGGGCTGCTTTACGCTCTCTCAAAGTTGATCCTGATATTGTTATTTTACCTGCAGAGAAGGGCAATGCCACCGTTGTTTTAAATAAACATGATTATGTACAAAAGATGCAACGTTTACTATCTGATTCAGCGTATCGCAGAATCGATGCTGACCCCACAAAAAGTGTTGAGAGAAAGACCAACAGCCTCCTGAAGAAAAGTGGTTTGTCGCAGGACACTATCAAGAGTCTTAACATCTACAGTGCTGTTCCCTCTAGGTTATATGGCCTTCCGAAGGTTCACAAGGAAGGGGTTCTTTTCCGTCCTATAGTGAGTAACATCGGCGCTCTAACATATCGTGTAGCCAAGCATCTTGCTTCTCTGTTGAGTCCACAAGTAGGACGGTGTGAACATCATATCAGGAACTCAGCTGATTTTTTACGTCGTTTGGAGGGACTGCGGTTGAATGACTCTGATATTTTAGTGAGTTTCGATGTGGTCTCTCTCTTCACTCGTGTTCCTCTGTCTGATTCGTTGCGGTTAATTGAGGCCAGGTTTGGTGCTGAATTAACTATTCTCTTTCGGCATGTGTAGACATCCACTTATTTTTTATTTAATGACCAGTATTACGAGCAGACAGATGGAGTTGCGATGGGTAGTCCGTTGTCTCCTTTAATCGCAAATTTGTTTATGGAAGACTTCGAGGAACGTGCATTGGAGTCGGTGCATTTGAAACCCGCTTGTTTCTTTAGATACGTTGACGATACCTTCGTTGTTTGGCCTCATGATAAGGAGAATTTGAATGTCTTTCTAGAACATCTGAACTCGATCCACCCGGACATTCGTTTGACGATGGAGTTGGAAGAGGATGGCTGCCTTCCCTTTCTTGACGTGTTGGTTAGGAGGAAGGATGATGGATCATTGGGACATGCAGTCTACAGGAAACGTACTCACACCGACTTGTACTTACAGGCTAATAGTTGTCAGCATCCGGCTCAGCGTGAGGGGTACTTCGTACCTTGGTACACAGGGCACATGTCGTTTCTGACGCTGGCATTCCTCGTATGACTCTCAATTGGGAAAGAAACTCCTTTAATACTGGTGAAGATTTCCGTCTTTGGCAATAATTTCGCTGCAACGCATTCATAATGCGTCACTTTCCCGAAAACTGGCGCCTGTAGACGATTATGAATCGAGGTACACTACACGAATTTCACCGAAAACAATTTCAAATAATTTTCTGATGCCTTTTTTTTCTTTTAATTTATTCGCTTGACTTGCAATTAGTAGACGAATGAGGGCAACGTTATATCAATATTCTTTGCAAAACATTCGTGTAGTGGTCTTCTCCGGACATGGGTATAGAAAATAAAAAATAAAAGTAATGATCGGGTCTTGAACACGGGGTGTCCGAACAGGCCTCGGATGGCGCAACGATATCGACCGACCGCCGTGTCATCCTCAGCAGATAGGCTCCACTGGGGCTGATATGGAGGGGCACGTGGTCAACAAACCGCTCTCGCTGCAGCTGTCAGTTTTCGTGACCGAATCCGCTACTTCTCATTCAAGTAGCTGCTCAATTGGCCTCACAAGAGCTGAGAGTACCCTGACTGCCAGCAGTGCTCGGCAGACCGGATGGTGACCAACCCGAGAGCCAGTCACGCCTAACAGCTGTAAGTAGGATGTTTATGTTTTCTTATTGGCAACGTTACGTAGCGCTCTGTATGAAAATCACTGGCTGTGCTGTGTGCAGTCTGTGGCTAGTTTGCATTGTTGTCTGCCATTGTAGTGTATTAATTGCAAGACTCTTCAATGGTGATTGTGCACCCGCACAGTCACAACAGATGGCTGCTGGCCATCTTTACAAGGACTACAGTGGGTCTGAATCTCTGATGACCCACCAATACCATTATCTCTACAAGGACTACAGTGGGTCTGCATCTCTGATGACCCACCAATACCATTATTGCTACAAGGACTACAGTGGGTCTGCACCTTTGATGGCCCACCAATACCATTATTTCTACAAGGACTGCAGTGGGTCTGCGCCTCTGGTGGCCCACGAATACCATAATCTCTAACAAGACTACAGTGGGTCTACTCTGTGATGACCTACCTACCAATATTCTTCAAAACTTCGACTGACTCTGCTGTGGGTTTGCTCTGTTGTGGCCCATTACCTGTCTGCATGTCAAGAGTCAGCACTGTCTTTCCGTTGGAAGGACAACACTACTTCTTCAAGCCTGCATGGAAATCTACTACTTCTGTGTGCAATTTCTTTTACTAATGAGACTTTGTGAAAAAAAACTGTAATTTATGGACTGTGAGAAAATTTTAGCTTTTGACCAACATTGTATAAATAAGTGTGTGCATTTGATATCTTTGTTATTGTAATTATGAAAAAATTTTTCAAATCATTATTGGCCACTGCCCAAAACAATTTGTAAAATTTTTTGTGGGGAGCATGGCGGCTATGTAAGTAGGCTGTTTATGTTTTCTTATTGGCAGCGTTACGTAGCGCTCTGTATGAAGATCACTGGCTGTGCTGTGTGCAGTCTGTGGCTAGTTTGCATTGTTGTCTGCCATTGTAGTGTTGGGCAGCGGCAGCTGGATGTGAACAGCGCGTAGCGTTGCGCAGTTGGAGGCGAGCCGCCAGCAGTGGTGGATGTGGGGAGAGAGATGGCGGAGTTTTGAAATTTGTTATACTGGATATTATGAACTGCTATATATATTATGACTATTAAGGTAAATACATTGTTTGTTCTCTATTAATATCTTTCATTTGCTAACTATCTCTATCAGTAGTTAGTGCCTTCCGTAGTTTGAATCTTTTATTTAGCTGGCAGTAGTGGCGCTCGCTGTATTGCAGTAGTTCGAGTAACGAAGATTTTTGGTGAGGTAAGTGATTTGTGAAAGGTATAGGTTAATGTTAGTCAGGGCCATTCTTTTGTAGGGATATTTGAAAGTCAGATTGCGTTGCGCTAAAAATATAGTGTGTCAGTTTAAGCACAGTCGTGTATAAATTATTCTAAGGGGACCTTTCACAGCGCTTAACTTCGGCGATCTGACGGGAACCGGTGTCATCACTGCGCCAAGGCCGTTGGCAAAATGCACATAAAAGGTTTGTAAAATACCTCCAAAATTTGACCGTCGTTTTTTCAGAAACAATCGAGTATCTACGAATAAGCTGAGACACATGTTCGCTTATTTTGACCGCTCTTCCACTGAGGGAAGTTTCTAGAAAATCGGGCTATAGCACATGCCGTGGTCACCTTGTTAGTGCAGGAAGAGAGTATCCTGGCAGAGACTGGAACCTGTGGCTGTAGTTGGTGGCTGCATGAGGTCTTCTCATCCGACATAGACTCTGTTTCCTCTTGGTACTGCTGGACTACAAATGAATCTATTACGAAATCAATAGCTATTTATACCAGATAGCAGCGTACTTGTTATGTCAATGTGCACTCCTGGTCATGTACTCGGCAACACCAATGAAACACCGATAATGGAAACGTGTATTGCTGCTGCACTGGCAAGTTACGCCGAGAGAGACTAGATCGGCTGACAGTAATTTCACACCCTTCTTGTCCTAACCCAAATGTCAAAACGCCACGCTCAGCGGTCACCAACGGCTAATGCAGTATTACGCTGGACGTCCTCACAAATTTTACTCTTAATGTGGTAGTGGCACTACAACTAATCTGAATCTCTGGGTAAAAAATGACCATGTCATGGAGAAACTCTCTTTGGTAAATTTACGGAATCAATATTCAAGAAATACTGAAACACATAGAGTTCATTGCAATACGATGCAGGGTGGTCCATTGATTGTGACCGGGCAAAATATCTCACGAAGTAAGAATCAAACGAAAAAACTACAAACAACGAAACTTGTCTAGCTTGAAGGGGGAAAGTTGATGGCGCTATGGTTGGCCCGCTAGATGGCGCTGCCATAGGACAAACAGATATCAACTGTGTTATTTTAAATAGGAACCCCCATTTTTTATTACATATTCGTGTAGTACGTAAAGAAATACGAATGTTTTAGGTGAACCACATTTTTCGCTTTGTGACAGATGGCGCTGTAATAGTCACAAACATATGGCTCACAATTTTAGACAAACAGTTAGTAACAGGTAGGTTTTTTAAATTAAAATACAGAACGTAGGTACGTTTCAACATTTTATTTCGGTTGTTCCGATGTGATGCATGTACCTTCGTGAACTTTTCATTTCTGAGATCGTATGCTGTTACAGTGTGGTTACCTGTAAATACCACATTAATGCAATAAATGCTGAAAATGATGTCCGTCAACCTCAATGCATTTGGCAACACGTGTAACGACATTCCTCTCAACAGCGAATAGTTCGCCTTCGTAATGTTCGCACATGCATTGACAATGCGCTGACGCATATTGTCAGGGGTTGTCGGTGGATCACGATAGCAAATATCATTCAACTTTCCCAGCAGAAAGAAATCCGGAGACGTCAGATCCGGTGAACGTGCGGGCCATGGTATGGTATGATGCTGGCCATGAAGTATGCTATTCAATACCGTTTCAACCGCACGCGAGCTATGTGCCGGACATCCATCAAGTTGGAAGTACATCGCCATTCTGTCATGCAGTGAAACATCTTGTACTAACATCGGTAGAACATTACGTAGGAAATCAGCATACATTGCACCACTTAAATTGCCATCGATAAAATGGGGGCCAATTATCCTTCTTCCCATAATGCCGCACCATACATTAACCCGCCAAGGTCGCTGATGTTCCACTTGTCGCAGCCATCGTGCATTTTCCGTTGCCCACTAGTGGATATTACGCCGGTGTACGTTATCACTGTTGGTGAATGACGCTGTCATGCAGTGAAACATCTTGTACTAACATCGGTAGAACATTACGTAGGAAATCAGCATACATTGCACCACTTAAATTGCCATCGATAAAATGGGGGCCAATTATCCTTCTTCCCATAATGCCGCACCATACATTAACCCGCCAAGGTCGCTGATGTTCCACTTGTCGCAGCCATCGTGCATTTTCCGTTGCCCACTAGTGGATATTACGCCGGTGTACGTTATCACTGTTGGTGAATGACGCTTCGTCGCTAAATCGAACGCGTGCAAAAAATCTGTCATCGTCCCGTAGTTTCTGTTGTGCCCAGTGACAGAACTGTAAACGACTTTCAAAGTCGTCGCCATGCAATTCCTGGTGCATAGAAATATGGTACGGGTGAAATCGATGTTGATGTAGTATTCTCAACACCGAAGTCGATTCTCACGAAATTTGTCTGCCACTGATGTGTGGATTAGCCGTGACAGCAGCTAAAACACCTACTTGGGCATCATCATTTGTTGCAGGTTGTGGTTGACGTTTCACATGTGGCTGAGCACTTCTGTTTCCTTAAATAACGTAACTATCCGGCGAACGGTCCGGACACTTGGATGATGTCGTCCAGGATACCGAGCAGCATACATAGCACACGCTCGTTGGACATTTTGATCACAATAGCCATACATCAACACGATTTCGACCCTTTCCGCAATTGGTAAACTATCCATTTTAACACGAATGTTACGTGATACCACTTACTTATACGTTTATGACCATTACAGTACCATCTGTCACAAAGCGAAAAAAGTGGTCCAACTAAAATATTCATATTTATTTACGTAGTACACGAATATGTAATAAAAATGGGGGTTCCTTTTTAAAAAAAAAAAAACGCAGTTGATATCCGTTTTACCTATGGCAGTGCCATCTAGCGGGCCATGCCCTTCAATAAAAAGTTATACCTATCGCATTATTTGCGAGTATCAACAACATAATTCCGTGGTCCTGTGGTTCATAGCACCTGTACGAAAATGGTATCAAGAAGCCCACCAACAAGTCTCTTATGCAACAGGTTGCTCATTATTTCGATATATGAAACTATAGTTGCACAGCTCTGTGTTTTGTGTTGCACATTATGGTGACTGCAGATTAAAGGATTTTCGTTGCTATCAGTATGTAAAGTATAACAGAAGGGAAAAATATTTGTTAGATGGTGATCCGTTTGGCTTTAGGAAAGGTAAAGACTCCATAGAAGCAATTCTAATGCTACGCTTGATAATGGAAGGAAGACTGAAGAAAGATCGAGACACTTTCATAGGATTTCGGCAATGCAAGATGGCGCAAGATGTCTAAATTTTCAGAAAAATAGGTGCAAGTTATACGGAAATACGGTTAATATATAATACGTACAAGGTCAAGAAGGAAAGATAAAAATGGAAGACCAAGAACGTATTTCTCGAATTATAAATTATATGAAACGGGGGTGTAGTCTCTCACTTATTTCGTTCAATCTACACATCGAAGGAACTATGAAGGAGACAGAAACGTTCAGTAGCGGGATTAAAATTCAGAATGACAGGATTTCAATGATAAGATTTGTTCAAATGGTTCAAATGGCTCTAAGCACTATAGGACTTAACATCTGAGGCCATTAGTCCCCTAGACTTAAAACTACGTAAACCTAACTAACCTAAGGACATCACACACATCCATGCCCGAGGCAGGATTCGAACCTGCGACCGTAGCAACAGCGCGGTTCCGGACTGAAGCTCCTAGAATCGCTCGGCCACAGCGGTCGGCTAAGATTTGTTGATGATGATGTTATCATCAGTGGAAGTAAAAAAGAAATGCAATAAGTGTTATACGGGATGAATAGTCTAATGAGCATACTCCATGGGTTGATAGTAAATCGTAGAAAGACGAAAGTAGTGATAAGTAGCATAAATAAGAGCAGTGAGAACTTTATTATGAGAATTGCTGATCACAAAGTAGACGAAGTTAAGGAATTCTGCTATCTAGGCAGTAAAATAACCTATGATGGACAGAGCTAGGTGGAGATAAAGAGTAGATTGGCACTGCCAAGGAGGGTTTTCCTGGCCAATGTAAGAACACTAGTATCAAACATAGGTCTTAACTGTAGGAAGAAATTTCTGAGGTTACGTTTGGAGCACATGGATTGTTGGAAAACCGGAACAGAAAAGAATCGAAGCATTTCATATGTAGTGCTACAGAAGAATGTTGGAAGTTAGGTGGACTGGTCAGATGGGGAATGAGGAGGTTCTTCGCAGAAAAAGTGAGGAAAGGAATATGTGGGAAATACTGAAAAGAAGAAGGGATAGGATAGTAGGATATCTGCTAGGACATAAGAAAATAACTTCCATCGTGCTAGAGTAAAACTGTAAGAGAAGACTAGTATTGTAATGAACTCAACAGATAATTGAGAACGCTGGTTGCAAGTGCTACTCTGAGATGAAGTGGTTGGCACGGGAGAAGAAGACTGGAGACTGACAGAAGACTGATAAAGAAAAGTGTATGTACAGGAATAAAAAACGAGGAACAAATTGGTAAGTGACGTCACACATTAACTACACAGAGCTCCATGAGTATCTATCTATCGCTTGAACCTTCTCCCGCAATTACGCAGGGTCGGCCATCGTTGATCGGATTTGGCATGTTAATGGTTAAGGGGTGGCCGGATGCCCTTCCTGCCACCACCCCATACCCCCGGGATGGAATTAGTGTACCCCAACTGTCTGCGTCGAGTGTAATCCATGGAATAGTACGAATGAGCTCAGATGTCTGCGAGCAGTGTAACTGAGGCGGAACATGAGGAACAGCCCCGTATTCACCTAGTGGGATGTGGAAAACCGCCGAAAAACCACATCCAGGCTAGCCAGGACAGCGGCCTTCGTCGTTAATCCACCGGGTGGATTCGATCCGGGGCCGACGCGCCTACCCGAGTCCAGGAAGCAGCGCGTTAACGCTCTCGGCTACCCCGACGGATTCAGAGCTCCATGACTGTGCGTCCTTTACTCTTAAATTAAAAATCATTGCCCATCCAAGTAATGTTTAATTTTCTCAGAGTCAGTAAGCTATGCAACGTTAGCCAAGTGCAATAACATTCCCCAACCACTCTTTCATCCATGTAATATGGTGTTATTCATGCGTTTCTCTCAAGAACAATGAGCGTCGGGTCCCGAGGTCAGCGCTAGATTACATTTGAGTCGTGCTGGCAGTAGTGTTTAAATATCGAGTCAAGCAAGCGTGCTGCGGCTTCTTTGGACCGTATTCGCATACAGTACAGCAGTTCGCCGGTGTTTGCTGTCACGGCGTCCGTCTGCGCGGTGGCTAATGCGGTCGCCGTAGCGGAAGATTCCGCCACACCGCGGTAGCGCGGCTGTGCTGACTGCACGGCCCGGCACCCCGTCGAGTCTCTAGAGGTATGCCGCGGTCTGCTCCTTGCCGACTGCTTTGCGCTGGCAACGCCGACCTCAGGGCTCAGTATACGGCCCGGCTATAAAACACCAGCGAAGGGAGTGAGTCTGCGATTCTTTTGGGGCACATTCATCATATACGAGGCGGTGCTCAGTGGCAGCAAACATAGGGGAATACGCCTGCCTGAAAAGAAATCCCTCTCGCCCTTCATACACTACATCTTTCCGTGGAAGGTGCTCCATACCCTGTCTCCAGTATGTCCGGTTTCTGCTGTCTCTTGGAACGCACAAAGGCGCACATGTACGCAAGGTGTTGTACAGTTCCTACCGTACACTTCCAGCGTTATGATGGGAATTAGCAAGTAAAGTTTCGTTTGGATGTTGCAGAGAACAATTACGTCTGCCATAGATCATCTGGAAGATTCATTTAATCGATATGTTGTGGAGCGAGTCAGTTTACAGTGCACGTACACTTTACTAATTTCATTGGATGGCTACATGTTGTGGCCATTTACAAGTTGCTAAAGGGCACTGTAAAGTAAAATAAAGTAAGCAAGTAAGTATGCGTTTCGGGCAAGTGATCAAAAACTTTTTTTAATAGGTACTACACTCCTTCCTGAGCCACTGACACCTTAATGATTTTCCTGGGGGGGGGGGGAGGGGCACAGTCACACAGGACTTTCTGAAATAAATTTCCGTCATTCGACTGTCAATTACTGTTGATTTATTTCACACAATCACGATTTCGGCTTTTAACCATTCTGAGGTGTCTGTTGAATTATTACAATGCACTGAAGTGACAAAAGTAATGGGATAGCGCCTAACGTCGTGTCGGACCTCCTTTTACCCTGTTTAGTGCTCCAACTTGACGTGTCATTGAGTCAACAAATCGATGGAAGTTCCCTGCCAAAATATGGAGTCATGCTACCTCTGTGTCCGGCCATATTGTGGAAGTGTTGCCGGTGCAGGATTTTGTGCACGAACTGACATCTCTATTATGTCTCACAAATGTTGGACAAGATTCATGTCGGGCCCTCTGGGTGGCGAAAAAATTCGCTCCGATTGTCCACAATGTTCTTCAGACCAATCGCAAACAGTTGTGACGCGTTTTATGCGGCCCATTGCCATCCATAGAAATTCCGTTTTTGTTCGGGAACATGAAGTCCATGAATGGCTGAAAATAGTGTCCAAGTAGCCGAACATAACCATTTACACTCAATGATCGGTTCAAGTTGGACCAGAAGACCCAGTATATACCATGTAAACATAGTTCTCACCAATATGAACCAACCAGCAGCCTACACAATGTCTCGTTTATAACCTGGGTCCATGACTTCATGGGGTCCGCGCCACACTAGAACCCTACCATCAGCTCTTACCAACTGAAAGCGGAACTCACGGTTTTCTAGTCGACCAAGTGACACGGTCACGAGCTCTGCAGAAGCGTTGCAGGCTACATCGTGCTGTTAGCTCGTGCCGGTCTCTGCAGCCATAGCCCATTAAAGCCAAATTTCGCCGCATTGTAATAACGATACATTGCTCACAATGATTTCTCCGGTGATTTTACTCAGCATGAATTGTCTTCTAGCACTATCAACTCTACAGAAACGGCACCACTCTCGCTTATTAAGTGAGCGCCATAGGTCACTGCGTTGTCCATAGTGAGACATAATGCCTAAAATTTGGTGTTCTCGCTTTCCTCTTGACACTATCGACCGCGGAGTGTTGATTTCCCTAACGATTTCCGCAATGGAATGTCCTATTCGTCTAGTTCCAACAACCATTCCGCTTTCAAAGTCTGAAAATTCCCATCTTGCGGCCATAACCACATCGGAAACCTTTTCACATGAACCAACCGAGTACAAATGCCAGCACCGCAATGCACTGGTCTTTTATACCTCGTCTACGAGATACTAACGCCGTCTGTATATGTGCATATCGTTATTATTTTTGTCACCTCAGTGTATACCTGCAATCGCATTATGTCTGACGTGTCTATGTGACATGTCATGGCAGAAAAACACATTTCTGGTCTGTCGTATTTTTCTCGTATTACAGGATATGGGTACACATCGAAGATACGTAATATGGCTGACATTGAGCACTGAGAATAATCACTAGTACACGAAATGGTGTACTTAACAGCCAATACATTGCTGTGAACAGCATTCTTCACATCAGTGCATCAACTCGCACTGTTGTGGAAGACGCAGTTCAGAACGGAGATGACTCTGTGATGTCATTCGTTCAGATTACCCCCTGCATGAAGTAGGATGTTTATTTCAACGCTATCTTTGTCCAGGTGTTGCACTTTCGTCTGCATCTTCATCGTGAGTACGCCGTGGACACGTCCGTCTTCTAAGACAACAACTCCCATCTTCAGAATTTTTCCCGCATACGTTCCTGGTCCTCTACCACGCCTCAAATGATCGCTTAAAGTCACCGGATCTTAATCCCGTGGAAAATATCTTAACCATCTGCAAAGCGAGTAGAACATGGCCATCATCATTCACTCTGTTTGGTAGCTCCACGGGATCTAATCGTCAACGAGCGTCTTCAGCTGGATATTGTACACCTGAATAAACTTAGGGACCCTTTTCCTAGCAGAACGGAAGTATTAAGCAACGCTATAGGCAGCAGATTGCTGCATCTGAAGAAGGATTTCTTCATATAGTGACAAAAAATATTTGAAAGTTTGGACGTATGTCAACAGTACATAAAGAAATACCGGAGAAAAGGTATTTGGAGCGTATAGCAGAATCGTTAGAGATTAAATTTACAGATTACTTATAAATCGATAAAGTTCCAGGAGAAACACAATAATTCCACGAAAATGCCTGCCCCTAGAGGACTTTTCGCTGTAAATGTGAATACCTATTGTCACCATAAATCCGCAAGCACCCAGCATGTGCTGTACGACCGATGTATATTACCAACATCCATGGTCAAAGATATGACACACTTTGCTCAGAATCAGTTCTCTGGTTTTTGTGAAAATAAAACACTATCAATATGTTGGTAAACATATTAGTCTAAACTGACGTTAACAGGACTACAGAAAGATAGTATTACAGTAACTGGAGATTCTGAAAATTCACATGTACAGAGTGTTTTAAAGTATTAGCAATAAACTTCTAGGAATGATATATCACATGGTGGGAAACAACATTTGTTAGTGAGGAAATATTCTCTGACTCTTTTCAGCGACGCTAGGCACGTTATAGGCTGGCTTTGCCTGCTGAAGGCCCCAGGCATAGGCACTCTGTGGTAATCATATGCATTGTGTGCTGCCTATCACCCATATCATCATTTTCTCTGTGTGAAAGGCAGTAGGCCGAACCTATTAAAGTTCTCGATTAACTTCTTCATCATCTTTCTTAGCTTAGAGACACTCATGGTTTTCTTGTCGAAAATCAGTCTACCAATTTACTGGTCTATATAAAAGTCAGTAGGCCGAACCTGTTAAAGTACCTGTACAGTATGCTGCGCACCTGGTCAGTAGAAGCAAGTAGTAGGTTGCTGTCCCACGGCCAGTGAATATTGAAGGAGGCCTAGCGTCACAAGGAGGCGTCAGGCAATGTTTAGTTACCAACAGAAGTTGTTCCTCATGTCGATATCAATCATCCCCAGACGTTTGTCACGAAGACCTAGAAACATAGTTTATGTACAGGATACCCAAAAATTGTTGTGACAAATTGGAGGGGTTGCAGAGGGTGTCTTGAGGAACAAATCAAGGATAGGAACTGTGTTTCAGACACGTCATCTAATGACGCTACAGCCGGCCGCGGTGGCCGAGCGATTCTAGGTGATTCAGTCCGGAACCGCGCGACTGCTACGGTCGCAGGTTCGAATCCTGTCTCGGGCTTGGATGTGTGTGATGTCCTTAGGTTAGTTAGGTTTAAGTATTTCTAAGTTCTAGGGGACTGATGAACTCCGATGTTAAGTCCCATAGTGCTCAGAGCCATTTGAACCATTTAACGACGCTAAAGGGCCACCCCTTTGGCAGCAAACGTGACTTTGTATGCTGACAGGCCGTAGGCGGAACGTCTCGCAATATTGGTTTTGTTCAATGATCGCGACTCGTTGTCACGATCGCGAGTGACGAAGATGGAGCTACTAGCTGTGTGGAGAGGCCTTGTCTCCTGAGAATGCAGTGCTCTGTTCCCTCGGTGGATATCGGCATTGGACATGGTTTTCCACCACAGTTTATTTTTCTTGTGGAACCTTCTATAATTTCCATTGTTGCTCGGTATACAGGTTCAAAACTGCAGATGGTAGCCCACCAAGGCAATAGAGAATCATATCCATGGGAAACAAGGCCTTCCTACGCAGCTAGCTCCAGCGCCTGTAACGTCGATGCCGTGCAGCGTCATTGGATGAAATTTTCGGACACGCGTTCCTATCCTCAATTTGTTCGTCAGGACACACTATACAGCCCCTCGAAGTTTATCGCAACATTCCTGTGGCATCATGTATAAGGTAAGCCCCGTCCACAGGTCCTGACGAGTCCATTGGTACCCTACCGATCTTCAATTCATCCTCTGCCAGTTGAGTCACTGCATGAAATATGGAGGGGTTTTCGTGACCTGGAGCTCATAGTCAAGTTGCTCATCAATTGGCATCACGAGGCTGAGTGCATGCTTTTCCACTCCTCCCACCAAGGAAAAACCTCTGGCAATACCGTAAGTTGAATTTGGGTCCTCCATGGGCAACCAGCGTGCTTACCATTACCTATGGTGCCGCAGATGTAAGTAACATTAAATTTACTGAAAAAACCTCGAAGTGAACTACCTTATATCTGTTCTTGTCTAAACACAACTTGAAATTATTGCCCTATGATAAACGCAGATTCATTTTATCTTAGCTACCTTGACAATATGTACATGAGTATTAGATTTGTGGTCTGTATTTCTGTATTACAGTTTCTGGCATAGCTGTCATGTCGCATTTGCCTACACATTGATTTATTACATGCACGAAGAACTGTTTCTGAGCGAAGTATGTTATATCTTTTAGTGACGATCTTCGTAATATGTATCAGTGGCACATCACATGCGGGATGCCTGCGAATTTATGGTGGCATTAAGAATTTATAGAGAGAAGTGAGGAATCTGTGAATTTACAATAAAAGTAGAAGCTTCCAGGTGCACATTTACTAAAATGAAGCCCATACTGTCGCAAGCCAGGCCCCAACATCACACTGCGGAAATAAATATCAAATTTCTGCGTTGCCCCAACCGAAGATGAGCCTGACAAGGTGCCAAAACGACTTTACGGAAATAACAAAATATTTCAAAAAGTGACTGGCTGCAGATTTATGCATTTATATTCCATACACGCTCGTGGTTTATAGGTGATCGATAATGGATCAGTTTAATCAGAGAATCACCTAAATATTTACTGTTGCTTTCAACGAGAGATTTGCCAGCATTTAACACTCTTACAGGCTTGTAACGTCTCTTGGTTCTCTACAGATGTCATTTGCAGACAGTCCATTGAGTTTCTCCGAAAACAGCTGCATATTGTGTATCGGGTTTGCTGGGCTCTTAGCGAGAAAGTTGTTAAAATGACTAGTGATAGGCTTTCCAGGAAAAGCGCCCTCTTTCATTTAAGACGTCTTTTTTGTAGTTGAGAGAACTGTACAAGGCGTTTCAAAAACTTCCATCCGATAACACAAGACTATATCTTTTACATGAATGAAGTCAGAAAACTGAATTGCGTTTCGAATTCTTTTTTCGAAAGAACTTTTCGATTTTACAATGGTATTTCCTTTACATTCAGGCACATACATCTTCGACGTACTTTCCACAATACAGTTTGGCTCATCTACCTTCTAAAAATATCCAGTTTGCCGTTCACCGAACGTACAACGTTCCTTGTAACTATAGTAATTCTCATGTCACACTATTGCACATCGTGTCTGGAGTTCTCTCACTCCTGTTTCTCTGCGCGATCGCAGTTCGTCTGAAGATAGTGTAAGGAGAGGCTCGTAGACGGAGTCTTTCATAGATCACTCCCCCTCCCTCACAAAAAACCACCTTTGAGGCCAGTGGTCCATTGCGAGATCCCTGTGCTCTTTACGGCTGCTCCATTGTTAAAGCAATTCATTGTTGAGAAATACACTTAAATGTAGATTACAGTGCGGTGGTTTTCCGGCATGGTTTCGCAACTCTGTAAAAAATAAATAAATAAATAAATAAATAAAACAGGAGAACAAGCAAGCTATCAGGGAGACCTTTACCAGTAACGACACGCATTGGCAATTTACAAATGGCGTCGAGGTTACCACTTAGTTTCCATGCGTAACTTAAAATTCACCTCAGGTTCCTTTATTCACTAATACAGAAGACATTTTTCCTAGGTCATTAGTCTCTTTCCCTATGGCAGCCTTTTTGTCTCATTAAAGTACATCCACTCGACTCCCTGAATTACTTGTGGGATGTATTCATATCTCTGCCTCTCCCTACAAGTTTTATCGCCTACAGCTCCCACTACTATCATCAAAGTTACTTGCTGATGTGCTTACACATGCCGTATCACTCTGCTCTTTCTTTCCTCAATATTTCCCATATGTTTCTCTCTTCGTCGATTCTGGGGAGAAGAACATCATTTTTATGAGTAACATGATTTTAGGCTCTCACTGAAACAACATGTACCTAACATTCCTATTCTCTTCTTTCTCGTTGTTCCAAAAGTCCATAATTCACTTTCACACAATACAGTATACCAGTCGTACATTCTCATAAAGAAGTTCCCCAAATTATTCCTCTGTTTCATCTAAGTAGACTTCTTTTTGGAGAAGGATACCCTCTTTACCTCTTTTTGTGTGTTTCTTATATTCTCCTTGCTTCGTCCGTCATGTGAAAATTTGCTTCCAAGGTGAGGAATTCCTTCATTGTGTTCGCCGACACTGATTTTAAGTTCGTCGCTGATCTCATTTCTGCTATTGCTTATCACTTTTTGTTTCTTTGGATTTACTCTCAATTCACATTCTTTGGAAATTGGTCTGATCACTTCTTACAACAGCTACTGTAATTCTTCCTCAATTTATGACGACTGCAATATCTTCACTCTGAATTTTAATCATAATGACGAAACTGTCTTTGATTTATGTCATTGCTTCCTCGACATGCAAATCGAACAGTGTAAGAAAAGACTGCATCCGTGTCGTACACCACTTTTAATTTGTACACATCGTTCCACATCTAGTATTCTTAATATTTAATTCTTGGTTTTGTATATAATACAGACCAGCTGTTATGCGCGGCTGCTCTCGCGTAACTATTGTTTTTTTATGATGAGTGATAGTGAATAAGTAAGCTACTATACGAACTATAACGGCCGATCTCCCACCTACCCCTACGCACTATGCAACACGCTTAACGTAGCTGTCGGGCAGTGTGTGGGGAGAGGTGTAAGCAGGAGCGCCCATCTATACAGCGTGCTATTAAAGTAGCTGTGCATTATACAACCTGTGTTCACACTCAGCGCAGCACTCGGTGAAAACATTTTACTTCAGTTCTATTTCCAGAAGTGAGGTGGAGTGTAAATAACGCCAATACAGTGTAAGAGTAACCGCAAAAAGACAAATACTACAAAGTGTATACGTGTAACCAAGTTTTTCTCGAAGTCAGCCTCCGCTAACAAAGAGCGAACGAGGAGTGGGTTATGGAATATGTTAACAAGAGGGAGGAACACCTAAAGTAAATGTCACGCCACTTTTATTAATAAATACAGTTTTTAATCTAAAGCAACGAAAAGTGTACAAACATATGTAGCCATATTTGAAAAACGAGCAAAGAAGATGCTTTGTAAATAAAACCGGAACGTGTCTGGTATAAAAGTCTCTTTAATTAAATGCTGTAATCGTAGGATAGAGAACTCAATATCAAGACTATTCTCAAATAATAAATATTTCCCCTAAATCGCGTAATATTCTTAAAATCCATAAATATCTTGCACTACACACTCTCTACTGTAGCTTGTGGTCTTTCTCAAGGATAAAGCTTTCTCCATACCAAATTTCACTGAAATCGGTTCAGTAGTTTAGTCGTGAAACGTATCAGACAGAGTTACTTTCGCATTTATTATATTAGTGGGAACTACCCCTTTTCCCTGTAACTCACACCTGTTTTCAATAGAATTTGAAATATCTTGCACCATTGTACAGCCTTGAGCTCTTATTCTGAGTCTATAAATCCTATGAACGTGTCTTGAATTTTGTTGTGTCTTGCACTGATTATCAAGCGCAGTGTCAGATATGCGACCGTGGTGCCTTTATTTTTCCTAAAGCCTATCGAGTGTCATTTAACACTTTTTTTTATTCTCCTGCTCAATCTTCTTGTCATTAACTCGAATGCGTAATCCGTTAGCTGATTGTACGATAGTGCCGTTGCCATCTTCGGGATGGTGTGAATGATAATTTTCCGACCGTCTGATTGTATGTCTATAGTCTCACATCTTAAACAGAAGCTTAGAGGCCTTCTGTATCGTCTTGTAATCTATTCGTTCTCTGCTGTCAACCGTGAAATTCCTTTTGAACTTTTAATGTTAATGTTATCGCTTTTAGTTTCACCAAAGATTATTTTCATTTTTCCATACTCAGGTCATGTACTCCCAACTTTTTTCAGCACATATTTCCTACAACTGTTTCGCTTTTGCTTCTCTGCTCTTCCTATTGACTACATTTCTAAATTATTTATATTTCTGTAGTCCTGTCTTTTGGTGAACATTTTAACTTCTTTTTTTCAAATATCACTTGCATTACTTCATTATTGGCTACTCTTTCTTCCCAGTTACCTTCCTTCTGCCTATATTTTTTCTATCCATCCTCTGTTATTTCCCTTTGTAGACATGAGCATTCCTCTTTGACTAAGCAGAGAACTTCTAATACGCGTCATCAGTTCCCTCCACTTGATTCTTCCTGATGATTGTGAACGACAGAGTCTTCATCGTTACTGAATTGTGAACTGATTCTGTGAATGTTCCTAGCTATCATTACATTCCAGAATCTGACCTCTTAGCAACAAATAATCGTGAAAAAATAACAAACATCAAAACAGATACAGGGTTGTCGTAGCGAGACTGAATACCGTAACCCCCAACTCTACCAAAAATAAAGGAAAAATATATCTACTCAGGATTATAGATAAAAATTCGCTTGGCACCTTCCTGAGAGGGAACTTTCACTCCTTCCAAATTCACAATCTAAGTGCAGACCAGATGTGGCTTGAAGTCAAAGAAATAGTATCGACAGCAATTGCGAGATTTGTACCAAATAAATTAACAAACGACGGAGCTGAAACCCACGATACACAAAACAGACCAGAAGGGTGTTGCAGAAACAACGAAAAGAAGCATGCCAAATTTAAATAAACACAAAATCTCGAAATTGCCGATCTTTTACACAAGCTCGAAATTTATCGCTGTCTTCAATGCGAGATGTTTATAATAGTTTCCACAACGAGATTTTGTATCGAAACCTGGCAGAATATCCTAAGAGATGCAGCTCGCATATGACAGACAGTAAATGCCTTCTCTGCGCGACAGCAATGGAAATACTATCGATGACAGTGCTTTTAAAGTAGATGTACTGAACACGACCGTCCGAAATTCCTTCACCAAAACAGACGAAGTAAATATTCCAGAAGTCTAATCGAGAACAACTGGCAACATGAGTAGCTTAGAAGTAGATATCCTCGGAGTAGTGTAGCAACTTAAATCACTTAATAAAAGTAAGTCTTCCAGTCGAATATTTATACCAGTTAGGTTCCTTACAGAGTGTGATCATGCAATAAACTCATACTTAACAATCACATAGAACAGCTTGCTAGGCGAAAGATCAGTACCCAAAGACTGGAAAGCTGCACAGCTTACACCAATATTCAAGAAAAGTAGTAGGAGTAATCCACTAAATTACTCTGTACCTCATAAACGGGTTGTAATCGAATTGCGTGCTTATGGAATGCTGTCTCAGTTATGCAACTGGATTCGTGTTTTCCTGTCAGAGGTACCACAGTTCGTAGTAATTGACGGAAAGTCATCAAGTAAGACAGAATGATTTCTAGCGTTCCCCAAGGTCGTGTTATAGGCGCTCTGCTGTTTCTTATACACGTAAGCGATTTAAGAGAAAACTTTAGGTTTTTTGCAGACGATCCTGTCGTTTATACTCTAGTAAAGTCATCAGAAGATCAAAACCAACTGCAAAACGATTCAGATAAGATATCTGCAATTGGAAATTTACCCTAAATAATGAAATATGTGAGGTCATCGACATGAGTGCTAAAAGGAGTCCGTTAAACTTCGGTTACACGATAAATCGAACAAAATTGAAGCCCGTGAATTCAACGAAATACTGGGTAATTACAATTACGTGCAATTTAAATTGGAAAGAACGCATAGAAAACGTTGTGGGGAAGGCAAACCAAGGACTGCATTTTTTTGGCGTAACACTTAGGAAAGACAACCGATCTACTAAAGGGACTGCGTTCACTACGATTGTCCGTCCTCTTTTGAGTACCGCTGCACAGTGTGGGATTCTCACCATACAGGATTAACGGAGTACCACGTTCAGTATTATCGAGAAATTGGGAGAGAGTGTAACAGACATGGTACAGGATTTGGGATGGGCGTCATTAAAACAAAGACACATCTCGCTGTGGCGGGCTCTTCTCGTGAGATTTCAATCATTAACTTTTTCTTCCAATCACGAAAATATTTTTGGATGCCGACCTACACAGGGAGAAACGATCATCATAATAAAATAAGGGAAACCAGAGCTCGAAGGAAATATAGCTGTTCGGTTCTTCCGCGCTTGTTTGGAGGTGGAATAATAGAGAATTATTGTGATTCGTTTAACACTCCGACAGGCATTTAGAAAGTATCCGTGTAGATACAGCTGTAGAGGTTGATGTATCTGATTTCTTAGTCTCTGTCTCAATATGAAGTAGCTCAGGTGATACCTTCCTATGGTTCCGGCCCTTGTCCATCTCATACCCTTGAAGCGTTTGATCAGTGTGCTTGCTATTACTCTCATCTTCCTCATGTCTCTTTCTTACTAACTCTTCTCTCGTAACTGTCCTTCCTTTCACTTTTACCTACGAAAGCGTTTGAATCACCACAACTATTATATTTTTCTCTCCCTTTACATGTTGAATTACGCATTTATTTTTCTAGTGACGTCTGTGCTGACTTACTATCGATTTTGATGAGAACAATCTTATCATTGAAGTGTTCACTGCAACTCCCATCCTGTTCATAGCGAATTCTACTCCCACTACACCAAATTATGCTGCTATTGATATTACCCTAAATTCATCGAACCAGAAATCGACCTGTTCTTCCAACTTCACGCCATGGAACCCCACCGTACGCAGACTGAGCCTTTACATTCACCTGTTGAGATTTCTTAGCTTCCCATTCACACTTAGACTCTTGATATCCCACTCTGCTACCCGCAGAATGTTGCGCTTTCATTGGTTATTCAATATCTTTCTTCTAGTAACCTCTCCTCTGGCAGTCCTTTCTCGGAGAACCGAGTGGAGGACTAATTCTGAATGCTTCTCCAGTGGAGGGGTCATCATGACACTTAATTCTCCATTACAGACTACACGTAGTGTGGATACATACGTTTTGTCTTTAATGTAGTGTTTTACATCGACTCCTGCAGCCTTACACGATTGATTACTGCTGATGCACCTAGCTTTGAGGATAGGTTGCTACCCAAAGGGAAAGAGTGTGGCCCGAACCTCTGTCTGCTCCTTCGCTTTGTTTGTCAAGATCACTGGCAGCAAAAGGATAAATTCCTGTATCGGAAATATTCTGCCAGCATAGTACAAGACTTTTGTTTAAAATTTCAGTCGTAGTTTGGTTCCAACCCAGTCAAAGACGCTACCTCAAAAACTGACTGCAGGGTAATCATGTGAAGTCGACTGAATGTCTCTGAAACGTTAAAATCCTGTAAAACAGTCTCGATCGCAACACAAGTCTATTTACTTTGGTGACAGGTTTCGTTCTGGAATGTACACTATTTTAAGGCGTAAGCACCACGATGACGGAGGCCGTTGACGTCCCGTATTCTTACGAAATTGTTCCGTTCTACGCCACCAGCCACCTTCATGGTGCTTACAGCCTAAAGATGGTCTGCATTATAGACCGAAACCGGATGCCAACCTAAATAAACATCTGTTGTGATCGAAACTGTTTTACTGAAAATAACATTTTTATATCGATCGCTGTTCACTCTCCATTGATAGACTTCTTTTTAAAGTTTTCGAAACACCCTTTAAATTCGAGGAATATACCTTTCTGACAGAAACATCGTCGTCTTCCTTCGCAACGTTCGTAATTCGAGTAAGAAAAAGTGGCATAAAAAAATGCTGGCAGGCACAATTTGATGAATTCTCTAATGGTGTTCTTTAGAAGAAGAATGTCACCACAACTGTTTGATCAAAATCTCTGTATATCAAAAACAATTATGTCGCACTAGTGGATGACTACATCAGTATCAAGTTAACTGTTGGCCGTAATAAAAAACACAAAAAATTTAAGAAAATAAAAATGAAAAATAAGCTTAATATCAGCTAGTAAATTCAGAAACGCTTTGCCATGCAAAACTTTGTTGCCTAGGTACTAAACGACATTTCTCAACTCATTCAGTTTTACATGCACAGAAAACTTTCAATAGGGCTCCGTAATTAACGAGGTGAATGCGAAGTAGCAACTCCTTTCAGATTCGTTGGGAAAGCTAGCGGCTTTAATCGCAACGACTTTCAGCAAATACGCCTGGAGGTGAGTGGCCCGCAGTGGATGTGATGAAATTATTTTCGTCGTTTGCGGTCTGTTACAGCTTTCAGCGGGTAAAGTGGACTCTTCGAGTTCAGATAAGCTTTTCTAGAGAGTTTACAGTTCGGTGTGGTCACTGAGTTCCTTAATGTGGCAGAGTGCACTGCAGTGTGTAAATTTCCACGCATTACGTATTTATAACCTTATCTCTGAGCTGTGAGCAAACAAGATGAACTTTCTTACTCTTTAACAGAGTATACGCCGCGCTGAAAGTTGAAACTACATACATCTTTCACAGCAAGTCTACTCCAATTTAAGAAGCTGGTCAAGCACTGGAAGGTCAGAGTGGCAGTTTCACCAAGGTCGGTCCAAGGTACTTTTTTTTTTAAAAAAAAAATATATGTTTCCCTACCGCTGAAGCACGATTGCTATCCCGAGTGAAAGTGAAGAAGAATTACAGGGTGTACTGAATGGAATGAACCGTCTAATGAGTACAGAATATGGATTGGGAGTATATCGAACAAAGACGAAAGTAATGAGAAGTAGCAGAAATGAGAACAGCGACAAACTTAACATCAGGATCGATGGTCACGAAGTAGATGAAGTTGAGAAATTTTACTACATAGGCAGCAAAATAGCCAGTGATGGATGGAGCAAGGATGACATCAAAAGCAGACTAGCACTGGAGAAAAGGGCATTCCTGGCCAAGAGAAGTCTACAAGTATCGAATATAGGCCTTAATTTGAGGACGAAATTTCTGAGAATGTACGTTTGGAGCGCAGCGTTGTATGGTAGTGAAACATGGACTGTGGAAAAACCGAACTGATAAGATCCTGCGCAGAATCGGAGAATAAAGGAATATGTGGAAAACAGTGACAGGCAGAAGTGGCAGGATGATAGAACATCTGTTAAGACGTGAGAGAATGACTTCCAAGGTACTCAGAGGGAGCTGTAAAGGGCAAAAAGTACAGAGAAAGACAGAGATTGGAATACATCAAGCAAATAATTGAGGACGTAGGTTGCAAGTGCTACTCTGAGATAAAGAGATTGGCACAGGAGAGGAATTCATTACGGGCTGCATCAAGCTAGTCAGAAGACTGATGACCCCCCCCCTACACACACACACACACACACCACACAGACACACACACACACACACACACACACACACACACACAAAGTAACACGATTCTGTCGCCTCTGCATCTCGGTAGGAAGAGTATCTGGCTGCTATGTGGAGGACCCAGTTTCGATTCATAGTACTGACTTTATAAATTTTCTTGTCGAGAAGGCTGGATAGGGGTTCACACAGCCCCGTGATGGCGACAGAGTAGCTACTTGAGTGTGAAGTAGCGGCTCAAGCGTCTAGAAAGCCGACAATGACCGGCAGAGAAGTGTGCCGACACTACATCCCTCCATAACGCGTCCAAACAACGCCATGGTGGCCCGTCTGTCCCGATTGACCGTCTGGTCCACAACGGATATTTCTTTTTTTCTTGCTCGTAGAAAGATTCTAGCTTTGTGGCACTGACAATTATCTTGCAGCTACATGCTATCGCCATTTAGCTCCTACGAGAAAGCGACTCATGGAACAGTTTACTGTCGCAATAAAACAGTACCAACGGTGGAAACTCTAGCAGTTTAGATAAGAATTTTCTGAGGTTTCCCTTTCTCGTAATTCGTATGTCAAAACTGTCCCCACAAGCCTGTCCAGATTCACTGCCGGAAAAAAATAGTACACCTGGAGAAAAGACGACAATTTTCATCCCGTGAAGGCATATACCGCCATGAGAGATATTAGAAGTACCGATGGGGGTTCAAAGCCGTCCGCCAACAGATAGCGTAGCTACCAGAACGTCATCTGCAGGTACCCGTTAATAGTCAATGACCTCAGTCAGAAGGCATTGTGTGGTAGAAAAGTGAGAAGTAAGCTGGTAACCATGCCACAAAGACGGGCTTCAGCCAACTGATAGAGCTTGAAAGACGTCAAATTGTGACCTTCAGAGAGGAGGGATGTCCTTTCGGAGAATTGCGACACAACTTGGACCTGCTGCTTCATTTTCGCAATGATCCTGGTGTCAGTGGTCACGTGAACATTCTCACACCCATACACGAGTTTCTGGACGTCCACACAGCACAGACTCCCGCCGGGATCGTAGTGTTGTAAGGGCAGCAGTGGCAGATTGTACAGCTACCACAGGGTAGATAAGAGGGCTTGTGAGCGCAGACGTGTCAGCACGAACTGTTGCAAATCGGTTATTAGCAGTAGGACTATGGCGTGCACACCTCTAGACCATCTTCCACTCACGCCACAGCGTCGACCTATATGGCTCGACTGGTGACGTAAGAGGATCACTTAAAAGGCGTGTCGTGGTCTTCGCCGATGAAAGCGGGTTCCGCTTGCACGGAGGTGATGGTCGTTTGTGTTTATGATGTAGATCTGGTGACCGCTGTCTCGTAAAATGCATTCGTCCAAGACAGACTGACTCCAACCCAGGCCTTATTGTCTGTGCTGGGGTGACCTAGAACTCTCGCAAACCAGCGCTCGGTTCTTGCAGAATGATGTTACATTCATTCTTTTGCCGTCCTTCCAAGAGGACGGTGATGTATAGTTCCAACAGGATAATACTCACCCCGAACTGACAACGAAACTCAACTTGCTCTGCAAGACGTGGAGCAACTTTTGTGTCCACCACGATCACCAGACTTGTCCCCAGTAGAGTAAGTCATTCAATGACTTACAGAGAAGTAAGTGACCAGGTCGAGCACGTGTGCTATAACGTATCCTAGGACAGTATTCGTCATCTGTTCGATCGACTGGATGCCTCCAGTGGAGACTACACCACGTACTAATATGGGTATTTCAGGATGGGTCAGTACCTGTCTCAGAACCGCTTCTTCTACTGATCTGTAAATGTAATCACTACGTATCCTCCATAGCAACAATAAATCTGAGCGAAATGGAAACCTCTGACGGGAAGTAGTAATTTTTTCCGACTGTGTATTTTCCGAACTTGTGAGCCTACCTGGCTTCGCACGGGTAGTATTAAGTATCTACGGACAGACAAATTGACTGGCGTTACGTATTTTGTTTGGGGACCACGAATAATATTCAGAGACGAACGTCAAGTAACTGAATGGCATCACTTTCATAAAACTCGCATGATATAAGCAGCGCATGCAAGGAAAGTTGCCTGAAGACAAGAATGTTATGTGTTTAAATTGGCTTTCGGAGTGACATCTCATGGCAATGACGTGAGCACATCGTGACGCAGAGTAATAAATTTACAATAAATGCAAATACTGTACGAATCATAGATGCCTGCATGTGCATGTCTGTGTGTCTCCCTCCCTCCCTCTCTCTCTCTCTCTCTCTCTCTCTCTCTCTCTCTCTGTGTGTGTGTGTGTGTGTGTGTGTGTGTGTGTGTGTGTGTGTGTACGTGTGTATGTGTGAGTGATTCAGTATATATTAAGGCTGCCTGACGTGGCACAAATATAAGAAGTAAGAAAAAACAAGCATCATCTATATGTTTAGCTCGTGTTACAACACTCTTCTTATGAGATTTTGCATTAGTGTGATGCACTGTTGAGACTAACAATTCTTTGTCGCGAACTCTTTATGGCAGACTTCTTCGCCATGCCACACAAAGAATCGTGCTCACATGTAAGTTTGATTCGATGAAAGCAGGAAGCTGAAACATGACTCATCTGCTGCGTTGCCGAAAGAAAGTACTGTATGTAAACTTAGCAAAGTTACTGAAGTTCATAAAGTATTTTGTCGCAAAACTTTTTATTTGATGTAAAATAAATAAAACACTACATATTTTGGATTCAGAGGATTTTGATTAGGCAGTTTTTCTCGAACGACTGTAGGGGAACTACTATATAAAAACATTTGATTATTTCAAAGTGTAAGTCTCACATCACAGCCTGATGATGAAGTGATTATCTTTTCGTTACTGGTCTATTACGATACTTCGACGACTAAGTCACAGAGAGTTGTTCGAAAACCTGGCAGTGATTTAAGAGTGCAAATTGCTGCTGGTGATCTTGTGCTCGGTTTATACTAGCAAGTTATCGCAGCAATTTACGTACGTGGAGGAACTTGCAGCGCGATTTGCGAGTGTAAACATATCGCCAAGTCGACTTGCGACCGTAGCAATTTATTGCGGAAGTGACTTTCTGGACGTTTCCCACTTCCAGTGTGAACACCACGCAATAAGTATCTGCAAGTAACTTGCAGCTTTTAGGATTTAGTTCTATTTCCTGCAAGTAGGAAGCGCAAGTTATAGTATGTCGTCTGCATAACACTCATATTTAACATTTTACTTAATGTGGTGGCTTAATTTTATGCAAGCATCTTACGTATTTTATGCAAACAAATTGCAGAAATGGAGGAGCAACGGGAATGGATGAAGCAGGATACAGAACATTTTATTGAAGCCGTGGAGAGCTACCACAAAATATGGAACGTGCATAACCGAGGTTGTAAGGATAGAGTGAAGAAGATGAGCGCATTAAACGAAATCTCGTCGATATTCGACACATCTGTGAAAGAAGTACAGAGGCAGTAGCATAACTTGAAGACACAACCCCTTTACCACGTGCATCCACTCGCTTGTTGTTTCAGGAGTCTAGAAAAAGACGATGTGTAATGATTACATGTTCTATTTAATTGACTTGACACTTTCCATTTTAAGAGCATTAGAAAAAAACATTTTTATAAGCATATCATTCTGTAAAATGCAGTTTATTTCATAAAAATTTAATTTCATTGTTGTGTTTTCACATACCTTCAAATAATTTTTCCCTTTTCAAGATGTTAAGAATGGCTCTACATACATTGGGTACGATCAGAGCAATCGTGCTGATGTGAATATGAAACAAGTACATTAGGGACTTGTATGAGTCTCCTAAAAAGAAGAGATTTCAAAATTCAAACTTTTTTTGGTAGTATGTTTCACATAAATAAATGAAATGCCTATTTTATTCGTAGCTCACCGGTAGCTATAAATCGTAGAGTGACTAGCAAACGTTCCTTTGCTGAAATACCAGTACGGAAGTTTGTGTCTCGTTCGGATATGACGGGCGCTATTAACATCAACAAATACTCCAGATCATTTGAGGACATTCTGCAAAAGTTTTCAAAAGCATCCATGCTCTCGATACTAAGTTCTTGCAAAAGGTTATTATAGGCACCATTTTGCGATCTTCTCATTATTTACTCTTTTTCTTTTTCACGTTTTGCATTACAATTACAAGAGCTGCAGCAAATCTCACCTGCCTACTTGTCATTTTACATTTCGGCTGACACGTAGTGGTACTGAAAGCATATGTAAACAGTATCAGCAAGTTGTTGACGCAAGTTCCTTGCCAAAGAACTTGCGGAAGTATCTTGCTTAATTCTCGTGCTGCTGTGTAAACACAGGTGCAAGTGGCTAGCAATAACTTGCAGCAATAACTTCTGCAAGCGACTTGCTAGTGTAAACCCAGCTTTAGGGAAGGAAAAACTGGCTAATTCTCATCATATTTCGAAATGCGATTCTCAAGCGTCTGTAGAGGTATTTCGTTATCTTGGGCATTTCCCGGATACAATTTCTGGATTTCAATCAAAAAGATCGTACGCATGTCTTTATGATCTTTAGAAGGCGTACTATCTTTCCCGCCAGTGGTGATCCGAAACCAGTCTTCTGTGTCATTTGAAAGTGCCCAGCAAATAACACCTTTCGCCCGATCATGCAGAGAATAGTGTTCGCACCTGCTTTCACCTAAGGAAAGTACGAAGGTTAAAGTACAATTATTTGCTGCTCTGCTCAAAAACATTCTCCGTAATAAAAACGAAGCAAAGCTGCATCTCAGGCGGCGTTTTACTCTATGCATAAACTCAAAACCACATTTGTTGGACTCGCGAGTGACATGTTTTATTACTATTTAGTTGTTCTGAAACGACTGCAACCAACTGGACGTCGCATAGGCGACTTGCATGTCCCTAACCAGTCGAAAAAGCCTTTGATAAGGTTGAATGGAAAAAGCTATTCAAGATATTGAGGGAAACTGGAGCTAAGTATAAGGACAGGAGAACGATATGGAACATATACAAAGAAGAGGTGGCAATAGTGAGATGTGGGGAACATCAACAACAAGCAAAAATTAAACAGGGTGTGAGACAGGGATGTGCACTCTCCTCTGTACTCTTTAATATGTACATACAGAAAGCAATGGACGAGGTCAGAGAAAAGTTAGGACAAGCTAATGGAATCAGGATCCAGGGAAAAATAGTTGATATGCTGCGTTTTGCGGATGACATTGCTGTCCTAGCGGAAAATGAGGAAGAATTACAAGTAGTGTTGGAGGAAATGGAAAACACTCTTGCTACACGGTACAACATGAAAATTAATAAGTCAAAAACAAAAATCTTAGTTGCAAGCAAACAAAATAATCAAGCAATTACGAATATAAGGCTGAATGGAGAGAAGCTGAAAGAAATACAAGACTTTGTCTACTTGGGAAGCAGAATAACATGAGATGGTCGTAGTAGGAAAGATGTAATAAGTAGAATAAATCAGGCAAAGATTGCATTCTATAAAAGGAAAGGACTCCTCACATCAAATATGATAAGTCTGTCGTTAAGGAAGCGGTTAATAAAGACCTTTGTTGGGAGTGTGCTTCTCTACGGCAGCGAAACCTGGACACTTGGAGAGGACGAAAGAAGAAGGATTGAAGGATTCGAAATGTGGTGTCTGCGAAGGATGTTAAAAATTCCATGGACGGCCAGGATGACAAATGAAGAAGTCCTGCAGAGAGCGGAGGATGTTCCAGTTCTTTGGAAGACGGTCAAGAAGAGGAGAGATATATGGATGGGACACATTCTGAGACATGAAAGTCTTCTCCACACTATAACGGAAGGCCTTGTGGAGGGCAAAAGGGCAAGAGGCAGACCTAGAAGAAAGTACATAAGCCAGATAATGCAGGACCTAGGATGCGGAAGTTTCACGGAATTGAAGAGGCTGGCCGACAATCGCACTGAATGGAGAGCTGCTGCAAATCAATCTTAGGATTGGCAACTTAAGAAGAAGAAGAAGAAGAAGAAGAAGAAGAACCAGTTATGAAATGGCAGTCAATTATCAAACGGCTAAAAGGCTACAGTATAACGTGTAATCTGGGTGCGGGGAATCGGCATTGCCGTACAGAACAGTGGCACGTTGGGTAAAAGCCTTCAACGAAGGTTGGCAAATTGTGGCAGACATGCATCGGGCAGATCGTCCTAGCGTCTCTGAAGAAGAAGTGCATGCTGTTGCCGCGTTAGTGGACAGTGATCAACGCCCTACGGTTCTTGAGCTCGCTCAGGAAACAGGATTAGCGCATACGACTGTGCTTCGCATCTTGAAGGAATGCCTGGGCATGCGAAAAATTGCATCACGATGGGTTCCGCATGACTTGACGGAAATGCAGAAATGGATGCGTTACGACACTGCACAGACGCATTGGAGCGCTATGAGCGCGAAGTAGAGGCTTTCTTACGCCGTATTTTAACACTGGATGAGACATTGGCCACATCGTACGAGCCATAACTGAGAAGTCAATCCAACGAATGGCATCATTATAACTGGCCGCGTAAATGTGCGTCAGAGCCCTAGTATGGTGCAAGTTATGGTGATATCCGTGTACGACTGTGATGGTGTTATCCTAACGCATTACGTTCCTCCACGGCAGACCGTCAATGCACAGTATTACGGTTCGTTTTTGGAGCATCACCTGCAACCAGCTTTGCGAAAGAAGCGGCGACACTTTCTGCGCAACCCACCCACCATTTTGCTCGACAATGCGCGGGCGCATACAGCGCAAGCTGTGGCTGCTCTGTTCGGTCGATGGGACTGGGAAGTAGCGTACCATCCACTTGAGACTTTGATTTTATTCCGTAGATGAAGGAACCAGTTCGTGGCATTCGCTTCAGAACTGTTCCAGAGATTCGACAGGCAGTAGACCGTTCCATTCGTACCATCAATAGAACAGGCTCTGCTAACGGTATGCTAGGCCTTCCACATCACTGGCAACGGGTTCTACACAACGCTGGTGACTACTTTGAAGGACAGCAACAGGTTCAAACATGTAACCCTTTTGTATCGGTTGTGAATAAGTAAATGCCACTACTTAAGTTCCAAGCCTCGTATATACAAAAGACTTTCTCGTGAAATAGTCTATCTAACCAGATCAAAATCCCTACAGCAGTTCCTGATATTATTAGCCTGCAAATACAGACAGAGGCTAGGAGGCGACTTCAGAGGGGTTAGGAGAGGGGTTAGGAGAAATAAAATGAAGCTCTCCTTCTTGTCAGTAAATAATTAGAGCCAACCCAGCATTACGCAGCTAATACTTCGGCCCTATATAGTTGCCACCCTCAGTGGCCCGACCAGCTCCAACACAATTGCGAATCAGAAAGTAAAAACAGAGGAAAGGCAAATCACGCAGGCATCCATATACACTCCTGGAAATTGAAATAAGAACACCGTGAATTCATTGTCCCAGGAAGGGGAAACTTTATTGACACATTCCTGGGGTCAGATACATCACATGATCACACTGACAGAACCACAGGCACATAGACACAGGCAACAGAGCATGCACAATGTCGGCACTAGTACAGCGTATATCCACCTTTCGCAGCAATGCAGGCTGCTATTCTCCCATGGAGACGATCGTAGAGATGATGGATGTAGTCCTGTGGAACGGCTTGCCATCCCATTTCCACCTGGCGCCTCAGTTGGACCAGCGTTCGTGCTGGATGTACAGACCGCGTGAGACGACGCTTCATCCAGTCCCAAACATGCTCAATGGGGGACAGATCCGGAGATCTTGCTGGCCAGGGTAGTTGACTTACACCTTCTAGAGCACGTTGGGTGGCACGGGATACATGCGGACGTGCATTGTCCTGTTGGAACAGCAAGTTCCCTTGCCGGTCTAGGAATGGTAGAACGATGGGTTCGATGACGGTTTGGATGTACCGTGCACTATTCAGTGTCCCCTCGACGATCACCAGTGGTGTACGGCCAGTGTAGGAGATCGCTCCCCACACCATGATGCCGGGTGTTGGCCCTGTGTGCCTCGGTCGTATGCAGTCCTGATTGTGGCGCTCACCTGCACGGCGCCAAACACGCATACGACCATCATTGGCACCAAGGCAGAAGCGACTCTCATCGCTGAAGACGACACATCTCCATTCGTCCCTCCATTCACGCCTGTCGCGACACCACTGGAGGCGGGCTGCACGATGTTGGGGCGTGAGCGGAAGACGGCCTAACGGTGTGCGGGACCGTAGCCCAGCTTCATGGAGACGGTTGCGAATGGTCCTCGCCGATACCCCAGGAGCAACAGTGTCCCTAATTTGCTGGGAAGTGGCGGTGCGGTCCCCTACGGCACTGCGTAGGATCCTACGGTCTTGGCGTGCATCCGTGCGTCGCTGCGGTCCGGTCCCAGGTCGACGGGCACGTGCACCTTCCGCCGACCACTGGCGACAACATCGATGTACTTTGGAGACCTCACGCCCCACGTGTTGAGCAATTCGGCGGTACGTCCACCCGGCCTCCCGCATGCCCACTATACGCCCTCGCTCAAAGTCCGTCAACTGCACATACGGTTCACGTCCACGCTGTCGCGGCATGCTACCAGTGTTAAAGACTGCGATGGAGCTCCGTATGCCACGGCAAACTGGCTGACACTGACGGCGGCGGTGCACAAATGCTGCGCAGCTAGCGCCATTCGACGGCCAACACCGCGGTTCCTGGTGTGTCCGCTGTGCCGTGCGTGTGATCATTGCTTGTACAGCCCTCTCGCAGTGTCCGGAGCAAGTATGGTGGGTCTGACACACCGGTGTCAATGTGTTCTTTTTTCCATTTCCAGGAGTATGTAGTTCGCAGTATTGTTCACGTAGTTTACAGCTGCCACGATGCTTTCGGTTACAACCAGATAGTAGCCCATGAGAGTATCCCCTGTATCATAATACCATTCCCACTGACCTGCGTCTGTGGTACAGTGTATGTTTCGAGTAGCCATTCGCTACTGCGGCAGCCTATCCGGCCACAGCCATTGATGTGGAGTCACAAGAGACGCGATTCCTCCCACCAGACGACACGTCTCCACTGATTCACAGTTGAATCCCAGAGATCCCGTGCCAAATACAGTCGTAACCGTGGAGGTAAGTATAAGGGAAGATGGCGCTACGTATCCCAGCCGTACTACGTGTTGAAGCCATGGGGGCGTGGCTCGCTGCCATGACACTCTGACCAAAACATTGCCAGTGTGCTAGCGCTGCGTGTATTACAGTCGCTAATTGCACCATATACGCATGTAACGTCATCAGATTGGTTGTTTCATAGTTTTTGTTTAAAATAAAATCTCGTAAAGGCGAAATTCCGCATTTCTTCTGATTAAATATAGTTTTCAATGTAATATTACGAATAGCTAGCCTTCAATGTAAACGATACAATTTTGTTAATTCAGTAATAAACGTGTATCACAAAGTAAATAATAGAAACTGAAAACTAAGTTAGCTATACCCTCCCTCCAAAGCCCCATAAATACATTTTGTTTGTAATACGTACTGGGACATTTCAGTTACGTTACACTACTGGGAAACACTGTTCATTGCCACCAATATTTACTGAAATACGGTAAATAGAATGGCAAATCTACACAGTGTCCTGTTTAGGCCTATACTTTACGCCAGTTAATGTAGTGTTAGCTTTTAATTTGGTACATGATGAAGACAAAGTGAGTTACTCAACACTTCGATTATCGAAGATACGTACGTATTATACTGAAACGTGAACTTGAAAACTAAGAATTTAATTCTTTGAATTAACATACCTTTTGCAAATGTTTTGGGTGTGTAGGGAAAACTGATGGTACAGCATTTTCCCGGAGCATTACTGTTGAAAGGGAAGTTCGGTCTATGTCCTCTTCTCGGAAAAGCTGAAAACATATAGCGCTCCATTTAGATGCACGCCAATTCTTCCTCCTCACGGCATTCTCCCACAGAGCTTTCCGACTTTCATTTTTAGGAAATCTAAAATCATACAGGAGAAAAACACGCTATAGTACAAGTACCGATGTAGCACACTTTCATTCACAATGAAGTTGTAAAATCACACTTAACGAGACAACTTACACATGAAATGTTATTCCCTTCGATTTCGCATCACAATCAGAACGATTCGTACATCCGAACACCACACAAGTCACCATAATAGCGCAAAATCCTTCCAAAAGCGAGCGGCAAGCCTATGCACACAAGCTTACAGCAGCAATGTTTTGGTCGGATTGAGATGGCTACCCTCGGCTTCACATACCTTCACAGCTGTGACGTCACGGCGTCTCCCTCTATTCTTACCTCCATGGTCGTAACTGATGATGTCGTTACATCATCATGGCAACACGTGGGGTTCCTCTGCAGCAGAGTCTTATGTTCAGTGCCCGATGAACGGTGACCTCCGAAACAACGTGCCTGCTCCAGTACTGTACTCCGAAGGGCTTCTGACACTGCTCGTCGCCTAGCTGATTTACAAAGTTAAGTGACGGGGCACGGACGTCGAACACAGTGTTGCCCACTCATAATTTCACCGATCTTCGACCACTTTGCCTATATCTTCACGGCAAGAGCACACGGGCAACCGACCGGTTTCGCTATTTCTGAAAGTTGCTTATCTCACCGGATTTCCCCACTTACGGCTCGCATCGTCGTTAGAATGACTCCCCATTCCACTCTGCACCGCTTAGACACTGAGGTGACAAAAGTCATGGGAGACCTCCTAACAACGTGTCGGGCCTTCTTTCGCTAGACACAGTGCAGCAACTCCATGTAGCATGGCATCGACAGGTCGCTGGAAGTCTCCAGCAGAAATATTGAGCCATGCTGCTTTGCAGCTGTACATAACTGTAAAAGTGTTGCCGGAGCAGGATTTTGTGCACGAACTGACTTCTCAATTACACTGCTGGAAATTGAAATAAGAACACCGTGAATTCAGTGTCCCAGGAAGGGGAAACTTTATTGACACATTCCTGGGGTCAGATACATCACATAATCACACTAACAGAACCACAGGCACATAGACACAGGCAACAGAGCATGCACAATGTCGGCACTAGTACAGTGTATATCCACCTTTCGCAGCAATGCAGGCTGCTATTCTCCCATGGAGACGATCGTAGAGATGCTGGATGTAGTCCTGTAGAACGGCTTGCCATGCCATTTCCACCTGGCGCCTCAGTTGGACCAGCGTTCGTGCTGGACGTGCAGACCGCGTGAGACGACGCTTCATCCAGTCCCAAACATGCTCAATGGGGGACAGATCCGGAGATCTTGCTGGCCAGGGTAGTTGACTTACACCTTCTAGAGCACGTTGGGTGGCACGGGATACATGCGGACGTGCATTGTCCTGTTGGAACAGCAAGTTCCCTTGCCGGTCTAGGAATGGTAGAACGATGGGTTCGATGACGGTTTGGATGTACCGTGCACTATTCAGTGTCCCCTCGACGATCACCAGTGGTGTACGGCCAGTGTAGGAGATCGCTCCCCACACCATGATGCCGGGTGTTGGCCCTGTGTGCCTCGGTCGTATGCAGTCCTGATTGTGGCGCTCACCTGCACGGCGCCAAACACGCATACGACCATCATTGGCACCAAGGCAGAAGCGACTCTCATCGCTGAAGACGATACGTCTCCATTCGTCCCTCCATTCACGCCTGTCGCGACACCACTGGAGGCGGGCTGCACGATGTTGGGGCGTGAGCGGAAGACGGCCTAACGGTGTGCGGGACCGTAGCCCAGCTTCATGGAGACGGTTGCGAATGGTCCTCGCCGATACCCCAGGAGCAACAGTGTCCCGAATTTGCTGGGAAGTGGCGGTGCGGTCCCCTACGGCACTGCGTAGGATCCTACGCTCTTGGCGTGCATTCGTGCGTCGCTGCGGTCCGGTCCCAGGTCGACGGGCACGTGCACCTTCCGCCGACCACTGGCGACAACATCGATGTACTGTGGAGACCTCACGCCCCACGTGTTGAGCAATTCGGCGGTACGTCCACCCGACCTCCCGCATGCCCACTATACGCCCTCGCTCAAAGTCCGTCAACTGCACATACGGTTCACGTCCACGCTGTCGCGGCATGCTACCAGTGTTAAAGACTGCGATGGAGCTCCGTATGCCACGGCAAACTGGCTGACACTGACGGCGGCGGTGAACAAATGCTGCGCAGCTAGCGCCATTCGACGGCCAATACCGCGGTTCCTGGTGTGTCCGCTGTGCCGTGCGTGTGATCATTGCTTGTACAGCCCTCTCGCAGTGTCCGGAGCAAGTATGGTGGGTCTGACACACCGGTGTCAATGTGTTCTTTTTTCCATTTCCAGGAGTGTATTTCCCATAAATGTTCGATGGGATTCTTATCAGGTGATCTGGGTGGCCAAATCATTCGCTCGAACTGTTCAGAACGTTCTTCAAACCAATCTCAAGCAGTTGTGGCGCATTGTTTTCCATAAAAATTCCATCTTTGTTTCGAAGCATGACGTCAATGAATGACTGCAAGTGGTCTCTAAGTAGCCGGACATAGCCATTATCAATCAATGATCTGTTCAGTAGGACCAGAGGACCTAGTCCACCCCATGCAAGCACAGTCCACATCATTATGGAGCCACCAACAACTTGCACAGAGCCTTCTTGACAAGTTGGCTTGCCCGCATCTCGTGGTCGTGCGGTAGCGTTCTCGCTTCCCACGCCCGGGTTCCCGGGTTCGATTCCCGGCGGGGTCAGGTATTTTCTCTGCCTCGTTATGGCTGGGTGTTGCGTGCTGTCCTTAGGTTAGTTAGGTTTAAGTAGTTCTAAGTTCTAGGAGACTGATGACCATAGATGTTAAGTCCCATAGTGCTCAGAGCCATTTGAACAAGTTGGCTTCGCGGGGTCTGCGCGAGCTCTTATCAACTGAAGTCGGCACTCACCTAACCAGCACACGGTTTCCAGTCGTCTGGGGTCCAATCGATATGGTCACGAGCCCAGGGGAGACGCTGCAGACGGGGGCGTAAGTGGTAGAAAAGGCACTAGCGTCGGTCGTCTGCTGCCATAGCCCACTAACGTCAGATTTCGTCGCACTGTCTTAACGGATACGGTCGTCGTTGCGTCCCACATCGATTCCTGCGGTTATTTCGAGCAGTGTTGCTTTTCTGTTAGGATTGACAACTCTACTCAAACGCCGCTGACCTCGATCGTTAAGTGAAGGCTGTCGGCAACGGCGTTGTCCGTGGTGAGAGGTAATCCCCAAAAATTTGGTGTTTTCACTACACTCTTGACACTGTGCTTCTCGGAATTCTGAATTCCTTAACGACTTTCAAAATGTTATGTCCCACGCTTGTAGCACTACCTAAAATTCCGGTTCAAAGTCTGTTAAATTCCGTCATGTGGTCGTAATCACTTCGGAAACTTATTCGCATGCATCACCTGACTACGGGCGACAGCTCCACCAATGCACTGCTCCTCTAGTCCCTGTGTAGTCGATGCTACCGCCACCTGTAGATGTGGATATCGCTATCAAAATGGTTCAAATGGCTCTGAGCACTATGGGACTTAACTGCTACGGTCATCAGTCCCCTAGAACTTAGAACTACTTAAACCTAACTAACCTAAGGACATCACACAACACCCAGCCATCACGAGGCAGAGAAAATCCCTGACCCGCCGGGAATCGAACCCGGGAACCCGGGCGTGGGAAGCGAGAACGCTACCGCACGACCACGAGATGCGGGCGGATATCGCTATCACATCATCTTTTGTCACCTCTTTGTATACCTTCCTTAGTACAGTACACGACTCCATCGCATCCAAGACGGACTTCAGAGTCTTGGTGGCAGATTGAAAGGTGGCTACACTGAGCCACAGCGCCAGAAATCGCGCCAGAGAGTATTGTTCCGCCGCCTCCACTGGCAGTGATTATTGAGACGTAGCGGCAGGCAGTTCTTACCGAGAAGTTGTGGTGGACACTGCTTGTCGTGAAGTCAGTGTGAGATGTGGTAGTGGAGAGTGTTGTTCCATGTTTTGTGCATTGGTTTGATGGGAGAGATAGCAGATGTTGTTCTAATGGAGATATTGTAATGGTCAGAGTGCATTTCGTCAATATATATGGAGGTATTTTCTTTTATTCTTTTATTATTTGTGTGTCCTGAATAATGTGCCATTACAGGTTCAGTCAACAAAGCATCTGGCTTGTGTTCTTGTATTAGAGTGTAATTCTGCTTTCCTTACGCAATTATAGTATTTCTAATTTTCTTTTATCACGTCAGTATAATTGGTATTTAAAAATTCTTCTTTTGTTGAAGAAGAACCGTGCCAGATGTGCGTTGAGTCACACTACCACACACAGAACAGCTACACTTGTGCTATGTTGGCTTCGTAGGTTTTATAGTCGCTGGGGACTTAATTAATTTATTGTATTAACTGAAATTTTATTTCATTCTTTGTGGTTGTTACATGCGGTCAGATTGCGTACAAAAACTAGTCAGGGCCAGCCGTTTACGAAACAGCGTAATCGGACATACAGCAACTAAAAATATTTGCATTTTTTTTATTTAACTAAGCCCCCATGCAAGATGCTTCAGTGCTTTACGTCGTCTCTGAAATACACTCCTGGAAATTGAAATAAGAACACCGTGAATTCATTGTCCCAGGAAGGGGAAACTTTATTGACACATTCCTGGGGTCAGATACATCACATGATCACACTGACAGAACCACAGGCACATAGACACAGCCAACAGAGCATGCACAATGTCGGCACTAGTACAGTGAATATCCACCTTTCGCAGCAATGCAGGCTGCTATTCTCACATGGAGACGATCGTAGAGATGCTGGATGTAGTCCTGTGGAACGGCTTGCCATGCCATTTCCACCTGGCGCCTCAGTTGGACCAGCGTTCGTGCTGGACGTGCAGACCGCGTGAGACGACGCTTCATCCAGTCCCAAACATGCTCAATGGGGGACAGATCCGGAGATCTTGCTGGCCAGGGTAGTTGACTTACACCTTCTAGAGCACGTTGGGTGGCACGGGATACATGCGGACGTGCATTGTCCTGTTGGAACAGCAAGTTCCCTTGCCGGTCTATGAATGGTAGAACGATGGGTTCGATGACGGTTTGGATGTACCGTGGACTATTCAGTGTCCCCTCGACGATCACCAGTGGTGTACGGCCAGTGTAGGAGATCGCTCGCCACACCATGATGCCGGGTGTTGGCCCTGTGTGCCTCGGTCGTATGCAGTCCTGATTGTGGCGCTCACCTTCACGGCGCCAAACACGCATACGACCACCATTGGCACCAAGGCAGAAGCGACTCTCATCGCTGAAGACGACACGTCTCCATTCGTCCTTCCATTCACGCCTGTCGCAACACCACTGGAGGCGGGCTGCACGATGTTGGGGCGTGAACGGAAGACGGCCTAACGGTGTGCGGGACCGTAGCCCAGCTTCATGGAGACGGTTGCGAATGGTCCTCGCCGATACCCCAGGAGCAACAGTGTCCCTAATTTGCTGGGAAGTGGCGGTGCGGTCCCCTACGGCACTGCGTAGGATCCTACGGTTTGGCGTGCATCCGTGCGTCGCTGCGGTCCGGTCCCAGGTCGACGGGCACGTGCACCTTCCGCCGACCACTGGCGACAACATCGATGTACTGTGGAGACCTCACGTCCCACGTGTTGAGCAATTCGGCGGTACGTCCACCCGACCTCCCGCATGCCCACTATACGCCCTCGCTCAAAGTCCGTCAACTGCACATACGGTTCACGTCCACGCTGTCGCGGCATGCTACCAGTGTTAAAGACTGCGATGGAGCTCCGTATGCCACGGCAAACTGGCTGACACTGACGGCGGCGGTGCACAAATGCTGCGCAGCTAGCGCCATTCGACGGCCAACACCGCGGTTCCTGGTGTGTCCGCTGTGCCGTGCGTGTGATCATTGCTTGTACAGCCCTCTCGCAGTGTCCGGAGCAAGTAGTGTGGGTCTGACACACCGGTGTCAATGTGTTCTTTTTTCCATTTCCAGGAGTGTACATCGGCTACCTGCTCGCGAGTCATCGTTTTCTTTCAAACTACAGCAGTTCTGACAGGCTACACTGCCGGACTGTGTGTGACATCATGTCTTTGTAACCGCCTACGGGATGTCTCGTAGAACTCATGGACTAGGGGCTGCAGGAGCCAACTCTTGTGCACGTGGAGAAAATGTCAGTTTCATTCAACGTGTTCAGAACAGGAAGCCACTGTGAGGTCGGCTTTTGAGTCGTGGAGCATTCCGGTGTTAGTTTTCGGGCAGATGATGGAGATCAGCGGCTTAATCATATAATTTTATATATTTGGGTGAGATTCTTTAATGCTATTGGCTTCATCTGAGCATTTCGCGCCTATCACTTTCATTTTCTACATATCGTAGTGGTTGTGATCCATGTTTATAAATTGTACATTTTAATATCGCTTATTTTTTTTTTAAATTTTCATGAAAATCAACGTTCCTTCGTGGTCAGTTTGGAAGCAAACTGTCTAATCAGTTGTGATTAACATACCCGTCACGTACAAACTCTCTCTCTCTTGTACCTAAAACTAGGAAGAAATCTTTCATCGTACTATTTTGTGGGTCTCGTTAAATAACTACGTCACTGGTGATTATCAAAAATGACTCTGAGCACTATGGGACTTAACATCTATGGTCCTCAGTCCCCTAGAACTTAGAACTACTTAAACCTAACTAACCTAACAATATCACACAACACCCAGTCATCACGAGGCAGAGAAAACTGGTGATTATCGTGCAGTATTTGAGACAAATTGCAATCGCTCACTTAGGGTTGTGTATTACGTAAATAATGTTCTCCCAATTTGCACTCGCCTTTTCATTGCATTATAACCACGCAGCTTTCTATAACATGCTTGCACCAGCAAACAGTTTCCTTGTGGTACCTGATCCCTTTTAACTGCTTTACTTCAGTAAGTAATGCACTTGCTTTGTTTCGCCATGCACTCTTCTGCTGCCTTTCGTAAGCTATCAGCTGAGTGGACGGGATGCTGTTTGCTGATATATTAACAGTTCGAAGCAGTGACATGGTCAGAGTAGTCTCTACATATAAATTTTGCCATTGTTTATTACGATTTGAAAGTTCTTACCCTGAGTACTTACTTTCAGGCAGCACACATTGAAACAGTCTTGCACGAGTTTTCTCTATAAAATGCTGTTCGTTACAAGTCTGTTCATTAAGGGGCTCCGGAAAGGCTCAAAATCATGAAAAGTTCAATTTTTACTTTTTTGCGTTTTCTGAATCTGCAGACTATTACCTTTTAATAGATATATAATTTATTCAATTCCGAATACTGCAAGTATTTTTAAATTTTTTTTGAAATGTGTTCTACATGGGTGTGACCCACTGTGGCGCTGTTAAACTGCTGTCAAATGGTGTTATTATTAACGTCCGTGTTCATCAGGTACATTTTAGTGATGTGAGATAAAGTATGTGTTGTGGCTAACCTGTGATTGTTCAATATATATCGCTGGTGTGATTGTCGATTGTTTCATGTTTATTTACTCTGTCGTTATCTCGAAAATATTCGTAATTAATTCTGTTTCTTGAGTCTCTGTTTTGTTGAAGTATAATAATGAGTAAAAGTAAAGTTGCTGTTGCGACTTTCAATGATGGCAACATTGTAAGGTGCAAGGTATTTAGAAATATGGGAATGAAGATAGGTTCTAACAAGGTACGAGCGATGCTTGCTTTAGACAAGGAACGCCTTCGGGCTGCAGACAGGGCTGTAAAGAGTCTAGAAATACAAGCAAGAGTAAACAGGGGGAGGAACAAGAGGAAGCTGGAGGAGGAGTTTGCAGAGGATGAAGATAATCCATCCTATGGACGTGGAATGCACTAAAAATTAATCAAATCTTTGTCGCTCGATTCCCAAAACTTTTATTTTCTCATACTAATTACATGTTTTCTAAGGATCTTCCAAACATATTTGTTTCAAACTTTCAGTAAATGTTACACAGTACCTTCTGCATAATTTAACACATCCTTTTTCCAAAAAAACTGTATATTTTTGAATATATAAATAAAAAAATTGCAAAAAATGTTCTGAATTTTCACTACAATTGAAAAAAATCATCTTTAATAACTGAACTAAAATTTTGTAAAATCCCTGTGTTAAGTTGTAGCCCATATTCCAATAAATAATCTGTAAAAAGTTCAACTTCCTGCCTCAAATACTTTGTGAGGAAAGATGTAATTTATAAGCGTTATTTTAACATTGCAAGTATAGGGCGTTCCGGAGCCCCTTAATGCTACATCATTCCTGGTTAAAGACTCACTAACTTGTTTCCTGAAGAAACTTTGAATAAAATTCACTTTGCATTCGCGAAAGTACTGCTGTTGGAAAATTGGAAATTTGTGGTAAGTTCCTATGGGACCAAACTGCCGAGGTCATCGGTCGCTAGGCTTACTCGCTAATTAATCTAAACCTGACTTACGCGAAGGACAGCACACACACCCACACCCGAGGGAGGACTCGAACCTCATACGGGGGGAGCCGCGCGGACCGTGACGAGACGCCTGGGACCGAGCGGCTACCCCGCCCGGCTACTGCTGCTGTCACTCAGATTTCCGAGTCAGATTGCGTTATCAGGGGACCGTGCTTGGAAAGTGGCTGAAAGTCATGGTAACATTCGTTCCAGAATTTTTTTGTGACGAAACCATGAAGCGTTGCCAGAAAAAAGTATCTAGATGTGAAAATTAACTGCAAAGCCTGATAACTACGCTAGAGCCAGAGTGCCAGTCGTAACCGTCAATTCGTAGTCGATCACATGCATTAGTAAAACGGCTGGTTTCAGGCTCGTCGATTGCGAGTTGGACGCAAAAAGGCGACTCTGTTAGAGTTAAGTCCGTACGCTGAAAAGGACTTGTAAAACTTGTCTGTGTGCACCTCAGGGCTGAGGTTAGTGGTTTCATTCTACATTTGTCTATACGTAACTGTATGTGTTTCTCTCTTCTACTGTGACGTGCAGCTGAACCTAGGGGTTCGATTACTGAGAAACAAAACTGGCTCCTTTTCGTGATTCGCAGTGTGAAATACCATACATTTCTGTGTGTGACCTATTAAAAATAGTGTTAGGCCGGCGTGGCCGTTTGTTCTAGTAACTGGTTAGTAATAGTGTGAGGTTATAAGCTTTATCTGTGATTTACATTTACGTCAGTTGAGTTATTCGAAATTATATTTAGGGGCAATCATTTCGTATAAACGTGGAAGCAACAAGGAAATAACACACAGACTAGGAAAGGGAAAGGTGGAGATTAAGCAGTTACACTACATTATTTGGAATAAAACGACGTCAAAAAATTTGGAAAGAAGGATTTACGAAACTATAGTTGAGAACATGGCTCTGTATCGTATTGAACTGTAGGAAGTCTCCAGGCTCAATGAGAAGAAATTAAAGACAATGGAAATGGAGGTCTGGTGACGAAGTTGTCAAGTAACAAGAAGAGTCAAAACGAGAAATGAAGTTTTAGGAGAACAGATGGGAATTATAAAAGATATTGTAGACGAAACTGAAAATAAACGGCTGACATGATGTGGATGTGTTAGAAGAATGCCAGAGGGAACATGACTCTCTAAAATAATACATCGGAGACCTCCATGACACAGAAAAACAGGAAGACCTCGGCTACACTGGAACGATGGAGTGAAGCGTCCGACGCAGGACGGGGCTCGCAAGAAGAGCACTGGCAGGATAGACGGAGATGGGGACTCGGATGAAAGGGACGAGCCATTTTGTAGGAAACTCGCAGAAAGAAGAAGAAGAGTTAACTGAGTCTTAATATTCGAGCTGTAAACTAATATCTATGCTTTTCTGCAAGTTCGTTGTAAACAAGTGAAGAAGCATTAAAAGCAGACCAATAATGCAACCCACAGTCTCATATCCTTATCCTCATCATCATCTCTACCTCCTTGGCCAGACATCCGAGTCGTTTTGCAGTGTCTCCAACTGCAGTGACCTGAAAAGTCTCAGCTTAACCGCGTGATGATGATGATGATGTTTGGTTTGTGGGGCGCTCAACTGCGTGGTTATCAGCGCCCGTACAATTACCCAATCTTTGCTCAGTCCAATTTCGCCACTTTCCTGGATGATGATGAAATGACGAGGACAACACAAACACCCAGTCATCTCGAGGCAGGTGAAAATCCCTGACCCCGCCGGGAATCGAACCCGGGACCCCATGCTCGGGAAGCGAGAACGCTACCGCGAGACCACGAGCGGCGAACGTCTTGCTTGACCGCGTGTACGATGCTCCCCAGCGCGTAGCCCCTTGCATGTCGGAGATAGATGCCCTCAAATCCCGGGTCGCCCACGGTTCGAGCGTGAGCTTCAAAGTAAGAATGTTGTGACCCACGCATCTGAACATTTTGTTCAACTTTTCAAGATGACGGTAGGTTTTGATATGCATGTCACGAAATCAAATCAAAGCCACATGCAAACCCGACTGCTGTGTCGGCTGGAGCATTCGATTATTCTCTCGCTCTGCCCGCGTAGCTGCCTACCAGCGCAGTACAACTGCGGCGGGTCCGAGCGGCAGGCTGCGCTTCGCGGCGGCACTTGTTTGGACGGCGGCGCCTACGTCAGCAGTTGTTGTCGCCGCGGGGCGGGGTATTCTGGGCTCTGGCCGGTGGCCACGCCGCCGCCCACCTGGCCACTGTGCGTCCGTCGGCCACCTCTGCCCGTTTAGTGGCAGCGGGACTCGCAGCGTCCGAAATAACTCACGGCCGGCGCAGCGATCCACTTGGCGGGCGGCCAAACCACGCGGGAGGCTCGCCTCTTCAGACATGCAACGTCTTCGGTAACAGTTACGTCACATGAGCGACCGGGTTGTTGGGAGCAGTGGTTCCTTTCTGACTGGCGACGTGTCGTTCTGTCTACAACTAGTGGAAGAACATGTCGTTCTTAAAAAGGTTCAAAAGTGTATGAATTCGTAAGGGACCAAACTGCTGAGGTCATCGGTCCCTAGATTTACACACTACTTAAACTGACTTATGCTACGAACAACACTTCACCCATGGCCGAGGGAGGACTCGAACCTCCGGCGGGAGGGGCCGCGCAATCCGTGACATGGCGCCTCAAAAATGGTTCAAATGGCTCTGAGCACTATGGGACTTAGCTACTGAGGTCATCAGTCCCCTAGAACTTAGAACTACTTAAACTAACTTATGCTACGAACAACTCTTCACCCATGCCCGAGGGAGGACTCGAACCTCCGGCGGGAGGGGCCGCGCAATCCGTGACATGGCGCCTCAAAAATGGTTCAAATGGCTCTGAGCACTATGGGACTTAGCTACTGAGGTCATCAGTCCCCTAGAACTTAGAACTACTTAAACTAACTTATGCTACGAACAACACTTCACCCATGCCCGAGGGAGGACTCGAACCTCCGGCGCGAGGGGCCGCGCAATCCGTGACATGGCGCCTCAAAAATGGTTCAAATGGCTCTGAGCACTATGGGACTTAGCTACTGAGGTCATCAGTCCCCTAGAACTTAGAACTACTTAAACTAACTTATGCTACGAACAACACTTCACCCATGCCCGAGGGAGGACTCGAACCTCCGGCGGGAGGGGCCGCGCAATCCGTGACATGGCGCCTCAAAAATGGTTCAAATGGCTCTGAGCACTATGGGACTTAGCTAATGAGGTCATCAGTCCCCTAGAACTTAGAACTACTTAAACCTAACTAACCTAAGGACATCACACACATCCATGCCCGAGGCAGGATTCGAACCTGCGACCATAGCGGTCACGCGGTTCCAGACTGTAGCGCTTAGAACCGCTCGGCCACCTCCGCCGGCCATGGCGCCTCAAACCGCGCGGCCATTCCGCACGGCGTGTCGTTCTTAACGGAGAGTGTTCGTTATACACTTAACTGATTTCGAGCGTACCTCAAGTTATGTGAAATTACTTTTCATCTGCTTCTACTCTGCAAACCACTGTGAACTGTATGCATAGAATACGTCCCATCCTACCACTTGTTAGAATTTTTTTATTGGAGGTCTGCACTGCGGGGAGAATGACTGTTTAAATGCTTCTGTGCATGTTGTAATCAATCTAATGTTCTCCTCACGATCTCAATAGGAGGCATATGCTGGAGGTTGCAATACATTGCTGGAGTCATCATTTAAATCCGGTTCTCCAGACTTCGTAAGCAGGTATTTTGAGGATAGTTTGTACTTGTATTCAAGAGCCTACTAGTTCATTTATTTCTTCTGTGACACTCATCTGCAGATCAAAGAAACCTGTGCTGCCATTCTCTGTACACGTTCAATACGTCTTGTTCGTCGTATTTGGTACCTGAGCAACATTCTAGCGTGTAATTACAATGAAATGAACACCCTTAGCTGCTTACAGGCGTTGACATACGTCAACGGGGACAGATGAAAATGAGTGCCTCGACCGGGACTCGAACCCGGGATCTCTTACATGGCAGACGCTCTATCCATCTGAGCCACCGAGGACACAGGGGATAGCGCGACTGCAGGGATTTATCTCTGGCACGCCTCCCGCGAAACCCACATTCTCAACGTACTGTCCCGCACTACATTCGTAGTGCCCCTGCCCATTATACTCATTACTCGCGGCGCGTTGCCGATTCCCGTAAGAGTTCGGGCACTGTTTGTGCATTCGCACAGAATAAGAAGATGGTCAAGTGGCCGGTGAGCTTTAATTATATATATATACTAAGATGGTATCTGTTCTTTCGGACATATCCGAAAGAACAGATACCATCTCATTATGTTCTAGCGTGTGTCGCAAGAGTGATTTGTAACCAATCTTCTTTGTAGACTGATTGTATTTACCTACTACTCTACCACTAAAACGAAGTCTGTTACATGCATTATCGACGACTGAGCCTATGTGATCGTTCCATTTCACGTCTCTACAAAGTATTACAGTCAAGTTCTTCGTATGATGTAAACTGAAGGTGGAAGGGGAAGGAAGGAAAGAAAAGGGAAGAAATTATCGGTGTCACCTGCATCGGGACATTGCGCGGAATCAACGTCGACGAGTGAAAATCTGTGCCCGAGCGGGATTCGACCCCGGGATCTCCTGCTTACTAGGCAGTTCCGTTAACCACTCCGCCATATGGACACAGTGCTCATGGAAATTGCGCGCACTATCATGGCACGCCTCCTGGTCCACCCACACTACCACCGAGCGCCAGCTATCCTCAGTCCCCGTCCATGTCCATGTCGCTACTTCGAGATTCCTGCAGGAGGTCATCCGTAAATGTGCATCCGGACTGAAAATGGTGGATTCATATCCCATAAGGCGAATCAATTATGTGAATGTGTGGTGTGTTCTTTTGGAATTGTCTGAGACATTCTTATAACATATGTATTCCTATGTTTTTACCGATTCCAGATGTGACTCATTGATTTTATGTTCATAATACTAAGGATTTTTTATTTTGTGAAGTGAGAAGTTTTGTATTACTGAACATTTAAAACAAGTTGCCAATCTTTCCATCATTTTGAAATCTTATTGAGGTCTGACTGAATATTTGTACAGCTTTGTAAATACAATACTGGGTGGATAAATGCACAATCTGCGAGAAGTCTAAGGTTACTATTAATACAGTCTGCAAGGTCATTAATATATATCTTGAACAGCAAGGGACCCAACACATTTCCCTGCGGTACACCCAAAGCTACTTCTACATCTGTCGATGACTCTCCATCCAGTATAACCTTTCGCGTCCTAAAGATTTTCTGGAACATTATCCTGGGAAAATAAGAATGCCAGGTGTATCAATAAATTTTTTCTAAAAACAGTCTTGATCGCATACATGTTTTATCGAAACTGATGATGTTTCGATCTATAATACTTAGATCATCTTCAGATCTTGTACGCCATGATGGTGACATGAGCTGGGCTGGATGAGCAGGCTCCTCTAAAGAGATTTAATCAACATCTCAGTCGAATGTGGTTGGACTTCCAGGTATGGCTACGTTTCATCTATGGGGCGTCAACTCACTTACGTCGCAATGTACTCTGGGCTCCACAAAAGTATTTAATGTAAATTCAGACAGGATTTCCTGTGCAAAATTACGTACGCACTCATGCGTTTTTTAAAGTGAGACGAACTAGATTTTATTTCGAACAAGAACACAGAAAAATCGAACGTCGCAGTTCACAATAAATTTATTTCATAGCCTGAAAGAGTTCCTTAAGATCTTCGAGGCGGTTGAATAAACCACGATTAATTGCGTGAGTTATCTTTAGTGAACTGTTAAAGTTTTACTGTATCTCATACACTCCTGGAAATGGAAAAAGAACACATTGACACCGGTGTGTCAGACCCACCATACTTGCTCCGGACACTGCGAGAGGGCTGTACAAGCAATGATCACACGCACGGCACAGCGGACACACCAGGAACCGCGGTGTTGGCCGTCGAATGGCGCTAGCTACGCAGCATTTGTGCAACGCCGCCGTCAGTGTCAGCCAGTTTGCCGTGGCATACGGAGCTCCATCGCAGTCTTAAACACTGGTAGCATGCCGCGACAGCGTGGACGTGAACCGTATGTGCAGTTGACGGACTTTGAGCGAGGGCGTATAGTGGGCATGCGGGAGGCCGGGTGGACGTACCGCCGAATTGCTCAACACGTGGCGCGTGAGGTCTCCACAGTACATCGATGTTGTCGCCAGTGGTCGGCGGAAGGTGCACGTGCCCGTCGACCTGGGACCGGACCGCAGCGACGCACGGATGCACGCCAAGACCGTAGGATCCTACGCAGTGCCGTAGGGGACCGCACCGCCACTTCCCAGCAAATTAGGGACACTGTTGCTCCTGGGGTATCGGCGAGGACCATTCGCAACCGTCTCCATGAAGCTGGGCTACGGTCCCGCACACCGTTAGGCCGTCTTCCACTCACGCCCCAGCATCGTGCAGCCCGCCTCCAGTGGTGTCGCGACAGGCGTGAATGGAGGGACGAATGGAGACGTGTTGTCTTCAGCGATGAGAGTCGCTTCTGCCTTGGTGCCAATGATGGTCGTATGCGTGTTTGGCGCCGTGCAGGTGAGCGCCACAATCAGGACTGCATACGACCGAGGCACACAGGGCCAACACCCGGCATCATGGTGTGGGGAGCGATTTCCTACACTGGCCGTACACCACTGGTGATCGTCGAGGGGCACTGAATAGTGCACGGTACATCCAAACCGTCATCGAACCCATCGTTCTACCATTCCTAGACCGGCAAGGGAACTTGCTGTTCCAACAGGATAATGCACGTCCGCATGTATCCCGTGCCACCCAACGTGCTCTAGAAGGTGTAAGTCAACTACCCTGGCCAGCAAGATCTCCGGATCTGTCCCCCATTGAGCATGTTTGGGACTGGATGAAGCGTCGTCTCACGCGGTCTGCACGTCCAGCACGAACGCTGGTCCAACTGAGGCGCCAGGTGGAAATGGCATGGCAAGCCGTTCCACAGGGCTACATCCAGCATCTCTACGATCGTCTCCATGGGAGAATAGCAGCCTGCATTGCTGCGAAAGGTGGATATACACTGTACTAGTGCCGACATTGTGCATGCTCTGTTGCCTGTGTCTATGTGCCTGTGGTTCTGTCAGTGTGATCATGTAATGTATCTGACCCCAGGAATGTGTCAATAAAGTTTCCCCTTCCTGGGACAACTAATTCACGGTGTTATTATTTCAATTTCCAGGAGTGTACTATAAATTCCATAATGGCTACAGACTGAAACCTTCAGAGTGCAGCTTGTTTCACAAGCAACCCAATAAATAATAAGTCCATCAGATGCCGAAAATTTTCTATGTCCGAAAGTAGGAAATGATTCTCACACGGAAACTAGCGGCTATTCCATTGCTCATCAGATAAAACTTTCTCTAAACACAGATTAACACTGCCTGACCGCCTCCGACGGCGTCCGAACATAGACCGCCCTCCAAAATGCCTGGTCACCTAGAAAACCTCGGGGAAGCACCACTGAAGTTAAACAACTGAACATGAAAATTGCTGAAATTCTTCATTTTAATCTTTAATATACGTATGATACAACACGTCACAAGGAAATTTTCCGAGAAATATTATGGTCTTTACAGTTTCCTTTGATCTGCCATAGTTTATTTGTTAACTGTAATTTGCACAGTTTTCCTCCATTTTCGTATTTACAAGGGTAAATGTGAACAAACAGTTCAAATTACACATCAAATAATTTCCTATGCATCTAAATTTTACATTACTGCCTCTGCTTTTAATGTTTCTGTATTTATTTAGTATGAAAAGCTATTTTTTACTGCGCGAAATCAACTTTTCGGCTTCTCATTTAAATATGTCAGTAGTTTTAGTGAATCCACTTCCGATACAGCTATACGAAATGCATCCATAGACATCTGGTTTGTTGTAATCGAATTTGCGTGACCGAGATATTCACTTTTACAGTTCAGGAATTATTTATAATATTTAACTTATAAAATAATGCGGTTATTGAAGGCGGGTCTTCACACACGTAATTTTGTTTTTTCGCTTCAAATGAGCCTACTGGCTCTTCAGTGACACATATCGTTCAATAATGATTAATAATTTTGTGGTTAGCTTTAATTTTTGGATGATGTTGATCTTATGTGAGGGGCGTTCAACATCACGGTCATGAGCACCTTGACGAAACCTCAGCATTCCAATCTCATGGATGGGGACGAAGGCTGTCCCCACACGCAGAACAGCTTATAATGCATTAAAGTCTGCCTCCCTTCCCCACCAATTTAGGGATGAGGCCTGAGAGTTCACAAAATTTCACCGCTCTTGTAACACTGGAATCAGTATCGCCTAGGGTGGTGGGCAGATCTCCATAGAGACTGAGGGCTACCCTGATACCGGGATATAAGATACATGTTGCCAAAATACGCTGAACTGAATGTGGGACACCACGGACTTAAATTTTGCACTGAAAGATGTGAGAAACGAGGACTCATTTTGCTGCCCTTCAGTAACGTCGTCATCTTAGCGTTCGACGGTAGTCCAGAGACAATCCCATTGTGGAGTATAGAGTGAAACTGGTCCTCCATCTGCCCCTGTCAATCTGATATGAGCTGTCAACATAAATGTGATCCAATCTTAGCCGCCGCCGGTGAGTCCGCGGGGCCGGCCTAGTGGCCTAGCGGTTCTAGACGGTACAGTCTGGAACCGCACGTCCGACACGGTCGCAGGCTTTAATCCTGCCTCGGGCATGGATGTGTGTGATGTCCTTCGGTTTGTTAGGTTTAAGTAGTTCTGAGTTCTAGGGGACTGCTGACCTCAGAAGTTAAGTCCCATAAAGCTCAGAGCCATCTGAACCATTTGAGTCCGCGGTCGCGTGTTTGTGAGTGAATAAACAGTCTCTTCCGTTGACAATAGGCTGTCGTGTTACAAGTGTCTGTTCTTTCAGACATACCTGAATGAACAAATTGCAAATTTGTGGTAAGGTCTTATGGGACCAAACTGGTGAGGTCATCGGTCCCTAAGCTTATGCACTACTTAACCTAACCAAACCTACTAACACACTAGGGACAACACACACACCCAGGCTCGAGGGAGGAATCGAACCTGCGACGGGGGGAGCTGTGCAGACCGTGACAAGGAGCCCTAGACCGCGCGGCTACCCCGGTTGTGATACATATTATGAAAACCGAAGTGGATGGGGGAGAAAGGAAAGGAAAGAGAAGGAATCATTGTCATCAGCTGCATCGGAACTTCATGCCACATCAGCTGTGAAGAGTGAAAACCTGTGCTGGATCCGGATTCGACCCTGAGATATCCTGCTTACTACACAGATGCTTTTACCACTGGGTCACCCAGACACAGTGCATATCGCAATTACGAGGACTATCCCGGCACACCTCTCGCCCTCACAGCGCCACCTATCCACGGTCCTGTCCACTTTCAGTGTGGGTGCACACTTACTTTCAACTTTTCTGCGCGAATCTCAAAGTAGCCAGCGTGGATGACATGGACGGGGGCTATGGATAGGCAGCGGGATGTGTTAGTGTTGGTCGGCCGGGAGGCGTTCCGAAATGGTCCGCCAGTTGCTATAAACACTGTCCGGATGGTGGTAGATACAGTGTCGGGATGGCGCAGTGGTTAACGCAACCACCTAGGGAACAAGAGATGCTGCCTTCGAATCCCGGTCCTTCCAAGAGGGAAACATGCCGGGGTTTCGGTGATAATATGGAAGTCATATCGTGGTATTCTGTGGATCATATGATTACTTTGCAATGTCACATTACTGCCAAGGATCATTTGAGCATTTTGGTTGGTTAAGTCTAATGCATGGTGCCATGATTTCGATTTCCAGTGATGATGTTGTGTTCCAAGACTATAGGGCCGCTGCTCACACAGCTCGTATCGGGCAGAACTATTATTCTAAACACAGGGATCATTTGCCGCATCTCCTCTCCACAATTACCATATCACGTATTGAGTACTTATTGTCTACATTGGACAGAATGGAGTGTAATTACTACCCACATCCATCATCGCCAATATTGGCACTATTTTACAGGAAGAATAGTACAAGATTCCCTTGAGAAACCCACAGGATGTTCTTTAACCATTCTGTTTCGAATGCCAACGGGGTTCTCACCGTCTTAGGCATGACAGTGTGTTGTTTTTTGGTGTTTCCGTATTTTACCCCACCCCCTGTAGTTCATGTAGAAAAATGTTGCTGAAAGAAATATCTAAATTTACGATCGGCAAAAAACACATGTATTGCCAAAATTCGATCCCTCTAATAATTCTCTATTTTAGAGAAGATACACCTTATTTGAAAGCACAGATTTCCATTTTTTGCAAAATAAGATCACATCACTTTTAAAGACTGTAATTCAAAAGTTTATTCGAAATTATTATCTTGATAAGTGGTTCATGGTGTGGGATCCTGTAGTCATGTCCTAGTTCATGAACCACGGGCAACGTATGAGTGGCCAAGTAAGTGGTCCCGACAGTCGGGATACCATTTACTTTGGAATAAGGCTGGGCATCTCGGACATATTCTGAGTCGTGGTCACCTTTGTGCTCATACGGCAAAGACTACCAAATCCACCGGTTAGTCCCTCAGCCGTTAGGGGTAAAACCCAATGGGACTCGGGGCAAGTAAGGCTAGCAACCTGCTTCCCTGGTACTTTAAATATGATGCTGGCAACAATCAGAGCAAACTGCCTCGGACCTTTGGAGGTGACGGAGTCCCACCTCTAACTGAAAAACCAGGGACTCCTAAGATACGACTTGGCAAGCAAATGGTAATGAGATGGGGAGCTATTAAGATCAATGGGGGCTACTCTGGGAAGAAGGTAGAGCTAGCAGAGGCTGCAAGTAAGATGGGGCTGGACGTTTTAGCTGTTAGTGACATTCGGGTAAGCGGTGAGAAAGAAGAGGAAGTGGGAGAATACAAGGTCTACCTGTCAGGAGTCAAAGCAGGAATAGCACAATGGGATGTAGGGCTTTACATCAGGAAAGAAATGGAACCCAGCGTAGTTGTATTAAGGTATGTAAACGAACGACTGATGTGGATAGATTTGACAGTATCTAGCAAGAAAATTAGGATTGTGTCAGTATATTCGCATTGTGAAGGGACAGATCAAGATAAGATGGATAGTTTTTATGAGGTACTCAGTGATGTAGTTGTTAGAGTAAAGGACAAGGACAGTGTTCTGCTCATTAGTGATTTTAACGCTAGGATTGGAAATCGAACAGAAGGGTATGAAAAGGTTATGGGTAAATTTGGAGAGGATATGGAGGCCAACAGGAACGGGAAACAACTCTTGGATTTCTGTGCCAGTATGGGCTTAGTAATCACAAACTCCTTTTTTAAACATAAGAACATTCACCGGTATACTTGGGAAGGCAGGGGAACCAGATCTGTCATTGACTATGTAATAACAGATCAGGAGTTCAGGAAGGCTGTGAAGGACGCACGTGTATTCAGGGGATTCTTTGATGACACTGATCATTATTTAATCTGCAGTGAAATTGGGATTGTGAGGCCGAAAGTGCAGGAGGTCAGGTCCATATGTAGGAGGTTAAGAGTGGAGAAACTTCAGGATAAGGAAATCAGGCACAAGTACATAACAGCGATCTCAGAAAGGTACCAGTTAGTTGAATGTAGTCAATTACAGTCATTGGAAAAGGAATGGACAAGGTACAGGGACACAGTACTAGAAGTGGCTAAAGAATGTCTTGTAACGGTAGTGTGTAAAAGTAGGATGAAGCAAACAACTTGGTGGAATGATACAGTCAAGGCAGCCTGTAAAAGGAAAAAGAACGCGTATCAAAAATGGCTACATACCAGAACCCAGGTAGACAGAGAAAGTTATGTTGAAGAAAGAAACAAAGCCAAACAGATAATTGCAGCATCCAAGAAGAAATCGTGGGAAGACTTTGGAAACAGGTTGGAGACTATGGGTCAAGCTGCTGGAAAACCATTCTGGAGTGTAATTAGCAGTCTTCGAAAGGGAGGTAAGAAGGAAATGACAAGTATTTTGGACAGGTCAGGAAAACTGCTGGTGAATCCTGTGGATGCCTTGGGCAGATGGAGGGAATATTTTGAAGAGTTGCTCAATGTAGGTGAAAATGCGATCAGTAATGTTTCAGATTTCGAGGTAGAATGGGATAGGAATGATGATGGAAATAGGATCACATTTGAGGAAGTGGAAAAAATGGTCAATAGATTGCAGTGCAATAAAGCGGCTGGGGTGGATGAAATTAAGTCGGAACTCATCAAATACAGTGGAATGTCAGGTCTTAAATGGGTACACAGTATAACTGAAATGGCCTGGGACTCGGGATAAGTTCCATCAGACTGGACAAAAGCAGTAATCACACCAATCTTTAAACATGGAAACAGAAAAGATTGTAACAACTACAGAGGTATCTCTTTAATCAGCGTTGTGGGTAAAATCTTCTCAGGTATTGTTGAAAGGAAAGTGCGAGTATTAGTTGAGGACCAATTAGATGAAAATCAGTGTGGGTTTAGGCCTCTCAGAGGTTGTCAGGACCAGATCTTTAGCTTACGGCAAATAATGGAGAAGTGTTATGAGTGGAACAGGGAATTGTATCTATGCTTTATAGATCTAGAAAAGGCATATGACCGGGTTCCTAGGAGGAAGTTATTGTCTGTTCTACAAGATTATGGAATAGGAGGCAAACTTTTGCAAGCAATTAAAGGTCTTTACATGGATAGTCAGGCAGCAGTTAGAGTTGACGGTAAATTGAGTTCATGGTTCAGAGTAGTTTCAGGGGTAAGACAAGGCTGCAACCTGTCTCCACTGTTGTTCATATTATTTATGGATCATATGTTGAAAACAATAGACTGGCTGGGTGAGATTAAGATATGTGAACACAAAATAAGCAGCTTCGCATATGCAGATGACTTAGTTGTGATGGCAGATTCGATTGAAAGTTTGCAGAGTAATATTTCAGAGCTAGATCAGAAATGTAAGGACTATGGTATGAAGATTAGCATCTCCAAAACGAAAGTAATGTCAGTGGGAAAGAAGTATAAACGGATTGAGTGCCAAATAGGAGGAACAAAGTTAGAACAGGTGGACGGTTTCAAGTACTTAGGATGCATATTCTCACAGGATGGCAACATAGTGAAAGAACTGGAAGTGAGGTGTAGCAAAGCTAATGCAGTGAGCGCTCAGCTACGATCTACTCTCTTCTGCAAGAAGGAAGTCAGTACCAAGACTAAGTTATCTGTGCACCGATCAATCTTTCGACCAACTTTGTTGTATGGGAGCGAAAGCTGGGTGGATTCAGGTTACCTTATCAACAAGGTTGAGGTTACGGATATGAAAGTAGCTAGGATGATTGCAGTTACTAGTAGATGGGAACAATGGCAGGAGGGTGTCCACAATGAGGAAATCAAAGAAATACTGGGAATGAACTCTATAGATGTAGCAGTCAGGGCGAACAGTCTTAGATGGTGGGGTCATGTTACACGCATGGGAGAAGCAAGGTTACCCAAGAGACTCATGGATTCAGCAGTAGAGGGTAGGAGGATTCGGGGCAGACCGAGGAGTAGGTACCTGGATTCGGTTAAGAATGATTTTGAAGTAATAGGTTTAACATCAGAAGAGGCACCAATGTTAGCACTGAATAGGGGATCATGGAGGAACTGTATAAGGGGGGGCTATGCTCCAGACTGAACGCTAAAAGGCATAATCAGTCTTAAATGATGATGATGATGATGATAAGTACTCCAGAATTATTGAATCGTAAAATGTAATCTTGTGGAAAATTCAGTGTCACAGTCATGTAGTTCTAAGTCTGCAGAAGTGTGTGATTTTCCTAGAATAACTGGTTAGTTTATGAAATATTGCAATCAGATAATCTGAGTTTCTAGAAGATTTCTGTCGGTCTTTTGTATACCGCGTTGCGCATCGATGATCCTGCGACGTTAAATGTATCTTATCGTATATATCTTTTTCAGAATATTTCACCAACTGGCCAGCAAAACGTCTTTGCCAACTGTGTATCTGTATTTAGTACTATTTCTGTCTGTTATGTTACTGTCTGAGCTCCCCCCGTCGGAGGTTCGAGTGCTCCCTCGAGCATGGGTGTGTGTGTTGTCCTTAGCGTAAGTTTAAATTAGATTAAGTAGTGTGTAAGCTTAGGGATCGATGGCCTCAGCAGTTTGGTCCCATAAAACCTTACCATAAATAAAAATTACTGTCTGAAACGTAGTAGCTTTATATTCTGATATTTTATGAAAATCGTCCTACGTGCATCCTTAGATAGGCATTTTTGACAAAACAATTCAGTCTATGGCGTGCTATAGCAGTGTTTAAGTCATCACGTGAAGTTACGTGTCAGCCAGCATTTTTTAAAGTGAGCTCGTGCAAAGTAATAATCGAGTAATGTTTAGAACTAAGTTCCACATCAGCAGTGTTTGCCAAGATAATTTAATTACAGGTGTATACTTGTAACACCTATTGTCGACCTATGTCAATTTGTAGTTTTGCTTATGTAAAGTATTGTATCTGTCATTGAAATTCTTTGACTATGTATACATATTACAGTTATTCGAACTTTTGAACGATGTTATTTAAACTATGCTAGTCGATTTAAGTAACTACTGAAATGATTGTTATATAATATGCTGTAAATGACTTGATCCATAATTAGGGAACGTAGGGTTGAATGTAAAATATGTGGGGGAGCCCCGCAGCTACGGAAGCCGCATGGCGGAGTGGAAAAAAGTGTGGCTGGAGCGCAAGTGGCAACCCGTCCTTTTTTACAGGCAAGGAGTCTGGGCTGAGCAGTGCTGTGGTTACCATCTCGCTAGCAGTAGCGCATCATTGTGGCTCGAATTCGTGGAGTTTTGCTGCCAGAAGAGTTTAAGAGCAGTATTTATGGGCCTCGGGTGCTGCATTTGGTGATACTATTACCATGGCATGGTTTTTGGCCGTATAAAAATATAATTCCGACGCCAAGAAGATCTGTAACAGGGCGAGGTCAAAAGTACTGCCTTAATTACAATGCCGTCATGTTAGCAGCCACTGCAAATTACGCCACCAGTACCACCAGCCTTCTACTGTAATGGACCAGGTATTTGTGAAATTTGGTTCATTTAAATAATAATGGTGATGTTGCTAAAACTCTATCTTACACCCGTGATTATCCTACATCACAAACCTGGACTGCAGTCCTATCCTAGTGAATGTAACTCAGTGTGTCCCAGTTTATTATGGAAAGACCTATTTGGCAGCTGTAAAAATAGTTGTGATTCAAATGGTTCAAATGGCTCTGAGCACTATGGGACTTAACTGCTGTGGTCATCAGTCCCCTAGAACTTAGAACTACTTAAACCAAAGTAACCTAAGGACATCACACACATCCATGCCCGAGGCAGGATTCGAACCTGCGACCGTAGCGGTCACGCGGCTCCAGACCCTAGGGCCCAGAACCGTACGGCCACTGCGGCCGGCAATAGTTGTGATTGCTTTCTAATGTGTGAAGTTATAGTGTTTAAAGTTCACTTATATAATCTGAGAAATACTCTACTTCCAGTGCATTTTAAATCAGTCCGCAATCATTTTCTTAAATAATTTGCCTTACTTGAAAAGTTGCCCGGAAACACCAAAGTCGATCTAAAGTGAAAAAGATTACCAATTGTTGCATTTATGCACTTTGATTAGAATTTCAATGTTTCATTAGTGTTCATTTCATGAGAAAGAGTTTGAACTTGAATTTTATGTATTGTTGGCATTTGCACAGCCAACAATATTTTGAGTAGATTAAAAGACTGCTTCGCATAGCACATTTGTTCTTCAAATAGTTATAGTTTGTTGTGCTTTACTTAAATAATAATTATTAATGAGATTACTTACCATTTCTCATACATATTTGTGTAATTTTGTCAACGAGCATGGTTCTTCAAAACCTTGTGCTAGTCTAGTTAGTTAATGAAGCAAAGCAAAGGCTCCTTCAGAGCCAGCGTAATTAGATTTGCATTCTGTTTAATTGCTTCAAACCGAGTTTAAGAAAGAAATATTTAGTATGTTAGCTATGTTAATGCAATGTGGGGTAATACACAGGCGTAGAGCCCCTGTACTAAGCAATGATGTTATAGAGTATGATCATTAACAAACCCCTTGATTTAAATCAGAATCACTTCATGCTCTTTCATGTTTAATGTGTGTTGGTGATTGGTTCTATAACTGCTGTATCTAGTTCATTTAGGTTATGTGTTTTTGAGAGGCATATGTTACTCTTTGCTATCTCATTGGCCATTTGTTTGTCTGACTTCCAAGTTAGTTCAAAATGGTTCAAATGGCTCTGAGCACTATGGGACTTAACATCCATGGTCATCAGTCCCCTAGAATTTAGAACTACTTAAACCTAACTAACCTAAGTACATCACACAACGCCCAGTCATCACGAGGCAGAGAAAATCCCTGACCCCGCCGGGAATCGAACCCGGGAACCCGGGCGTGGGAAGCGAGAACGCTACCGCACGACCACGAGCTGCGGACTCCAAGTTAGTAGTACATTTATTTGCAAGATAGGTTACTGTGTTGTAGTGTGAACAGATGTAAAGAAAGAGTTTAGTGTGTGTGTGTGTGCGCGCGTGTGTGTGTGTGTGTGTGTGTGTGTGTAAGGGAGGTTATTATATTTCTTGACACAGGAAGGCCTAATTAAGCTGGCTGCCGATATTAGTATGTAATGTTACAACTTGTTTTTGTACTGGGAGAACATCTGTTCCCGATCCGCCTGTTTACTGCGCTCGTAGGTGGCACACCGCGCCTTGTACACGTCCACTGCGGCGCTCGGGGGTCACAGCACCAAGTTACGAAACCTGAAGATGGGCGTATAAGAGCCCGAAAGCGGTATAGTGATAATAAAAAAGAACTTTACAACTGTAGCCGTATTTTCAACCTCTTTTTACTGTTCGTTATACTCTACTGGAGTGTTTCGGAAATGAATCCCAGTCTGATTGTTCTGTCACCATTATGTTATCTCACGGTCACGACTTTCCCAAAAAATCCTCGCAGTGTGAGACCTGGAGGACAGATGTACTGAGCGTAAACGGCACACACGATTACAGCAGCCAAATAGATCTGCTATTGCCGAACATTGCTTGGATACTGGTCACCCCATGTTATATAATAACACCGAGATATTGGCATGCACGTCCAGCTATTGGGACAGTGTCATTAGGGAGGCAGTTGAGATTAAATTAGCGACCAACCTCGTTAACAGGGATGGAGGTTTCTGTTTAAACTCTGTTTGGAATCCGGCTCTCTTCCATGTCAAAAAACAGAGGAACAGAGTCAATGCTGCCTCACCTGCGAATTCATAGTCTCACTATCGATAGCTCTGACTTTGGTCATCTTTGGTGGCATTAGTGTTCAGTGTGTGTGTGTTATCTTTCCTGCTTCTATCCGAGAACCGAGGTATTAAATTTGCATGTACGCCGCCTGTCCGTTGCAGTTTGCCTTGAAAATGGCGGAGCGTTCTCCCGCCGAAATACCGGCGGTCGCTGAAAGTGTTACCTGGCTGAATTCCCGGAAGTTATTTGAAATCCTCGCAGTGGTTTAACGTTAGCATTGATTGCCATTTAAGGTGTTCGCTAATACCGTTACATACTCGCTTGTATGGAACAGATTTTGTATTTAGACAGAATATTACTGCTACTTGCTTCTGAGTTTAATATGCCACTTGAATTTGAGTTTAAAGGGTTGCGTGTAAGTTATGAAGGTTAATACACGAGGGTTGGAACTTAAATAGTGCCAACTATTTATTCAAAACCGATACAAAAGAGTTACATGTTTGCACCTGTTACTGTCCTTCAAAGTAGTCACCAGTGTTGTGTAGAACCCGTTGCCAGCGATGTGGAAGGCCTAGTATACCGTTAGCACAGCCTGTTCAGTTGATGGTGCGAATGGAGCGGTCTACTGCCTGTTGAATCTCTGGAACAGTTCTGAAGTGAATGCCACGAGTGGTTCCTTCATCTTTCGAATCAAATCAAAGTCACAACGACATAAGTTCGGGGAGTATGATGGATGGTACAGTACTTCCCGGTCCCATCGACCGAACACAGCAGCTGTATGCGCCCGCACATTGTCTAGCAAAATGGTGGGTGGGTTCTGCAGAAAGTGTGCCGCTTCTTTCGCAAAGCTGGTCGCAGGTGATGCTCCAGAATCGAACAGTAATACTGTGGACTAACGGTCTGCCATGGAGGAACGTAACGCGTTAGGATAACACCATCACAGTCGTACGCGAGAATCACTATAACTTTCACCACACTGTGACTCCGACACACTTTCCACTCTCAAGGCTACCCATAATGAAACCATTCGTTGGATAGCCGTTTCAGTTTTGCTCGTACGATGTGGCCCATGTCTCATCCAGTGTTACAATACGGCGTAAGATAGCCTCTCCTTCGCGCTCATAGCGCTCCAAGCGCGACTAAGCATCGTCGTAACGCATCCATTTCTGGCTTTCCTTCGAGTCATGCGGAACCCATCGTGATGCAATTCTTCGCATGCCCAGGCGTTCTTTCAGGATGCGAAGCACAGTCGTATTCGCTAATCCGGTTTCGTAGGCGAGCTCACTCATCGTATGGCGTCGAACACTGTCCACTAACGCGGCAACAGCATGCACTTCTTCTTCAGAGACACTAGGACGACCTGCCCGATGCATGTCTGCCGTAGTTTGCCGACCTTCGTTGAAGGCTTTTACCCGACGTGCCACTGCTCTGTACGGCAATGCCGATTCCTCCTCTTGAAGACCTTGATGACTCCGTCGTGCTGTACGACCTCTGGCGCATTCAATCTTGATCCATCTCCGTTGTTCCTGTTTCGAAAACATAATGATACCGTACGTTAGACCGCTCGCTCACAAGTGACTGTGTTTTCCTCGGTTGTAATCAGGCCGGTGACGTGGGGCGGGCGATTCCATTTTCTGGGAGGTAAGGTAGGTATGTCAACAACGTTTGCTATCAGCGATAATAGTCAAATCCATTGCATAGTGTCTCAACAGCAGTGGTGCCACTATTTAAGTTCCAACCTACGTACAACCGTTCATTACCGCAATGGGTAATAACAACAAAAATACACTGCCGGAAAAAATTAGTTCATGCTTTTAAAAGTTTCCAGTTCACACAAATTTTATTGTTGCAACAGTGCATACAGAGTACGAGAAACGATTACATTTATAGATCAGTAGCACAAGCGGTTCTGACGTTCTAGGTATCGACCCAGACTGAGACACCCATATTAACACAGTGTAGATCCACGGGCGGCAAATCAGGCGCTGACCTTGGCATCCAGTCGATCGTACAGATAGCGAATACTGTCCTACCACACATTATTCCACCCCTGCTGGACCAGTTCACGTAGTTCTGTAAGAGTTGTCGGTTGACGAGTCGCACGAGTAACATTTTGTCCAATCACATCCTTCACGTGCTTGATTGGAGAGGTCCTGAAGTCGTCCTGGCCAGGAATGTTACTGCACGTTTTACAGAGCAGGTTGAGTTTTACGGGCAGTGCATGGTCAAGCATTAACCTGTTGGAACAACACATCACCTTAATGTTGCAAAAAAGGCAAAAGAACTGGTCTAACAACATTCTACACGTACCGAGCGCTAGTTAGCGTTCCCTCCAGGAATACCAAAGGTGAACGAGAGTTGTAGGTTACCACCAACGAGACCATAAGACCTAGGGTGGGACCACCGTGTGTTGGACGAATGCGGTCTACGAGGCAGCCCTCGCTATGTCTACGTCATAAGCGCAAACGACCATCACTTGCCTGGAGGCAGAGTTTGCTTTCATCGCCGAAGTCGACGGCGCAACATTCAATTTCCCAAGTGGCGTTCTGACAGCACCAGTCTAGCTGTGCACATCGATGCTGTAGTGTAAGTCGGGCAAGAGGTGTGCGTTCTCACAGTCCCACTGCAGGTCGCAACAGTTCGAGATGAAACGTCTTAGCTGACAAGCTCCCTCATCTGTGCTGCTGATGCTGCACGATATGCCACTGCTGCCCTTACGATACAACAATCCTGGCAGGCGTCTGCACTGCCTGGGCGTCCAGAACCTTGTCTGTTGGTGTGAGAGTAATACCAGCATTGTTGAACATCGGACACAGCACGTCCAACTAGTGTGGCAATTCTCCGAAAGGCCCATCCCACCACTCGGAAGAACACTATTAGACCCCTCCTTTCAAACTAATTCACTCACTTGGTTGTAGTAAGAACGGGTGCGTTTCCATGGCATGTTTAGAGGCCTACTTCACATTTTTGGACCACACTGAGCCTCCTGGCTCAGAGTGTTCCCTATTAAAGGGTAGACAAAGACTGCGCTCTGGTAACCACTATGCTATCAACTTTGAAATCATGATCGGTACATCTGCTACACCCCAGTTGGTATACGCAGTCATCAGATCAAAATCGACGTCGTCTTTCCAGGTAACTACTTTTATTTCAGTGTATATAAACGTAATAATCTACTCCGACCATGTGGTGTACAATCATTTTAAAAGTCACTTTCTATCCTTGGAATCGACAAATGAACTTTGAGAAAGGGCACTAAAGTTATATCCTAAACTGGCAATCCTAAGTGCAGTGGACAAGACCCGAAAATCCGTTTAGTTTGTTTGCAGTCAGACGTACGAAGCGCTGTCTACTCCATTTCTTGGCAACGTTAGCATGTCGGGGTCGACAATGTCGAGGGTCTAAGTCGGCAATTCGAATTAGATATTTTTCTTTGTACCGGTTATGGTCAGGGGCATCAGGTACTGTCATTACCATTTAAGTGTACATGACCAGATTTCCCGCATACCACGAGAGGTCCCCTTAACCATCTTCGCTATCCATGCAGTCTGCCTGGAACGTTCCAAAGCCATATTTGCAACATTGTAAGCGTTCACTAACCTCGCAACGTTACTTCGATTCCCGCAACAGGTAGAATGAGACTGTGCTCGACATTGTTTCCGTTATTCCGTCCGTCTAGACTTTGTAAAATAAGAAGGGTTTTTTATTTTGTTTGTTAATTATGACTCAAGCCAGTTGTGTGTAAAACCATCAGTGCTTTAAAACTTGGGTTTATCTCCGAGCGCAAAATAATTTACACAATGTAACACCTTGGAAAGATCACAAAAAATACGAACTGGCGAGACTTTGTTATTTAAGGCGTGCAGTGTAAGGTAAGTGGCAACGGCCTTGCCGCAGTGGATACACCGGTTCCCGTCAGATCGCCGAAGTTAAGCACTGTCGGACGTGGCTGGTACTTGGATGGGTGACCATGCGGGCCGCCATGCGCTGTTGCCATTTTTCGGGGTGCACATAGCCTCATGATGCCAATTGAGGAGCTAATCGACCGAACAGTAGCGGCTCCCGTCAACGACAACCATCATAACGGCCGGGAGAGCGGTGTGCTGACCTCACGCCCCTCCAATCCGCATCCTCAGCTGAGGATGGCACGGCGGCCGGATGGTACCGGTGGACCACTTGTGGTCTGTAGACGACGTGAGTTAAGTATAAAAGTAGGATTCTCCACCCAGAAACTGAGGTACGCTAAGTAAATTGTTTCTACTCATATGTGAGAATACTCTTGAATATACATTCCTCTTTCGAATATTTTGGAAAAAGTTGTCAGTAACGAAATTGGACAATAATTATTTAAGAATTTCTTGTATCCTTTCTTCCGAAGAGCTTAACTAATGCATTTTTTTAATCTGTCGGGGAAATTGCTTGTGCCTCTAATCCTGTACATATATCACTATGGACATTGCTTATTACGTTAAAACAACTTTTTAGAACTGTGTTTGGATCTTCATTAAGACCACATTAGCTTTTTTTGCAGAATTTTAAGTATTCTGTGAAGGATATTACAGGATACTGGTGCTACTTCTAGTTGCATAAAGTTTTATGGACTGGCATTTTTAATGTTCTTCAACTGAACCATTTAATCCTATTTTTCCTGCTACATTAGGAAACGATTGTTAAAAGTAGTCGCAAATTGTGAATTATCAGTCACAAAAGTGTCATTTATTTCAGTTATTATGGTATCTTGTACACTGACTGGATGTCCTATCACGCTTATGACGAAATCTCATAGAGTTTTTATCTTAGTACCTGCTTTATTTATGTCAAGACGTGCATAATTGTCGACATTTTAATGACTTTCCTGTAATTTTTTGTAGTATGGGAGTTGTGTGACAATGGCCTTGCCGCAGAGGTAACACCAGTTCCCGTCCGATCACCGTCATTAAGCACTGTCGAGCTTGGCCAGCACTTGTACGGGTCAGTTCAGGGTCTGCCGAGTGCTGTTGGAAAGCAGGGTTCACTCAGCCATTCTGAGGCCAATTGAAGAGCTACTTGTCTGAGGAGAAGCGGCACCGGTCACGAAAACTGACAACGGCCAGGGTAGCGGTGTTGTGACCACACGCCCCTCCACATCCGCATCCTGCGACGCCTAATTGCTGAGGATGACACGGCGGCCGGTCGGTACCATTGGAACGTCAGGCGCGTAATGGGGCCCCTTAGGGATATGGCAGCAAGAGAAAGGAAGAAAACCAATGTGCACTCCGTGTGCATACCGGGGGGAGTCATTCCAGGTGTGGAAGGGTCCTTCCGGATGCCATGAAGGGTACAGGGTGCACCTATCTGCAGGTGGTCGCTCATGTCGGCACCAATGATATGTGTCGCTATGGATCGGAGGAAATCCTCTCTGGCTTCCGGCGGCTATCTGATTTGGTGAAGACTGCTAGTCTCGCTAGCGGGATGAAAGCAGAGCTCACCATCTGCAGCATCGTCGACAGGACTGACTGCGGACCTTTGGTACAGAGCCGAGTGGAGGGTCTGAATCAGAGACTGAGACGGTTCTGCGACCGTGTGGGCTGCAGATTCCTCGACTTGCGCCATAGGGTGGTGGGGTTTCGGGTTCCGCTGGATAGGTCAGGAGCCCACTACACGCAGCAAGCGGCTACACGGGTGGCAGGGGTTGTGTGGCGTGGACTGGGCGGTTTTTTTAGGTTAGATGGCCTCGGACAAGTACAGAAAGGGCAACAGCCTCAAAGGGTGCGGGGCAAAGTCAGGACATGCGGGGACCAAGCAGCAATCGGTATTGTAATTGTAAACTGTCGAAGCTGCATTGGTAAAGTACCGGAACTTGAAGCGCTGATAGAAAGCACCGAATCTGAAATCGTTATAGGTACATAAAGCTGGCTGAAGCCAAAGATAAATTCTGCCGAAATTTTTACAAAGGCACAGGCGGTGTTTAGAAAGGATAGAGTGCATGCGACCGGTGGTGGCGTGTTTGTCGCTGTTAGTAGTAGTTTATCCTGTAGTGAAGTAGAAGTGGATAGTTCCTGTGAATTATTATTGGTGGAGGTTACACTCAACAACCGAGCTAGGTTAATAATTGGCTCCTTTTACCGACCTCCCGACTCAGCAGCATTAGTGGCAGAACAACTGAGAGAAAATTTGGAATACATTTCACATAAATTTTCTCAGCATGTTATAGTCTTAGGTGGAGATTTCAATTTACCAGATATAGACTGGGACACTCAGATGTTTAGGACGGGTGGTAGGGACAGAGCATCGAGTGACATTATACTGAGTGAACTATCCGAAAATTACCTCGAGCAATTAAACAGAGAACCGACTCGTGGAGATAACATCTTGGACCTACTGATAACAAACAGACCCGAACTTTTCGACTCTCTAAGTGCAGAACAGGGAATCAGTGATCATAAGGTCGTTGCAGGATCTCTGAATATTGAAGTTAATAGGAATATAAAAAAAGGGAGGAAGGGTTATCTGTGTAGCAAGAGTAATAGAAGGCAAATTTCAGACTACCTAACAGATCAAAACGAAAATTTCTGTTCCGACACTGACAATGTTGAGTGTTTATGGAAAACGTTCAAGGCAATCGTAAAATGCGTTTTAGACAGGTACGTGCCGAGTAAAACTGTGAGGGACGGGAGAAACCCACCGTGGTTCAACAACAAAGTTAGGAAACTCCTGCGAAAGCAAAGAGAGCTTCACTGTAAGTTTAAACGCAGCCAAAACCTCTCAGACAAACAGAAGCTAAACGATGTCAAAGTTGGCGTAAGGAGGGCTATGCGTGAAGCGTTCAGTAAATTCGAAAGTAAAATTCTAAGCACTGACTTAACAAAAAATCCTAGGGAGTTCTGGTCTTACGTTAAATCAGTAAGTGGCTCGAAACAGCATATCCAGACACTCCGGGATGATGGTGGCATTGAAACAGAGGATGACACGCGTAAAGCTGAAATAATAAACACCTGTTTCCAAAGCTGTTTCACAGAGGAGACCGCACTGCAGTTCCTTCTCTAAATCCTCGCACAAAAGAAAAAATGGCTGACATCGAAATAAGTGTCCAAGGAATAGAAAAGCAACTGCAATCACTCAACAGAGGAAAGTCCACTGGACGTGACGGGATACCAGTTCGATTCTACATAGAGTACGCGAAAGAACTTGCCCCCTTCTAACAGCCGTGTACCGCAAGTCTCTAGAGGAGCGGAAGGTTCCAAATGATTGGAAAAGAGCACAGGTAGTCCCAGTCTTCAAGAAGGGTCGTCGAGCAGATGCGCAAAACTATAGACCTATATCTCTGACATCGATCTGTTGTAGAATTTTAGAACATGTTTTTTGCTCGAGTATCATGTCGTTTTTGGAAACCCAGAATCTACTCTGTTGGAATCAACATGGATTCCGGAAACAGCGATCGTGTGAGACCCAACTCGCTTTATTTGTTCATGAGACCCAGAAAATATTAGATACAGGCTCCCAGGTAGATGCTATTTTTCTTGACTTCCGGAAGGCGTTCGATACAGTTCCGCACTGTCGCCTGATAAACAAAGTAAGAGCCTACGGAATATCAGACCAGCTGTGTGGCTGGATTGAAGAGTTTTTAGCAAACAGAACACAGCATGTTGTTATCAACGGAGAGACGTCTACAGACGTTAAAGTAACCTCTGGCGTGCCACAGGGGAGAGTTATGGGACCATTGCTTTTCACCATATATATAAATGACCTAGTAGATAGTGTCGGAAGTTCCATGCGGCTTTTCGCGGATGATGCTGTAGTATACAGAGAAGTTGCAGCATTAGAAAATTGTAGCGAAATGCAGGAAGATCTGCAGCGGATAGGCACTTGGTGCAGGGAGTGCCAACTTACCCTTAACATAGACAAATGTAATGTATTGCTAATACATAGAAAGAAGTATCCTTTATTGTATGATTACATGATAGCGGAACAAACACTGGTAGCAGTTACTTGTGTAAAATATCTGGGACTTTGCGTACGGAACGATTTGAAGTGGAATGATCATATAAAATTAATTGTTGGTAACGCGGGTACCAGGTTGAGATTCATTGGGAGAGTCCTTAGAAAATGTGGTCCATCAACAAAGGAGGTGGCTTACAAAACACTCGTTCGACCTATACTTGAGTATTGCTCATCAGTGTGGGATCCGTACCAGATCGGGTTGACGGAAGAGATAGAGAAGATCCAAAGAAGAGTGGCGCGTTTCGTTACAGGGTTATTTGGTAACCGTGATAGCGTTACGGAGATATTTAGCAAACTCAAGTGGCAGACTCTGCAAGAGAGGCGTTCTGCATCACGGTGTAGCTTGCTCGCCAGGTTTCGAGAGGGTGCGTTTCTGGATGAGGTATCGAATATATTGCTTCCCCCTACTTATACCTCCCGAGGAGATCACGAATGTAAAATTAGAGAGATTCGAGCGCGCACGGAGGCTTTCAGACAGTCGTTCTTCCCGCGAACCATACGCGACTGGAACAGAAAAGGGAGGTAATGACAGTGGCACGTAAAGTGCCCTCCGCCACACACCGTTGGGTGGCTTGCGGAGTACAAATGTAAATGTAGATGTAGATGTAGACCTCAAGGCCAATTTGGACAGTGTTTGTTTATGAAAATTGTTTCGGATTTTGACATATTCTGACCTTTATATAAATTTCCCTCCTTTTCTTACCATGAGATTTTAATTCCCTTAGTTATAATGGCTTACTTGTTATTTAATCGATTTTCTTGAAAACATCTTAGGATAGCTATTTTGAAATATTGCCACGAATGTGGTATGGAATAAATTGAATAAACTAACATTACCATCTCTTTCTACATACATCTCATCCCATATCAAATCTTTTCACTGTTAAAACATTGTATCCTGCTCTAATTAATACGCCTCACTGCTTCCCATGGACTTGTCTCATGCACTTTATTGTTCACTCCCCTTAGTTATACATCATGATCGCAGAAGCCATTAACCATTAGGTACACATTAATTGTTTTAACCTCAGCACTGTTGATAAATATGTTATCAGTAAGCGGCCTTGTATCTTGCTGCACACTAGCTGTATGCTTTTTTTGAAACTGTTATCTCGTTTTTACGTGATGGGTTTTATATTCTGGCTTCTTTTAAAACTAAATTCCGTAGAACATATCAGCCCAAATTTATTTGACAAAGAGTCACAACAACAGTTTACGTGGGCCATACGTTTGTTAACAGATGCTCACGCTTGTGTACTCACACCCGTATGTAAATAAAAATACAGGGTGACGAGGACAAACAGCAGGAAACGATCCCTGAAAGCATAAGGTTCTAAGACGCTCATATGGACATATGGCTAGAAATCTTTTCCATGAGAGGTACTCAAACTGGAATGTGAAGATCAGAGGTCTTTGACAGTACCCCGCAGGTAGTCCGCCAACAAGACGTAATCCAGACAACCATGTAGAACATTTTCCATGGTAACTGCCCCTATCTGTACCACTCTCGATTGCAGGCCTTATTAAGGTTTTTCGCTTGTTCTTCGTACAGACGATCACAGACGATCACGGTGTTGTGTGTCCATCCTATCTACAGATGAGGGTACCTTTACAAGGTTCGGTATTATCAATCTTCACAACACACACCTGTGATCCACTGTATTCCCACGGTATAGTGGCAAGGAACTATCTGCAACTTGCCTCAATGTGTGGCCAGAGATTATTGGCGAAAGGTCGGATGATGACTATAAATTATAGATATACAAAATAGGCTGTCACTGTATGGTTTTCAGTCTATCTAAAAGGATACAGAGCGTTCATTTAAGACACTAAGGTAGGGTATACAGTGAAATAGCATCTTAAAAGGAGGAATAACCACAATAAGTGTAACACAGCGTTCGATATAGGTTTCTCTCTTGTTTATATACACATGCCTAAAAGACCAGTCATCACATATCAAAGAAGCATAAGCAGGTTACTGATGGCGCAAATATGACGATGACCAAGCGAAGTGAAATAATTGAACACAGGAAGAAAATAAATTTTCTCTATATAGTGAGTTTTTCGATTCATGGTTGCTTCTCATATTTCAATTCGTGTATTGTCTAGGAGGCAAGCAACACATCTGTCGCTACATATGGTACTAACCTTCGTGCTAACTGTCCAGTGGTCTATATAAAAATGCAGGCAGGATTTACAAGTGATGATAAAATTCGTGTAACGTTCTCAACTCAGTTGTGTTCCAATTAAAAATTAGTAAAGTTCATTGGGTCCCTTTTTGTGGGGTTCCTTTTTGTGGTTAATTAAAAATGACAGGAGTAATGCTTATTCAGTTTATTCATCAGAACAACGCAGCATATCGTTAACTATCAATTAGTTTTGGTAAACTACTGTTATGCTCCCGGGATTGCATCCCTGCCGGACACAACAAAATTGTGCAAGTTGTACCTTGTCAACATCCATTAGACAAACTAGACAAACAGCGTGTGTCAATGACCAGTAGACAACCAGCTAGGGGAAATAGTGAGCAAGTTGCGGTACACACGAAAGCTATCGCGGCATCCCTAAGCATCTTGGAAGCCGAGAAATACCGTCATACTAGTGACAAAGCAGAGTTTCGTAAAGAAAGCAAGGTACAACGCAACAATAAATATTCATGTGACGAGCCAGCAGAAAAGAACCTCAGAAAGGTGAGGCTGCGGAAGTATTAAGTCACTAGGATAGCAGCCAGCGAGGTAAAACCAGAAGACGTGGCGTCACTACCACCCCCACCGTCGCAGAGCGCACTGGAAGCGTCAAAATAGATACCCAAGCCTTCTTAACAAATGTGTGATAAATTCGTGCTGATTGCTCAGTGCCTAGCTCTTGTGTCAGTTGCAGGTAGCCAGTGAGAGGGGAGGCACGACTAGCTGCCTCAGTCGTCTATGGAACCACGAGTATGGCTTGGAGGACGTTACTGCTGCCAGCTGCACTGCCAACTTACAAGGCAGCAGGGCCGCTGGAGGTATAACCTGTGTGATCTGGACACTGTTCGTCATCCGCCTTCGACAGGGGCAGCACTGCTGCTGCTCAACCCTTTCCCGTAGCAGACACCAATGCTGCTGGCTCCTGTCTCCTATATACGGGCGAGCCGATCCCTCCGTGCCAGCGAATGCTTCATGTGGACCTGAGTGCAAATCTTCGACATCAACGAGTGCACTTCGGAGGTCGTTACGCAGAGCCAGAGCCTGCTGCTCGATTTTCTCACTTTTCCGATAACGTCAAAAATTTTTGCTGACTCCCAGTTTTCTCAAAAAATTACATTTTTGTCGGTGCAATAACGAATTTTGTGCCTCGGAATGCATGTCCTGGCGTATAGCTCAAAGTATACAACACGTATAAAATATCTATTGGTGTGATACTAATTTTTGAAAATTATTTTAATTACTAAATTTTGACAGTTACTAAATCAAAAGCTACTCTGCTAATTGAGGGCACATTTACACATACGCATTCGACTTATTTTACCCTCCTTGTTGACGTGCTTGGTTACTTTATATCTACCTTTGTCGGGGCTTCAAAGAATTTTGGTTTATTTAGTAAGTACAGTTTCTTCACGTTTCCCACCATACTCCTGTCCAGCGACTGAGCGCTCCAGGTGTTCCCAGACCACGTACCAAGCCACCAGTTTACATGCTACACTCCTGTAGTCGTGATATTTCTCAAACTACTGTTTCTGCTAACAGAGATCAAAATCTGTCATCTGCTAAGCTAAGTGACTAGCCTCGCTGCCACACCGTTGCGAATTCTGCGACCCCAAAGCGGCCCCCTTCAATGCATGCCCAATCGTGCCTTCTAACTCATTCACAACAAGATGCGCGCGCACAGTCGCCTCTCTTTATATACTTATGGCACTCAGCCGCATGTAGCTGTAACCTCAAACAAGGGACTCCAAAGTCATAGAGTATTATACGAGGGTTAGAACTTTAATAGTGACAACTATTTATTTACTGCTCGTGCAAAATAGACACGTGTTTCAGAGTTTTACTGACCTTCAAAGCAGTTACCAGCATTGTGTATAACCCATTGCCAGCGATGTGGAAGTCGTAGGATACTCTTAGCAGTGCCAGTTGTGATGACAGTTCGAGCGGCGCGGTCTATTGCCTGACGAATTTGTAGCAGTTCTGAGGCGAATGCCGAGAAGTGTTTCCTTCAGTTTAGAAATCGAGTTGAACTTGCGAGGGATTAAATCAGGGGAGCGGAGTAGGTGGTACAGCACTTAGCAGCTCCTTCAGTCGAACAAATCAGTAACAGCTTGCATGGTACGTGCTTGAGCATTGTCCTGCAAAATGATGGTCAGATCCTGCAGAAAGTGTCACCACTTCTGTCTCTAAGTTGGCCGTAGGCAGTGTTCCAAAAATGAACAGTATGGTTGTATGGCAAAAATGGTAAATTAATATTACTGGATTTCAGGTCGGCCTATTAGCACACAACTGTCTTTTTTTTTTTAATGCCCAAACATGTTTCAGCATCTTTCTGCCATCATCAGTGGACACTTTTATTCAGTTCTGTAAAACATAATCTTTGTTAAGTACTGCCTGTCAACGAAACTGGGCTAAAAACAGTTTTCATTTTCTTGTTATTATTACCTTATTTTTTTTTTACGTTGCTGGGTTCTGTAAGACCCTCTCTAGATTTGCGTATATTGGGAGCAAGTCAACTGCAAGTAAATAATGTTAATGTGAGTTGGTTTGGTGAGTTAACAAATTAATTTAGTATTGTTGCGGAGAATATTTTTCGACAATCGGACCATGAGCGCTCCAAAAGATGATTTCATGATCTGATGGTTGTGTTTTGAACTTCTTATGGACAGCTAATTCAGATAGTTCCCACGGCATGCCACGATATTTCGACTTTGGCTCAAATTGATGTATCCAAGATTCATCACAGATTAAAATCCTGTAGATATTCATCACCTTCGCTACGTAAACGATTACTGAGCTTGACACAAATGCAGATGTTCTTTCTAATGAACGACAGACACTGTTTAGGAACTTAACCGACACAAGTCCTACAGTAGTTCAGTTTCTTTCGAATGGTAAAATGAAATGTGCCAACACTTTCTGATGCATTTCATTAATTTTTTCAGCTGCAAGTCGTCGGTCTTCTAGCATAAGTGAATAAATACGAGCTCAAAGCGCTGAGGTGGTTTCTGCTACCCGACACCCATAACGCGCTCTGTTGGTTACGCTTTTACCATCACTTGTTTAATCTTTCCACCCACGCATAAAAGGTCTCACGGTTCATGCAACTACTCCCGTATTGTTTTGTCATCTGAGATAATATCTGAGGCTCTACTCTTCCCGAGGGAGCAGATCGGGACACAGAACACTTGTAACATTCCAGGCTTATGGTTACCACCCCTGCATTATGTATTACTAGATCAATACTCTTATATCTCCTGCTATAATTAAATTCAATTACTTTTCGATAATAGAAAAAAGGCTTTTAGAAGAATAATAGCAATATCAAACAATAGTAGTTACAATACCGTTTGTACCATCAACAATCAAAATCTGATTCAGGAAATTAATATATGGAAAGTGTTTAGATGAAAGAATAATATATTTCGTTCTCATTAGCTGTAAATTGTAGGAACTAAATCTCGAGCCTCATTAACAAAATATAAATAATTGATCGTGTAACATTGTTAAATTGCTTATTTCTGCAATTTCAATATTAATGTGATTTTTATGTGTTTAAATAAAATGTCTTAAATTTGTTCTAGCAAAGCAGGGAATATTATAGAGCATTTGATAATGTTGTTAAACTATCTCATATTATAAATTATGTTTTGCATTATTACAACCAGTAGTGCATTGTACAAAGAGTATACATACACGGCCTCGAGTATTGTTAGGGCTATGACTGTTGGAGCCACTAGAGTACAGATCTGTGCGTACAGTAAAGATAAGTACTGGATTTACAACAGCGCAACTCGTGTGTTGGAGATTGTCTAAAACAGCATAGTAGAACAGTGCAGTGTCGGATTTTTTCGGTGCGTTCAACAGTTTGATTTAACATCGCAAAAGGCAGAATGATATGTGACTTTATATTCGTACTTTGTTGGGTATTAGTGTTGAACAATGCAATGGACCTCACACACTCATTTCTATCAGATTACTGCATATGGACTATTTAATATCGCCAGTGCAGTGAGTGTTACCATCGGTTAGCTGTAGTAGCAACAATGAGGCTTATTACACCGAAGATTGATCATGAGCTCATAAGATGCAGGTTTTGAAGTGACTAAATTTACGTACTTGCTTTACTTCAGTTGTGGCCTACATCATTGTAGTGAAATCTGTTATAGTATCCTGTATTTATTGAACAAGCGTATTTTCGCTCATATATTCAGACGTCGAGGGACACCGAAGGCAACGTAGTCACAGGTATTTAAACCATTTTTAACTACTCACTAACCGGTGGGACGTTACACACTATTTGTCAAACGTACTTTCTTCAAGCTGGCAATCCTTAGTAACTAAAACGTTGGATGTCGTGTTTACGTAAATATCAATATAACAAACGAGTAAACCTCTTCGCTGCGTTGTCGACTAACATTTACAAATGTTTCCATTCCCTTCATCAGGCGTTGCCTTCATTATACAGGGTGTTTAACAAAGAATATGCATATTTCGAACTCATATTTTTGTTAAACTGTAATAAATACACCTGTGAAACTTCGGACGCATATTTAAGAAGCTCTCAAGTTCGATTACAGATGTTCAATTTGTCCTTAACCAGCGATACGAACAATATCACATCGGTACTCGAATTCATTCCACACTTGGATAAGCATATCCGTCGTCACTGATGTTATGACAGTACTGATCTGATTCTTCAGCGCTTCTAGATCCTGTGGTCGTGTTGCTGCTTCAACGTTGTCCTTAAGGAATCCCACATGGAGAAGTCACAGGGTGTCAAATCAGGTGACCAAGGACGCCATCTGAGAAGTGACGAGCCTGCGGCTGTTTTACAGCCAATCCAATGGCTCAGTAAAGTTTCATTCTGTAATGTAATTTAATAAAAATAATATATATAATAGTAATTAATAAAAATAATAAAAAACAATATAGTAATAGTTATTATTTAAATAGTAATAGTAGTAATTCTTTCTTTGCCACAGAGGCTACATGTAGGAATTATCAATTAATTACATACTGTCTTTCAAATTAGTTTCGTTATGTGAATGAAACTGTGAATATGCTTTGATAACTTTTAATAAAGTGACGTCAAGACAAAAGAGAAATAACTCTTATTATACTATGGTTAACGTTCTGTTAGATAATTATGCACTCTGTCTCTCTGTGATTAATAACGCAACATTTCTGTTAGCCCGACGCTGATCAGCAATCAGCAAACTAGCTCTGTACTCAGGGTGGTTACGGGATTAAAAATAATTAATCGTCTCTCTTGAATTATCACAAATATTTTTCAATATATACCAAAAGTATAGTTAAAACTCATGTGCTTATAGCACCAGATATTATTTCGTATGTCAGTTTAATGTGAAGTAATAAAACCCGTAACTCCAGATCGTGGTGTCGTCTCGACTGTCAGTATAAGATAACAAGCATAATCTTTTGCAGATGAAATCTTATACTAGAACTAGAGTCCTGTGATCAGGCCTATCTGCCTGAGATGTCATCTGGCAACCTTGAGAAAATCTGAAAGTGAAATATATTGAATTATTCGAATTATAAGATAACAAGCATAATCTTTTGCAGATGAAATCTTATACTAGATCTAGAATCCTGTGATCAGGCCTATCTGCCTGAGATGTCATCTCGCAACCTTGAGAAAATCTGAAAGTGAAATATATTGAATTATTCGAATCCACCGCGTAGCTCGTGGAATCTGAAAGAAAGTATAGTGTCCTAACCGGCAGCACGTCTCGAAGATGAGCTGAAAGAAAATTACTAATTATTTTCTAGTGTAGTGCCTAACAATGGTCAATGTTCCGTTAAGGCCACGTTTACTCAGGACAAGCGAGGTTTATGTTTACAAATAATTATGTACCTTACACAAGTTTGGAGTCATGAACAACTATATTTTAGTTTCGTTTATAGCTCAGATAGACTGTTACAGCAAGATAAACCTCAGATAATCCTTCTTTTCTCCTCGAGTCCAAGAACAGAAGAAGTCAACCAAATAGAAAGTTCAGACACAGAATCTGAAATGTCCAGGCAATATTCATCAAGGCATACATTGCAACACAATGCATTTGTTTTCTCTTTGGCATACATGGCCAGCTATTCATACAATAATTATCAATACATGAAATTTAAAACTTCAAATTCATGACAAACCCAGGAGATACAGTACAATTCAAATATTAACGCACTTGAAGAGTCTACTGAAGGGCTCCCCGTCATGTTGATAAATGAAGTAGTCCTCCTTCAGTCTCTGAAACAACCAGTTTCGTTACATAGCAAGATGTTGCTGATCGTTATCCGTGTTTCCATCAAGCCGTAAAACGATGAGAGCGATATCGCACACAACACATTGACTCTGAGTGAACCTCGTACATGTTCAGTGTGTGCATACGGGTTCTGTAGGCCCCAATTTCAAACATTGTGCATGGTTACTTTGCCACCAAAGTGGAAAGCCGCTTCATGACTTGAACACTATGCGTTATGCGAATGTGTTATCACTGTCAAAAGCATTCTGAAGATCGTCATAAAATTCCACACGTTGTCTTCATGACGCAGAGCCTGTAATGTAATAGCTGACGCTCGTACGGCTTCATAACCACCCGAAGTCTCAAAAACACGCCAAATCACTGTTCTAGGCAGCTCCAGTACCCGACATGCGCAACGAGTTCATTTTCTACGACTACATTAGTAAGCGGTTTGAATTTGTCAGACATTTTCGTCGAAAATACGAGGACAGCCAGAATTCTTAAATTCTTACGTCTGCATATACATCCTGTGTTTACAGACTGTTGCTACCATACGCGAATGTTCCATCCATTCGGAGGATCAATTTGGTACCTCAAGCTGAAACATCTTTGCAGTGTAATCACGGAATTGCACTTTGCAAACTCGAGAACAAAAAATGACTTCTGCTGCGAAGTAGCCATTTTTCAACATGTGACGCAAGCCAGCCAAACATTATACAACCGATATCTATCGGTAATTAATATAAAATAAACACTGTATTCGTTCCTCCAATGACCGAGAAGCGATCGACAGTTTTAACATGTAATATTTTGAAATATGTATATCATTTTCGAAACACCATATGTAGGGGAGACTGCTGTACATGTAGGAGAGCGTAACTAGGAACACACGATGATTTTTGGTTATTACTTCAGTGCAGTGACTGATTTTAGAATCGCATGAAGGAATGATCCATAGAGACCGCCATAAGAAGTTTCCACCGTTTTCGGTAGCTTTCGTTGTTGCTAGATGTGAGATTGTGATTTGTGCAGCATTTGCAAATATTTCGAGTTCTATATACTTAAGAGCTGTACGATATGTTAAAGCTATTAGAATAAATTGTTATTTCTCCAGTTACAGAATTTTATCGGAATTAAATCTAGTCATACAATGTGTGTACAGTTAAGCAATATTTCGTCGATCGCGCACTATCTTGTACCCTGAAACAGAAAAAGGCCTTTTACTATGGAACAAGAGATGCTTGCTTATCAACTACGCATCTTTAATGTCTTAACAATTTTATCTGTCATGAAAATAGATATTTGTGTTAGTTTCAAATAGCTTCTGTTTGAAAATATATTTAACCTGTAACTGACTATTGATAATACTTCTGCTTGATTCGATTACATTTACTGGTTATTGGTGTGTAGTAGAATAATAATGTAACATACAGATTGTTAAATACAGTATTGACAAGATTTTGTCGATTACAATGCTTTTAAATTTCAATCAAACCTTCGTTCCTAGGTACTCGTGTACCTTGGAATATGTTATTAGAAATGAAAACGGAATATGAGAATATATCGATCTATTAAGATCTGGCCAGTGGCGGAAGTATGAAACGTGTACCAACGTAAAAACTTCTTTTGTGTCTGTTCAATTGTTGAAAGACATTGGTAGCAAAGCCAAAATAGTGTGCAGTACTTTTAGAAATGCTGCGTACATCTTTAAGATAGTATTGTTGGTATATTGGCGTGTTTTACCTTACAGCGAGTACGGGTGTACACCCAAAGCAGTAAGTGTCCTTCAAAGGCATAAAGCTTGTAGCGGCTGTCTGACGAGGGAGAAGGAGAAGAAGTAAGTTTTGGTTTCACTTTCGGTAGCCTACAAGATTAAACCGGAGCGTCAGATAAGCGGCCCCCTGCGGCCTATATCGGATACCAGCCTCAGGTAATACGCCGCCGAGGCAGCGTGAGGCTTTCGAAGGAGGTCATAAAGAGGGCTCGGATTAGTTGTCTTTTTCTTTTTCTCAGAAAGGGGCAAAAATGATGAGCTGAAACATGAATACCAAACTTTCGTGCTCGTTCATCAGAGAAGGCTATAAATTTATTTTGCGTGTTGATACAGCCAGCGTAGCTTGCCAACGACCTAGAGACAGGACTTCTCTAGGAGCGACGGGTCGTCGGGTCAACTACGAGGGCAGTTCAATAAGTAATGCAACACATTATTTTTTTCTGAAACAGGGGTTGTTTTATTCAGCATTGAAATACACCAGGTTATTCCCCAATCTTTTAGCTACACAACACTATTTTTCAACGTAATCTCCATTCAATGCTACGGCCTTACGCCACCTTGAAATGAGGGCCTGTACGCCTGCACTGTACCATTCCACTGGTCGATGTCGGAGCCAACGTCGTACTGCATCAATAACTTCTTCATCATCCGCGTAGTTCCTCCCACGGATTGCGTCCTTCATTGGGCCAAACATATGGAAATCCGACGGTGCGAGATCGGGGCTGTAGGGTGCATGAGGAAGAACAGTCCACTGAAGTTTTGTGAGCTCCTCTCGGGTGCGAAGACTTGTGTGAGGTCTTGCGTTGTCATGAAGAAGGAGAAGTTCGTTCAGATTTTTGTGCCTACGAACACGCTGAAGTCGTTTCTTCAATTTCTGAAGAGTAGCACAATACACTTCAGAGTTGACCGTTTGACCATGGGGAAGGACATCGAACAGAATAACCCCTTCAGCGTCCCAGAAGACTGTAACCATGACTTTACCGGTTGAGGGTATGGCTTTAAACTTTTTCTTGGTAGGGGAGTGGGTGTGGCGCCACTCCATTGATTGCCGTTTTGTTTCAGGTTCGAAGTGATGAATCCATGTTTCATCGCCTGTAACAATCTTTGACAAGAAATTGTCACCCTCAGCCACATGACGAGCAAGCAATTCCGCACAGATGGTTCTCCTTTGCTCTTTATGGTGTTCGGTTAGACAACGAGGGACCCAGCGGGAACAAACCTTTGAATATCCCAACTGGTGAACAATTGTGACAGCACTACCAACAGAGATGTCAAGTTGAGCACTGAGTTGTTTGATGGTGATCCGTCGATCATCTCGAACGAGTGTGTTCGCACGCTCCGCCATTGCAGGAGTCACAGCTGTGCACGGCCGGCCCGCACGCGGGAGATCAGACAGTCTTGCTTGACCTTGCGGCGATGATGACACACGCTTTGCCCAACGACTCACCGTGCTTTTGTCCACTGCCAGATCACCGTAGACATTCTGCAAGCGCCTATGAATATCTGTGATGCCCTGGTTTTCCGCCAAAAGAAACTCGATCACTGCCCGTTGTTTGCAACGCACATCCGTTACAGACGCCATTTTAACAGCTCCGTACAGCGCTGCCACCTGTCGGAAGTCAATGAAACTATACGAGACGAAGCGGGAATGTTTGAAAATATTCCACAAGAAATTTCCGGTTTCTTCAACCAAAATTGGCCGAGAAAAAAATGTGTTGCATTACTTATTGAACTGCCCTCGTACATACCTACTGTGAAGATATCCGCAGTATATTCTGATACTTGTCAACACGCTGTTTATTTACAGTGAGATGGCATGTTATGGGGTACCTCCTAATGTCGAGTCGAACCTCTTTTTTCCCGGGGAAGTGCTGCATCTCGACGTGTAATGGGCTCAGGAGTCGTTGGTAGCCTCTGCAGAAATATTCAGCCATGCGGCATCTGTAGCGGCCAATAATTGCGAAAGCGTTGTCAGTGCGCCAACTGACTTCTCGATTACGTCCCATAAATGTTCGATGGGACTCATGTCAGGTGATCTGAGAGGCCAAATCATTCGCTCGAACTATCCAGAAAGTTTTTCAAACCAATTGTGGACATTTGTGGCCTGGTGATATGGCATGTAGTTACCCATAAAAATCAAATCATTATTTGGGAGCGTGATTTCCATGAGTGGCTGCACGTTGCCTCCATGTGGCAGAACATAACCATTTCTAGCCAATGATCGCTGCGGTGGGGCCAGAGGAATCAGTCGTTGCCATGTAAACACACCCCACACAATTATGGAGCCACCACCAGCTTGCACAGTGCCTTCATAGAGTCTACACCACACACTCGGACCCTACCATCAGCTCTTACCAGCTGAAATCGGGACTCAACTGACCAGGCCACGATTTTCCAATCGTGTAGGGTCCAATCGATATTGTGACGAGCCCAAGAGAGGCGCTGCAGGCGATGTCGTGCTGTTAGCAAAGGCACTAACGTCAGTCGTCTGCGCCACAGCCCATTAACGCTACATTTGGCCGGAATGTACTAACGGATACGTTCGTCGTATGTCCCACATTGATTTCTGCGGTTATTAAACACAGTGTCGCTCGGCTGTTATCACTGACAAATCTAAACAAACGCTGCTGCTCTCCATCGTTAAGTGAAGGCCGTCGAGCACTGCGTTGTCCGTAGTGAGAGGTAGTGCCTGAAATGTGGTATCCTCGCCACATTCTTGACACTGTGGAACTCGGAATATTGAATTTCCTATCGATTTTCGGAATGGTATGTCCCAGTTCTAAGCAAAGAAGGGAAAGCAGAAAGGTGGAAGGAGTATATAGAGGGTCTATACAAGGGCGATGAACTTGAGGATAATATTATGGAAATGGAAGAGGATGTAGATGAAGATGAAATGGGAGATACGATACTGCGTGAAGAGTTTGACAGAGCACTGAAAGACCTGAGTCGAAACAAGGCCCCCGGAGTAGACAACATTCCATTGGAACTACTGACGGCCTTGGGAGAGCCAGTCCTGACAAAACTCTACCATCTGGTGAGCAAGATGTATGAAACAGGCGAAATACCCTCAGACTTCAAGAAGAATATCATAATTCCAATCCCGAAGAAAGCAGGTGTTGACAGATGTGAAAATTACCGAACAATCAGTTTTTAATAAGCCACAGCTGCAAAATACTAACACGAATTCTTTACAGACGAATGGAAAAACTGGTAGAAGCCGACCTCGGGGAAGATCAGTTTGGATTCCGTAGAAATGTTGGAACACGTGAGGCAATACTGACCTTACGACTTATCTTAGAAGAAAGATTAAGGAAAGGCAAACCTACGTTTCTAGCATTTCTAGACTTAGAGAAAGCTTTTGACAATGTTGACTGGAATACTCTCTTTCAAATTCTAAAGGTGGCAGGGGTAAAATACAGCGAGCGAAAGGCTATTTACAATTTGTACAGAAACCAGATGGCAGTTATAAGAGTCGAGGGACATGAAAGGGAAGCAGTGGTTAAGAAGGGAGTAAGACAGGGTTGTAGCCTCTCCCCGATGTTATTCAATCTGTATATTGAGCAAGCAGTAAAGGAAACAAAAGAAAAATTCGGAGTAGGTATTAAAATCCATGGAGAAGAAATAAAAACGTTGAGGTTCGCCGATGACATTGTAATTCTGTCAGAGACAGCAAAGGACTTGGAAGAGCAGTTGAATGGAATGGATGGTGTCTTGAAGGGAGGATATAAGATGAACATCAACAAAAGCAAAACGAGGATAATGGAATGTAGTCGAATTAAGTCAGGTGATGTTGAGGGTATTAGATTAGGAAATGAGACACTTAAAGTAGTAAAGGAGTTTTGCTATTTGGGGAGCAAAATAACTGATGATGGTCGAAGTAGAGAGGATATAAAATGTAGACTGGCAATGGCAAGGAAAGCGTTTCTGAAGAAGAGAAATTTGTTAACATCGAGAATAGATTTAAGTGTCAGGAAGTCATTTCTGAAAGTATTTGTATGGAGTGTAGCCATGTATGGAAGTGAAACATGGACGGTAAGTAGTTAGGACAAGAAGAGAATAGAAGCTTTCGAAATGTGGTGCTACAGAAGAATGCTGAAGATTAGAGGGGTAGATCACATAACTAATGAGGAAGTATTGAATAGGATTGGGGAGAAGAGAAATTTGTGGCACAACTTGACCAGAAGAAGGGATCGGTTGGTAGGACATGTTCTGAGGCATCAAGGGATCACCAATTTAGTATTGGAGGGCAGCGTGGAGGGTAAAAATCGTAGGGGGAGACCAAGAGATGAATACACTAAGCAGATTCAAAAGGATGTAGGTTGCAGTAGGTACTGGGTGATGAAGAAGCTTGCACAGGATAGAGTAGCATGGAGAGCTGCATCAAACCAGTCTCAGGACTGAAGACCATAACAACAACAACATCTCCTATACTTCTACCTGCTACTACAATTTCGCATTCAAAATCTGTTAATTCTCGTCGTGCGGCCATAATCACGCCGGAAACCTTTTCACAAGGACCACCCAAGTACAAATAACAGCTCCGCTATTGCACTGTCCTTCTGTATCTTGCGTACACGATACTACCGTCATGAATATACGTCACGTATCGCTATCCCATTACTTACGTCATTTCAGTGTGTAAGGTTGTTGACTGATGTCTGTGTCAAAAAAAAAAAAAAAAATGGTTCAAATGGCTCTGAGCACTATGGGACTTAACATCTGAGGTCATCAGTCCCCTAGAACTTAGAACTACTTAAACCTAACTAACCTAAGGACATCACACACATCCAGGCCCGAGGCAGGATTCGAACCTGCGACCGTAGCGGTCGCTTGGTTCCAGACTGAAGCGCTCGGTCACTGCGGTCGGTGATGTCTGTGTCAATACGGAATATTCGAGGATTTCAGAATGAGCAAAGAACTATTTCGTTCATAACATTTATATCGACGTATCTTCAAAGCATACAGGAATTGCGTAAAATAAGCAACTATACTCAAACGAATTCTCCCTCTCAGGAACGTGGGAAATGAAAAGTACTCTGAACACTTAGACCAAAGCCACCAAACTGACAATCCAGTATTTTAATTCCCGTTCGATAACTTGACTATTTTCAGCATATACAGAACAGATAAAAACCATTCCTACAGATGAAGTATGGTCTGAGTAGTTGTAAAACCGCTTGTCGGGAAGTGTTGTAAACACACAGCTAGTATGAGAGTAGCGTAATTTGTGCTTCATTTTCAAGTGCTAATATTCAGTACGATGAAAACTCCCGTCATATTTGTGGGCGGCTGGCAATGGAGAAACTTTCTACTTATTGTTGCCTTTAAACTGGATAATGTGAACCCTTAATACTGACACGTGCAACAGGTTCATTGAACAAAAAAATGGAATAGTGTTTTTTCTTGAGTCAGCAGTCTACTGGTTTGATGCGACCTGCCACGAATCCCTCTCCAGTGCCAAACTTTTCATCGAAGAGCAGCACTTGAAACCTACGTCCTCAATTATGTTCTGGATGTATTCCTCTACAGCTCCCTCTGGTACCATGTAAGTCATTTCCTCGTCTCTTAACAGATGTCCTATCATCCTGTCCATTCTCCTTATCAGTGTTTTCCACATATTCCTTTCCTCTTCGATTCTGCGCAGAACCTCCTCATTGGTTACCTTATCAGTCCACCTAATTTTCAACATTCGTCTGCAACATTGCATCTCAAATGCTTAGATTCTTATCTTTTCTAGTTCCACAGTCCATGTTTCACTACCATGCAATTCTTTGCTCCAAGCGTACATTCTCAGACATTTCCTCCTCAAATTAAGGCCTATGTCGGACACCAGTAGACTTCTCTTGGTCAGGAATGCCCTTTTTGCTAGTGCTACTCTGCTTTTAATATCCTCCTTACTCTGCCCGTCATGGGTGATTTTGTTAAGTAGGTACCAGGGTTACTTCATCTACTTCACGATCACCAATCTTGATGTTAAGTTTCTCCCTGTTCTCATTTCTGCCACTTCTCATTACATTCGTCTTTTTTCGGTTTACTCTCAGTCCATATTCTGTTCTCGTTAGATTGCTCATTCCATTCAGTAGATCCTTTCACTGAGAACAGCAATGTCGTCAGAGAATCTTATGACTGATCTCCTTTCACCCTGAACTTTAATTCCATTCTTGTACTTTTCACTTGTTTCCATCATTGCTTCTTCGGTGCATATACTGAATAGTAGGGGTGAAAGACCACAACCCCGTGTTACACCCTTTTTAATCCTAGCACTCTTATCATTCCCTCTTTGTTCTTGTACATATTGTACACTACCCTTCTATTCCTATAGCTTACCCCAATTTTTCTCATAATTTCGAACACCTTGCACCATTTTACACTGACGAATGATTTTTTAACATCGAAAATCCTATGAACGTATCTTGGTCTTTCTTCACGCTTGCTTCCATTGTGAACAACAACGTCATAATTTCGTAAACCCAAACTGATCGTCATCCAACAGATCCTCAACTTTGTTTTACATTCTTTCGTGTATTATTCTTGCCAGCAGCTGGGTTGGATGAGCAGATTGTGTCATCATTCTCGCACTTGTCGGCCCTAGCAATCTTCGCAATTGTGAGGACGATGTTTTTCCGAAAGTCAGATGATTTATCGCCAAACACCATTCTATACACCTACGCGAATATTCGCTTTGTAGCCACGTCCCCCAATGATTTTAAAGATTCTGATGGAATGTTACCTGTACGTTTGTCTTATTCGATCGTACGTTTCCCATAGCTCTTTTGAATTCTGAGTCTAACACTGGATTCCCTGTCTACACTATGACGACTCCTGTTTCATCTTCTATCACATAAGACAAATCTTTTCTCCTTACAGAGGTCTTCAATATACTCTTTCCATCCATCCGATCTCTCCTCTGCGTTTAACAGTAGAATCCCTATTGCACTCTTAATATTACCGTCCTTTCTTTCAGTTTCACCGAAGGTTATTTTGAGTTTTCTGTATGCTGAGTCAGTCCTTCCGACAATTATTTCGTTTACGATTTCTTCACATTTATCGTCCAGCCATTTCGCCTTAGCTTCCCTGCACTTCCTATTGGTTTCATTCCTAAGTGAACTGCGTTCCTTTGTTTCCTAATTTCCCGTTACGATTTTGTACTTCCTTCTCTCGTCGATCTACTGGGGTAATTCTTATGTTACCCACGGTTTCTTCGCGGTTATCTTCCTTGTATCTTTGTTTTCTTTTCCAACTTCTATGATTGTCCGTTTTAGAAATGTCCATCCCTCTTCAACTGAACTGTGTACTGAGTTATTCCCTATCGCAGTGTCTGTAGGCTCAGAGAACTTCAGACGTATCTCCTCCTTCCATTATACTTCTGTATCCCACTTCTTTCGGTAACAATTTCTTTTGACAGGTCTGTTAAACTTCAACCTACTCTTCATCACTACTACATTGTGATCTGAGTCTATATTTGAGATTTCCTGGTAGATTAAAACGGTGTGCCAGACCGAGACTCGAACTCGGGACCTTTGCCTTTCGCGCGTAAGTGCTCTACCATCTGAGCTGCTCAAGCACGACTCACGATCCACCCTCATAGCTTCAATTCTGCCAGTACCTCGTCTCCTACCTTCTAAACTTCACAGAAGCTCTTCTGCGAAACTTGTAGAAGTAGCACTCCTGGAAGAAAGGATATTGTGGAGAGATGGTTTAGTCACAGCCTGGGGGATGTTTCCAGAATGAGATCTTCACTCTGCAGCGGAGTGTGCGCTGATACGAAACTTCCTAGCAGATTAAAACGGTGTGCCGGACCGAGACTCGAACTCGGGATCTTTGCCCTTCGCGGGCAGATGTTCGACTATGTGAGTTAGCCAAGCCCACTCTGCTGCACAGTGAAAACCTCATTCTGGAAACATTTCCCAGAGTGTGGTAAGTCATGTCTCCGCAATATCCTTTCTTCCAGGAGTGCTTGTTCTGCAAGGTTGTCAGAAGAGCTTCTGTGAAGTCTGGAAGGTAGGAGACGAGGTACTGGCAGAAATGAAGTTGTGAGGGCGGGTCGTGAGTCGTGCTTGGGTAACTCAGATGGTAGAGCACTTACCCGCGAAAGGCAAAGTTCCCGAGTTCGAGTCTCGGTCCGGCACATAGATTTTTATCTGCCAGGAAGTTTCATATTAGTGCACTCGCCGCTGCAGAGTGAAAATCTCGTTCTGTCTATATGTGCTCCTAGGTACGCCTAGAAATCCAGTATCTAATTTAGGAGTCTCGGCCTGACCATGACGTAATCTGAGACCTTTCAGTATCACCCGGGCTTTTTAAACTGTACCTCTTCCTCTTTTGATTCTTGAATAGTGTATTCACTATTACTAGGTGGTATTTATTACGGAACTCGTCTTTCTCCTTTCTAATTTTGAATACCTAGCCCCTGCTCTCCCGTAAACCTTTTGTCGACTCCTTCACCTACAACCATATTCTATCCCCCCAATCTTTGTCGGTGTTGGTTTGCTGTCGATTCCGATGAGAACAACCCTGCCACTGAAATGTTCACAATAACACACCCTCTGACCTACTGCCCTCTTTGTAACGAATCCTACTCCTACTTTTTTCTGCTGCTCTTTATATAACCCTAGACTTATCTGACTCGGATCCATGACGCGAACAGGGCAATCGAGTTGATCGTACAGATTGTCGATAGGGTGTAAATCTGTGGAGTTTGTTGACCGGGGGAGTACGATGAACTCCTCCTGATGCTTTGCGAACCATAGGGAGCTGTGTAACACATTTTGTTGCCCTACTGGTAGATACCATCGCACCGAAAGACAATCTGCATGTAGGAGTGCATAATTGTGTTGATCCATTGCACCTTCCAGAATGTAACGAGTTCATCCACTTAATGCCCTTAGGACTGGACCCTCTTGACGATTGTTACAGGGTGTTTGCTTTAAAACCTTTCACGCCGTATACGCAAATAGCCATCTGTCAGAGGAGGCCACCAACCGCCACACAGTGGACGTCCATTTCCTTTACTGGCGTGCGAATTCTAGCTTACGTCGCCGGTGAACAGCAGTCAGCATCGGTGCATGAACCACGCGCCTGCTACGTGGCCCCATACACAACAACGTTCGCCAAACGGTCGTTGACGAGACACTGTCGGCAGCCTCTTGGTTCTCTGGGCGGTTAGTTGCTAAGCAGCTGCACGTCTGTTCGCCCGTACACATATCTGGAGCCGTTGTTCAGCCTTGTCATATATGGTCAGTGGTACACCAAAGTTGCTTTGGGGCCGGTTTCTTACTGTTATCCAAGGTTCTCCGCTGGTACCTTCCTTTATTTTTCTGTCTAACATGTGATAGCACTTTTTCAGGTAATTCAGATCCTCTTCATCTGACTAGCTGTTGTTGTTTTCAATACTGAAGTATCTTCAGCCTTAGAGAACATAAAGCAAACATCATTAATCTCCATTAATTTAGTATCCCAATAAGTTTATAGGCTGGTTCCACTCTGGCGGTTCTCTTAACTTCACGCTACTCTTCGTCATTACTAAATATTGATATGAGTCCTATATCTGCTACTGGGTACGCAGGCCGTTGTGGGCGAGCAGTTCTAGGCGCTTCAGTCTGGAACCGTGCTGCTGCTACGGTCGCAGGTTCGAACCCTACCTCGGGCATGGATGTGTGTGATGTCCTTAGGTTAGTTAGGTTTAAGTAGTTCTAAGTCTAGGGGACTGATGACCTCAGATGTTAAGTCCCATAGTCCCATAGTGCTCAGAGCCATTTGAACCTTTTTTTTTTGGTACTGGGTGCACTTAATAAAGTAAAATCAGATTTCGGAATGTCTGTGTCACGTTGATGGAGTGTATCAGGCATCTACATCTACCGCTACATACATATTACGCAGGCCACCGTTTGGTGGTAGGCGGAAGCTAGCTTCTGCCACTATTATTCGTTTCCGTTCCACTCGCAAATAGAACGAGGGAAAAGTAACTGTCTACATGCCTCTGTACGATTCCTAATTATTCTCATCTTCTTAGTCCTTAAACAAAATATACGTTGACGGTAGTTCAATCACTTTGCACTCACAATGAAAGGATCCAATCCGACCTATCGGAAACCAGCAGGGAGAATACAACGAAAGAAATGCACTGTCAAAATTTTAGATACTTCGATTTAAGTATTTTTTTTAATTGTTGAAGTTACTTGTTTCTGCAGCACGAAGAACCGCTTATAAAAGCGGTTTGTACAGCCATTCATGGCTAGCAAGGGATCAGCCATGACAACAGAACATAGCACCGCGTGCAGATAATGTCTGGAGTGACATAAGCGACGTTGTAGCACCTAAACCATATAAAAATGTCACATATCATTAATGTTTTGAACGAAAGGCTGCTTGTATCGACATTACACTGCTGCATATACTGTATAATTCTTACAAAGACGATTACCAGAAGTAAATGAATCAAGGCAGTGTTTCATATTACAATACAGACGACTTCCATCAGCGCTGATTTAAATTTATTGAAATGAAATATTTCTTGCACTTACATCATTTTAATGCACATCTTAGTAACAATGAAACAGTTCCTTGTTTATGCCCCAAAGTTGCCACAATAAAGCGAAGTGCCACTTGAATGAAGAAAGGAAACTTTTCCTTACACCAGGCACACCTGACGAATGGAAAATTAATGCTTTCAGGCACATCGCAATAATTACTACTCTTATTTAGATAGAGCTGCGGTCGAGTAAGAAATGATCCTTGTAGTTTCTCAGCCTGTTGTGCTGCAAACCCGGCATACTTAATGCCATTTGTAGAACGTGTCGATGCAAGCCATAATGCACAAATGACTGAAATCTAAAAATACTGTCCTCCTGACAAAATCTCAAATGACACGGAACAATCGGAAATTTTCACGGCAATTTTCTTAAAAATACTTTCCACAGACGTAAAACCTCTTTATCGAGGTTCACATTGGTTAATCCAGCTGGAATCTGAATTAAACCAAGTCTTTCCATCGTCCTCCGGAAAGACAGAGCTATCGTTATGTCCAGACCAAGAGTCCCACAAAAGCAACGAATTGATATCTGCAACTGGTTACAAGCCGCCCAAAATAAAATGTAAAAAAAAAAAAAAAAAAAAAAAAATATGTTTCCTATTTCCCTAGATTTTGATAGGTCGATTAAGAGATTTCTGCCACTGAACATTCCTTTTTATTTTTGTCCCTAACGTGCTTTGAGGTCCCTGAAGACTTCCTGTTAAAAAAATAAAACGAAAACAGACACCGACCGCACAGGCCTTGAAGTACCGACCGGTCGCCATGGCGTTTACAGCCATCAGGAGTCACTGGACGTGGTTACAGAGGGGCATGTGGTCAGCACACCACTTTCCCGGACGTCGTCAGTTTTCGTGGCTAAAACTGCTGCTCCTCAACCAAGTAGCTCCGAAAGTGGCCTCACAAGGGCTGAGTGCACCCCGCTTGCCAATAGCACTCGGCAGACCCGGACGGTGACCCATCCAAGGGCTGTCCTAGCTCGGCAGCGCTTAACTTCGGTGATCTGAAGGGAACCGGTGTTACCACTGTTTGATTTCTTTGCTTAACCAGGTGTAAAAAGAGTTGAAATCAGCGATGCTCATCCCTGTGGTGATTCGTAGACCTTAGACTCGTAGTTTCCTAACGGTACCGGAGCATTTCCGCACAGGAGTAGCTCTACATGCTTCATACCCCGTGAAAACTCATCTAAACAACTGCTGTTCATGTTATTTATTCAGTTTTAGTCGATGTTGGTTATTATTGGGGGCAGGGGGGAATGAGACTTTGTGGCCATCCTGTGCAGTAAATCTTTGGTATAGTTCTTCCTTCATAGGCTTGCGAGTTTGATTTCGGAGCATGTTTATTAATTTGTGTAAGTGTTTCTGCCCTTTATATTTCTGCCCTTTATACAGATCACAGTCATATTTTGCGAAATGAAGCTGGGTTTTCACACTGATAGTCATTAAGAGCTACACAGTGAATATTAATTCACTTTTATCTCCATTGTTAACACTTACGCTACCGCAAATGCAACTGGTAGCTGCAGACAATTGTTTGACAAAAATTATCAATGAGAACTGAAATCCGGTTTACAAAATTGCGACTGCGCCGAGTCGTGTTACCTGTTTGTCGATGTTCCGCCAACCAAGGATATACACCTCCCATGTTGCACATGCGTAGTCTGCTGCATCTCTGGTAGGGGTATACATACTTTCGCCCACTTCGGGAGCTACGAATTTGGCAGTTTTTAACATTTCTTTTTAAATATTTGCAATGCGTATTAGCAGCTAAAATTTTGACAGGGTCTTTTGCAGTGTGTTCTTACTAGGCTATATAAAAAATTTCAGGGGATGTTTCGACATGTCGGATTGGATCATTCCCTTGTCATCTTCAAATGGCGGCTCTCCAAATTTTCTAATGATGTTTCGTGAAAAGAGCATCCTCTTCCCTCCAGTGAGGAATGAAGGAGGATTGGGCTTAACGTCCCGTCGACATCGAGGTCATTAGGCTGCCTTCCAGGGATTCCACTGGAGGCGATGAAGCATCTCCGTAGTACTCACGCGTTGATCTAACTTACTGGTAACAAATCTAGCAGCACGCCTCTGAATGTTTCGATGCCTTCCTGTAATCCAGCTTCGTCAGGATCCAAAACATTCGAACAGTGTTCAAGAATGAGTCGCACTACAGTTCCGTACACTGCCTCATTTACAGATGAGTCACACTTTCGTAAATTTCTCCCAATAAATTTGAATTGTAGAATTTTAGAACATGTTTTTTGCTCGAGTATCATGTCGTTTTTGGAAACCCAGAATCTACTATTGAATTGTAGAATTTTAGAACATGTTTTTTGCTCGAGTATCATGTCGTTTTTGGAAACCCAGAATCTACTCTGTAGGAATCACCATGGATTCCGGAAACAGCGATCGTGTGAGACCCAACTCGCTTTATTTGTTCATGAGACCCAGAAAATACTAGATACAGGCTCCCAGGTAGATGCTATTTTTCTTGACTTCCGGAAGGCGTTCGATACAGTTCCGCACTGTCGCCTGATAAACAAAATAAGAGCCTACGGAATATCAGACCAGCTGTGTGGCTGGATTGAAGAGTTTTTAGCAAACAGAACACAGCATGTTGTTATCAATGGAGAGACGTCTACAGACGTTAAAGTAACCTCTGGCGTGCCACAGGGGACAGTTATGGGACCATTGCTTTTCACAATATATATAAATGACCTAGTAGATAGTGTCGGAAGTTCCATGCGGCTTTTCGCGGATGATGCTGTCGTATACAGAGAAGTTGCAGCATTAGAAAATTGTAGCGAAATGCAGGAAGATCTGCAGCGGATAGGCACTTGGTGCAGGGAGTGCCAACTGACCCTTAACATAGACAAATGTAATGTATTGCGAATACATAGAAAGAAGGATCCTTTATTGTATGATTATATGATAGCGGAACAAACACTGGTAGGAGTTACTTCTGTAAAATATCTGGGAGTATGCGTGCGGAACGATTTGAAGTGGAATGATCATATAAAATTAATTGTTGGTAAGGCGGGTACCAGGTTGAGATTCATTGGGAGAGTTCTTAGAAAATGTAGTCCATCAACAAAGGAGGTGGCTTACAAAACACATGTTCGACCTATACTTGAGTATTGCTCATCAGTGTGGGATCCCTACCAGATCGGGTTGACGGAGGAGATAGAGAAGATCCAAAGAAGAGCGGCGCGTTTCGTCACAGGGTTATTTGGTAACCGTGATAGCGTTACGGAGATGTTTAACAAACTCAAGTGGCAGACTCTGCAAGACAGGCGCTCTGCATCGCGGTGTAGCTTGCTCGTCAGGTTTCGAGAGGGTGCGTTTCTGGATGAGGTATCGAATATATTGCTTCCCCCTACTTATACCTCCAGAGGAGGTCACGAATGTAAAATTAGAGAGATTAGAGCGCGCACGGAGACTTTCAGACAGTCGCTCTTCCCGCGAACCATACGCGACTGGAACAGGAAAGGGAGGTAATGACAGTGGCACGTAAAGTGCCCTCCGCCACACACCGTTGGGTGGCTTGCGGAGTATAAATGTAGATGTAGATGTAGATGTAAACCAAAATCACTTTGCAGCATTACGTCTAGATATTTTATCGAGGCGATTGTGTCAAGCTTTATTCGAAAATTACGGAATTGTGTTTCCCACTCTTCTGTATTAACACAGATACTTATACATCTGGAGCAAGCTGGCGTACATCTCACAAACTAGAAATTTTGTATCCATCTGCAGTCACTTCTTCGTGTATACCACATCGTCATCTGCAAAAAGCCGCAATTTTCCGCTCACCCTGTCCGTCGAGTCATTTATGTTTATATAAAGTAATACCGGTCCAATCACACTCCCCTGGAGCATTCCTGACGTTACCCCAGTCTCTGATGAACACTCGCCTGCAGCGACAGCGTGCTGAATTCTATTACTGGAGAAATCTTGGAGGCACTAAAATATCTGGGAATCTACTCCTTATGCTCGTACAGCCTGCACAGGGACACCGTGCCAAACACTTTCCGGAAATCTAGAGACATGGAATCTGCCTGTTTCCCTTCACCCACGGTTTACAGGAAGTCAAGTGAGAAAAGGGCAAGCTGAGTTTCGCACTAGCGGTGCTTTCTGAATCCGTGGTGATGTGATTACAGAAGCTTTCCTTCTGTAGGAAATTTTATTATATTGGAGCTGAGAACATGTTCAAGAATTCTGCAGCATACCGTTGTTAAGGATATGGATATGTAATTTTGCAAGTCTATTCTTTTACCATTCTTATATAGAGGAGTCACCTGTGCTTTCTTTTTCAGTCACTAGAGTCTTTGCACTGGGCGAGAGATTCGCGATACATGCAAGCTTCTAGCCTTTTAGAAGTACACCTACTCTTGTTACGATCCTTCAACATTGTATGTTACTTTATAGGATCTGAGTCTGAGCTTGTGTACACGTCCACCAACAGATGATAACTTACAGTAAATTCTTGCGGCTGCCTGGGAGGTTAATCGTGGTAATGAATATCGATTGCTATCTTTGTGCTCTCCTGTCTGTCCTGCTTGTGCCTAAGATTAGGTTCAAATGGTTCAAATGGCTCTGAGCACTATGGGACTTAGCTGCAGAGGTCATCAGTCCACTAGAACTTAGAACTACTTAAACCTAACTAACCTAGGGACATCACACACATCCATGCCCGAGGCAGGATTCGAACCTGCGACCGTAGTGGTCACGCGGTTCCAGACTGCAGCGCCTAGAACCGCACTGTCACACCGGCCGGCTAAGATGAGGTTCAGGAACAGATTCGCCTTAATATGACAGCTTCTAGTCATCGTCTGGAGTCCGCCTTCCAGCAGGCTGTGCCTGTTGCTAATCGGTAGTCAGTTGCAAGAGAGACTGAGGCGGCAGGCGACACTGGTATCTGGACGAAGGACCACCTAGTGACAACAGCGTAGGACGTATGTGCCAAGGTCTGAGCTGCAACGGTGGCTAGGTGGTCCGTTCGACACTTCAGAAGCTTGCAGTGTTCGCTGTGTCTGAAATTACTTAGAATACTCTATCCACTGGTTTCTACGAGTAAGCGAAGGGAATGTAGCAAGGTCTTTAATGGTATCTCTAATGAAAAACTGGGAGGTGACAGTGGTATTCCGAGATAGTGCTGCTAGGCCGATTTGACGGTGTAGCGAATGTGTGTTTCTAAGCACGATAATGCTGAGGATGGTAGTTTCGATTACTTTTACACTTCAGCAGTGTTTGGCGGTGTATCAGATCCTTAAGTATATGGGACTTTCTCGCTGCCAATGGTAAACGTTAGTAAAATTCATTTGAGAATAGCAGAAATATGCTCTGAGTATCCACGTGTCAAGATTTTGTGATTACCTGCCTGTTGTCAGTGGGTGTCGGGTAGTTAAGCTCGTGTGGTATTTATCTGTGTATGCCTCGCGGTCCTCTTAAACGCCGGTAATTTAGATGGTGGAGTAGATGAATAATGTGTGTATGTCGGTAATCAAAGTTATAACACAAGATTGCCGGAGTGGATGCACACTTCTACAGAACGTTTATAGTGGCGATTGCTTTATGTATAGCGTGTTTGCTCAAATTTGGTTGATGGAAGTGCTGAAAGAAACTGTATCGTCGGTCGGAACACTGGGTCTTCTGTACAGTGTTGGGGCAGAAGGAGCCGTACGCTCAGTCATCTGGCGTGCGGCGAGTGTCTCTGTTGTACATGAGCCCCCTTGTACTGATAAATACCAGCTTTCAGTCTGAACGTTTGGGACAGGAAAGGCGGAAATACCACTGGTTCAATATTGCGAGTGACATAGAAGGGCTATCGGCAGACTGACGAGGACCAGATTTCAAGAATCGGCTGAAAACGGACTCAGCTGGGGACTCTGCTCACCGTCACCGAGATCATAAATTACCTTTAAGTAATTGATGTTGTGGTATCGATAGTTCCGATGCCACTGCGAGGGTGCACGCTCGTAGGTTGGAACTACGAGAGCAGACGAACTACGACGACCACAGCGCTCTCTAGCCGGCGCTGTGGATCTCAACGAGCGCCTCCCTCGGTGTATGTGTACCATGGATGGCAGGGCATGATCTGCCAAGTTGATCAAGAGCAGGCGACCCAGCAACTTAGCTTTTATTTGTAGAGTGGCTAACCATTATATACTTTGCCTTTGTAACTTCTAGTAACCGTTAGCTTTGATACATGAACGGCTTCGCACCTACATGCTCGTCTGCACCAAAAGTTTAAAAAAATGTTCAAATGTTTGTGAAATCTTATGGGACTTAACTGCTAAGGTCGTCAGTCCCTAAGCTTACACACTACTTAACCTAAATTATCCTAAGGACAAACACACACACCCATGCCCGAGGGAGGACTCGAACCTCCACCAGGACCAGCCGCACAGTCCGTGACTGCAGCGCCCTAGACCGCTCGTCTGATCCCACGCGGCACCAAAAGTTATGTAACGTGGTTGTATATGTTTATACGCCAGTAAAGGTGCTTTAACTTTTCTTGCAGTACCGAAGTGCTTTACCTCACCTGCTCCTACTCGTTTCCTTCATTCGGCCTATTAGCACACTGGACTCGCATTCGGGAGGACGACGGTTCAATCCCGTCTCCGGCCATCTGATTTAGGTTTTCCGTGATTTCCCTAAATCCTTTCAGGCAAATGCCGGGATGGTTCCTTTGAAAGGGCACGGCCGATTTCCTTCCACGTCCTTCCCTTACCCGACCTTTCGCTCCGTCTCTAATGACCTCGTTGTCGACGGGACGTGAAACACTATTCTCCTCCTCCTCCTCCATTCGGCCTATTTTGCAGATTTCAGGAGCAGACCCACGCGCCGCGTTCCAGGCGGGATACAAAAGATGTATTAAAATTTATGATACTCTGTTTGATTTAGTGTGCTTTCTCAAATGGTTAGTGAATGTAAGTTTTTAGTACTATTAAATTAAGTTTTCTGGAAGTACGACCTCTGGTAATAAACTTTTTGAAGTAGTAAGGATTAAGGCAAGGGGCCCTTTGAAGTATGATATGTCTTATAGGGCTGTGTCAAACATCTGCTCCAAAACATTATTAAGCATTGTGAAACTGAGGGTACTACGTTGCTTCCTTATCTGTTTATGGGGTAATTGATGTAATCCGGTGTAAAGAGTTTATATTTTCCTTTTTGATTCAATAAGTGTTCAGAGGAATGTGTGTTAATCAGAGGCTTTGAAATCTGTAAATAGGTAGTTACTGAAGAATAACATTCAATTTTTAAGGTTCAGTTTGAAATAAAAGTAATTACGTTTCTGGATCTATAGTGTGCTTTTGAAGAGATTAATAAATGGCTCCATGCACTCTTTTCCCTGGTTAGAACTATAGCTTTAATTTTACGGCACAGAACCTACCAGCTTTCGCTTCATTACAGCAACACACCTACACAATACGCTCTCACTTGAGGCAATTGAGTCACGTCGAAACGCTACAAAGCATTTAGGCCTGGGAAAACTGTTATTTAGCCCACTAGCACGCAGGTTATTACGGAAACTTGGAGTGCTTCTCTCTTGATAAATGTATTGCCACCTGTGCGTAGTCTGTGCCTGGCACCACAGATCAAAGAGCCAACACCGCAAACCATAAAACGGTATCGTTTTCCTTCGTATTCTGCGTGAAATTAACTCACCGAACTTTACACAAAAACAGCTTAAAATTACTCCTGCCAATAACACAATGTAAATATATTTTGTGTGTGCTACGCTGGTCTTGAATTACAGAAAGCTGAATACTTCATCTGCCATTAAAGAGTTTACTCTGCAGCTTTACAGCATGTGAATGACAGATAGGTGTTCAAAACGTAGTGACGAAAAGATCTTTCGCATAATGTGTCATTACCAAGTTGCATAGCTCGATGAGAAGTGGACCATACGTAGAAAGAGCTGCTACCGAATAGTATAGAAGAGAAATACGCAACGAGACGTATGATACTTACATTCAAATACAATAATTACACTGAGCTCACAGCCGTTTGTGATGGGCTCCTGGACATTGCAAATGGCGGGACATAGCTATAAATGTGTACCATGGATGGCAGGGCGTGATCTGCAACGGACTCCCATGCTCACCGCAGGTTTGGTAAGGAGTTCTTGTGGTAGGCTGACAACTGGTTTATGGTCGTTGATGCATGTAGACGTGCAGCGAAACGACTACCCAAAGTATCCTTACGTGCTCGATGTGATTTAGGTGGAGGGAACGGTCAGACCACTCCACTCCCCGAATATCATCCAGTTCCAAGAGCTCCTCCACCAGCGCTGTCCGATGCGGTCGCACACTGTCATCCATAAAAGTTAAGTCAGAACTGAATGCATCAACGAAGTCAGTACGGCCACCCAACATTATACCTCTTCACACCGAAACACTTGGACCATAAAACCGGACATGGTCGACAATGATCGTGGATGCCTTATGTGTTCTCTCTTTCCGCAACTGAGGGTACGTACAGAATCGACTCTCAGATCGATTTAGCTCTCATTCTAGTAGAGTACGCTATCCAACTCCTTGGTGATCCATTCCCTATGCTCTTGGCACCAGCGCAAAGAGTGCCGCCGATGTGTGGCTCTCAACGAAGCACAACATACTGGTCATCAGGCAAAGAGACCAGCCCCATGCAATCTCCGTGGCACTGTGGAGCTTGAGACTGCATGCCTTGGCCTTGCAGTCCCGTTAAAAGTGGTTTACTATTATACCCGCTGATTGACGTGGGTGCCTTCTTGCCTGTTGTGTAATGCAATTGACCGTGGTCCACCACCTCCTCTCCGTAAAGCAGTGTATGTTGTTCGGATCGCTCCCTGTGCATGTGAGACAATTCTGTGAGCAATACCGAACACCTGGGCTACACTAACCACACGTCGCCTTCTTCCAGTTGCCCAACAGCTCTTACACATGTCAAATCATACAAGTGTTATTATGAAGAACCCCACCATCGTGCTCCGAAACTGCTCGCTAATTAACAAAGGGTGTCTATTACCGTTTCTCCAACTGCCTCGTATTGCAATGCGAGCTCCTTTTGGCTCTACAGTCACGCTGGCCTCATGCCTTATGATGTCTAGCTTTCTGTGCACAACTGGGAGATCTATTTCACCATGCTCCCGCACTCTCGCTCTTATCCACCAAGTAGTTAATATTTTATGGTTCTTGATGTACCTCGTATCTAAGTTTTTCAGAACAGGGCGCACAGAACCGATACCAACTGGTCATTAGTGGTAAAAACACTGATACTGAGAAACGAAGTGGCATCATCATGCCGACCGGTGTTAGGGGGGCAGTGGAGGTTTCATCTGGTGACTTAAGTTTTATATTTTATGGAAAGAACGAACATGAGAGCAGTTTTTTTATTATTTTTATTGGTTGTGACAATGATTTTATCAGATGGTATGCCTCATATGCCATGATGTCCATATCGTTTCATAAATGTTAATCCACGTTTCCGATCTGATGATGGCACCTTCAGAGTGCTGAAACTGGTCATCCAATAAGCGATTGAAGCGATCGTGGCTTTTCAATTATTTTAAGTTCCAGAAAGGAACAGATATTATATTTTGTAATTCTCCCGCTTCCAGGAATGCAGCTGAAACCTCCCGATTTTTTTCATAGCATAGCCGTCCGCCGCGTCTAACACACTTCGTATCAGCAACTGGTGCCGAAGTCCTTCGGGGCATGTCGGAATCGTTCGTAACACTGCACGACACCCGTCGCCAGTTCCCCATCGTCGGCAACGCCCACACTTCTGTGTGAAATTTACACCACTGGGATACGAGGCGCGAGCGAGGTCTTGTAGGTTGGTAGTTGTGAAGGGGAAGTGCTGCTGCGTTCTTCCATGACCTTGATTCTGTAAATATCAGTGACGAGGGCCGGCCGGAGCTGGACGCATTTTACGTCTGTTAGAATTTACGTGAGTATTGTTGCTCTTGTATTCTGAGTAAAGCACTCTGTTGGGTTCGGAAAGCCCAGCTCAGACATTGACAAAAAAGAGAAAACACAAGTGCTTCGCAGGCTTTGACGCAGTTTAGTTGAACGATCCTCTGTTTGATGATGGGATTAATTAACGAGACGATTTCACCGGTGAATGTGAAGTAAGCAGAACCGATGCTGAAATACGGAGGTAAAGGAATGTAAAAATGTCATAGCCTCACTATTGCAAGAAATCTTTTTTTTTTATCCTCATCAGTCTTCCCACTCGTCTGATGCTGCCCGCTACTAATTCCTCTCCTGTGCTAACTTCTTCATCTTAGAGTAGCGTTTGCAACCTACGTCCTCAATTATTTGCTGGATGTATTCAAATCACTGTCTTCCTCTACAGTTTTTGCCCTCTACAGCTCCCTCTAGTACCATGGAAGTCATTCCCTCATATCTTAACAGATGTCCTATCATCCTGTCACTTCACCTGATCAGTGTGTTGCACATATTCCTTTCCTCTCCGATTCTGCGCAGAACCTCCTCATTCCTCACCTCATCAGTTCACCTAATTTTCAACATTCGTCTGTAGCACCACATCTCAAAACGCTTCGATTCCCCTCTGTTCCGGTTCTCCCACTGTCCATGTTTCACTACCATACAATGCTGTACTCCAGACGTACATTCTAACAAATTAGTTCCTCAAATTAAGGCCGATATTTGATATTAGTAGACTTCTCTTGGCCAGAAATGCCATTTTTGCCATTGCTAGTCTGCTTTTGATGTCCTCCTTGCTCCGTCCGTCACTGGTTATTTTACTGCCTCGGTAGCAGAATTCCTTAATTTCATCTACTTCGTGACCGTCAATCCTAATGTTAAGTTTCTCACTGATCTCATTTCTACTACTTCTCATTACCTTCGTCTTTCTTCGATTTACTCTCAATCCATATTCTGTACTCATTAGACTCTTCATTCCGTTCATCAGATCATGTGATTCTTCTTCACTTTCACTCAGGATAGCAATGTTATCAGCGAATCGTATCATTGATATCCCTTCACCTTGAACTTTAATTCCACTCCTGAACCTTTCGTTTATTTCCAGCAATGCTTCCTCGATGGACAGATTGAACAGTAGTGGCGAATGGCTACATCTTTGTCTTACATCCTTTTTAATACGAGCACTTCGTTCTTGGTCGTCCAGTCTTGTTATTTCCTATTGGCTGTTGCATATATTGTATCCAACCCGTCTCTCCCTATAACTTACTCCTACTTTTTTCAGAATTTCGAACATCTTGCACCATTTTACATTGTCGAATGCTTTTCCCAGGTCGACGAAAACCCTATGAACGTGTCTTGATTTTTCTTTGGTCTTGCTTCCATTATTAACCGCAATGTCAGAAATGCCTCTCTCGTGCCTTTAACTTTCCTAAAGCCAAACTGATCGTCATCTAGTGCATCCTCAATTTTTTCCATTCTTTTGTAAATTTTTTTTGTAAGCAACTTGGACCCATGAGCTATTAAGCTGCTTGTGCGATAATTCTACACCTACATCTACATGGTTACTCTGCAATTCACACTTAGGTGCCTGGCCGAGGGTTCATCGAACCATTTTCATACTGCATCTCTACAATTCCACTCTCGAATGGCGCTTGGGAAAAAGGAACACCTAAATCTTTCCGTTCGACCTCTGATTTCCCCTATTTTATTATTATGATCATTACTCCCTACCTAGGTGGGTGTCAACAAAACACTTACGCATTCGGAAGAGAAAGCTGGTGACTGAAATTTGAGAAATAGATCTCGCCGCAAAGAAAATCGCCCTTGTTTCATTGACTGCCACCCCAACTCGCGTATCATATCAGTGACACTCTCACCCCTACTACGCGATAACACGAAACGAGCTGCCCTTCTTTGCACTTTTCCGATGTCCTCCGCCAATCCTACCTGGTAAGGATCCCATACCGCGCAGCAGTACTCCAACAGAGGACGGACAAGTGTAATGTAGGCTGTCTCTTTAGTCGGTCTGTCGCATCTTCTAAGTGTTCTGCCAGCAAAGCGCAGTCTTTGTTTCGCCTTCCCCAGATTATTATCTATGTGGTCTTTCCAGTTTAAGTTATTCGTAATTGTAATACTTGGGTATTTAGTCGAATTGATAGCTCTTAGATTTGTGCGATTTATTGTATACCCAAAATTTATCGGATTTCTTTTAGTACCCATGTGGATGACCTCGCACTTCCCTTTGTTTAGTGGTAATTGACACTTTTCGCACCATACAGAAATTCTCTCTAGATCATTTTGTAACTGAAATTGATCGTCTGATGATTTTACTAGACGGTAAATTACAGAGTTATCTGCAAACAATCTAAGGGGGCTGCTCAGATTATCACCTAGAGCATTTATGTAAATCGGGAACAGCAGAGTGCGTATGACAGTACCTTGCGCAACGCCAGATATCACTTCTGTTCTACTCGATGGTTTACCGTCTGTCACTACGAACTGTGACCTCTCTGAAAGGAAATCACGAATCCAGTCACACAACTGAGACGATACTCTATATGCACGCAATTTGATTAATAGTCTCTTGTGAGGAACGGTATCAAAAGCCTTCTGGAAATCTAGAAATATAGAATCAATCTGAGATCTCTTGTCGACAGCACTCATTACTTCATGGGAACAAAGAGCTAGCTGTGTTGCACAAGAACGATATTTTCTGAATACGTGTTGGTTATGAATCAATAAGTCATTTTCTTCAAGGTGATGCATAATGTTCGAGTACAGTATAGGCTCCAAAATCCTACTGCAAATTGAGGTCAGTGATATGGGTCTGTAATTCAATGAGTTACTCCTATCTCCTTTCTTGAATATTGTTGTGACCTGTGTTACTTTCTAGTCTTTAGGAACAGACCTTTCGTCAAGTGAGCGGTTGTATATGATTGCTAAGGAGGCGCTATTGTGTACGAAAACTCTGAAAGGAATCTGATCTAGACAGGAAGACATGCCTTTCTTAAGTGATTTGAGTTATTTCGCAACACCTAAGATATCTACTTTTATGTCACTCATGTAACAGCTATTCTGATTTCGAATTCTGGAATACTTACTTAGTCTCTTTCGTGAGGAATTACGGAAAACTGTATTTAGTAACTCCGCTTTAGTGGCACCATCATCGGTAACATTTCCATCGCTATTGCGCAGTGACGGTATTGACTATTTTTTCCCACTGCTGCCCTTTACATACGTCCAGAATCTCTTTGGGTTTTATACCATATTTTGAGACAATATTTCATTGTGGAAACTATTAGAAGCATCTCGCATTGACGTCCGCACTAAATTTCGAGCACAAGTCAGTTCTTGCTGTCTTCGGAATTAAGTGGATGATGCTTTTTCGAAAGTCACATGGTATGTCGTCAGACTCATACATCCTACACACCAACGTGATTAGTCATTTTGTTGCCACTTCCCCAATGATCTTAGAAATTCTGATGCAATATTATCTATCCCTTCTGCCTTTGTAAGGTGTCAGGCAAATCCAACACCTTCCATGAAAACCCTGACATGATAAGCAAATCCAGTAGTATGTCACATAGCTCCGAATAAATCGTGACATTAAATTAACCAAAGTAATACGAGTAACGAGTGAGGAAATGGAATATCACAGACTAACACAAGAATGCCTAAATGCATGTCATACCTTCCCACCGTGAGACAGACGCAGTTCCGAGGGGAGAAACGAGAACAGAAGCCGAGAGCAGAACCGTGTTAAGCTGGAAGGCCCTAGGATAAGGGACGGACACCCACGTTCGCCAGCTAACCGCTAGGACCACCCGCAGCACATGTTAAAATCTAGAGCCCTCCAGAAAAACAGTATAGATCTTACAATAACACAAAAAGGGCCACACCACCCGCAAGTGTTAGCGTGAGACTTTTTCGCGTTTCTGTTACGTCAGGACCACCCCCCAGCCTATGTTAAAAGATAGAGCCCTCCAGAAGAACAGTATATACCTTACGATAACGCTAAAAGGACCACACCAGCTGCAAGTTTTAGCGTGAGACTTTTTCGCGTCTCTGTTACGTTGCAAACTTTAAAAACATTGCCCCACCACAAAAAGTATAACGTTTCTCATTGGATAGACAGAATTTTTGTAGGTGGAGCTTAAGGTTTACATTGAAACCCTGATTGGTCAGATGAAAACACAGCCAGATATTTTTTTTAAACCAACTTCGGTAAATTGTAGTAAGGAGAAGTTAGGAGAGAGTTGCTTCCGGGACGGCGAGGTGAACAGAGCTGTGCTGACCGCCGCCCCCTGACGAACACCGACAAGGTAATGAACGCATGCGATGCCACATAACAGCGCATAAAGCTTCACTCAGAACTGCAGAAGTATCATCTGTTACACCCCCTTTTTGCGTAATACTAGTGTCGATCGTCAATTAAGTAAAAATCTGAAACGCGATGATTTTGCTATTATATAGTTATTGAGAAGCCACATCAGCCACTGTAATTTACGACAAGTTAGATAAGTAATTAAAGATAATTGAGGGTCACTGTAGACCATTTTGATAGTTTTCTCTCTTGTGAAACTTAATTTCAACCTAGATTATAGATGTGATATGGCATAGGTCATCCTTCGATCCATTGTAGAACTTGGAAACCCACTCAGGGGATATTCGTTCACATTTTTGTTGAACGCAGTTGATTTTTATCATCCTGTATTAAAACATTTCCTTTTATCAATAGTGCAATTTATAAACAATATTTTGTGAGTAGAATAAAATTTCCATTGGTAAACTTAACTGATTTTTTGACGTTATTTTACCAGCTAACTAAAAATAGGAAAGCCTTGAACCCCTTCCACTAAATTTAGTTAGTATTAAGATTCTTTTACAGGGACTGCAGTGGAGCTGACGCTGAAATCATTAAGTATTTGGTTATATCATCGCTAGCCTCACTGAACTCTTCTGAACTCTACATGTCATGTGTGGTCTGGCGTCTCCTTACCAGCAACAGGTCCCAGGTTCAAACTAGTCAATTCCCTAAAAAACACACTCAGAGCGTCGTTACGCGAAAGTGGTAGGGAGACACGATATAGAACTAACAGACACCACGCAGAATGTTAGACCTTATTTGGTCTTAAGTCCTCCAAAGCTCTTTTAAAGTCTGATTCTAACACTGGATCCCCTATCTCTTCGAAATCGACTCATGTTTATTCTTCTATCACATCACCAAACTTCCCCCCTCAAAGAGGCTTTCAATGTATTTTTTCCACCTATTCGCTCTCTCCTTTGCATTTAACAGTGGGATTCCAGTTGCACTCTTAATGTTATCACCCTCGCTTTTAATGTCACCGAAGGGTGTTTTGACTTTCCTGTATGCTGAGTCTGTCCTCCCGACAATCATTTCTTCTTCGATGTCTTCACATTTTTCCTGCATCTATTTTGTCTTATCTTCCTTGCACTTCCTATTTATTTCATTCCTCAGCGTCTTGTATTCCTGTATTCCTGAGTTTCCCGGAACATTTTTGTACTTCCTCCTTTTTATCGATCAGTTGTAGTTTTTCTTCTGTTACCATGGTTTCTTCGCATTACTTCCGTATCCCACTTCCTTATGTGTTGATTCTTCCTGAAATGTCTTAAACTTATCCTACTCTTCATCACTACTATATTGTGATCTGAGTCTATATCTGTTCCTGGGTACGCCTTACAATCCAGGATCTGATTCGGAATCTCTGTCTGACGATGATGTAATCTAACTGAAATCTTCCCGTATCACCCGGCCTCTTCCAAGTTTATCTCCTCCTCTTGTGATTCTTGAACAGAGTATTCGTTATTACTAGCTGAAACTTCTTATCGAACTCAATTAGTCCTTCTCCTTTCTCATTCCTTCTCCGAAGCCCATATTCTTCTGTATCCTTTACTTTTATTCCTTCCCCTACAACTCCATTCCAGTCTCCCATGACTATTAGATTTTCATATCGCTTTACATACTCTATTATCCTTACAATATCCTCATACACTTTCTCTGTCTCTTCATCTTCAGCTTGCGCCCTCGCCATGTATACCTGAACTATCGTTGTTGGTGTTGGTTTGCTGTCGATTCTGGTAAGAACAACCCTGTCCCTGAAGTGTTCACAGTGACACACTCTGTGCTCTACCTTCCTATTCATAACGAATCCTACTTCCGTTATAACAATGCAGCTATCTAAACTGAATGACTCAGCATAGTTCTAAATCAGCAAACATGCTTCTAAGAAAGGAAATTTAAAAATATTTTCAAGTACACTGCAATATTTTTAATTGGAGTTGGTTTGAAAGAAGGTACACTTGACTTTTATCAATATCCTGCTGAAACTAGTAGAGCAATCAAAACACAGGTCAATGAAGTTTTACAGGAAAACGGCTTATCCTGAGCATTAGTACCTTCATTATTTGAAGATAATGTTTCACTCAACTATGGGATTCGCAACGCAGTTCTTCAAAAGCCCAGAAAAGAAAATCAAACTAACTTTAAGACGAAATGTAGGAGCGATATTTTACATAACATTATCAAAAATGCATTAAAAGCACTATAGTTTGATGTCGAATCACTGCTTTTTAAAGTTTGTTGCGAATTTTTCGCATTTTTGAAGTAAACTGCGTAGTTTAAGAAATTCCTCTATTTCTGTCATCTAGACTGCAGATCTGTTCTCCGCCATGTGCGTATACGATGGCCCTATATTTAGCCATATTTGCATTTTTTCCTTTAGGAATGGTCAGTTTCCTGAACGGTTAAAGTACTCAGTGGTAAAGCCGCTTTATAAAAAGTAAGAAAAGGACATTATAGACAATTTTAGACCTATTTCTATGACATCAGAGTTTGCTAAACTTATTGAAAAGGCTGTGTATGTAAGGATAATTGAACATTTTATATCACACGATTTGTTATCAAATATGTAGTTTGGCTTTAGAAGTCGTTTAACAACTGAAAATACTATATTCTCTTTTCTCAGAGGGCTACTGGATGAGATAAACAATAGGTTTCGAACGCTAGGCATATTTTTTGATTTAACTAAGGCGTAGAAGTAGAGAGGATATCAAATGTAGACTGGCAATGGAAACGAAAGCGTTTCTGAAGAAGAGAAATTTTTTAACATCGAGTATAGATTCAAGTGTCAGGAAGTCGTTTCTCAAAGTATTTGTATGGAGTGTAGCCATGTATGGAAGTGAAACATGGACGATAAATAGTTTGGACAAGAAGAGAATAGAAGCTTTGGAAATGTGGTGCTACAGAAGAATGCTGAAGATTAGATGGGTAGATCACATAACTAATGAGGAAGTATTGAATAGGATTGGGGAGAAGAGAAGTTTGTGGCACAACTTGACCAGAAGAAGGGATCGGTTGATAGGACATGTTATGAGGCATCAAGGCATTACCAATTTAGTATTGGAGGGCAGCGTGGAGGGTAAAAATCGTAGAGGGAGACCAAGAGATGAATACACTAAGCAGATTCAGAAGGATGTAGGTTGCAGTAGGTACTGGGAGACGAAGCAGCTTGCACAGGATAGAGTAGCATGGAGAGCTGCATCAAACCAGTCTCAGGACTGAAGACCATAACAACAACAAGGCGTTTGATTGTGTTGATCACAAAATATTGCTATAGAAGCTATAGAAGACCATTACGGAATACGGGGAGTAGCTCACAATTGGTTCACCTCTTATTTTAGCAACATACAGAAAAGGCCATTATTCACAATGTTGAGAATGGCTTTTATGTGGGGTCTGAGTGGGGTACAGTCAAGTGGTGGGTGGGGGGCGGGGGGCGGGGGGGGGGGGTGCCATAGGGATCAGTGTTGGGGCCACTCCTGTTCCTTATTTCATACAGGGTGTTATAAAAAGGTACGGCCAAACTTTCAATAAACATTCCTCACACACAAAGAAAGAAAATATGTTATGTGGACATGTGTCCGGAGACGCTTACTTTCCATGTTAGAGCTCATTTTATTACTTCTCTCCAAATCACATTAATCATGGAATCGAAACACATAGCAACAGAACGTACCAGAGTGACTTTAAACACTTTGTTACAGGAAATGTTCAAAATGTCCTCTGTTAGCGAGGATACATGCATCCACCCTCCGTCGCATGGAATCCCTGATGTGCTGATGCAGCCCTGGAGAATGGCGTATTACATCACAGCCGTCCAAAATACGAGCACGAAGAGTCTCTACATTTGGCACCGGGGTTGCGTAGACAAGAGCTTTCAAAATCCCCCATAAATGAAAGTCGGGAGGGTTGAGGTCAGAAGAGCGTGGAGGCCATGGAATTGGTCCGCCTCTACCAATCCATCGGTCACCGAATCTGTTGTTGAGACGCGTACGAACACTTCGGCTGAAATGTGCATGAGCTCCATCGTGCATGAACCAAATGTTGTGTCGAACTTATAAAGGCACATGTTCTAGCAGCACAGGTAGAGTATGCCGTATGAAATCATGATAACGTGCTCCATTGAGTGTAGGTGGAAGAAACTAAAATGAGCTCTAACATGGAAATTAAGCGTTTCCGGACATATGTCCACATAACATCTTTTCTTTATTTGTGTGTGAGGAATGTTTCCTGAAAGTTTGGCCGTACCTTTTTGTAACACCCTGTAAATGGTACGCCCTCTAGCATTACGGATAACTCTAAAATATTTCTGACGACACTAGCTTGGTAGTAAAGGAAGTTGGGTGCAACGTTGTCCCAGTTTCAAATAGCGGAGTTCATGACCTAAGTTCATGGATTGAAGAAAATAAACTAACGCTAAATCTCAGTAAGACTCAGTTTTTACAGTTTCTAACACACAATTCGACAAAACCTGACGTTTTAATTTCACAGAATGGGCATATGATTAGTGAAACTGAACAGTTCAGATACTTGGTGTTCAGATAGATAGTAAACTGTTGTGGACAGCCCACGTTCAGGATCTTGTTCAAAGACTTAATGCTACCATTTTTACTATTCAAACGGTATGTGAAGTGAGTGACCATTCGACGCGAAAATTAGTCTACTTTGCTTACTTTCATTCACTTATGTCGTATGGTATTATATTTTGGGGTACGTCTTCCCATTCTAAAAGGATATTTTTGGTTCAGGTGGTCTGCGCAGTAAGTGGTGTAAGGTCAAGAGCCTCTTGTCGACCCCTGTCTGGGTATTCTGACATTGGCCTCGCAACATACATATTCCTTACTGTCATTTCTTGTTAACAATATTAGCTTATTCCTAAGAATAAGCAGATTTCACACAGTTAATACTCGGCAGAAATCAAACCTGCATTTGCGCGGACTTCCTTAACTCTTTTGCAGAAAGGTGTGCAGTATACTGATTCATCCGTTTTCAATAAGCTACCAATCGAATTCAAAAATCTTTGCAGCAATCCACGCGCTTTCAAGTCTAATCTGAAGAGTTTCCTCGTGGGTCACTCCTTCTATTCTGTCAAGATATTCCTTCAAAAATTAAGTTGATTCTTGCTGTATTGTTGATTGAATTTACTTAAACTTATGGACTGACTTTTTTCGGGTTCATAAACATTTTATTTTTATCTGTTATTACTTCTATGTTGTAATTTCACGTACTGACAAGTTCCAAGACCTTGGAGATTTGCTCCTCAATTTTGTCCTAAGGAACTTGACGTGTAAATAAAATAAAATAAAATCTCTTTCGAACAGCACGCTGCAAGGCATTCCAGATATGCTCAATAATGTTCATGTCTTTGGAATTCGTAGGCCAGCAGAAGTGTTTAAACTCAGAAGAGCGTTCCTGATACCAGGCTGTAGAAATTCTGGACGTGGGGCGTACCGCATTGTCCTGCTGGGACTGCCGAAGTCCGTTGGAATGCGCAAAGGGCATGAATGGATGTAGGTGATAGACAGGATGCTAACATGCGTCTCACCTATCAGAGTCGTATCTAGACGTATCAGGGGTCCCATATCACTCCAACTGCACGCCCCACACCATTACAAAGCCCCCAACAGCTTGAACAGTTCTCTGCTGACATGCAGGGTTCACGGATCTATGAGGTTGTCTCCATACGCGTTCACGTCCATCCGCTAGATACAATTTGAAACGAGACTCGTCCGACCAGGCAATATGTTTCCAATCATCAACAACCCAATGACGGTGTTGACGGGCCTAGGCGAGGCGTGGAGCTTTGTGTCGAGCAGTCTTCAAGGATACACGAGTATGTCTTAGCTTCGATGACGTCTCGTTGAATGGTTTGCACTCTGACACTTACTGATGGCCCAATATGGAAATCTGCAGCAATTTGCGGAAGGGTTGCACTTCTGTCACGTTGAACGAATCTCTTAAGTCTTCGTTGGCCCCGTTATTTCAGGATCTTTTTCCGGCCGTAACGATGTCGGATATCCACGGTACACTCGTGAAATGGTCGTAGGGGGAAATCCCCACTTCGTCGCTACCTCGGAGATGCTGTGTCCCATCACTCGTGCGCCGACTATAACACCACGTTCAAACTAACTTAAATCTTGATAACCTGCAATTGTTGCAGCAGTAACCGATATAACAAATGTGCCAGCTACTTTTTGTTGTATATAACCGTTGCCGACCATAGCGCCGTATTCTACCTGTTTACATATCTCTGTATTTGAATATGCATGCCTATACTAATTTCTTTGGAGCGTCAGTGTATTTTTTCTCCCAGATTTTTGAAAGGCAGAGTTGGCAACCGTCACCAAAAGATGGGGATTCCGCCCACCCCATTCCCACCCTCCCCACCAACCCCCAATTCCATCGTCCAAGCCGGCCGCTGTGGCCGAGCGTTTCTAGACGCTTCAGTCCGGAACCGCGCAGCTGCTGCGGTCGCAGTTTCGAATCCTGCCTCGGGCATGGTACAAATGGCTCTGAGCACTATGCGACTTAACTTCAGAGGTCATCAGTCGCCTGGAACTTAGAAGTAAATAAACCTAACTATCCTAAGGACATCACACACATCCATGCCCGAGGCAGGATTCGAACCTGCGACCGTAGCGGTCGCTCGGTTCCAGACTGTAGCGCCTAGAACCGCACGGCCACTCCGGCCGGTCGCCTCGGTCGTGAATGTGTGTGATATCCTTAGGTTGAGTTAGGTTTAAGTAGTCCTAAGTCTAGGGGACTGATGACCTCAGATATTAAGTCCCACAGTGCTTAGAGCCATTTGAACGTCGTACGTTCTTTGGCGGAAGCAGGAGAAGCAGTGCAGTGTGGAACGAGCGACCAATTATGGCGGTCGGGGTACGACGGCAATGCGAAGTTTAGTGAATGAATGAAGTGATTCTACAATTGTGACAGAAGTTTAGCAAATCTACACACATTGAAAAAAGTTTTGCATCACCTCGGTTCCGGGAGTTCCGGAACTCGTACAGAAAATTGGAATAGAGATCAACATAAACATTATTTCCGCCCTTTTTATTGCTCATGAAAACCACACATCGCATGTTGTACCACCATAACGCGAGACCTTCATAGGTGGTGGTCCAGATTGCTGTACACACTGGTACCTCTAACACCCAGTTGCACGTCCTCTTGCATTGATGCATGCCTGTATTCGTCGTGGCATACTATCCACAAGTTCATCAAGGCACTGTTGGTTCAGATTGTCCCAGACTGTCCCATTACTCAACGGCGCTTCGGCGTAGATCATTCGGAGTGGCTGGTGGGTCACGTCGTCCTTAAACAGCCGTTTCCAATCTATCCCAGGCATGTTCGATAGGGTTCATGTCTGCAGAACGTGCTGGCTACTCTCGTCGACGATGCCGTTATTCTGAAGGAAGTCATTCACAAGATGTGCACGATGGAGGCGCGAATTTTCGACCATGGAGACGAATACCTTGCCAATATGCTGCCGACATGGTTGCACTATCGGTCGAAAGATGGCATTCACGTATCGTACAGCCGTTACGGCGCGTTCCACGACCAACGGCTGCGTACGTCGGCCCCACATAATGCCACCCCAAAACAGGAGGGAACCTCCACCTTGCTGCACTCGCTGGACACTAAGGCGTTCAGCCCGACCCAGTTGCCTCCAAACACGTCTCCAATGATTATTTGGTTGAGGGCATATGTGAAATTCATCGGGGAAGAGAACGTGATGCCAGTCCTGAGCGGTCCATTCGGCATGTTGTTGAGCCCATCTGTACTGCACTGCATGGTGTCGTGGTTGGAAAGATGGACCTCGCCATGGACGTCGGGAGTGAAGTTGCCCATCATGCATCCTATTGCCCACAGTTTGAGTCGTAACACGACGTCCTGTAGCTGCACGAAAAGCATTATTCAATATGGTGGCGTTGCTGTTAGTGTTCCTCCGAGCCATAATTCGTAGGTGGCGGTCATCCACTGCAGTAGTGGCCCTTGCGTGACCTGAGAGAGGCATGTCATCAACAGCTCTTGTCTCTCTGCATCTCCTCCATGTCCGAACAACGTCGCTTTGGTTCACTTCGAGACGGCTGGACACTTCCCTTGTTGGGAGCCCTTCCTGGCACAAAATAACAATGCGGACGCGATCGAAGCGCGGTATTGACCGTCTAGGCATGGTCGAACTACAGACAACACGAGCCATGTACCTCCTTCCTGGTGGAATGACTGGAACTGATCGGCTGTCGGCCCCCTCTCCGTCTAATAGGCGCTGCTCGTACATGGTTGTTTACATCTTTGGGCGGGTTTAGTGACATCTCTGATCAGTCAAAGGGACTGTGTCTGTGATACAATGATAGAATATCCACAGTCAACGTCAGGTGTTCTGGGAACTGGGGTGACGCAATTTTTTTTGTGATGTGTGTATTTGCAATAAATCGCAAGTTATACGTGTAACTGAGATCACAGAATGTTACATGCCTTGTCGATGGTTACTACGATGGGCATTGATATCATTCGATACTGGAAGGAGTTATATTGGGAGCCAGTGAGCCAGTGAGCCCTTAAGATAGTAAAGTTCAAGTTGAATTTTGCTATGTGGCTAGATGTAGTGAGAGCTGTCAGTCTGCATATTAGTCAGATTAGGCCGTAACATTCATTGCGAATAAGAAGATAGGACAGAGAACTAGTTACTGTGAACAGATCAGTGATAGGGTTGCTCCCATAAGATTCGACAGTAAACCAACATCAACAACAACAGATATACATGCAGAGATCACAAGCACAAAATGAAGAGATAAAGAAAGGAGGATACTAAACAGACAATTCAGTATGCAAACGGAGACGAAAATTTAATAATAACTGGAGACTGGATTGATCTTTTAGGAGATGGAAAAGGAGGAGTTGCAGAGGAATACTGATGTGGCAGTAGGAATAAGAGAGGAGAATTCAATCTTGCAATAAATGTTTGTAATAGTGAATACACTACTAAGACCACAATAGGGGGATATATACTTGGAAAAGGCCTGGAGATATGGGAGGATTTCTGCTCGATTACATCATGGTCAGAAAGAGATTTCCCGATCAGATATTGGATAGTATAGCGTGCCGAGGAGCAGATAAAAACTCAGATCACACTACAGTAGCGATGAAGAGTAGACTGAAGTTTAAAAGACTAGTTAGGTAGACACAGAGCCCAAAGAAGTTTTGAAGAATCATATGAAAGAATCACTGTGGAATGTTGTGGAATAGTAAAGTATTGAGGAATGATGATACCCGTTTGAAGTTCATTAAACATGTGGATGCTGTGGCTAATACAGTAGGCCATCTTAATTTATTATTTACTAAACAAATTGATTGGTAATGGTGATTGTTGCCGACTTACATGGTGGGCTTTAATCAAAACAATATTTCATTTGATTTTGATTTACAATAAAATGATTTTGTGGAGTGGTCTCTTTCATCATTTCATGCTGTTGCATGTTTTTTTAATTATATTTTTAAAGCATTTTTTAAAAATGAAATTTGTAAAATATTCTTAACCTACGTTCATATTTCTTTCAAAATGCAATTGCTTTCAAATTACTGTTACTCCTTAACATCTACAAAATTGAATCGCACTAATCCTGTGTGCATCATTGTCTTTACATGTTACACTAAAATTAGAACATTTATACACAAAAAATACACTACATAAACTTTACCTACTATTCACTTATGTAAAAGTTGCTCTACTGAGCGAACTTCTTTAATTCTTTGTTAGCATTTTTCTTATTTCCTTTGTAACTTCCTCCTTCTTTGAAAAAGGGATGGTGCAGTTTGCGTGCCAGAAAGTATCGTGAGGTACCACTTCGATGTTACAGGTGTAACACTCGGTTTTTCCGAAAACACATTCTCATAATCTGTAAGTAGCTGAGTCAGTTCGTTTTCTTGTGTTCCATGACTTTCATGGCTATCAGTTTCCTTTTTTCCTCTCTTTCTTCAGTAATAAACTCTTGATAATATGCTTGTCTTGTACTTAAATCAGAATATAAATTCATTACTCGTATGCCTTCGAATCTAGACTGAAAGCTCCGGCAATATTTACCGTGCATTTCCCGTGTCTTCAACAATGGCAAAATTACACGTCTGCCCTCAGTCATAAGGCTTACTTCCCCGCACAAGAGGTTGATGTTTGCGTACCTCTGTCGTAAAAATTCCATTCCATTCACCTAATCCCTTAACTACTAGGAACGAGCTCTTCATTGCTTCATTTCCTACCATAAACTCGACTTGCACCTGGTGCTTTATGATATGAGATTGTGCACCTATTGCACCTGTCACACGGCAATTCTTCACTGGCAATACTGGTATTCTATTATTTTGACTCAAGTACTTGTAAAGATTTGCACTCATGACATTGGTTGACGCTATTATCTGTATTGGTGCTCCGTACGTATCTGCTTGCAGTATAGCCTGCACAACACTTTTGTCGGTTCGATTACATTTCTGCGGTATATCTTCAAGTTCCTTTTCTATTTTTATTCCCTCATAGTATCTCAGCATACGAAGTTTACAGCTGTCATCAGTGAATGTGCCCTCACTACACCATCCTGCAGCCAACAACGGAGAGCGTACTGCTGCTGTTTTTAGTTTAACGGATGACCATTAGTGGGTTGACAGTTGTCTGTCACTTCCACTAATTTCACATTGTGGTTCTGGTTGTTGTTGTTGCTACTGTTGGGTTGGCCGCCCTACCTCGCCGATGGTGTATTTTGATACTGTGAGTGGCTTTGGTTTTGCGGTGATCGCTTGTAACTTCCTGACATGTTCTGTGATGGACCTGGGTTGGCGTTCCAATGTGGCACTGTGTTTTGTTGCCACTGTGGTGTCGGTTCACTATAACCACGCCACTGGTTTCGGTTGTTCCGCCATTGTGGATTGCCGTTACCATTATATCCACTAGTCATGCGTCCATCATGATGTCTCTTCCGATTTTGACGATTATAACGTTTGCCATTGTAACCATTGCCAATGTTTGTGCCTCGATTCTGTTTCCTGTGCTCTTGCCTATTCCCGTTACAATTTGGTACTGAGTTACTACTGTTACTGTTGCTGCCATTGTAATCGGCTTTTTGTTGATTACAGCATGCATGGTTCCACTTGTTTTCGGTTTCCTTGTCTTCGATCAATAAGTCAAGAGAATCCATTATTTCCATGAATTGTTCTATATCATACTCCGGCACATTGATGGAATACTTTTTTTAATTTCACTGGGCAACTTCATTTTTATTAATCTGATTATGTCGCGATCGGACATGGGTTCGTCCCAGTACCTGGTTTTGTTTATCAGAATATTTGCGTAACGTTCCCACCTTAGGACTGTATATTTCTGGACTGTACAACACCTTGCGTAGTCTTTCTTGGACGCTATCGGACCAGAAATTTTACAAGAATGCACCTTGAAACTGTTGCATCGTTAGACATTTTTCGGACTCGTCGGTGGCCCACAGTGCCTCGTCACCTTGAATAAAGGAGACCACGAACTGTATTCTTTGGCTTTCCGTCCATATCCTGGGAAACACCTTCCTGACGCTCTTAATGAATACCACAGGGTGGACATGTCGTTTTTCGCTCTTGAATGGTTGGAATATCCTGTGTTTTATCACGTTATCTTCCTTTTTGCACATCTGATTCCTACTTTCTGTGGCATTCATTACTGCGTGATGTGCGCTGCACGGAATCGCATATTGTTCGTGCTCGTAATTCACATTAGGTTGCCGTTGCGCACTCGCGCCCTGCATACCGTCAGCGTTATAATAGTAATCAGTACGCGGAGTCGGATTCATTATCCGTCCGCCACTGTTTACACTGCTTTCCAACACAAAACAGTCTCCGAGCGACCACCTGTTGCCAATTCGGCAACTCCGCTGTCACACAGGATTTGATATGTTTTAATTCAGCGTGTAGTGCGGCAGCGGCTTTCCGTCATGTCCGACCGGCCGAGCGGTTCTAGGCGCTTCAGTCTGGAACCGCGCGACCGCTACGGTCGCAGGTTCGAATCCTGTCTCGGGCATGGATGTGATTGATGTCCTTAGGTTAGATAGGTTTAAGTGGTTCTAAGTTCTAGGGGACTGATGACCTCAGATGTTTAGTCCCATACTGTTCAGAGCCATTTATTTAGTGCGGCAGCGCTAGTGTCAATACACTCGCGGCCCCAGTCGCTTGTTCTACAGCTGTTTTTACATCGCTTTCAATATTTGCAGATATCTCGCGATCCTTTACTTCTAGTCATTCATTAAATTCTTTTTCGACTTTTTGAGCTTGCACTTCCAAATATGTATCAATAATTTTCCGTGCATCTACCTCCACATTATCCAAGTGATTGGTTAAAGTCTGGACATTGTCTTCTAGTTGGCCTGCGATATCTGTAGTTTTTGCATCTCGCCGGCTAGTCTTTGCACAAGATCAGAAATGTCTTTGCAAGCGTCTCGCGTCTCGGCAAGTTCGCATTTGATACAGTTTAGTTTCGTTTCTAGTCTTTGGTCTCGCTCTCTATCTTTCGGCTCACGCTCATGGAGCATTTGAGCAAGTTTCCCGTCTCTTTCTCTTTACCTCTGTTCTGACATTCTTTCTTTTTGCCTTTCTTTCTGTCCTCTTTGTTGCTCTTGCTCATAGAGTATCTGATCAAATTTCTGATCTCTCTCCCGATCTCTTTCTTCTAACTTGCGCAGAAATTCTGCAAATGGGTCTGCAATCGGTCAGCATACTGGTGCCCCGTTTAATCTAGCACTCGATTGGCCCCCATGAATGTGAATTAGGGTCGTCGTTAGTACATTCCCATTTTGTTGTCGAGCGTCATTCTCCATCCCCAAATCATGCACCCCCGTTCCGGAAATTGTGTTATCCGAGGTGGTGGCTTGGGGTTTGCTCACGTTTCGCACCTGAACCTCACTCTCCATATTAACAAGATATTGTTCATCTGGTACAGACGCCTTTGGTTGTCCTATTTTCACATAGTAAATTCACTTTAAGCCACTGACAAATCCTTAACACTGGCACACACACGAATAATTATCCCCTCCAAAAATAAACACATAAATACACAAATACACACAATTTAATTTGCACTCTACTTACTATTTTTTCACCGAAGGTGTCTTATGTACATATGGATTCGATATTCCACACAGAGTTGCGCAGGATGCTTGCACAATAGGCCTTACTTTTGTTATTTCTCTTTCACGCAATCCTTTTTTTTTTCTCTACACTTTTTATTCTCCAGATCTCCTCAGGGTGTGGTTTTGTTGTTGTACATGTAAAAGAATTCATATAGACATTAATATTTTACAACAATTAGGCATACATTCATTACAATAGTAAATGTCATATTAATAAATCTTGCATTTTCTTTGATCTGGCCCCAATGTTGCGGCGCCAATCTCACGTATGTCAGCCGTCGTAATTTAATTTATTATTTACTAAACAAATTGATTGTTGATAGTGATTGTTGCCGACTTACGAGGTGGGCCTTAATCAAAATGATACTTCATTCAATTTTCATTTACAATTAAATGCTTTTGTGAAGTTGCCTCTTTTTTAACAATATTAGTATTCAGTGGAAATTGTTTGTTAGTTAATGACTGTGAAACGCCCTGCTAATCCCGCAGGACAGGACATATAGTATTAACTGTGGAAAGGGGCCAAAATAAGGGGCTGTCAGTTACACACGAACATACCACTTTATTATTTGATCAAACATTACAAGATCCCAAAATAAAATTTTTTTTAAACACACAGCTTTAATACTTGGGACTTAATTACCAGTGAAACATCCCCTTAGAAAAATTAAGATTTACAGTGCTGGTAAACCTCTACGTTATTTAATTTTCAAACAGCTGAGCAAAACTGAATGTACTCCGACATTTCTCTCTTTACTTATTCTGACCAACACTAAACTGACACATAATTTTTTTAGCACAACGCAATCTGACTTTCAATAATCCCTAAAAAATAATTGCCCTGACTAACAATAACCTATACCTTTCATGAATCACTTACCTCACAAAAATCTTCGTTACTCGAACTACTGCAACACAGCGAACGCCAATGCTGCCAGCTAAATAAAAGATTATAACTACTGAAGGCACTAATTACTGATAGGCATAGTTAGCAAATGAAAGATTTTGATGGAGAACAAACAATGTATTTACCTTAATAGTGTTAAAAAGTCATAATATATACTCTCAAAACTCTGTCGTCTCTCTCCCTATATCCACCACTGCTGGCGGCTCACCTCCAACTGCTCAACGTTACACGCTGTTCACATCCAACTGCCCAACACTACAATAGCAAATATTCCAACAATGCAAATCAGCCACAGACTGCACACAGCACAGTCAGTGATTTTCATACAGAGCGCTACGTGGCGTTACCAACATAAAAACCTAAACAGCATACTTACATAGCCCCCATTCTCCCCACAAAAAATTTTACAAACTGTTTTGGGCATTGGCCAATAAATAGTTGGTAAAAAAAATTTATATTAACGCTAACAAATATATCAAATACACAAACTTCTCGATACAATGTTGGTCAAAATCAAAAGTTTTCTCACGGTCAATAAAGACAGTCCTACTCATTCATCGCAGTAGTAATTGCAGTTTTTTTTTTCAAAGTCTGAGCAGTAAAAGAAAATGTACACGGAAGTAGTGGATTTCCATGAAGTCTTGAAGAAGCAGTGTTGTCCTTCCCACGGAAAGACAGTGCTAACTCTTGACATGCAGAAAGGGAATGGGCCACAACAGAGCAAACCCACAGCAGAGTCAGTCGAAGTTTTGAAGAAAATTGGTAGGTAGGTCATCACAGAGCAGACCCACTGTAGTCCTGGTAGAGAGATGGTACTGGTTGGCCACCAGAGGTGCAGACCCACTGCAATCCTTGTAGAGATAATGGTACTGGTGGGCCATCAAAGGTGTAGACCCACTGTCGTCCTTGTAGAGATGGCCAGCAACCATCTCTTGCGACTGTGCAGGTGCACACACACCATTGAAGAGTCTTGTGGATAATATAACAAGTCTATAAATCACTACTTTTGCACTCACTAACTTTTTGGAGTGTTCTTAGAACCAGCAGTGCTGTTAACCAGTGCCTTGCTGAATTATCAACACACGTGCAAACGCTTACAGTCCCCTTTTTTAACTTCTCACATATTGTGCAAATACTATGACAGGAAAACAAAGGTACAAAATACATCATTAAAGAACATAATACTACAGATAACATTTGTAGTAATACAGGTTTTACAAAAGAATAGAAATAAACATATACATCAGTGATACAAGAATTATGACATGTTGTTGTTGTTCTGGTCTTCAGTCCTGAGACTGGTTTGATACAACTCTCCATGCTACTCTATTCTGTGCAAGCTTCTACATCTCCCAGTACTGCAACCTACATCTTTCTGAACCTGCTTAGTGTATTCATCTCTTGGTCTCCCTCTACGATTTTTACCCTCCACGCTGCCCTCCAATACTAAATTGGAGATCCCTTGATACCTCAGAACATGTCCTACCAACCGGTCCCTTCTTCTAGTCAAGTTGTGCCACAAACTCCTCTTCTCCCCAATTCTATTCAATACCTCCTCATTAGTTATGTGATCTACCCATCTAATCAACAGCATTCTTCTGTAGCACAACATTTCGGAAGCTTCTATTCTCTTTGTGTTCGAACTATTTATCGTCCACATTTCACTTCCATTCATGGCTACACTCCAAACAAAAACTTTCAGAAACGACATCCTTATACTAAAATCTATACTCGATGTTAACAAATTTCTCTTCGTCAGAAACGCTTTCCTTTCCATTGCCAGTCTACATTTTACATCCTCTCTACTTTCACCATCATCAGTTATTTTGCTCCCCAAATAGCAAAATTCATTTACTACATTAAGTGTCTCATTTCCTAATCTAATTCCCTCAGCATCACCTGATTTAATTCGTTTACATTCCATTATCCTCGTTTTGCTTTTGTTGTTGTTCATCTTATATCTTTCTTTCAAGACACTGTCCATTCCGTTCAACTGCTCTTCCAGGTCCTTTGCTGTCTCTGACAGAATTACAATGTCATCGGCGAAACTCAAAGTTTGTATTTCTTCTCCATGGATTTTAATACCTACTCCGAATTTTTCTTTTGTTTCCTTTACTGCTTGTTCAATATACAGATTGAATAGCATTGGGGAAAGGCTACAACCCTGCCTCACTCCCTTCCCAACCACTGCCTCCCTTTCATGTCTCTCGACTCTTGTAACTGCCATCTGGTTTCAGTACAAATTGTAAATAGCCTTTCACTCTCTGTATTTTACCCCTGCCATCTTAAGAATTTGAAAGAGAGTATTCCAGTCAACATTGTCAAAAGCTTTCTCTAAGTCTACAAATGCTAGAAACGTATGTTTGCCTTTCCTTAATCTGTCTTCTAAGATTAGTCGTAGGGTCAGTATTGCCTCATGTTTTCCAATATTTCTACGGAATCCAAACTGATCTTCCCCGAGATCGGCTTCTATCAGTTTTTCCATTCGTCCGTAAGGAATTCATGTTAGTATTTTGCAGCTGTGACTTATTAAACTAATAGTTCGGTAATTTCCACCCCTATCAACAGCTCCTTTCTTTGGGATATGAATTATTATATTCTTCTTGATGTCTGAGGATATTTCGCCTGTCTCATACGTCTTGCTCACCAGATGGTAGAGTTTCGCCGGGGCTGGCTCCCAAGGCTAACAGTAGTTTTAATGGAATGTTGTCTACTCCTCGGACCTTGTTTCGACTTAGGTCTTTCAGTGCTCTGTCAAACTCTTCACTCAGTATCATATCTCACATTTCATCTTAATCTACATCCTCTTCCATTTCCATAATATTGTCCTCAACTACATCTTCCTTATATGGACCCTCAATATACTCCTTCCTCCTTTCTGCTTTCCCTTCTTTGCTTGGAACTGGGTTTCCATCTGAGCTCTTGATATTCATACAAGTGCCACTCTTTTCTCCAAATGTCTCTTTAATTTTCCTGTAGGCTGTATCTATCTTACCCCTAGTGAATAAGCCCCCACATCCTTACATTTTCCTCTAGCCATGCCTGCTTAGCCATTTTGCACTTCCTGTCGATGTCATTTTTGAGACGTTTGTATTCCTTTTTGCCTGCTTCATTTACTGCATTTTTATATTTTCTCCTTTCATCATTGAAATTCATTATTTCTTATGTTACCCAAGGATTTCTAATAGCCCTCGTCTTTTTACCTACATGATCCACGGCTGCCTTCACTATTTCATCCCTCAAAGCTACCCATTCTTCTTCTATTGTATTTCTTTCCCTCATTCCTGGGAATTGTTCGCTTATTATGATTTAAGTAAATACATAAAAGATCACAATAGCTTTAGAAACATCAACTTCACACATGTGCATTAAAATAAAACAGAGTAAATAATGTCTAAATATCTTTACAAAATAAATAGCATATTATAAATGCAACTTATATTTGAGGATAACAATATTCCTCATCATAGTGACTGTAGCTGAGTAATAAAAAGTTCTACAACGTAACTCTTATTATCTAAACACAAAATACAAAGTGACAGATTCAATAAATTATACCTAAACATGACAAAGCTCAAGCAGAAAAATTGTTACAGTAAAGATATGAAATGTCTAATACCTATGTCACATCTTAACACTAGAGTGATGCATCACATCAACCTACCCTACCAAAAAATTACCAAGTCCTTGAAAAGGAAATTATGTATTCAGTTCCTGTTATCAATCACGTCTCCTTCTTAAGCTTGTTTCGTTTTCCTAGTGCTCCTTTTTTTAAGAATGTAGATCACAAAATTATTATTTAATCGATTTGTAGACAGAAAGTGTGTACATTATGTATTACGTTTTATTTTATAAAACCAATGATACAGCGCAACTACAAACTAGATATCAAATAAAGTAAACAAATGAGTACAAGGCAAAGCATAAAAACGTCATTCAATAGTCATAGAGGATTTCATAAGTCAGTAAAAGCTATCTCAACTCTCGTAGAAAGACACTTGTCATAATCAGGTGTGTAGTCGTAAAAATATTTCTCATCACTTCATAAGCATTTCAGTAAAGAGCACAAAGTACGAGCTCCACACTGTAATCATATGTTTCCAAGTAATAGCGTGTCATGTTTGTGATGCATTCTGCAAAGAAATATCAATAACGAAGTCAACAGCCTCACTTTTCTACAACCATGTGAGCATTAGCGAAAGTGCGGGCTTCAAAGTGGCTAAAGCAGCACAAGGAAAGTTAAAAGTCCAAACAACAATAAATGTATTTCAAAGCAGGTAGCGCGCAGCTAAGCACAGCAGAGTATTACGTCAAGGTCACATACATACTCTACCGAACTATTTACGACAGCAGTTTGAGCTACAATGACAGATTGATACAAATACAAACTTTCACAGGTTGAAAATTTACGTTGGAAGTGTATATAAACGAAATCTCAACGTACTTCAAAAATCATGATCCCATACAAAATATATCACTTAAGTCTCTCGTAGTATCACAGTGGTTCCTAAAGTAAATGTGAAAAGTTCCTAAAACGCAGACACAATTTTATAAGTCTGAACTAATTTGTGTAATTTGGTCACTGATGTAGTAAAAAACCCTTTGTCTCTCACAGTTAAATGGTCAGATAGCTGTGTGGCTCTGTGTTGGACAAATATTATAACTATGTATAAAATTGTAGCCGGCCGGGGTGGCCGTACGGTTCTAGGCACTACAGTCTGGAACCGCGCGACCGCTACGGTTGCAGGTTTGAATCCGGCCCCGGCCATGGATGTGTGTGATGTCCTTAGGTTAGTTAGGTTTAGTAGTTCTAAGTTCTAGGGGACTGATGACCTCAGCAGCTCAGAGCCATTTGAACTACACTCCTGGAAATTGAAATAAGAACACCGTGAATTCATTGTCCCAGGAAGGGGAAACTTTATTCACACATTCCTGGGGTCAGATACATCACATGATCACACTGACAGAACCACAGGCACATAGACACAGGCAACAGAGCATGCACAATGTCGGCACTAGTACAGTGTATATCCACCTTCCGCAGCAATGCAGGCTGCTGTTCTCCCATGGAGACGATCGTAGAGATGCTGGATGTAGTCCTCTGGAACGGCTTGCCATGCCATTTCCACCTGGCGCCTCAGTCGGACCAGCGTTCGTGCTGGACGTGCAGACCGCGTGAGACGACGCTTCATCCAGTCCCAAACATGCTCAATCGGGGACAGATCCGGAGATCTTGCTGGCCAGGGTAGTTGACTTACACCTTCTAGAGCACGTTGGGTGGCACGGGATACATGCGGACGTGCATTGTCCTGTTGGAACAGCAAGTTCCCTTGCCGGTCTAGGAATGGTAGAACGATGGGTTCGATGACGGTTTGGATGTACCGTGCACTATTCAGTGTCACCTCGACGATCACCAGTGGTGTACGGCCAGTGTAGGAGATCGCTCCCCACACCATGATGCCGGGTGTTGGCCCTGTGTGCCTCGGTCGTATGCAGTCCTGATTGTGGCGCTCACCTGCACGGCGCCAAACACGCATACGACCATCATTGGCACCAAGGCAGAAGCGACTCTCATCGCTGAAGACGACACGTCTCCATTCGTCCCTCCATTCACGCCTGTCGCGACACCACTGGAGGCGGGCTGCACGATGTTGGGGCGTGAGCGGAAGACGGTCTAACGGTGTGCGGGACCGTAGCCCAGCTTCATGGAGACGGTTGCGAATGGTCCTCGCCGATACCCCAGGAGCAACAGTGTCCCTAATTTGATGGGAAGTGGCGGTGCGATCCCCTACGGCACTGCGTAGGATCCTACGGTCTTGGCGTGCATCCGTGCGTCGCTGCGGTCCGGTCCCAGGTCGACGGGCACGTGCACCTTCCGCTGACCACTGGCGACAACATCGATGTACTGTGGAGACCTCACGCCCCACGTGTTGAGCAATTCGGCGGTACGTCCACCCGGGCTCCCGCATGCCCACTATACGCCATCACTCAAAGTCCGTCAACTGCACATACGGTTCACGTCCACGCTGTTGCGGCATGCTACCAGTGTTAAAGACTGCGATGGAGCTCCGTATGCCACGGCAAACTGGCTGACACTGACGGCGGCGGTGCACAAATGCTGCGCAGCTAGCGCCATTCGACGGCCAACACCGCGGTTCCTGGTGTGTCCGCTGTGCCGTGCGTGTGATCATTGCTTGTACAGCCCTCTCGCAGTGTCCGGAGCAAGTATGGTGGGTCTGACACACCGTTGTCAATGTGTTCTTTTTTCCATTTCCAGGAGTGTATTTGAACCTGTTTGAATCCCGCCAGTTTTGACGAAATTCAGGCCTGTCGTTATGATTATATCGTCTGTCGTCATGTCGGTAGTTTCCACAGTTTCTTTCTTGTCGGTCATGTGGTGGAGGATTTCTCCCAGAATCGTAACTGCGCGGTGGATCGTTGCGTCTGAAGTTATTCAGTCTCCCTTGATAATTATTATGTTGGTTCCCATATTGTCTGTTTCTCGGATTGTCTCTGCTATAGTCACTGTCGTGGAGAGGTGATCTTTCCCTGTAATTAATATTACTCTGCCAACGATTGTTTAATGGGTGGTGTCTGTTTTGGTCACGATTTACGTTGTAAGAATAGCCCTGTCGTGTCCAGTTATTATTTCTGTCTTCCCAGAATTGTGACGAATGTGACCTGTAATTGTTGTGTTCCTGTTTTGGCGTCCCGCGATTGTCAGTGTCAATTTCCAATTCTTGTAACAGTCCGTGGAAAGCTTCGATGCCGTCTTTGTAAAGTCCAGCCAAAATAATATGTCGTAAATGTTCAGGCAATTTGATTAAGCGAATGCGAATAAGTTCTGAGGGGCTGTATGTGTTTGACAGATACTGATTCTTGTGCAACATGTTTTCGAAATATTTGACGAGACTGGAAAATTCAAATTGTTCGAAGTGTTTCATCATTATGATGCTATGTTTTACGCGATCTTGAGTAGCTTGAGACCAGTATGCTGAATGGAATGCATGATAAAATTCTCCTTCACTGTGACAATCGTGAATGACCGATCGCATTCGTACAGCTGGTTCATTCTCTAAGTAGCCACACATAAATTCTAATCTGTGCTCCAACGACCAGTTGGGAGGAAATCAATGAGAGAAGTGATGAAGCCATGCTTGTAGATGAATGTCGTTGCCAGAATTCTTAAATGTTTTGAATTTACGTGTAGTACTGAACACCTTATAGTCAAAATCATTATGTCGGCGAGTCGCATATCGGTAATTGTTACGTCGTTTCGGCAGTTACATCTCAAAATTCGGTGTACCTTGCCAATTTCTTTCATAATTTCCGAAATGCCATGTGTTATTATTTTGTGGCTGTTCCGTATTTCTATGTCCCTCTTCCAATATTGGAGCGCGAGTGTCCTCTGAAATATGTAATTCTTGTATTACCTGTGCCAACTGATCTTGCACTTCCCAGATTTCTCTTGTGTACTGTGTATTGATTTAATTCTGATTTTGAATGAATTTTCTAATTTTTTCATACTCTTCTGTGTTAGTGAAGGCTACCGGTCTTGTGTCATTCAGATCATCATCTACATTTGTTGATAAGTTAGTGAACTGATCCGAAAGTTCAGCTACTTTCTCCGATAATGAACTGATTTCCTCAGTGTGTTTCTCTGAACCAAGTTTCAGAGTGTCCATTTGCGTTGGAAGCGTATCTACTATACCCGTTAAGTTTCCCTGAGTTTTCGCAAGTTGCGTAACCGAATAGGTAGATGCAATTGAATCAATTTTAGCTTGCGAGGTGTCGTGATTTTCATGAACAATAGTTTGCAGTTGCTTTATGGGTGCTTCGTGATTCTGTAATGCATTTTCATGATGCGAAAATATAGGTTGAACATTCTCACAAATTTGTGTTTTTACGTCATTACAGACTTTTTGACATTTCTATTCGATTTTAAGTAATTCAGCAGTTAAACCTTCACGTGTTTGTTCAAGCGTGGTGTCTAACTTTTGAAGAGTTTGTTCCACCGAGTCTAACTTTTGAAGCTTTTGTCCCATTTGTTGCATTAATTGTAATAACAATGCACTGGTGTCTGAAACATTACTTCAGTGCTATTCGGCAGTGTATTTGAACCAGCAATATTCGCATTTTGAAAAGCATAAATTGTGTCTTGACATATTTGAGAAAACGGTGAGGACGCAAAACCTGAATCTACAGTATTTGCAAGATTGTGGCCTGTCATTTTGGATTCCTGAGGCGAGCTGTTGCCGACCGATCGATCGAAAATGCTTCTCTGTTCACTATTTTTTTCACTGTCTACACCGTTATTTGCCGCCCGCTCCATTTCCCTATGCACAGTTACCAAATTACTATGTTGAACATTAGTTAATTCATTACACGCTGGCGCTAACATACTGCTTTCGGCTTCACTGTTATTTCTCAGTTTACTTTGGAGCCTGGTATTACGTTTTTCACACGCCATAATTGTCACCGTATTTCACACGATGACACAGACAAGCACAATTTGAAGAATAAAATAAGAAAACACATTAAAATAGCACTGAAAATAATATTTAGTTAATTGTAAGCGCAGCTGCGAAATACTTTATGTAAATCTACAAGCATGCCACAACTGTTTTACAGTACAACAATGAAAAACTACAACTACAAAGAAGATTCTCTCTAGAATTACGCGCTAGCAATAAACAATACCTACACTAATTACACAAACTACAAGAAAAAATCAGAAGATTCCAGTGAGGTATCCTGACGCGGTCGACATATGAAACATCCCCTTACAAAAATTATACCTGACTGTTCTTAAACAGACACACAATATTTTTAGCGCAACGCAGTCTGACTTTCAATAATCCCTACAGAAGAATGGCCCTGACCAACAATAACCTATACCTACCATGAATCACTTACCTCACAAAAATCTTCTTTACTCGAACTACTGAAACACAGCGAACGCCAATACTGCCAGCTAAATAAAAGATTGTAACTAATGAAGGCACTAACTACTGATAGGCATAGTTAGCAAGTGAAAGATTTTGATGGAGAACAAACAATGTATAGTATTCAAAAGTCATTATATATAGTGGGGTTGATCTGCTATTCTGTTATTCTGCGCAACGGATTAATCTGAGATGTACACTTTAGCCTGTGGCTCCTGCAAGATGCAATTTCCACCCCCACACTACTACAGAAGTCCGACAGACGCTCCTAACGTTCTAAAGAGAAATGCCTGAAAAACTTTCAACAATAAATATCTTCTGGAGGCGTCCGCTGTAAGGAAATGACACAAAAATTCACCAAATTTCTTACTTAACTAGTGGGATACTTCGGTACTGGAGTAGTGCTAGATAGTGTAAGAAAAACATGAAACTAACGAAAATTATTATTTATTTTGCGATAATTCTGAGAAATCACAATGGCACTTTTAGTTATGAATTGAACAAGTTATATCCTGGTTCTTTTCGGAATGTGAAGTTACCTCTCAAGGATAGGATTCGCTAATGAAATTTCTGTACAAAGTTTAAGCTTGTTATTGACTTGGCAGAATGCCTGAGAGGCGAGCCTACTCAACTTGAATAACTATCCTTTAGAATGTTGCTAGGTACGGTCGAGGCTTTCGAGTGTGAAATGCAGTGAAGTGTACTGTTGTGGAGGAAATATGGGGCTCGCAATAGCTGTAGCGCACAATATCGTAAGCTGCGATGACTGCTGCCTGCGCCGCTCGCTACTGACAAATAAGATAACTCTCCCTACGCCTTGATGAAGTCAAGGATTCCTATTCGCCCCTAGTCTAACTATTGGCGTGGTACACCGGTCAGATAACCAGTCCACCGCGATGGCACTCAAGAATTCGCTCGCAGACGTTTAACTATAACTCTGTCCGTTCACACCGCACAATAAGTGTGTCGGCCAACACGGTGAACAGCGCATAATCGCAAGGACTCAATATAGAGTCGCACTTCGATTAGTTAGGTTTAAGTAGTGAAAAGTGTCTACACTGAGTCACAGCGCCAGATATTCCGACAAAGATTATTATTCCGCCGCCTCCACTGGGGCAGTAGTAGTTCAGAGGTTGACGTGGGCAGTACTTGTTGAAAGGATGTCGAGAGTAGTACTAGTTCAGAGGATGTCGTGTGCAGTTGTTGTTCTGTTGGGTGAGAGAGTAGATGCTGTTCGGTTGGTATAGAGTATAGATGGAAGATGTTGCAATGATCACAGTTTATTTTTCGTCAATATATATGGAGGTAACAAAAAAAATTTTATTTCACATTTCCTTAATGACAATGCCTCTTGGTCACAGGTTCAGTCAACAAAGCATCTGGCTCCTGTTCACGTGTTAGACTTGTAATTCTGGTTTCTATGTGCAATTACAGTATTTCTGGCTTTTCAATTAGTTCATTGTAAATGGTGTTTAAAATATGTTGTCGAATTGAGGAATAACTGTGCCAGATACATGTACGTTGAATCACACTACCACACACAGAACGGGTACACTTGTGCTTTGTTGTTTCATAGCTTTTATAGTTACAGGGTACTTAATTAATCAATTGTGTTAACGGAAATTTCCTTTCATTGTTTATTGTTATTTCATGCAGTCAGGTTGCGTACTAATACTGGTCAGGGCCAACCGGTTACGAGACTACGTAACCGGACACACAGCTACTAAAATTATTGATCAATAATTAAGTCCCCATGCACGTGGCGACCCTGCCAGGTTGGTCCTTTGGATTTTTTTTTTTTTTGCCAGTAAAAATAGCATACAGTAGTATTTTTGTAATGATTTGTAGTTTAGTAACTGTAGTCTATATCGTATGTGTAGATTTGGTAATGGAACATTTGTAGTTGTCTTGTCTTTCTTCTAATGGTATTTTTGCAGAATTTAATTTTTGATGTCTCGTTCATGGGTTTGACAATTTTGTGCAGTTATGAAGGTTTTAATTGTTCGATAATTGTGTTTGTCGGGAAGCATTTCGTGTGAATAGTATTGTTGGTGATAAAGTGTTATATTGTGTGTAATTTTCGTATAGTGACGAGGTTTGTATGTTTTGTAAATGATTACCCGATTGATGAAAAAGGCAAAAGTAATGGATAGTCAGAATAACGAAATTGTTAATATGGCGAACTCACCAACACAGGAGAACAGTATTATGAACAATGAAGTAGAAAACAATTTAATAAGCCGGGAAAATAGTCTGGAACCAGTTCCAAATTTTTCACAATCAAAAAATTCAGAGAATACGAGATTAACGACAGAAGATTCTGGAATAGTATGGAACACAGATAGCTGTACAGCATCGACGAAGGAAGTTAGTTGCACGGGAAATGTTAGGGGCGAAAACAATTTCGAACCAGTTAATATGGAGTAGCTGATGAGGGCAATATTAAATTGGGAATCACAGTTAGGATCTCAATTAGAAACAGAGATGAGAACAATGGAAACACGGTTAGACCCACGAATAGGGACATATTTTAAAAACATGAAAGATGAATTAAGGAAAGAAATTAGAGAAGAAGTACAACCGATTTTGAATGTTCACAATAATAGATTAATTTCAATAGAAATTAGACAAAAGGAACAGGATAGAGAACAGGAAGAAAGAGATCGCGTGATAGTACGAAAATTTTCAGAGTTAGAGTTACAATGTGCACACGATAAGGAAGAAATATTTGAAAGAATCGAGGAATCCTTACCAAATGACACAATAAATAACCTAACACAACAGTATGAACAGTTAACTACTAGATGTGTCAATACTGAAACCCGAGTCGGAACACTTACGGAAGACGTAAATAAACAGAAAGAACAAATAGGTGACTTATCGGAAAGAGTTGAGGAGATTTCAGATAAATTGACAAGTCTTAGTTTAAATGGGGACAAAGATTCAGATGATAAAGCTCCATTGCCATTTGCAGAAACAGAAGAGTACCAGAACATAATAAACATGTTGAAAATCAGGGAAAATTTAATGAACGCGCTAAAAGGGAATTTGAGGCGTTACGAAAGCAAGTTAAGCAAATTGAAAGCGAAATCGTAGGAAAAGACAGTAGAAGAAATTTGGAATCGCCGATAGCAGCGGGTTTTGAAGAAAATAATTTATTTCATTTACGAGATGCAACAAGAGAACGCCAGGCGCGCGAACTTGACAATAATCGACATTCGGACTGGGACAGACGCGGTAGGTCTTTGTCGCCACCGAAAACTTTGACTATAAGCACTTTTTAACTGTTCGGAAATTTAGGATCTTTCGCAATTCTAATAACGACATTCATCGATGTTCATAGTTAGATCAATTTATGTACGCACTTCCACCAAATTGGCCACTAAGTCACAAACTGGAATTTATGTGTGGCTATTTAGGTCCTCAGAGGATTCACTACACTAAGTGAATATGTGCCGTACCGTGCACAGGGCCCCGAGCTATAGTGGTGCCATTTTCCTTTTAGTTTTCTGCACTGCTGCCTACTCTTTTACTATTCTTTGTATCTATCAAAACAACTCTTCAACTATCAATCTATCTAGAAAAGGACTCAGTAAAGAATGACCGGATACGACTATTTTACCCAAAAGTGATTTCGGAAATTACCGTTTGGACTTACTGTATCTTCAGCAGCATTCATTCGTAGTTTAAACGAAATTTTACCTGTTTATCTTCGTAACAATATTACTTCATATGTTGACGCTATTCTTCTTCCTAACGTTCTTGGAATGAGCATAACAAAATTCTGGATTCATTATTACGTATATTTGCAAGAGTTGGCATTACAGTGCACTTGGAAAAATCTGAATTTGGTCGTTCTCAGGTGAAACTTCTTGGTCATATTATTTCTACAGAAGGTATTCTTCCTGATCCAGAGAAAATAGACGCTATTCGTAATTATGCTGTTCCTACCACAAAACGTGATATTCGTAGTTTCCTTGGAGTCTGTAATTTTCTTAGACGCTTTGTTAGACTGGACAATTTGGCCACACCTCATTTATGTGAACTATCTGGAAAGAATTTTAATTGATATTGGGATGAGGAAGCTCAATTAGAATATGAACAACTTCGTGATGCTTTAGTTGCTGCTCCACTTCTTTCACACCTGGATTTATCTAAAGATTTTTGTTTGGCGATGGACTCATCATACAAAGGCCTAGGTGCACACTTATTTCAAGAGATAGAAGAAAACGGCGTTGTAGTACAGAAAACTATTGCATTTGGAAGACGTGTTCTCTCTAAATCAGAAGAGAATTATTCGATTACGGAACTTGAAACTTTGGCTGTTGTTTGGGCTTTCACAAAATTTCGCATCTTTTTGTGTTGCAGACATACTAAGGTTTACACCGATCATGAAGCTCTGGAATTTCTTATGTCAACAAAATTAACACATGGAAGATTGTCACGATGGCCGCACTACCTACAGGAATTTGATTTTAGTATTGTTTACATCAGGATTCTTCAAATATTATTGCTGATGCTTTATCACATGCACCTATGGGTTTAAAACAAAGTACTGAGGAGGAATGCAAAGAAAACAATTATTGTTTGATGTATATTCAAGGTGCTGCGTTTGAAAATTTTATTTCATCTTCGCTCCAGGACATCGCTAAGGGGCAAAACAAGGATCCAATCTGGAAGGACATTAAGGAGAAGTGGAGGAGAAAGGAAAGCATAGCGATTGACAGTATTATTTAGTTCGCAATGATATTCTTTTTAAACGAAAGTCGGTTGACAACTCTGCTTGGTTAGTTTACATTCCTGATGAGTGGGTTAATAAATTGATTTGGTATACACATTTCAGTTATGCACACTTTGGTCCCAGAAAATGCTTTCATAAATTACTAGAAAATTGCTGCTTCAGTAATATGGAAAAACGTATTCGATTTGTTCTTGCCAAATGCAAATTATGTCAAAAGGCTAAGCCGCCAACTATTTCTCACAGAGCACCGTTGTTTCCTATCATTCCAGCGAAATTAAAGGAGATGGCTTCAGTCGATTTGTTCGGTCCAGTGGTTCGTTCTACTAATGGTTTTGCATACATTTTGGTAGCAGTGGAATTGACATCAAAATACGTGTGTTTTACACCTTTACGCAAAGCAACAGCTCGTTCAGTATCTAAGGCTTTCATCAAAGATTTCCTTAAAGAAGTGGGTCATGTTGATAAAGTTATATCAGATAATGGATCACAGTTCGCTCTAAAATTTGGCTTCGCACTCTACGGCGTCGTAAGATTAAACCAATTTTCATTTCACTTTTTCACCCTCAATCTAACGCTTCAGAAAGATGGATGAAGGAAATCAATAAATTGTGTCGTCTTTATTGTCATCAGAATCACTGAAAATGGGATCAGTATCTTCATATTTTCCAAAACATTCTGAATGAACTCCCTAATGATTCAACTACTTTACCGCCTTTATTGATGTTAAAAAATAAAGCACCGACAAATCGCATTTCTGAAATCGTTCCTTTTCCGCCTACTCGGAAACTGCGGTATTCTGAAGTTGTCAACCTGGCTCTACAAAATATTGCATCTGCGGATGCTAGAAGAGAGAAATCAGCTAAACGTCCTGGTCTTTTAAAAACCTTGTCAGTTGTTCAAAAGGTGTTAATTAAGTCTCATCGTTTGTCTCATAAAGGAAAAGGCTTGTGTCGCAAATTTTTTTTCTGCTTTATAACGGTCCATATAGAGTTCGCAAAATTATTCATGATAACACTGTCGAAGTAGAAACTCTTAAATCACGACACTCTAAGGGAATACATCATATATCGAACGTTAAAACACATACTTTTGAGAAACTGACAGTTACACGTAAACACGCAGAGAATACAAGGACACCGCGCTGTGTTTTGGCGGCGGCATATACTCAAAGCAACAGTCAAGTCTGCGCGCCGCACAAGGCAGTCGTTGACCGCAAACAATTACTTCCTACGTCACGTGTACCTACAGCTGATCGGGCGCTCAGTGCGACTGCTATGACAGCCGTAAACAAATACAGTCTAATTTCTCCGATTAAATTCAGTATAAAGCTATAGTGACTTGATAAATTACGTTATTAACGTTCAGTTTTTTTCAGGATACAGTTGTATAAAATGCTTAAGAACTTCAGGTAAATTCTGTGTGTGTCCGACGTTAAGAGGACTTGCTATCGAGAAAATTTCAGGAAGAATGTAATTTCGAAGAAGAAAGTAATAAACTAAAAAGGTAACTATTAATTGAGTTTATTTTTCAGGTAACATATTTCTACTTAGGTATGTACCTTATACGTAATTTGTTGCTCGCGATTACGTGATTTATACTTTGTGTTAACTGATTTTGACAATGATTGATTAATGTACAGGGTTGTTCCATATGAATATTATGCATCGCCTAGCTGCTCTGCTTTTTCACTGATGTCACATTCTTTTATTATGTGCCTGCTGTGCTTATTTATTTAAATTATAATTGTCACCTGATTAGTTGTGCTGATATGGTTATGTATGTAAGTCATACTTTGTGATTTATCTGCTTGCGTCTCCATGTTTACTTATTAAGATTACATATAAACATTTATTTGCTTATGCTGATATCATGCTAATGACCTGTTTATTATGTAAGATATATACTTGTTGCTTTGTGTATGGATTGCATATTTACACATTTCTGTTTTGTTGTCATAACTACTCTTTAATTTGGTATATAGAAATGCTGAAATACTGTGTACGAACATGCAGTTTAGGTCACACTATGGTATTAATTCCCCCCCATGAACCATGGACCTTACCGTTGGTGGGGAGGCTTGCGTGCCTCAGCGATACAGATAGCCGTACCGTAGGTACAACCACAATGGAGGGGTATCTGTTGAGAGGCCAGACAAACGTGTGGTTCCTGAAGAGGGGCAGCAGTCTTATCAGTAGTTGCAAGGGCAACAGTCTGGATGATTGACTGATCTGGCCTTGTAACAATAACCAAAACGGCCTTGCTGTGCTGGTACTGCGAACGGCTGAAAGCAAGGGGAAACTACGGCCGTAATTTTTCCCGAGGGCATACAGCTTTACTGTATGATTAAATGATGATGGCGTCCTCTTGGGTAAAATATTCCGGAGGTAAATGGTACCCCATTCGAATCTCCGGGCGGGGACTACTCAAGAGGATGTCGTTATCAGGAGAAAGAAAACTGGCGTTTTACGGATCGGAGCGTGGAATGTCAGATCCCTTAATCGGGCAGGTAGGTTAGAAAATTTAAAGAGGGAAATGGATAGGTTAAAGTTAGATATAGTGGGAATTAGTGACGTTCGGTGGCAGGAGGAACAAGACTTCTGGTCAGGTGACTACAGGGTTATAAACACCAAGTCAAATAGGGGTAATGCAGGATTAGGTTTAATAATGAATAGGAAAATAGGAATGCGGGTAAGCTACTACAAACAGCATAGTGAACGCATCACTGTGGCCAAGATAGATACGAAGCCCACGCCTACTACAGTAGTACAAGTTTATATGCCAACTAGCTCTGCAGATGACGAAGAAATTGAAGAAATGTATGATGATATAAAAGAAATTATTCAGATAGTGAAGGGAGACGAAAATTTAATAGTCATGGCTGACTGGAATTCGAGTGTAGGAAAACGGAGAGAAGGAAACGTAGTAGGTGAATATGGATTCAGGCTAAGAAATGAAAGAGGAAGCCGCCTGGTAGAATTTTGCACACAGCATAACTTAATCATAGCAAACACTTGGTTCAAGAATCATGATAGAAGGTTGTATACATGGAAGAACCCTGGAGATACTAAAAGGTATCAGATAGATTATATAATGGTAAGACAGAGATTTAGGAACCAGGTTTTAAATTGTAAGACATTTCCAGGGGCAGATGTGGACTCTGACCACAATCTATTGGTTATGACCTGTAGATTAAAACTGAACAAACTGCAAAAAGTTGGGAATTTAAGGAGATGGGACCTGGATAAACTGAAAGAACCAGAGGTTGTACAGAGTTTCAGGGAGAGCATAACGGAACAATTGACAGGAATGGGGGAAATAAATACAGTAGAAGAAGAATGGGTAGCTTTGAGGGATGAAGTAGTGAAGGTAGCAGAGGATCAAGTAGGTAAAAAGACGAGGGCTAGTAGAAATCCTTGGGTAACAGAAGAAATATTGAATTTAATTGATGAAAGGAGAAAGTATAAAAATGCAATAAATGAAGCAGGCAAAAAGGAATACAAACGTCTCAAAAATGAGATCGACAGGAAGTGCAAAATGGCTAAGCAGGGATGGCTAGAGGACAAATGTAAGGATGTAGAGGCTTATCTCACTAGGGGTAAGATAGATACTGCCTACAGGATAATTAAAGAGACCTTTGGAGATAAGAGAACCACTTGTATGAACATCAATAGCTCAGATGGAAACCCAGTTCTAAGCAAAGAAGGGAAAGCAGAAAGGTGGAAGGAGTATATAGAGGGTCTATACAAGGGCGATGTAATTGAGGACAATATTATGGAAATGGAAGAGGATGCAGATGAAAATGAAATGAGAGATACGATACTGCGTGAAGAGTTTGACAGAGCACTGAAAGACCTGAGTCGAAACAAGGCCCCCGGAGTAGACAACATTCCATTGCAACTACTGACGGCCTTGGGAGAGCCAGTCCTGACAAAACTCTACCATCTGGTGAGCAAGATGTATGAAACAGGCGAAAAACCCTCAGACTTCAAGAAGAATATAATAATTCCAATCCCAAAGAAAGCAGGAGTTGACAGATGTGAAAATTACCGAATAATCAGTTTAATAAGCCACAGCTGCAAAATACTAACACGAATTCTTCTCAGACGAATGGAAAAACTAGTAGAAGCCAACCTCGGGGAATATCAGTTTGGATTCCGTAGAAATACTGGAACACGTGAGGCAATACTGACCTTACGACTTATCTTTGAAGAAAGATTAAGGAAAGACAAACCTACGTTTCTAGCATCTGTAGACTTAGAGATAGCTTTTGACAATGTTGACTGGAATACTCTCCTTCAAATTCTAAAGGTGGTTAGGGGTAAAATACAGGGAGCGAAAGGCTATTTACAATTTGTACAGAAACCCGATGGCAGTTATAAGAGTCGAGGGACATGAAAGGGAAGCAGTGGTTCGGAAGGGAGTGAGACAGGGTTGTAGTCTCTCCCCGGCGTTATTCAATCTGTATATTGAGCAAGCAGTGAAGGAAACAAAAGAAAAATTCGGAGTAGGTATTAAAATCCATGGAGAAGAAATAAAAACTTTGAGGTTCGCCAATGACATTGTAATTCTGTCAGAGACAGCAAAGGGCTTGGAAGAGCAGTTGAACGGAACGGATGGTGTCTTGAAGGGAGGATATAAGATGAACATCAACAAAAGCAAAACGAGGATAATGGAATGTAGTCGAATTAAGTCGGGTGATGTTGAGGGTATTAGATTAGGAAATGAAACACTTAAAGTAATAAAGGACTTTTGCTATTTGGGGAGCAAAATAACTGATGATGGTCGAAGTAGAGAGGATATAAAATGTAGACTGGCAATGGCAAGGAAAGCGCTTCTGAAGAAGAGAAATTTGTTAGCATCGAGTATAGATTTATGTGTCAGGAAGTCATTTCTGAAAGTATTTGTATGGAGTGTAGCCATGTATGGAAGTGAAACATGGACGGTAAATAGTTTGGACAAAAAGAGAATATAAGCTTTCGAAATGTGGTGCTACAGAAGAGTGCTGAGGATTAGATGGGTAGATCACATAACTAATGAGGAAGTATTGAATGGGATTGGGGACAAGAGAAGTTTGTGGCACAACTTGACCAGAAGAAGGGATCGGTTGGTAGGACATGTTCTGAGGCATCAAGGGATCACCAATTTAGTATTGGAGGGCAGCGTGGAGGGTAAAAATCGTAGAGGGAGATCAAGAGATGAATACACTAAGCAGATTCAGAAGGATGTACGTTGCAGTAGGTACTGGGAGATGAAGAAGCTCGCACAGGATAGAGTAGCATGGAGAGCTGCATCAAACCAGTCTCAGGACTGAAGACAACAACAACAACAACAACAACATGGTATTAATTATAGATTGTTCGCTTGGCAGAGCCTCGTTGTAGGGATTGTGCTACATCCACTTGTTGACATTCTGTTCTCTACTGGTATATTTACTCGCTATTACATGTATTGATTACGTTCAGTGCTTTATATTTTAAGATAAGAAAATGAACTGCTATAATTCTACGAACGACATTGGTACAAGAAACTTCGTTGAAGTCACATGAGCTGGAGGTTTCATGGAAGCTGTATAAATTTATGCTAGTAGAAAGGAAGCTAACGACATGAAATACCAACACTGGGTTTAGACCATTGACAGTTATTACACTGCATTCTTCGTGAGCAATTGAAATAGCAAGTGATACTTGACACAAAAAAATGATTCTTGAAGTGGTGCGCACACTGTGAAATTTAACGATTTATTCATTCAAAGTCTTATGTGATCATTCACACTCCATACTCGTACTTACTTACTGAAAGTTATTCAAACTAAAAGCTGCTAGAGGTCACGTATGCATTTCTTTTATTTAATAATGCACAAGGTAACCAAAATGTATTTTATAATTCATAATGAGTAGAAGATTTGGGTCAGGTGGATTACACAGAGGTTGTGTGTGGACATTGTGTCTTCGGATTGTATGGGACGATGAATTGAAGTTTGCACTAGGATTTTATCTGTACTTGTTTGAGGAGACTGACTAGAGGAAAGAGTTGTGACGGCAGTGAAATGATATTGGTGATAAGGGTTATATGTATCGACGTATTGAAGAGGTATTATTGAGGTATTGGGATTGTGTGAAGTTGATGATTATTGGAGTTTTGGTGGACAATAGGTAAGGTAAATGATATTGGTGATAAGGTTTATATGTATCGATGTAAAAGGTATTATTGAAGTATTAAGATTATGTGATGCCGATGGTTATTGGAGTTTTGGTGGATAAGAGGTAAAGTAAGTGAGGAGCATATTTTTTGTTGGTTTATATGGAACAAGGAGGATGAAGATGGCAGACTAAAACATTCAAGTTGAAGGAAGGCTGTCTACACACACACCTTGTTAAATCAATAAGCAGTATATACTTTTTTTTTTTTTTTTTTTTTTTTTTTTTGAGAGAGAGGAAGTATTTGCATATCTTGGCACACTGACGGTTGTTCAGCAACTGTACATTTTGATTTGGCTTGGCAAACATTGGTCTTGACATGATGACTATGAAGTTGACTAACTATTATTGACTGTTATACTCTGTTGCCACTACTTTTTGATACACATGTTGAACATCAAATTTAGACAGAATTGCAGTTACACAGTTAACACTATTCAATTACAAAGATGATTGAGTGTGTTTTGCGTGTTTTCCTTTCCTAATCCCAAATAATTGGTACCAACCTACCTCCTAAATATTATTTTACTTGTTTGTTGTTGCCTGCATGGACACCCATAAATAATATAGGTATACTGATATTTGTGTATTTGTAATAGTTAATATGACAATTATCTGATATCATTTGTGTGTTTATTGTAATTTGTATGTTTAGTGTAAGAGCATTGATAATACTTTTGTAAAAGCAATTGTGTGTGCATTCAAACTGTTGTTCGTGCTTGCACCTATTATCATTGATGGGTGCCACTTGGAAATGTTCAATTTCTGCTGATGAACTGTGATGAACTGTTTATGAACTGTTTAATTATTGATGGTGAATATTATGGACTGTTACCAGCATTTGTTCAACATTGCTGGGTGCCACTGTTGAAACTGCTTATACTGAGATAATGTTACTTGTTGCTATCTGCATCTGCTCAACATTGCTGGGTGCCATTGTTGACCACTTCTACTGAAATGATGTCACTTGTTTGTGTCTGCACCTGCTCAACATCACTGGGTGCCACTGATGGAACTGCTTCTTCTGAGATAATGTCACTTGTTGCTGTCTGCACCTGTTCAACATTATTGGGTGCCACTGTGGTAACTGCCTCTACTGAAATGATGTCACTTGTTGCTGTCTGCACCTGTTCAACATTACTGGGTGCCACTGATGGAACTGCTTCTACTGAGATAATGTCACTTGTTGCTGTCTGCACCTGTTCAATATTACTGGGTGCCACTGATGGAACTGCTGCTACTGAGATAATGTCACTTGTTGGTGTCTGCGCCTGCTCGCCATTGCTGGGTGCCACTGATGGAGCTGTTTAAATACTGCTGATGAAATGTTATGGGACTGCTATTTGCACCTGTTGACCATCGCTGGGTGCTACTTGTTTATTGAACTATTGAAAAGATTTTATGTGAATATTTGTATAAACTGATTTTTTTTGTGTATTTACTGTTTATGAAATGTTATGAGGCTATTACCTGCACCTATTCGTCATTGCTGGTGCCATTGATTGAATTGTTTAACCACTCCGACAAATGATACTTGTGTAAACTATTATGTAAAATCACATGTACGCAAGCATTTGTATTCCTTATTGTATTTTATACATTAGGTTATTGAAGGGCAAGTGCAAAAGCCAAAACTTATTTAGTTTGTGATATTTACTTATTAATATCATCTTTTATTTTTGTCTGTATTTTTTGGACGAATTTGGTGATATTTTCACCACCAATGCTGGCAAAAATACCATCAAATTCTAGCCCATGGAAGAGGGGCATATGAAAGATGGCTACACTGAGTCACAGCGCCAGAGATTGCGCCAAAGATTAATATTCCGCCGCCTCCACTGGGGCAGTAGTAGTTCAGAGGTTGCCGTGGGCAGTACTTGTTGAAAGGATGTCGAGAGCAGTACTAGTTCAGAGGATGTCGTGTGCAGTTGTTGTTCTGTTGGGTGAGAGAGTAGATGCTGTTCGGTTGGTATAAAGTATAGATGGAAGATGTTGCAATGATCACAGTTTATTTTTCGTCAATATATATGGAGGTAACAAAAAAAATTTTATTTCATATTTCCTTAATGACAATGCCTCTTGGTCACAGGTTCAGACAACAAAGCATCTGGCTCCTGTTCATGTGTTAGACTTGTAATTCTGGTTTCTATGTGCAGTTATAGTATTTCTGGTTTTTCAATTAGTTCATTGTAAATGGTGTTTAAAATATGTTGTCGTATTGAGGAAGAACTGTGCCAGATACATGTACGTTGAATCACACTACCACACACAGAACGGTTACACTTTTGCTTTGTTGTTTCATAGCTTTTATATTTGCAGGGAACTTAATTAATCGATTGTGTTAACGGAAATTTCCTTTCATTCTTTATTGTTATTTTATGCAGTCAGGTTGCGTACTAATACTGGTCAGGGCCAACCGGTTACGAGACTTCGTAACCGGACACACAGCTACTAATATTATCGCACAATAATAAAGCCCCCATGCAGTAGTTCTAAGTTCTAGGGGACTGATGACATCAGCTGTTAAGTTCCATAGTGCTCAGAGCCATTCGAACCTTTTTTTTAATAAATTGGTAATATGGGAAAGCCAAGGTGATACGGCTACAGAAAAAATATGAAGAAAACTGTGAATATGAAGAAGAACTAAACATTCGTGGAATAGAATAAACAGTCTAATGAGTCCAGAATATGGCTGGAGAGTAAACCGAAGAGAGACGAAAGTAATGAGCAGTAACAGAAATGATAACGTTGAGGAATTTAACATCGAAATTGGTGATGACATACTACACGCAGTGAAGGAATTCTGCTACCCAGGAAGCAAAATAACCAATGAAAATACTAAACATGCAGCAGGTAAGAAGTAGATTGTCACTGGTTAAAAATGGCGCTCCTTGCTAAAATAAGTCTACTATTATTAAACATAGGCCTTAATTTGAGGAGGAACTATTGAGGATGTAACTATGGAGAACATTATTGCATGAAAATGAGTGTATGGCATTGGTGGCCGGGAGCCCCTCGCGGGGCGGTTCGGCCGCCGCTCCACAAGTTTTTAACGCCACTACAGCGACTTACGAGTGAACGAGGATGAAATGATGATGAAAGACACACAACACCCAGTCATCTCGAAGCAGAGAAAATCCCTGACCCCGCCGGGAATCGAACCCGGGATCCCTCGGGAAGCGAGAACGCTGCCGCAAGACCACGAGCCGCGGACATTATCGTATGGTAGTGAATCATGGACTGTTGAAAAACCGGAGTAGAATAGAGACGAGGCGTTTGAGATTTAGTGCTACAGAGGAATGTTGGAAATTACGTGGACGGGCAAGGCAAGAAATGGGGAGGTTCTCCGCAGAATCTGCGAAGAAAGGAACATACGAAAAACACTGACAAGAAGGGGTAGAATGATACGGCCTACATTAAGGCATTAGGGTATAACGTCCACGGTACTAGACGGAGCTGTAGAGGGTAAAAACTGAAAAGGAAGGCACAGACTAGAATACATAAAGCAAATAACCAAGGTCGTAGGTTGCAAGTGCTACTCTGAGATGATGAGATTGGCACAGGAGAGGAATTTGTGGAGAGTCGCATCAAACTAGTCAGAAGACTGATGAAAGAGCAGGTTTTCATGCAGCAGCGGAAAATATAAAGACATCTTGCACATGTGTTCAAGTAATGGAAAACCGACGAAGACCTCTTCGATGATTCTATACAATCTAAAAGTGTGAATGTGTCCTCCCTCAGAACGGGTACTATGCAGATGTTGGCTGCAATGTGTATGACCAAACGCCTATCCGTAGAAATCATGTATCCAAAAGCGACGCAACATATTCAGGACGAAAGCACGTGTCTCGAAGTACTCGGCTGCTCACTTCTACCAGATATTTACAGTAATATGCACGCAACGAAATAAATATTTTACCTGCCGGTGGCAGCTTATCTTTATAACTGTTCTGCTGAAGGCAGAACTTACTGAGTGAATTGTACTGCATCAAGTATGAACGACGACACATTATAAGTGACCACACGTGAGCTGAGCATTAAAAACTTAATAATTAGACTTCTGTTTGAAACGGAACAAAAGGAACCTCGTATAATCTTAAATCCCCGTGAAAATACGAAATAAATGGGTAAGTTACGTGAACCATTCATGGAAGACTGACAGTAATCCTTGTTCTTGTAACAGCGCCACTATCGAAGCAAACAGATATAACCTTGGTCACGAAGAAAGCACAACTATAGAACTGAAAGCCTGTAACCTCCCTCTCACTTATCGACCTTAATGACAGTGAAAAATTAAACCGCGTGTACCTAATGGAAATTTGGGAAAAGCAATCGTAACCGAAGTTAATTTGTCGGTAAAGAGGGAAGAAAGGGTTACATCTAAATGAAAGGAAAAATGCTAATGAAACTGGTGGAAATTAATTTTGAAAAGGGGTAAAGTTAATAAAGAAAGTAAATGTGCGGCCGTTACGTTAACAATTAACTAGCGGTAATTAGATATTTGAGATTTGGGGGAAATTACGGTCGCCAGTCCTAAGGACAATTACTATAGTAACTGAAAAAGAAAGGTTATTACACATATAATTAGCACTAGAAGCGTGGCAACTGAAGGTTGACACGTGTAGTGTGAAAACTGAAAGTTTGTCAAAAGTAATGAATTTCGCTACACTCTGACTTAATTTAGCAAAAGAATTAATAAAACAGGAAAATCGAAAGTTAATTTAGTGACTGAAGTTAATAGTGAGCTTTCTTTCTGAAGCACATCGAAATTCAGTAAAATACGGTTAGTCTTGGACTACCTCAACAATCATTTCAAAAGCTACTTGAATCTACGCAATTTAGAAATAAGAGATTTAATTTTGAACTTGAATTAAACGATTCTGAACAATTAACAATAGTAAAATTTAGTACGTACCAAGCTGAGCTGCAGTCACAGGTAAGCTAAAATACGGTAACGAAACTCGCACTCTTAATTCGTGCTTGTGTAATCTAAATATTGTAGCCAGCTATAAATACTTTAACTGAACTTTGAAATTAAAGCAGTGAAATGCTATATTATTAGTTTAATGCTGGCGTTTGAATTTCAACGACACTCGGATTCATTCCGGAAAAGGAAGGGACCCTGCTTGGTAATGCAATTGGGACAATGAGCAACAAAGGTTCATGCTAAGTTGCTGTAATTATAGTTACGAAATTGGTACAGTTTTAAAAGCTGAGGTCTGCCATACAGTTCTAAAACTTTACTTGCTTCCAGTCTTCCTTGTTGGTTGATTGAAGGTTTGAAGCCGTCGATCGAGGAGGTGGCGACAGTCACTCATTGTCGGCCGTCGCTGTTGCAGAAGCTGGATGTTGGCGCGCCTTCTTCCGGGCTCTTGATGTGCGCCAGCTAATGCTTCCCGTCCGCGACACCATGTCAGAAACTATCATCGCAAGTCGAGCGCAATTACATGCTGCCAAACCCCGAAAGCGCGGCAACTCGCGGGAGCTTTACACAACACACCTGCACCACTCGCTACTCCAGCCAGACTCCCTCTCTGCTCAGCCCGCGCTCCACGCGACAGAGTTAACACTACCAAAGATCCTACACACTTTGATTCTTCACACGACCTATCGATGTAATCGTTCGATAGCAGTTTTCCCTAGGCAAGACCCAGCGTAAAAATACAAATAATATTTGCGAAACAAACCAATTATACATCGACATAAATGCATAAATATATATATACAAATAGTAAAACAATTACAATATTCGAAGACACAGAAATGTTATATATTCAGGTAACAAAAATAAGGAAAACAAATTTATAGTACAATAGATGGAAATAGGAGGATATGCATTTCCGGCGTTACAAGCCGTCCAAAAGAATATACCAACAAGCACGGTTTCAAGCAACGCTCTGACCATGAATCCCTGAATGTTGCAGCCTAGAAAATGAACGCATCGACAGTACACTTGATAAAGGTGTCTGAACTAAATAAAATGAATCACGTTGGCAGCATGTGGCGTCGACATTAAGAGAAATATGCCGCCAGGCCCAGCGATTGGCGGAAGAGAAGTGGTGCTTTGTCAGACGGTCCCAATTGTCAAGCTGACGCTAATATTAACCACCCCGTCACCTGACTGGTCAGTAGGGTTTCGTCCAAAGTACAGCGTTTGGATATTATCTTAATATCGTTGGGTATTGCGGTCCCTGTGTTGTTCAGAAGTACAATGCAATGTGTCGTGCTGAAGCAGAAGCTACTTCGGTGACTACAGCTGTTATGAAATACATGAATTGTATTCACAGTTGCAAATGTGGACAACCGTCAAGTATAATGACGAAAATAGAGATTGTGCCGGACCAGGACTCGAACCCGTATTTCCCGATTGTCATGAGCGGTCGCCTTACCATTAGGCTAAATGTGCTCGAGGCACGGATAGCCCCAAACTTCCAAATTTCGCCAACCATGTGTCAACAACCTGCACTCGAACTTCCGTTATGTGTCTTCTCTTACATGGAAGACATTTTACATGAAATTCGCTTGCCCAGTGTCGTCGGATAAAAAAGATATTGCAGTATCCGTGATGTTCAGTAGTACGACGCAATGTTCCTTCACCATGCATGTATGTTGCAAGTTTAGCTCTGACCGTGACTTGTGCAGGGATTTTCATTGTCGTCACTACATTACGTCGGGTGGTTATAATTAAACTTCCTTATTTAACAGGTTATAACATGCAAACTAATTACCGTAACATTAATGTCAAGGATTTGGGGAAGAGAAATAATTCAGAATCAATTCAATTGAAGTACTTTTAATGTGCTGCTATGGTACACCATACTATTACATACCGGTACCATTACTGCTACAATTAGGGCTCAATATGGGCCCATAAGAGTTTAAGAAGAGTGTGAAAGCGCAAGATTGCATTCTACAAAGCAGAACGAAGCATTTCTGTGGGTATGCTGGCTCCATCTCTTGATGTGCTGCGCTTCAGATCAACACATGTGTGAATGTTCCCCTGGTAAACCCTGTCCTTCAGGGTAGCACCCCAACCAGAAACCATGGGGAGTGAGATCATGTGATTATGCCGGCCAAGCATTGGGAAACGATCGGATGATAATTCGAATAACTCGGTAATTCTGCGTCTTCACCTCACCGTCAAAGGAAAATGAGCTTCGTCTGTCCATATAATGGTCAATGGCCAGATCTCATCAATCCTTGCGAGACAATGGACAACGAAGTCAACACGACGTTGTCCGTCCTGTGGTGCAAGCTGCCGTACGATATCGATCTTGTACGGATAATATTTGATAATGGTTCGAAGCACCGTCCGTACAGCGGACCACTGGATGTTCAACTGTCGTGACATACCACGCGCACTGCCTGACGATCGGGAAATGCGAGCAGCGTTGTCTATCATAGAAATAACGATTTCATCAACTACCTGTGGTCCAACCGGTCATCGGCCTCTTTCCGGAGCGACGCCCAGTTCTAAAGTTGATTCCAACTTCTTCATCATGTTCTGCACAGCAGACAGAAAAAAAGAGCTTTCTGTAATCTTTTCAGCCGGCGATATACTCGAAGTGCAGCTGCGTTATTACTGTTGTTTTGATAATAGAGCTTCACCAATAATGCCCTGCTCCTTTTTTCCAAGCTCATGTTGACACGTCAGAAAATGAGCATAGACTGGTTAGGTGTGTTGAGACTATAAATCACAATGACTGATAACGGCACCTAGTGGCCATTGATGGAACTGGACGCTGGCGCTGTGACGCATGGAAATCACGCACCCCCGACTCTGGACATTAATGCTTACCAAGTTTGGTACTCGTACGGTAGTTAGTTTCCGTGTTATAACGTATTAAATAGGGAAGATTTAATAATAAGCACCCGGTATAACTGATGGCTGTCCATGTTTGCAACTGCGAATACATTTCATGTACCCGCTTATTATGCTATCACAAATGTAACTTCCCCAGCTGACGGTGCATAGAGAGTCTTTAGATCTAGTTAATGATTTACAATGTGCGTAGTGATATTTTATATTATATTTGGTTATAGTCTCCACCATTTCTTTGCCTCTATAATTCAGCGAAGAATCCACTCTGTCCATCCATATTATCAACTCGCCTGAATACATGTCCATCCCATTTCCACTTCATTTCCACTGCATCTCCTGCCGCACTTTGTACTCCCCCTTTATTTCAATTTGTGTCTCTTCTAGTAAATCCCACAAAGCATTTTTTCGATGATAGGTGACAAGAAGGGACACGATGAAAGGACATGAGTTAAGACATCAGGTACTAGAGGAAGTTTTAGAGGGTAATTTTACAGGGAAACAAAGGTGGAATAGATCCAACAAATAAGACGTAGGTTGCAAGTGCTACGCTGAGATGAAGAGGTTGTGTAGGAGAGGAGTTCGTGGCGGGTCGCATCAAACCAATCAGAATACTGATGCCCCAAAAACCATAAGTCGAAACTGGTAAAAAGCATTGATTCTTAACTTCCAGAGTCAGATGCATAGGAATCTCAGATTGGAAACTGATTTAATTACGCAAAATCACTCTAGGCCAATTTTAAATTTATGTTGTTTTGTCTTCCACTGCCCATTGGACTGTTGGTTTCCACTGAACCAAATGTGGAAATTCTACCTGGTTCTACGTTTTTATTGCTACTCTTTTGTGTATTTTACTTACACATTATTTTTGTTTAGTTCTAATTAAGTTTCAGACCTACTTTCTAACATGTTCTGTGAACTTACTCTATTAGTTGATGTATCATGAGGCGAAGGGATTCAAGAATCACATAGAGTTAGAAAACATATGTGGAACCAAAAGAGTCATTAGACTCTGTTAATAATTTCAGAATAAAAACTCAGCTCGTGCGAAAATAGTACCAAAAAATAATCACTGAAAGACCTATGTTCTGCATGAGGCTGGTCACAACATTTAACATGTTATTTGCTACAGCAGTGGTGTGTTGGCAAGGTAGAAGAGTTGAAAATGGAGAACTTCGCTAAAGAACCAGCGCCCGGCAGCACAATACCCCATTGTGCAGCATTACAAGGGAGCCGACCAGCCATTAATCACACACGACCTGTTCTGCACGCAAACGTTCGGGGCCATGTGTTTGCTTTGACAAAGCACGTCTTTCTCATTATGCATACGGAGCCGTCGGCATACACTGTAAATTTAGCATGAACTGAATTTTGATTCTCCCACATCAAATGAGAACATCTCTGCCTTCTATTTGAAGAGAATTTAACCAGCGTCCATTATACTAATTATTTGTCCTTCCAATTGCGTAGGTCAGTTCCATTTACAATGACATGGCGTTTCATCTATTCTATAGAATTAATCTTATCGGACTAATAAGATACGTACTGAAAGGGAGACATATACTTTTACGTGCTACGTATCAGATTAACAAACAATTATGTGCGTGACAACACACGTTACAATCGGATTTACCGTACTCGAAAGAATTATTTATTTCGAGCTCCACAGCTTGTAAGTATCTTAAATTAGTCACGCTTTACCTCCAAAAGCTGGTGCAAAAATAAGTCTATTAGCTTCATGTTTCGATCATCTGATCATCTTCAGGTATGATAGAATTATTTACAACGGCCTACATGGTGACTTGCATAGTCAGATAAAATACAAACCTTTTGCACCATTTGCTACAATCGGGCTCCATTCTTCTGTGTGAAATGCAGGCTGTTGTTGATATGACTAAGAGGAAAGGAAGATTAAGGTGTAACGTTCAGTCGTCGTCGAAAGAGGCAAAGAGCAAGCTCGGAAAGATTCAAGAATGTGGAAGAAAGTCGGCGTGTTTTTTCTAATATTGTCATCAGCTTTATCCTCGTTCTTCATGTATCGCGAAATATCCTCTGCAAAGTCGATATCCTCTGCATATTCGATATCCACTGAAGGTAGAGAAAACATTAGTAGGATACCATCCAGATTTTGTCGGTCTTCTGACTTGTTTGATTCGGCCATAAATTCTCCTTCCATATCACTACGCCAACTTCATCACTCAGTGCAGCACAAAAACCCTACATCCTCAGTTACTCGTATTTGTTGGGTATTGGCAAATCTCTGTCTTGGTCTGCAGTTGTTACTCTCCACAGCTCCCTCCAGCATCATCTATGTTACTCCCTGATGTCATAACACATGCCCTATGATACTGCCCTTTCTTTCTGTCATAGTTTTCCACGCTCCTTTCATCGTCTATTCTGAGGAGAATCTCTTCATTCCTTATGAGTTCTTATATTTTCAAAGTTCTTCTTCAGCATCCCATATCAAACCCTTATCAATGACGTCAACATCACAATGTGACACACAATGGCCCCTCCCATGCTCCTCCCCATCTCCATACCCCTCCCCCTCTTCTTTCCAGCCAATAACAGTGTATTATCAAAACGAAACAGCAAATCACGGTGTATGTTTTAGTGGCCATTAAAATGAATCAACCAGCTACACTGTAGCGCCGCAGCACCCATCTTGGTTGTGCTCAAAGCTATTCGAACGATCTCAACTTTTTTTACATCATGATCAAAATAATTTATCCAAAAAATTACGTGAAAGACATAGCTCACAGTATTTCCACGACTAAAATACGTCAGCAGAACACACACACATACCCACATACGTGCACAATGTTTAAGCAATGAAAGTACAGAATAAAATTGAAATGTCAGTTGTACGATTAGGAAATTTATTCGCCTTACCAATTTCAACAAATTAATCTGTCGTCTTCACAAACCTACAAAATCCGCGGTATTATAAATCATTAGAACGTGGCGATACATCTACGTAAAATATAAGAAATATATCATAAAAAGCTTACTTAATATTGGTTTATCAAATGTCAATAACTTCTTCATAGATGCATAGTGCCATGACAGGTCGAAAACTGGATATATTGTATATGTTAACTTTAAACACAGATTTATAATTTACAGTAAATAAATCACATTTATGTACATAGACAAGTTGTTGTGCTGTCATCAAAAAACAGATAGAAAATCATGCAAAAATTTGAGTGAAGTATATAGGAATTTATGTATAACGGATATGAGTAACATGGCACATTGTTCCACGAAATATTATGGTGTTATTTTTCTGTGAAGACGATACTGACATCGCCATTAAGTAAGTTTTTGCAACAGACTTTTTTATACTTTACATACATGTATGGCCAAGTTCCAGTGATTTATAATATCCCAGATTCTCTTCTGAAGATGACAGAATAAACTAAATCGAAATAAACTTCCTAATTGTGCAACTGATGACTGAATTTTACTCTGAAATATTTCAGCAATTCATAAAATGCGACGTTTACGATGTCACAATGATATTTTCCAGACACATACACACACACACACACACACACACACACACACACACACACACACATGTACACATACATCCACATACACACACACGCACGAACACACACACACACACACACACACACACACTCAAAAAATGTGTTTCTAAATTCTCAAATTTAAGTGCCGCAATACCATTTTCATGTCTTAATGGCAAATAACAGGCTACACAGTTTTTTGACGTTTCATGTATGATCTAAATGATGCACTGTACCAGACCAAGCTTGAAGTACCAGAAAAGACACGTTGGCAAAAAGTATTATGCTAAGTAGACAAGTGTACTAACAGATAGGCAGTCAGAATTACGGCCAGCCACTGGAAGGATGTAAAAATTAACTCCATTTTTAGAGCTACACTTGGTGTAAGCCACGGTTGTGAGGTAACGGACGAGTTGTGGCGCCCTGGAAATATTCTGAGTTCGGAGTTGGCGTGCCGTGCGGGGGCCTATCGGCGGGCCGCTGGCCGGCGGCAACCACATGGTGAGCTGAGCATGAGGGATAGCCCCAGCACGTGGTCCATCGGCCATGTGGCTGGGATTTATTTATTTATTTAGCGTATGGCTCATAACATCACAGTAAAAATTACAGAAACAACACGATTAAAAAAAATCACATATGTATAAACAGAGCAATAAATAACAGTTTGTATATAAGGACACCGCCAATTGTAAAGTTACACTCACAGAAGACCAGTCACAAGCAGACGTCCAGCTTAGATAGTAAATAGTCGATTGCCTCTTGGGTCGCCATTAGGAAATCTTGTGGGTCACCCTCGTATGCCCTTAGTGGGCATTCCTGCACGATGTGTTTGACCGTCTGTCTCTCAGCGCCACAGTCGCAAGCGGCCGCAGGAAGTTTACCCCATCTGTGTAAGGAGTCGGCATATCTCCCACAGTTGGTTCTGATGCGATTAAGAGTTGACCAAACTTTGCGAGAGCAATCAAATCCTTTTGGTTTACTAAAGATGCATGGCATACTGTGGCAGTTTACTACTGTTCTGCTCTCCCATTCCTCTTTCCATCGGTCATTTATTTTGAAGTTGGTTTGGTGCAGAGCCTGTGCGGTCTTTAGTGGAGGATACCTAGACCGGAGTCGGTTTCCTTGGATGTCGTGAGTATCTTCATGGATTTGTAATTGAGGGTTGGTCATGATTTTTTGAAATTCTCTAACCAGAGCGTGTTCACGGCGCAGGTTAGGAGGGGCTATGTTACTGAGAACGGGCAGCCACACTGTAGGAGTTGGCCTGATTGTGCCTGATATAATACGCATTGTTGCATTAAGTTGGCTATCTACCATGTGTGTGTGTTTGCTGTTGAGCCACACTGGGGCACAGTATTCTGCCACTGGATACACCAAGCCAAGTGCGGATGTTCTTAAGGTAGATGCTGTGGAGCCCCAAGTGGTGCCACAGAGCTTCTGCAATATGTTGTTGCGTGTTTTAAGTTTCGCTGCAGTTTTCGTCAGGTGTTCTTTGAATGTTAGTAAAGTTAGTTCGCCTCCACGTGGTGCACCCTGGGTAACGCTAAATGAACTAACACAACTGGCGGCAGACCGAACGAAGAATTCCTGCCCCACATCACAGTGTGTCTGGGAATTGCATGGTGACGCTGTTTCGATGAAAGAGACTTATATGCCGAGAGTGCCAAAGGTGGCGGACTTCGTGAAACCATCATGGCAGACATTTCACAATTCGTATAGAAATTAACAGTAGCCAGAGGAATCACGATACCTCAAAAAGAAACATGTACATTACCATTATTTGTACGACGATTCTGACGGTGTAATCAAATTGCCAATATCTTTAGTAGTTTAAAGTTTAGTATCTGAATGTAAATTACACAAGTAACACCCAGCAACGATTTTCCAAAGTCTAAACGGTCCATCAGATTTTGTCAATCGACATGTCTGTAGAAAGCTATTAGTGTAAACCTAAATTCGTATAAATTACAGGCATGTAACTTGAATAGTACATGCGTTATTGGAGGTCAAAGTGGCCGATTACTATCGATCGCGTCAGGCCATAAGTACTCCACAGTTACACGAAAGGTCGGTAGCGGCATGCTTATAAATATATTTATTCATCTATGTCTTTGTTTATATCTGATATATACTGTTCATGAAGAAACTGGTTAAATATTGACTGTGTTTTATAAACCACAGATACATTAGGCTACTGGCCTATCTTTTGTTTCTATTCATCTGATATATGTTTATTTGATTTATTTATGTATTTAATAATGTGTGTTAGATCGTGTTTATGGTCCAGCCGTAGGAATATTTACTTAATTTCAAGTTATTTAAATGTAAATCCAGTATTTCGAATGTGTTTCAAAATGGTTGTGAGTGTGCATTGGCTTGGAGACATGACGGGAGCGCTATCGCCAATCACAGCGCTCGTTACTAAGGGAGGCGACTACCGAAGTGAATGGAGGGCAGTTCTGAACAGTGCGGAGGACACGGGGAGTTCTGGACAGTACGGCACAGGACATGGGAAGTGCTGGATGCGACGGCGCGACGGACGCACGGTCACGAGAGAGACTTGGAGAGTGTGGAGTGGTTTGCGCGAGGTCGCAGCAAATAGAAATACTTTGGAGTGCCGACTTGTGCACTTGTGAGATTTCCGTGTCTTTAGAAGTGAATATCTCGCGAGCTATGCTGTTGTTCATAGCTAATTACGTGCAGTAGGAATGTATTGTTTCCATGTTATTCAACTTATATTTTATTTAATTGCTGGACCATCGACACCAATAAGTGTTTTGCAGGAATATACCACATTCTCAAAAGTACTTCTACTATCGTACTCATCATTTAAAGTCGTTAAGATAGTATCTGTAGATTTTATTTAATTGATATCTTTCATTTATAAACTACTATGTTGTATTAAAAATTCGCAATTGCCGAGTGATAGGGACCTTCGATTCATGTGTATATTCATATTGTATACTGTAGGCTCAGCAGTATTTGGCTTGTAATACGTAGTCAAGGGTCACCACACCATATCATTCACATTTTTTATTATTAGAGAGCCCGCACGATGGACACTTAAATTACATAGTTTCAAATCTAAATTGTTCTGTGTTAAGATGATACCTCTATACATAAAATGAGGAAGGGCTGTTGGCGTTTCAGTGTGATTCTATATTATTGGTGGTTCTTCCAGTGAAATGCCATCACTTCACATTTTTACAATTTTTCAGTAATTTTACACCTTAACAAGCACCATTTTAGGAGGGAAGACGATAATAAATGAGGTTCCACACCAGAAAAATGTAATCTATGATATTTATTGATGATTATGGTTTTCAGTGCAAGTGACTCAGGGCTACTCGAGTTTAGGTACAAAAACAACTTTCGAGGAAAGCTGCAATATTTAGCAGTCAGAACTATGACACCAAGACTCTCTAAAGCGTGAGAAGATTGTATTTCCCATAATCAGATGCTAAAGAATACAAAAATCTAATCAAAATAAGTGACAAAAAACACACAACATTAGAAAACGCGGCTGGCCGGTGTGGCCGTGCGGTTCTAAGCGCGTCAGTTTGGAACCGCGTGACCGCTACGGTCGCAGGTTCGAATCCTGCCTCGGGCATGGATGTGTGTGATATCCTTAGGTTAGTTAGGTTTAAGTAGTTCTAAGTTCTAGGGGACTGATGACCTCAGTAGTTAAGTCCCATAGTGCGCAGAGCCATTTAAACCATTTTTTTAGAAAACGCGAACGAACTGACCATATGGAATCTCAAGAAGGAAGGAAGGAAAAAGGTGTTTTGAATGACACTAAAACTGCATATTTTCGTAATAAACAAGGAAGCGTCTTACTACAACTTTTTAGCACATGTTCATTTTGTTGAAGACATCCATAGTAGATGTTGAAATCTAGGTCAATGCACCAAATATTTATGTGCAACCGGTCGGCTGTTTAATCTCACATTGAAACTAATATATGGTTTCTGAATAAAACCCTTGTTCAGAATTATACTACATCATGTTTACAGAGACGGCAGCGGAACAAGACAGGCAACTTCGCGAATAGTAATGGTGAAATAAGACAGATATCGCACGGTGTCAATGTGCTGAATGGTTCTGCTTGTATCCTAAAGGCGCAACAACTGTTGGTGATTGGGTCCCGTATAAAGGCCGCCCTTCGCTAAAAATGAGTCCCTATTAAAATGATGCAATCTGACTACTCTCTGTTACAGTTTCTCAGACACCTAACCCTAAATAGCGCAACGGATGCTACATTTTATACCTGTAATAAATTAATATTGCCCACTAGTTAACTGTAGCGGTACTGTAATCAAATTGAATCTTTCCAACAACATTTAGTTTCCCTCTGATTAGCAAGATACAGACCCAAACTTTTGCATTCATACACAAAATGATTATGCTTAATCGTGTCGATCTTGTAATGCCAACGCATGACAAGACATGTGATCAGAATATGATGCAACTGTCTTCTCGAAGAGACTTACCTTAGTTACTTCCACATCAAACATTATCGCGCAGTTCACTGGAACACTGGATAATGTGTGTGTGTGTGTGTGTGTGTGTGCGCGTGTGTGTGTGTGTGTGTGTGTATTCGTCAACATATATATATATATATATATATATGTGTGTGTGTGTGTTCTAGTGAACTGCCATCACTTCATATTTTTACAATTATTCAGCAATTTTTTCACCTTGGCAAGCACCATTGTAGGAGGGAAGACAATAATTGTATATATATATATATATATATATATATATATACTCCTGGAAATGGAAAAAAGAACACATTGACACCGGTGTGTCAGACCCACCATACTTGCTCCGGACACTGCGAGAGGGCTGTACAAGCAATGATCACACGCACGGCACAGCGGACACATCAGGAACCGCGGTGTTGGCCGTCGAATGGCGCTAGCTGCGCAGCATTTGTGCACCTCCGCCGTCAGTGTCAGCCAGTTTGCCGTGGCATACGGAGCTCCATCGCATTCTTTAACACTGGTAGCATGCCGCGACAGCGTGGACGTGAACTGTATGTGCAGTTGACGGACTTTGAGCGAGGGCGTATGGTGGGCATGCGGGAGGCCGGGTGGACGTACCGCCGAATTGCTCAACACGTGGGGCATGAGGTCTCCACAGTACATCGATGTTGTCGCCAGTGGTCGGCGGAAGGTGCACGTGCCCGTCGACCTGGGACCGGACCGCAGCGACGCACGGATGCACGCCAAGACCGTAGGATCCTACGCAGTGCCGTAGGGGACCGCACCGCCACTTCCCAGCAAATTAGGGACACTGTTGCTCCTGGGGTATCGGCGAAGACCATTCGCAACCGTCTCCATGAAGCTGGGCTACGGTCCCGCACACCGTTAGGCCGTCTTCCGCTCACGCCCCAACATCGTGCAGCCCGCCTCCAGTGGCGTCGCGACAGGCGTGAATGGAGGGACGAATGGAGACGTGTCGTCTTCAGCGATGAGAGTCGCTTCTGCCTTGGTGCCAATGATGGTCGTATGCGTGTTTGGCGCCGTGCAGGTGAGCGCCACAATCAGGACTGCATACGACCGAGGCACACAGGGCCAACACCCGGCATCATGGTGTGGGGAGCGATCTCCTACACTGGCCGTACACCACTGGTGATCGTCGAGGGGACACTGAATAGTGCACGGTACATCCAAACCGTCATCGAACCCATCGTTCTACCATTCCTAGACCGGCAAGGGAACTTGCTGTTCCAACAGGACAACGCACGTCCGCATGTATCCCGTGCCACCCAACGTGCTCTAGAAGGTGTCAGTCAACTACCCTGGCCAGCAAGATCTCCGGATCTGTCCCCCATTGAACATGTTTGGGACTGGATGAAGCGTCGTCTCACGCGGTCTGCACGTCCAGCACGAACGCTGGTCCAACTGAGGCGCCAGGTGGAAATGGCATGGCAAGCCGTTCCACAGGACTACATTCAGCATCTCTACGATCGTCTCCATGGGAGAATAGCAGCCTGAATTGCTGCGAAAGATGGATATACACTGTACTAGAGCCGACATTGTGCATGCTCTGTTGCCTGTGTCTATGTGCCTGTGGTTTTGTCAGTGTGATCATGTGATGTATCTGACCCCAGGAATGTGTCAATAAAGTTTCCCCTTCCTGGGACAATGAATTCACGGTGTTCTTATTTCAATTTCCAGGAGTATATATATATATATATATATATATATATATATATATGTTTGTGTGTGTGTGTGTGTGTGTGTGTGTGTGTGTGTGTATTCGTCAACATGTATAAATGGATCCAATGGAGCACACTATTTCACAAAATAAGAAAGTAAATTTTGTATACAAGACTCATCCAACAAAATGTCTTTCTTCCATTACTCCATAGGCCGGGTTTAATGGCTTCGGTTTTTCTGTCTCGTGTATTTGCATCACTGGTGAATGGTTTGGAACCACAGCTCGCCTTGCAGTTTCCTGCTTGTGGAGCACCTTCCATGTTGTTTTGATGCTATCAATGACCGCAAGTGCGACATTCAGTTCTGGAGCGACTTCTCCGGCTGTCGTTCTCTTATTCTTCGTCACAGTCCTCTTCAGTGACCGTCTGTCACGATCACTCAATACATACTTTCTTCCGCATTGTGACTTAGCGAATAATGTTTTCCCGCTTTCCCTTGAAACGTCCCCTTTGAACAATTTATACAGAACTGTGCTTAAACTGACACGCAATATTTTTAGCGCAACGCAATCTGACTATCAAAGATCCCTGCAAAAGAATGGCCCTGAGTAACATTAAACTACACCTTTCAAAAATCACTTACAAAAATCTTCATTACTCGAACTACTGCAATACAGCGAGCACCACTACTGCCAGCTAAATAAAAGATTCAAACTACGGAAGGCACTAACTACTGATAGAGATAGTTAGCAAATGAAAGATATTAATAGAGAACAAACAATGTATTTACCTTAATATCATCACAAGTCATAATATATGTAATTTCAAAACTCCGCCATCTCTCTCCTTACATCCACCACTGCTGGCGGCTCACCTCTAACTGCACAACGCTACGCGCTGTTCACATCCAGCTGCCGCTGCCTAACACTACAATGGCAGACAACAATGCCAACTAGCCACAGACTGCACACAGCACAGCCAGTGATTTTCATACAGAGAGCGCTACGTGGCGGCGGCGTTACCAATATAAGAACCTAAACAGCCTACTTACATAAAGAAAACATAAACAGCCTACTTACACCCTGTATGCCATATAAACCTTCGATATGGTGGCTCTTGAAGCACCAAACACTTCAGATATCTTGGTTAGGGAAAAACTGCTATACGAGCATCAACGACATTCCCACCTTTCAGTGCACCTAGCTCCGGCATAATGCACTCACATTTACACAGAACACTGTTCGGGCCACGACTGACTCTTGCAACGTATCGAGAACATTTCGGAGGTGCCGTTCGTGATCAAATACAACAGCACAAGCTGCATTACTTACAGATGTTTTCACATACAGTGAGATGACAAAAGTCACGGAGAAGCGAAACGGCCGGCCGGTGTGGCCGAGCGGTTCTAGGCGCTTCAGTCTGGACCCGCGCGACCGCTATGGTCGCAGGTTCGAATCCTGGCTCGGGCATGGTTGTGTGGGATGTTCTTAGGTTAGTTAGGTTTAAGTAGTTCTAAGTTCTAGGGGACTGATGACCTCAGGTGTTAAGTCCCATAGTGCTCAGAGCCATTTGAACCCAGTTTGGAAGTAGCGATACGCGACATATATTGACAGCGTAGTATCGCGTACACAAGTTATGAAAGGGCAGTGCTTTGGCGAATCAGTTCTTTGAACTCAGGAGATTTATGTGAAAACGTTTCCGATGTGATTGTGGCCGCACGACGGGAATAAATTGACCTTGAACGCGGAATGGTAGTTGGGGCTATACACGTGGGCCAGTCCACGTCGGTTATCGTTAGAGAATTCACTGTTCCGAGATCCGCAGTGTCAAGAGTCTGTCGAGAATACCTAGTTAGGTATACATATCAGGCATTCTTCTCACCACGGACAGTGCAGAGGCCGACGGTCTTCACTTAACGACCGACAGCAACGGAATTCGCGTACAGTTGTCAGTAACAGACAAATAACACTGCAAGAAATAACTGCTGAAAACAATGTGTGACGTACGACGAACTTATTCCTTAAGAAAGTGCTGCGAAATATGGCGTTAATGGGCTATGGCAGGAGACGACCGGCGCGAGTGCCTTCGCTAACAGCCCATCACCTGCAGGGCCGCTCTTTGGCTCGTGACCATATCGGTTGGACCCTAGACGGCTGGTACACCGTGTTCTGGTCATATGAGTCCCGATTTCAGATTGTAAGAGCTGTTGGTAAAGATCGAGTGCAGTGCAGACCCTACAAAGTCATGGAACCAGGTTGTCAAGAAGGCACTGTGCAACCTGGTTGTGGGTCCCTAATGGTGTGGGATGTTGTTATAGGGAAATTGTTATGTGCGGATATTTGTTGACCATCTGCAGCCATTCATTAACGTCATGTTATGGATGACAATGCTCTCTGTCATCAGACCGATATTGTTTGCGGTTCGTTTAAAGAACATTCTGGACAGTTCGAGCGAATGATTTGGCCACGCACATCGCCCCACATGACTCCAATCGAACATTTACCAGACAGAATCCAGTCGTCAGTTCGTGCACAAAATCCTTCACCGGCAACATTTCAGCAATTATAGATGGATGTAGAGGTAGCATGGCTCAATATTTTTATAGGGGACGTCAAACGAAATGTGTAGTCCATGCCACATAGCGTTGCTGAACTACGCCGGGCAAATGAATGTCCTGCTCGACATTACAAGTTACCCCATGACTTATGTCACCTAGAATTCATCCACGAAAGAAGTGGCTTACAAAACACCCGTTTGTACGATTCGTAAGTACTGTCACTGAGCCTGGGACTCTTACCAAATAGGATTAATAGAAGAGACAGAGAAGATCCGACGAAGAACATCGCGTTTCGTCACGGGACCGTATAATTCGCGCGAGTGCTTTACCATTAAGCTGAGCAAACTCCAGTGGCAGGTGCTAAGAGACAGATGCCGTGCATCATGCAGAGGTTTACTGTTGAAACTTCTAGAGCATATGTTCCAAAAAGGGATCGGGTAGGATAGTATTTCCTATCACAAATGTCTCGCTAGAGTACCCCAGTGAAAAAATAAGAGAAATTAAAAATATTCTTACGTAAAATGAATACATTAAAAAATTTCATGGACTTATTCTCCTAAACGAAAGAAGTTGGTCATAAAATAGACGAGAAGTTTCAGCAGTGAATATGCACTCTGAAAACTCTCGCACTTCAGGTTTGACTCTTTGGGCTCATTGCTATTTATAAGTACTGTAGTTAGGACTTGTTCGGTAAAGTTTTAATAAGGATACCAATGTGTAAAAATGTATCATTTCCATAAGTTTGGATCTCTGATCACTTTCAAATGTCCCACTTCACGGTGCTGTTCATCGTGGTAGAGCTCCACAGTGCATCTATCGAGAACGTTTTCTGGAGCAGTTCAGTCCATATTCGTCCTATTACAACAAAGACTGTGAGAAACTGCTACGTCTAGAAGCTAAAGGGCTGACTGGTGCTCCTTGGCAGGGCAGCAGGTCTGTGACTGAGCGAGGTCGTACTGTGGCTAGCACACTGGACTCGTATTCTGGAGAACGACGGTTCAAACCAGTGTCCGGCCATTCAGTTTTAGGTGCCTGCTTCTCTCTACCGTTCCAATTTCGAAAGGCGCGCGAGAAAAACGAGCAGTTACATTTTTTCTGTAGGAGCCCTATGAAGTGACGACTGGTGCCAATGGAATGTATTGGCAATTGGAGAAGAAAATTGGTATTTGAAATTTCATGAGAAGATCCCGTCGCAACGAAAAATCCCTTTCTTTTAATGATGTTGTTGTTGTTGTCTTCAGTCCTGAGACTGGTTTGATGCAGCTCTCCATGCTACTCTATCCTGTGCGAGCTTCTTCATCTCCCAGTACTTACTGCAACCTACATCCTTCTGAATCTGCTTAGTGTATTCATCTCTTGGTCTCCCTCTACGATTTTTTCCCTCCACGCTGCCCTCCAATGCTAAATTTGTGATCCCTTGATGCCTCATAACATGTCCTACCAACCGGTCCCTTCTTCTTGTCAAGTTGTGCCACAAACTCCTCTTCTCCCCAATTCTGTTCAATACCTCCTCATTAGTTATGTGATCGACCCATCTAATCTTCAGTATTCTTCTGTAGCACCACATTTCGAAAGCTTCTATTCTTTTCTTGTCCAGACTTTTTATCGTCCATGTTTCACCTCCATACAAGGCTACACTCCATACAAATACTTTCAGAAACGACTTCCTGACACTTAAATCTATACTCGATGTTAACAAATTCTGCAGAAACGATTTCCTTACCATTGCCAGTCTACATTTTATATCCTCTCTACTTCGACCATCATCAGTTATTTTTCTCCCCAAATAGCAAAACTCCTTTACTACTTTAAGTGTCTCATTTCCTAATCTAATTCCCTCAGCATCACCCGACGTAAGTCGACTATATTCCATTATCCTCGTTTTGCTTTTGTTGATGTTCATCTCAGCCACTCCAATTCACGTATCATGTCTGTGGCACTATCTCCCATACTTCGCGATAATACAAAACGAGCTGCCCGTATTTGAACTTTTTCGCTGTCACCCGTCAGTCTCACCTGATGCGGATCCGGCACTGGACAGTAGTACTCCAGAATAGGTCTCCTTAGTAGACCTGTTGCACCTTCTAAGTGCTCTGCCAGTGAATCACAATGTTTGGTTGGCTCTACCCACAACATTATCTATGTGATTGTTCCAGTTTAGGGTTCAAAATGGTTCAAATGGCTCTAAGCACTATGGGACTTAACAACTGAGGTCATCAGTCCCCTAGACTTATAGCTACTTAAACCTAAATAACCTAAGGACATCACACACATCCATGCCCGAGGCAGGATTCGAACCTGCGACCGTAGCCGCAGCGCGGTCCTGGAATTAAGTGCCTAGAACTCCTCGGACACAGCGGCCGGGCAGTTTATGGTATTTGTAATTGTAATACCTGAGTATTTATTTGAATTTACTGCCTTCATATTTGTGCGACTTACCGGGTAGTCGAAATTTTGCGGATTTCTTTTACTACCCCTGTGAATAACTTCAAACTTTTCTTTATTCAGGTTAGTTGCCACTTTTCGCACCATACAGATATCTTACCTAAATCATTTTGCAATTCGTTTTGCCCATCTAATGACTTTACAAGACGCTAAATGACAGCATCATCTGCAAACAATCTAGGACGGCTACTGAGATTGTCTCCTATGTCGTTAATATAGATCAGGAACAATAGAGGGCCTATAACACTTCCTTGGGGAACGCCGGATATTATTTCTGTTTTACTCTATGGCTTTACATCTATTGCTACGAACTGTGACCTTTCTGACAGGAAATCACGAATCGAGTCGCACAGATAGGGCGATATTCCATAGACACGCAGTTTGGTTAGAAGATGCTTGTGAGGAACGGTGTCGAAAGCCTTCTGGAAATCTAAAAATATGGAATCAATTTGACATCCCCTGTCGATAGCAGTCATTACTTCATGGGTTTAAAGTGCTAGATGTGTTTCGCAAGAACGATATTTTCTGAATCCATGCTGGCTACGTGTCCACAAATCGATTTGTTCTAGGTACTTCATAATGTTCGAATACAGTATATGTTCCAAAACCTTACTGCAAATCGACGTCAGGCGGCCGATCTGGCCGAGCGGTTCTAGGCGCTTCAGTCTGGAACCGCGCGACCGCTACGGTCGCAGTTTCGAATCCTGCCTCGGGCATGGATGTGTGCGATGTCGTTAGGTTAGTTAGGTTTACGTAGTTCTCAGTTCTAGGGGACGGATGACCTCAGATGTTAAGTCCCATAGTGCTCAGAGCCATTTCAGCAAAATCGATGTTAGTGATTCTTCCTACTTCCCATTTTGGGTATTGGTGTGACTTGAGCTATTTTCCAGTCTTTAGGTACGGATCTTTCTGTGACCGAGTGGTTATATATAATTGCTAAATAGGGAGCTATTGTATCAACATAGTCTGAGAGGTACCAGACTGATACATAATTTGGATCGGAAGCCTTGCTTTTGTTAAGCAATTTAAACTGCTTTGCGACACTGAGGAGGACGCAATAAGAACTTGTGCTCCATCTCTAATGTCCTCGATGTCGACGGGTCGTGAAACCCGGTTTTCCTTCCTTCCTTCCTTCATGGTTTGTGGGCAGTGTGTATGAAAGCCTGCGCCGTAGATACATGTTACGCTATGAACAGTAGGGTCGCCATGTGGAGCTGCTGCTCTAGAAAAAAATGGTTCAAATAGCTCTGAGCACTATGGGACGTAACATCTGAGGTCATCAGTCCCCTAGAACTTAGAACTACCTAAACCTAACTAACCTAAGGACATCACGCATATCCACGCCCGAGGCAGGATTCGAACCTGCGACCGTATCAGTCTCGCGGTTCTGGACTGAAGCGCCTATAACCGCACGGCCACCGCTGCCGTCGCTGCTAAGAGCAAACGGGTCAGTGCTCATAGCCACCACTGTGTGCGTACTGTGGTGTGGGAGATTTGAAAGTGATCTGATCTTCGTACTTGTACTGGGTGTCCCAGAAATTTTGCTGTAGAGGATGTCTTCGGGAACACATCGAGGATAGACAACCGTGTCCACAAATGTCATCTACCGACGCTACAGAGTGTAAGTTATAGGCGCCGACACCTGTCACTAGACCATCCCTTCGGCAGCAAATGTGACTTTGTACGCTGAATGACCGTAGGCGGAACGTCTTCGTAATATTGCTAGTGATTAGTGACCGCGACTAATTGCCACGATCGTCAGTACAGAACACGGTGCTAGCTTCTGCGTGGAATGCGATGCTCAGTGTATCACGGTTTTGGACACGGGCTTCATCTGCAATTTATTTTTGTCCTGGAAATTTTTTTTTTTCGGAAATATTCATCTGCCGAGGCAGCGTAGTATAGAATTCATGGGAGACAAGGCCTGTCTACGCAGCAGCTAGCTCGATCGTCTCCACTGCTGATCCGGTCATGTCAATCAGTCACCATCACTGAGTAACAAACAACATTGCGAGGCGTTTCGCTTACGGTTCGTCAGCGCACGAAGTCACGTTTGCTGCTGAAGGGGTGTTCTGGCGGCGTGGTCAAGTGCTTATAATTTCGACACTCTGTAGCGTCGTTGGATTTTTTTTTCTGCATCCGGTTCCTATCCTCGATTACTTCGTCAAGACACACTCTACAGCCCCTCGAAGCTAGTCACAACATTTCTGGGACATTCTGTATATCTAACTTGCCAAATAGCACATAAATATACATCTGTGTTGCAAGAGAATTTCTTTAGAAAGGCTATACACTACCATGTACTGCACATCGTTCACGGGCGCACGTAAATTCATGTACAGTTTACCTGTCCGGGCAGCTGCCTCGGATTGCATGCCATGGTTATTCCGACATTTGGCCTACTTCCATAGAAAAATCGCAGCAGCTATGGAAGTAAAGTCACAAAGCGTCCGCAGACACATACAATAATTTCTTCCTTTAACGACGAGCCGGAGTAGCATACACCAAGCAAATGGTACGTGAACTGCATCGATCAGCTGTATGGTAGTAGGCGAGTATGGTCCCAGGTCCGGTGTATCAGGAAAGCATTGTGATCACGCAAAAAAAAAACTGAAACAAAAATAAATAATAAAATACCGTAAGGCATTATACAAATAAAGGAATATAATTCGTTAGCTTTACCAGAGGAATTAGCTTTGGGGCATACAAAATTAATCTAGATAAAAAATTTGAGTGTACTCATATTGCTCGTTTACTGGATGCAATCTGTTTGCTGTCAAGCATTTGCATGTTGGAGTTTGCTGCGTATAGCGAGTTAACGCGTATCCTATCTATATGTTAAGGGGCTCCGGAAAGGTTCAAAATCATAAAAAGTTCAATTTTTACTTTTTTGCGTTTTCTGATTCTGCAGACTATTGCCTTTTAATAGATATATAATTTATTCAATTCCGAAGGCTACAACTATTTTTAAATTTTTTTTGAAATGTGTTCTACATGGGCGTGACCCACTGTGGCGCTGTTAAACTGCTGTCAAATGGTGTTATTGCTAACGTCCGTGTTCATCAGGTACATTTTAGTGATGTGAGATAAAGTATGTGTTGTGGCTAACCTGTGATGGTTCAATATATATCGCTGGTGTGATTGTCGATTGTTTCACGTTTATTTACTCTGTCGTTATCTTGAAAATATTCGTAATTAATTCTGTTTCTCGAGTCTCTGTTTTGTTGAAGTATAATAATGAGTAAAAGTAAAGTTATTAGAAATCCTCTGAAGGCTTTTAAGAAAAGGAGAAATGTTGGAAAGCCAAAGTTATTTAGAAATATGGGAATGAAGATACGTTATAACATGGTACGAGCGATGCTTGTTTTAGACAAGGAACGCCTTCGGGCTGCAGACAGGGCTGTAAAGAGTCTAGAAATACAAGCAAGAGTAAACAGGAGGAGGAACAAGAGGAAGCTGGAGGAGGAGTTTGCAGAGGATGAAGATAATCCATCCTATGGACCTGGAATGCACTAAAAATTAATCCAATCTTTGTCGCTCGATTCCCAAAACTTTTATTTTCTCATACTAATTACATGTTTTCTAAGGATCTTCCAAACATATTTGTTTCAAACTTTCAGTAAATGTTACACAGTACCTTCTGCATAATTTAACACAGCCTTTTTCCAAAAAAACTGTATATTTTTGAATATATAAGTAAAAAATTGCAAAAAAATGTTGTGAATTTTCATTACAATTGAAAAAAAATCATCTTTAGTAACTGAACTAAAACTTTGTAAAATCCCTGTGTTAAGTTGTAGCCCATATTCCAATAAATAATCTGTAAAAAGTTCAACTTCCTACCTCAAATACTTTGTGAGGAAAGATGTAATTTATAAGCGTTATTTTAACATTGCATGTATAGGGCGTTCCGGAGCCCCTTAATAAGCTCAGTGCGTGTTTTATCGTTCTTTCATTGCTGCATAATAACCTTGTTCATGACTGAAAAGGTCGTCGACCTCTGTCTAGTGATTAGCGCATATGTTTGTCAAATATTTATAATGGCGAACACAGCGAGTTTGTTTCCTGACCATTACAGCGGCGCTGGTATCTCGTTCAGTGGCAAAATCGGGATTATAGTTCATTCACCATCCACTGCAAACAAAGAGCTTGTGTTTCTGTAGCGCAAACATTTGAATAGTCGACAATGTACCTCAATATTTAACAGTCATCTTAATGTCTTTAGTACATGTCAGGTGTACGCCATGTTCGTTTGTGTGAAGAGCGTGACATAACAGTTTCTGGAAGTATTCAGTGTTTTGCACACACACCGAGCAAGACATCACAACATATATTCTTAGTGTCACAATATGCAGTATATGAGTAAGTATAGCAACTGTCTTTTACTGTGAACACAGTTTGGTGACTCGTGCAGCTGAAGACTATTGCAGGGGTGATTCAGCATGGATAATGAGACGTCATTGAAGTTTGTACCTTGTCCATCTGCATGAGAGGGTCGGCAATGTCCAGCTCTGACGATAGCTGATAGGAAAAACAAGTTATCTATAACAGTACCTTGTGCATCTGAAGAGTAGGCCAGTCAATCTTCAGCTCTGATTATACACTACAGCGAAAACTAATCTAGTGTGGATAACATATGAAAAGTGTTCACAACATCGCTTCACATACTGTTCACTTGTGATGACAATGCCTTTAATGTTCACAGTTAAATGATAGACCCATATAAAATGTCAGTTTACATAGAATACTGTGTAATGACATTGAACCACCTACGCGTTCCATCGACATAGGTTCTATCGCTGTCACATATCTCTCCATCAAGAGTTGCATGACAACGATTAAGAGAATCTTGTTAACTTCTTTACGTGGGTATTAAGACAGGAGAGTCTAGATGTATCATTTATCTGGTTATGAAGCCACATTTATCAATCATCAGCACGTAAACCGTCAAAGGATGCACTAATGCTCTGTTGACAGTCCCTGTTGGCTTCGTCAGGTGAGCTTCCATGGAGTGTAAACATGTGGTGTGGGATGGTGAACCATCCGCTCATAGACCCGTTTTTCATAGGCCAAATACTGAACTTGCCCAAGTATCGCAGCCTCCTAACACAGAACACGATTATCTACTACAGAAGATGTAAGGACAAGGATCAAAGAAAGTGGTAGTAATCAAAAACTTATGTTTTTTATTAAAGGAAATACTATATCTGGTGTCCCAGTTATTAATGGTACATGTCAATTACCAGATCCACCAATTATAATCCGTCCATCTTCGACGGATTCTAGAAGACGTTCCCCTACAGACGAGGAGCAACCTGTGGTACTATGATGGCTGTCCAGCCTAAAGTGCAAGAAACATGTCTTCACGAATTGTTTCCAAATCGTTGGCTTGAGGGTAGAGCACCTGTACCTTGGCTGGTCCTTTCCCCAGATTTGACGCTTGTAGGCTTTTTTCTGAGTGGAAAGCTGAAAGACGCTATCTACAAGGACATACCAACAACACCCAGTGGTAAGGAATGACGGACATCTCCACTGAAATGCTAGGACGTGTGCATCAGGCGCTCCATACCAGACTGGAAGCGTGTACTACCGCTTCCTGTAGTCATTTTAACCACAACTTGTGATGCTCAGTTGTCTCGTACTGGTCAGAATCCACGTAACTAGTGTATGACCTTGTGTTGTTCTTTAGCGTGTGCTGCCACAGATATTGTACAGGTGTCGCTGTGGAAACTTTTCAAAATACGATATCATCTTATAACCGCCTGGATATGGTATTCTTGCCATTATATATGGTATTCTTGCCATTATATATGGTTATATTACCATAGCAACATATACGTACACACGGAGTAAGAACTTTACGCTACTGCCTTTCTTTGTGCAACTGCTGGTCGGTTGGTCCCAGAGAACACAGTGGTAAACATGGCAGAATGTGTTGTACAGATACACTTTGAGTTTGCACTCATATTCTTGGATGATTCAGGGACACTCATAGAGACGAACTTTGATATCTATACCAACACAAATCATTTTGAAACATGTTCTTGTTGTTGTGGTCTTCAGTCCTGGGACTGGTTTGATGCAGCTCTCCACGCTACTCTACCCCGTGCAAGCTTCTTCATCTCATAGTACCTACTGTAACCTACATGCTTCTGAATCTGTTTAGTGTATTCATCTCTTGGTCTCCCTCTACGATTTTTACACTCCACGCTGTCCCCCAATACTAAATTGGTGATCCCTTGATGCCTCGGAACTTCTCCTACCAATCGATCCCTTCTTCTAGTCAAGTTGTGCCAAAAATTCCTCTTCTCCCAAATTCTATTCAGTACCTCCTCATTAGTTATGTGGTCTACCCATCTGTAGCACCACATTTCGTAAGCTTCTATTCTCTTCTTGTCCGAACTATTTATCGTCCATGTTTCACTTCCATACATAGCTACACTCTTTACAAATACTTTCAGAAACGTCTCCATGACATTTAAATCTGTACTCTATGTTCACAAATTTGTCTTCTTCAGAAACCCTTTCCTTGCCATTGCCAGTCTACATTTTACATCCTCTCTACTTCGACCGTCATCGGTTATTTTGCTCCCCAATAGCAAAACTTCTTTACTACTTTAAGCGTCTCATTTCCTAATCTAATTCCCTCAGCATCACCCGACTTAATTCGACTACATTCCATTATCCTCGTTTTGCTTTTGTTGATGTTCATCTTATATACTCCTTTCAAGACACTGTCCATTCCGTTCAACTGCTCTTCCAAGTCCTTTGCTGTTTCTGACAGAATTAAAAGGTCATCGGCGAACCTCAAAGTTTTTATTTCTTCTCCATGGATTTTAATATCTACTCCGAATTTTTCTTTTGTTTCCTTTACTGCTTGCTCAATATACAGATTGAATAAAATCGGGAAGAGGCTACAACCCTGTCTCACTCCCTTCCCAATCACTGCTTCCCTTTCATGTCCCAGGACTCTTATAACTGCCATCTGGTTTTTGTTCCTTAATCTATCTTCTAAGATCAGCATAATGGTAATAATACACTTTTAGTTTAACGTGAATGACACGTGGCACATATACGGTGTGATCACCCCAGTATTGTTGGCTATTGTCTGTGAGCTCACTCATGAATCGCATTTGGACACCCTGACAAAATTTGCCATGACACTTCGCTGCTGTGATCGGATCTCCAGCTACATCTTGGCCACTAACTTCTGTATGTAGCTTTCTGGCCAAGGGACCGATCATTGCGTCCTTCCCGCCTGATAAGTCGATACGTAACTATGCGGTTAGTGGTGAGACCATCTACATTGAGAAATATGTATTGTAGCCTGATCTCCCCTAACTCAATATCGACCGTTGCTCGATTCTTTACTGGTTTGGATTTAGGGCTTGCTGCCCCCAGAATCCTATGTCCACTGGGAAAGCGTCCGCAGCTCGTGGTCGTGCGGTAGCATTCTAGCTTCCCGCGCCCGTGTTCCCGGGTTCGATTCCCGGCGGGGTCAGGGATTTTCTCTGCCTCGTGATGACTGGGTGTTGTGTGATGTCCTTAGGTTAGTTAGGTTTAAGTAGTTGTAAGTTCTAGGGGACTGATGACCATAGATGTTAAGTCCCATAGTGCTCAGAGCCATTTGAACCATTTTTGAACTGGGAAAGCAGGGACAGCATTTACTCACAGATAGCTTTGTGCTGACTGGTATAGAGAGTATTAAACTGCATGCCTGTGTGTAGAATAACTGTTATTGGTAACCGGTTAACAGTAGTTTTAAGTGCAGTCTGCACATAGCTTTCCACAAGTGTCTCATGTCCGCTGTGTTCTTTACACTATTTGTCTGTCAAGCTTACGCCATAGTTTATGTGGATGCATACTGCAGCCCCAGACCGTGTTTCGAGATGGGTGCATTGGGCTTCTTCCGGTCTGTATTAGCTTGTTGTCTTAATAGAGTGAACATCGGCATGAACTTCTATAACATTTACATAGCACTCACAGCTTAATGACCCGTGTTCATGTCGATTTTACCATCGACGGTTCGTATCATCCTGGTTCCGATCGCGACTGCGTATGTCACTGCGATCGCGATCATCATCTCTTCCGCCAAACTCCTCACGTCGAGGGTTGTAGTTTCGTGAGTGCAAGCGAATATATGAACCTCGCCGCTCATCATGGAGTCAACGATTGTCAAAACGCTGGGAATTTCTGTCTCAGTGGTCTCATGATCTATCACTGTTTTACTATAGGAGACGCACGTTCTTCATGGCTCTCCCGATTTCGTGCATCAAGTCGATACTTTCAATCACAGATAAAATTTCATCCACATCTTCATTTGGCGCATTAATCAGTTTCTCTCGTATCCGGCAGCTTTCCTCTTAAGGTATGCAGTACATCACCGTTCATGAAGGCTTCATCCCAGTACTTTATATTGTACCTTTATCTTTCGAAATGGTGATTACAGCTACTCTGGCAGTCGTGGCATGACTCAACATTGAAAACCTCTTTTCGGAGGCACTTCTGTATGCCACGTGATCAGTACTTAGCCAAGAATTCTTTCTCATATTATTGGTAAATTGCGCAGGTATGTACTTCACTGGTTCCCTAAAGGGAGCTTCCCCTGTATAAAAATTCCGAGAAATTTGATTTTTTGAACCTGGTTTCGCGATCGCGGAAAAATTCCGTGAAAGGAACGAACGAACACCTCCTCATGTACACTTTTCTCATTAGCTGCCATAGGGTTAAACCGACGGTAGCGGCTTATATTTTCCTTGGCAATCATTGGTGTGGTGCCCAGTTCATAGATAGCTTCAGGGTTCGCAATTTCACGTTCTTGAGTCTGTGAGCTAGGCCTGGATTTGTGGCACAAATCTACCATTTGGAAGAGTCACGTGGAAGCCCAAAATCCTGAGCGTCTATCTGTTTCAACAATTTGATAAACCTAACTCAGGTCTTGTTCTACTGAACTGATATCGCTACTGACTTGCACCACTCTTTTATTTTCGAAGTGACGGAATCTTTTGCATTTTTTATTTCCTTATCAACGACCTTTACCCGAAACTCGTGTTTTGTCCTTAAAAGGCTGATCTGGTTGGCCACAATTTCACCAACGCATTTATTGGTTTCTGTATTACAATCTTCCAGAGTTGCCTCGTTCTAACTTTGCTGTTGGTTCTGCCAAGTGATAAACTTATTGATGATGACATCTGTGATCTGTGTACCTTTTTCAGTGAACCACTGAATAAGCAGCATTACTGCAGTGACCGAAATGCTCAAAGATTATTTTCTCCGTTCGATGTTAACTTCCATATTTGCTTAGTAAGATTTGAATGAGCTTGCTTTTGTATATGGGCGGATTCTTCCTGTGCATGTGATATCTCTGTAATTTGTTTTAACAAGTCTCTCTTCCTCTGCTCTTATGTCGTCAAATCAGTTTGCATGGCCAAGGCTAAAGCTTGCAGTTTAGCATCTCATCTGTCTGTCTAATAGGAGCTGCTACAGTAGTTTCTCCTTCACTAGACGACATTTTTATATGATCATTAGTCTAATTTATGTTACATATAAAACTGCACTAAGAGTAATACGAAATCTACTGAAGTAAATGTCCTCCTGAGAGCTGTCGCGCTAAATTCTGCCCAATTGGTGTGTTAAATTTTCAAAATCCCGAGCTGGTTGGAGCGCCCTGCCCATAATGCTCCAAACGTTCTCAGTTTGGGAGAGATCCAGCGAATTTGTTGTCCAAGGTAGAGTTGTCAAGCGCGAAAACAAGCAGTAGAAACTCTTGCTTTCTTCCTGTTGAAATGTATGCCCACGAAGGCCTGCCATCATGGGCAACAAAGCGGGGCGTAGAATGTCGTCGACTTACTGCTGTGCTGACAGACGCCCTATGGCAACCATAGGGGTCCTGGTAAGAAAAAATGGCGCCCCATACCAGCACTCAATGCTGTTGGACCAAATAGCAGGCCACAGTCAGGTTAGTATTCAAACGCTTTCTGGGGCGCTTACAGACACGTCGTCGCTGGTCGTCGGGGCTCAGTTCGAAGTGGGACTCATCACTGAAGACAATTCTACTCCAGTCAGTGAGATGACAGGACAAGAACTTGTCTAGAGAAGCCCCAGTAAGCAAAGATTTGGGTCAACTTGCTCATCAAACAGCTGAATAGGGCTGGTGCACCTTATGAACATATGCAACAGCTGATTAGTTGGAAATGTCAATTGTGATATAATGTGGACACGGACCCAAAAAATGTGGGAGACATTTGCACATGTGCAGTAACGATCACCGCACCAACTGTTAGCAAATATTCTAAACAACATTAAATGTTACTATCTTGCTCAATGGCAAATTAAACAAAGTATCTTGGTGTCACCGTAATTACTTTTAACTAACAAATTTACTATGCCACAATGCGTTCAAAAACAGCAAGGGATACTTTTACTTTACTTATACTGACGACATCATCCGTAGCCAGTGCTTCCACACCTTTCTGTCACCGCATCTTCGTCTCCCAGATCCAGTATCTGCATTTCTCCCGTGGTCTTATCCTCCCATTTGTTCTCGGCTGTACTAGTGGTATCCTTCCTTCGAATTCTCCATCCGTTACTGCCTTTACTGCCATGTTCTCCGCTCTCCTCCACGCAGGTCAGCACCAGATTTTTAGTTTTCACACTCGCAGCAATGTCAGGTAGTGTGTATAATTGTATGAGGATAGTAGCTTAGATCTTATCATGTTATGTATAGCTCCTAGACATCTTACTCCGGCTTGAATTCTCGTTACGATCTCGTTTTTGTTGTAAGGTTTTGTTGATCGATGTTGACACCGAGGTACGTGAATGTGTCCCTGTTCTTTACTGTTAAACTCCTCATTGTTGCATGTTTAGGTCATTACTGAGCTCCTCTTCCTATTACCATGAACTTTGTTTTACTTTCATTTATACTTAGACCTACTTTCTCAGCTTCTTCCATCAGTACAGTTCCTATTTTCCCAACTCTTCCATACTCTTTCCTTTCAGCACAATATCGTCTGTGAAAGCCAGAACATTTACCTTTTGGTCTATGGTGACGCCTACACATTCTTGTGTTACTCTCCTCAGGGTGTTGTTGAGTGTCAAATTGAACAGGGTTGGGACATAATACACTACTGGCCATTAAAATTGCTACACCACGAAGATGACGTGCTACAGACGCGAAATTTAACCTACAGGAAGAAGATGCTGTCATATGCAAATGATTAGCTTTTCAGAGCATTCACACAAGGTTGGCGGCGGTGGCGACATCTACAACGTGCTGACATGAGGAAAGTTTCCAACCGATTTCTCATACACAAACAGCAGTTGACCGGCGTTGCCTGGTGAAACGATAATTTGATGCCACATGTAAGGACGAGAAATGCGTACCATCACGTTTCCCACTTTGATAAAGGTCGGATTGTAGCCTATCGTGATTGCGGTCTATCGTATCGCGACATTGCTGCTCGCGTTGGTCGAGATCCAATGACTGTTAGCAGAATATAGAATCGGCGGGTTCAGGAGGGTAATACCGAACTCCGTGCTGGATCCCAACGGCCTCGTATCACTAGCAGTGAAGATGACAGGCATCTTATCCGCATGGCTGTAACGGATCGTGCAGCCACGTCTCGATCCCTGAGTCAACAGATGGGGACGTTTGCAAGACAACAACCATCTGCACGAACAGTTCGACGACGTTTGCAGCAGCGTGGACTATCAGCTCGGACATGGCTACGGTTACCCTTGACGCTGCATCACAGACAGGAGCGCCTGCGATGGTGTACTCAACGACGAACCTGGGTGCACGAATGGCAAAACGTCATTTTTTTCAGATGAATCCGGGTTCTGTTTACAGCATCATGATGGTCGCATTCGTGTTTGGCGACATCGCGGTGAACGCGCATTGGAAGTGTGTATTCGTCATCGCCATACTGCCGTATCACCCGGCATGATGGTATGGGGCGCCATTGGTCACACGTCTCTGTCACATCTTGTTCGCACTGACGGCACTTTGAACAGTGGGCGATACATATCAGATGTGTTACGACCCGTGGCTCTACGCTTCATTTGATCCCTGCGAAACCCTACGTTTCAGCAGGATAATGCACGACCGCAGGTTGCAGGTCCTGTACGGGCCTTTCTGGATACAGGAAATGTTCGACTGCTGCCCTGACCAGCACATTCTCCAGATCTCTCACCAATTGAAAACGTCTGGTCAATGGTGGCCGAGCAACTGGCTCGTCACAATACGCAGGCACTACTCTTGATGAACTTTGGTATCGTGTTGAATCTTCATGGGCAGCTGTACCTGTACACGCCATCCAAGCTCTGTTTGACTCAAAGCCCAGGCGTATCAAGGCCGTTATTACTGCCAGTGGTGGTTGTTCTGGGTACTGATTTCTCAGGATCTATGGACCCAAATTGCATGAAAATGTCCTCACATGTCAGTTCTAGTATAATATATTTGTCCAATGAATACCCGTTTGTCATCTGCATTTCTTCTTGGTGTAGCAATTTTACTGGCTAGTAGTGTATCTTCGGGTCTCACTCCTGTGTTTACTTCAAATGTTTCTGAGAACTCCGAACAGCAAGGGATATAAATGGAGAAAATCTCAATGTTAAGGACAATGTCAGCAAATACATGTTAGCAAATCATGTTACGTTTTGTGATTACGCGGCAAAATTAATACTAATAGCTGCTAGAGATTATTCACTACTTGATATTACGTTATACTGGGTGCGATAATAATGTATAAGGTTTTTGTCTTATTTTTTTAATATTCAATTAAACTGATGCGAGCTCTCTTATTATTCGATGTGTCGTACTTCATATTTCTAGAATGTACATTTTTTCAAACAGAATTCTTCTGTAGCCGATAAGTTAGGGTACGATTGTTCTGAGTGCAAGCAATGTGATCATTGACTATACGTAGCATTCTCGTTGCCAGTAGCATTCAGTGAGAATGATGTGAGGGAGTTGGATGTTGGTCATGCTGCTGTGCAGTCTGGAAGTCTAGCACAATACAGAGATGCAAATGCAGAGAATGTTGCATTTTGGAAATATGATTTTGTAAAGATTCATTTGAGAAGTATGATCCTCAGGTAATGTTGTCATTGTATTGCTTGCTCGAGAATAATTGATGAGTTTGCGAGAAGCTAATTTTCGGCGATTTTTTTTTACTGGTTCGGGTTAGCTTGTTTGATTGCCCAGAAGCGATTAAGCAGAATTATATGCTCACATAGGCTTGCATTCACATTCAGCCTGTATGCTGTTTCGCTTTCTGTGCTAACTAACTCGCTTCGCACGTTCTCCAGATGGTCTCAGCCACCACAGCTCAAGCACACGAGATGCTAGTTGTCAGTCAGATCACCTCTCATGGAGAATGAGTTCGAAAGCTCGCCGCTAGTCGTCTTATCCAGGAGGCCGTGTGTAGGTTATGACTACCAAGCGCAGGGACCTAAAGCTCTCTGCTTCATATGCAACGCTTACCACCTAAAAATGTCACACGAGATGAAGAGGATTTCGCGGAAGTCGCAAGGAACAAGTCATTACGGTGGCGTAAAAAGCGTGCGTGATAAGAATAGGAGTTAAGATCTGGGGAAGACGTTTAGGACGATAAAGGGATAAGAAACAAATCCAAAATCTGGCTGTCACAACACAATGTAATAAGAAGTCATGAACGGGGGGGGGGGGGGGGGGAGAAGTTCAACAAAATGTTTCCAATGGACTTTTAAGTTCTGCTGTGTTAGAACGTGTCGCTGAACCTTACTTCATTGTCCACAATGGATGCACACATCCCAGTCCCAGGACTGACGTGTATACAGAACAAGAGCAAAGGGTGTAAAGGTTCAAGAATAATTATAATGCGATTTACCAACTGTAACATATGTAAGAAGCATTAATAAACATGTTGTTGTTGTTGTTGTTGTGGTCTTCAGTCCTGAGACTGGTTTGATGCAGCTCTCCATGCTACTCTATCCTGTGCAAGCTTCTTCATCTCCCAGTACCTACTGCAACCTACATCCTTCTGAATCTGCTTAGTGTATTCGTCTCTTGGTCTCCCCCTACGATTTTTACCCTCCACGCTGCCCTCCAATACTAAATTGGTGATCCCTTGATGCCTCAGAACATGTCCTATTAACCGATCCCTTCTTCTGGTCAAGTTGTGCCACAAACTTCTCTTCTCCCCAATCCTATTCAATACTTCCTCATTAGTTATGTGATCTACCCATTAATAAACATATCTCGATGTAATTCATCAGACTTTGCCGTCGGTCTGTTCACATCTTGACGTATATTATATTCTACCGCATATCAGCGTCGTTCGTGACTGGCAACAACGGATGAAGAAACGAGTCTCATTGTCGAAATAACGTACAAGAACGACGCTGATATCCGGCAGAATACTCCACACCTCAAGATGCCACCATATCTTGATTCGAACTACGTGAATATGAGATTGTGAGAGATAAGAACCACCTTTTAAAAGCAATAGAAACCAATGTACACATTTTTATGAAATTTGACGTTCGTGCATTTCTCTCATGCTCTTGAAAGAACCGTTCACCAATTGTTATACGGTAGTAGTATACATACTTGTGTGTTCAAGTGTACACAGATGCGTTTTATCATCATTGTAAAAGTAAAAGGCACGGAGGACAGACAATGAAGGAGCTAAGTATTTTCTTTCTACTACAAAGATGGAGCCAACTTACGGTTTCAAGTTAACTGTACACTTATTTCTTAACCCTGGTCATCCATTTAAGAAACTAATTTCAAAAATGTGAATGCGTTACTCGTGAAGCAAATTAAGTGAACACTTTTATCAATTCTAGCTGGAAATTTGTGTCATAATTTTCGACCGAAACAGCAGCTTGGCATCAGAAATTTTCTTGCATGCCCTGAAAGAAATGCGCACGCGCAAAAAACACATTTGATTCGACTCAAACCGTTTTGTTAAAAAAGATGATAAGCGTTATAAATAAATTTGCCTCCTTAAGTCAAGTTTTGTGTCTTTATCCTGAACCTGTATTCCGGGATGAATATCGTCATTGCTGACCGAAATCAAAAAACTACTTATTAATATGCTGTTACTAACTGACAATAAACAGAAAATTTTCTACATTTCCTGGTTTACTCACACATGAACCAGGTGTGTCATAGAACGTTTCAGTGTCTTTCTCCGCTGCAGCTACGACAGCACTACGACCCTCACACGCAGGTCAAGTGCAGCCAGCGACCGGCCCATCCGCTCCAAGACCACGGCGGTTTATCACGTGAACAGAAGTGGGAGTCGCAGAAGCTACCACACCAGATACATCACCAGCTGTAGTGGAAGGTGAGTCAAGACTGGTGGAAACTGGCAGTACGCCGCGATTACCAGACACCAGGCCACATCAACCAAATGCAAGAAGGCAAGGAGCGTCCAAGCTGTACCCAAGTTTCTTGGAGGATAGGATACATATGTATGTGGCACAGATGGAAGAAGACTTGTCAGTGCCAGTGACCATCATAAGTTTAGCGACTTCACCACAATCTGCAGTACTTGCGTCATGCGACCGCCAGTCACGCAAGCCGGCCAACTGGGGAACTACGAAGATGGCAACAAAACCGTCAAAGAGCAAACGGAACGCAGTTCCCTTCAGGGAGACGTTCAAGGAGATCACCGCCTCACAGCAACTGCCTCTGATCACAATATCGCTCTGCTCAACAACTTTGCCGAATTCGTCGTCTCCTCCATCTTTAATGATACTGAAATTCATCAGTAGTACTCGACAGCAACTAATAAACATCCGTGATACCATGGCCTATGTTGTGTGCAAAACTGAATTTTCCGATGTTATTGTCAGATGTCACTGAGCGCATGCTGTGATAAGTGCTGAGCTTCTGGAATGTTAAGTGACAGTTTTGCGAAGACACTGCAAATTGCGATTGGCAAAAAGAAAAAGGAATTGAGGCAAGTATTAGGCTTAAACAGCGAAATATTCTCTGACAGACTGTGTAGAGTTAAGAATTTTGGTTGTCAACTGGATATAAAAGCACATGAGCCTTTTTAAAGAAAACTTTGTTCCATACCATTTACATAAAGACAGGCAGCGTACACAGAAATAGAAATGATGGTCAGATTTTGAGTTACAGAAAGGAACAAGAGCAAATGCAATAGCCATTCCTTCATTGTAAAAAAAAAAAAAAAAAAAAAAAAAAAAAAAAAAAAAAAAAAAAAAAAAAAAAAAAGATATTAGTGTGAGAGCTGTAAAAGATGCTAGAACACTGAATATAACGGTAAGGAGACAAAGTGATAATACAGAAAGTATAGAGGGTGGAAAAGTGTCAGAAGGTGAGCGAGTCTTGACTTGACACGTTGTTAGTGGCAATTGCCACTTTCTAAATAATATCGAAAATATACAGCTTTTTTGGTAAATGGGAAGTGTTACCAATATACTGTTGTCCCGCTAGGGTCGAATATTAGTGTGTCAGAATTTATACTAACTCTATATCAAATCTTAGGACCGGAGTTAACCTCCCAAACAACAAAATATGTGGATGACGAAGTGATTACCACTGAATCGTGGGAATAACGTTGTAGCCTGTCGAAAGACGTATTTCAAGTTTTAAGAAAAGGGAACATGACCAGTAGTCTTAAAAGTGTAAACTGGCTGCCAAATAGATAAAATTTTTCGGTGTAAACTCGTCCATTATTGGTATCAGAGCTAATAGTGAAGAAAATAAAACCACTTAAGAAGCGTGCATCGTCAAAAAATCGGGAACAACTGAAGCCCTCTCCTGGTTTGTGTAATTGTTATAGAAATTTTCCACCTGAGAGTGTCTTCAACAGTCTGTATTTCACTAAGTTATTATGTCCTTAGGTGGTCTCTATCTGGACTTAAAATGTCAGGAAGATTTTGAAAAACTTTGGCTTTGAAGGACGAGGGAATGCCGGCCGGTGTGGCCGAGCGGTTCTAGGCGCTTTAGTCTGGAACCGCGCGACCGCAACGGTCGCAGGTTCAAATCCTGCCTCGGGCATGGATGTGTGTGATGTCCTTAGGTTAGTTAGGTTTAAGTAGTTCTAAGTTATAGGGGTCTGATGACCTCAGACGTTAAGTCCCATTGTGCTCAGAGCTATTTGAACCATTTTTGAAGAGGGAATTTTATATTACTGTGACCTTAAATAGCCAATTTGTTTCGGGACTGACTCAAGTGGGTACAGCTTCGGACTGCATTGCTCAATAATTTTGGGGATGAGGAGAATGTAGATCGGATAATGATAACTTTTGCAAGGAGATAATTATCTAAATACAAGAAAAATTTGAGACCGATGGATAACTAACGAGGTTGACGTTGTTTTTACAAAAATTTCAATTTGAAATAGGTACACAGAAGAAGTACCAGAAACCTTATCCAAATATGGATGAGAAACATGTAAAATCGTTTTCCATTAAAGGGGTCAGGGAAACAATAATACTGAAGATACCTCCAAAAATCTTAGAAGGTATCAGAATCAGGATGAGATGAGGAAGATGACAAAGAGGCACTTGGGTAACTAAGGCAGTGACAATAAATTGCCAAAATATTACAGGATGCGTTGTGTACTGTTCAGGTGACCCAACGGAAATTCAGATGGCTAGAAGTTTTGTTGGCCCAATGAGTAAATAGATGATATAATCAATTACATTCATATAAGTTTTGGACACATAGGCACTAAAAAGTGTGCACAGAAGCTAAGACAGTATGTAATGTTTGACAGTGTGGCAAATAGTGTGAATAACCGTATTAAAACATATGACAAATTTCAAAGAGCTCAACTCACTAAGCAGATATGCAGACGTCCAATGTAGTGTAAAAGCAAATGGTTCAAATGGCTCTGAGCACTATGGGACTTAACATCTGAGGTCATCAGTCCCCTAGAACTTAGAACTACTTAAGCCTAACTAACCTAAGGACATCACACACATCCATACCCGAGGCAGGATTCGAACCTGCGACCGTAGCGGTCGCGCCGTTCCGCACTGAAGCGCCTAAAAGCAAATGATTTGATATAATTGCTAGCTGAGGATTTCCATGGCCGTTTGCTGAAGTCGAAAGAAAGTTTTGCCTAACTTTTTTTACTGTTAGAGGTATTTTCTTAACTTGTAAATCTCCACCCTTTGCGGAAGGCAACTGGCTAGGCACTCTTCAGTAAACTACAGAAGAAAAGATTGTTTTGTGAAGTTTGTGAAACTTGAAGTTACACTTTCCGATAACAGAGCGTAACTAATGCACTTTAAATTTCTTATTTTATTTGCCAGCCAAGGAGCGCTCTCTAAGATATTGTTTTTATTATTAGGTAAACTTCACAATAATTGATGCTGTATTAGGTGACTGATGTTATAGTTACTCTCTAAGATATTGTTTTTATTATTAGGTAAACTTCACGTCAATCGATGCTGTATTTGGTGGCTGGTGTTTGCTGATATGAATTTTTTTTTGCAATATTTCACATTGATGTAGCCTAAAACACTAACTGGTTTAGTGAAGTCAGCTATCTTGAATGTGGTGAAAACATTTTATCATACGAAAGATCTCATGATAAAATAGGGAGGCACAAATGAATACATTGCTAATTCACATATGAAGACATTGCTAACTGTGGCTTATATATTTTTCCTTCTTTTCTTTTGCTTCTTTTCAGTATATATATGATGATTCAGAACATTTTTGTTTTGTTCTATGCTGTGAAATGTAACTGCATTTTACCTAATTTGCAACGCTACCGGAATCCTTTATTAAGTATGCAAAAATGTCAACTTCATTTTGATCTTCTCTGTAATGATTTTGTTAAATATATCTAGTAAAACTAAATGTAATACACAGAACCATTACTCTAACAGTGATGTGTGGATGAACAGCAAGGTTACTGGGTGTGCATTGGCGTGTACATGGAGTATGCAGTGTAACTTGCCATTACTGCGTCAGACAGAAGTACAGGCAAAACATACCGCGGAGGTTTATGTTTCGAACGCTAAATATTGATTTGAGTGTTATGAAAGAAAATATTAATACGTTTGAATATAGTAAGCTTCGCGGAGTGTTGTGAACAGCAGTGACAACGTTCATGTGAGTGGATAGTGACCGTCGTTATTAAAACCAGACTGTTGGAATCTTACCGAGTTCCACTTGAATGTACATTAAAATTCTTATTTTATTTGCCATTTAATCAACTGTCGCAAGCTTTGTAATGTTAACCGTCGCAGTGGAAACCGGCTCGCCAATTTGTGAATTCCCTGAAATGGCACTCCTAAAAATAAACGGACTGGCTGTAGCTTCGCAGTCGGCTACTTACAGTGAAATTTACACCGTTTTACAACTGTGTACTGGGTATTAATGACAGTAGCGTGTGTGTCGTCAATATTATTGGCGTACATTAATAAAGGATTCAAGAAAACTGCATTAACAATAAATAACGACTGACGAATACCGGAAGGGAGATGGCGGAAGGATAGTATAACAGCTGAGTGGACCTCGTACCAGGCGAGAAGACAGATACATTTGACCAATGGTAGAGCTACTGTAATTATGGTTTCAGCAACGATGAGCTGCAACGCAAAGATCTCTCTCCACAAAGACTCAAAAATTCATTTAAATTGTAATTTATTTTCTTTTGTGACTAGGTTTTCTTGATGTTTGTTTCAGTGTGAGTAGATTCAAATTCTTGTGTTGACGCTGTTTGCACGTTATTATTTTACTATCATCATGGCTTAATTAGCCCGTCTCATTTTAATTTTGTTTTGGTTGTCATTGGGTGTGTTTCTACGTATCGTTTAGGGGGCCTTGCTTTATTTATTTATTTATTTACACGTCAAGTTCCGTAGGACCAAATTGAGGAGCAAATCTCCAAGGTCATGGGACGTGTCAGTACATGAACTTACAACATAAAACTAATAACAGATAAAAATAAATGTTCATGAACTTGAAAAAAGTCAGTCCATAAGTTTAAGTAAACGCTATCAGCAATACAATAAGAATCAGCTTAATTTTTCAAGGAACTCCTCGACAGAATATAAGGAGTAACCCATGGAGAAACTCTTCAGTTTGGATTTGAAAGCGCGTGGATTACTGCTAAGATTTTTGAATTCGAGTGGCAGCTAATTGAAAATGGATGCAGCAGTATACTGCACACCTTTTTTGCACAAGGGTTAAGGAAGTCAGATCCAAATGGAGGTTTGATTTCTGACGAGCATTAACCGAGTGAAAGCTGCTTATTTCTGGAAATAAACTAATATTGGTAACAAGAAACGACAATAAGGAATATACATATTGAGAGGCCAATGTCAAAATACCCAGACTCGTGAACAGAGGTCGACAAGAGGTTCGTGAACTCACACCACTTTTTGCCCGAACCGCCCGTTTCTGAGCAAAAAATATCCTTCTAGAATGGGAAGAGTTACCCCAAAACATAATACCATACGACATAAGTGAAAGAAAATAAGCAAAGTAGACTAACTTACGTGTCGAAGTATCGCTCACTTTTGATACCGTTCGAATAGTGAAAATGGCAGTATTAAGTCTTTGAACAAGATCCTGTACGTGGGCTTTCCACGACAGCTTACTATCTATCTAAACACGTGTAATTTGAACTGTTCAGCTTCACTAATCATATGCCCGTTCTGTGAGATTAAAACGTCAGGTTTTGTTGAATTGTGTGTTAGAAACTGTAAAAACTGAGTCTTACTTTGATTTAACGTCAGTTTATTTTCTATAGGCCATGAACTGAGGTCGTGTACTGCACTACTTGAAACCGAGTCAATGTTGCACACAACATCCTAGTGTCATCAGCAAACAGAAATATTTTAGAATTACCCATAATGCTAGAGGGCATATCATTTATATAAATAAGGAACAGGAGCGGCCCCAACACTGATCCCTGGGACACCCCCCACTTGACAGTACCCCACTCAGATCCCACATCACAGCCGTTATCAACATTGTGAATAATGACCTTTTGCTGCCTGTTGCTAAAGTAAGAGGTGAACCAATTGTGAGCTACTCCCTTTATTCTGTAATGGTCCAACTTCTGGGGCAATATTGTGGGATCAACACAGTCAAATGCCATTGTTAAATAAAAAAATACGCCAAGCGTTCGAAACTTTTTGTTTAGCCCATCCAGTACCTCAAAGAGAAAAGAGAATATAGCATTTTCAGTTGTCAAACGACTTCTAAAGCCGAACTGTACATTTGATAGCAAATCGTGTGATATAAAATGATCAATTAACCTTACGCACACAGCCTTTTCGATAACTTTTGCAAACACTGACGGCATAGAAATAGGTCTAAAATTATCTACATTATCCCTTTCTCCATTTTTATAAAGCAACTTTACTACTGAGTACTTTAATCGCTCAGGAAACTGACCATTCCTAAAGGAAAAATTACAAATATGGCTAAATACAGGGCTAACATTTGCAGCACAGTACTTTAATATTCTGCTGGAGACTCCATCATACCCATGAGAGTCCTTAGTCTTTGGTGATTTAATTATGACTCAATCTCCCTGTTGTCTGTATCACAGAGGAGTATTTCAGACGTCAATCTCAGAAAGGCATTTGCTAAGAAATTTATATGATTTCCTGTAGATAGTAAATTTTTATTTAATTCAACAGCAATGCTCAGAAAATTATTGTTAAATACTGTACATATATCTGATTTATCAGTAACAGAAATATTATTACTGGGAACTGACTTTATATCATTGACCTTGTGCTGCTGACCAGACACTTCCTTCACAACTGACCATATGGCTTTAATTTTATCCTGTGAATTAGCTATTCTACTTGCATACCACATACTTTTTGCCTTGCTAATAACATTTTTAAGCACCTTACAATACTGTTTGTAATGGGCTACTGTAGCTTGATTGTGACTACTTCTAACATTTTGATATAATTCCCGCTTTGTTCTAAATGATATCCTTATTCCACTAGTCAGCCAACTGGGCTGTCCATTACTGCTAGTATCCCGTTTAGAATGTTCTAATGGAAAGCAACTCTCAAAGAGCATGAGATATGTGTTATGGAAATAATTGTATTTATCATCTGTATTATCGGCACTATAAACATCTTGCCACTCTTGTTCCTTGACAAGTTTTAAAAAACTCCCTATTGCTGTTGGATTAACTTTCCTACATAGTTTGTAATTAAATATGACATTGGTTTGAGTACAAAAACCTTTTAGTGTTAAAATTTGTGCATCATGGTCTGAAAGGCCATTCACCCTTTTACTAACAGAATGCCCATCTAGTAATGAAGAATGAATAAAAATATCGCCTATGACTGTGCTACTGTTCCCCTGCACCCTAGTTGGAAAAAACACAGTTTGCATCAGATCATATGAATTTAGGAGATCTACCAACATCCTTTTTCTTGCACAATCGTATACAAAATTAATATTGAAGTCACCACATATAACTACTTTCTGCTACTTCCTACAAAGTGAATCAAAAACCCTCTCTAGCTTAAGCAAAAATGCTCTGAAGTCGGAATTAGGGGACCTATAAAGAACAGAAATTAGACGTTTAGTTTCACTAAATTCAACTAATGCTGCACAACTTTCAAATATCTGTTCAGTGCAGTGTAATGATACGTCTATGGATTCAAATGAAATACTGTTTTTGACGTACAGAGCCACTCCCCCAGCCCGCAAGGAACTCCTTGAGAAACAGCCATCTAATCTGTAGCCTGGTAAAGGAAGCCTCTGAATTATCAAATTATTTAAGTGGTGCTCTGATATACCAATAATTTCAGAGTTAACATCTATTAGCAGTTCACTAACTTTATATCTAATACCTCTTATATTTTGATGAAATATGCTAATTCCTTCTCTACCTGGAAACATTACATTCCTCTGGAGGTGAGCCCTTAGTTAGAGGCACTTCCTTTAAGCAGGTATACCTATCAGCTGACTTCAGTCTAAAAAAGAGCAGCTCTAACACCAACTACTACTGGAATATTTCCATGAGTGACACCACTACCACCACCACCACCACCCATTACACTGTCACCTACAAGCTTAGCCAGCCTCCCCTTCCCATACCTGTTGAGGTGACAGCCATGCCTAGTGAAACCCCATCTACTGATAGACCCAACTGGCACCTCTGAGATGTGATCCATGACCTCCGCCATCAGTGGCCTCCCCAGCCCCACATTGACACGTTTAGCAGCCGCATTAAGGTGAGGCCAATCATGACGCTGAAACAGTTGCACGAAATGCACATTAGTGCCACCAGTTTGAGTAGCTATCTTAACCAAGTCACCACTGACATCACATTCCCCGTCCCTATCGAGACTGTTCCCTGCTCCACCCACTATCACTACCTGATCCTCCTCTGTAAAATTTCTAGTTCTAGGAAATTCTAGTGAATGGGGGGTTATCACAAAGGGAGTCCCACAGGGTTCAATTTTAGGTCCGCTGCTGTTCCTTATTCGTGTGAATGACCTCCCACTTAACGTTCAGCAAGCGGAACTGGTACTTTTTGCAGATGAGACGAGTGTTATAATAAATCCCATTCCAGAAAAAAGCAGCTGAAGATATTGTTAAGGATGTATTTCAAAGAATTATTAAGTGGTTCTCAGAAAATGGACTCTCCATTAATTTTGAAAAAACTCACTATATCCAGTTCTGCACACCGAATAGAGCCATACCAACAATTTATGTAGCATATCAACAGGGTTCAGTTAACAGGATAGATTTCTTCAAATTTCTGGGTGTTCACATTGATGACAACTTGAACTGGAAGAAGCATATTACTGAGCTTCTCAAACAACAAAGTTCAGCTTCCTTCGCTCTTCGTAAATCGCTATTCTTGGTAATAAACAGATCAGCCTCCTAACGTACTTTGCATATTTCCACTCAGTAATATCTTATGGAATAGTTTTCTGGGGTAACTCACCACTTATACATAATGTATTGATTGCACAAAAGAGAGCAGTGAGAATAATTAGCGGTGTTCACCCAAGGACGTCATGTAGGCACCTTTTCAAGGAGTTAGGTATTTTAACTGCACCATCAGAGTATATATATTCGCTAATGAAATTAGATACAAATAATCCATCTCAATTCGCGAAGAACAGTGATGTTCTTACGTACAACACTAGACGGAAAAATGACCTTTCCTATCCGTGATTGAAGCTGTCAGTTGCTTAAAAAGAAGTACATTATTCAGCAACAAAAATATTTGATCATTTGCCGAACAACAGAGTGTCTGGCAGGGAGCAGATCAAGTTTTAAATCTAGCTTAAAATCATTTCTTTTGGACAACTCCTTCTACTTCATGGACGAGTTTCTGTTTCAGAAATGGTAAAAAAAAAAATTGTACCTCTAAATGCAGTTGCATGTGTAGAACTAAAAATTTCAGTAATATTAATATAAGCACTATTCATGTCTGTATATATATCTTGTAATCATATCGATAAAATAATCGGAAAAATGATCTACGGAACATGACATAACTAAAATTAAACTAAACTAAGACTTATTATATGGTAGGAAAACTTTCGGCTTCACCGATGCTAGAAAATCGATACGGTTTCTAAGCGATGGTCTTAATGCTCCTTTGCCTCAGCGAACGAATAACCATTCTTCAACAGTGCATTGGTAAGCGTCAAGCAGCTCTGGTTCACAGATTTTCCTTGCTCTAACCGCCAACGTTTTAATGATACTTTGCTTTTCTTATGGGTGGTGGTTCGAATCCCTGTGTAGGTAATGGTATATGTGAGTGGGTTTTCGGTAAACCGTGTGGCCCAAGCTACCATCTTCTTTCTTGAAAACTAGTACATCAATAAAATTTAATATTTCGCCTGCCTCCTCCTCCTCCTCCTCCTCCTCCTCCATGTTGAACGGAATCTTCGGACTGATTCCGTTCAGATGTTTGTGAAGACGATCCAGTTCCTCCCTGCCATGCAGCCACAAAACAAATGTATGACCCTTATACCGGAACCAAATGGTCAAAAAACGACAAGAAGAACACAAGAGCAAAAGAGTGGAGATTGACAGCTCAGCTGTTGCGGAACTTGTTTTGCAACTGTCATTTTGATAGGACTGTAGTACTGGCAGCCGCAAGCAGAGACCATGAAAGGTTATACAAAGAGGCCATAGATACTGTAAAACACTCCAGGGGTTTCGATGATAAGGACGAGAGTGTGAAAGTGAACGACACTTGGATTTCGGTGCTGAAGAAGATGTGTACCTGTCCTCCACCATGGGATAATAACAACAACGGACGACGGCAGTCGACAACGGCCAATTGCGCTCGCGTTTTCAAAACGCGAGACGTCACGTCATTGAGCGGTAGTGGAAGATTGCTGTAGTCAGTAGCGAGCCAGGGTGTTAATAGGACTTCAATAGAAGCTACGATGCCCGTTGAAAACGTTCTCAACAGATGGCGACGAAACGTCGAGTTTTAAGGTGAAACCCATTCGACCACGTCAGAATAACCTGGAACGTTTTATTAATTCACACTCCTTTACGTTAAACTTCAACCGTACTGTCCCACCAGTTCCTCCCGTATATTTAACACGGCTTGGGTTCTCCCTCTCCGTTTCCTGAAAGCTTTAAATTATTTTCAGACACACATTGGCTTGATAATTTTATCTCTTTTCGCGCTGCCACTCCTGGCATTATTTCATCATTGATTCAACTGATTCTTTTGTTCCGATCAGTCAGTCTAGTGTCCTCACACAACTCATACTTTCTTGATACCTAAGTTTCCTTTATTTTTCTCATATTCAACATTCCATTTCCCCCTTTCTCTGAATGGCTTCCAAGTCCTTGCTTCTTTTCACACTAACATACGCCTACGTAGTGTACAAGAACACTATAATTAAACACCTATCATATTCGTTGTGTCTCTCTTGGAGCTGCCTTACAGTAAAAATTAGATCCTCTGTGGACATGTGTGGGCTCATTATTCCTGTATCAGTCCTTCCTACACACTTTTCCAGAATCTTCTCAAATACCTTGGTAGGACACCTCGAAGTAACTCTCGTATAATTATAGTGCTTGTTCCACTCCATGATAGGTGGATTGATACAGCAACCGATTTTCATAATTATATAAAGAGACCGTCTCGGTTGCAAAGTTATTTTTATTTCAAATAACGCGTTTTGCCTGCTTAAGGTTTCCTCAGACTTTTTGAACAGAAAAGGGAAAGCGAAGATATAATTACACATTAAGGAACGTGGTTATAACCTGCGCTAAATTAAAAAAAAATTTTTTTTAATTTAAAAATCGAATTAGCACACACGAAAGGCTGTCATAGCAAGGCATGTCACCGGCTGGTAGGGCCGTTAGTGGGAACGATGGTAACAAGTCATCTGAAGGGAGAACCGTTTAACAAGATGCACTCGAACAGAATTTAGCGCATAAACTTAAAAATGATAAGAACCGGGTGAAAATTTATGAAGAGAAAAGATAAAAAGGGAGGAAGAGGGAAGTAAAGTAACTGAAAGTACCTGAAAACAGATGGAGCCACCAGGTGAAGCGCAGCGTAGAGCCATACGTGCGTCGAACGAACCTGGATAGCAAGTTAGTAAATGGTCTAATAGATGGCCAAACTGATATTAGAGAGCAGAGGAAAGCCATATTTCACGCTCTAATGGGACGGTATGTCGACAGAAGGCGTTAGTATCGGTAAAAAGTGACTCATCTATTTTATTTATTTATTTATTTTTATTTATTGATTTATTTAACCTGGCAAGATTAGGGCCATCAGGCCCTCTCTTACATCTAACCAGGCATTCTGCTTATTTTACATTCATATGTTTTAGTAGGCATGTTAAACTACATCTAGAACAAAAAGTGAAATAAACAATTAGAAAGGCACACCTGGAAAAATACATACATGTAGAGTTTATATTAGTAGATCATAAGTACTGTTATAATTAGACATTATTGAAGGGACAGATTTTAGATAGGAGTGCTAGCAGCAGGGAATATGAGGGAGACTTGTAACCTCCCCCTCACTTATCGACCTTAATGACAGTGAAAATTTAAACTGCGTGTACCTAACCTAATAGAAATTTGGGAAAAGCAATCGTCACCGAGGTTAATTTGTCGGTAAAGAGGGAGGAAACGGTTACATTTAAATGAAAGGAAAAATGCTAATGAAACTGGTGGAAATTAATTTTGAAAATGGGGTAAAGTTAATAAAGAAAGTAAATGTGCGGCCGTTACGTTAACAATCAACTAGCAGTAATTAGATATTTGAGATTTGGGGGAAATTACGGTCGCCAGTCCTAAGGACAATTACTATAGTAACCGAAAAAGAAAGATTATTACACATACAATTAGCAGTAGAAGCGTGGCAACTGAAGGTTGACAAGTATAGTGTGAAAACTGAAAGTTTGTCAGAAGTAATAAATTTCGCTTCACTCTGACTTAATTTAGCAAAAGAATTAATAAAACCGGAAAATCGAAAGTTAATTTAGTGACTGAAGTTAATAGTGAGCTTTCTTTCTGAAGCACATCGAAATTCAGTAATATACGGTTAGTCTTGGACTACCTCAACAATCATTTCAAAAGCTACTTGAATCTACGCAATTTAGAAATAAGAGATTTAACTTTGAACTTGAATTAAATGATTCTGAACAATTAACAATAGTGAAATTTAGTACGTACCAAGCTGAGCTGCAGTAACAGGTAAGCTAAAATACGGTAACAAAACTCGCACTCTTAATTTGTGCTTGTGTAATCTAAATATTGTAGCCAGCTATGAATACTTTAACTGAACTTTGAAATTAAAGCAGCGAAATTTAATTATATTGTACTTTAATGCTGGCGTCTGAATTTCAACGACACTCGGGTTCATTTCGGAAAAGGAAGGGACCCTGCTTGGTAATGCGATTGGGACAATGAGCAACAAAGGTTCATGCTAAGTTGCTGTAATTTTGTGATGCAACAATTTTAAAAGTTTGAAAAGCTGAGGTCTGCCATACAGTTCTAAAACTTTACGTGCTTCCAGTCTTTCTTGTTGGTTGATTGAAGGTTTGAAGCCGTCGATCGAGGATGTGGCGACAGTCACTCATTGTCGGCCGTCGCTGTTGCAGAAGCTGGATGTTGGCGCGCCTTCTTCTCGACACGGTGACCAGGCGAAACGGGCTCTTGATGTGCGCCAGCTAATGCTTCCCGTCCGCGACACCATGTCAGAAACTGTCATCGCAAGTCGAGCGCAATCACATGCTGCAAAACCCCGGAAGCGCGGCAACTCGCGGGAGCTTCACACAACACACCTGCTCCACTCGCTACTCCAGCTAGACTCCGCAAGATAGGAGACGCTAGCTTTGCTATTTGACAGATGAGAGGCTTGGCCTTGTACATTAATTTTGTGGAGAACGTTATGAGGATGATAATAGGAAATGTTTCAAGTTCTTCTTAAAAGCAGCAGGAGATTGAATTTTGCGCAAGGTAAGGGACAGTTTATTCCAGAGGCGGACAGCGGCAACTGAGAAGGAGTTTGCAAAAGTTTTTGTTTTGTGAGTGGGCACAGTTAGGATACCAAATAAGAGTGACCTCGTGTTTCGATTATGATGACATGACAGGTTTTTAATCTCTGAAGCAATGTACTGGGGTGCTTGCGCGACGAGGAGTCGGAGAAGTAGACATAGAGTGTGGTAATCACGCAATTTGTCCGGCCGCAGCCACCCTAGTTCGGAGTATGAATCACTAACATGATCATATCGGCGAATGTTGCAGGTGTAACGCACACAAGCATTCATGGTTAGTTCTAGCCGTCTTTCGTTTTCACTACTCATGCCTTGTTGAATCACATCACAATAGTGGAGGTTCGCTAGAACGAGTGCTTGCACGAGCTGGCGTTTCAAGTCCTGTGGAAATATGTTCCGAAACTTTTTGAGAGCATAGAGACAAGCAGACGTCTTTCGGCACACTGCGACTGTATTCTCCGTCCAGTTGAGATGCTCATCCAAAGTTACACTCAAGTTCTTAACTGTTTTCTGATATGGTGTTGGAGTACCGTCGAGCAGAATAGGAGGTAGCCGTTCGCGGAAATCTGAACTTATTAATTTCTGATGGGCTATTAAGATTACTTGAATCTTTTTTGCATTTAGTTTAAGCCCCAGGTTTTTCGCCCATGTCACCACTGAAGACAGATCATCATTCATCTGAGCGATTGCAGTGTTTGCATCTTCAGATCTGACGCTTAGGTAGAGTTGGAGGTCGTCGGCATAGAAATGATATTTACAGGAGGACAGAACCGACGAAATATCGTTGATATATTAAGAAAACAAAAGTGGTCCTAAGACTGATCCTTGTGGCACTCCCGAAGAAACATGTTTCCAAGAAGATTTTTCATTTACGCAGACAACACATTGCTGTCTGTCTTTTAAATAGCTTTCAAACCATGTCATTTCACTATCTGAGAAATTAAGCTGTTGCATATTTCTGAGCAATATGTCAAAGTTAACAGTGTCAAAAGCTTTGCTGAAGTCCAGTAGCGTCAATATTGTTGCCTTTCGATTGTCGATGGCATATTTCAGGTCATCAGTTACTTTAATAAGAGCAGTGTTTGTGCTGTGATGTTTACGGAAACCGGATTGAAATTTGTCATATAAGCTGAATTCATGCAAGTGTTCAGTGATTTGGTCATGAACAATATATTCAAGTGCTTTGTAAACAGCAGGCAGTATGCTAATTGGTCGGTAATCACTTGGCAGTTGCGGGTTTTAGATCTTAGGGATGGGTCGAATTATGCTTCTTTTCCATGCAGTGGGGTGTATTCCGTTCACGAGGGAAAAATTAAATATGTCAGTTAAGACAGGTACTAAGGTATCGGCAACATTCTTAATCATGGTTATACCGATACTGTCGTTGCCTATTGCATGAGAAGAGATTCTCAGTATTGCTTTTCTTGCCGTATTTGTTGTTACATGTTTTAGATGGAAGGTATCGTTGTTAGTTATCCTTTTTGGGGATTCTTGTGGACGGTAATTATCAGCCGTGCGAGTATTCAGAGGTGCAGAGAAGAATTCGTTTAATTCGTTAGCTGACACATGAAAAGTAGTTTCCGATTTTGCCTTTCCGACCCCCAAGCTACGGAGATTCTTCCATAGAGTCGGTCAGATCGCTGCATACAAGGGAGCGAGCGTGCCTGATTTTAGCATTGCGAATGCATTGTTTCACTTTGTTCCGTAGCTTTCTATATTCTTCGAAACGCTCGGGTTTCGGATCTGCCTTGAAACGCCTGTGGGCAGCATCCCTATTAGTCATCATCTGACGTAATTCAGCTGTCAGCCATGGAGGTGTAAGAATATAAAATGAAGCTACAGCCAATAAGTAAAAGTGACTAGGCAACACCTTAACTGACAGTGTGTGATAGCGCGTAGGATAAACATTCAGAATGCTTAGAAATTAAAAGATCATAATGAATAAGAAATACTATAAAATTAGATGATGCCTTATGACAATAGAGGATCCGAAAACGTTACAAATGGGTGCACATAAAATGTAACCAAAATAACAAAATGCGTCGAAACATTCATGGTATTATGATCGTAACTGTATATTGCGCAAAATAAGGAGTAAATGTGGGAGCATATTAGATTGATATTAAAACCGGTATCAATGACCTCGTAAAAACTCTGATCCCAACTTTCTAACTGATCATTCAGAAGCCCACCATTGGTAAAAGTTAAATAAAAAGGTATTTCCATCTCTTCGAGTAAGTTCATTTCTTTTTTTTAAATAGGCATATTAAAATTATTTGAGGTCAAAGGATGGTGACGACTAGCTTGCAAGTCGAGTGGTGTATGATCTGACGTTCTTAGTTCAATAAATGTTCGCGGAAACCCATCTCGAACATCTTTCCTGTTTGTCCAATGTATGATGCATCAAATTCACTGCGCTTAATCGTGTATACCGAAGTACTGCCGAATTTATCTGTACATGATTGTTCATTACCAATATAACGATTGTGAAATTTGTTAGCTCATCGATGTACATTATTAATATCGAGTTATTGAAACAGTTTCCCTGCGAAGAGGATTCTCACGAATTTGGAGCTAGCAGTCGGTTGTGTAAGGGGATGTTGTTCTCGTTTCGGGATAGTTTTGTTTCTGTACAGATAGTCAGTCACCACCGGGCTAAAGCAGTTATAACCGGCAACGTATCTGAGGTTAGACAGCTCATTCTCTATGGAAGCTGGAGATAATGGCATTTCACAAATCCGCTGAATCACACCCTTAAAGCGAGTAAGTTTGTAACGGAATGGGTGACAAGGAAGCATATATCGAACTTCATTGAGTTGAGGCTTGGGCCAATGAAAGTGGCCGGGAGAAAAGAGTGCAAAAGTATAAAGAAACGCAGCAGAGGGAAGGAAGTACAGTACTAACCTGACTATAGCATATGTTGAAAGTGGCCACCATTCGTATCTTGGCACTTTTGGGCCCTGGTCAGCAAGTTGCTGAAGGCGGATCGAAGCTGGACTGCTGGAATTGCTGCAGTCTCATCCTGAATGTTCTGCTGGAGTTCTTGATGGCCGTGAGGATTGTTGCGATACGTCTTCAACTTGAGGGCTCCCCCACGAAAACTATTCACGCACTGACGGATAAGGTGCCCTGGGTGGCAGCTTGAGCCGCGATAAGACTGACCTCTGCCAACATCTCTGTCAGGCGTGAAGACTGTGAAATGTGCCCCAAGGATCGGCAGGCTGTATGAGCAGTTACTCCATCCTGATGAGGTGTGATTATATCCATACATTCACGCCCAATCGGATCCACTCGTTCGGGCCACTTTTATTTTCCCCACGCTGTACCCTCAAATTTACAATGAATAAAGGGAAGAGGTCAAAGCGTTAGTAGAAGACTGCAGTAAACTTAACATCAACATGGAATTTACCCTAGATTTGATGGATAAAGATAATGTACTTAATCATCTAGATTTCCAGGTACAACTCAATGGAGGCACTATACAGTTCGATATATACCGAAAACCAGCTGCTTGTGACAGGGTGATACATGCTTCTTCCGTCACTCGTTCCGTTACAAACTTGTTCTCCTTAAGACTATGATTCACTGAGTTTGTGAACTGCTGTTTCTCCATCCTCCATCGGAAAGGAGCTGTGTTATCTCAGATATAGTGCTCTTCATAACGGCTATAAGCTGATGACAGTTCACAATTTGTACATAAACAAGAGCACGTTGAATGAGAATAACATCCCCCTCACATCCCCAACAACTATCTCCAAATTCGTGACTTCTTCGTAGGGAATAGTTTGTAAGGCTTAACCAAATCCTTAGAAAAACACGATATAAATATTGTATATTTAGCTGCTAACAGTTTGTAAAATCGTTACATTCACAATGAGCAACCATAAAGAAACAAATTTAGCGATTTTCGGGGATACATGATTTTCTACAGTGAATTTGAAGTATTATGCATCGGACAAACAGGAAGGAAGTTCAAAATGAGATTCCGCGAACATCAATTGTACAAAAAACGTCAGGTTATACACCACTCAGGACGTCCTGAACGCTTGAAAGCCAGTTGTCACCTTCGCCCAATCTCACATAATGTGAGGGTACCTCATTTTGGAAAGAAAAAAAAAAAAAAAAAAAAAAAACAAAGAAAGAAAGAAAGAAATTACTGGAAGAGATCGAAATTCCTCTCCATTTAATTTGTAATAATGGTGGTTTTCAGAATCATCAGTTGGTCCTTAAGAATCAGACCTTTTACGACAAGACCCATGTTTTTACATCTCTCTAATCTGCTACCACATTTTGTTTCCCTGTTCTGCACAATTTGCTCTTAGCACTCCGATTCTCCGATTATTTTTATGCATTTAGCTATATTTTGTGTACGCCCATTTGTAACCTTTACGCATCCTTTATTGTTTTTAGGGCATGGTTTGATATTATAGTATGTCTTATTCCTTATGTTATTTAAATTTCATTTTGAATGTTTATTCTATGCGCTATCAAATACTTTCAGTTTAGGTGCTGCCTAACCACTTTCAATTTTTGCCTGTTGTCTCTTTTTATAGTCTTACGCCTAGATTAGCTACGTTTTACCGACAATAGGGCCTTCTTTTGACATGCTGCCCTACTACGCGGGAAATACGGTTTTCCTTTGCTCTCCAGTATCAATGCTGCGTCGTATTAGACCGTTTACTCATTTGCTCTCCAGATCATTCGACGTACATCTGGCTCTATGCAGCGCTTCAATTGGCGGCTATGACTGTTTCAGTATAATTTCTGTTACTTTATTTGCCTGCATACTTCCTGCCCCAGTTTATTTTTTCGCTTCATATATTTTAACTCTGGTACTTATTCTATGAAGTTTATGCACTCGATTTCGTTCCCGTGTATCTTGTTCGACGACGTTTATTACCATCGTTTTCACTAACCGCCTACCAGACATGATATGCGTTGGTTTGAAAGTCTTTCGTGAGCGCTAGTTAGTTTTTCCAAAATTTTTAGAAGATTTGTTTTTGAAAAATAAGCGTAGCTTAGAACCATGCTCCTAAATTTGTAATTTTGTTACACTGAAGGAAACAAAATCGCAACGTCAAAGATTATGGTTCAAATAGCTCTGACCACTATGGGACTTAACATCTGAGGTCATCAGGCCGCTAGAACTTAGAACTACTTAAACCTAACTAACCTAAGGAGATCACACACATCAGTGACCGAGGCAGGATTCGAACCTGCGACCGTAGCGGTCTCGCGGTTCCAGACTGAAGTGCCTAGAACCGCTCAGCCACATCGGCCAGCATCAAAGAAGAGTTCTACGACATAAACGAAAGCTGGTAGGCGTGTTTCTATATCTGAAAGATGATATCTATTCAGATTTCGCGTAAGAGTGGAGCTAGTAACGTCACTATAACGCTGCAAATCACGTTTGTTTTAAATAGTAGAATGAAGGCTTTCACGACCGGGTGACATGGCTATTGATATACTTTCCGTGATGTGAGGTCGTGGTCCAAGAACTTTTCTGCTCTTTACGTTTCGTCCAGCGCAATCCTGGACGAAACGTAAGGAGCAGAAAAGTTCTTGGACCACGACCTCACATCCCGGAAAGTATATCAACAGCTTGTTTTAAATACATGTTGTAGCGGTTGTGACCGTTAGTTACCTTTGAGACTGGGGGCGCAGAAACGATGTTAGTCACGAATGCCTTTAAGGTGACAAAGACGTCAGTTTCCACGTCTCACTAGTTTTGAACAAGGTCATGTAATAGGGCTACGAGAAGCTGGATGCTCCTTCTGCGCTACCGCAGAAAGGCTTGGCAGGGATGTAGCCGCTGAACTTGATTGCTAGCAGCGGTGGTTACGAGACTGCACGGTCGCAAGTAGGCTGGGCACTGGACGGCTGCGTGGAGACAGAAGACGTCGTATTCAGCACACGCCTCTGGTGCATCGTACGGCAACGGTAGCACCAATTTGAGCAGCAATTTGGGGCACAGTGACAAAACGAACTGTTAGAAATCGGTTACTTCATGGCCAGATCCCCTGTAGCATGCATTCCACTGACACCAGACCACAGCCATTTGCGAGAGCTCACTTGAGGGCACGGCAGAGGCCTGTTGCTCTTTCTTCTGAAAACTGGTTCTGCCTTGGCACGAGTGATGGCTGCGTGTTTTTTGGAAGGTGGCCATTTTAGTTCCTGTAAACAGTCTGACTAACGCGGTGGACTTGCACCTGGAGTTATGGTCTCGGGTGGTATCTCGTATGACAGCAGCAGCATTTTCGTGGTTATCCCAAGCAATCTGAATGCAAATTTGCCGGACGGTGTGACCGAGCGGTTCTAGGCGCTTCAGTCCGGAACCGCGCTGCTGCTACAGACGCTGGTTCGAATCCTGCCTCGGGCATGGATGTGTGTGATGACCTTAGGTTAGTTCGTTTTAAGTTGTTCTAAGTCTAGGGGACAGATGACATATGTTAAGTCCCATATTGCTTAGAACCGTTTGAACCATTTTTGACTGAAAATTTGTACGTCGGTCTAGTGATTCGACCTGTCGGGCTGCCATTCATAAACAGCATTTCAATGGGTGTTTTCCAACAGGTTAACGCTCGCCCATATACCGCTGTTGGAACCCAAAATGCTGTACTGAGCGCTGCCTTGTTGCCGTGGCCTTATCGACCACCAGACCTGTCACCAATCGAGAACGTATGAGATATCGTTGGACGACAACTCCGTCGTCATCGACAACCAGCATCAACATTGACCATGCATTGACCGATCAAGTGAAAAGGCATGTACAGGGTGTTTCAAAAATGACTGGTATATTTGAAACGGCAATAAAAACTAAACGAGCAGCGATAGAAATACACCATTTGTTGCAATATGCTTGGGACAACAGTACATTTTCAGGCAGACAAACTTTCGAAATTACAGTAGTTACAATTTTCAACAACAGATGGCGCTGCGGTCTGGGAAACTCTATAGTACGATATGTTCCACATATCCACCATGCGTAGCAATAATATGGCGTAGTCTCTGAATGAAATTACCCGAAACCTTTGACAACGTGTCTGGCGGAATGGCTTCACATGCAGATGAGATGTACTGCTTCAGCTGTTCAATTGTTTCTGGATTCTGGCGGTACACCTGGTGTTTCAAGTGTCCCCACAGAAAGAAGTCACAGGGGTTCATGTCTGGCGAATAGGGAGGCCAATCCACGCCGCCTCCTGTATGTTTCGGATAGCCCAAAGCAATCACACGATCATCGAAATATTCATTCAGGAAATTAAAGACGTCGGCCGTGCGATGTGGCCGGGCACCATCTTGCATAAACCACGAGGTGTTCGCAGTGTCGTCTAAGGCAGTTTGTACCGCCACAAATTCACGAAGAATGTCCAGATAGCGTGATGCAGTAATCGTTTCGGATCTGAAAAATGGGCCAATGAGTCCTTTGGACGAAATGGCGGCCCAGACAGTACTTTTTGAGGATGCAGGGACGATGGGACTGCAACATGGGGCTTTTCGGTTCCCCATATGCGCCAGTTCTGTTTATTGACGAAGCCGTCCAGGTAAAAATAAGCTTCGTCAGTAAACCAAATGCTGCCCACATGCATATCGCCGTCATCAGTCCTGTGCACTATATCGTTAGCGAATGTCTCTCGTGCAGCAATGGTAGCAGCGCTGAGGGGTTGCCGCGTTTGAATTTTGTATGGATAGAGGTGTAAACTCTGGCGCATGAGACGATACGTGGACGTTGGCGTCATTTGGACCGCAGCTGCAACACGGCGAACGCAAAGTCGAGGCCGCCGTTGGATCACCTGCTGCACTAGCTGCGCGTTGCCCTCTGTGGTTGCCGTACGTGGTCGCCCTACCTTTCCAGCACGTTCATCCATCACGTTCCCAGTCCGTTGAAATTTTTCAAACAGATCATTTATTGTATCGCTTTTCGGTCCTTTGGTTACATTAAACCTCCGTTGAAAACTTCGTCTTGTTGCAACAACACTGTGTTCTAGGTGGTGGAATTCCAACACCAGAAAAATCCTCTGTTCTAAGGAATAAACCATGTTGTCTACACCACACTTGCACGTTGTGAACAGCACACGCTTACAGCAGAAAGACGACGTACAGAATGGCGCACCCACAGACTGCGTTGTCTTCTATATCTTTCACATCACTTGCAGCGCCATCTGTTGTTGAAAATTGTGACTACCGTAATTTCGAAAGTTTGTCCGCCTATAAATGTACTGTTGTCCCAAGCATATTGCAACAAACGGTGTATTTCTATCGCTACTCGTTTAGTTTTTATTGCCGTTTCAAATATACCGGTCATTTTTGAAACACCCTGTAACTCCATCACACTAACATCTGCCATATATACAACACAATGCATTGCGTTTGCATGCTTGCATTCAATATTCTGGCAGCTACACTGTTCGTTAACTTAGCGGTAGTTCGCATTTGCAATGGCTTATCTGGCGCTAACATTAACCTGCGTTCTTGCGAAGTTGCTCAGTTAAGTATGTTACCCAGACAAATGTTCGCCACCGGTAGCTGAGTGGATGCCAACACGATAGCTCAGCGTGTTCGGTCAGAGGGTTAGCTGCCCTCTGTAATAAAAGAAATGAGTTAATCGATCAACAACGAACTTAAACCGGTGTCTTAGGACGTCCGCCCCGATCAGATGCAACGAACGAAAGCGAACCAGACAGAATGTCAGTCCTAAGGGCCCGGGTTCGATTCTTGCCTGTTTCGGAGAATTTTCTCCGCTCAGGGACTGGGTGTTGTGTTGTTCTAATCATCATCATTTCATCTCCATCGACGCGCAGGTCGCCGAAGTGGCGTCAAATCGAAAGACTTGCACCCGGCGAACGGTCTACCCGACGAGAGGCCCTAGCCACACGACCTAGACAAATGTATTCCAGAAATTTCATTACTCTACATTAACTATTATTTGGCGCTGCGATTTTTTCCGTCTGTGTAATTGCAGCCTTACGTTTCCTTTTCTTTTATAAAAACCTGAGGAAGCCTTAACAACGCGATTCGCGCTACTTGTAATAAAAATAACTTGGCAGTCGATACTGTCCTGTATAAATTTTACGTAGTTTCCTGCAAGCCTTCCAAAAATGGCTCTGTGATTACCCTTTTCCTGGATTCAGGTGACCGCTTTTTTTCTATGCCGTTCTTATGATCGAATTACTCTGTATGGCTTTATCCCAATATAGATGTAATAGAGACACTGCTTTGGGTGAAACAGAAACCTCGATTTGAGCATGAAATCGCTGAAACTACACTATTTCGTTACAGATCATGCTCTGATTTAGAGAAAATGTACAGTAAACCTAATTTCGCGAAATCATATTGTGGAGGTGCCGGAGATTGAAGAAAAATGTAAAAAGCATGGACTGCAAATCAACGTGTCACGGAAGTTAATTTTTAATGTGTACTGTTCTACATGCTAAAGAAATTCTGAATTACTGCTCTGAGGTAGAAAATGGAACAAAGCGAAAACAATTTATGAGTTTGGAACTGTCCATTTAATATCTTTGCTTTTCTATGTCTTTTACTTCCGTTGCCTCGTCCTGCGTATACAATCCGCTTAACGCATGAGTTTAGGTACGACGTGGCTGCGACTACAACAAAGACTTAATCGGTGGCGGACTTGAAGAGCTTCGCCAGGTTCCCCGTGAGCGTCCTTTGTTCAGAGAATGAAAGCCCGCCGGCTCCCTGTTGTAGCCGGCAGCTGACTGAGACTGCGTGGGTGGCAGCTTCCTGCTGGCACTGACCACGCCGCGATAGAAACTGAAATGTAGGATTCCTCAATTCCTTATAACACAAATAATTTGCAGTCTATTTCACTCATTCATTTCTCGACCAATGTAGGACACCTCTTTCCGATCACGTTCCAAGTCTTTGTACGTGCGTCCTTGTAATAAATGGTTAGAAGGATTTCCACAGTTCAATGTGAAATGGAAATTAAAACGCCCGCAGCCATCTCTATTGCGTTTAATTTACTTACTTAACCACTTTCAGTGCTCCATAACACCATCTTCAGGTCCCTTGATCAACGCCAATTGAGAGTAATCCAATCTCGTGCGCAGTCTCATGTGCAGTCTCGGTCGTCGGTTGGTGAACGAAGGGATAGTTTCGTGTAAACCAGAGATGTACGGCACAGGTTATTTAATATTGGCTCCTATTAAGACTGCACACGAGATTGAATTCTTTCCTATTTATGTTGGTCAAAATGTCTGAAGATTTTTTGTTTCAGAACTATTTGTAATGGATCAAATCAGGTCTGAAGATGGTGTAACGGGTCACCGAAACTGGTTGTGTAAATAAATTAAATACAAAAGAGACGGCTGCTAGGGTTTTAATTTTCATTTCACTTTTCTAACAGATTTTACACCTCAAATGCGTGGCCACAAAGAGGTGTGTCTATATCGAACAAAGAGTCCGTTTATATGATTCTCCTTAACAGTTTGTTCGTCTGACGCCCCTAACACCTGCTTAATGTGCAAGCTGTTGTAATGTGCATTTTATTTCCGGCCTCGTATTCTCCCCAGACAGTGCCATCTGCCTGGGAGACGCCATTCATTGCCCTCACGAAACTAGCAAATTATCCTACAGCTCTGTGGCTATTTCCGTATCTCACTTTACTTTGTAAATCGCGGCAGGTAAGTGCTGTACAACTACCAAGCATTCGTAGTCTCTCTCACTACATCAATTTCGAAGATCTGTAGCTCGTTCGTTGTATCCGAGGAAAACAGGAATGTGATAAACAAACAAGACTGAATACATTAAACCACAAAAAACCTATTGTTGTCGTTGTGGTCTTCAGTGTCAATACTGATTTTAACCAGTTCTCCAATCCTCCATCTGAACCTGCTGACTTTTCGATCTCGTTCTCCCTCAATAAGTTTTACCCCCCCCCCAACCCCCCCCCCCCCCACACACACACACACTCACACCCTGTTTTCTTCGATTACATGATTGGCAATTGAATGGGAATATTAAGAAACCCTCATGTTCATTTTTTGACAAAACTGAGTTACCTAGAATTTTGTACTTTAAACCTTACGCCGATCACGATACAGGTAAACCCCATAGGTTCTGACAATTTCTGTGTTGTTATGCAGCCTCTTTATCGCCTAAAACGAAGAGAAACCTCCACACGTACTTAGATATGAACGTCCTCAGAATCTGTAAGTTGTCAGCACTTTTGTAAACAGAGAGAATAATTGATAAGAGCCTATGAATGACAAAAAAATCTGTGACCTAAGGCTATTTCTGCCATTCCTACCAAAAGAAGTAATCATCCAGAACTTCTACATTGACATATACAACTGACCAATATGTGTCAATGAATGAACCATGTATGAAGTACAATTCCCAAGACAGTGGAAAATAGGCATAGATTTTTGTCCATATTAGCAATAAAATATGAGTAAAATAATGATTTATGCTTATTTATTACAAAATATTGAAAAAGTCCATATATCAGTTACATAAATTTTAACTTAACGTCAAGAAATCCATCAGCAATGTCTACAGTTCATTGGCATTCTTCCCTCTTCATTAATTTTTACGAAAAATGAGTCGGAAGTTTAGCTTAACATTAAGACATGGAATGTTTTATGTATCTTCTGAAATGTTTAGCGTTTTGGACGTATGAGGTTTCCCATTCAATTACTCAATGCCTCAGAATATGTCCTATCAACCAATTCCTACCTTTAGTCAAATTGTACTGAAAGTTTCTTTTCTCAACAATTTGATTCAGTGCCCTCAAACTAGACACTAGATTTAACTATCTAACCTTCAGAGTTCTTCTGTAGCATAACACTCCAAAAGATTTTATTCTCTTCTTGCCTGAACTGTTTATCGCTCACGTTTCATTTCCATTTCATTTTATGTTTCAGAAAAATACAATTTGGAACGATTTCCTCGCACTTAAATTTATATTCCACTTTAACAAATTTCGCTTCACCAGGAATGCATCTCTTGCTATTGTAAGTCTGCGTATTGTATCTTCTATAATTCGCCAAGCGTCATTTATTTTGCTGCCCAAACACCTAAGCATATCTACCATATTTCGCCTCTCATTTCCAAATCCGATTCCCTCAGTATCGCCTGATTTAATTCAGCGGGAAATCCGGGTTCGAGTCCCGGTCTGGCACAAATTTTCATTGTCATCATTTCATTCTACAGCTGATGGTAGTCACTATTCCCAATTGCGAATTCACCTGACGTGTTTCGTAACGGCTGTGGTCGTCGCAGTGCATCGTCATCAGAATAACACAGGCACGCAATATCGTGATTTAATTCAGTTTCGTTCCAGTACCCATATTTTACTTTCCTTAAACATTTATAACACTATCCATTCCTACTGATTTCTTAGTCTTTAGCTGTCTGTGAGACAATGATAATATCATCAGAAAATCTAAACATTTTTATTACTCCTCTCTGAACTTGATTTCTTTTCCCAAATTTGTCCTTGATTTCCTTTACTGACAGTTTAATGTACAGACTGAATAACACTGGGTATAGACTACAACCATGTCTCACTCTTACTTACTGTTTCCCCTTCATGTCTACCAACTCTTATTACTACAGTCTACTGTGATCATAATAATGATAATCTCCCGTTTTAAGTATTCTCAAAGGCTGTTTACAGAACTACAACTGCTGTAAACGAAGGTTTGCTTTTCTTCAGCCTATCTTCTAAGATATGTCATTGGGTCAGTATTCCCACGCGTGCTTCTCCGGAACTCATGGTTTTGTAATAATTATATCTGGCCTGCTTTGGAAATGGAATTATTACAGCCTCTTGAAACCTGAAACCTTGAAACCTTGTACGCAGGGCGGAGTGGATGTATCAAGGTAACTGTGTTCTCCAAATGATATCAGTAATACCGAAGGATTGTCATATATTCAGTGTGCTATGCTTCCACTAAACTTAAGGGAAGCGAAAGAAAGACGTAATACACCGAGGGCAATATGAATAGAAATCTAGCTACAAATTAGTATCGCCATTATGAGACGAATCATTTCACATTTCCAGAGCGTCCGAGAGAATGTAATCACAAGCCAACCCCTGGAGGAGAAGACATTAATGTAATAAGAATTAAAAATAAAAAGGCACATAACTTTGCGAGAAAGTGATAATATAGGAAGGAGCAAAGCCGAAAAGAAGACGCTTTTGAATGACCAACTATACATGACAAACAACTCACTATTCACATTAACAGATAAAAGAGTATCACTGTTAACTAAGATAACGATGTAAAAAGTAAGTTACAGACATATCAAAGTATGGAAACGCCGAAAATAGAACGCATTACCATGCATAATGTGATGTACGAAACCTGTTGGCATTCAAAAATGCTTTCAGTCGTTGCGGAGTAGATAAATACGATCCCTGCACGGTTTTCAACAAAATCGTATAAAATTCTTCCTGCAGAAAAGTGGTAATTTGAGGTAATGATGCTGTAGATGGACAGCGATCATGGACCTTTTTGTCAAAAGTAGACCACAAAGGATCGATAGTACGTAACTGATATCTCGCAACTGTGGTGGCCAGGGAAGATGCGACAGTTCATCCTCACGCTCACAAAAACAGTTCTGGATGATGTGAACTGTGTGATCAGAGCTCACCATTGGGGAACAAACATTGTATTATGGGATGGACCTGATCACTCAAAATGGTCAGATAATCCCTGGTAGTAATGCTGCCTTGCACTGTAAGCATGACGCCCAAGGAGTACCGCGATATGGTTGCCCAAATCATCACCTACTCCCACCATCTTTCACTCCTGGGGCGTCAACTCGAGCAGAACTTGAAACAGTGTGATACGACCAAACTACTTTCTTCCTTTGGTCAGTAGACCAGATATTATGACTTTGGCACCAAGTTTTCGTGTTACGTCCATTTATATCAGTGATTAGTGGTTTTGGGATTCCAGCTCACCCTGAAGTTCGAATCTTGTATGGATATATTCGTTTTGTTTTGGTGGTGACGGGGCTCGCCGGTGCAACATTCAGTTCTACAGTGACTTCTGCAGCTTTCATCTTATTTTTCGTCACTATCCTATTCAATTACCATCTGCCACAATCAGTTAATAAACACTTACGTTCTCGCTGTGTCTAAGCTGATGATATTTTTCCGCTTTCTCTGTATAGAGTATAGATACAGTTAGAACTCCCTTAGCTTCAACATAATGATATCGCAACCACACGGAACACTTGCAACGTATTGAGGACATTGCACAGTTGGCGCTCGTGGTCAAACACAACAGCAGCACGACCACTAAATGTGGTTCTAAAAGCACAACATTAAAAAAAAAATACACGAAGAGACGCAAAAATGAAATTCTATAAGGTGTCGGCTGAAATTGTGCTACTGTGTGGCAGTGAAGCCCGGGTGATCAAAAGAAAAGATTCTAACCATGTTCATTCTATATTTACTGGAAATTGGATCCAACTTATGAACCGCAGTGTGAATCTTGTCTTCATATTTTCCTATTATAAGATAATCATCGTCAAGTTGCAGCGTCATGAAATTAAAATCATTTTCTTAATGTTTCATTCAACATAGTCAATCATTTAGGAATTATATCGCCAGTAAGAAATTTGGAAAATGGGTGGAGAGGATTGAAGAGCAACCTTGTCTAAATCCTGTACTGATACCGGCAACTTCTTTTCTTTTTTTTCTTGAATCACTTTTTCCACTTCTTCCATCGCTATATATGTACAGTCGTCGGTACTGTTCTTTGATTTTGTACTTCTTCATTACATGTGAAGTACTTTAATCATTACGGATACGTTAGCAACTAAGCGATCTTGGCACAGCATTTCACACAACTGTACGGACTACCCTGGTACGCCTCCCTCCTCGATCCAAACTCTCACTGCGTAGTAAGCAGGGGACCTGTATTCGATTCCCGGGATTGGTGCAAATTTTCACTCGTCGCTTCAGCCTATATCCTTAAAATCATACCTGTATCGCACCAGCAAAGTCTCTCAAACTGCGTCATTTCATTTGTATAATTACCTGCTCCTGGGTTTCAGGTTGGATCCTCCATTTACGTTCGATGCTGAGATGCTATTCCAGAACATGGAAAGCCTCAGTAATTCTGTTCGTGCCTAAGGAAGAATTTAAAATAGACTGGGGCGGCAGTGAGAATTTTGATCGAGGAATGCCGGATAGTCTATGAAGTTCTGTGAACCGCTGTGCCAAGGTGGCTTTGTATTGAATTGTATTGTATTGTTTGTTAACCGGGGGCCTAGAAACGACGGAGAGGTTACGTCCCCGCCGCAGCCGCAGTGGTCCACAACCCCACAACGACTACCACAGTGCACTTCACCCCTCCGCCGCCCCACACCAAACTATTCTTCCAGGGTTATGCCAAGGTGGATTAGTGGTAGTCGGCTCTGAGCCGTGTTGTGAAGCGGACGTGCGCGGGACTCTGCGTGGCGCTCCGCAAGCGGGCCGTTATTTGCTCGAGCGGGTAGTGTAAACAGATCACCTGGAACGACGATGGCGCTTTCTTATAGAAAGTAACGTTCGATGCCCAGTACACACGACATAAGGCACACAAAGTAGAATGTTTCCTGCGTGAAGTAATTCACGTCGATCCACAGGAACTTATTGGTATACATCTTTCGATCGTCTCCAGCACAGTTTACCTGGAACTTGTCGATGGAGCAGCGCTCGAACGACTCTTGGCCGTTCCACCGACTCGACGTTCGAAACATACGAGTCTTCGAGTTGCCGTTGGAAGTTCCGGCCACGCTTGACGTGAGCGACCTGCGGCCTTATGGGGAAGTAAGAAGTCACTTGGAAGAAAAGTGGCATACGTTGGTGACCTATCCTGTACTGAATGGAGTGCCTCAAGTGCGAATCGAACTGCGTAAACACATTCCATCGTACGTGACCGTTGATGGTTGTCGAGCGATCGTCATTTATGACGGTCAACCGCGGACTCGCTCAGGGTGCGCGGAGGAAGGGTATGTACTCTGAATGCCTGCAGCGGCGCCTCGTCAGATACCACGTACAGACACGACGCTGCCCATTACATACGTTGAGGCAGCGAGGAACATGTCGGACGCGGATGTTGTTCCGTTCCAGTTGCCGCCCACGACGACGCAGCCTCCATCGGAACCATCGCCATGCTCGACAGCGGCGACCACACTTGCTCCCCAGCCATACGAGGAAGGAGAGCATCAGAAAATCGATTCCAGCTCGGAGACGGAGATGCGGGAGGTGCCTACTGTTTGTCGTGATGCACAGGACACGGACACGCGTTCCCGCAAGCAGAAGTCGCCCAAGCGACGAAATAAGAGGAGGCTGTCTGCAGGAAATGATTCTCGAGATGGTGACACGTTGCAGGAGGATGAGGAAAATCTATCTGGGGTCAGGGCTGTGGACCTCACGTCAATGGTTCCTCGTTCGCATGCTGGCAACGTCCGCCTAAGGACAAAGCCAAGTTGACGATGCTCAGCTCACCGACGAGCCCCCTGGCGATTTTGCAGCAAAGACATCGGATGAACGACATGCATCGCCTAACTTACCACGCCTCCAGCTTGGTGACTGGGCGTCCGAGATGGAAAGAATGATACGAGATTCAAGTGACAACCTGATGCCGCGGCCGGCGGATCGTCGGACAGAACACTTGTCTCAGCCGATCAATAATATGTACGGTGCGGGTGGCAGAGACGGTCGGACGGATGACGTGGTGCATACTGGCTTAAACGACTGCAGGTTACACCATAGTACTATCAAATGACCCAGTTGTATCGGATAGGTACAGGTAATGTCAAGGGCATTAGTTTCACGATCAAAATTCGGTTGTTAAAGGACATGATTCGGACGGCGGACACTGATATCGTGTTTCTTCAAAAGGTACGGCCTGATCTGCGCCAGGATGTTTATGAATACGCGTCTTACGTCAACCCAACTTCCGACGATGGTGATGGTTCGGCCATACTACCTTGCGATGGCATCGAACCAACGGATATTCAGTTGGTGTCATCACCGAGAGGCATTGCGCTCTCCATCGGCGCAGTCCGCCTTGTGAATCTGTATGCCCCGTCTGGTGCTGTGAAGCGTCGAGAGCGAACAGTCTATTAGACCACTGAAGTAGCTCCATTGTTTCAAGGAGCTAAGAGCACCTGGTGGTGGGTGGGGAATTTAACAGCATCTCACGCATTGAGGATCAGATCCCTCTCCATGTTCCATGTCCAGTCCTTCATGCTATGGTCACAGATCTCTCTTTGCATGATACATGGACGCTAATCCAAGGTAACCGACGCAGATATACATACTTCACCAGCATCTCGGCCAGCAGGTTGGACAGGATTTATCTCTGCAGAGGTCTTCGTGCAGCAACTGTCCGTGCTGAGCTGTGGCCCACTGCATTCACCGACCATCAGGCCTTCATCTGCGCCTTGACTCTGCCACGACAACAGAAGAGCCGTAGTAGAGGACCTTGGACACTTAACGTTAACATTCTCCTGGAAGAGGTTTGCCGTGTAGCCGTCACTAATCTACATCTACATTTATACTCCGCAAGCCACCCAACGGTGTGTGGCGGAGGGCACTTTACGTGCCATTGTCATTATCTCCCTTTCCTGTTCCAGTCGCGTATGGTTCGCGGGAAGAACGACTGTCTGAAAGCCTCTGTGCGCGCTCTAATCTCTCTAATTTTACATTCGTGATCTCCTCGGGAGGTATAAGTAGGGGGAAGCAATATATTCGATACCTCATCCAGAAACGCACCCTCTCGAAACCTGGCGAGCAAGCTACACCGCGATGCAGAGCGCCTCTCTTGCAGAGTCTGCCACTTGAGTTTGTTAAACATCTCCGTAACGCTATCACGGTTACCAAATAACCCTGTGACGAAACGCGCCGCTCTTCTTTGGATCTTCTCTATCTCCTCCGTCAACCCGATCTGGTACGGATCCCACACTGATGAGCAATACTCAAGTATAGGTCGAACGAGTGTTTTGTAAGCCACCTCCTTTGTTGATGGACTACATTTTCTAAGGACTCTCCCAATGAATCTCAACCTGGTACCCGCCTTACCAACAATTAATTTTATATGATCATTCCACTTCAAATCGTTCCGCACGCATACTCCCAGATATTTTACAGAAGTAACTGCTACCAGTGTTTGTTCCGCTATCATATAATCATACAATAAAGGATCCTTCTTTCTATGTATTCGCAATACATTACATTTGTCTATGTTAAGGGTCAGTTGCCACTCCCTGCACCAAGTGCCTATCCGCTGCAGATCTTCCTGCATTTCGCTACAATTTTCTAATGCTGCAACTTCTCTGTATACTACAGCATCATCCGCGAAAAGCCGCATGGAACTTCCGACACTATCTACTAGGTCATTTATATATATTGTGAAAAGCAATGGTCCCATAACACTCCCCTGTGGCACGCCAGAGGTTACTTTAACGTCTGTAGATGTCTCTCCATTGAGAACAACATGCTGTGTTCTGTTTGCTAAAAACTCTTCAATCCAGCCACACAGCTGGTCTGATATTCCGTAGGCTCTTACTTTGTTTATCAGGCGACAGTGCGGAACTGTATCGAACGCCTTCCGGAAGTCAAGGAAAATGGCATCTACCTGGGAGCCTGTATCTAATATTTTCTGGGTCTCATGAACAAATAAAGCGAGTTGGGTTTCACACGATCGCTGTTTCCGGAATCCATGTTGATTCCTACATAGTAGATTCTGAGTTTCCAAAAACGACATGATACTCGAGCAAAAGACATGTTCTAAAATTCTACAACAGATCGACGTCAGAGAGATAGGTCTATAGTTTTGCGCATCTGCTCGACGACCCTTCTTGAAGACTGGGACTACCTGTGCTCTTTTCCAATCATTTGGAACCTTCCGTTCCTCTAGAGACTTGCGGTACACGGCTGTTAGAAGGGGGGCAAGTTCTTTCGCGTACCTGGCCCAAATGTGAGAGATGGCGTCATACCCATAATTCCACGGCACGATGGTGGCCATACTGCGCCAAACCAGCACTTCGCCGCACGCTCATGGCGTATGGACGAGACAGGGTCCTTTGGCTTCGATCCACCTCTGTGTTTACTACACGATTTTGCTGGAACTAGCTTCGCCACAACCTTCGCCAGAGCGCCAAATGGCCGTCCACCGGACACAGGCTCGGCTTCTCCCGATCACGGCAGACAGATAGGACGGCACGCGGGTTCGATCGAGACTGCAAGATTCCATTCCAAAGGAACGTGCCTCTCTTTATCACAGGGGCGGGCAGGAATCCTGCACATGTGCGGTGCACTTGCACGCGTGCAGTTAACAGGTGTTCCGCGTGCACACAGGGGCAAGCTGGCCACCCGCTTATCTCCCATCCCCACCATACCTTCTGGCCGCTCCTTCCTCTGTAATGCGTTTTGTTTCCTAGTTTGCTTTATTGAGTGAATGAATAAGGTTAGTAGGAGTGCTTGAAAGAAATAATGGTTTGAAAGAGTACCTATTACCTACGATACGTTTTATTTAATTATCACAGGTGGAGTTTACAATACGTTTAATATGTGGAACAAAATTTCTACATACAGACAAACACAAACAGTTACGTAAATTTTCATCACTGAAGTTTGCTCTTAACCGAGACTTATTAATTCAGCAAATGGTTTTCCAGCTCTCGCTATATTAAGCGCAGTCTTATAACTTGCACATACCGCTGGGCTATTATTGTTGTCGTCCTGAAAACTTGAAAACGATGCTCCATAAAATGTTAAATCAGTTACATGAGAAACATGACGAGAGAAAGTCGCAGATCTCTCGTGACAACAGCAACTACGACAAATTCCAATTGCTCTGAGCACTATGGGACTTAACTGGTGTGGTCATCAGTCCCCTAGAACTTAGAACTACTTAAACCTAACTAACCTAAGGACATCACACACATCCATGCCCGAGGCAGGATTCGAACCAGCGACCATAGCGGTAGCGCGGTTCCAGACTGTAGTACCTAGAACCGCTCGGCCACTTCGGCCGGCCAACTACGACAGATTCATCTGGTATCGTCAGATCGCTCTTCTTAAGCTCAGTCAATTCCCCATCCTCTCAGAATACGACAATAAATTGTACTCGTCCTTGTGAAATTTATTATAATGGCCTTCAATACTAAACTTCCGTTGACCAGCGAGAATACAGCCACATATTAAACATTTGGAATTTTCACGTTTTTGCACAAAGAAAAAATGATTCTCCCACTACTTTTTAAAAGATAGCAAATCTCAACTTCTTCGTTTCTTGAAATACAACGTTCACTACATAGTGCTCGCTTCGTATCAACGTCCGCAGCTTAGCCTGGCACTACACTGCCGCAACCTGCCGGCTGTCGCCACAGCCCCGGTCGACGCCTGCACGCGAGCAGCACACGTGCAGCGCTGTGCGCTCATGAGCCGCGTGCAACGTTTGCCCGCCACTGCTTTATCACATCGTCAGAGAACGGAGACACCGTAAGAGACGACTCATCACAGCAGTTATTTCTGCGGATAGGCCAGGCGCAGAGACCCACAACACCATCCCCTGTGCCCTCACAGATTATCACCGTACTCTCTATCTAGCAGATCAACGGCTTAACAATGACATTGAGGACGTCCTGCACGACCTGTCATAGGGAAGGGCGCAAGGCGACGCCACATTGTTGGAGGCCGTCAGGTGGGAAGAAATGCGCATGGCCCTCTCGCGGAGCGCATGAAATAAATCACCTGGACCTGAATTTTATAGCAACTTTTCTGACCTGATGGGGGAAGTTTGGCGGCAGATGTGCTGCGAACTCATGGATCCGGGCTTCCGCATCCCCTCCCCCACCGCCTCCCCCTCTCGAAGTTTTGGAGTGCATGAGCATCCCGTAGGGGTGGGGGGGGGGGGGGATGCAGACCGCAAGACTTCCGGCCGTTGACGTTATTGAATTCGGGTTACAAGCTCTTCGTCCGCATTCTTCATTCTCGCCTTCTCTCTATTATCAAAGATGCCATTCATGCCGACCAAACATGTCTGGGAGGTTTCAGTAATATACACACGGCGTTAAGCTCTTATAGAGATGTGGTGGCGCTCATGTTGGCATGCCACTTAGAAGGCGCCCTCGTGGCAGTTGGCCTAGACCACGCATTTGACCGTGTTCAGCACCATTTCTGGCAGGCTGTCTGAGATAAGATGGGACTGTCGGCAATATCGGCAGGTGTGGTTCTCCGTCTCATCCACGGAGCCCCAGTTTGGTCAATGGCTACTGCTGGCCACCGTTCACTACTGAGCGCTCAGTGCGACAAGAATTTCCCCTGTCAGCCTTTCTCTTCAGCAAAACGGAGAGGTGGCCGGGAGCCGTATCAACCTGCGAAAGTCATAGTACATGGATGTCGGCAGATGATTGCAAGTGAATACGCCAGTGCCCATTACCAAAGTCCCAGCAACGAAATTTTGGGAGTGACCTTCCATGGGAACCTGCAGCGTACAGCAGCAGATACGTATCGCAGACTACTTAATGCGATTCGCACGCAAGCTCGTCTCCATAACTTTCGAACACTTGACTTGATCATGCGGGTACATTTTGTCAACGTCTACCTCGCTCCGAAACTTAATCATTACACACACGTTCTCCTGATGGCCGCTCCGATAGCTGCCAAGTTCCAGACGGCCTACGGTCATTTCGTCAGCGAGGGTAGGGTGTTCAAGAACCGTTACGAGACGCTAACATTTCCCACCCATGTAGGCTTCGTTGGAATGATAAACGTACACAACAGCGCGCGCGCTCTCTTCCTGCGGACGATGCATCGCCTACGTACTTCGGACAAGGACCCCTCCTGGTAAACAGACTCAGGAGGTGGGGCCTCAATCCCTCCATCAGCCGATTCCTGTCGGACATATCAGGCCAGCACTGTGTCACATTCGCACATATCTGCTCAACATGAGTTACCTGTTGGACGTCTTGCCGACCACGTGGAATCCTAGAACCGAGGACTTCTATCGCTACTTTCCACCGACGCTGCCTGTTAATGTGGTTGAACGCCGACATCCGGCAGGTGGCTAGAGGCAGCTGTGGAGTAACATACACTCGCCTTTCCTTCCCACCACGGTCAAGGCGCTGTGGTATGTGAAGACGACTGAAGAATACCCCACCCGACAACGTTTACACGTGATACATCTTGCCGAGGACCCTCTCTGCCCCAGATGCGCTGCTGTCGACATCGACATGCACCGTTTCGTTTTTGGTACGGCTACCGACTGCTGGCTCCTCACACGGCGCATGTTGGCATTGTTGCTGCGACGGACGCCTCGGTCCGTAGAGCCCACCGAACTGATCCATCCCGACGTCTCTTACTTCCCTGTTACTCGTCATTACGCCACGGTGTGAATTAAGGGTATGGCAGTATCATACTTTTTTAATGAGAGCGTTGCAGGTTTGTTAGATTTCTGGCATTATTTAACGAGTAAGTACACGATTTTACGGCGCGAAGTGTCGTATGGTAAGCTCTTTGGGAATTACTTGGGGTCGTTGTTTACGCGCCCTCCAGACCATTGGAGTATACCCGGTGTGAGAAGAGACTGAGATATTACACATGATCGACTGGTGAGAGACATCAACGATAACTATAGGGTGTTTCACCGTCGCTGAACGAGAAGACGACCAGGACATCCCGCCATCTGGCTGCTGTGGACACCCCCTAGGAAAAATTAATAAAAAAGAACAAAAAGAAATACAAATTAAAATATAAGAACAAAATTAACAACAAATACAATATAATAAAGTATTGTACCCCTTCCTTTATCCTTTTCTTTTTTTTTCAATAAAAAGTTCAGAGGCATATTTAATGTTTGTTCGTGGGCGGAGCCTGAATTGGTGGCGCACGACCGTCCTAGTTAGCTTTAGGGTGAAATTGGCGGTGGCACTAGCTTTTGTTTTTGTTTTTAAGTTAGATAGGTTTTTGGTGGTAGTATAGGTATAGGGGCCAACGCCTGAAGCGGAAGAGGCCTAAACAATACATTAATATAATTAAAAAATTAAAAATAAAAAAAATGTTAAAAATGAAAAATAAAAAATAAAAAGGGCTAAAAATAAATAAAGAACAAAAAATAAAAGAGTGGCTAACGCTCCTGCTAAGAAAGCAGGAGACCCAAGTTCAATTCCAGCCTTGGGTATAAATTTTGCACTCATGGCTTCAGTCTATGTACATAAAAACAATGCTGCAGGATGTTGGTTATCGAAGGAGCAAAAATCTTCGTGAAACAGAAGGCTCAGGGAATTAATATAAACTCTAAAAGTTGCCTGACTCAAGAGGAGTTATTGTAAAGTAATATCATTGCCACTCAACGAAAAATATGGTGGTCGCTCGCCGGCCGCGGTGGCTGAGCGGTTCTAGGCGCTTCTGTCCGGAACCACCCGTCTTCTACAGTCGCAGGTTCAAATCCTGCCCTGGGCAAGGATGTTTGTGATGTCCTTATGTTAGTTAGGTTTAAGTAGTTCTAAGTTCTAGGGGACTGATGACCTCAGATGTTAAGTCCCATAGTGCTCAGAGCCATTTTGGTGGTCGCTCACTTTGTGGCAACATTATGAACAATACTGTTGCTAGTGGAACATCTTCTCCCAACTTTGTCAGTGTATGTTGAAGAAAATCAAAGCACAGTCCAACCTAGACTATGTGGGGCCGCAAGTCATCTGGATGAATCAAAATTCGTTTAATCTGTAAAGTCGGAAAAATGGAGAGTGCGAGACCTCACTTTCTCCCGACGAATACATTGTTCAGTGAGGTATACGAATGCCTGTGGAGGAGTAACAGCCCATTCTTCCTCAAGAGCCGAAACCAGAGAAGTTAGTAACGTAGGACGCTACAGTCTGGAGCGAAGTCGACCTTTTCTTTCCAGTGTGTTCCAGGCTCTTCGGGTCGGGACTCCGAGCAGGCTAATCAATTTCAGGGATGTTGTCGTCCACAAACCACTGCCTAACAGGTGCTGGCTGCTCTTTGACTAGACGCTTTGTCGTGCTGATACAAACTACCATCTTGTCCGAACTGTTTAGCTTCACTAAATGATACCGAATGCTGTAAAATGTGTACGTAGCCTCCCATATTTAGTGTTTTCTGTAGCGCAATAAGGGAACCACACAGCAACAACGAAAAGCATCCTCATACCGTAGTCCCACCTCCTCCGTACTTTTCTGCTGGCACCACATATGATGACAGGTAACGTTCTCCAGGCACTCGGAAAACCAAAAACATCCCAACGGATTGTCACACTGTATAGACTGATACATCACTACAAGGTCCCGTCACTTAGTACTGACTACAGAAATTAGTGGCCTATGAGGAGCTGACTGACTATTGCATTCCCTACTTTGTAGCTCCCCAAGCACAGTCAGTGTGCCAACTGGACTGCTGGTACCACTACAGCTCACACATGATTCCTACTGGTGCGGTTTTTTTACAACCGTCCCTCCGCAGTGCTCGACGGTCTCTGACCGTCAGTAACCGAGCGAGGTGGCACAGTTGTTAGCATCAGGATGGACGAAGGGTCAAACCCGCGTCCGGCCATCCTGATTTAAGTTTTCCGTGATTTTCTTAAAATCGCTTCAGGCAAATGCCGGGATGGTTCCTTGGAAAGGATACGGCCGATTCCCTCGGTCGTCCTCCCCTAATCCGAGCTTGCGCTCCGTCTCTAATGACCTCGCTGTCGACGGACATTAAGCTCTAATCTCCTCCTCCTCCTCCTTGGTCCGTCAGTACATCAGTTTTTGCCTGGTCATGGTTTAGCTGTGTCTGTTCCTTCGCTTTTCCACTTCATAGTCCCATCGCTAACAGTCGACTTGTGCAGAAGGGTTGAAATAACGCTGGTGGATTCGTTACTCAGGTTACAACGAGTAACTGGTCCACGCTGGAAGTCGCTGAACTTTCCTGACTGTCCCATTCTGCTGTTACTGCTTCTCTGTTGACAATACAATACTTACAGTCCAGCGGCTCTCTTTTGTTTCGCCTTAACAAATATTAGAGATATTCAAAATTTTATGTTCGAGTATTCTCACTGAGAGCTACGTTCAACGACCTCTCTTCGCCTAATGTCGTCTTAAACGACAAGCCTAGCGGTCTCGCCTCCTTAACTACTTGCACGTACAACGACAATAGCTACTGCAGGCTACCTAGGCAGTCAGTGCTGTTCTAGTGATTTAAATAACGAAGTGCTTTCACTTAATTAGATAAACAGTCGCTTTATAAATTTGTTTTAATGAATTTCTATGAGTTAGCAAAGCAAACAATGGTCATGTATTTCAATTTTAACAGAGTACTTAACTTGCTACCTACTAAAATATTCCAGTATATCTACACCTTGATCTAATTAACACTAAGGAAATTAGTATACAAAGACGCGCACACACACACACACACACACACACACACACACACACACACACACACACACCCATACACACACACTGAACCATGCCCTTCACTAAAAAACATCACTTCTACCGGCTGTTCTTCTCCAACATCGGCACAGTTTGTAGCAGCTAGGACAGAAGCTAGTACTTATTATTACACAAGCCACCTAAACGTTTCCTAAATTTGAAATGAAGTACCCGCTTTGTACTGAAAAATGCTAATCGAGACAGAATTAGAGTGCTATATTTGTCCATCAAGTATCATAAAAGAAGATCACTGTTTTATTGTTTTCAGAAGTAAATGTAATAATACGTAAGCTTTGAAAAAATTTTCCTTCCTGAATGTGGTAAAAGAAGCTATTCATCAAACTTACATGTAATGCTTAACGCATGTGTCTGCAAAAATCATTAATGAACGTGAACTCAGTAAAAAGAAATGTTAAAATCATTCTGTGGTACAGTTAGTCTATGTTAACTGCAAAATGTGTATTTAACTGAGAAATAAAATTTAGAAAACACTTCATTTGTTTCTGACTGTAAGAGAGTGTTCACGTTCCTGTACTATTATTTGGACTCTGAAACAGCAACTCGCCAACCGTTCTGTTATCAGTAAAGTTATAGACATGACTTGTGAACACAGGCAATTTAAAATTTGCATGAACTTTGAAAGAATGTTTCTATAAAGATAAAATGTGTGCCCTTAATCCCAGACCCTATGAAGTAGCCTTTTTAATTTATTTTATTTTATTTTATTTTATTTACAAGATTTAACTTCTGCCCGTGCAGTCACAATCTATCATAACTGAATAGAAACAGCCCTGATAATCAGGTCGTTAACGAAACAATTACTCTAAGTACGTTATATACTCACAAAAACAATACACATTAAGAAGGTATGAACAGGGCAGTCTGATAAAGCACACAGAACTGATGATTCTCTATTAAGGAAAGTTAATCAACAGATTAATCGTCAGCCTATTACATGGATAACTTTATAAAATGAGGAGATCTTGCCTATATGGACGAAGATGACGGACTTGTGCTCATTTTGAGACTGATCGTAAATATTGTTCCATTTTGCCCAGATCACACACTGACTGTACACTCTTCTTCTCTGGAGATGACGTAATATGCAATTATTGTTATTCCGTCAGTGGAGCTTGATGCAACGTCGACTTGACGCTGATAATTGCAATTTATAGCAAAACAGATTGACCTTTCATTTGCTTTAATATTCTTCTATCTCCTCATCCCCTGCTGGCAAAGTAGGCATGTAACCGGCAACTATGTCGTAAGCGGAAAATGAAGAGATAGAGAAAGTATATGAGGGTACTGAACGGGTGATTCAGTACGTAATTGGAGATGAAAATCTGACAGCCATGGGCATTGGAATACGTTTGTAGGGGAAGGAGTAGAGTAAACTGTTACAGGAAAATATGCGGGTGATAATAGGAATCACAGAGGAGGAAGACTGAGATCTGCAATAAGTCTCAGATAGTAATAACGATTACTCATTTCAAGAAGAGAAGGAGGTAGGCTGTACTTGTAAATGGCAGGAAGATACAGGAAGATTTCAGTTGGATTATGTCATGGTCAGCTAGAGATTCCTAAATCAGATATTGGATTGTGAGGCGTAAACAGTTTCAGATGTAGACTCAGATCGCAATTTGGTAATGATGAAGAGTAGCCTATAGTTTAAGAGACTAGTCAGGAAGAATCACGGCGCAAAGAAGTGCGATAAGGATGTACAAAGGAATGAAGAAATACATTTGAAGTTCTCTGAGGCTATGATTACTACGATAATCAATAACGCAGTACACAGTTCAGTGGAAGAGGAACTGGCATTTCTAAAAAAGTGAATCACAGAGTTAAAGGAGAAACTAGCATTGGTAACAGAAAAAATGCTTTATTTGATCTACGAAAGAAGAAAGTACATAAATATTCAGGAAATTCAGAAATACATGTCATTTAGGAACGAGATAAATAGGAAGTGCAGGGAAACTAAGATGAAATGTCTACATGAAAAATGTGAAGACATCGAAAAAGAATTGATTCTTCAGTTTAAGCAATTCGTTGACAGGGAAAAGCAGCTTCATTTAAATTACTTAAAACGTTTGTTACGGGACTGGTTTCGAACCTTAGAGATTCATTTTCAAACCTAGCCTACTGAGACTGCACTGACAGGACCTGACCTTAATAATGAACATTGAGTGGCAACACATGCTCTAAACATGTTTGCGGGATGAATGCCACAATCTACACATGCCTGTTATCAAGTGAACTTAATTAGTTTTAGTGTACAAAAGTCATATTTAAATTGATAAGATTAACGAAATTGTCGACTATGTTGGTGATGTAATAGCGCAACCAATAGAGACCAAAATAGCGGTATTAGTTTGTGTAGACGGAAATTTCTGTGCAGTGGTAGGACTGAGTGCCACGAACGACATACATGCAGTCAAGGACGTACTGACAGTATGACTTATCGAAACAGATTGAAGAACAGCAAACTTACTGTTGTATTAGTTATAGATTTAGAGAAACCTTTTGACACACTCTTTGAAATCAGGAAGATAGCAAGAATAAAACACAGCGAACGAAAGCTTAAACACAAATTGAACCTAATCCAGAGTGTAATTATAAGTGCCGAAGGGTTTGAAAGGGAAGCAGTGGTTGGGAATGGAGTGAAACACCGTTGTAGACGTTGTATCCTCTGCTCGATGATTGTAAATATGTATACAGAGCAAGTAGTAAACGAAAACAAAAAGAGAAATTTGACAACGGAATTAAAATTCAAGGACAAGAAATAAGACTATGGGGTAGGCCGATGACTTGAAAAGAGGTTATAAGGTGAATACCAGTAAAACTAAAACAACAGTAATAGAGTGTAGTCAAATTAAATTAGGCGTTGCCGATACAATTGTTACCAAACCAGACACCAAAGGTAGTCGAAGAGTTTTGGTATTTGGGCAGCAACATAAATGTCGTTGGTCGAAACAGACAGGTTCAAATGGCTCTGAGCATTATGGGACTTAACATTTGTGGTCATCAGTCCCCTAGAAATTAGATCTACTTAAACCCAACTAAGCTAAGGACATCACACACATCCATGCCCGAGGCAGGATTCGAACCTGCGACCGTAGCAGTCGCGCGGTTCCGGACTGAGCGCCTAGACCACCGCGGCCGGCGAAACAGACAGGATGTAAAATGTAGATTGGCAGTAGGAAGATAAGCATTTCTGGACAAGAGAAACTTGTTAACATCGAATATAAAATGGAACCAGGTCTTTTCTAAAGGTATTCGTATAGAGTGTAGCTTCAGGTAAACGTGAATAGCGGACGTAACCTATGTAGAGAAGTATTTAATAGGAGGTTTTGAAACCTGGTGCTGCAGAAGAATGATGAAAATTAGGTGATGGTTAGAATAACTGGAGGTGCAAAATCGAATTGGAGAAAAAAGAAATTTGTTCAAATGGCTCTGAGCACTATGGGACTTAACAGCTATGGTCATCAGTCCCCTAGAACTTAGAACTACTTAAACCTAACTAACCTAAGGACAGCACACAACACCCAGCCATCACGAGGCAGAGAAAATCCCTGACCCTGCCGGGAATCGAACCAGGGAACCCGGGCGTGGGAAGCGAGAACGCTACCGCACGACCACGAGATGCGGGCCCTACTAGAAATTTGTGACACAACTAAAAGAAGAGATAGGTTGATCATCATGAGGCATCAAGTAAACGTCATTTTAAAATGAACAAAAGCATTGTGGACCTCAAGTAGCCTTTGTTTTTGTGGTTACTGGTTTCCGTCAGTTACTTACCATCTTAAGATCCCATATCATGATGGTAGACGGTGTGGGGGGAGGGGGGGGGGGAATGAGCAGGCATTACGAACTCCACGTCAGGTGATGCTATGGAGTTCGTAACACCTATTCCGATCTTCGCCACCGCCTACCAGCATGGTATGATGTCTGAAGATGGTCAGTAACTGACCGAAACAGGTAACCACAAAATGAAGGTTTCTTGCGGTCCAACTGCTTATGTTCATTTTAAAGTACTATGAAAAACCGCTATCCTCCAGGAGAAATGTTGTCAAAAGTTACTTAAGTAATCGTCGGTTTGGAAATGGAAGTTTATGTGGTGATGAAAATTGTTCGAAGAAGATCAAAGCTTGAATATAGTATGCAGTTTGAAATGGAGGCACGCATTTCTGTTGAGATGAAGAAGCTTGCTCGGTATAAAGTAGCATGGAGAACTGCATCAAATCAGTCTTCAGTCCGAAGACCACAACAACAGGCGATAACCTAGAGAACACCGCCGCTCAAAAAGGCGCATTTAGAAACATCTCATTACAGTTATCAAACTTGATGACCATAGTATACAGACAGGCAACAGGCCAATGGCAGACGAATATCAATCATCGATTCGCAGTAAAAACAAACATTACAGACAAATAGAGCCGTGCGTTGAGATGGCTCGTAGTCCTGGTTCGACACAACTGAGCCAAATGAAGAGTTTATAATTTCCGTAATTGGCGTGAAATTTATTCGTAGAAACCTCTACAGTTATTTTTAGCTGATACATGTTCGAGATACTCTACCGTGTGTCCCAGGAGGCATAGCAAAGATTCAAGCATGTGACAGAACGGTCATTTGAAGCAAAAAAAAAGTAGTAAACATCGGCCCTAAAATGCGTACCTCAAGAGCTATGAACACTCCTTCATCTTCGATACAGCGAAACAAATGTCTGCTATTGCAAGCTCTTTGCTTCCCTTACTCTGAGAGGTACTAATACGTAGCAAAACAAGAAAACAAAAGTCCGACAAACATGTGCTCTAACGTACATACCTCAACGCCGAAGAGCGTTTGTTCACCGTCGCTGCTGTGGAAAGCATGTCTTACACTGAACAAGTGCTCATAGCTCTTAAGATATGCATTTTAGATATGTTTGCCATATAATTGTTTCTTATTTAGGTCTATACTATCTCCTGCAAAAACACGTAAAGCAAGGAGGTTGTAGTGGACGAGATCTGTTTTGCTGTATCGAAGATGTTGAAGTGCCTATAGCCCTTGGTTGCTTTAGTCAACAATTTTCAAACACATTGCATTTTTGTAACTACGTTGTTCATGTCTGCTTTAAGATCATAATTACTGATCCTGATGTATTTACATAATTATTTTGCAAGTGAACTTTATAATTGTTCATCTACTGCCATAGCTATAGTTTGGTGTAAGCGCTGTCCTGACAGTTTGCTGTATGTAGCATGGCGTGTCTTTCCTTACATTATCAGTCCACCTAATTTTCAGTTTAGACTCCTGCCCGTCTTGTCTCCACCTGCTCACAACTGACCGCTCTACTCTTTCTAAGAAAAAAAAGGGGTAGCGTCTTTGATTCATAATCAGAACGTGTAAGGTCCCGAGTTCGAATCCTGCCGCTGCTTAAATTTTGATTAATAATCAGCATTGGCGAGCAAAGACTTCCGGCATAAGAAGTCACCCCCATTCTGCCAACGGCCTTGTCAAAGAGGGCGGAGGAGAGGACAGAGGTTCAGGGCACTCTCTTGTGCTTCGGGTTGGAAACGGCCCCTCAAGGCCATGCGTTGAGATGGCTCGTAGTCCTGGTTCGACACAACACCAAGGTGTCAGTGAAGTGAAGTGGAAACAAGACAAGGATTTCTGGTCAGGTGAGTGTAGGGTAATATCAACAGCAGCAGAAAATGGTATAACAGGAGTAGTATTCGTTATAAATAGGAAGGTAGGGCACAGAATGGTTACTGCGAACAGTTCAGTGACAGGATTGTTCTTATCAGAATCGACAGCAAACCAACACCGACAACGATAGTTCAGGTATACATGCCGACGTCGCAAGATAGATAAAGTGCATGAGGATATTGGAAGGAAACTACAGTATGTAAAGGGATTGAAAATCTAATAGTAATGGGAGACTGGAATGCAGTTGTAGGGGAAGGAGTAGAAGAAAACGTTACAGGAGAATTTGGGCTTGGGATAAAAAACGAGAGAGAGAAAGACTAATTGACTTCTGTAACAAGGTTCAGCTAGTAACAGCGAATACTCTGTTGAAGAATCACAAGAGGAGCAGGTAAACTTGGAAAAGCCCAGGTGATACGGGAAGATTTCAGTTACATTACATCATGGTGAGACAGAGATTCCGAAATCGTATACTGGATTGTAAGGCGTACCCAGGAGCAGATATAGACTCAGATCACATTACAGTACTGATGAAGAGTAGGCTGAAGTTTAAGACATTAGCCAGGAAGAATCAATACGGAATGAAGTGGGATACGGAAGTACTAGGGAATGACGAGATACGGTTGAAATTCTCTGAAGCTATAGTTACAGCAATACGGAATAGCTCAGTAAGCTGTGCAGATGAAGAGGAATGGGCGTCTCGAAAAAGGGCCATCACAGAAGTTGGGAAGGAAAACATAGATACAAAGAAGGTAACTCCGAAGAAACCATGGATAACAAAAGGAATAATTCAATAGATCGATGAAAGGAGGAAATACAAAGTTTCCGGAAACTTAAGAATACAGAAATACAAGTCGCTGAGGAATGAAAAAATAGGAAGTGCAGGGAAGCTAAGACGAAATGGCTGCAGGAAAAATGTGAAGACATCTGAAAAGAAATTATTGTCCCAAGGACAGACGCAGCCTACAGGAAAGTTCAAGCAACATTAGGTGACATTGAAAGCAAGACCAAATAAGGCAGTGGAATAGATAACATGCCATCTAAATTTCTAAAATCATTGGAAGAAGTACGACAAAACGATTATTCATGTTTCTGCGCAGAATGTATGAGACTGACAACAAACCATCTGACTTTCGGAAAAGCATATCCACACAATTCCGAGGACGGCAAGAGCTGACAAGTGCGAGAATTACCGCACAATCAGCTTAGCAGCGCATGCATGCAAGTGGCGTACAAGAATAGTACACAGAAGAATGGAAAAGAAGATTGAAGATGCGCTAGATGACGGATCAGTTTGCCTTAGGAAAGGTAAAGGCACGAGAGAAGCAATTCTGACGCGGTTAATAATGGAAGCAATAATAAAGAAAAATCAAGGCACGTTCATAGGATTTGTCGAATTGGAAAAAGCGTTCGACAATGTTCGAAAAGCTGAAAAAAGTAGAGGTAAGCTATAGGGAGACACGGGTCATATACGATATTTACAACAGCCAAGAGGGAATAATAAGAGTGGACGACCAAGAACGAAGTGCTCGTATAAAAAGGGTGATAGACAAGGATGTAACCTTTCACCCTACTGCTCAATCTGTACATCGAGGAAGCAATGATGGAAATAAAACAGTGGTACAGGAGTGGAATTAAAATTCAAGGATGGAAGGATATCAATGATGCGATTCGCTGATGACGTTGCTATCCTGGGTGAAAGTAAGGAAGAATTACATGATCTGCTGAACGGAATGAACAGTCTAGTGAGTACAGTGTATCGATTGAGAGTAAATCGAAGAAAGACGAAGGTAAAGAGAAGTAGTAGAAATGAGAACAAGGAAAAACTTAACGTCAGGATTGACGGTCACGAAGTAGATGAAGATAAGGAATTACGCTACGTAGGCAGTAAAATAACCAGTGACGGAAGGAGCAAGGAGGACATCAAAAGGGGACTAGCTATAGTATAAAAGGCATTCCTGTCCAAGAGAGGACTACTAATATCAAATATCGGAGTCAATTTGAGGAAGAAATTTCTGAGAATGTACAGTCGTGCTCAAAAGTATCCGAACGACCTGAATTGCATTTCGCCTGATTCGCATGCAACCCACATAACGCAGCTGTCTAGCAGGTCCTCTAATCGCTCCTTTGTAGAGTCGTTTGTCTATTGAAAATGGATCCAACAAGTCAATACTAGAAAACGCGGCTCTGTAACGCAAGAATTCAAGATGTAAAGTATTACCACGATACTACAAATATGAGGGAACACCTTATCACAGATAAGACTGTCCTTAAGGCTTGTAAGCTCACATTTATTGCAGTAAATGACATACCTGAGATGTTACCACTCTCATTATTACGTCAGATAGGTAATGCACGTAGAAAGTTCGTCGTATTCATGATTTCCTCTTCAAGGTACCGTACTTCTTTTTAAACACAAAATGATATTAAAAATTTAAGTTATTCACGAGCAGCTAGTTGAGAATATGTATGAACTTCAAATGACACGACGAACCGTCTTGTTCTGCATTTGGATTCAAACAAAGGTCATGCAGACTAAGATTTCGTGACTGACGGAAACTAGCAGTCATTCCTGACTAGGCCTACAGAGAGTCATATACCTCGATTTTAGACAGTATCAGTTAGCAAATGTCAACTTCAAATTACGTAAAATGGCTCAAACGGCTCTGAGCACTATGGGACTTAACATCTATGGTCATCAGTCCCCTAGAACTTAGAACTACTTAAACCTAACTAACATAAGGACGTCACACAACACCCAGTCATCACGAGGCAGAGATAATCCCTGACCCCGCCGGGAATCGAACCCAGGAACCTGGGCGTGGGAAGCGAGAATGCTACCGCACGACCACGAACTGCGGACTTAAAATACGTAACGTAAACATTTTTAACGGACTCGAATTCCTACCCAGCATCTATTATCCCTGTTAACGAACTACCACAGATGTTAAATATTGCTTCTCCACAAGTAACTTACTTGAAATTCCGTGATGTAAAGCTTTGTTTTGGACAGGGATTCAAACCCACAACCTAATCGGATTGTTATCGAAGCACAATAAACTGTGACATATCGGATTTTCTCGGCTGTAGCTAGATGTTTTAACTGAAATGACAAGACGAAACATTAATTTTTTCCTTCCCAGGACTCCAACCTGAAACCTATCGCTGTTATTTATTACAGAAAACGAACGTTAAATATGGGTTTGTTACATCAGCAACGACATGTGAGCATGTGTGAACTAGAAATAATATGACGAAGAGTTCAATGCTGACTGGGAATCGAACCCCACACATACCGTTGTTGACTACACACAAAGAGACGTCAGCTACAGAATTTTTCTCCACCAGCAGCTCGGAATGACATCCTTGAACTTAGAGTGATCTCTCAAATAGTTCTGTGTCTCACTGGGAGTCAAAAACGTCAGATATAGTTAGTGTTGACAACGAATGAAAATGCATTAAAATTCAAAATTATTATCCATCAGCAGATAGGTGTTCTCATACTAGAACTTGATAATACATAATGAAAACTTTAGGGTCGGGCCAGCATTCGAACCCATTCGCGCGCAATATGTGGAGATGTTGAGGAATCTGCAGTTTTGAACAAACAACAAATTGTAGTCGAGCTGTATTGTCACGAAGGGATCAAATTCCGCGTTAAGGGCGGTCTGAGTTGCATTCCAAGTTCAGAACCAATTTTATCGACATACAAAAGCTCAAATAAATGATGGAATATTGGTCCTGTGACCCTACATAGCGCTTGTTTCGTCACTATAAATAAATAACTAGTATAAGAAACGTTACTGGTGACAGAGTTCCCACATTTCGCCACTCCAGACTTTATTGTGGTGCAACCTAGCGCCTACTTGGTAGAGAAGGAATATCATGTTTAATGTCAATTTCAAATCACAATGCCATTATACCTTCTTCACTTGGCGTAGCCAAAAGAGAATAGAATCTGTCTCTCCCTATTAAAAATCATGGGCAGAAGTTCGAACCGAACCCAGCCCATCATCATAGAAACCTATCATCAATCCAACAGACCAGATCCAATGCATACACTCGATTCTATTTTGTAATCACCGAAATAACATGTAACTGCCACCTACACAGAACTGCCAACAGTGTAGGATGCTGAAACTTAAAGAGGAAGTGTTCCTTTCCATTTGAGCTACTCTATTGCGCTATCTGTTAGTTGAAAACGTCGTGCAGTGCAAAAGAAAAGCTGTAACTGTCTGTCTCTCATAAGTCTAGATCCGGCCATATGCATTATCTCACAGCACTGTGGAATGCGGAATTTCTGGAGGCCCTATTTTTGACTTCTGGAGGTGCTGTAGGGAGATGATAGCTAGTAGCATCACGGTAAGTGTCACGCACTGTAGGTAAGATGTCGGGAGTTCCATTTCATTCGCTGCTACATTTTTTACAAAGCAATTCTGCTGCCTGCTGAAGTTACCAATTTAATGGAACTTTGAACATAATTACCTGCATTTCTCGACATAAAATAGCCGCATGTGGAAAAAGGGCTAACTTTTGCGACATTTTGTTCTTTTCAGGTTTAATAGATGGCGAGGCAGCAGATGCATCTCGAAGCTTTTGTATTATGTAAGGGGAGAGCGCATTGTGCCAACATAGTCAGAAAAGTATTTTCTACATTAGCTGTCGTCTGGTAGTGGCATTTTATTCTTCTTCAAACCTTGTTTAACAGCTTTAACTCTGAACAAGTTTTCTACATTCATGTAATTAATAGACTGCATGTGCAATGTCGGGCTGTTATAGATCACATCAGAGAATTCGCATATATCGTTGATGATTAATTTCTCTCTCATGTTTAGTATTGTTTTAACAACACTAAAAGAAACCTTACGAAAATTGTGCACTGTATTAAAAGAAATGAAATAAAACTACCCACAATAACATTACGACTAAACTCTGTTTTGATAAAACTGAGTATCTGTACACAAGCGTGCTTCTATCGGCACGCATTAGTAAAATACTACTCACTTAGATTTCGATTGGGTCTGTGTATAATTGGTATGCTGTGTCATACTCAACAGGTATGCAAATGTGGCATTTCATAAATAAAGTTATGTATTCCTAGAGACCCAAAATTTGCTTGTCACCAGCGGAACGAGGCGTTACCTATTGTGCAGCATTGTAAGTTTTCACCATTGCACTATGAGCTGAAAGTATTTTCTTGCGATGTCCTTATCGATGTTTGATCTGACTGCTTGTAGCTCTTTCATAGAAGGGATAAAAACATTACATTCAGCGAGACTGGAACCGCTAATCATAGGTCAGCACGTCACCACAGAGCTAGCGAAGAGGTATGTGTTGCCCATTTCTTTTACGAGGCCAATAGTGTCTAGAAATCGTAAACCGCTATTTAAAGGACGAGTTTAGTTGCGACTTGCACATGCAACGACTTTCCTGGGCTGAAAACCGTAAATTTACAATCTTTTGTTACACCTAAAGCGACAATAACTCAGATTATTCAATGGAAATGACAGGAAAAATCAAGTGAAATTTGAGGCTTAATCCCGTGCACACCAGGAAATAACTCGTCGATCACAGAGTTGCCAAATATACCTTGCCTTGTTGTCAAATCTCAGTTGCAATACTAGCAGGAAGAAGACGAACCGATGTGATCCTACAGCGGGCTGGGAAGTGACCATAGCTGGCGTCTGAAGACGCGGCTGATACGGCATGTAATACGTAATGCGTCTGATTCGCATTTCTGTAACCAGGTTTAGGCACTGGAGCGCAGTTACTAATAATACTCAGAACTGGCTGCAAACTAAGCATCATAAATCAGTAACTCTCATAGTTGTTTTTATATTTCTTTCGTAACTGTATTCAAACCTAAGAAACTCATTCACGGACGTTTTCGTGCCTCGCCAATAGTCGAGCACACCAAACAAATAAAAATAAAAAAAGAATGTGTGTGTGTGTGTGTGTGTGTGTGAGAGAGAGAGAGAGAGAGAGAGAGAGAGAGAGAGAGAGAGAGAGAGAGAGAGACAGAGAGAGAGAGAGAGAGAGAGAAGAAAGAGAGAAAGAAGAGAGAGAGAGAGAGAGAAAGAGAGAGAGAGAGAGAGAAATAAAGATAAAGAAGAATGAGGGAGAGGGTAAAAAATTGTTGTAAAGAAATTGAACACCGGTATGTAAAGAAATCTTTCATTAAAATAACATGTTCCACATCATTACAAAGTGTAGTATTCATGATCTACGGAACAAGTATTAATCCAATCTAATCTAATCAATCATATTGATGACTAGCCGTAAAGAGTCATCAATTACCGAAATTTTCGCCAATATCAGTAACTACATCTAAACTTGAAAATAAAAGACGACAGTTTTTGTAATAAACCGGGACTCCTATCAAGACCGTTTCATCCCTGTTAACTAACCACGAAAGATGTCTGATATACCTCCAGTCAGAAGTAACAAAGTGTGTATGCATTTAAAGATGAAGTGCATGATACGAAGTTCTGTGACGGAGGTACGGACCGAACACGTAATCGGATTGTTAACTAAGTACAATCAAATGTTACGTATCGGTTTTTCTTACCAACTGCTACGTGTTTGAATCTAAAATAAGGATACAAATTTTTGTGCCTGAACGATAATCGAACCGCACTCCTATCGTAATTCTTTATCGTCCACGAATATAGCTTAAGTATCAATTGCTTACTCACCAACAGTAAGAAGCGTGCGTGTTTGACCAGAAATGGTTGGCAACACATGAATATTCATTAAAAATACCCGTTAATTTTCACTAGCAGGTCGGTGTGCACGCGATAGGGCTTGAAATGAAATTATGAATATTTTTGTACTCGATCAGGAATCGGACCCACATACTTAAGAGAAGACTGTAGTCTTGGAAAAAGGAACGAAATGATTGAACTATCCTGTTCAGAGAGATCCAGTTCCTCGAAAGAGGTGATACGAATTCGAATCATAGTCCAGCACCAAATTTTTCAACGTTTCTAGTTCAATCAAGTACAAGTAAAATAAGAGCCCTGTTCCTTTAAATGGCTATCGGTTCATCAAATAAAATAAAATTTTATAATGTAAGTAATGTAATACAAAAGCTTCGAGATGCATCTGCTGCCTCGCCATCTATTAAACCTGAAAAGAACAAAATGTCACAGAAGTTAGCCCTTTTTCCATATGCGACTATTTTATGTTGAGAAGTGTAGGTAATTATGTTCAAAGTTCCATTAAATTGGTAACTTCAGCAGACAGCAGAATTGCGTTGTAAAAAATGTAGCAGCGAATGAAATGGAACTCCTGACATCTTACATACAGTGCGTCACACTTACCGTGACGCTAATGCATTTTCATTCGTTGTCAACACTAACGATATCTGACGTTTTTTGACTCCCAGTGAGACACAGAACTATTTGAGAGATCACGTTAAGTTCAAGGATATTTTTCTGAGCTGCTGGTGCAGAAAAATTCTGTAGCTGACGACTCTTTGTGTACGGTCAACAACGGTATGTGTGGGGTTCGATTCCCAGTCAGCATTGAACTCTTCGTTATATTATTTCTAGTTCAAACATGCTCACATGTCGCTGCTGATGTAACAAACCCATATTTAACGTTCGTTTTCTCTAATGCATAACAGCGATAGGTTTCAGGTTGGAGTCCTGGGAAGGAAAAAATTAATGTTTCGTCTTGTCATTTCAGTTAAAACATCTAGCTACTGCCGAGAAAATCCAATATGTCACAGTTTATTGTGCTTCGATAACAATCCGATTAGGTTGTGGGTTTGAATCCCTGTCCAAAACAAAGCTTTACATCATGGCATTTCAAGTTAGTTACTTGTGAAGAAGCAATATTTAACATCTCTGGTAGTTCGTTAACAGGGACAATAGATGCTGGGTTACGTTATGTAATTTAAAGTTGATATTTGCTAACTGATACTGTCTAAAATCGAGGTATATGACTCTCTGTATGCCTAGTCAGGAATGACTGTTAGTTTCCGTCAGTCACGAAATCTTAGTCTGCATGACCTGCGCTTAAGTCCAAATGCAGAACAAGACAGTTCGTCGTGTCATTTGAAGTTCATACATATTCTCACCTAGCTGCTCGTGAATAACTTAAATTTTTAATATTATTTTGTGTTAAATAACAAGTACGTTATGTTTCTTTGAAGAGGAAATCATGAATACGACGAACTTACTACGTACATTACCTATGTGACGTAATAATGAGAGTAGTAACATTTCAGGTATGTCATTTATTGCAATAAATGTGAGCTTACAAGCCTTAAGGACACTCTTATCTGTGATAAGGTCTTCCCTGATATTTGTAGTATCGTGGTATTACTTTACATCTTGAATTCCTGCGATACAGAGCCGAGTGTTGACATGTTGGAGCCATTTTCAATAGACGAACGACTGTACCAAGGAGCGATTAGAGGACCTGCTAGACAGCTGCGTTATGTGGGTTGCATGCGAATCAGGCGAAATGCAATTCAGGTCGTTGGGATACTTTTGAGCACGTCTGTACGTCTGGAGTACAGCAGTGAAACATGGACTGTGGGAAAACTGGAACAGAAGAGAATCGAAGCATTTGAGATGTGGTGCTACAAACGAATGTTGAAAATTAGGTGGACTGAAAATGTAAGGAAAGAGGAGGTGCTGCGAAGAATCGGAGAGAAAACGAATATGTCTGAAACACATGACATCTGTTAAGACATGAGGGAATGACTTCCATGGTACTAGAGGGACCTGTAGAGGGCAAAAACTGTAGAGGGAGACAGAGATTGGGATACATCCAGCAAATAATTGAGGACGTAGGTTGCAAGGGCTACTCTGAGAGGAAGAGGTTAGCACGGGAGAGGTATTCGTGGCGGGTGGCATCAAACCAGTTAGAAGACTGATGAAAAAAAAAAAAAACATACTGTAAGGTAGCTTTCGTAGTGTTGATGTAGACGTAGATTGCGCTATCATTATCGATTGAGCATATTGCAGGTTATTTGGTTACTGATGTATCATTAATCTACTACAACAGAATTTGTGTAAAAGTGCAAGCATTAATATTGTTGCATTATGTTATTATCCACGTTTGATCCCTAGTAGACCATGCGATGTAGAACGAGGAGCATTATCAGGGTTTTGTTTTGGATTTCCTTTGTGCCCTTGTTAGCCGGTCTTCTTGGGTTTCTCTGTCAGGCAAAAATGTACAGTCGCGCATTTTCTGCCTACACTTTTTCTCTCTGGTACATCAAGTTGTGTACTTTCTTGTTCTTTCAGGTCTTCTTTTACTGCACCGATCCAGTTCATTGTATTCATTTTGGCTTTTCTGTGGGTTACATAGAATTCCACAACCTTGTGTAAAGGATGTGGTTGGTTTCATTGCTTTAATACACCCATATAATTTCAGTGTGTACTTTTTCATATTCGAATAAACGTTGGTGTACTTTTCAGTTTCTTTATTTGCTGTTGGTTTGTACGCTCCACGTTCAGTCTAATGTGGACCCAAAAAATTTTCTAGTTACATTTAGCTCTCTCTTTTTAATTTGTTTAATGCCCCCTCATTCTGCTAAAACGTTTCAGTCCCATAATACACTCTGTTTTGATGACTGTGTTGTAGTATATCAGTTTGCTGTAAAAACGACACATCATTTTGTTATAGATGTGTTGTGTACACGTTAACGCTGTTCCCATTTTGGGTCACGTAACCAACCATTCCCAGGCCAGTTTCAAGAACGGTTCCACCTAAATATTTGAACTGATTAACTCTCTCTCACAATTTGCCCATACTTAGTTATCAGAATATTGAACTTCCTTATGTGAAATTTTAATTAATACTGGCGAAGAGAGAACAGGACCAGCAGCCGGAGTACGACAAAGGTGTACTCTGTCATCCATATTGATGACATTGTTAGACAATGGAAACAAGAAGTTGAGCAAGGAATAAAAATAATTCCTTGAAACACACATTTAAATATTGTACTTTTTGCTGATGATCAGACAGATTTACAAACGACGGAAGATGATTTAAAATTTGCTCTATACCGAGTGGACTCAATAGGCGAATTCTATAACTATAAAATAACAGAATATAAAACCAAAGGAAAATTCCAGAGCCCTCTAAAATAATGCAATATGGAAAATCAATTGAATACCACTTTCAGTTATTAGGAAGAGATGAAAGTTATGAATGTGATAATGGTATTTCCAGTAAGTTAAGTAAGTTTCAAGGGATATGTGGCACTATCCATAGAACATAAGCCAGTAAAACCAAGAAAAATACGATGACAGAACTCTACAATGTAATGGCAAAACCTATGCTCACATATGAAAGTGAGGCCTTGACAGTAACTAAGAAAGTGCAAAGTATGATACAGTCAGCCGAAATGATATTTCTTTTAAGGAAAGGATGTATTCTGAGAAATCAGATAAAGAATTCTGAAATAAGAAAAGTATTAAACTATTTTGTATGAATGAAAAAATAGAGAACGAGATTAAAAAATCGAGAAAATCTATTGAAAGAATGGAAACAGAAAGAATTGTGAGACATGTAATAGAGTACAGGCTTAAGGAAAGAGAGATCCAGAAAGATCAAGGAAAAGGTGGCTTTTGTGAAGACAGAACAGCCTATAAGCCTACTCCTTGGTGACAGGTAGTTGCTAGACCTGTATTTCGCTTTTTCAAATGCTATATGGAGCCCTACTCCTATTGTTTTTTTTAAGAACATCTATTTGTTTTTCCGCTTCTTCAATGACGAGACATAGAATCGCCAGGTCGTCTGCAGTCTAGCCTAATACTAATTCGTATTAATTTGATTCGTTGGACAGGTTCGTCAATTTTAAGCTATGATTTCTATTTTCGCCACTCTTAGATTACTCGCCCCAAAACAAAATATGAAATATAATGGAGAGAGCCACCAGCTTGCTCACTCCTGTTTTAATTTCAAAATGTTCCGATATTTCTGTCCTGACTGTCGCCTCAGATATCATATCTTAGTGTTTAGCTAATAAATTCAGTGGTTTTGAGGTCCAGTTTTGTTATACACCACCACAGAAAATATTAGTACACCTAGAAACACGACATCGATTTTGATCCGATGACGGCTTATGCCACCTGGGGAATAGTGAATGTACTAGTAATGGTTTTCAACGTCGTCCGGCACCAAACACCGTATTGGCATAGCTGCCAGAGCGCCACCTGTACCTACTGTTTAATAGAGCATGCTCAGAGCCTGAAGGCTCAGTGGAGTGCAAACGTGTGAAGCAAGCAGGCAGCCATGGCACAGAGATGCACTCGTCCTTCCTTCGGCCGACCGAGCGAGTTTGGAAGGCGTTAAATTGTGGCCTTCCGAGTTGCAGGATGGTCCTTCCGGAGAATTGGCACACGAATTGGACACGCTGCGTCAGTTGTACAAAGATGCTGGTATCGGTGGTCACATGAGCAATCTCACACCCATTGACGAGGTACTGGACGTTCACGCAGCCCAGTCTTCCTCCAAGATCATCGATAGTAAGGGCAGCAGTTGCAGATATTACACCTACCACAGCACGTATATAGGGCTTGTGATCCCAGACGTGTCAACACGAACTGTTGCCAAGTGGTTATTAACAATGGGACTTTGGGCACGCACCTCTAGTCGTCAGAGGATCATTTGGTAGGTGGAATGCCCCGCCCTGGTCTTGCGTGCACGGAAGTGATGGTCGTTTGTGCGTACGTGGTAGACCTGGTGACTGCTGTCTAGTAAAGTGCGATCGTCCAAGATTCACTGGCCCCACCCAAGGCCTTATAGTCTGGTGCGCAATAAGCTATAACTCTTGTTCACGTTTGGCGTTTCTGGAGGAGACGCTAACAAGCGCTCGGTACGTGCAGAATGGTGTTAGAGCCGTTCTTTGGCAGTTCTTGCAAACAGGAATGTGACATTCTGTTCCAACAGGATAATGCTCGCCCACGCAGTGCCCGTGAAATCCAATGCGTCTGGCCAGCACTATCTCCAGACCTGTCTCCAAACGAGCGCCTGTGGGATGTGATGGGACGAGAAGTGACAGGTGCGGCTCGTCAACCGACAACTCCTACAGAACTCTGTGAACAGGTCGAGCCGGCCGGTGTGGCCGAGCGGTTCTAGGCGCTTCAGTCTGGAACCGCGTTCCTGCGACGGTCGCAGGTTTGAATCCTGTCTCGGGCATGGATGTGTGTGATGTCCTTAGGTTAGTTAGGTTTAAGTAGTTCTAAGTTCTAGGGGACTGATGACCTCAGATGTTAACTCCCACAGTGCTCAGAGCCATTTGAACCATTTTTGAACAAGTCGAACTGTGGTGGCATAACGTATCCCAGGACAGTATTCGCCATCTGTAAGATCGACTGGATGGCAGACTCAGGGCTTGTATTGGCACCCATGGAGGATGTACCACTTACTAATATGGGTGTTTCTGCAAGGGTCGGTGCTTGGTACCTCAGTATCTCTTGTGCTGTTGATCCCTAAATGTTATCATTTTATGTACTCCATATGCAGTTGCCAGCCGCTGTGGCCGAGCAGTTCTAGGCGCTACAGTCTGGAACCGCGCGACCGCTACGGTCGCAGGCTCGAATCCTGTCTCGGGCATGGATGTGTGTGATGTCCTTAGGTTAGTTAGGTTTCTGACTGATGTCCTCAGCAGTTAAGTCCCGTAGTGCTCAGAGCCATACGCAGTTGTGTCAATGAACCTTGAGTAAACTGGTAACCTCTAAAAGAGTATGGTATTTTTTTTTCCGGGAGTCAATGAATGGACTGTCGTTACGAGTGTTCATTAACCATTCGCGACGAAGCAGCTTCAGCTTAAAAAAGGATGTCTGCTGCTGGTTCTGGTCAGGCAATACAACTACAATGCCCCCACTCGTGTACACACACACACACACACACACACACACACACACACACACACACATACGCTCTCTTCCTTCCGCCTTCCGAGCAAAAAAAACCCTGACCGCAGCCGCGGCTGCGCCGTGCCGGCAGAATTTAAGCGGCGGCGGCTCTTTTACGGCGGCGGCGGCTTTGCTTTTTATGTCGGGCTTAAAGCGGAGCTGCGAGTCAACAGGCGAAAATCCGACGATCGCGCGGCCCGGTAATCCACTGTGCTGCCCGCGTGACGCACGGCGGCCACGCCCCGGCGCCGCCCCCGCTCGCCTATTCATCAGAGTGCGCATGCGCGCCGGGGCGGGCAGGTGCCTTATCTGCCGCGGCCACACTACGTTAGCCGAAGTGACCCGCTCCGGGGCCGCTGCGTCCGCTACATAAATATCCCGCCGGTCCAGCGCGAGAGCGTCTCGGCAGACCCTGCTCAGATATTTTCCTCCTCCTCTTCCTAGCAGGAGCTCCTCCCAGAGAAACCGTCTCTCCCTATAAAAACAGACAGGAGTAATTAGATTCGCTCGTAAATACCACGTTACCTTTCCTCTACTTTTCACAATACATGGTCTCATTTTTTGGGTTTAAATTCAATAGCAGGAGTAAATAAAGGGTCATCTCCCAGACTTCTCGTCTCTCGCACTGCACTTCTGCGTTTCATCTACTGAACAAATTTTCTAAACGGAAATACTTTGCCTGCCTCTTAATTCTTTTCCCAGTGATTTTCACTTATCAGGTAAATTTTTTTAAACTGTTATGTCGTATCACGCTGTGGTCACAAAAGTCGTGGAAAACCTACTAATATCGTGTCGAACCTCCTTTTACAGGTCGACAGTGCAGCAGCTCGACGTGACATTGAAGTCGTTGGGAGTCCCCCGTGCTTCTATAGCCGTCCACAATTGAGAAAGTGTAACCCGCGTAGGATTTTGTGCACGCACTGATCTCTCGATTGTGTCCAACAAGCCAAGTGGCACATTGTGGGATTCATGTCGGCCGATCTGGGTGGCCAAATCGGTCATTCGCACGAATTGTCCAGAATATTCCTAAACCAATCGCAAACAGTTGTGGCCGAGTTACACGGCGCATTGTCATGCATAAAAATTGCATCGTTGTTTTGGAACATGGAGTTCATAAATGGCTGTAGTTGGTCAACGATCGGTTCAGCTGGACCGAGGACCTAGTCCATTCCATATAAACACATCGAACATCATTATGGATCCACCAACCAGCTTTCACAGTGCCTTGTTGAAAACTTGCGTCCATGCCGTCGTGGAGTCTACGCCACACTAGAACCTGACCATCTGCTCTTGTTGTTGTTGCGGTCTTCAGTCGTGAGACTGGTTTGATGCAGCTCGCCATGCTACTCTATCCTGTGCAAGCTTCTTCATCTCCCAGTACCTACTGCAACCTACATCCTTCTGAATCTGCTTAGTGTATTCATCTCTGGGTCTCCCCCTACGATTTTTACCCTCCACGCTGCCCTCCAATACTAAATTGGCGATCCCTTGATGCCTCAGAACATGTCCTACCAACCGATCCCTTCTTCTGGTCAAGTTGTGCCACAAACTTCTCTTCTCCCCAATCCTATTCAATACTTCCTCATTAGTTATGTGATCTACCCATCTAATCTTCAGCATTCTTCTGTAGCACCACATTTTGAAAGCTTCTATTCTCTTCTTGTCCAAACTATTTACCGTCCATGTTTCACTTCCATACATGGCTACACTCCATACAAATACTTTCAGAAATGACTTCCTGACACTTAAATCTATACTCGATGTTAACAAATTTCTCTTCTTCAGAAACGCTTTCCTTGCCATTGCCAGTCTACATTTTATTTCCTCTCTACTTCGACCATCATCAGTTATTTTGCTCCCCAAATAGCAAAACTCCTTTACTACTTTAAGTGTCTCATTTCCTAATCTAATACCCTCAACATCACCCGACATAATTCGACTACATTCCATTATTCTCGTTTTGTTTTTGTTTATGTTCATCTTATATCCTCCCTTCAAGACATCATCCATTCCGTTCAACTGCTCTTCCAAGTCCTTTGCTGTCTCTGACAGAATTACAATGTCATCGGCGAACCTCAAAGTTTTTATTTCTTCTCCATGGATTTTAATACCTACCCCGAATTTTTCTTTTGTTTCCTTTACTGCTTGCTCAATATACAGATTGAATAACATCGGGGAGAGGCTACAACCCTGTCTTACTCCCTTCCCAACCATTGCTTCCCTTTCATGCCCCTCGACTCTTATAACTGCCATCTGGTTTCTGTACAAATTGTAAATAGCCTTTCGCTCCCTGTATTTTACCCCTGCCACCTTTAGAATTTGAAAGAGAGTATTCCAGTCAACATTGTCAAAAGCTTTCTCTAAGTCTACAAATGCTAGAAACGTAGGTTTGCCTTTCCTTAATCTTTCATCTAAGATAAGTCGTAAGGTCAGTATTGCCTCACGTGTTCCAGTATTTCTACGGAATCCAAACTGATCTTCCCCATCTGCTCTTACTATCTGAAATCGGGGCTCTTCTGACCAGGCCAAGGTTTTCCAGATGCCTAGGGTCCAACCGATACGGTCACAAACCCAGGAGAGGCCCTGGAAACTTTGTAGTGCCCTAAGCAAAGATACTCGCGTCGGCAGTCTGATGCCATAGCCCATTATCGCCAGATTGTGCCACACTGTCCCAACGGACACGTTCGTCGATTTGTGCGATTAATTAACGCAGTTTTGCTTTTCTGTTAGTACTGACAAATCTACGTAAATGTCGCTGCTCTCCGTCGTTAAGTGAAGGCCGTCGGTCATAGCGTTCTCTGCAGTGAGACGTAATTCCTCAGATTTGGTATTCTCGAAACACTCTTGACACTGTGAATCTCGTAATACTGAATTCCCTAAGGATTTCCGTAATGGAACGTCCCATGTTTCTGGCTCTAACTGCCATTCCGCGTTCACAGTCTGTTAATGCCCGTCGTGCGGCCATAATCACGTTGGAAACCTTTTAACATGAATCAAATGAGCACAAATGACAGCTCTGCCAATGCACCGCCCTTTTATACCTTGTCTACGCGATACTACCGCCATCTGTATGTGTGCATATAGCTATCCCAAGGCTTTAGTCATATCTGTGTAGATGTCATGTTAATTTATTTTAACTTCTCTGCATCATGTTAAAAAAACGTCCTGTTCTCTAAAGACTCTTAATTTTCTTAATATTTTTTCACTGAATTTCTCTTAGACATGTTGTTTCTACACATCAGTCAGTGTCATTAAACAGCCGTCTGTAGGTGTGTTTTGTAGCTATGCATGGCGAGATCACGTTAACGACCATGCTATGCACTACTACGCATGGCATACGATATTTTTGTGTGACGAGGCCAGAACGATGTATTCGCATGTGTTATAGAAGCCCTTGAAAATGGGGAATGCTCAATACTAGTAGTGTCGCTTATGGCATGTACAAACGGAGACAGTAACTGTAGTAACACATAGTACTATCATGCCTCATGCACGAACCACGTAGTGCTTATCTCATGACATACATATACAAGGGGACTTAGCTGCCACTACCTATGGGCCTCATTGCAGCCGGCCGGGGTGGCCGAACGGTTCTAGGCACATCAGTCTGGAACCGCGCGACCGCTACGGTCGCAGGTTCGAAGCCTGCCTCGGGCAATGATGTGTGTTATGTCGTTAGGTTAGTTAGGTTTAAGTAGTTCTAAGTCCTAGGGGACTGATGGCCTCAGAAGTTAAGTCCCATAGTGCTCAGAGCCATTTGAACCATCATCAGTCCCATAGACTTAGAACTACTAAAACCTAACTAACCTAAGGACATCACACACATCCATGCCCGAGGCAGGATTCGAACCTGCGACCGTAGCAGTCACTTGGTTCCGGACTGAAGCGCCTAGAGCCGCTCGGCCACAGCGACCGGCGTTGTCAAGTTCTGTAGCACTGTTTGGAGTTAGCCACAATCCGCTGCTTCACTTGAAATCATTATGATACGTGTCGTGCGCAATTTGATGTGCGTAACGTAGTTGGTCAGTATTATGCACGTCCCGTAAAATGTCTGGAGCGTACTTGAAATGAGCAAACACCAGTTTTTGCAACAAGTGCGTCTTGTCCTCCCTTGAATAGCCATATCTTCCTTATGCAGTATACGGTCATACTACTGCGGACTTATCTGAAAACTGTTCATAATTGTTTTCTTAATATGTTGCAGATGTTCTTCCATGTTCGTAAATATGTTTAATACCAGCTCCTTGGACAACGATTGTCCTTTAGCACGTTTTACTGGAAACGATAATTCTTGGCTTCCTCCAAACTGCTGTCTGAAAGTGATTGACAACCTCTACATTTAAACTCATCTATCCAGCAACCCAGCACAACCTGAGTCGCTTTCCAACCAATTCCAAGGAAGAGGTGGCTGTCGGATGACTTAGGTTAGTGGAGGTAGCCCAAGTGACCTTTTTTCCGCCAAAATTGTGACGTTGCCATATCTATCACCAGCATCTTGGATCCGCCATTTTGAATAAATTTGTTAATAATGCAGAGTGGGGTGACATCCTTGTTCCACTACTTGAGTTACCTATACACTCGGTTTTGTAACTTTCCCCGCTGTATTCAAATTTAGCACGATGGCGAAATGTTCGCATTTCATCACACTTGCCATTTCTCGTGTACACTCGCGTGGATAGTTGTGAATTAATTTGTTTAAATGATGCTCATCAAACCCCAAAGTCTTCTCGAACGTGGAGTGTTATTAGTGGCAAAACGATCCTCCGTGCTCCCTAATTAACGCAGAGAAATATGTCGGAATGTTCAGATTGCTCCACTTGGCACTATATTTTGTAGCGTCCACGCCTCTACTCGTTATCTCTAAATGACAAAATAGAGAATATTTAAACTCAAGTAGCAACAGTTAACTGCAAATAAAAAATGACAGTCGAAAGCTAAACTCATAGCAACCGGAGTGCCAATATGCAAAACAAAAACGCTACGAACTTGTGTACCTATCTAATATGTATGTACACGAAAACTTGAATACGTCACTTGCAATACAAGTTATAAAGCATTTGTCCATTTTTTAGGTTTTTTTGCCTTATGAATATTTTTAATCAGGGAAAAGCTTCTGAGACACCCGATATTGCCTATCAGTGAGGTGCAACGAACAGCTGTGAATAAAATTTTGTGTGACACTTTAATGAAAGAGCTTTCTGGATAAATGAGATATCATGTAATTTGTGTTTAATTTAGTGTAAAATTATTTTCTGTGATCTTGTGTTGTTTTAAAAGAACGGACTCTGAAAATAAAAGGTATATTAAAACAGTAGCCTGGGGCGTTTGAATACGACCGCCGCCGCACGGCGAGACATGGAAAAACAGTACCATCAGATGCAGCAAAGCGAGAATACGCGTACTGCCCCACATCGAAAACCAATGTTCAGCGCCATAGTGGACTTGTTAAAAGCAAACTGAACAAATAAACACTCATATCGCATTCAGCAGAATCAAACAGTTAGCGCAACAGTAGAACGAATAAGAAAACAACAGCGTATGTATGAAAAAGCAGTCGTGCCAACTTTATTTCAATTTTCAACGTGTTCTACCACCGTAGTCAGTTTTATGGTGCACAGTGAATTTCCGGATATTCTGTACGATCACGCTGGAGACAGAGAGCTGAACCAAGAGAGCAGATCAAGATGACAATGGAGGATATTCCAGTGAATCTTACCACGATGGTCTGCAGTCGTAACACGAGGTACTTGCTCTCGGCCAATGAATGATACTATGTGGGTACGCGCTGTCTTTTGTTAAGTGTGACGAACGGCTTAGCTGCTAATAAATGTCAAGCAGTACATGCCTGTTGCAAGACGCTTCCTCGACGGTGACGAATCTGCTTCTGCTGGTACCTGTCGAAGCTCATAGTGAACGGGAGAGGAGGTGGCGGCGGCCAGACCTTTTATGGCTGAGCTGCCGCTATTCTACTGTAAGTTGCCGACTTGAAAAAACAGAGCCTTTGAAACGTATCTATTACAGGGAAGTCTGTTAGCTGTTGGTTGATTCTACTAATGATTCAATTCAACTGCCTCCAGATGACGGCACCAATGACAAATACAAAACAAATTAATATATGTTATATAGCCTATATGTTGATCGGAAGCTATGTGTTATTTAAACGAAGACATTATTCACCACTGAACTGTCATGATAAACAATGTCCCTCACCTGTAGGTACGGCTGATGACCTTAATCTATGGTCAACTGAGATGGGTTTAACTAATTAGCTAAATGATACTAAGAGGAATTCGATTACTGCACGTTTATTTCACAAAGGTCTACAAACAAGGCAAAATTAAACGTTACGAATGTCTTCCTTCAAATTAACAAAAACACGTCAAGCGTTAAACTGTCCCAGTTAGAAATAATATACGAGTACTTACGGTGGGCTCGCAAACTACTGGGAAGTACAGCATAAATGAGGCGTTAAATCAAGGGATCTCGAGAGAATCCACTTTAAATGATGCGTCAGAAATAATTGTGTTACCCATGGTATTAAGAAGAGGTTAGACATGCCCCAGAGTTAATACGTGCACTTGGGAAGTTAATTAGCAAGTCATGATTACATTCATTGTAAAAAACGGTGAGTATCGGATCGCGGAAGAATTGAAATGATAAAATTAACAGTTATGACTACATTGTGAAAAGAAGTTGTAACGTCTCCGCTCTCGCGTACGTTAACTCTTTAAAGCCTGTAGTATGGTAAGTTGACGGGCTTCACCTTATAAGAAAGGATTTTAGTAAATATGTTGACCGCGTGTACTTGAATGGAGGCAAAATCAGACTTACACCCACTCAGTAACAACAATGATACGTCAAGCAAGTCTAAAGTGCAACTACACGTTAGGACGGGCAAGAAACATACACAGCAGATGCTACCAATTGTTAATAATACGGTCGCCAGCCTAATTAGGCATTAAGTGAGTTTTTTCCTTGTACAAGTGAATGTACGTACAAGCATAACAACACGTAGTAATACTGCATTAAATGGTAAATTTTAGAACCAGAAAAATCTACTGAACTAATATTTTCACTTTCTGTACTAATTTGGACAATCTATAAATACACAACATCACACTATAATGATTACTACAAACTGCGTTTTGTCTATTGATCCGACTGAAATCGGGCATAGGTTACCCTAGAAACAGCACTTTTGAAACACACATACAATGTCAATTTTAAGAAGGGTAAAACACTGATAAATTTAGGTTTTATATTGACTTTAACTTTGCTGGTCAAAGCAGTTCAGTACACTTCAGGATTCAAATGAATAGAAAAGAAAGAAAGGGGGGGGGGGAGACCCTGAAACTGTTATGATCACTACATTGGAATTTTAATAATTAAAAGAATTAAGCATTCGAGATTTCCAAAATATGATTTATCATTCTTTTTGTCTTATTTCCTGCTCATTTAACTACCGTTATTTTTGTCTCAATTTAAATAAACTTCATTACTAAACCAATTTCAACATTATCTTCCAACTTTGTCATACCTATATTATTCGCCCAGTATTCATTAACAACAAAGTTCATTAAATATCCTTTTAACAGTGATAGGTCTGCAGGTAATTATTATTAACATAAACTTTAAATCTTCATCTTAGGATACTCGGATTGCACAACATGTGGAAAGGACCCTGTCTAGGTTAGTTGTGAGGATAATTAATTGATAGGACAGTTCTGGTAAAAATTTAAGTTATTATTGAACAGTATGCAGCAAAAGTGACACTGGTCCACACGAATACAGTACTGAGAGTTTCAACCTGTTCGTATCGATGAGGCGGTCGGCAGGCGGCGAGATGGCGAGGCACAAAGCACGCGTGCAATTACAGCAATGGCTCATGAAATATCGGCACTTTACTTCTTCATGGCGTCGCAATGCTTTTCCATTTAGTGCCTACGGAATATTGCCATGCTGTATAGGCGTCGGAAACAGCGCATCCGAGGCTCAACGAAACCACTTTTTCCAGGAGAGCCCAGCACGTGTTTCTCAGATCGATACCCAACTCCGACTACTACTGCTGAGCCCGTTATGCCGTACTGCGCCCGTGTGCGTTTTCCCGCACTCGCCTACCTCCACCTTTTCCTGCTCCCCTACAGACAGGGTATTCACCAAAGGTTTTACATTCCACATTGTCTAATACATTGCCTACGTATGGACCAGGCGTACAAATACAACTTTCACATCTTACAACAGTTTCAACATTAGGTACACTTCCCTTCGATTACAACATTACTTGAAATTTGACATAAATATTAAAATTTACATCGAAATTTGTTTATAGCTTTTTCAACATAATGTCATGAAACAAAAAAGAAATGAAACCAGAATATCGATTATACTAATTTATCGAAATTCAGAAGACAAAAATTTATTACATATACAGTAGGATAACGTTAGTGTTGTTACAAAGTCCAGCTTCGTAACGACTTTCCTACACTTCACGCGATGCCAATCTCAGTTAAATCCTAACACCGCAGCGAGAATGCTCACCAGTCTTGGTGCTGTCTTGGATTTCGAAAGAACACCAACAGCTCTCAGTCGATCTCAAAACCAGGACGTTGCTGTTGTCCAACGTTCGCACAAATAGAGTGCTGCCTCCACCAACCCCAAACAGAAATGCCATCCATACTTTCAGTTTTTCTAACTCTGACATCACACGAAAAATAATTCCTCCAAAACAAGCGTCAGCCAACCAGGGCTCGTGAGGAAATTTACCGCTCGGCTCCCCTCCTCTCGTTTTATGAGCATCGGAAAGATCCAGGCCACATACTATTGGCCACTGAGAGCTCTTGTCTTGGCGTTAGCCTATGAGACATGAGAAAATGTTTCCATCTTTTCCTGCCATTCAGCCTACTTTCTTTGGCGTCATAAGGAAACTACGAAAATTCTCGCCGCTTCTGTAACTACATTAAGTGTCGCTTATCTTAATTATGGCAAGGGTTAACATCTTAGCCAGTCAGCGGACTGGTAATTCTCGACTGACGCCGGCTAGTCGCTTATTGGCATAAACCATCGTCAGTTTCGGTCTCCTCGCAGCTGGTACCTTTCTCCAGGAGACTGCCCACCATAGCACATACCACCAAAATCTTGGGTGACGGACCTCTGGCGACTCTGAAAAGGACTTGTCAGCGACCGCCCAAAGCAGAGCCAAATATATGCAGTTTGTGAGGATCACTATTCTGTGAGGGAAACAATAGGGCCGCCCTGCCCTTAGAGGCACGCGACGGGAGTAAGAATCTGGTATTTCAATATAATCTGATTGGGTTATCCCTTACCCTGTTAAGCAGAGTATCGATTTACCTGTCTAAAATTCTATTACAATGAGTTAATTCCTATGCAGACTGACTGAAATTACTTCTGCTCTGCTTACGCTCATACTGAAATAGCTCGTGGAAAGCAATCTTAAACGACTTTTAATCACACCAGGCGGATGTTTCGCTGAAAGTCCAAATACTGAGATACACCACAGCAACTTCCTACATGCCTTTTATTATTTTGAATTCATATTGGCCTGCAGCGTTATAGACGCCTAGTAAGGACATCGTATGTTTAGTAAACCAAAACTTTGCTATAGTCAAAGACTGTTTATTAGATGTTAAGCTTATTCTGTTTCCATAGCCATTATCAAGCTATCTGAAAACTTGCAGAGTTGTTAATGCATAAATCTGTATCTATTTGTGACTAATAACAACTTTGTATGTACAAGGTGATACAAAATGATAGAAAAAATTTCAGTTGTTTATTACAGAGAAAGTATAAAAGATAGAAACTGTGCGAATGTCACTGGATAGAGCAAAGTTAAAATTTTTGACATAGCTGCGGTGTTGTATTTTTGTAGCAACATGGCGATTACACCATAAGAGAAATCACTTTGTGTGGCAGAATTTACTCGAACTCAATCCACCGAATTCCGCAATCCGTGCATTCCGCCGTCGATTCAGCAAGAAGGTGCCTCTGCACAAGCAGGTTTACTACTGGCATACAAGCAGGTTGCACATGCAGAGGGAGGGGCGCTGGTCGGCCATGTCAGACATGTCCAAGATGCTTTCAACAGAGCCGTCGGACGTCCACAAGAGGGACTGGCGTGGCGTGTAGCTAAAACGACGCCTGCATATGAAGCCTTGCAACTTGCAGTTACTGCAGCAACTGCGAGCATAGAAGAAGATACGAATTTTGCATTTCATTACTCCAGGATATAGCAGAGGACATCTATTCGTGTGAATGGATGTATCTATTGGGTAAAGTAAACGGCCGTGACGTAAGAATTTCGGTGATACAAAATCCTGGCGTCATCGTCGAACATCAAGACGGGGATTCAAAAACCTGAATGTGTTTCGTGCCGTTGCTGTTCACAAGGGTACCACTTTTATGCATGATGGCGCTCCACCTCGCTTTCACATCGAGGTGCGGCGTTACATTAACAGCAGGATCCCTGAATGTTGATCTGGAAGAGGTAGACATCAAGACCCTGTTCATTGTTCTTGACCTCCCAGGTTACCACACATCCCACCTTGCGATTTTTTTTGCAGCTACTCTTCTAGATCTGAGAAATCGAATAGCTGAAGCTGTCGATTCAGTAAATATGGATCTACTGACAGGTGTGTGGAATGAAATGGACTACCGTTTCCATGTTTCTCGAGTAACGCAGGGCGAGAACACAAAATTTTGAACCTTCCTGTATCCAGCGACATGCGCAGTGTGTTTCTTTCTCTCGCAGTTCACCGGTAATAAGCAAGTGAAATCCGCTCTTTCTTTTTGAATCACCCTATATCTGTCGTGGTACTGACTTCCGGATCATATCGTTAGCTCTGTGGCTGTCTGATACCTTGTACTGCTGCAGATCATATCTGTCAAATGAAGCTGTCAAACTTAGGAAAACCTGTGACATGCAACACTACAAGGTATCAGACAGCTACAGCGTTAACGATGTGATGTGGAAGTAAGTACCACGACAGATATATAAAAATTCTTATTAGTTACAAATAGACACAGATACATGCTCTAACAACTAGTAGGTTTGCAGATACACTACGTTATCAGAAGTATCCGGACACCTGGCTGAAAATGGCTTAGAAGTTCGTAGTGCCCTCCATCGGTAATGCTGGAATTCAGTATGGTGTTGGCCCACCCTTAGCCTCGATGACAGCTTCCATTCCCTCAGGCATACGTTCAATCAGCTGCTGGAAGGTTTCTTGGGGAATGGCAGTCCATTCTTCACGGACTGCTGCACTGAGGACAGTTCAACTATGGCTGGCTCTGAGCACTATGGGGCATAACATCTATGGTCATCAGTCCCCTAGAACTTAGAACTACTTAAACCTAACTAAACTAAGGACATCACACAACACCCAGGCAGAGTCCGGCGGGGTCCGCGAATCGAACCCGGGAACCCGGGCGCGGGAAGCGAGAACGCTACCGCACGACCACGAGCTGCGGACTGAGGACAGTTGTGGATGTCGGTCGGTGAGCCCTGGCACGAAGTCAACGTTCCAAAACATCCCAAAGGTGTTCTGTAGGATTCAGGTGAAGACTCTGTAGAGGCCAGGACATTACAGGGATGTTATTGTCGTGTGACCACTCCGCTACAGGCCGTGTATTATGAACAGATGCTCGATCGTGTTGAAAGATGCAATCACCATCCCCAAATTGCTCCTCAACAGTTGGAAGCAAGAAGGTGCTCAAAACATCAATGTAGGTCTGTGCTGTGACACTGCCACGCAAAACAACATGAGGTGCAAGCCCCCTACTTGAAAAACACGACCACACCATAACACAACCGCCTCCGAATTTTACTGTTGGAAGTACACACGCTGGCAGATGACGTTCACCGGGCATTTGTTCAATATCCCAATGTTTACGCTCCTAACATCAAGTGAGCCATCGTTTGGCATTTACCGGCGTGATGAGTGGCTTATGAGCAGCCGCTCTTCCATGAAATCCAAGTTTTCTCACCTCCCGCCTAACTGTCATAGTACTTGCAGTGGATCCTGATGTTTTTTGGAATTCCTGTGTGACGATGTAGATAGATGTGTGCTTATTACACATTACTATCCTCTTCATCTGGCGGCGGTCTCTGTTAGTCAACAGACAAGGTCGGCCAGCACGCTTTTGTGCTGTACGTGTCCCCTCACGTTTCCACTTCACTATCACATCGGAAACAGTGGACCTAGGGATGTTTAGGAATGTGGAAATCTCGCCTACAGACGTATGACACAAGTGACACCCAATCACCCGACCACGTTCGAAGTCCTTGAGTTCCGCGGAGCGCCCCATTCTGCTCTGTCATGATGTTCAATGACTACTGAGGCCGCTGATATGGGGTACCTGGCAGTAGGTGGCAGCACAATGCACTTAATATGAAAAACGTTTACTTTTGGGGGTGTCCGGATACTTTTGATCACATAGTGTAGCTTGATAATGGTCATAGAGCGGAAATGATCTTATAACTTGAAAAAATAATGTCGTAATAAAAAGTCTTTGAATATTATATACTTTTATTAATTTACGTCTTTGTTATCCGTTGTCGGATTTGGTTTTCATATTAGCTGGGTTGGAAAATGAGTCAGAAGTGTGGACCCAGATTATCATTTACCAAACGTGCAAACCTAAAGATTTAAATGGCAAACTTCTTCCAATGAGTTTGGTTGTATTACCAAACATTTAGCAAGTGGCAAAAATAAAAAAAATGTTCTGAAAAGTAAAAAGAAATGAGAGGGATGTGACAGATCTCTGTCACTGTTGCCAACTACCTGGGAAGGCAGAGGACAAAGACTATCAGCTGAGACATAGGAGCTGACTATGTCTTTTTGCTGACAGAGGAAAAGTGGTTCTCACTGTTGTCCTAGCTCCCCATGAGGAAGAATTACAATCGTCAAAGTCCGCAGCTCGTGGTCTCGCGGTAGCGTTCTCGCTTCCCGAGCACGGGGTCCCGGGTTTCTATTCCCGGCGGGGTCAGGGATTTTCTCTGCCTCGTGATGACTGGGTGTTGTGTGTTGTCCTTAGGTTAGTTAGGTTTAAGTAGTTCTAAGTTCTAGGGGACTGATGACCATAGCTGTTAAGTCCCATAGTGCTCAGAGCCATACAATCGTCGAAACTTGAATGGTTTTTGACGGTTGACGCCATTGTGAATAAACTATCAGTTCCGCTCAAAATAGAGCCAACTGAAATCTGTTCCCAGTTTTTGGTCCCTCAGTACGTTAGGAATCATTATAACGAAATTCGTTAATGGTCTAATTCGTGACTGAATTTTCAAGGAACTCGACCTAAAATTTATAGAGAATCTATGGATACGCCGGTGTGTTGTTCATTATCTAAAGGTCCTGAATCTGTTCATCTGACTGATTGCTTATTAATTCCTACTCGAGTCTCCTTGCTCGCTGCCTTATGTGTCTGCCCGCCCTCGTCTCGCCCGGTGGCGGTTCTGAGATGGTTCGTTATATTGCCAGGATGAGGAAAGGACTACACGAAACATTTTCCGGCCCCTATCATCACAATGGGGATAGCGCACTGACATTTAATTAACGCTATGTTCTGAGAATACCACTTAGGAACACTGAGGGCGGGGGATGCTCACTGCACAAAAGAAAGTGCCCTTCCTGAGGGGAGCGCAACTTCTTGGAATTATGGTCATTACGAGAGTGGATAAGGAGGGGGGGGAGGGGGGAGTGTAATGAGCCAGCGTCTGGCCGCGCCCAGTTAACTGGCAGAAGTACGCCCGTTGCCTCGTTACTTGGCAGCTCCCAGCGATAGTAGCGTGGCAACCTGAGCAGCGGGACCGGCGTATTGACGTCGTTAACGGGGCCACTCCAAAGAGGGCGCAAGAATTGGGGCAACGGCCACACGAAAACTGCGTATGCAGGTCAGCAAAAACGAGCGGACCTGTCCATGATGCACTGAGGTGACAAAAGTCATGTGACAGTGATAGGCACGTATACAGATGGCGGTAGTATCGCGTACACAAGGTACGAAACGGCAGTACATTGCCGGATCTGTCACTTGTACCCGGGTGATTCATGTGAAAGTGTTTCGGAGACAACGCAGTGTCCGACGGCCTTCACTTAACGACCGTGAGAAGCAGCGTTTTCGTACTGTTGTCATTGCCACAAGTGACAATGCGTGAAATATCCACGGATATCGACATGCGATGTAAGACGAACCTGTTAGAACAGTGAGGCAGCCAAATTTGTCGTCAATGATCTACGGCCGCAGATGACCAACTCGAGTTTCTTTGCTGACAACACGACATTGCCTGCAGTGCCTCTCCTGGACTTGTGACCGTATCGGTTGGACCCTAGAGCTGGACCCTAGACGACTGGAAAATCGTGGCCTGGTCAGATGAGTCCAGATTTCATCTGTTAAGAACTGATAGTAGGGTCTGAGTGTTGTGCAAATCCCGCAAAACTATGGACTCACATTGTCGACATGGCACTGTGCAAACTTGTGGTAGCTCCAAAATGATGTGGTCTGTGTTTATGTGGAATGGAGTGGGTCGTTTGGTCCAACTGAACCGATCATTGACTGGAAGCGGTTATTTCGGTTACTTGGATCTGCAGCTCGTGGTATAGGGGCTAGCGTTGCTGCCTCTAGATCACGGGGTCCTCGGTTCGATTCCCAATCAGGTTGGGGATTTTCTCTCGCCGGGGACTGGGTGTTTGTGTCGTACTCATCATTTCATCATCATCATCAATCGTGACACTGGCTAAACTGGATTGTGTCAAAATTGGACTGTGTACAAATTGGGACTTTGTACGGGCGCTGGTGATCGTGCAGTTGAGCACCAAACATCAAAATTGGACTGTGTACAAATTGGTTACTTGGAGGCCATTTGCAGCCCTTCATGGACTTCATGTTCCCAAATAACTGTGCGCCATGTCACTGGACCCCAATTGCTCGCGACTGGCTTGAAGAAAAATCTGGACAAATCAAGCGAATGATTTGGAAATCCAGATCAGCTATCGAACATTTATGGGACGTGAAACTTCCTGGCAGATTAAAACTGTGTGTCGGACCGAGACTCTAACTCGGGACCTTGCCTAGTTGTGAGCTACTGCTTCGGTAGCTCAGTTGGTAGAGCATTTAACCAGAAAAGGCAAGGTTCCGAGTTCGAGTCTTGGTGTGGCACACAGTTTTAACATCCCAGGAAGTTTCATATCAGTGCACACTTCGCTTCAGAGTGAAAATTTCGTTCTGGATTTATCGGACGTAATCTGGAGGCCACTTCGTGTCCAAGGTCGTGCACCGACAACACTTTGGCAGACATGGACGCTTATAGAGGCAACATGACTCAGTATTTTTGCAGGAGCTACCAACGACTCGTTGAGTCCATGCCACGTCGAGTTGTTGCATTACGCCGGGCAAAATAAGATTCGGTACTATATGAGGATCTATCCCATTACTTTTGTCACTTCAGTGTCCAGAGTCTCGTATTTATCTCTTGAACACTGCAAAAATCTTTTTGCGTAGAAGAAAAATTTCAAAAATGTATCATCAAATGTTTAAATACCAGGCGGTCCGGTGGTCTAGCGGTTCAGGCGCTCAGTTCGAAACCGCGCGACTGCTACGGTCGCAGGTTCGAATCCTGCCTCGGGCATGGATGTGTGTGATGTCCTTAGGTTAGTTAGGTTTAAGTAGTTCTAAGTTCTAGGGGACTGATGACCACAGATGTTAAGTCCCATAGTGCTCAGAACCATTTGAACCATTTGAACCAGGCGGTCATTAACGAGCGTCTTTCTTTCTGGTAACTGTGTCCGTCACGAATTTATGAACAGCAGTTGATCTTAGTTAAATATGACCCTATATTTGGCATTCGGTAATTCACTTCCTGTCGTCAAACCTGTTCAAAAACTTAGCACAGTGTATCATAAATAAACATGAAGTTATTAAGAGCGTAACACAAAATAAACTTCGACTCTCTTGTACAGGGTGTCCTTAAAATACCACTTTCACAACACTGTAGAAAGAAAAACACTGCTCAGAATGACGTCAAATTTGAGCAGCATATTATTGACGAAACAAAAAAAATTACGAAAACTTTACCAATCGATGTCATTGTAAGCGTCTTTTCGTAAAGGCTAAGCCACAAATGACAAATGAATCGCAGTACCACTGTCGTGGTTCGAATGCATATTACACCACCCGAGCCGGCCGAGGTGGCCGAGCGGTTCTAGGCGCTACAGTCTGGAATCGCGCGACCGCTACGGTAACAGGTTCGAATCCTGCCTCGGGCATGGATGTGTGTGATGCCTTAGGTTAGTTAGGTTTAAGTACTTCTAAATTCTAGGGGACTGATGACCCATAGAGCTCAGAGCCATTTGAACCATTTTTTTACACCACCCGTTCTGTTCGACGTGCTTGACTGAAAAAGTTCAGCAGTCAACACTTGTGGCACTGTTAGCTAGGTAAGCCTACAAACCGCTGCATGGTCGTACCACATCGGATGGGAAAATCGGTTTTTATTAACAAAATATTACAGTTCTTAACACGACAATTACTCAGCAACCGTATACTAGTTCCAACATAGGATTATACAGCCAACCGGTTGTATATAACTGGTAGGTACATTGACCTAGGTTTCGACACCTTCTGTGAATGCCTTCATCAGAATGAAATTTTGTTAATCATAAAATTACATTGCTAAAAAGCAATGGTCAGAATTTAGAGCAGCTGCGCTCATGTCGAAAGCGAAATAAAACGTTCTAGTCTTTGCCACATGTGTCCAGCTGTGAACAACATCAGTCTGATGTAGGTGTCTAAATCTAGGTCAGTGAACCCACCAGTTATGTGCAACCGGTTGGCTGTATAATCGTACACTCCTGGAAATTGAAATAAGAACACCGTGAATTCATTGTCCCAGGAAGGGGAAACTTTATTGACACCTTCCTGGGGTCAGATACATCACATGATCACACTGACAGATCCACAGGCACATAGACACAGGCAACAGAGCATGCACAATGTCGGCACTAGTACAGTGTATATCCACCTTTCGCAGCAATGCAGGCTGCTATTCTCCCATGGAGACGATCGTAGAGATGCTGGATGTAGTCCTGTGGAACGGCTTGCCATGCCATTTCCACCTGGCGCCTCAGTTGGACCAGCGTTCGTGCTGGACGTGCAGACCGCGTGAGACGACGCTTCATCCAGTCCTAAACATGCTCAATGGGGGACAGATCCGGAGATCTTGCTGGCCAGGGTAGTTGACTTACACCTTCTAGAGCACGTTGGGTGGCACGGGATACATGCGGACGTGCATTGTCCTGTTGGAACAGCAAGTTCCCTTGCCGGTCTAGGAATGGTAGAACGATGGGTTCGATGACGGTTTGGATGTACCGTGCACTATTCAGTGTCCCCTCGACGATCACCAGTGGTGTACGGCCAGTGTAGGAGATCGCTCCCCACACCATGATGCCGGGTGTTGGCCCTGTGTGCCTCGGTCGTATGCAGTCCTGATTGTGGCGCTCACCTGCACGGCGCCAAACACGCATACGACCATCATTGGCACCAAGGCAGAAGCGACTCTCATCGCTGAAGACGACACGTCTCCATTCGTCCCTCCATTCACGCCTGTCGCGACACCACTGGAGGCGGGCTGCACGATGTTGGGGCGTGAGCGGAAGACGGCCTAACGGTGTGCGGGACCGTAGCCCAGCTTCATGGAGACGGTTGCGAATGGTCCTCGCGGTGCACAAATGCTGCGCAGCTAGCGCCATTCGACGGCCAACACCGCGGTTCCTGGTGTGTCCGCTGTGCCGTGCGTGTGATCATTACTTGTACAGCCCTCTCGCAGTGTCCGGAGCAAGTATGGTGGGTCTGACACACCGGTGTCAATGTGTTCTTTTTTCCATTTCCAGGAGTGTATGTTGTAATAAACTATTCTTGGGTTTCAAACCACGAGCTTCCGGCATTGATGTCCTCTGCCATTGTCAAGCGATTGACAGTCGTGTGAATGCAGCCGCGGTGCTTTTACAGCCGTACCACCGCAAGTGATGTCACTGGTGCCTAGTCCCGCACCATATAGGGCAATGTCCTGGTGGCGCGACCACCGCGTCCGCTTCGACTCCCTAACCAGCTGCCAACTGGCAAGTGCAATGCTGACGTCCTAATAGAACGATCCGACTATGATGTGAAAATCCAGCGGACGCTGGAGGAAGACACGTACCAAAAACTCCAGAATAGTGAGGAAGACTTGGGAGCCTCTCAAATTGTTGTCACTGGACGAGTGTGTTATTAAAAACTTCCTCCGTCAGGTAACAAGGCCACCCATGTCCTACAGTTTGCCACAGATGCATAAGAAGGATACACCTTTAAGGCCTACAGTGACCACCATCGGATAGCTGACCTATAGACTCGAAAAGCATTTGTCCAGCCTCCTCTAGACGTTCGTTGTACATTCTGCGCTCCGCATAAAGAATACAGTGGACTTCATCGATCAAATAAAATATCAACTCCTTAGTGAAGGGTATATTATCGTCAGGTTTGATGTGTTTTCCCTACTCACGTGCGTAAAAAAAAAGAGATGGGGCCCCTCCACGCCCGCACCAACGTGGTGACCAAACCAAAATTCTACTGTCACCTCCGTAAACATGTTAGTTATCTAGTAGGTGGATCACAGGATGCTGGGCTGCGATGTTGTCAGTGCGTCTGGGTAAGGCTACGCATTAACACGGTCCATCAGGTGATAGATAGTGGACGAAACGCGAGTGAGGGTAGCGATTTGAAGAGCAGAGGGAAAAAAGTGCCATGGCTCGTGCCATGGGAAAAAAACCTCTGCGACAGTGGGATGGGTAGTAAGAGCAGTAGTGGCTTACTAGCTGCGAAAGCTCATGCAAGGTTGGATTTGTTAGTATAGGTATCATGCATCATTACCGTGACAGGCGATGGCGATGTGTCCCAGTTGCTGCGGCTGCTACTTTCCTGGAACAATCAAGATCGTTATACAGTAGTGGGAGATCGGCCATAGATCATCTCACTGTATGGGGGATGTGTGGAGCTTGTTTGCATGCAGTGTACGGTACGGCTTCCCTGTGTGGTGCCAGTTATTCTGCAGTGTATTTCAGCTGGATATCCAGTAAATGCGTCTGATTAACAGGGGTCGCCTGTGCCGTTATGTTTGCGTAAGCTTGGCCATAGATGTTATGTCCTTGCAAGTATGTCTTTTGGTCTTTTATGTTTCCATCTATGGTTGTGGTCGTAGTTCCCCAGATTCAGAATAAACGGGTTCTGCGAATGTCTGGAGTTTCTGTATAGTCTTGTGGTGAGTTTGTGGATTACCTCCGTGAGAGTCTCAAGTCGGTATTCCCGGTGTAGGTCCGCGATGCGTGTGTATCGTGGAGCATTGCTTATGATTTTGAGTACCTTGTTTTGTATGAGCTGCAGACGGCGCAGGCGTGTAGGCGCAGCGTATCCCCAGACGAGAGCTGCGTACGTCATCAGGGGTCGGATAAGTGTCATGTACATGGACCTCGACACCCTTCTGTTCAGTGTGCTACGCCTGTTGAGCATAGGATAGAGCTGTTTGAGCCTCGCGCTAGCTCGGTTGGTCATGTGTTGTATGTGGTCCCCCCAGAGTAATTTCCGGTCCAGCCAGACACCGAGGTATTTGACTTTCTCGGTGCGTGCCCTCACAGACTCTATAGACTCGCTGTCCCGGCTCTTTGGCGAGACCATGGTGGATTTATTTAAAAATAACCTGACGTCATCTTAGTTTTTACACTGTGGAGAATATTGGGGCTTATAGCCATCCTGTTCACGGAGCATTCTGAGGACATCGCCTTGGACACGGCTACTGCAGCGCCTAGTTGTGTTTATTGCTATGTCGACGATATCTTCGTCATATGGCCTCATGGAGATGAAAAGCTGGAAGAGTTCTTGGTACACATCAGCGGCATCCGGGACCACATACAGGTCTCGATAGAAGTAGAGTAGGACGGTTCCTTCCAGTTCCTGTACATCCTTGTCCGCCGTAAGGCCAATGGGTGTCTGGGCCAGAACACTCACCCCAAAGCCCACCCACACAGATCGATATCAACACGCCACCACCTACCACCATCCAGTTCACAAACGGTCTGTTCAGAGGACCCTGGTAGTTCGAGCTGAACCCGTGTCAGATGCCGAAAACCCGCCGAGGGAATTGAGCCACTTACGTAAAGTTTTCGAGGGAAACGGTTACAACAGACAAATTTCGAAAACAGTTTCTTCTGAGCCGCGAAAGCAGACGGCCTCCAGAGAAGACACGAGAAAAATTGCGTTTTTTACAGTTTTGTGGTTCAATGACAGGGAAGATTAGCCGCCTCTTGAGGGAAGATAAAATCGACGCAGTCTTGTCCCACAGCAAAGACCCGGCAATTAATGAAGCCTTTGAAAGACGATGTAGGATTCAGAACATCTGGAATATACAAAATACCGCTTGAGTGTGGGCAGTTTTATGTCAGTCAGACTATTCGTGCTATTCAGCAGCACCGCATAGAACATTAAAGGTGTTTCCGTCTACGCTATCCCTATAAATCAGCTGTTGCGGAGCATGCACTAGAAAACGTACACCAAATTACATTCGACGACACTTCTGTTACTAAATAGACCAGCGGCTTCTGGGATAAAGTAATAAATGAAGCAATAGAACTCAAAATACTGGACAACACTCTCAGTAACGACTGTTGATTACAACTGAGTACGGTCTGAGATGCTATGTTTGGCGAGTAAAGGACATTGCCATATATGATGCGGGACTGGGCACGCCACGTCACTGGCGGCAGAGTGGCTCTATCAACACGGCAGCGGCATTCAGTTGACAGTCGACAGTCAACCACTTGACAATGGCAGAGAAGACCTCTGCCGAAAGCTTGTAACCTCTCCCTTCCTAATCGGCCTACTGGACTGTGATATAACTGACCGTGCCCAATGAAAATTTACAGTGATATTTCATTGTAAAAATACAGCAACCAGACATTTTTTATATTAAAAAGTGGCTGGTTGCTGTATTTTTACAATGAAATATCATTATCCACGGCCACGGAGCTCAACAGTCCAAATATAATGGACAAATTGTTATAATTTACAGTGAATAAGGCTATCGTTACCAAGGGAAAATAACGCCGGTTAGTTGGATGGAAGTGTACAACAGACTCTCCTGAAGGAAGAATCTATTCCAAACTTAATCTGAATTTAGATGATAATATTGAAATGGGTGGAATATTGGGCAATCACTCACGAAGCAAGCAGTTTTGGTCACTGTTAAGCACATTTTCAAACAGACAGCATCATCGTAAGTTACGTAACTGTACAATATACATCTAGTATTACTAGTCACTTATTGTTGTTGATGGTGACTATAGTAACTAACTTCAATGCATTCCAGATGGATGTCTTTTTGGGTTCGTAACACGAGTGTCTTTTACAAGTCAGTTAGCACGTGTCCATTTTGTCTAGCTGATGTTTTGTCTTTCCCTCACGGTGTCTGCGTGTCCTCGAAGTCATTATAGTCATTAATTGAAATTTAACTTTCGTTCGTTTGGAGTTGGTAATCGTCTCATTCTTCAATCTAAATTCATTCAAATCAAATTTCACCTAACTATAGTGAATTTTAATTTATTACCATTTTTTACATTTCGATTTTCATAGTAACAAACACTCGAGCGAAAGCGATCAGGTCGCAGCTGTGTATTTTCTGTCGGTAAGCATTGATCTCCGGATTCTTTGTTTTGTTCCCCTTACAGCCGAACATCAGGTAGACTTGTCACCTAGAACCTTACATACACCGTAAATATAGGTACGTTATACAGTCACGAATGGCTCGCTTGAAGAGCGATTGATGGCAAGCCTGCTTACGGCCCCAATCTCTCTGATTTACAACGTGCTCTTTTCTTATGTGATCTGATGGTAAAGTTCGACTTAGCCTCACCAACGAGTGTGAATCGCTTTGTAAAAGTCTTTGCTCTACACACTGCAGTAAGATTGATCTCGAAATCTTTCACGACGTCGGTTTCTAACTACCTCGTCGTCGACGGAACGTTAACCCCTAATCTTCCATCTTTCTCTTTGGTGGCGCATTTTTGTATTAAACGTTTCAGGTGTACTTGACTCATTAATTGTCTATAAAAATACGACCTTTCGGCAATAGAAACCTTGTATACAACTGCAACTTCTCAGAAATAGTTTCTGGAAACAAAACTGAATTTGTACTGAGATACTATTAGATAGTATGTGACACTGTAATACAGATGTGCTACCTAAAGTTTTCATCGTTACGTTCGTAGTACATACAATGTACTAGTTTTATTCCTTATATCTTTAGTACTACATGCTAATTAGAAACGCGATAAGAGCTTCAACCTGTATAAATTATTTTCGATTGTGATGTATTTATTCTGGGCTAATGCCGCTAGGGAAAGTTAAGAAAAGCAGTACGACTGCCACGTAATAAAGACTTGTGTAGGAGCACAGTGACGTCAGGCCAGAGCGAGCAGGAGGGGGCGCTGTTGTTAGTGAGGCGCCAACAACGTGACGACTGTGGACAGGTACAAGGGGTTCCAATAACATCAAAATTGTGCATCACAATTTCTCAATGCAAATCATGGTCTGCCCCAGTATTACAGGAGCAATGGGAGCATTGTGACGACAACAAACTGTAAGGTTGTCTTACTTTCGTTCACGTTAGAAACTTTGTGAGCTATTACCCAGTGCCATTCTCAATGAAATTTATACCAGTAATAAGTGATGTACATAGAAACAGTAGGTACCTGATCTTCTCATTGTCCTTAGTCGTTGTCACTTAGAATCGATGTTCAAATAGATGAAGGAGAACACTAAAAATCGTTTGCTAAAAGTTAAGTGAAAGTAATTAGTAGTGAAGACTCAATAAGCGGACAATGCTGTTGAATAATATTTAGGGGCAAAGTCATTCTTTTTAATTGAGTGAAGGCAAAGTAAAGTAACTTAAAATTAAGCTAATTCTCGAAATTTCAAATCAAACAAAAGAATAAATTTATTTCACGTACCCCATATCTGTTTTTAATGCAATAACGCTATTTCGTGTTAGTTTGACACGTATTCCGGCGTTTTCATCTGCTAAAAGCTAAGAGTTGCTTATTTTATCCAATAAATTTTCATAGTTACTACAATATATTCAAAGTACATAGCCCACCATGCTCAGGAATATAGTGCACGTAAGTGTACGTTAATTTCAGGTTACGTAGATTACTCTCGTAACAAAAGAGCAACCTGGCCACAGTCATCTACTTGTCAACAACGAGTTTAAATACAAGTTTCCAAATTAACATACCTGTGCAGTAACGATATACGACATCTGATTACTTCATTCATTATTATTTCCTAACGTATTCTCAGAAACATGTGGGAATCTTCTGGTGCCATACGTGCAGCCACACGGTTACGAATTAATTACTGTCCACATTATTGACCAGGCAGTCGACAGTAGAAAGGCGAGGGCACTCAGCAGCTTCCCTTTCTTCTTGCGAAGTTTAATAAGTTTCTGGATTATTTCAATTAGATTTTATGTGGACTCTTTGAGTCATATGGTACCCCTTCGTCGTTTCGTATTTTATGTGAGAGAAGGGGCTGTTTTAAGCATTTAAAAAAATCCCTACAAATTGAAGATGCGGGAGATTAGGTTGTTTATTAGAATAACTTGTTGTGCAGTTCTCTCCACTAACCTGTCAAAGTTTGTTATGAGACAAATGCCTTGTCCAAAAATAAATTTATTAGGCACACGATATCACGCTCATATTATTGCATTAACTGATTATTAAGGGGAGAAGGTGATAAGTAAGAGGTGTAAATGTCATAGAAACTGAAATCAGATGTATCAAATTCTTGTCGGTTTTCCGGATCAAACTGTCATATGAGCACAATATTACAGCGGTCCACCTGGCCGCCATCATCAGGTAAGAAAAGCTACGCTACTCTCACCGAAAACTGATTCCACTCGCCAAAGCCTGCACCTTTATATGCATCGGAAGTACAACAGCGCATGCGCTAGGTACAGTGCGTACACGCTCAATCATTCCTGATCCCCCTTGTCGAAAAAGAGTTGCAGCGCATCCTGTGGCGAATGCTGTTGAAAACGATATATCGTTACAAATGATTATTCATAGCCGGCCGATTCAGATGCCGTTGTTACTTCATGTCTGATAAAACAGGATTCCACGTTTTACTTAGCGGGTATCCATTATCACGATTAATGATATTATCTGCTAAACTGATTTCGACAGATTCTTTTAAAACACAAACCGAGTACCAAGAAGCATTTGCAAACTACTTGCGTCTCATTATATAGCATTCTGTGTCCCTCTGTAAGGCAATGCTCAGCCACCTCACATTTATCTGGTTGCAATAATAGCGTATGGCGATGATGTTCAATACACCTGTCGTTGCCGGTGAGAATAGTTTGGCCAATGTAAATTTTCCGGCACTCACACGCTATTTTGCTAACGCCAGACTTCCTCAAACCCAGATCATCTTTGACAGAGCCAAGAAGTGCTCTAATCTTAGATGGCGGACGAAAAACACGTCTGATCTCATATTTCTTCAAAAGTGTACCTAACTTGGCGGACACATTTGCAGAATACGGAAGAAAAGCCACAGACCTAAAGGTGTCTTCAGAAGGTTCAGGTAGAGGTCCAAACTCAAAAGCACGTCGAATTTGTCGGTCCGTATAGCCTTTATTATTGAACACGTCCTTAGGATGTTGCTGTTCCTGTGGTAAATTTTCAGCATCCGAGACAGCATGTGCTCGTTTAGCCAAGGTCCGAAGGACTCCTGTACGTTGAAAAGGTGGATGGCAACTGGTAGCATGTAAATACCTGTCGGTATGCGTCGATTTCCTGTAAACACTATGTCCAAGAGTTCCTTCTTCTTTTCAATAAACTAGTACATCCAAAAAAGGCAACTTTCCCTCCTTTTCAATTTCCATCGTGAATTTGATGTTCGGATGAAGACAATTAAAATGGTCCAATAACCGGTGCAAAGAGTCTATTCCATGTGGCCAAACAAGCAACATATCGTCAACGTATCTCAAAAAACAAGAAAGCTGCAAAAAAGATGTTTTCAAGGCCATATCCTAAACTCCTCCATAAAAAGATTAGCGACTATGGGGGATAAAGGATTCCCCATAGCCACACCGTTGGTTTGTTCAAAATATTTGTCATCGAATAAAATATAGGTGGAAGTCAGAACATGACGTAAGAGCTTCGTCATTTTCATATCAAGTTTTTCATTTATTAAAATCAATTACTCTTCAGGAGGGACCCGAGTAAAAAGTGACCCCACATCAAAACCAACAAGTAAATCAGAGGTGCCAAGATGAAGCAACTTTAAACGCTGTATAAAATGCATGGAGTCGGAAATATAATGTTCAGATTTACCCACATAAGAGCTGAGAAGTGACGCTAAATATTTTGCCAATTTGTAAGTTGGTGCACCCAAATTAGAAACAATAGGGCGCAATCGGACCCCATGTTTATGGATCTTTGGCAAACAGTATAATCTAGGTGGAACGGCCCCACCAGGACGTAGTTTTTTGATAGTGTCCTCTTCTTCAGAAGTGAAATCGTCGTCCGTTTTTATGCGATCCGTGGTATCCTTCTGCACTATACGATATGACGGATCCTTAAGTAAATCATACATCTTATTCACATAATCTGCCTTTAAGATTAAACCGGTAGCATTACCTTTGTCTGCTGGTAAAATTATCAATTCAGGGTCCTCTCTAATAGACCGAATGGCTGCTCGTTCAGCTGAAGAAATGTTACTTTGTGGAGGCCGAGCCCGAAGCAAAAGGTGAGAACCCTCCTGTCTAATCTCTTCCGCCTGTTCTTCCGGAAGACAAAACACAGCTTGTTCAACAGAAAAAATGAATTATATGGTGGTAATGCTTCTAGGCGTGGGTGCGAAGCTTAAACCTTTTTCCAACACTGTAGCCGTGACATCATCCAGTTCCTTACTTGTAAGATTAATCACAGTCCGTCGACAAGTATCATTTCCCGATATCAAGTGTTGACGACAAAGGCTTTGAAATTAAGAGCATTTTCTGCTAGAAGCACTCCTGTGCACCCAATCTGATAAAGCCCAGGAAGAGAGATCAACCCACACCCAAGATATTGTAGGTAGCAGTGAAGAAATCTCCAAGTGAAGATAAAATAATCTTTGGATATAATATCAAATCGTCTACGAGTAAAACGGATGCGTTCTCTAAGGTCAAACTAGCTCGCCTCTTAATACTACTGGCGGCTTTTGTATTTACGTAATGGACAAATCCGGCAAATTTTTGTGTAATACCTTCGTCACGACATCTCAGTAGAAAGGCGAGGGCACTCAGCAACTTCCCTTTCTTCTTGCGAAGTTTATCAAACTTACTGACGAGTTGAACCATCTCCTCCCTGTAGAGGCACTTGATGTGACTATGTAGCCTTTCGCGGGGCATTAGTATATCAAATTCTTGTCGGGTTTCCAGCCAGATCAAACTGTCATCTGAGGACAATATTTCAGCGGTCCACCTGGCCGCCATCATCAGGTGAGAAAAGCTACGCTGCTCTCGCCGATAACTGATTCCACTCGCAAATGACTCCAGCTTTATATGCATCGCAAGTACAACAGCGCATGCGCTAGGTACAGTGCGCACGCGCTCAATCATTCCTGCTGTCCCCTGGCGCAAAAAGAGTTGCAGCGCCAGGAGCTGCAACAACTTAAGGACGTGTTCAACAATAACGGCTATACGGACCTACAAATTCGACGTGCTTCTCAGTTTGCACCTCTACATGAACCTTCTGAAGACACCTTTAGGTCTGTGGCTTTTCTTCCGTATGCTGCAAATGTGTCCGCCAAGATAGGTACACTTTTGAAAAAATACGAGATCAGATGTGTTTTTCGTCCGCCAGCTAAGATTAGAGCACTTCTTGGCTCTGTCAAAGATGATCTAGGTTTGAGGAAGAAGCGTGTGAGTGCCGGAAAATTTACATTGGCCAAACTATTCGTACCGTCAACGACAGGTGTATTGAACATCATCGCCATACGCGATTATTACAACCAGATAAATGTGAGGTAGCTGAGCATTGCCTTACAGAGGGACACAGAATGCTATACAATGAGACGCAAGTAGTTTGCAAATGCTTCGTGGTACTCGGATTGTGTTTTAAAAGAATCTGTCGAAATCAGTTTAGCAGATAATATCATTAATCGTGATAATGGATACCCGCTAAGTAAAACGTGGAATCCTGTTTCATCAGACATGAAGAAACAACGGCATCTGAATCGGCCGGATATGAATAATCATTTGTAACGATATATCGTTTTCAACAGCATTCACCACCGGAGGCGCTGCAACTCTTTTTGCGACATGGGGCAGCAGGAATGATTGAGCGCGTGCGCACTGTACCTAGCGCATGCGCTGTTGTACTTCCGATGCATATAAAGGTGCAGTCATTTGCGAGAGAAGCGTAGCTTTTCTCACCTGATGATGTCCGCCGGGTGGACCGCTGAAATATTGTGCTCAGATGATAGTTTTATCCGGCTGGAAGCCCGACATGAATTGGATATACTAATACGCCGGGAAAGTCTATATGGTGAAATGAGTTTAGATAATCTTAGGTTTTTGAATTTAGCTAAAGTAACTGTTAATGTGTTCACACAGTGCTTGCTACTTTCGTGTAACGTCTTCTGTCTACTATATTAAAGTTCCTGACTACGGTTCTGTCTGTACGTTCAGGTTAATCTCACGATCTGCTGCAGAGACTGTGCTACGGTTCTCACAAATAGGTAGACATCTTTTAGGGAACGTTTCGGTATAAAATTATAAATATTACGTGCAAGTGTCCTCATCTATGATAAATTAAAGTCACCTGCCACTGTGCCAACGACACTATTGCCACCGCCGCGCGGGATTAGCCGAGCGGTCTCAGGCGCTACAGTGATGGACTGTGCGGCTGGTCCCGGGGGAGGTTCGAGTCCTCCATCGGGCATGGATGTGTGTATTTGTCCTTAGGATAATTTAGGTTAAGTGGTGTGTAAGCTTAGGGACTGATGACCTAAGCAGTTAAGATTTCACACACAAACACACTATTAAACTTCCTAGCAGATTAAAACTTTGTGCCCGACCGAGACTCGAACTCTGGACCTTTGCCTAAGCGGGCAAGTGCTCTACCATCTGAGCTACCGAAGCACGACTTACGCTCGGTACTCACAGCTTCAATTCTGCCAGTACCTCGTCTCCTACCTACCAAATTTAACAGAAGCTCCCTGCGCAGGAGAGCTTCTGTAAAGTTTGGAAGGTAGGAGACGAGGTACTGGCAGAATTGAAGCTGTGAGTACCGGGCGTGAGTCGTGCTTTGGTAGCTCAGATGGTAGAGCACTTGCCCGCGAAAGGCAAAGGTCCCGAGTTCGAGTCTCGGTCGGGCACACAGTTTTAATCTGCCAGGAAGTTTCATATCAGCGTACACTCCACTGCAGAGTGAAAATCTCATTCTGGAAACACACACTATTGCCAAAAAAAAAAAAATAGTTCAAATGGCTCTGAGCACTATGGGACTCTACATCTTAGGTCATAAGTCCCCTAGAACTTAGAACTACTTAAACCTAACTAACCTAAGTACATCACACACACCCATGCCCGATACAGGATTCGAACCTGCGACCGTAGCAGTCCCGTGGTTCCGGACTGCAGCGCCAGAACCGCTAGACCACCGCGGCCGGCCACTATTGCCACCTAGCAGTGATGCGTATACGGCCACCAGTCTCCAGAGCCAGGGCAATGTGTGCTAACATTATGGGGACGCTTGAGGCAGTAACCGGCGACATCCAGCGATGCGGGATTTATGAGAGATTAAACTGATCAGAACAGATTTTTTGGAACCGAGTTAATGTTTAGGAGGAGTGAAGGGAAATGCAGTGAAAGATCACACAGAAAGTGTAGCTAGCACTGAACTGGAGCTGCGGTCAGGCGGACAGGCTGTCACGGTAGCTTGCAGCTCCCATCATTGACACGAGATGTCACTCCAAAAGCAATTTAAATATAGAACAGATAACATTCGTGCTTCCTGAGAACTTCCCTGGTGTGCGTTGCTTAAATCCTTACCTAAAATTGTTTTCTGTATTTCAGTTATAAGTATACACAGTACGCCGTAAACAAAATCACTACTGGCTAGAGAAGTCGTTCAGCCACAAATACCCAGTGCCACCCGTGCATAGCTGGAGAGCGTTGCTAGTTCCCTAAAAATACAAGTTTTCAATAACACATGGTGGACCCTAATAAAACCGACAAACTCCAGGGACGGATTCCTGACAGCACATGAAGGAAAAAGCTCCTATGAACATGTATCCGGTTGTACCGTCGCCACGGTGGATGGTGCAGACGAATGACAATTTCTGTGACCAATTGCCGCGTGTTCCTTGTGTGTTGCAGGCTGTGTGGTTGACGCAGCGTACTGTAGGCCGCAGGATGGTCTGATATTCATGTCGGGAACAAGCCGAGATGGTGTTAGTGTGCGGCCAAGCAGGTGGAAACGGTCGAGAGGCAGCACGACTATACGAAAACAAGTACCCGCATAGACACCAACCACATCACAACACTTCAAACCCCTTTTGGGATTTTGTGTGACCAGGGGTCCTTTCACACATGCAGGACGCAGCATGTTATTCTCAATGGAGAGAAGTCTTCCGAAGTAAGAGTGATTTAAGGTGTGCCGCAGGGGAGTGTCATAGGACCGTTGCTATTCACAATATACATAAATGACCTGGTGGATGACATCGGAAGTTCACTGAGGCTTTTTGCAGATGATGCTGTGGTGTATCGAGAGGTTGTAACAATGGAAAGTTGTACTGAAATGCAGGAGGATCTGCAGCGAATTGAAAAATGGTGCAGGGAATGGCAATTGAATCTCAATGTAGACAAGTGTAATGTGCTGCGAATACACAGAAAGATAGATCCTTTATCATTTTGCTACAAAATAGCAGGTCAGCAACTGGAAGCAGTTAATACCATAAATTATCTGGGAGTACGCATTAGGAGTGATTTACAATGGAATGATCATATAATGTTGATCGTCGGTAAAGCAGATGCCAGACTGAGATTCATTGGAAGAATCCTAAGGAAATGCAATCCGAAAACAAAGGAAGTAGGTTACAGCACGCTTGTTCGCCCACTGCTTGAATACTGCTCAGCAGTGTGGGATCCGTACCAGATAGGGTTGATACAAGACATAGAGAAGATCCAACGGAGAGCAGCGCGCTTCGTTACAGGATAATTTAGTAATCGCGAAAGCGTTACGGAGATGATAGATAAACTCCAGTGGAAGACTCTGCAGGAGAGACGCTCAGTAGCTCGGTACGGGCTTTTGTCAAAGTTTCGAGAACATACCTTCACCGAAGAGTCAAGCAGTATATTGCTCCCTCCTACGTATATCTCGCGAAGAGACCATGAGGATAAAATCAGAGAGATTAGAGCTCACACAGAGGTATACCGACAATCCTTCTTTCCACGAACAATACGAGACTGGAATAGAAGGGAGAACCGATAGAGGTACTGAAGGTACCCTCCGCCACACACCGTCAGGTGGCTTGCGGAGTATGGATGTAGATGTGGATGTAGACTGTGCGTTCACCATATTTGGAGGGCAGGTTTGTGCAGAATACTGCGACGAACCATTGTACAGGCTCCAGGTCTGGTGTAGGCCCAGTCCGCTGCCGCCCTTTTGCACGCTCACCCGTGATCACACTAACTCCCAAAAAGGACTTAAAATGTTGTGTGATGTGTTTAGTGTCTGTGAGGGTCTTATTTTGGTATAGCCGTGCTGCTTCAAATGTTTGGTTTAAATGGGTCTAAGCACTATGAGGTCAACAGTCCCCTAGACTTAGAACTACTTAAACCTAACTAACCTAAGGACATCACACATATCCATACCCGAGGCAGAATTCGAACCTGCGACCGCAGCAGCAGCGAGCCGTGCTGCCTCTCGACCGTCTCCCTCTGCTTGGCCACACACAAACCCCGACTCGGCTTGTTCCCTACTTGAATACCGGACCATTCTGCTGCTTACAGTATGCTGCGTCAATCGAACAGCCTGCAACACACAAGGAACACACTGCTCGTGGTCAGAGGAACTGTCATTCGTCAGCGTCATCTACCGTGGCAACGATGCGTTTCCGGACACATATTCACAGGACCTTTTTTCTTCTGTTTCCAGTTAGGAATCTATTATCCATGGATGTGATCGATTTCATTAATGTTCACCCCGTATAATCAGCAGAAACCTCTCATTTGTGAGTAGCGTAGGTACACTGGATATGTCGAGCATATCATTCACTTTGCCATTATATACACAAACAAATACACCTAAATATACACTACGAAGGAAATCCTCTCCCAAATATTCCCAACTGGGATTCCCTCTGCCTCACTATCAGGTCACCTGAAATTTGGAAAAAAAGTCCTTGACACTCCAGTGGGTCACTCCTCAAAAATATCAGTCTAACCTCAGGGTGAGGGAATTCAAATTACTAAAAAGGTTTTGATATTAATGGGACGATGAGCTACATTGCATTACCCGAAAAATAAATTAAAAGTAGGTGCAGTCCCCGTTCCAGTCCAGGCTGTCAAGAGGCATCACTTAATCATCAGTCGAAAGCCGTATCTGGATATCATCGCCCAGAAAGTCCCAAGTAACGATAAGAAAATTTGTGTGTATATATACACACCCTCCCCATCCTCTACTCTCCCACTGCTGTAAAAGCTAATCACGTGTAGAATTTCCAAATGGGCGAGAAGTCGTTGAAACCTAAAAAGAAAGGCAAACTATATACGTTCCTGTTTTACTAGCTATGATCTCACTCGTACGCATTCAAAGGGAGGAATTTAAATTAAATAAACACACGCGTATTGAGATTGGTATTCGGTAAATTATTTTATCAAAAGAGAAGTTAATCGAATGCGGAGGTCACGGTAGCCAGTGCAAACAGGCCACATAGCACAGATTCAAATAATTATTGTTAAACAACTGTCTACGAAAATAAAACAATTTAACTGTAGTATAGCATGTGCTATTTACTTGGAAGTTACATCTGGTGCGAGGGGATAACGACGCATCAAACAATGTCAGTAGTTGTGATTCTTGAGTTTCTCCCGGCGTATTTGATAATCAAAATATCCAAGTGTGTACTGCCGGTCTACAGTGTCCAACGGGCACAATATTTCGGCGATCATACATGTCGCCATCATCAGGTGAACTGACGGACTGAGCTCCTGTGAACGTGCCGGCACGGAGATCCGTACGCTATGGCTGCTCAGGGGGATCTGGGTTCGGTCGCTGACGCCGACGCTGGAACGACGAGCCTGTCTTTGGCTCGTGGCGGTGCAGTTTAGACAAAAATTTGTCATTCCTGCGGTTCCTGTAAGAGATAGAAACATATATTACCACTCTTGTTGATTGGTCCTGTCTGGTGAAGCCTGAAAAAGAGAAAGACACACTCTGTTGAGGGATTAGTAAAACTTAATCCCTCAGCAGGTCAGACCAACGCGTGGTTGGCCTGTGATGAGGTGGTTGGCCCAGTCCACGGATGAGCCGGTTGCGGGAGCGTCCAGTTTTCTCGTAGAACTTCCTGGCGATGGCGCGAAACCTGTCTCGGAGAGGCAGGATCCCGGTGTCCTCGTGGAGTTGGCGCGTCGAGAAGCGCCTCGGAAGATGCATAGCAGTCTTAAGGGCGCGGTTCTGTATCCGCTGTAGAGTCACAATGTGAGCATCTGCGGCTTCGCCCCACACCACGGCCGCATACTCTAGTAGTGGGCGAACCAATGTTAGGTAAAGCGTGATGCCGTGTTGCGGTGCAATGACGACTGCGGATTTAGCAACGTATACAGGGCGCGGAGGCATCCTATCGCTCTCCCTTTCACATCACGGATGTGATGCTTCCAGGTGAGCCTGCGGTCTAGGGTAACCCCTAGGTATTTCGCCGTCCCACTCCATGGGATAGGTTCTCCCATGATTTCGATCGGCGTAAGCCCTGGCGGCAGAAGTCTTCGGGTGAAGACGACTTCCTGGCTCTTTTTGGCGTTGAATTTCAACCGCCACTTTGTTGCCCATCATCCCAAGGCGTCGCACCCGCGTTGGAGGCGGTTTATCAGCACTTGAGCGTTCATGCTGCGAGTGAACAGGGCTGTATCATCCGCGTACAGCGCCAGTTCGACTCCTGCCACTTTCGGCGCGTCGGCAGTGTACAGGGAGTACAGCGAGGGGCCGAGAACCGACCCCTGCGGCACCCCTGCACGTATCTGCCGGTCTGTGGACGTACCGTCGTCAGCTCTCACGTGGAAGGTTCGTTCGGACAGGTATGACCGCAGCAGCGTCATGTGGGACGTCGGTATCCCTTGATCAAAAAGTTTGCCACACCGAGTCAAACGCTCGGGAGACGTCGAGTAACACTGCTCCAAAGAATTCCCTCGTTTCCAGTGCCCTCATTGCCGGTTCTACCATCCGCAAAAGCTGGTGGGAAGTGGCATGTTCTTCTCGGAACCCGAACTGCACGTCCGGGATGATGCCCTCCTGGGTGACGTGTCGCATCAGTCTTCTCGCGTACAGCCTCACGAAAACTTTCGAGAGGGACGGGAGTAGGCTGATGGTAGCTCGATGCCTGGCGTGGGTCCTTGACAGATTTCAGAATGGCCACGACTTCCGCGTGTTTCCACGCAGAGGGGTAGTCACCTGATCGGAGAATCTCGTTGAAAACATCGGCAAGTTGCCGGTGTAGGCCCGGCGGAAGGTTCTTCAGCAGGAGGTTTGTGACGCCATCGCTGCCTCCAGCCTTCTTGGGGTTCAGCGAGCGAAGCTGCACAGCAACTTTCTCCTCCGTTTCGGATCGATAACGTCGCCTTCCTCTCTTGCGGCGCGGAAGGTTGGTAGTTGCTCGTGGACCCGCCGTTTTGGTCGTCGTCGATGACGTCGGCCACCAGTGTGAAGTTTGCTGCAAATGCGTCAGCCAGGACGCTGGCTTTCGCGTCGGGGTCGCTGGCGAAGTCGTTCCGGACCTGCAAAGGCGGTATTCGCTGTCGCCGGCGTAGGAAGGACTTTACCGCCCTCCATGCACTGCCATCCTCAGGATTGAGGATAGACACAAGGTCTTCCCATTCCTGGTTCCGGTGATGCTCGACTGCTGCCTTAATTTCCAGTCTCATGCGGTTCAATCGGCGCTTCGTGTCTGGTCGGCGAGTGAGCTGCCATTCACGAAACAGTCGGTTCTTCTCGGTGATCGCGTCCAGGATAGGGCGCGATAGCTGTCGCGAGAAGTCTCGTGGTCCTTGGCGACGTCTCGGCGTGGCTTCCTCCGCTGCTCGGAGTACTCTTCGGGTGAAGAATGCTGGGGCGGCGTCTGCCCCTATCACGGCGGGGTTTGGCGCGTCCTCGAGCAGTTCGAGGGCTTTCGTCTGAAAGCGCTCGGCGTCGAGCCTGCGATAGCTCGGACGGCTGTCTGGAAGAAATGCTCCGGCCACGTCGAGGCCAAAGATGACCGGTACGTGGTCGGAGGAGAGGACGTTGCGCGTCTCTGCGGTCGCGAAGTGCCCGATGCCATTCAGAAGAGCAATATCGAGCATGTTGGGTTGTCCCCGAGCAGGGAAGATCGTGGGGTCAAACGGCCCCACGGTGATCGCCCCGTTGCGGTGAACAACGCGGAAGAGGCGGCGCCCGCTGCGGCTAACAGTTCGCGAGTTCCATTCGGTGTGTTTCGCATTGAAATGCCCGGCAATGAAAGCTCGCTCCTCCAGCGACAGCAGGACGTCGAGGTCAGCTTCGTCTAGCGGTCTGCTAGGCTGCCGATAGACAGACACGAAAAGAATCTTTCCGGCGGTGGTGTTGACGGCCACTGCTGTGGCTTCCAGCGCGTTGAGCGCCGGCAGTTGAACTCGGTGGTGGCGCAGTGACTTCTTCACGTAGATGGCAGTGCCGCCCCCGTGGATGGCTCTGTCATATCGGTAGCAGCAAAAATTTGCTGCTCGCACGTCGACCTCGGGTTTGAGGAAGGTTTCCTGCACAAGGCAGATGTCGACCGCCTCGTCCCGTAGGAATTGTCGAAACTCGCTCTGCTGGGGGTGGAGACCCCGAGCGTTGAACGTGCAAATGGTTAATCCATAAATATGGTCGTTATCCATATTAGGGCTGGCTTCTCCCGGCGGTGGCCTGGAGGGCCGCCGTCACTGCTCCCACGAGGATCGGTAGCTGCGTCATCAGCTGGTTGAGCGACCGCAGAATCGCGGCCAGCTCGGTGGTGTCTCCTTCGCCGTTTCGGGAAGGCGTGCTGGGAACGCCCTGCACGGCGGCAACCCTCCCTACAGCCGCGGGCGCCGGCAAGCCGGCTTCCCCGACTGCAGGCGGTGCCGCGGGTGAGGGCAGCTGCGACGGCTGCGGTGCCGTTGCGGCCTCCCCTGCAAACGGCCGTGGCCTCTTGGAGGGGGGCGGCCCGCTTCCCCTTAGCAACGTCCGCGAAGCTGCAGCTCGGGCTTACGCGGCTGGTGCGTTTCCCGCTCTTGAATGCGGCGCATCTCCGGTAACAGGCGACATGGTCCCCGTTACAGTTGCAGCACGTCGGTCGGTCCTCCTCCTTCTACATCTACATTTATACTCCACAAGTCACCCAACGGTGTGTGGCGGAGGGCACTTTACGTGCCATTGTCATTACGTCCCTTTCCTGTTCCAGTCGCGTATGGTTCGCGGGAAGAACGACTGTCTGAAAGCCTCCGTGCGCGCTCTAATCTCTCTAATTTTACATTCGTGATCTCCTCGGGAGGTATAAGTAGGGGGAAGCAATATATTCGATACCTCATCCAGAAACGCACCCTCTCGAAACCTGGCGAGCAAGCTACACCGCGATGCAGAGCGCCTCTCTTGCAGAGTCTGCCACTTGAGTTTGTTAAACATCTCCGTAACGCTATCACGGTTACCAAATAACCCTGTGACGAAACGCGCCGCTCTTCTTTGGATCTTCTCTATCTCCTCCGTCAACCCAATCTGCTACGGATCCCACACTGATGCGCAATACTCAAGTATAGGTCGAACGAGTGTTTTGTAAGCCACCTCTTTTGTTGATGGACCACATTTTCTAAGGACTCTCCCAATGAAGCTCAACCAGGTACCCGCCTTACCAACAATTAATTTTATATGATCATTCCACTTCAAATCGTTCCGCACGCATACTCCCAGATATTTTACAGAAGTAACTGCTACCAGTGTTTGTTCTGCTATCATATAATCATACAATAAAGGATCCTTCTTTCTATGTATTCGCAATACATTACATTTGTCTATGTTAAGGGTCAGTTGCCACTCCCTGCACCAAGTGCCTATCCGCTGCAGATCTTCCTGCATTTCGCTACAATTTTCTAATGCTGCAACTTCTCTGTATATTACAGCATCATCCGCGAAAAGCCGCATGGAACTTCCGACACTATCTACGAGGTCATTTATATATATTGTGAAAAGCAATGGTCCCATAACACTCCCTTGTGGCACGCCAGAAGTTACTTTAACGTCTGTAGACGTCTCTCCATTGATAACAACATGCTGTGTTCTGTTTGCTAAAAACTCTTCAATCCAGCCACACAGCTGGTCTGATATTCCGTAGGCTCTTACTTTGTTTATCAGGCGACAGTGCGGAACTGTATCGAACGCCTTCCGGAAGTCAAGGAAAATAGCATCTACCTGGGAGCCTGTATCTAATATTTTCTGGGTCTCTTCTTCGGGCAGTCCCGCGATGGGTGCTCCTCGGCGCACTTGCAGCAACGCACAAGCATCCTGCAGAACTTTTCCACGTGGTCCATGCGTTGGCAGTTGAAGCACTGGGCTCGCCTGCCTTTCGCGCGGAGTGGCTCGACTTTCACGTCGGAATCGGCAATGTTTCCAACCTGAAAAATTTTCCGGTTGTCCACATTGTCGACTAAAACCACAAGGAACAAAGGCATATCTCTGTGGGTACTGGGCGACCTCATCAGGCTGACGTAGCGGGTCTGGAAGCCGAGTTCCTCCAGCTGCCGCGGTAGGAACGCCGGTTCCATCTTCAGCGGCAGGTGACGAACGACGACCTTCAGCTGCTTCAGCTGCTCCGTACTCTGCGTGAAGCAGTACAACTTCTCGGTCTCGCACAGTTGCATGAGTTTCACATGGTCCTCTATGCACTCTGCTCTGAGCTTGTATGTGTCGGTCCCCGCGATCATCTTCCGCGGTTTTGTGACTGCGTAGAGCTTCTGTCTGAGCTCGTCATAGCCCTCACTCCACTGGATGGTAATCAGCGGCGGGCGGCGGGGCGGTTTCGTCGCCGTAGTCGGTGTGGTCCCGTCCCCGTCGGTCTCGGCTAATTCCGGTAGGTCTGCAAACCGGTTTGCAGCCTCGACCTGTTCTGGCGTCACCGGTCCAAACAACCTGGGTCTCGCTGTGTGGCGCCGGGAGGGCGCGATGAAGCCTTCTTCATCCGGCTTCCTCGGCGATGCGGTCGTCATCCTGCGGCGAACCCTCCTCTTCTTTCGCCTGGCCACATAGTATGGATAAACTCCTTGACTTGCTTACACATCTAAACTCCATACAACCCCAACATCAAATTCACTATGGAGACTGAAACGGAGGGTAAATTACCTTTCCTTGACGTTTTGGTCAATAGAAGGGCTGACGGCACCCTAGGTCATGGGGTGTATCGGGAGACAACGCACATTGATCTGTATTTGCACGCAGACAGCTGCCACCACCCTTCACAGAGGAATGGGGTACTTAAAACTCTAGTACATAGGGCGCGCACTATCTCTGACGCAGAGAGTCTACCCCAGGAATTGGAACATCTGAGAACTGTATTTCGAAAAAATGGGTACTCAGAGTGCTCTCCGCCCAACCACTACAGCACAACCTGTGGAGATGGATGAAATCACGAGGGAGGAGGTAGGCACTGCGTTTATTCCATATACAGGCGCACTCTCGGGAAAAATCTTCCACATTTTGAAGAAACACCGGGTCGGAACTGTGTTTTGTCCTCCGAATAAAACTCGTGCACTGGTGAGGAGCGCCAAAGATGACCTCGGTTTGAGGAAGGCCGCCGTGTACCAGATTCCGTGTCAATGTGGCAAGTCGTTTATTGGTCAGACGATGCGTACCGTCGAGGATCGATGCCGTGAACAGCAGAGGCACACTCGACTTATGTATCCGAGCAAGTCGGCGGTCGCTGAACATTGTTTGTCGGAAAATCACGCTATGGAGTATGAACGCACGAGGATTCTGGTACAAACGTCGAGATACTGGGACAGCGTTGTTAGAGAGGCCATCGAAATTCGCACCAATGACGACCTCATAAGCCGTGACTGTGGCTATAATCTTAGCAAGGTTTGGGAACCAGCGATTGGGTTAATCAAGAGTAAATCGAGCAAACGTATAGTTGTGACGACCACGGCGGACAAAGCCATCACACCGACGTCATCTCAGACGCCGTCGCAATCTGTTCCACCGCGCGACCGCGGCGCGGGGGACGGACGGCGGGGGGAGCGCGCCGCGGGCGGAGGGTATTTAAATTGGCTGCCGCCGCGACCGAACCCAGTTCCCCCTGAGCAGCCATAGCGTGCGGATCTCCGTGCCGGCACGTTCACAGAAGCTCAGTCCGTCAGTTCACCTGATGATGGCGACATGTATGATCGCCGAAATATTGTGCCCGTTGGACACTGTAGACCGGCAGTACATCCGTGGATATTTTGATTAATGTCAGTAGTTGCTTATGCTCAGTGCGGCCCTTACTACCATCAGTCATCGAATAATACAATTCTTTGAGTACTACAACAGCTGCACATAAGAAACAAGACACTACCACCATATGATTAAAATTCACTAGTGCGACATTTATGTATGACCAAGACGGAAAATTAAAATAAGACACAGAACTCTCGTAAATATAAAAGTTACTATGTCAAAATCATTGAAATTAATTATTATCAAAATGCAAAATATTTCATTAAGACAGATAATTTACTCACACATACTTCAGTGATTTTTGAATGTTTAGTTCGCTCTCTTGGCAGTTTATAATTAATTTTTAGCAAAAATGTTAATCCATCTTTGACATCTTTTAATAATTGATTCACAGATATACAGGGTGATTCCGTAAGAGCGTGCAAAATGGGGGACATAGGGAACCCTGCACTGTGCAATTTGAGTTAGGGAGCCATGGGGTCGGGTAAACCAGCTTAAGGAGGTGTGGAAGTAAACTTGCCTACTGCTTTGTCTAACATTGCTGTTTTCCAGCTAATTTAAAACCAACATGCGTACAAGTTTACACGTATTTTCTTACAGGTACATTCTTTATTTCCTGCAAGAAACGATGACTAGGAAGTCATGATGCAGATTTTGTTTGCTTTACTTGTTCATAAGGTGGCCCTGTTGTATCGTATTTACATTGTCCAATGACAGAACTGGCTGTGAATCAATGCCATATTCATTCATTACTCAGTGCTATTCAGAGACGTGCAGTGCAATAAGATGGAGCAGTGCCGGTACAGTTTCGCGGAACTCACTGTCAGGCACCTTGTGTATGATGAAGTACGCTGCATTGCTTTCGCTGCTGAAAGGCTGCAGAGGAAACGATTTACTAACAGGCATCATCTGTTACGATGGGTGTTTATGTCTCTCGATCGACGAATGCGGGACACTGGTTCATTGGAAAGAAGAAACGAGAGACCTGGCAACATTAGGACCACTCGCACACCAGGTTTTGAAGAGGAGATACTGGAAAGTGTTGCAGAGGACACCACTAGAGGTACTTGCAGTATTGCACGTGAAACGGGGGCTGAACATAGCAGCGTGTGGCGATTACTCCACGAACAACAATTACACCCATATCACCCACAACGAGTCCATATACTGCTTGTGACTGACTTCGGATCATGGGTCACATTGTATCTGAGGTTCCTGCGACAACAGACTGATCGACCAGATTTCCTCAAAAACCTTCTATTTACAAACGAGACATCATTTGATCGTGATGGTGTTTCGAACAGCAGGAATAGCCACGTGTGGAATGAGGAAAACCTTCACGAAGTAGTAGAGTCACAATATCCAGTACGTTTTGCTGAGAATGTCTGGGTCGGAAATGTAGGCGACAAATTCATTGGGCTATATCTTCTACCTGGCCGTGTGAACGGGCACCTGTACTTGATATTCGTGTGAAGAGCTCTACCCGAGCTCTTCGAGAACGTACCCCTGGCTGTTCCTGAGAGGATATGGATGCAACACGACGGCTCACGGCATCACTTCAACGTGGATGACCGCAATCATCTCAGTGCTGTATTTTCAGGTCGCTGGACTGGAAGGGTCTCCTATTCCATGGCCTTCGAGGTCACCTGATCTGAATAGCCTTGATTATTTCCTATGGCGATATCTAAAGTCACTTTTGTGTGAGAACCCCAATGGATACCGAGATGGAATTAGCTGACAGAATTGTAGCTGCCTGTGATGTGATTCGAAACACACCAGGGGAATTTGTCAGGGTGCATCAGAATCTTGATCGTCGATGTCATGCTTGCATTGAGGTTGATGGCCATCAGTTTCAGCATATCAGTGGCACGTTCATTGTGTCAGTGATGGTATTTGCAGTTACCTGTAAGTAATGTAAATAAAAAAGACACAGTAATGTGATTTTATTCCTATTACCCCCTTAAGCTGGCTTCTCTGACCCGAGGTTCCCTACCTCAAATTGTTCGGTGGACCATCCTGTCTATCCTGTTAAACTTTTGCACACTCTTACGGAAATACCATGTGTAACATTCTGTGGATGTCTGTAAACAGTCAAGGCACTAATGAAAATAATAATGCATAAGGCTAAAAATCAAATAGATAGCGCAAGATGAGTTAACATCATGACCAACATGACCAACACTTCGAGTTGGAAACACTCGGATCTTCCTCTACACTCCTAATTTACTCTTTGATTCTTTGCCTGGAACTGCCTGTGGCGCACAACACTGCCGTGCATTGTGGGGAATTGTCACTGACTCCATCCACTGAGGCTCTATAGTATCCAAGCTTACACTTCTGTACCACACGAACGAACACTAAGGAGAAAAAAGACAAATTCCGATCAAAAATAGGAGGTGGAGGTTGAGCAAATGCTCACTTACAGCTTCCACTCATTCTAAAGACAGCAGAAAGAATCTACCATGACAGCTTGAAAGATAGGCTTCACGTGTTCTAAAATACCAACGTTCACGGCTCGAAAGTTTTAAAGTACTAAAATTGCCCTCTGACATTTACTCCGGACCAACAACAAAGCCACAACCTCCACCCATCTGAAGACGTACGCCACAGCTGGGGACGTAACGTTGTTATCTATCACATCCCAGAGGACCACAACTTAATTGCTCTCTTTCGCCTAAAATACCCTGATGTGGATATGTGTTAGCATAAGTACCACAAAATTTACTCAAATATGCCAAAATCAATCACACTCAAACTACCTGTTGTTGGATACCTTCTCAATAGATATTGCTGTCTGACTTTACAGGTGTACATATCCTTAGGATTCAGTGGAGTTCTTGAAGAGTTTTCTTTCCAGTTTTTTAGCCCGTGATTTATGCAATACATTTGGTAGCAATATGCTAAGTTTTGTGGCTGGATGCGAAGTTTCGGGGACAGCTGCCACTTCAGTTAAAATCACCTTCCCAACTCCTCGAAACTACTCCTGAGGGTTAGAGAGACTGTGGTTTCTGACAACTGTGCTGTGGTGAAGTCCCTTTGAAGATGGTGTACCATTCGGTGTATGCGTTTCTGGACCGGTTCATTACATGTGTATTTTCTTTCCTTGCAGTGCTACATACCACAGTGATATTATCACCTGTCGAAGAACAGTTTGTCCGCAGCTCGTGGTCGTGCGGTAGCGTTCTCGCTTCCCACGCCCGGGTTCCCGGGTTCGATTCCCGGCGGGGTCAGGGATTTTCTCTGCCTCGTGATGACTGGGTGTTGTGTGATGTCCTTAGGTTAGTCAGGTTTAAGTAGTTCTAAGTTCTAGGGGACTGATGACCGTAGATGTTAAGTCCCATAGTGCTCAGAGCCATTTGAACCATTTTTTGAAGAACAGTTTTGCACAGAATTACGCCGATACGTTCCGGTAATGATGTGAAGTTCAACATCAGACACAGGCGCTTGAGGCCTTTCTTATACGTGCTGGCGCCACATTACGGAAGTGTCCAATACGGTGACGATGTAATGTGTAGTTCTGCTCGATCACACTGCATTCCCATAATACGGACGGGCTGTCGCATGGGAATGTATTAGGTGCTGTTATTATTACAAATATTTATTCTTGAAGTTCATTTTCAACACACCGTAAGAGAGCGATGTATGCTGGCTAACTTACGACAAGAGCATATGAAGACAATTCAAAGCATGATTCCTAGCCAGAACATTAACACTTGCTCTAAAGTTTCTTGAACAGGCTACCGTTCCTATGTAGGGTTCTAGAAATCATCGCTTGTGAGAAACTCAGCTTGTCCTTTTCTCGTGTGATATACTGCGAACTATGGATTCCATATTTCTAGATTTCCGGAAAGCATTTGACACATTGCCCCATTGCACGATGTTAGTGAAGGTACGAGCATATGGAATAAGTTCACAGATATGTGGGTGGCTCGAAGACTTCTTCAATAACAGAACCCAGTATGTTGTCTACAATGGCGACTGTTCATTAGAGACAAAGGTATCATCGGGAGTGCCCCAGGAAAGTATGATACAACCACTATTGATGTCTATATACATAAATGATTTGGTGGACAGGATGGGCACCAATCTGCAGTTGTTTGCTGATGATGCCGTGGTGTACGGTTAGGTGTCGAAATTGAGTGACTGTAGGAAGACACAAAACGACTTAGACAATATTTCCAGTTGGTATGGTGAGGGCAGCTAGCCCTAAATTTGTAATAATGTGAGGTAATGCGGATGAGTAGGAAGATCAAACCTATAATGTTTGGATACATTAGCACTAGTGTCCTACTTGATGCACTGAGATGTGAGATGGAACGAGAATGTAAGAGACGTGGTAGGGAAGGCGAATGGTCAACTTCGGTTTGTTGGGAAAATTTTAGGAAAGAGTGGTTTACCTATAATGGCACCTTCAAACTGAAAACCAACACCAACAAACTCGGTTGACAACTGTTTTCAACTCGAAGTTTGAATTGTTTTCAACTTTGTCAACAGTTGTTTGAAGTTGAGACTTTCAACAACTAGTTGTGAGAAGTCGACATAAAAGTTTTCTGGGTTCTAGCTATTATGACGTAATGGCATGCGCAGTGAACACTAACAACAAAATATAAAGGGCACTGCATAGTTAGAACGCACCATGAGACTCAGAAGAAGGCCGCTGCAATCGTGGCCGAAACGTTGGCTTTCCTATAGCAGCAGAAGTTTTTACATTATGTCGCGGTACCAAACCCAGAAAACTTTTATGTGTCTGACTCTGGCCGCGGAAGCCTACGCAATTATATTATAGTTGTGGGAAGTTTTGTCTCGAGTTTGTAGTTTATAGTCAGTGAGCAAAAGCACGGCAGAGTTGTGTGACTTGCGCATGCGCATTTGCCGTGCCGACTGCTGTGTTTCTTTCTTCATCTGCTGTGTTTCTTTCAACAATGGCAACTCACTAGTCATCAATAGATCCGACAATTTAGCTTTTATTAGAAACTGAAATGAGGAAAACTCTGTAGGTTCTTTCTGATTCTGCATATAAAGACAGATATAAAACTAAAGATTTTTTGAAAGACTTTTTAAGGTGGCGTGGGCAATTTTGTATGAATTCATGAAAGCGTTATGCGGATCTAATAAGTAAATCACAAGAAGTGTGCACCAAGGTTGAAAAAGTCGAGGCTGGCATACACAACATGACACCACAGTAATTTTCGTTCTACAGAGGCAACCAGCCCGCTGGGAGGCAGTCCCTTCAGAGGGGTGAATTAACACACACCTACTTCGTCCGGAGCAACTGCCCAGAGAGAGGACAGCTTTTGCTAGAGCAAAGGGATAACGGCCCCCGTGTTCGCTACATTGTGTGGGAGCACCCAGAAGACGCATTTTTCGACAGACCAACTGCGTAGTTATGGAGTTCTCACAGGAGGACAGTATACACCTAACGGAGATGCTACATATTTCTGCATTGGTCGACTTAAACGAAATGTCATTCTCCTGTTAAAAAGAGCGATGCTGATTGGCGGAATATTTCTGACGCAAAGAGCTAGAGGAGTGAGGGAAGACAGCAAATGATGTACCCTTGCAATTTTTCCAGAAAGAGGTGCCGTTCCGTTGTCGCTCTTGGAGCGGAAACACGTAACGAGAGCGACTGCACTCGTGCATGTACGCAAAGAGCGAGGAACAAAGTCTCTCCTCAGTGCTTCGCTGGGAGAGCACCTCTGTCGTTAGTGAATCGGAGTGACACTCTATATTGAGTCACTCGTGATTAAGCGTTGATCACTGTGTTGGCCACCACACTTATTGTGCGGTGTGAACACGGACAGAGTACTAGTTAAACACCTGCGAGCAAATATTGAGTGGCATCGCGGTGGACTGGTTATCTGACCGGTGTACCATGCCAATACTTAGACTAGGGGTGGATAGGAGTCCTTGACTTCATCAAGGCATAGGGAGAGATAGAAAGAGATAGTTATGTTATTTGTCAGCAGCGAGCGATGCAGGCAGCAGTTGTCGCAGCTCACAGGATTGTGCGCTACAGTGTATGCGAGCCCCATCTGTCCTTCATAACAGTACACTCCATAACATTTCTCACTAGACAGCCTTGACCATACCTAGAAAAGTTATTCAAGTTGTACAGGCGCGGCGCTCAGCCATTCTGCCGACAAAATAACACTCTTCAAGAAAAGGGAGAAAAGAACCATTCCATAATTTGTAAAACAATAGCATTCATATCCATAAGAGGCAATCTACTGTTCCGAAAAGAACCCGGAAATATATTATTTTATAAGAAAAAGTTTCACTTGATTTCTCAGAATTTTTTGCAATAAATAATATTTTTCGTTCGTTTAATGTTTTTCGTACACTAACTAGCAATACTCCAGTACCCAAGTATTCCACTAGTTACATAAGAATATAGAATATTTTTGTGTATTTTCCTTACAGCGGACGACTCCAGAAGATATTTGTTGCTGAAAGTTTTTCAAGCAGTTCTTGTTGGTACATTAGGAGCGTCTGTCTGACTTCTGTAGTAGAGTGAGGTGGAAATTGTTTCTTGTAGGAGCCAAAGGGTACTTGTTGGATCAATCAATTGGGCAACTTGGCAAAATAAAACACACACACACACACAACTTTTAAGATAAAATTGGTGTACTGCTTGTGGAGTGTGAAAGGAAATGGACAAATATGAAAATACAGTACAATCATGAGCATTGCAGAATGGTCAAAACTAAAAGTGGGTCTGGGAAAACTGAGATCTACGTTCCGAAATGGATAATTATGAAGTATTTGGAAGGCGTGAACAAGCCAAGCAGAAAAATATTTACAATCGTCAGTAAAACGTCATTCACTAGCGTAAATGAAGCTGTAAGCCTTTTGGTAGGAAATTTTGTAATTACAAATGTATTTTCAAAGGAAATTTATTTATTTCTCTTGTCATATCGTTTTGTCAAAATCCGATACAAAGTAGCTTGGAAATTAATGGCTTACATTGTTAATAACTAAAGCCAAAAGGATTTTGTTCGGAAGTATTTATTTACATTTGTCTTTTCACTCGATATTTATTGATTCATATTCCTCTTGCCGTTTCACTTTACCAACATCCGATACAAAGCAGATTGCAAATTCATCCCTTATATTCTTTGAGGTTCTTCCTGCGTTGCAGCCCTTTCTCTGAAGACATTTATTTTGCGGAGGCATTCTCCAACTGCCATCCGAAACCCTGCCTTTTTCTGGATTTTTCACATCAAAACTGCCAGGTGGTGAGTAAACTGTGGCACTTCCTTTATTTCTTCTAAGAAAACTGTGCAAAGACACTTACAGAAGTCACTAATGTTGCTTTTTCAGGACATAAGTGCTTAGTTTGTTCTAAGACGCAGAAAAACTGCTTACAATATTCCAAAAAAACTCCACAATTATTCTAGCGCGGGATATTGGGCAATTAAACATTCTTTCCTGGCTGCCTTTCTCTTGCCATCCTGCGTATTGTTTCATAATGTACTCTGAAAGAGCAAAAGCATTATCTCGCACCATAACAAATGGCAAATCTTCACAGTCAGAATCCATTTCCATTGCTTTTCTGTGACAAAAAATAAAAGCGTCGAACGTGTGTTTACAAGAGTTTGAAACCGTTGTCATCATTTTTCAACAGTTGTTTGTTTGCTAAACTCACAACAGTTGTAAGTTTGCCAAACTTACAATAGTTTTATGTTTTTGTTTGTTGGAATAGGTTTACGGTGTGAAGGTTCCTTATAGGAAATCGTATATAGGACGCTGGTTCGACGTGTTCTTGGGTACTGTTCGAGTGTTTGGGATCTGTACCACGTCGATTGAAGAAAGACGAAGCAATTCAGAGGCGCTCTTCCAGATTTGTTGCCGGTATATTCCAACAACACGTAAGTGCTACGAAATGCTTCTGGGGCTCAAATGGAAATCCTTGGAGGGAAGGCGACGTTCTTTTCGGGGAACACTATTAAGAAAGTTTAGAGAACCGGCATTTGAAGCTGACTGTCGGACGATGCTACTGCCACAACATGCATTGCGCGTAAGGACCACGAAGTAGATGTAGATGTAGATGAGGGATTGCACTGGGAAACAAATGTTTATGATGGCATAGTTTACGAGGTGCATTCAAGTTCTAAGGCCTCCGATTTTTTTTATAATCAACTACTCACCCGAAATCGATGAAACTGGCGTTACTTTTCGACGTAATCGCCCTGCAGACTTACGCATTTTTCACAACGCTGACGCCATGATTCCATGGCAGCGGCGAAGGCTTCTTTAGGAGTCTGTTTTGACCACTGGAAAATCGCTGAGGCAATAGCAGCACGGCTGGTGAATGTGCGGCCACGGAGAGTGTCTTTCATTGTTCGAAAAAGCCAAAAGTCACTAGGAGCCAGGTCAGGTGAGTAGGGAGCATGAGGAATCACTTCACAGTTGTTATCACGAAGAAACTGTTGCGTAACGTTAGCTCGATGTGCGGATGCGTTGTCTTGGTGAAACAGCACACGCGCAACCCTTCCCGGACGTTTTTGTTGCAGTGCAGGAAGGAATCTGTTCTTCAAAACATTTTCGTAGGATGCACCTGTTACCGTAGTGCCCTTTGGAACGCAATGGGTAAGGATTACGCCTTCGCTGTCCCAGAACATGGACACCATCATTTTTTCAGCACTGGCGGTTACCCGAAATTTTTTTGGTGGCGGTGAATCTGTGTGCTTCCATTGAGCTGACTGGCGCTTTGTTTCTGGATTGAAAAATGGCATCCACGTCTCATCCATTGTCACAACCGACGAAAAGGAAGTCCCATTCATGCTGTCGTTGCGCGTCAACATTGCTTGGCAACATGCCACACGGGCAGCCATGTGGTCGTCCGTCAGCATTCGTGGCACCCACCTGGATGACACTTTTTGCATTTTCAGGTCGTCATGCAGGATTGTGTGCACAGAACCCACAGAAATGCCAACTCTGGAGGCGATCTGTTCAACAGTCATTCGGCGATCCCCCAAAGCAATTCTCTCCACTTTCTCGATCATGTCGTCAGACCAGCTTGTGCGAGCCCGAGGTTGTTTCGGTTTGTTGTCACGCGATGTTCTGCCTTCATTAAACTGTCGCACCCACGAACGCACTTTCGACACATCCATAACTCCGTCTCCACATGTCTCCTTCAACTGTTGATGAATTTCAATTGGTTTCCACACCACGCAAATTCAGAAAACGAATGATTGCGCGCTGTTCAAGTAAGGAAAACGTCGCCATTTTAAGTATTTAAAACAGTTCTCATTCTCGCCGCTGGCGGTAAAATTCCATCTGCCGTACGGTGCTGCCATCCCTGGGACGTATTGACAATGAACGCAACCTCATTTTAAAACAATGCGCATGTTTCTATCTCTTTCCAGTGCGGAGAAAAAAAATCGGAGGCCTTAGAACTTGAATGCACCTCGTATATCTTCTTAGATATTGTGCGGGTTGGTTTATTCCTCCAGCAATTTGTATTTCGCGCCACTGCAGTATTACAACAGACCCTCTGTATTCCACGGAGTGTTGGTTGTGCCTAAGTGCAAGAGTGACTGTGCGGTAGCGATAGCGGCGTCAAAGGTGACAGCGTGGAGTAGTGGAATCTATGCCGGGCACTCAGTTCTTGACTGATCGCAGCGTTGAATAGGGGCACCGTAGAGGAGAGGCAAAGTTGAAACAAAATGGCTCTGAGCACTATGGGACTTACTTCTGAGGTCATCAGTCTCCTAGAACTTAGAACTACTTAACCCTAACTAACCTAAGGACATCACACACATCCAAGCCCGAGGCAGGATTCGAACATGCGACCGTAGCGGTCGCGCGGTTCCAGACTGTAGCGCCTAGAACCGCTTGGCCACCCCGGCCGGCGGCAAAGTTGAGTTGGCCAGGGTCGTGGCTGACGATAGCAAGTGTGTCCGTTGGCGTAAAGCTCTGTGAAAGTGTTGAAAAGTATTTACTGTGGTTTAGTTCTACGTTGATGTTCATCGTTTTTGTTATTTGTTGGATTCAGTGAGGAGAATGGAGAGAGTAATGTGTAGACAATATTTGGGGTTAGGCTCGGCTGGTCGTTCCCATTGTCATTTTCCAACGTTGTCGGCCGTGTTCCGTTAAGTGGTGAATAGCCTCATTGTTACGTTTATTGCACCTTAAGCAGACAACGGCGATAGACGACGCCGACGAAGAGAAACACTGAGGTGTTACCACGGTCGCTGACTACGAGAACTGGCTAAGTCAATTACAATTGCTCTTTCGCTTGTTGGTGTTGTTGTTTTCTACCGTATTAAACTGCTGGTAACGACTTAAAATTGTAGCGTTATTCTTCAACTGTGTGCGACGTGTTGATTTCCTTGTTGTGGTCTGAGGCGCCTTGCCATGGTATGGGCGTGTGCGTGGTCCATAGCACAAATTAGTCTAAGTTAGATTAAGTAGTATGTAAGCCTAAGAACCGATGATCTCAGCAATTTGGTCCCAAAGGAACTTACAAAAATTTCCAATTTTCCAAATTTGGTTTTTTGTTTTGTGGTGCGGCCGTTATGAGCTATGGTAAGGACTGGCTCTGACAACAGCTGTGCTTGATAACCCTCCTGTTGCTAAGGAGAACAACAAAAGCCTATAAACCGCAGTAAAGTGGTGGAATCGAACCTTACGGACTAGCTGCTACCATTCTGGAGGTGCTGCGTTTGATGCTCCTTGTCTTGTTGTGATGTGGTGATGGCGTTGTGAAATGTTGTAAGTATTACCTCCGACGACAACGTTGGTGGCAGAAGTTTCATTAGCTGCAATATAGTGTTAGCACATGGACCTAGTAGGCTTATAGAAAGGATCGTTATTCAGCATTGGTACTGTTCTTGGCTGTGGCGATTCTTGATCGTCCGTACCTGGTTGTAGCTATTCATGTAATCCTAAAGGGGAAGGAATTGGTGGTCTGTCACGTGAGTATAATGTGTTTTTAAAAAAGTGATGCTTCGACTGTGGAAGTTTGAGACGTTCCTGTGCTCTGTTGTGTTGTCACAATGTCGTGGCAATGCAGGGCGTTGTATGGTCATGGCGTTTATCTTATTGTTCCTTTGATTTGGCTCTAAAGTTTTTATTATAACGTGCGCATGTTGTCCTTTGGGGTGGCTGTACTGCTGTGTGTTCTTTGAAGTAGCGCGACTCGCTTTTGTAGAATAGTAAAGTGGTGCTTCACTGCAGTTGAAAGTGTAAGGATGGGTCGTTAGTAGTGCTTCGGTAGCTTAGCTCAGTCGTTACAGCACTTTCCTATGGAAGGTAAAGGTCCCGAATTCGAGTCTCGGTCCAGCACACAATTTTAATCTGCCAGGAAATTTTACTGCAGAGTGAAAATTTCATTCTGGAAACATCCCTCAGGCTGTGGCCAAGCCATGTCTCCGCAAAATACTTTCTGCAAGGTCTGCAGGAGAGGATCTGTGAAGTTTGGAAGGTAGGAGACGAGGTACTGGCTGAAGTAAAGCTGAGAGGACCGTTGGTGAGTTGTGCTTGAGCAGCTTAGTCGGTAGAGCAGTTGCCCACGAAAGGCAAAGGTCCCAAGTTCGAGTGTCAGTCCTGCACACAGTTTCAATCTGTCAGGAATTTTCAAAAAGTATTGTGTTTAGTAGCTAATATTACCACTAATCATGTATACTTATCCTCAAAAGTGACTCATTCCACATCATTTCGATAAAGATATCGTTCAAACAGTCTATGGAAGATTTAAGTAATTAACCAACCGAGTAACAGGCGAAGAACATGGGAAGTTGCGATCTCATATACTTTCCTGACTTATTTCTAACTTCTAGAATAGTCGGGTGTCCTCCCACGTCATATCGTAAGTTCTCTATGATATTTCGACGAATAGCACCCTCCGCGTGCCCCGCTCCCCCCCCCCCCCCCCATGCCCACCTCTTAGCCCGTGCAGACCAACAGTTATCAGGAACCAACTGAAGTTAGAAAAAACTTAAATTGGAAGGAACACAGAGAAAACGTTGTGGGGAAGGCTAACCAAAGAGTGCGTTTTATTGGCAGGACACTTAGAAAATGTGACAGGAGACTGCCTACATTACGCTTTAGAATGGTGCTGCGCTGTGTAGGATCCTTACCAGATAGGATTAATCGCATACATCGAGAAAGTTGAAAGAAGGACAGCACGTTTTCTACTGTCGCGAAATACGGAAAGAGTGTCACTGAAATGATACAGGGTTTGGGGTGTACATCATTAAAACATAAGCGTTTTTCGTTGCGACGGAATCTTCTCAAGAAATTTCAATCACCAACTTTCACCTCCGAATGCGAAAATATTTTGTTGACGGCGACCTACATAGGGAGAAACGATCACCATAATAAATAAGGGAAGTCAGACAAATGGCTCTGAGCACTATGGGACTTAATATATATGGTCATCAGTCAGGGAAGTCAGAGCTCGCACCGGAAGATATAAGTGTTCGTTTTTACAGCGCGCCGTACGACACTGAAAATGTGGTGTCACCGCCAGACACCACACTTGCTAGGTGGTAGCATTTAAATCGGCCGCGGTCCGGTAGTATACGTCGGACCCGCGTGCCGCCACTGTCAGTGATTGTTGACCGAGCGCCGCCACACGGCAGGTCTAGAGACACTTCCTGGCACTCGCCCCAGTTGTAGAGCCGACTCTGCTAGCGAAGCTACACTGACAAATACGCTCTCATTTGCCGAGACGATAGTTAGCATAGCCTTCAGCTACGTCATTTGCTACGACCTAGCAAGGCCCCATTACCAGTTGATATTGAGATTGCACTTATTTATCATCCAGAGCTATGTACAACAATTATGGATTAAAGTTAAGTATTCCAGCAACTACGTTCTTTTCTTACTAGACTCAACTACTTTACTGTTCCAGACCTCACGCCAGTCTGCGTGAGCTGAACGGGTACTTTTCGGCACCCTCGCATAGTGACTTGGTTGTCTTGCCAAGTCACAACAGAAATAATACAGGATTATTCTGAAGGTGGTTCGATAGACCCTCTGCCAGGCACTTACAAGTGATTTTCAGAGTATCCACGTACATGTAGATGTAGAGACGGGCCTGTTTGCCATAATATCGTGGTGAACTTACGACGTGACCTGCGCACACAACCGATATTTCTACAACCTGGAATGTTTTTGGCTGGATAAAATCCTGTGTCATTCGTGCTCTATTTGCCAAAGACTTGCTTCCGAACTGCTGCGCTAGTGACCGAGGTTCATAAATCTGGGAAAATTGCCGAAGTTCCGTCAACCGCTTACAAAATTCGTGGCACACAACATCGAACACGTTTACCACAATTCGCTATACGTCAAAGAGCTGTAAAGGCGGAACCCTGTCTGTGATTGAGGTCCGCGGGAGGTTTACTGCTGGCGGTATGTTGTCAGAGCGGGTCCATAGCCGCCACCGTAAACCGGGGATGGCGGCTGCAATGCCGGCGGCGGCGCTGCGGGGGGCAGAGGCGGACGTAAGCGCCCCCTGGGGGGCAGACCCCGCCCCTCCGCCCCCAGGTTTACGAGGCCGCGTTTACAGCCGATGCATAGGCGCCACCACTAGCCACAGCCGCACGGTGTCCCGGCTGTGCGGGAACCTATCGCCGTGGGTCCCCAGGCTCGTCACATGCTTCACCCGTGTGACGTCATGGAAACCGTACGTAGGCACGAAAGAATTTAATCATTTTGGTTCTCGTCAGCTCTCCCTCTACATGTTAAATACTACCTTCGGCGCAGCAAGTGAGAACGCTGTTAAAGGGAGACAGCAGCGTGGAGTGGCCGCGCGGTTAGAGGCGCCACGTCACTGAGACCGCGGCCCTTCCCGCCCGAGGTTCGAGTCCTCCCTCGGGCATGAGTGTGTGTGTGTTGTTCCTAGCATAAGTTAGTTTAAGTAGTGTGTTAAGTCTAGGGACCGATGACCTCAGCAGTTTGGTCCCTTAGAAATTCACACATTTGAACATTTTGAAAGGGGTACTGCAATAATCCACTGGCGGAAAGTGTTACACCGTGAAACACCAGTCCGATATTTGTAAAAGTATGTGGTTCAAATGGCTCTGAGAGCTATGGGACTTAACATCTGAGGTCATCAGTCCCGTAGAACTTAGAACTACTTAAACCTAACTAACCTAAGGACATCACACACATCCATGCCCGAGGCAGGATTCGAACCTCCAACCGTAGCGGTCGCGCGGTTTAAAGTCTGTGAAGAGCTCGTCACACAACTGGTACTGCGGAGATTGAAGAAAAGTATGGAAACACAAAGAAAAATCCGTGCCTGAACATGAACGCGGAAGTTAATCAAGCTTGCACTAGAGCTGGTGCATTTGACCATAAACAGCACTTGTGCAATGTCTTCAATTCGTTGAAAGTGTCACTCTTGGTAGGGACAGTATTCTGTGTAGCTGTGTCGCATTATGTCGCAGCTCATTGAATTCTAATGTGAGCAGCTTGTTCGCGCACGTATGGTGGGTGCTCCCATAGCGTGTTTGGTGTTTCAAAAGGCACCTCATCGAAAATATAGCCGCATACAGATAACGCGTGTATGTTCTGTGACCGTTACTGAAGAGGATTTGACGAAACATAAGGGTATGACAGCAGCGCGAATCATTGCAGTCTGAATGTTATGTGTACTACTTCATGCGCTATGGAGTGGTTCAGCAGCTGTCGTCGTAGGTAAACTGGGGACCACCACCAATGGTTTTCTAATAAGTAAATGAATTAAACTTAACTTGTAGTTTCCTCCAAGCGGTGCGGAGAAACTATACAAAAGAACTAACAGTAGTAATGTCCAGCTATTACAAAAAGCGATCTGAAGGGTATGAGTTTCGCACTCCTAATGGACGAGCTGACCGTCGAAGGAAGACTAATGAACACTGTCGAAGACTGTGACTGAGAATGGCTTGTGGAGCTGCCGCCTGCCGTTCTACATCACAGCGGCAGTGAACCAGTGAGGGAGTGGCTCAGCGGGTGTGCAACATTAGATCCACCGGGTTTCCGCGCAACCGCTGTCAGCATCTGTATGAAACATGCGTTTCCGTTGCCATCTCCGAGACCCCGATGAGTGTGGTATCGATCTATGATACCACATAAGGTCCCATTCAGGAACTTCGTCAGCACCAAACCATCTTGAAAGAAGTTTTGTAAGTTGTGATTTGCAGTGCGAGCTGGAATTGCAAAGTCACACATCAGTGATGCAAATGTTCTCAACAGGCAGAAGTGATACCGAAGCCATAAAACTTAGACTGTGGAGCAATCGAAGAAAGTTATTTGGTCTGTTGAACCTTGTTTCACACTAACTTCTGGCCGCGTTTACGCCAGACTGTGGAGCAATCGAAGAAAGTTATTTGGTCTGTTGAACCTTGTTTCACACTAACTTCTGGCCGCGTTTACGCCACATTAGTGAAACATGGAAAAATGTTGGAGGTTCATTGATGATTTATGAAGACACATCATGGTATTCCATGTGTGTAGCGGTCCCTTATCAGTTAGAGGGCCCGCACAACAGACAAGCAAGATAGGCTGCCGACCTCCATTCAAGAGCTCATATCAAAACATCGCCAGTGAATGTAAACATCAACATACTTTTCTCATACGGCACTACTTCGTGAAAAGCCATGTGACTGAGATGCACCAATTCGAACTATTGTGACTAAGTGTAGCACTGCGCAGAATCGGTGTTACAAACACACCACCAGAGCTATACCAGCAGTATGTACCTAATGGTAGGACAGCTCTGGCCAGTACCTAAGGCCGGCCGCGGTGGTCTAGCGATTCTAGGCGCTCAGTCCGGAACCGCGTGACTGCTACGGTCGCAGGTTCGAATCCTGCTTCGGGCATGGATATGTGTGATGTCCTTAGGTTTAAGTAGTTCTAAGATCTAGGGGACTGCTGACCACAGATGTCAAGTCCCATAGTGCTCAGAGCCATTTGAACCATTTTTGAACCAGTACCTAAGCCTGCTCTAGTCCAGAAGACACTCGTCGTAGTCTGCTGTAGAAATTTGTATCTTGTTGGGCGTAACGCCACAATGGAATTGTGTACCATAGTATTTTGGTTGTTATTATTTCTTTTCGTTGTCTTCTAACTTTTATCCGTCTTTTGCCAGCACAAGAATTATTGTGTTTCTTTTTGTTCTTGAGTTTGGAAATTAGTGTACGCCAAGATGGCATTTTAGTTCAATAAAGTGTGTTCAGACGTTTTAGTTAGTTCTCTCCTGCCGACCACAGGGCACTACGCCATGGGCCCCATGGTTACCCTGCAAGGTCGCCTTACTGCCAAGAATTTTGGCTGACCAGGTCCATCAAATAGCACAATCTTTGACCCAAACGGTAATGGTGTGTACCAAAACGACAGCGTCCCTGTTTCGCACAGCTCGCATCAAACACGACTGTTTCTATGAGCACAAGGATGAAGTGTTGCATCTCCTCTGGCCACTACAGTCACCAGATCTCATAATTGTTTGGCCTTAGTGCTCTACTCTGTGCAGATGTTTATGACAGCAGAGCAAAATGGTACTGCCAGTCACAATTCATAACAGTTATCGATACAGAAATTCCGAAAGTAATCACGACACACATGTCACACCACACGTAACTGTTTTGCCTTGGTAACGAGCCGCTTTAGGAAGAATGAACTGGAAAATATTTTGATTATGATGAGATGACATAGCCCATGGGATAGCGATATGCAGATATACATATGGCGTAGAATCGTGTACACAAGATATAAAAGTGCAATGAATTGGCAGAACTGTCATCTGTACTCAGGTGATTCAAGTGAAAACGTTTCCGACGTGATTATGGCCGCACGACGGAAATTAACAGACGTTGAACATGGAGTGATAGTTCAAGCTTGACGCATCAGACGTTCCATATCGGAGATGCTTGAGGAATTCAACATTCAGGTATCCACAGCGTCAGGAGTGTGCCGAGAGTACCAAATTTCAGGCATTGCGTCTTACGACGCACAACGCGGTGGCCGACGACCTTCACTTAACAACCGAGAGCTGCGGCGTTTGAGTAGAGTTATCAGTGCTAACAGACAAGCGACGTAGCGCGAAATAACCACAGAAAAAAAATGTGATACTACGACGAAAGTATCCGTTAGGACACTGCGGCGAAATTTGGCGTCAATGGGCTATGGCAGCAGACGACCGACGCAAGTGCCTCTGTTAACAGCACATCAGCAACAGCGTCTGTCTTGGGATCGTGACCGTATCTGTTGGATCCCAACGACGAAAAACCGTACCCTGATCATATGAGTCTCGATTTGATATGGTGAGAGCTCACGATAGGTTTCGAATGGCGCAGACCCCACGAAGCCATGGAAGCAAGTTGCCAACAAGGCACTGAGCAAGCTAGAGGTGACTCCATAATTGTGTGGGCTGTGTTTACATGGAATGCACGGGAGCCTCTGATCCAACTGAACCGAACATTGACTGAAAATGGTTATGCTCGGCTGCTCGGAGACCATCTACACCTTTTCGTGGACTTCATGTTCTCAAACAACGCCGGATTTTTTATGGATGACAGTGTGCCGTATCACCGGGCCACTACTGTTCGCGAATGGTTTGAAGAACATTCTGGACAGTTCGAGGGAATGATTCTCCCACCCAAATCACCCGACATCAATCCTGTCGAACATTTATGAGACATAATCGAGACGTCAGTTCGTGGACAAAATCCTGCGCCGTAACATTTTAGCAATTACACATGGCCATAGAGGCAGCGTGGTACAGTATTTCTGCAGGCGACTTCCAACGGGCCGGCCGGAGTGGCCGTGCGGTTCTAGGCGCTGCAGTCTGGAACCGAGCGACCGCTACGGTCGCAGGTTCGAATCCTGCCTCGGGCATGGATGTGTGTGGTGTCCTTAGGTTAGTTAGGTTTAAATAGTTCTAAGTTCTAGGCGACTGATGACCTCAGAAGTTAAGTCGCATAGTGCTCAGAGCAATTTGAACCATTTTTGACTTCCAACGACTACTGGAGTCCGTACCACGTCGAGTTACTGCACTGCACCGGGCAAAAGCAGGTCCGACACGGTATTAGGATGTATCGCATGACTTTAGTCACATCAGTGTATTTGTAGCCATTTTAGCCATATCCATCTCTGTGCACACTTTTCAATGACTGGGTTAGCGAACTACGTAGGCGAACCAACTATAGAATTGGAAGGAGAATCAGCATTGGCCATTTTTTTTTTGTTTTATTATCCGCAAAATCGATTTTCGGTCACTTAGTAACCATCCTCAGTGCTGCAATATACAATTACAATTGGTAGGCACTGGTATCAACAAGCTTAGAGCGATCACATAACAATGCTGATTCTCCTTCCAATTCTATCCACTACTTGGTAGCGGTGCACAGAACACTCCATGGAGTCGCCAATCAACGAACCAACTATGGTATTTCAGAGCTTTTCCAAAGGAACAGAATTCTTGTAGTCGAGGATAGCAGTGACCTCAGATCATTTCGGAGGCGTACAGTTTCTGCAAAAGCATTTCTTAGCGGGGGTTGGCCAAATTTACCGTTGGGAAGAGACTGGTGAAAATCGCCAGCGGTCAAGCATTCCTATTCCGCGGCGTGAATGTAAAGTGGTAGTCTGCTACCACTCTTTGCTTTCTCTGTCGTTTTCGGAGTTGAGTAGTAGTTTCAGTTACTAAAACATGTGGCGAAGCTTAATCTACCTCTGTTAGCAGTGTAATTCGATTGTGCTTCGCGAAGATATTTTTTATTTCTTGCATTTAATTTTTTATGTACTGTGGGCAACTTAGTATGGAGGACATCGGTTCGTTGCATTTATCTAAATTGAGTTGCTTGTTTTCAAATTCAAACGTGTGTTTGTTTACATGGTCTAAGGAGATAATTCGTTCGAAATTTTCGAAAGTTTTGACACTTTAAATAACTCCTGGAAATTGAAATAAGAACACCGTGAATTCATTGTCCCAGGAAGGGGAAACTTTATTGACACATTCCTGGGGTCAGATACATCACATGATCACACTGACAGAACCACAGGCACATAGACACAGGCAACAGAGCATGCACAATGTCGGCACTAGTACAGTGTATATCCACCTTTCGCAGCAATGCAGGCTGCTATTCTCCCATGGAGACGATCGTAGAGATGCTGGATGTAGTCCTGTGGAACGGCTTGCCATGCCATTTCCACCTGGCGCCTCAGTTGGACCAGCGTTCGTGCTGGACGTGCAGACCGCATGAGACGACGCTTCATCCAGTCCCAAACATGCTCAATGGGGGACAGATCCGGAGATCTTGCTGGCCAGGATAGTTGACTTACACCTTCTAGAGCACGTTGGGTGGCACGGGATACATGCGGGCGTGCATTGTCCTGTTGGAACAGCAAGTTCCCTTGCCGGTCTAGGAATGGTAGAGCGATGGGTTCGATGACGGTTTGGATGTACCGTGCACTATTCAGTGTCCCCTCGACGATCACCAGAAGTGTACGGCCAGTGTAGGAGATCGCTCCCCACACCATGATGCCGGGTGTTGGCCCTGTGTGCCTCAGTCGTATGCAGTCCTGATTGTGGCGCTCACCTGCACGGCGCCAAACACGCATACGACCATCATTGGCACCAAGGCAGAAGCGACTCTCATCGCTGAAGACGATACGTCTCCATTCGTCCCTCCATTCACGCCTGTCGCGACACCACTGGAGGCGGGTTGCACGATGTTGGGGCGTAAGCGGAAGACAGCCTAACGGTGTGCGGGACCGTAGCCCAGCTTCATGGAGACGGTTGCGAATGGTCCTCGCCGATACCCCAGGAGCAACAGTGTCCCTAATTTGCTGGGAAGTGGCGGTGCGGTCCCCTACGGCACTGCGTAGGATCCTACGGTCTTGGCGTGCATCCGTGCGTCGCTGCGGTCCGGTCCCAGGTCGACGGGTACGTGCACCTTTCGCCGACCACTGGCGACAACATCGATGTACTGTGGAGACCTCACGCCCCACGTGTTGAGCAATTCGGCGGTACGTCCACCCGGCCTCCCGCATGCCCACTATACGCCCTCGCTCAAAGTCCGTCAACTGCACATACGGTTCACGTCCACGCTGTCGCGGCATGCTACCAGTGTTAAAGACTGCGATGGAGCTCCGTATGCCACGGCAAACTGGCTGACACTGACGGCGGCGGTGCACAAATGCTGCGCAGCTAGCGCCATTCGACGGCCAACACCGCGGTTCCTGGTGTGTCCGCTGTGCCGTGCGTGTGATCATTGCTTGTACAGCCCTCTCGCAGTGTCCGGAGCAAGTATGGTGGGTCTGACACACCGGTGTCAATGTGTTCTTTTTTCCATTTCCAGGAGTGTAGTATTTTAGATCTAGCTCCTTCGTCTGTGAGTGTGCAACGTGGTACCATGTCAGGCGAAAATCATTTGGAGTTGATTAATTGTAAAAATTATCACATTCAGTTATCTAATTTTGTCATTTAGCGTCCATTTTCTTTTCCTAATTTCACGCGTGTTGCGGCATTTTTCTCAGTATTGGACATAATCTTGGTGGCCAATCCACGTTATATATCTCTTACCTTATAACAATCAAGTAACGGTGTAATCCTGCTCCTAATAAGTGAATTAGCTCTGGAATGACCACCAATGTTCGTAAATAATTCTCTTCAGGTTGTCATTTATGGATTTTTTGGCTCTTTTACTAGCACGCTGCTGTGTTCTCCGTGCTTGTGCCCCAAACGGTTAACTGTAATCGTTTATGAGATTTTACATCTACATCTATATATATATATATACTCCTCCGAAAGACGGTATGGGTACGTTGCACACGGCAACTTGTACCACTATCAGTCATTTCCTTTCCTGTTACATGCGCAAACAGAGCAATGTAAACACGGCTGTCTATATGATTCCTTACAATCCTAATTTCTCTACGTTATCTTTGTAGTCTTAACGCTAAATATACGTTGGTGGCAGTAAAATCGTTTTGCAGTCAGCTACAAACACCGGTTCTCTAAATTTCCTGGTGCTCCTCGAAAGGAACGTCGCCTGCCCTCTAGGGAATCTGATTTCAGTTCCCAAAGCATCTCCGTAATAATTGCGTGCCGAACGAACCTACCAATAACAAATCTAGCAGCCCATTCCCTTTAATCCGGTCTGGTGTGGATCCCCAACACTCGAACAGTACTCAAGAATGTGTGAGCCTAGTGATCTGTACGTAGTATCCTTTGCAGGTGAACCAGACTTTCCTAAAATTCATCCAATAAATCAAAATCCACCATTAGCCTTCCCTATTCCTGTCCTTATATGATAGATCCATTTAGTGTCGCTGTGCAGCGTTACGCCTAGATATTTAATCTATGTGACTGTGTCAGGCAGCACATTACTATATCCGAACATTGCGGGACTGTTTTCCCTACTCATCTGCATTAACTTACATTGTTCCACATTTAGAACTAGCTGCCATTAATCACACAAACTAAAATTTTTATCCAATTCATCTTGTATCTACAGTCACTCAAGGACTCATTCCCATACACTACAGGATCATCCCCAAATAACAAACAAATTGCTGCTCACCCTAACATGCTTGGCTATGTAGGTGTGTGCGATTAATTCATGTTGTCTTTGTCCTATCTCATCTCTTTCACATAGATCTCGAACATGAGACTAACCATGTTTATGTTAGTTTCCCTGCATCGAACATTTTTGTTTTCGGTCGTCAGTCTGTTGACTGATTTGATGCGGCCCGCAGCGAATTCCTCTCCTGTACCAACCTCTTCATCTCAGAGTGGCACTTGCAACCTACCTCCTCAATTATTTGCTGGACGTATTCTAATCTCTGCTTCCCTCCCCCAGTTTTCACCCACTACAGTTCCCTCTGAAACCGTGAAAATTATTCTGTGATGTCTTAACAGATGTCCAGCCATCCTGTCCTCTCTTCTTGTCAGTATTTTCCATACATTCCTTTCCTCGCCGATTGTTCGGAGAACCTGCTCATTCCCTACCTTATCAGTCCACTCAGATTTCAACATTCTTCTGTAGGATCACATCTCAAATGCTTCGACTCTTTTCCTTCCTCACAGGTCATGTTTCCCTTCCATACATCGCAGAAATTTCTTGCTCGAATTAATTGGTCAGGAACGCCCTTTTTGCCAGTGCTAGTCTGCTTTCCATGTCCTCATTGGTCCGTCCGTAATGGGTTACGTCATTTTCTAGGTAGCATAATTCCGCAATTTCATCCTTTCTTTGATCGTGAGTCCAGATGTTAATTTTCTCACTGTTCTAATTTCTACTACTACTCACTACTCACTGCTTACGGAATATCGGACCAGGTTTGTGATTGGATTCAGGATTTCCTAGAAGAAAGAACACAACATGTCATTCTTAACGGTTCAAAATCTGCAGATGTAGAGGTAATTTCGGGAGTACCGCAAGGAAGCGTGATAGGACCTTTATTGTTTACAATATACATAAATGATTTAGTTGACAACATCGGTAGCTCCGTGAGGCTATTTGCAGATGACACGGTTGTCTACAAGAAAGTAGCAACATCAGAAGACTCGTACGTACTCCAGGAAGACCTGCAGAGGATTAATGCATGGTGCGACAGCTGGCAGCTTTCCCTAAACGTAGATAAATGTAATATAATGCGCATACATAGGGGCAGAAATCCATTCCAGTACGATTATGCCATAGGTGGTATATCATTGGAAGCGGTAACGACCGTAAAATACTTAGGAGTTACTATCCGGAGCGATCTGAAGTGGAATGATCACATAAAACCAATAGTGGGAAAAGCAGGCGCCAGGTTGAGATTCATAGGAAGAATTCTAAGAAAATGTGACTCATCGACGAAAGAAGTAGCTTACAAAACGCTTGTTCGTCCGATTCTTGAGTATTGCTCAGCAGTATGGGACCCTTACCAGGTTGGATTAATAGAAGAGATAGACATGATCCAGCGAAAAGCAGCGCGATTCGTCATGGGGACATTTAGTCAGCGCGAGAGCGTTACGGAGATGCTGAACAAGCTCCAGTGGCGGACACTTCAAGAAAGGCGTTACGCAATACGGAGAGGTTTATTATCGAAATTACGAGAGAGCACATTCCGGGAAGAGATGGGCAACATATTACTACCGCCCACATATATCTCGCGTAATGATCACAACGAAAAGATCCGAGAAATTAGAGCAAATACGGAGACTTACAAGCAGTCGTTCTTCCCACGCACAATTCGTGAATGGAACAGGGAAGGGGGGATCAGATAGTGGTACAATAAGTACCCTCCGCCACACACCGTAAGGTGGCTCGCGGAGTATAGATGTAGATGTAGATGTATGTTCGATCTAATCTCAGTCCATATCTGTACTCATTCCATTCAACCGATCTTGTAATTCATCTTCACATTCACTGAGGCTAGCAATGTCATCAACGAATCTTATCATTCATATCCTTTCATCTTGAATTCTAATCCCCACTGTTGAAACTTTCTTTTATCCCCGTGACTGCTTCTTACATATATATTTATGAGGACCCGCTAAACCCGCAGGACAGGACAGGTATTTTAATTTGTGGAAAGGGGCCAAAATAAGCGGCTGTCATTTACACTCTAATATACAACCTTTTATTTGATCAAACATTACAAGAGTGAAGAAATTTAAAAAAAAAACACAGCTTTTGTTTTGGAACTTAATTAGCGGCTGAATGTGCCGTACAATCTCATGCCTTAAGGGCAAGACCACTTTAAATTAAAAACGGTTGAAAGCCAATAACTTAAAGCTCAACCAAAACCAGAAATTTCAGAGGCAAAGCCTTATCTTAAAACAGTTCCTTAATTAGGCTGAAGGCACAAAGAATCTGACACTTTGAGACCAAACAACTTAAATTCAAAATCGCCTGAAGGCCCAACACTTAACACCAAATAACACTAATTTTTAAAATGCCAAAGGCTTTACGCAAAACAGTCCTTAAAATAGGCTGAAGGCCCAAACCATCTAACACCTTAAGAGCAGAACAACTTTAATTCAAAATCGGCTGAAGGCCCCAAGATCTGATACTTTAAGAGAAAAACAACTTATATTCAAAATCGGCTGAAGGCCCAGCACTTAAGACTCAATAACATTAATTTTAAAAATGCCTAAAGCATTACGTAAAACAGTTATGAAATTAGGCTGAAGGCCCAAGCCACCTTAATCTAACAATCAGCTAGAAGCCACACAAGTACAAACAACAAGAACAAACAATAAAAAGCAGCACACTCAAAGGCGCTCAGAAGTTCCGATGGCAGCTCTAGAATTCAAACACTAACGCTCGCTTAAGTGAGACAAGCAGTCGGCCCAACCATTGTCGATCCAACGACAACCCAACCGACAGACAATCAATGGACCCACTGACAAGATCACCTCCGCTTCATCCGACCAGCACACAACAGGGAGTTCAGTAGAACAATCGTAGAAGGTATTGGCGCCCACAATCAATTATACATTGAGTTGTGAAACTACACACCGTGCTGGACAACGACAACATGATGAGGAAAATACACTGCCTGAATTTAGGTCAACGGCCAGGGCAGGTAATTGGAACGTTAACGGCCACAAGGCAGAAGATTCCGATTGTGCACTTCAATTCAAATAACCAAGTACACTTAAACTCCACCAGAGGGTGGCTAAAATTTGACAACTTGAAAACACACGTTGTTGCTCGTGAGAATATCCCAACAGCCGGCAACGAACTCCAAACGACACCATGTGAACAGTCATGACTTGGTGGTAGATTAAGTCAAAACTCAACTTTCATGTACAGGATCGTTGAGCGACGAACCTCGTAGCAATGGGAACAGAACCACACACTCCGACAATGCATAGAGGCCGCCAGCGGGCCTGGCCAAATTATGCGCTGCGGAGAGTTCCTCGCTACTCCACGCCAACCGACCAACTACTGAGGCCCGGAAACGGTGAAAGGACCAAATATACGTCGGCCGATGAGCCGACCAACCGAACGACCAACCAACTGTCATCCCACATCAATCTCCCTCCCAGATAAATAGAAGTTTACTTCGTCGCCGAATAGTAACCTGGAGGTGGAATGTTCATCCCCAAAAGCTTCTTTCAGTGTGACGTAAAAGTGAAGTTGCAAGCCATAATCTCCCGGTAAAGAGACCACCCAAAGGAAGCGAAGTTCCAATTCAAAAAATTTAGTAAGCAAAACATTCAAAAAATTAATAAAAAATGGAAACTCATGAAATTAAGTTATTACGACGCTGCATACAACAAATGAATCTAGTTGTGAAAGCAACCAGCTCCCGGTCCCCGTTGAATGCAAACACCAGCCACCTGCGGTCAGCTTTACACAACAGTTCTAAGACACACATACAAGAAAACAATTACCACGCACGAAATATTTCAATAAGCCGGAGGGGTAATATAAATCACCTTTTAAAAGAAAATCTATCGGTACTCGGGGCCAAAACGCGCAGAGACTAGCACGAGCTTAAACAAAATTATCTACGAATTAAATGAGCCAGGATATGCTTTAAATTAAAAAAGACATATAAAGCTACACGGGCTTGGCACTGGTACGTACACAAGCAGCACAAGAGGGTGCCAAAACATTACACTGAAGCAAGTTCCTAACAGCTAATTACAGTTACAGCGTCACACTGAGACTGTTAATGGAGACCACGAATTTCAACCAGTTATCTCACGGCGAAAGTAAGAGATCATTTACATGTAATGATCGACGCTGACGGTTTTCAAATCGTAGCGCTGTAGCCTCCAAAAACAGGTTCCATGAGCCATTCATTCATGCATTGTGAGTGCTCAACAACCGTGAAGAAGGATTTAGCAGATGCCTCCATTTATCGAAACTGAATCAAGCGAACATCTTTTACTTTGGACCGTGAACACCCCTGCACATGAGGCTAAACCGGTCGGCCGCCTCTAAACGTTCAGTTCACAGCTCACCTTGTCCCTGTACAGGCCGTGCACCACAACCGGGCTAGTACGACTTCATCCACTCAAAACGAAAGTATTCAAGACTGGATAATACTACAGTCAAGGCACAAGGCAGAGCATAACAACAGATTTTTCCTGAACCGACCCCCTACCAACTTTGACTATCGATGGCACGACGAGCCCATCTTCTAGCTGGCACCGACACCATGCATCAACGATGTGGAAGCAGATTTTTGGGATCGACTGCCGACCGACTCATAATCAATTTCGGTCCACTGCTCGCTGAATTCAGTTCAGACGTGGGCGAACTCGTCTTTGATATCAGGACATAACCGTTACACATATACAGGTAATAATACTAGTAACGATAATAATAATAATAATAATAATAATAACAGAACTAAAGAAGCCTCGACAAGCGCCGTCATGGATGGGGACGACGCTTGAACCCTATGCCCGCCCACAATGGTAAGGACACTGCTAGCCAACTGGAAAATGATTTAAATCCAAATAGAGGTGTTTTGCCGGATATGCTTCCTGCAACCACCCTAGAAGGAAAATAAAGACAGAGGATGAGATGGTCAGATGAAGTTAATCGACACCTCATGTTCTGTTATTACCAAGCAACAAACCTAGGAACCAACACAACTGGATACAGATCACAAGTATACACAACATTTATTACCAGATATCCGGAATTAAAATTTTTAACAGAACAACGACTAGCTGATCAGATCCATGTAATAAAAAAAATAACAGGATACCCCAGTCAGAATTAGAAAACATCAAACAACAAGTACAACAAATACTAGAACAAAATGATGTGCAATTAGAAGAAGAAGAAAACACAGTAATGGACTCAAACAGCCCAGAGAAAACAAACATAGAAAAAACGCGTCAACTAAACAATCAGAGGAAAACGAAATCTTAAGACAGCCACCAGAACAAGCACAAATAGAACATGAAGTGACACAAATGTTAGATATAGAAGAAAAATTTCAGCTGACATATATAGAATTCAGACACAAATACAGACATTAGACCATTCTTGCATAGACCACCAAATAAGCCACAAGTCGAAACAACAATAACAACTATCAACACAATCATACACAACAAAATAAATGAAAATACAACTATGGAAGAGTTACAACTACTGGTTTATGTAGGAACACTCACTACACTAAATATACACACTAGGCAGAGATCAGAACCAACCAACACACAGAAGAAACCCACAAAACCAGCATGACAACACAGGCTACAGATCAGAATAGAAAAACTGAGAAAAGACATCAGACAGCTAACACAATTTATAAGAAATGAAATATCAGACAAAAAACGAAAAAGTTAGGTAAAATCTCACAACAAGAAGCAATAGAGCAATTAGATGAAAAGAAGCAGAAATTACAAGCATTGGCCAAACGACTTAGAAGATACAAAAAAAGTGAAAATAGAATGAAACAAAACCAAACTTTCAACACAAACCAAAAGAGATTTTACCAAACAATGGATAACACACACATTAAAATAGACAATCCACCAAACATAACAGACATGGAACACTTCTGGAGCAACATATGGTCAAACCCGGTACAACATAACAGCCACGCACGGTGGATACAAGCAGAAACAGACTCATACAAGATGATACCACAAATGCCTGAAGTGATAATTTTGCAACATGAAGTCACCCGAGCAATTAATTCTGCGCACAGTTGGAAAGCCCCTGGAAATGATAAAATAGCAAATTTCTGGCTAAAGAAGTTCACCTCTACACATTCACATCTAACTAAATTATTTAACAGTTACATTGCAGACCCATACACATTCCCTGATACACTTACACATGGAATAACCTATCTGAAACCTAAAGATCAAGCAGACACAGCAAACCCAGCTAAATATCGCCCCACAACATGCCTACCAACAATCTACAAAATATTAACTGCAGTCATTACACAGAAATTAATGACACATACAACACAGAACAAAATTATAAATGAAGAACAAAAAGACTGCTGCAAAGGAGCACGAGGATGTAAAGTGCAAGTGATAATAGATACAGAGGTGATATATCAAGCTAAAACTAAACAAAGGTCGCTACACTACGCATACATTGATTACCAAAAAGCTTTTGATAGTATACCCCACTCATGGTTACTACAGATATTGGAAATATACAAAGTAGATCCTAAATTGATACAGTTCCTAAGCATAGTAATGAAAAACTGGAAAACCACACTTAATATCCAAACAAATTCAGATAATGTCACATCACAGTCCATACAGATTAAGCGTGGAATATACCAAGGAGACTCATTAAGTCCTTTCTGGTTCTGTCTTGCTCTGAACCCACTATCTAACAGGCTAAATAATACAAATTATGGATATAATATTACTGGAACATACCCACACTAAATCACACATTTGCTACACATGGATGATCTAAAACTACTGGCAGCAACAAATCAACAACTCAACCAATTACTAAAGATAACAGAAGTATTCAGAAATGATATAAATATGGCTTTTGGAACAGACAAATGTAAGAAAAATAGCATAGTCAAGGGAAAACACACTAAACAAGAAGATTACATATTAAATAACCATAGAGACTCCATAGAAGCGATGGAAAAGACAGATGCCTATAAATATCTAGGATACAGACAAAAAATAGGAATAGATAATACAAATATTAAAGAAGAACTAAAAGAAAAATATAGACAAAGACTAACAAAAATACTGAAAACAGAATTGACAGCAAGAAACAAGACAAAAGCTATAAATACTTATGCTATACCAGTATTGACCTACTCATTTGGAGTAGTGAAATGGAGTGACACAGATCTAGAAGCACTCAATACACTTACACGATCACAATGCCATAAATATAGAATACATCACATACATTCAGCAACAGAAAGATTCACATTAAGCAGAAAGGAAGGTGGAAGGGGATTTATAGATATAAAAAACCTACATTATGGACAGGTAGACAATTTAAGAAAATTCTTTCTAGAACGAGCAGAAACTAGCAAAATCACAAAGCAATCACTCATATAAATACATCAGCTACACCATTGCAATTTCATAACCACTTCTACAACCCTTTAGATCACATAACATCAACAGATACAAAGAAATTAAATTGGAAAAAGAAAACACTACATGGCAAGCACCCATATCATCTAACACAGCCACACATAGATCAAGACGCATCCAACACATGGCTAAGAAAAGGCAATATATACAGTGAGACGGAAGGATTCATGATTGCAATACAGGATCAAACAATAAACACCAGATATTACAGCAAGCATATTATTAAAGATCCCAATACCACAACAGATAAATGCAGACTTTGCAAACAACAAATAGAAACAGTAGATCACATCACAAGCGGATGTACAATACTAGCAAATACAGAATACCCCAGAAAACATGAAAATGTAGCAAAAATAATACATGAACAACTTGCCATAAAACATAAACTAATCAAACAACACGTTCCCACATACAAGTATGCACCACAAAATGTACTGGAGAATGATGAATACAAATGATACTGGAACAGAACCATTATAATAGATAAAACAACACCACATAACAAACCTGACATCATACTCACCAATAAAAAGAAGAAATTAACACAACTAATCGAAATATCCATACACAATACAACATATATACAGAAGATAACAGGAGGAATAATTGAAAAATACATCCAACTTGTGAGGAAGTCAAGGACATGGGGCATCAGGATAAAGTTGACATTATACCGTTTATACTATCAACTAACGGAGTCATACCACACAATATCCACCAGTACATCAACGCAATACAGCCTAATCCAAACGTATATATACAACTACATGAATCTCTAATTATTGATATGTGTTCAATAACCCAAAAATTCCTAAATACAATGTAACATATACCATACAGTTAAAAGGATGTCACACTTGATGAAGGTCCACGTCACTTTCCATTTTTAACCAGACCTAAGGTCTGAGAAAAACAGAAATAATGATAATAGATGCAGAGATGACATATCAAGCTAAAACTAAACAAAGGTCGCTACACTACGCATACATTGATTACCAAAAAGCTTTTGATAGTGTACCCCACTCATGGTTACTACAAATATTGGAAATATACAAAGTAGATCCTAAATTGATACAGTTCCTAAGCATAGTAATGAAAAACTGGAAAACCACACTTAATATCCAAACAAATTCAAATAATATCACATCACTGCCAATACAGATTAAGCGTGGAATATACCAAGGAGACTCATTAAGTCCTTTCTGGTTCTGTCTTGCTCTGAACCCACTATCTAACAGGCTAAATAATACAAATTATGGATATAATATTAATGGAAAATACCAACACAAAATCACACATTTGCTATACATGGGTGATCTAAAACTACTGCTAGCAAGAAATCAACAACTCAACTAATCACTAAAGATAACAGAAGTATTCAGCAATGATATAAATATGGCTTTTGGAACAGACAAATGTAAGAAAAACAGCAGAGTCAAGGGAAAACACACTAAACAAGAAGATTACATATTGGATAACCACAGCGACTGCATAGAAGCGATGGAAAAACAGATGCCTATAAACATCTAGGATACAGACAAAAATAGGAATAGATAATACAAATATTAAAGAAGAACTAAAAGAAAAATATAGACACAGACTGACAAAAACACTAAAAACAGAATTGACAGCAAGAAACAAGACAAAAGCTATAAATACTTATGCTATACCAGTATTGACCTACTCATTTGGAGTAGTGAAATGGAGTGACACAGATCTAGAAGCACTCAATACACTTACACGATCACAATGCCATAAATATAGAATACATCACATACATTCAGCAACAGAAAGCTTCACATTAAGCAGAAAGGAAGGTGGAAGGGGATTTATAGATATAAAAAACCTACATTATGGACAGGTAGACAATTTAAGAAAATTCTTTCTAGAACGAGCAGAAACTAGCAAAATCACAAAGCAATCACTCATATAAATACATCAGCTACACCATTGCAATTTCATAACCACTTCTACAACCCTTTAGATCAAATAACGTCAACAGATACGAAGAAAGTAAATTGGAAAGAGAAAACACTACATGGCAAGCACCCTTATGATCTAACACAGCCACACATCGATCAAGACGCATCCAACACATGGCTAAGGAAAGGCAATATGTACAGTGAGACGGAAGGATTCATGATTGCAATACAGGATCAGACAATAAACACCAGATATTACAGCAAGCATATTATTAAAGATCCCAATACCACAAAGGATAAACGCAAACTTTGCAAACAACAAATAGAAACAGTAGATCACATCACAAGCGGATGTACAATACTAGCAAATACAGAATACACCAGAAGACATGACAATGTAGCAAAAATAATACATCAACAACTTGCCATACAGCATAAACTAATAAAACAACACGTTCCCACATACAAGTATGCACCACAAAATGTACTGGAGAATGATGAATACAAATTCTACTGGAACAGAACCATTATAACAGATAAAAAAACACCACATAACAAACCTGACATCATACTCACCAATAAAAAGAAGAAATTAACGCAACTAATCGAAATATCAATACCCATACAGCAAATATACAGAAGAAAACAGGAGAAAAAATTGAAAAATACATCCAACTGGCTGAGGAAGTCAAGGACATGGGACATCAGGATAAGGTTGACATTGTACCAATTATACTAACAACTACAGAAGTCATACCACACAATATCCATCAGTACATCAACGCAATACAGCCTAATCCAAACGTATATATACAACTACAGAAATCTGTAATTATTGATACATGTTCAATTACCCGAAAGTTCCTAAATGCAATATGACATATACCGAACAGTTAAAAGGATATCACGCTTGATCAAGGTCCGTGTCACTTTCCATTTTTGACCAGACATAACGTCTGAGAAAGGAAAGAAAGAATAATAATAGTGGAATATTCTGCAATTTGCATTTTGCATTGCAACTGGACAATGTATAGCTGAACTGCTTTCTGAAACCCGAAGAAGGTCTAATTCCTACAATGAAAATAAATAGCACGGCTATATTCTTAAACATCCTTAAAACTGTCTTGCACCATCACCTGCACAAAATATTTTTAATAGAAAACCTTTGTTTCATCCTGTACAAGCAGCTGCTCCGTTCTATTCTGGAGTACGTCCAAGTATTTTGAAGGTATGCAGCTGACACACACATACCACTAACACAGCACATGTAGAATTGAACAGCCTGACGGGTACACCAACCACAAAGAGACTTTGTCACCACGTTGCTCAGCTCAAAAATGGTTCAAATGGCTCTGAGCGCTATGCGACTTAACTTCCGAGGTCATCAGTCGCCTAGAACTTAGAACTAATTAAACACACACGTCCATGCCCGAGGCAGGCTTCGAGCCTGCGACTGTAGCGGTCTCGCGGTTCCAGACTGAAGCGCGCAGAACCGCACGGCCACTCCGGCCGGCGTTGCTCAGCTGGTCACTGGCTTATATACCCATGGAACGTATTCAGAAGACTGTGCAATTATATCATGAGAAGGCACAGTAGTTGGGGGGTTGGGTTGTTTGGGGAAGACCAGACAGCGAGGTCATCGGTCTCATGGGATTAGGGAAGGACGGGGAAGGAAGTCGGCCGTGCTCTTTCAAAGGAACCATTCCGGCATTTGCCTGGAGCGATTTAGGGAAATCACGGAAAACGTAAATCAGGATGGCCGGACGCGGGATTGAACCGTCGTCCTCCCGAATGCGAGTGCAGTGTGCTAGCCACTGCACCACCTCGCTCGGTAGAAGGCACAGTAGTCCATGGAAACGTCATATCCAGCCACTTGAAATCACAACCCATACGATGGTAGTAGCAGATGGTGGAACCTGCTGAGTATAAACAATGTCTGGTGCAGGGAAAAAATGAAGCAGGCGAGAACCAAATAAAATATACAGACATCACGAGGCAAGTAATATGTAAGGAAAATGGGAAACTTTACTGAGTTCAGTGCACCAGGGTAAGTTGAAGAAGGATTTCCACTGCAATTCCATTAAATTCAGTACTACTTACCCAAAATTCTTCCCATTCGTTACAGACTACCCCAGTCTCTTGAACCTGTGTCATAAGAAACTCCTTAAAATTATCCAAAACTATTACCACGTAAAACTGGCTGCCTATAAGGATGAAAGTGAAACCATGAGAGATTGCAGGGCACTGTCACTTCTGATTTGGAGTTATGCTGCTTCATGTTGGTAGGGAATGTCATCTTTATTGCAATTTGACTTTGTACATCATGATGAAATAGTGGGCAGTAGTTAATGCTCTTGCTTGCATGCTCTAGGGAAAGAATAATGGTGAGCTTTATCTACGTTCAAAGGAATAGGGTGCCAATTTAAACGACTGCAGTAAAAGCACAGCGACAGTGGGCTGAGGGAAGCGCCTTTTTTCTGTGGAGCCTGGGTGGAAACACTTCCAGACGGCCGAGTTCCGCGGTCTCATTGTGCAGACACGTTGGTTGGCGCCAGTCAGTAGGCAGCTGTATCCAGGTAGACTGACTAGCGGCGAGAAGTGCATTGTAGACTGGCAGTAAAGCAGAGGATGGGCCTTTGTTAGGCAGGAAGCCGACAAGACAACTGTAAGTGTTCTGCGAATTTCCATGTGACAGGTCACTGGCTCCCTGACACCCAAACTGTTCAAAACATACACTCCTGGAAATTGAAATAAGAACACCGTGAATTCATTGTCCCAGGAAGGGGAAACTTTATTGACACATTCCTGGGGTCAGATACATCACATGATCACACTGACAGAACCACAGGCACATAGACACACGCAACAGAGCATGCACAATGTCGGCACTAGTACAGTGTATATCCACCTTTCGCAGCAATGCAGGCTGCTATTCTCCCATGGAGACGATCGTAGAGATGCTGGATGTAGTCCTGTGGAACGGCTTGCCATGCCATTTCCACCTGGCGCATCAGTTGGACCAGCGTTCGTGCTGGACGTGCAGATCGCGTGAGACGACGCTTCATCCAGTCCCAAACATGCTCAATGGGGGACAGATCCGGAGATCTTGCTGGCCAGGGTAGTTGACTTACACCTTCTAGAGCACGTTGGGTGGCACGGGATACATGCGGACGTGCATTGTCCTGTTGGAACAGCAAGTTCCCTTGCCGGTCTAGGAATGGTAGAACGATGGGTTCGATGACGGTTTGGATGTACCGTGCACTATTCAGTGTCCCCTCGACGATCACCAGTGGTGTACGGCCAGTGTAGAAGATCGCTCCCCACACCATGATGCCGGGTGTTGGCCCTGTGTGCCTCGGTCGTATGCAGTCCTGATTGTGGCGCTCACCTGCACGGCGCCAAACACGCATACGACCATCATTGGCACCAAGGCAGAAGCGACTCTCATCGCTGAAGACGACACGTCTCCATTCGTCCCTCCATTCACGCCTGTCGCGACACCACTGAAGGCGGGCTGCACGATGTTGGGGCGTGAGCGGAAGACGGCCTAACGGTGTGCGGGACCGTAGCCCAGCTTCATGGAGACGGTTGCGAATGGTCCTCGCCGATACCCCAGGAGCAACAGTGTCCTTAATTTGCTGGGAAGTGGCGGTGCGGTCCCCTAGGGCACTGCGTAGGATCCTACGGTCTTGGCGTGCATCCGTGCGTCGCTGCGGTCCGGTCCCAGGTCGACGGGCACGTGCACCTTCCGCCGACCACTGGCGACAACATCGATGTACTGTGGAGACCTCACGCCCCACGTGTTGAGCAATTCGGTGGTACGTCCACCCGGCCTCCCGCATGCCCACTATACGCCCTCGCTCAAAGTCCGTCAACTGCACATACGGTTCACGTCCACGCTGTCGCGGCATGCTACCAGTGTTAAAGACTGCGATGGAGCTCCGTATGCCACGGCAAACTGGCTGACACTGACGGCGGCGGTGCACAAATGCTGCGCAGCTAGCGCCATTCGACGGCCAACACCGCGGTTCCTGGTGTGTCCGCTGTGCCGTGCGTGTGATCATTGCTTGTACAGCCCTCTCGCAGTGTCCGGAGCAAGTATGGTGGGTCTGACACACCGGTGTCAATGTGTTCTTTTTTCCATTTCCAGGAGTGTATTTATGAAAGCATGAAGCTTTTAGCGAGTTTATGGCAAAACAGGGGAGATAACAAGTTTTTTTATGGAGGGATGTGATTCCATCCTTGTCATGTTGTTAGCAAAAGACCAGAAAGAATCACCAGTAGTGATTCTCCAGCAGAAGGAAGTTCTTACTCATTGCTCTGAAAATGACCACAGTAGTAGTCGAAACTGGTCAATTTAATAAAAAAGTTGTCATCAGGACTATTTTTGTTAGTAAATATTTGTAACACATTGGTCACGGTTCTCTCATAATGTATTCTAAAGTAATTAACTTTAAAGTCTCTGATTGGTCAAATCGGTGTATGCAGAGCAAGGGGCGCTCTCCAAGCTTCGAATGCTGTGCTCCAGCTAGTGATTGGCTTGTGCTAAAGTGGGGGAAGTCTAATGTGTATATGGGCTTCTGCTACCGAGCTGAGGAGGAAAGCAGAGAGAAAGAGAAGATCACTCTTGTACTGATGCTTCACTAGTAAAGAACTGCACGTCTCTACCTAAACGGTGAGACTTGTGTCCTTTACTAGTGTGCCACTTAGAGCCTGTGCCAGTCACCTTCTGAACCACAAGAGGTACTGCTTCTAGCATCACGCACACAACGAGTGATGTGTGGGTGTACTTATTTGTCTTGAGTTGGCTGTCTAAACATTTGACATATTTCCTAATGCATAGTCATGGCACGGAGTCAAATTGGTTTTACAGACCATCTAACGGGTCCATCTGCACACTGGAATCCACCGGGGTTCCAGAGGCTCATAAGTAAGTACCTGTGTTCCGAATTACCCGAGCGCGAGACCACAGACTTGCATTTTTCGGGCGCACACCATTAATAACACATTGCGGCCATCCATGGCTTCAGTCGTCAAACGCATCGTAGTGTGAAGCCCCGATCAGCATAAGGGTAAAGTATTCGCTGCTACAGCATAGGTCTCCAATATATGTTTCTCAGCACGCTGTTCTTTCGAATCATATTTTTCTTTTTTGGAATAGTAGAGTATATATACTTGTTGATGGCGTAGTTTTTGTTCCATAACACGGATTCCCATGTATGAAGTCAGATAAAGCGATTAGAGTTCCGGTTACTGTCGTGTGTCGATCTCGCAGCTGATTACTATGTGCACCATAGATCCCATGTTAGTGGAAGCGTTTGTCAAATAAAAATGTTTGTGTGACATTCTTTAGTAATTTTTGTTCTCTTCTTAGGTTAAGGATGAATAAATCTATTGTCATTTAGATCAAAACTTCTCTCTGTGCTCAGATTAACATTACCTTGCTATTTTTGTTAATGTCCAGATTCTAAAAGAGAGTAGCAAGCTTGCAAGCATAGCCTCTCCCAGTGTTTTAAAAAGTCAGAGATACGTTTTTGAATGAAGTGTGTCTTGGAATTAGCTTTTAGTGGAACACTATTTTTCTTATGAAAAATCTCACTTAGAAGTTTAAGGGACATGAGGGAAAAGATTCACCTCCGTATAGTGTACCGACACTGATGGTGCTCCGTAAATCTCTGAGTATTAAGAAAAATACAAAGAACACTAATTAATAATTATAACAACAGAGTCTGCAAGTTTTCCTTCTGAATAAAAGTACGATTGCTATATGTAATATGTTATAAAACTGTACATCCAAATAGATAGTGCAGGTTTGAAGCGTTCCATTAGATATCGTTGAACTTTATTGTTTCTACACTTTTAAAGCAAAGATAATATTAATAAGAACTACCACAGCTGTATTGACGTACATTTACGATGTGAACAACCGTTTCGTTCGATGGACAACCCTGCAAACAGTCTTCATAACGAATACTCACAGAACTGTTACGATATGATGTCTCGAAAAGTGTAATCGTCTCATGTAGCGTTAAAGCACATTGTGCAACATGTTGAGCTCACAAAATCTCCAACGAGCGCCTCGCAGAAGATCGACGGGAAGCGGACGCAGGGAACGTGGAACGCTGTGCATCCTAGCTCTATTGTGCTATGGTCCCCGCACTCACCTGCCGGAGTGACTGTATGCTCTTCTCGTTCCACAACGTGCCTTCGACGTGAAGTATGAAAGATACCACTTCTTGAGTCATGATTTAGACACAGTGTGTTCTGCGAGAATTTTTTTTCGAAGACTGTTCGCAGTGTCACCAGACGATGTCCGTTGAGCGAATCCGATCGTGGCGTAATACACGTGCGTTAATACAGCAGTGACAGTTTTTATTAATACTGGGTGGAGCAAAGAAACTTAATGGGACAAGTTGCTACGATTGGAAATGAATGTATGCATATAGCCACACCCCATTCCAACATTCTGCGTGGTGTCTGTTTGTTCTATATCGTGTCTCCCTACCACTTTCGCGCAACGATGCTCTGAGCGCGTTTGTTAGGGAATTGACTAGTTTGAACCTGGGACCTGTTGCCGGTAAGGAGACGCCAGACCACACATGACATGTAGAGTTCAGAAGAGTTCAGTGAGACTAGCGATTATATAACCAAATACTTAATGATTTCAGAGTCAGCTCCACTGCACTCCCTGTAAAAGAATCTCAATACTAACTAAATTTAGTGGAAGGGGTTCAAGGCTTTCCTATTTTTAGTTAGCTGGTACAATTACGTCGAAAAAGCAGTTAAGTTTACAATTGGAAATTTTATTCTACTCACAAAACATTGTTTATAAATTGCACTATTGATAAAAGGAAATATTTTAATACAGGATGATAAAAACCAACTGCGTTCAACAAAAATGTGAACGAATATTCCCTGAGTGGGTTTCCAAGTTCTACAATGGATCGAAGGATGACCTATGCCATATCACATCTATAATCTAGGTTTAAATTAAGTTTCACAAAAGAGAAAACTATCAAAATGGTCTAGAGTGATCATCGCCTTTCAGATTTTAACTTACGTAGCACATGTGAATACCATGAGCTTCAATTGACGATCGACACTAGTATTACGTAAAAAGGGGACGTAACAGATGAGACTTCTGCAGTTCTGAGTGAAGCCTTATGCGCTCAAAAATTCGGCATCGCGTGCGTTCATTACCATTACCTTGTCGGTGTTCGTCAGGGGGCGACGGCCGGCGCAGCTCCATACAGCTCGCCGTCTCGGAAGCAACTCTCTCCTAACTTCTCCTTACTACAATTTACCGAAATTGGTTTAAAAAAAACTACCTGGCTGTGTTTTCATCTGACCAATCAGGGTCTGAATGTTAACCTTAAGCTCCGCCTACAAAAATTCTGTCCATCCAATGAGAAACGTTATACTTTTCGTGTTGGGGCAATGTTTTTAAAGTTTACAACGTAACAGAGACACGAAAAAGTCTCACACTAAAACTTGCAGCTGGTGTGGTCATTTTAGTGTTATCGTAAGATCTACACTGTTCTCCTGGAGGGCTTTAGCTTTTAACATGGGCTGGGGGGTGGTCCTGGTGGTTAGCTGGCGACGTGCGTGTCCGTCCCTTATCGTAGGGCCTTCTAGAATAACACGGTTCTGCGCTCGGCTTCTGTTCTCGTTTTTCCCCTCGGAACTGCGTCTGTCTCACGGTGGGAAGGTATGGCATGCATTTAGGCATTCTTGTGTTAGTCTGTGGTATTCCATTTGTTCACTCGTTACTCATATTACTTTCGTTAACTTAATGTCACGATTTATTCGGAGCTATGTGACATACTACTGGATTTGCTTATCATGTCAAGGTTATAAAGAAAGGTGTTGGATTTGCCTGTCACCTTACACCATGACACGCACGCCACTTGTACACCCGTCCACCAAGTGATTCACACCCATCCTTGGAGCATATTTACACAATCTTCAGGCCTGCCTGAGTTTTTAGCAGATGTCAGTCTGGTCGCGGCAGGGTCATCTGTTTTGTCACCGTCCGATTACTTTGTTTCGGGAACCGCCAAGACTAATGTGAATCGCAACAAACCTCATAGTGTTCAAGAACTGCAGCAAAACATTTTGGATAAGACTGCATCAAATCCAGCAGTACAGTTGCAATGTGCCTTCAGCAACTTGCTGATCAGGGCCCATAAGTACCAAGAGATGAATGGCGGTCACTTTCAATATCTGCTATAGTCATAGTAGTACTGCTTTACCTTGTAACGCCGGAAATGCATATCCTCCTATTTCCATCTACTGTACTATAATTTTTTTTCCTTGTTTTGTTACCTCAAGATATGACATTTCTGTCTCCTTATATATTGTAATTGTTTTACTGTTTGTATATATATATTTATGCATTTATGTCGATGTATAATTGGTTGTTTTGTAAATATTATTTGTATTTTTACGCTGGGTCTTGCCTAGGGAAAACTATGCTATCGAACGAATACGTCGATAGGTCGTGTGGAGAACCAGAGTGTTTAGGATCGTTGGTAGTGTTAACGCTGCCGCGTGGAGTGCGGTCTGAGCAGGGGTGTCTGGCGGGAGTAGCGAGTGGAGCAGGTGTGTTGTGTGAAGCTCCCGCGAGTTGCCGCGCTTTCGGGGTTTGGCAGCATGTAATTGCGCTCGACTTGCGATGATAGTTTCTGACATGGTGTCGCGGACGGAAACATTAGCTGGCGCACATCAAGAGCCCGTTTCGTCTGGTGACCGTGTCGAGAAGAAGGCGCGCCGACATCCAGCTTCTGCAACAGCGACGGCCGACAATGAGTGACTGTCGCCACCTCCTCGATCGACGGCTTCAAACCTTCAATCAACCAACAAGGAAGACAGGAAGCACGTAAAGTTTTAGAACTGTATGGCAGACCTCAGCTTTTCAAACTTTTAAAATTGTTGCATCACAAAATTACAGCAACTTAGCATGAACGTTTGTTGCTCATTGTGCCAATTGCATTACCAAGCAGGGTCCCTTCCTTTTCCGGAATGAACCCGAGTGTCGTTGAAATTCAAACGCCAGCATCATTCCACTTCACTACTTTAATTTCAAAGTTCAGCTGGCTACAATATTCAGATTACACAAGCACAAATTAAGAGTGCGAGTTTTGTTACCGTATTTTAGCTTACCTGTGACTGCAGCTCAGCTTGGTACGTACTAAATTTTACTACTGTTAATTGTTCAGAATCATTTAATTCAAGTTCAAAGTTAAATCCCTTATTTCTGAATTGCGTAGATTCAAGTAGCTTTTGAAATGATTGTTGAGGTAGTCCAAGACTAACCGTATTTTACTGAATTTCGATGTGCTTCAGAAAGAAAGCTCAGTATTAACTTCAGTCACAAAATTAACTTTCGATTTTCCTGTTTTATTAATTCTTTTGCTAAATTAAGTCAGAGTGTAGCGAAATTTATTGCTTCTGACAAACTTTCAGTTTTCACACTGCACGTGTCAACCTTCAGTTGCCAAGCTTCTAGTGCTAATTATATGTGTAATAATCTTTCTTTTTCAGTTAGTATAGTAATTGTCCTTAGGACTGGCTACCGTAATTTCCCCCAAATCTCAAATATCTAATTACCGCTAGTTCATTGTTAACGTAACGGCCGCACATTTACCTCCTTTATTAACTTTACCCCTTTTCAAAATTAATTTCCACCAGTTTCATTTGCATTTTTCCTTTCATTTAGATGTAACCCTTTCCTTCCTCTTTACCGGCAAATTAACTTCGGTGACGATTGCTTTTCCTAAATTTCCATTAGGTACACGCGGTTTAATTTTTCACTGTCATTAAGGTCGATAAGTGAGGGGGAGGTTACAACCTTTCCTGTGCTATGTGACTTTGTACCCTGGAACTCTGTCCTCTGGGACATTTTTATTTGCTGTAGTAGCAAGCAGTAGAGCACATCATTATAGAGATTGTAAAGCTATCAGTTTCGGTACAGCCGCGCGGGATTAGCCGAGGGGTCTGCGGTGCTGCAGTCATGGACTGTGCGGCTGGTCCCGGCGGAGGTTCGAGTCCTCCCTCGGGCATGGGTGTGTGTTTGTCCTTAGGATAATTTAGGTTAAGTAGTGTGTAAGCTTAGGGACTGATGACCTTAACAGTTAAGTCCCATAAGATTTCACACACATTTTGAACAGTTACGGTACAAGTGATAGAGCAGGCAGTTTAACTGTCCTGTCCACAGTCTTTTGAGGTTGCTATCGAACGTGCCACGCGCACAAGTAGAGGAGCGTATGTCACTGTACTGCTGAAAGCGCACCCATTATCTGCACAAAACGTATAGCATATAATACCTACACAGATAAAGCAAGTTTTTATCAAAATTTCAGTGTTTCTTAGTTGAAGAGTAATCTCCAGAGGCCAAACCAAACACCGTTTAAGTTACTGTTTTCTTGATGTATAACCAGTTTTGACGCTTTTAATGTCACCTTCAGATCAACTAATTAATGAAAAAGATAGAAAAAGGGGCGAGACAGCACAAGGGTAATTGAAAAGTGACGTAAAAATACATACATTGGAAGTATGCAAAATAAATGTCAATCAACCTGCAGTAAGTCACGCAGAATTACCGTGGAGCGCAGGCCGTCATCGTTCAATTGAAACTACTGAGGCTATGCAAATTGAATTACAAAGAACGTTACGCACATGTTGTAATGTGAGTGACGACGTACTTCAGCGCCCGCTTACAATTGAAGTCACATTCGTATTAACATTAAAAATTAAGCAGCAAAGTAAAATAAAGAGTAAAATTACACTGACGAGACAATAGCTTCTTTGTCTGTCTTTGGAACGAAATATGTCACTGATTCTGCATATCATGGAACCGACAGTTTGTTGGTAGGTTTGTGAAAGTATGTGGCATTAGATGTCTAAGCACAGGTCATGTAATTCGTGTGAACAACGGGCCACCGATCTGCGTACTCGGTCATGACGCCTGATAGCGACCCAGATGCGTTCCATAGAATTTACATCAGGCGAATTTGTTCACCGAGACATCAACGTGACTTCACTCTAATGCTCCTCAAACCACTGTAGCACGGTTCCGGTTACGAGACACGGACAATTATACTGTTGAAAGACGACATCACCGTCGGGGAAGAAATCAAGCATGAAGGGATACACGTAGTTCGTAGCTGTATTCGATTACTAGCACAGATTCTATGCAAGCGCAGGAAAATGTCTCCAGTAGCATAATACTGCACCCACCATCCGGCATCCGTGGGGCGCTGCAAGTTTCGAGCCGCCGTTCACTTCGATGACGGCGTTAGTGGAGACAACCAGCGACGTAGTGTAGCAAAAATGTGATTCACCCGAAAAGCCAGCACGTTTCCTTTGATCGACGGTCGAATCCTGATGGACCTGTGCTCACTGAAATCGTAACATTGAAAGGTCTCTGTTGGATTCCTTTCATGTTTAATTTCTTAAATCTGTTGTCATTTACGGCATAAATTCCTCTTCTGAATTTACTGTGGCGTTTCTGACTATCTGGGAGGAGACTGAGTAGTGGAACGTGTTACTTTTACACATAAACAAGAACGATCTGTCACACTACTACACTTTAAAACACAGTTTATATGTAATTCATGTCACACAGTCTCATACAGAACCTACATCCGCTTTCTTTTATACACTGTGTATGATAAGATACTGTCATCCCCCTTCCCTTCTGTGTGAGAGGATGAATGAGCAAATGTATTTCTAGTTGCATGCTTGAGGGTAGCAGACAAGGCTGTCTGCTAGAGAACAGTAGGACCAACGTCGGAACAGGTAGCTACGCTTTCTAAAAGCAAAGAGGTTTCTATCCTTAGTATGGTTCTGTCCGTCATTTGTCATGTTGGTATAGGAAGCTGCCCCTCTGGCCACTTCCGTTTGTATTTGGGAGCCACCCCTCAGGAAGGGACCAAGCGGTCGGTCCGTGGCGAGCGTCTGAAGTGGTAAGGTCTCCGGCTAAGCGCCTGTCTGCTAAATGCGTAGGACAATGGATTTCTTAAGTTCAGCCTAACTGAAAATTTAATCACCTTTATTTCAGGTTTAGCTCTAAAATATCTAATGTTATCTTAAATTGCAGCGCAGTGTAATTCTCGTGTGAAGTTCAGATTATTTTCTGGTAGTTGCTTTGTCACTACTTTGTGAGTAAAGTGGAACCACGTGTTGATCAGTAACTCTAACTAAGATCAATCTTAAATGCGAATGCTTGTGTGATTGTAACGTCTCGTCTTGACAATATTTTTCAATATAGCAACTTTTCTTTATGTTCAACCCACGTGGGATGTACTTTGCGAGACCAGTACCACGTGCTTATATAACTGTTTGACCCATCACGTTAATAGTAAGACGTTAGTAACCAGTTCGAGGTTTTTCTTTTGTAAATTGCTTTTCGATCTAATTTATTTTAATTATCAAAATTATTGTGGAGTTATACGCTTTGTGTAAACCAAGTTGACCACGTGAAGCATGTGGTGTAATCATCAAAGTAGCCCTCAGCTATTCTTTTTGGGAAGATTTCACAGAGAGTTAGTATGAATTTAGTATACCAGTGTGTGGTAATTACATGACGGACAGGATTGTGCTATGAACGTAATTTCTTTCGGTGAAAACTGAATCTGTTGGTAGTGGTTAACTTTCTCTTGCATACGTTTCAACGTTCTTTGTGTGTTGTTTTATGAATGCAGTGTTGTATGCACTCTCCCAATCTTGGCTCCATAATTGATGTGTTCCGTAAGATTGCAATCTCACATTTTGACATTTTCACAATCCTAAATAAGGCACCAGTTTAGTCAGGAATCAATTTTAATATGCTGAAATTTCAATGATTAATCTTAAAATAAATTTCCAAATATAAACTGATTTATTTCTTTATATTTAAATTCTCTCTTTTATATATATATATATATATATATATATATATATATATATATATATATATATATATATATATATATATATATATATATATCACCGGTTGTCGTATGACTATTAAAAGATTATAATTAATGTTCGTGTGGTTGGGAATTTGGTAAGCTAGACTGGATACCTGGTGAAACAGTTGCGCAGTAATGCAAGGTTAACTTCCCCAGACAGCTCACAGCTTTTAACCCGCTTTTATTGTCCATCAGTACCGCTTTCATCATAGCAAATTAAAGTAACAATATTACAACATGGGTCAACATGTGAATACGTAGGGCTGGTCTGCTACTGAGCTCCACGTTCAATGATGTAATCATGTACGATCAACGGTGTGCTCCGAAACACTTGTTCGTGCACCAGCGTTGTGCTCTTTCAGCAGATATGCCCTAGATCACCGTCTGTCCTCCTTTAAAGAGCAGAGAAGCCTCCGAACCACACGTTCTGTGAACAGTCTTGGATTTAGCGCCTGGTTGTGGTTTCACTATCCTTCTACCTTTTTCCGTGGATTCTCAAGGCAGTAGCACGTGAACATTCGACCAGCTACCTCGTTTTCGAGATACGCGTTCATAGGCTCTGCGTAATAATAATCTTCCCTTTGTCAAAGTCGCATATCTCTATGGATTTCCCCATTTGCAGCCCTTATCTTCGCTAGGGTGATACTCCAACAGTATATGCCGCTCTTACATACTTTTGTTACCGCATCAAGTGCCCGCAACGCCACCGAGTGGCATCCAATGTCAGGGTGAACAGTGGCCATAATATTTTGGCTTACCACTGTACGTATTAAGTGTTCTACAAATAGTTTAAAAAGCGCAAGTTTATAGAAGACCAAAAGAAGGCATTCACAAGAGAGTACCACCAACAGTAGGCTCAATGATGTGAGCGAAATCTGACGATTACGGATCTCTCATTTTTAATCTTTGACGAAGTTAATATACAATTTTTTCCTGACCCCTAAAGAGGAAAGAAATGGCTGTCGATCCTCGGGTATGAAGGGGAAATGTGAGTGACTGGCGGATGACAAGTCTCTTCCAAATTAATTTCGGATTTTATCAGTCTAAAAGCACTAACGAAAATCAAAGCGACGTTTTTTGTATCGAAACAATAAGGGTGGAATATAAAAACGATCCGGGAGCAGAGATGCGTACCGGCCTAAAAAAATGATAAATCGGTGCTTTCATTGCAGGCGAGAATCAATGTCATGAAAGGGATTAATGCTTCGCCCCCCAGTGTCACTGCTTCTGACGTAAATAAATGGGTCCTATCTCGTTATTTCGGCTTCCGCTAATCTCTCGTCCCAAGTATGGCGATACAGGAGAGGTGAATGTGACCATTTACCAATAAAAACCGTTCTCTCGACAGCGACAGCCTTAACATGAGATAGCTTTGTCTAAAGAAAAAATGGACCTTTTAATGTAAATTCACTTTCGCAGTTTTGAGAGTATTTGTCGCTCAACTGCTACTGTGGAGGATGAGATGCATTAAATGTCCTCTTGTTTATTTGTTGATCAAGTTCCATGGGACCGAACGAGTCTAAAGTACTTCACCATGCAATAGGTCAGTTCACAATTTACATAAAACTGATACCTAAATAAGAAAACGGGAATTATGAAAATCGTGAGAGAGTGAAGTAAGTAACATACTATGTAGAAACGTTCTCAAGTATTGCAACGAGCTGTTGTGCACAATAAAGCGGGTGTGTCAGAAGGGAATCTTTCAACTTAAGAATTGAAGCCTTGGAATTTATCACTCAGTATTTTCAGTTATGCTGCAAATAGTCACGCAGTTTAATTACAAGTTGCATGTGAGGAACGGTGTCGATAGTGCCAATTACTTCGTGAGAATAAGGAGCTGGTTGTGATTCACAAGAACGATATTTTCTGAATATGTGCTTGACATATTCTTGCTTGTCACAAATATCGTGGTGGTTTATTCCGAACATGTTACGATTCTACTCACACGCGATGCAGTGCGACGCAGATATAACCGCGTGAACGTAGTAAGAAGCAACACACAGCTTACAGACTTCCTTCCCTTGCGTAGAAGAAATATCGGTAAGAAAACTAAAAGGTGAAATTTCCTTTGCATTTGATACATTTACTTGGTTGTGCCGCAGCACATGTGTTTTGAAAGTATGAATAGTAATAACTCCACTCGCTATGTCTTGTAGTTAGTGGTACGTCAAATATAAAATATTTTGGGACAGCAACAACAAATTAACAGAGTGTAACTTTACAATTTTAGGCTTTTAGTTAGCATAAACTATCATATTTTGTGTTTTGTCCAGGTGTCTAGTATAGACAATATGCATGAATGCCACATGTGTGTTGCAAATACAATTTATCCACCGAAATAAGATACATTGCAGGAAAATATTGCTAAGGAAGTGAAATAAAGAGAAAGAGCGATATAGTTATAAGAACTATGTAGCATGATTCCTATTGGAATCTAGGTCCTCAGAATTTAGTAATAGCCTCTCCATAACACTCATCCCCTCTTCTAGCGTCTGTGTATGTGACGTTTTGGCTCTTATTAACAAATCCATAATGAAATGTGCTATTCATCTTTGTATTTACTCTATGTGATCTAGTAACGCTACATGGCAAAAGTCTTAGAGTGATGAATACTAGGATTCCGTAGTGCTACTACCCAGACTTTGAGGATAAATGCTAAGTTTTTTGCAATAGTAACAAGAAGGAGTGAGATGACTGTATGATGTATAGGCAACAACCAAGATTACATGATAGGTCCATCTGTGAAATAAAAAATTATTGTATGCAGCTAAAAGTGAAGATATCTGTTGGAAGTAATCATCAGAGAACAATGGAACACCTCATGGAAAGTGTTGTGCTATTATGATACGGGGTTACGACGCTCGAATAATTTGCACTGAAGATGATCACACAGTGACAGAAATCGATCAGTAAAATAAAGGCCTTCAATATTTACGACTGGTGCTGCCATTTATCCAAAATACGAGAGTTGAAACTTAAATAGTGGCAACTATTTGTTCACAACCGATACAAAAAAGTGACGTGTCCGCACCTGTTTCTGTCCTTCAAAGTAGTCACCAGCGTTGTGTAGAACCCGTTGCCAGCGATGTGGAAGGCGTAGTATACCGTTAGCAGAGCCTGTTCTGTTGATGGTGCGAATGGAGCGGTCTACTGCCTGTCGAATCTCTGGAACAGTTCTGAAGCGAATGCCACGAAGTGGTTCCTTCATCTTCGGAATCAAATCAAAGTCACAAGGACTTAAGTTCGGGGAGTATGGTGGATGGTACAGTGCTTCCCAGTCCCATCGAGCGAACAGAGCGGCCACAGATTGGGCTGTATGCGCTCGAGCATTGTCGTGCAAAATGATGGGTGGGTTGCGCTTCTTTCGCAAAGCTGGGCGCAGGTAATGCTCGAAAAACGAACAGTAATGCTGTGCATTGACGGTCTGCCCTGGAGGAACGTAATGCCCGATGCATGTCAGCCACAGTTTGCCGATCTTCGTTGAAGGCTTTTACCCAACGTGCCACTGTTCTGTACGGCAGTGCCGATTCCCCACACGCCTCTTGAGGACCTTGATGACACTGTCGTGCTGTACGACCTCTGGCACATTCAATCTTGATCCAACTCCATTGTTCCTGTTTCCAAAACATAGTGACACCGTTACGTCAGGCCGCTCGCACACAAGTGACTGTGTTTCCCTCGATTGTGGGCACGCTGGTGATGTGGGACGGGAGAGTCCTTTTGCTCGGAGGTAAGGTAGGTATGTTGACAAAGTGTGCTATCAGCGACAGTAGTAGATTCCATTGCATAGTCTCTCCACAGCAGTCTTGCCACTATTTAAGTTCCAACCTACGCATATTGATAATAATACGGTCGTGACGAATGTGGTTCCCAGTGGAATTAGTTATCAACTCCCCATGTTTGTCACTTAAAGAGTCTGATACTAAAATGTAGACTTTCACGGCCGGAAATATCATGTCCATTGTAATTATCCGGGCTGTTGTGCCGTGGCCGGTTGATGAAATCTGTGGTGATTCACAACGTTTCGCCTCCGACTGCGGGAGACATCTTCAATGTCTTCAAATGTAACGGAAAGAATAAGGAGGATCTTGACGAAGCGGAATATTACCGTAATTTACAAGCCCACCAGGAAGATACAGGAATACCTTAAGCCTGCCAAGGACGCTCGCAAACCATTGGAAAAATCTGGAGTGTATAGGATCCCATGCAGCTGTGGTGATGTTTATGTGGGTACCACTAAAAGAACTGTTTCTAAACGTTTGGAAGAGCAGAAGGGAAATTGTGGAAGAGGAGAAACGGAACGATCAGCTGTTGCGGAGCATGCGTTCCAGCCAGGGAACCACAATATTCGTTTCGAGGAGACGCAAGTACTAGCGGCCACGAGCGGATATTACGAAAGGTTCTACAGGGAGGCAATCGAAATCGCTAAACATCCAAATAATTTCAACCGAAAGGAGGAGGGCGTCAAATTAAACCGTATATGGATGCCGGTGTTAAAGAAGACGTGTACCACCCGTCCACTACTGGGTGATGGCAACGGCGATCGACGGCGACGGACAGCGGCCAATTGCACTGACGTTTTCAAAACACGTGACGTCACGCCGCGGCGCGGGGGCGCGCGGACACGGAATTTAGCGGCAGTCAGTAGCGAGCCAGTGTGTGTGTTGGACCTTCCATCAAGCTACGGACCCCCTTGAAGATGTCTCCCGCAGTCGGAGACGAAACGTTGGGAATCACCACAGATTTCATCAGCCGACCACGGCATAACAGCCCGGATAATTACAATGGACACTTAAAGAGTCTGTTAAGTAATTGCGTCAATCGGTGCAATATATGAGCAATGCTGTGGGGCAGCGCCACTGTTGTTAGAGGGTGCACACAGAAAGAAAGTGGGCTGCCACTGCTGGATGGCCCAGTGCGAGACGGCTTGACAGAGCACAGGAAATATCCCCTTGTTATCTAACGAGGCAGCACACAATGGCAGACGAATGGCAGAAGAGACTGGCATGGCCCTGCACCTACCAGCGCGCTGGAATGAACGGGACATTTTTTACCAGTTTCGGTGCACCAGCTGGCGATACACTGCGCTGACAGAATCGAGACGCGCCCTGCCCTGCAATCTATCTCAAAGGATTTTGCAGAAACTAATCGGTAAAAAAAAAGAAAGCCTGCTTTTCACGTTACCTATGTGTCATCTTCATGGAGAAGCGTCCCAAATTTCGATAATCGTCATACTTACCGTGATTTTCTCACTGAAGTAAGATGCTGCATTAAATTCGAAAAAATTTACAATAGAAAATATGAGTCGGTACGATTTTGTGTTTGGTGCATTTACATCATACGTTGCTGCAAACGAAATTTAGTCAAGATTTTGAATTTTCCCTTAGACTGGGGAGGAGGTCTGTATCTGTCTCCATTCTCAAGAAAGCAGAATTTATGTAGTACCTACACTTTAAGACAGCCTGCATGCGATAATGAAATATGCACAACATACTTCATTTCTCCTACGCCGTTCGAGATATCAGTACGAGATTTTGGCAACTTATAACATCTGAAGAGGAGACAACTTTGCTAAACAGTTAAAATACGAAACTTTCTTATCTACGGGAATACAGCAGAGGCTATGGTTTTTATTTTGTTTTCAGAATCCAGTTCTGTAATTTTTTAAGAGTCTTCGACAGATATTGAAATGAGAATTTGTTAATACGAAAATAAACACGAAATTTCTTGTCTTATATCACAGCAAGCTGATACAATGAGTTTTTCCGTAAGATATTGGCCATCTTGGTCGCCTGTGGCTTGTTTGATGAGATCCATTGTTTCAAGGTTCTGTCGCAATAGTTACTGCAATGTGAGTTTGTGCAGTTTACACTGTTTTCGCAAAAAGAAGAAAAATTAAACCTGTCAGCAAGAGAAATATAGCCGTTCCTCATAACTGATGAAGCCTCTCCAAATGGTTAACGATTCAGACAAAATAAATCGCCAGTTTGAAGCAATTTTGGTGGAATCTTGTAACCAAACGTATTTTTAATAGTGAACGATTGGTAGGAGACTTACCAAACGCTTTCTCCCTGTTTTTCATCTGAGAAATATTAAAATAATTCGCAGCAAACAGAGTACCATATTTCTGTTCATATCCCCAGTCAGAGTGAAGTGAACTTCTTCATCAGAAGCATCTTTGAATGTCTTAGAGTATATATCTATTTTTATCTTAAAGAGTATTCTCGAACAATTAAAAAAAGTTATGACTACTGCGTTTTTGTAACATTCTTATCGACAGACACACAGGCACCAACTTGGTTATTTATAGTAGAACAATACTACATTTTTGCTGCACAGCAGAGCTGACCCAATAATACTCTCTTTGAACTCTGAAGCTGTGAACGCGTTGAGGACTTGCAGAACCTTCCCAACTCTTCGTCGAAGTCAGTATCACTGTTGAATTAAGAAAATATTTATAGTAAGAAAATTCACTCCCTCACTCAGTACTGGGTTTTGTTCGTAAGTCTAATATAACTGAGTTGTAGGAAGAAAATCCTTTGGCAATTCCAACAGAATTGGCGAATTATTTTCAACTGAGTTACTAAACTGTTTTAGCCAAGAACAACCACTGATCAAGCTTTTCGGAAAGAGAAAGAGTTATCAAACCAGGGCAAAATGATCCATTCCTTTTGTTGCAATTTCAGAGTAATCTTTTTAAAAAGGAGCAGGTGGTGCTGAAACTTAGCAAATGATTTTATTTCTGCACTTTAAGCCTCCTAAAACAGTAGTTCATTAACTGAGAAACTGGGGACAAATCAAGTCAAAAGCTTATCATGATGTACATCTTCGGTAAGCAAACAAAAGTGTAATTTCCTCGCTTTTGTTGTTCGAAAAACCCATAGCAAATCTCGTTTCACCACCTGTCGATGGCTTTTAAAAATTAAATTGTTTCATTGATCTATGAATGATCGAGAGAACTCATTAACGTTAAAATAGATTATAAATACATGTAACCCATCTTTAATAATTATATTGAAAGATAATTGTGGCGGAGAAGTTCGCACTTCACCCTAAATGGTAAGAGAAACATGGTACACTAATTTCTTCGAATTTCTTTCTATTTCTCAAATGAAAAACACGGAGTAAATCCTTTGGTAAGTTTCCAATTCAGTGATTCACTATTAAAAATACGGTGCATTATAGGTTTCTGCCAAAACTACAACAGAATTGGCGATTAATTTTTGTCTGACTTGTTAACCATTCTTCATTTGATGAAATTTCATCAGTTATGAGGAACGGTTACATTTCTCTTGTTGACAGGTAATTTTGCTTTTTTTGCCAAAACACAGCATAAACTGCACAAATTCACCTTGCAACAGCTATTGTGACAGGATCTTCAAACAGAGTGTATTAGTAAACAAGTAACAGGCAACCACTGTGGTCAATACCTTATGGAAACCTCCTTGTGTCGGTTTGCTGTAATATATAAAATAAGAAATTTCCCGTTTATTTTCATACTAGGAAATTCTCATTTCAACATCTGTTGAAGACTCTCCAGAATTACAGTACTGGATCGAGAAAATAAAATAAAAACCATAGCTTCTGCTATATCCCCGTACACAAGAAAGTTCCGCATGTCAACTATATAGCAAAGTACTCTCTTCTTTGGATGCTATAACTTGCCAAAATCTCGTATTGATATCTCGAACGGTTTAGAAGATACGAGGTATGTTATGAATATTTCATTTTCGTGTGCGTTCGGATGGCAGTGCAAGTGCTACATAAACTACATTTCTCGAGGCTGGAGACAGACAGAGACCTCCTCCCAATTCTAAAAAAAATCCATAGCTTGACTAAATTTTTTTCGCAACAACCTATGTGTAATATGCACCAAACGCAAAATCATAGTGACCCATATTTTCCATTTGAAATTATTTAGAATTTCACTTAGTGACTTAGGTGAGTATATCATTATATGTCGACCAGTAACTGGATGATGGGCATTTCACAATGAAACTGACATAAAGGTATATGTAACGCAAAATCAAATGTTTTTGATAATCGAGAAGCCACGAGAAAGAGACGAGAGAAATACAAGAACGAAGACTATAAACAAAAAAAAGACAACGTTAAAAATGGCAACACAGTAAGAGAGAGAAAGAAGTTAACTGAGCATGAAAAAGAAATTGCATATTGGCACAAAGTTGTTAATAACACAAAAATCTTCGATTAAAGGTTCGCATTCTCCACAAGTCACTGAACTGGAGAATAGAGACACTATTTTCCTAAGTACTGAACATATTACTGATTAATCTATTGAGAAATTCCTTTTGAGATTATACTGTATATCGTTTCAGAATGAGTGTATGTGGCTGCTTCCTCAATTTTCTGGTAAATTCTTTCAAGCATCGTCATAAGAATTATACATTGTATTACGCTTTTCCGTTCATTCATGTCTTCGATCACGTGGAAATGAAACAGGCGTCCTCTTCTAAAAGGAAAATTGTTGCGGTAAAGCATTTGCCTATAACCATCCAAAATATGCTATTGGCTAGAGATAACGAAGTTAACGGGGAGCTGTAACTTGGGCGCTAAGAGGCTTTTACTGCTCGCAGTGATAGCGTACTTTAATGGGCATACTGCAACCCTTAACCCAGCTCTCCTGTTTAGTATCACTGTATGTCGTCGTAATGGCAGCCAGTATCCACGTAATGGCAAATCTGCTTGCACTTCAACCTAAGACAATGTGCGGCGATAGTATACGTTATCAGAATTACCATTATAAAGCTGTTAGTGACTAAAAATTGAAGAACTTCAAAAATTGGTTTCCGATAATAACTATTTGAAAGAATTACTTTATGTGCTTCTGATATTTTTACAGCAAAGAAGCCACTTTGAAACAAATTTATTTTTCATTTCAGTAACATAAAATGTGTATCGAAACTACTTACACAAAGTTTGTGAAATGGCACCCTACATTTCTACATTTGTAATTCATCTGTTATAAGTACCTCTTTATATGACTTACGTACCATGTTATCACTTGCTAGAAACGCAAAAATTCGTGTAGAAGCTGTTTCTCATGGTACTAATCCTATTGAATGGGGTGGGGTCACGAGATTGGCTTCAAAACTTTTTGAGGTTTGTAGACACATGGGTGAAGTAACTCTGTACGTGCAATAATTGTTTCCTCTTTGCTTCATCTACACGTGAAAGTGTAACGAAATGAGTTCAGACGAACTCGTCCCATCTCACTTATCTGCATCATTGTACTTCTTCATGTCAAGTTTTTAGTACACGCTGAGTAAAGGCATGCATTCTATAGACATTACGGACCATGGATTGCAATACTATGCAAATTACGAATAACAATGCTAAAAGATTAAAAGTAGATAACACCTGTATTGGTTCCCAGCAGCACTCATCTTCTAAAATTCATAGTACTGGCTACTAGTTCTTCAGTTTGACTTTCTCTGACTTGCACTGAGGTGACAAAAGGCACGAGGTACGTCCTAATATCGTGTCGGACGCCTTTTTTAGCGCCGTGGTGCAGCAGCTCGCCGTGCCGTGCACTCAACCATTAGTTGTAAGTCCTCTGCAGAAATATTGAGCCATGCTGCCTCTACTGCCGTCCATAATTGCCAAAGTGTTGCCGGTGCAGGACTTTTTGTACACACTGGCCCTTCGATTATTCCGAATGGATTCATATCGGACAATCTGCGAGGTCAAACTACTCGCTCTCACTGACCAGAACATTCTTCAAAGCAACCGCGAACAAGTGTAGCCAGGTCCGGTGACATGGCGCATCATCATCTACAAAAATCCCATCGTTGTTTTTGAAAATGTCGTCTGTGAATGGCTTCAAGTGATTTCCAAGTAGTCAGACATCTAGAGGACCCAGTCCATTCCATGTAAACACAGCCCACACCATTATAGAGCCACCATCAGCTCTCATAGTCCTTGTTGACTATTTATTTCTAAGGCTTCGTGAGGTCTGCACAACACTCGATCCCCACCTTACCAACTGAGGTAGGGAGTCATCTGACAAGGACGCGGTTTTCCAATCCTCTAGTGTCCATCCGATATAGTCACGAGCCCAGGAGGGGCGGTGTAAGCGGTGTCATGTTATCAGCAAAGACACTGGCGTTAGTTTGGTGCCATAGCCCTGTAACTCCAGATTTGACAACGTCCTATTAGATACGTTCGTCGTACTTCCCACATTGATTTCTGCGGTTATTTCACGTAGTGTTGCATGTCTATTAGCACTAAGAACTCTAAGCAAACGGCGCTGCTGTCGGTTGTTAAGTGAAGGCCGTCGGCCACTGTTTTGTCCGGGGTGTGATTTAATGCCTGACATCTGGTATTCTCGGCACACTCTTGACACTATGTATCTTGAAATATTGAATTCCATAACGATTTCCGAAATGGATAGCCCCATGCGTCCAGCTCTAACTACCAATCCGCGTTCGAAGCCTGTTCATTCCCACCGTGCAGCCATAATCACGCTGGAAACATTTTCTTCGCATCACCTGAGCGGAAGTGACATCTCCGTCAGTACATTGCCCTTTTATAGCTGGTGTACACTATACTACCGCCATCTGTGTATGTGCGAATCGCTATCCCATGGTTTTCACCACCCGAGTGCGTCTCACATAGCTGTTTTCCACAACTCTTGCAGTCCGAGGCGGTGAAAATGAATGGTGCTTGCCCCACTTTATGGACGTATGGACGTGGTAAATTTTAACAGGCAACTGGGACTTTACATCGATTACTGTTGAGCATTCGATAGTGTCACCTCGATTTTGATCACTTCAATGTATACAATTTTTTTTCTTTTTGGTAAGCCTCAATGGGACCAAACTGCTGAGGTCATAGGTCCCTAGGCTTACACACTACTTAATCTAACTTAAACTATCTTACGCCAGGGACAACATACACACCCATGCCCAAGGGAGTACTCGCACGTCCGACGGGGGAGCCACGTGTTCCGTGACAAATCACCTTAAACCCCACGGCTACCCGCGCGGCTGGGAAATCTACCTAATATCATATACGGCCACCGTAAGCAGGCGCAAATGCCGCAACACGACGTGACATGGTCTCGACTAATGTCTGAGGTAGTGCTGTAGGGAACTGACACCATGTATCCTCCAGGGCTGTCCGTAAATCCGTAAGAGTACGAAGGATTGGAGATCTCTTCTGAACAGCACGTCGCAACGCATCGCAGATATGCACAATAATGTTCATATCTGGGGAGTTTGGTGGCCATCCGAAGTGTCTAAACTCAGAACAGTGTTCCTGGAGCCAGTCTGTAACAGTTCTCACGTGTGAGATGTCGCATTGTCCTGCTGGAATTGCCCAAATCCGTCGGAATGCACAGTGGATGCATGGATGCACGTGATCAGACAGGATGCTTCCGTACATGTCAGAGTCATATCTGGACCTATCAGAGGTCCCATATCACATCAGCTCACGCACCTCACCGTTACCGAGCCTCCACCAGACTCCAGCCCCCTGCTGACATGCAGCGTCCATGAATTCACGAGATTGTCTCCATACCCCTACACGTCCATCCACTCGATACAACTTGAAACGAGACTCGTCCGATCAGGCAACATGTTTCCCGTCATCAAGAGCCCTATGTCGGTGTTGACGGTCCCAGGCGACGCATAAAGCTTTGTGTCGTGCTGTCATCAAGGCTACACGAATGTGCCTTTGGCTTCGAAAGCCCATGTTTCGTTGAATGGTTCGCACACTGACAGTTGTTGGCGGCCCAGTATTCAAATCTGCGGAAGGGTTGCACTTCTGTTACGTTGAACGCTTCTCTTCAGTCTTCGTTGGTCTCGTTCTTGCAGGATCTTCTTCCCGCCACAGCGATGTCGGAGATTTGATGTTTCACCGGATTCCTGATATTCACAGTATGCTCGTGAAATGGTCGCACGAAAAAAGCACCACTTCATCGCTGCCTCGGAGATGCTGTGGCCCAACACTCTTACGGCGATCTTAGTACCACGTTTCAACACATTTAAATCTTCATAACCTGCCACTGTAGCAGCAGTAACCAGTCTTACAACTGCGCCAGACCCTTCTCGTCTTATATAGGCGTTGCCGACTGCAGCACCGTATTCTGCTTGTTTACATATCTCTGTGTTTGAATACCCATGCCTATATAAGTTTTTTTGGCGCTTCAGTATATAATGGAGAACCTGATGACCTCAATTTCAGTTTCTTTTACATCAACCATCCTGGTAACTGAGACGTCTGTTGTGAAAGAAGGTGAAGCTCCTCAGTTTGTGGAAGTTGTGCCCGATACGCAGCCCTGATGGAGGTCGGCCCCTCATCCCCCGGTCTGTTCAGGGCCTCCTTTGGCGCGCGGCCGCAGAGCGGGTGGAGGGCCTGTGAAGCGGACGTCAGCTGCCGCCAGACGCACAGTGGCCGGAGAGCAGAGGAGCCGTGTGGCCGGGCGCGCCGATGCGGCGGCGACCGCAGCGCGCAGCTAGCCATCTCCCTCCACTAACGAGGAGACGGCCCAGGAGGCGGCCGCAGCCGCAGCCCCTGGCGCCGGCAAGTGGCTGCCGACCCCGGCTCGAGGACGTGGTCGCGGTCACCACCCGCTGCTGGCCACGCACGAACCGGCGCAAACTGGCGTTAACATCCTCCAGCGCCAGCTACTACGCCACAAGCACCTAATATTCCCTAAACTAAATGGGACGCTGAACTAAGATGGTAACTGCAAACTAGTTGCAACACCGGTGAATTTCATACAGCTGTGGCTATTGATCCGCAGACTTTCAATTGAAGATACTGCTGTTGGAGTACACAGATCGTACGATATCTTGATACATGTGGGACACGGGGTACCTCTAAACTACTTGGACTGTGTACCTGTGTAACCACAACATGTGAGGAACCTTCAATAAGTAATGCAACACTTTTTTTCTGAAAGCAGGTTGGTTTTATTCACGATTCCATTACACCATATTGTTCCCTACTCTTTTGGCTACAATAACTTATTTTTCAGCATAACCGTGGTTTAATGCGACGACCTTACGCTACCTTACTTGGAGGGCCTGTATGCGTGCATGCTTCGACTCTACCAGTCGACGTCGGCGCTAACGTGTTGCTGCATGAACAACGTCACCAACATCCATGTGTTGCTTCCAGCGGGGTGCGCCCTTCATTGTGGCAAACAGATAGAAGTCAGAATGTGCGACATCTGGGTTGTAGGATGGATGAGGAAGAACATATATAAATTGGAGTTGGAGAAGTGCAGAAAGGAAAGGGAGGGGATCATTGCTGTCAACTCGTAACACGTCCTGGGGTGCAACTTGTGGGGAACTCTTAAATTGTTCTCGCTTTGACCGTGCTCCCTGTCTACGCCACGTACTTGGTACTCGCGCGGTAGTCGTATTATTTATGCCTCACACTGCTGCTGGCTTGGCTTACAAGAAATTATGTATATAAATATGCAAGCGGGTTTAGGAGAGCCACTCAACACTAAACACAACACTGTCCTACCTCTGGTATGAACAGTTATATTCTGAGACGATAGAAAACTCACAGGTTGCACTGCTTACACACTAAGTCGTAAGTGTTGATGCCAATTAACATTCTTGCTAATTTGATGAGTGGTCATAATTATCTTTCCATATTAACAGAATCTTCCGTCGGTTCTTGGTAGAACAACATTATAATAATAAATGAAAAGCACCAGTTTGCTTTTGTTCTACAATATTATTTTTATTGCTAACCGGTTTTCGGCTTACAAGGCCATCTTCAGGCATTTACTGAGTATTATCACCAAAGAAGTTAAATGTTAGCAGACAACATTGGAAGAGAAGTAACACATCTAGAGTGAAGTAGAAACATACAGTGAGTAACATCTTTGCAATGAAATAGTAAAAACTGAACAGTACATAAATAACAATGGAATTGACAGGAAAACCTTTAGCACAAAATAAGAATAGCATGCCTACATAACAGTTTCTATTGATAAACAAAACTATTGAAATAAGATAAAATTAGTACTAGGCAAGGCTGCATCAAGAGGTATGAAACATGGAGAGTGATACACAACCAATTAAAAAAGAAGAGACAGTTGTCGATGTAAACACAGAATACACGAGGAACTTAAGCCATATCAATACGATAAACAGAAATTAATAAATGCAGGAAAATTAAGGTGTTTGAGGGAACCTACAGTTTGAGAGTGTGGTGGTACTGCATTTTAACATTAACATTATAATCAAAGCAGTGGCTGTATACCAGTTTACATTAAATAAATGAGCAAAGTAAAATATGAACAGTATTTGATGAGACAACTACAAGGGCACTTAAACATGGACAGTAACACAAGTACAAGTTAAAAGCAAACCCTTAACTATTGAAACTACAGCATATGTGGAATACAAAGAGAACTGCAACAAATAAAACAACTTAATGACTACAGGAAAATGGGAATATGTAGGAAGAGAGAGTGTGGGAAGTAATGAACAACAAAGATGATTATATGAAGTTTAGGAGAGGGGAAGTGTTGAGTTATGTCTGGTCATTTAGGATGAGATCTGGAGTGTGAGCAAGATGTTTGTTAATTTCCAGGGCTTCCAGCAGGTTGAGTTTATGGCCTTTGTTTGCTAAGTGAAGTACATGGGACACTGGCTGGTAGATGTGACCCTCACTCAGTACATGCTCAGCAAATGCAGAGTCTGAATTCTGCAACCTCCAGCTGCGTTCATGTTCAGCCAGCCTAGTTGATATGTCTCTGCCTGACTGACCAATGTAAAATTTTTCACAATCAGAACAGGTGATTTTGTATACCCCAATGTTGGCTAATAACTGGATCTTATCTTTGCTATTAAAAACACACTGGGCTGTAGTGTTCCTGACATAGTAGGAAACCCTATACTTGCAGGATTTCAGTGCTTTGGCTATAGTCTGTGATACCTGACCTAGAAATGGTAGAGTACACCATTTCTTGCAGACAGTGGATGGGGAAGCAGGTAGGGCATAGAGGAGGGGTATAATTTTCCGTTTTTGTTTCCTGTGCAAGATGTGGTCAATAAGAACTGGATTGTAGCCATTGGCTGAGGCAATAAATTTTATTGTATCTAACTCTGCTTTAAAATCATCTCTGGACATGGGGATGGATATGAGACGGTGTACCATTGAGTGGAAAGCTGCATGTTTGTGAGCTATGGGGTGTTGTGAGCAAGAAGGTATTACTGTGTCTGTAGTTGTTGTTTTTCTGTAAATTTTGAAACAATGTGTGTGTGTACTGATGTCAATGGTGAGGTCTAAGAAGTTTATGGATTTGTTGCCAATTTCCATAGTGAACTGGATATTTTTATGTTGACCTTTTAGGTTTTTTTAAGAATGTGTTGAGTTGTCTTGTAGTACCAGTCCACATACACAGGACATCATCTACGTATCTAAACCAATATTTGACGTTTGCACTCAAAGGTTCTGTTTTTAGAAATTTTTGTTCAAAATGGTCCATAAATATTTCAGCCAACAGTGGATTAAGAGGGAACCCATAGCTAAGCCATCTAATTGTTTATAAAGAGTGCCTTGGAACTGGAAATAGTTCTGTGCAAGGCAGGTCTGTGTGGCCAGTCTCAAGTCATTCAATTCCACAGGATTGACATTAGACTTGTGCATCAGCTCTGTCAGAATGTCAATACATTCTACTACTGGTATGTTAGAAAACAAACTGCTGACATCAAAGGATACTAATTTATCACTGTGTGAGACAGATATACCTTTTAACTTGTTTACTAGGTCCACAGAGTTTGAAATACCATGCTTTGGTTTAAATTTAGTCTTGCTCTTAATTAGAACATCAAGTTTACTGGCTGGTTTGTAAGATGGAGCAGTGAATGATGATACAACTGGACGAATAGGAATATCTTGTTTATGCAGTTTAGGAAGGCCGTACATTCTAGGAGGCACTGGGTTCATATCAGTTAACAGTTTTACTTCAAATTCAGAAAATATGCTTTTGCATGAAATGATTGCATATTTAACATCCTCTTTGAACAATTTGGTAGGGTCTTTAGGAAGCACTTGGAAGCCTGTAGTATTCAGAAAATCATTAACTTTATCCACGTAATCACATTTGTTCAAAAGCACAATACTGTTGCCTTTATCAGATTTTGTGGCAACGATACCTTTGTGTTGTAATTGCTGTGTAAAGAACGAAACCAAATTCGTGTGTAACATCCCACGCCCACGGTCTATTGACTTTCACACCCTCAAGTCCTTAAAACCTAAACGGTCAATATAAAAATATCCAGTTCACTATGGAAATTGGCAACAAATCCATAAACTTCTTAGATCTCACCATTGACATCAGTACACACGCACATTGTTTCAAAATTTACAGAAAAACAACAACTACAGACACAGTAATACCTTCTTGCTCACAACACCCCATAGCTCACAAACATGCAGCTTTCCACTCAATGGTACACCGTCTCATATCCATCCACATGTCCAGAGATGATTTTAAAGCAGAGTTAGATACAATAAAATTTATTGCCTCAGCCAATGGCTACAATCCAGTTCTTATTGACCACATCTTGCACAGGAAACAAAAACGGAAAATTATACCCCTCCTCTATGCCCTACCTGCTTCCCCATCCACTGTCTGCAAGAAATGGTGTACTCTACCATTTCTAGGTCAGGTATCACAGACTATAGCCAAAGCACTGAAATCCTGCAAGTATAGGGTTTCCTACTATGTCAGGAACACTACAGCCCAGTGTGTTTTTAATAGCAAAGATAAGATCCAGTTATTAGCCAACAGTGGGGTATACAAAATCACCTGTTCTGATTGTGAAAAATTTTACATTGGTCAATCAGGCAGAGACATATCAACTAGGCTGGCTGAACATGAACGCAGCTGGAGGTTGCAGAATTCAGACTCTGCATTTGCTGAGCATGTACTGAGTGAGGGTCACATCTACCAGCCAGTGTCCCATGTACTTCACTTAGCAAACAAAGGCCATAAACTCAACCTGCTGGAAGCCCTGGAAATTAACAAACATTTTGCTCACAGTCCAGATCTCATACTAAATGACCAGACACAACTCAACACTTCCCCTCTCCTAAACTTCATATAATCATCTTTGTTGTTTATTACTTCCCACACTCTCTCTTCCTACATATTCCCATTTTCCTGTAGTCATTAAGTTGTTTTATTTGTTGCAGTTCTCTTTGTATTCCACATATGCTGTAGTTTCAATAGTTAAGGGTTTGCTTTTAACTTGTACTTGTGTTACTGTCCATGTTTAAGTGCCCTTGTAGTTGTCTCATCAAATACTGTTCATATTTTACTTTGCTCATTTATTTAATGTAAACTGGTATACAGCCACTGCTTTGATTATAATGTTAATGTTAAAATGCAGTACCACCACACTCTCAAACTGTAGGTTCCCTCAAACACCTTAATTTTCCTGCATTTATTAATTTCTGTTTATCGTATTGATATGGCTTAAGTTCCTCGTGTATTCTGTGTTTACATCGACAACTGTCTCTTCTTTTTTAATTGGTTGTGTATCACTCTCCATGTTTCATACCTCTTGATGCAGCCTTGCCTAGTACTAATTTTATCTTATTTCAATAGTTTTGTTTATCAATAGAAACTGTTATGTAGGCATGCTATTCTTATTTTGTGCTAAAGGTTTTCCTGTCAACTCCATTGTTATTTATGTACTGTTCAGTTTTTACTATTTCATTGGAAAGATGTTACTCACTGTATGTTTCTACTTCACTCTAGATGTGTTACTTCTCTTCCAATGTTGTCTGCTAACATTTAACTTCTTTGGTGATAATACTCAGTAAATGCCTGAAGATGGCCTTGTAAGCCGAAAACCGGTTAGCAATAAAAATAATATTGTAGAACAAAAGCAAACTGGTGCTTTTCATTTATTATTATAATGATCTTTCCCTTATTAGCGTACAGTATTCTTGACGATGTTAATGTCTGTCACTATTGTACTTCACGCCATCACACGTATTTCGCAGTTTAGCTCTGGCCGACCTTTCGCTGACAGATACACACGCGATGATGATGGTTGTTGTTGTTGTGGTCTTCAGTCCAAAGACCGGTTTGATGCAGCTCTGCAAGCTACTCTATCCTGTGCAAGCTTCTTCATCTCCGAGCAACTACTGCAACCTACATCCTTCTGAATCTGCTTAGTTTAGTCATCTCTTAGTCTCCCTCTACGATTTTTACCCTCCACGCTTCCCTCCATCACTAAATTGGTGATCCCTTAATGCCGCAGAACGTGTCCTACTAACCGATCCTGTCTTCTAGTCAAGTTGAGCCACAAATTCCTCTTCTCCCCGATTCTCTTCAGTACCTTCTCATTAGTTACCCGATCTACCCATCTAATTTTCAGCATTTTTCTGTAGCTCCACATTTTGGAAGCTTGTATTCTCTTCTTGTCTAAACTATTTATCGTCCATGTTTCACATCCATACGTGGCTACACTCCATACAAATACTTTTAGAAAAGACTTCCTGATGATTATCTGTCCACAGTTATCACTTGTACGAGCGTGCGCCTAACTGTCGCGGCGCGGCTCATTGTTGATGATGCGGAAACGCGATGACCAAACGCTTGTTCTCGGGCTCACAACAAGACACTGGCACTTGATTGCTATCCATTGTGATACTGATTCACATTAGTTTCATTATGGGAAGCTAAACAGGACGCGGATGATTGATGTTGTACGGTACGACACGCAAACTGGCGGAGACACAAATACGTTACCGGCGGCACTGCTCACACTTAATTACTTCTTTAGGCACTTTTCACTGAATCCCCTTACATATCTCATTACTGCACAATAACAGTACTTGCAGCCACACTTGAACTTCCATAATAATGCGTTTCCAAGCAGAGCTATCCACAACACAACAGGGCAGTTCCGTCTCCCGTGCTCGACTCTCCACTGCAGCCGCTCGCAAAGATACTCCGCAACCAAGCCAGCGATATGACAATACGCTTGCAGACTGCGTCGGGACACTACGTGGAATCATAAGCGACGAGTGAAAATGTGTACCGCACTGGGAATCGAACCTGGGATCTAGGCAGGTGCGATAACCACTGCGCCATCCGGGGGACACAGTGCTGTCAGAACTGCACAGACTTATCTCGGCTCGCTTCACTGCCAAACCACATTCCCGCTTGCCCGCAGCCACTGTCCATTTCCTCCATGTTCGCTCTCTGAGATTTCCCCAGGAGGTGAAACAGCTGCGGATTCTGTGTGGTGTCTGTTCCTTCTGACGTATCCGAATGGTCCAGTTTATATTTTCACTCGTCGCCATTCCTTCTGCTTAATGTCCCAATGCTTCTGACATCAGAGATCCCTCCTTCCTTTTCTATTCCCCCTTCTCCACATCCAGTTTACACATAAAGTGTAACAGCTGCGAAAGAACAGACACCACGCATTCATCTAATACGAGGAATAACTGTCCAGTGAAGTTTTGTGAAGCCGTGCGTTGTCACGGAGAAGAAGAAGTTGCATTTTCGTGACGGGGTACAGGCTGGAGTCCTTTCTTCAGTATCCTGAGGGTAGTGCAACACACTTCAGAGTTGATCGTTGCACCCTGAGGGAGGACATCGAACAGAATAATCCCTTTAGAGTTCCAGAAAACTGTAGGTATGACCTTACAGGTTGAGCGTGCGGCTTTTAATTGTTCTTCGAAAGAGAAGTGTTCTTGCGCAGCCGGCCGTTGTGGCCGAGCGGTTCTAGGCGCTTCATTCTGGAACCACGCGACTGCTTCGGTCGCGGGTCCGAATCCTGCTTCGGTCATGGATGTGGGTGATATCCTTAGGTTAGTCAGGTTAAGTAGTTCTAAGTTCTAGGGGACTGATGACCTCAGATGTTAAGTGCCATAGTGCTCAGAGCCATTTGAACCACTTTTTTGTTCTTGCGCAACCCCATGGGCTGCTTTTAGTTTCCAGTTCGAAATGATAAACCTCGCATGCGACGATGTTCGACAAATAACTGTAGCGATCATTATCGTAACGCCCAACCAATTCCACACAGATGATCTTTACGATCTTCTCTTAGACAGCGTGGAGCCCAGCGAACACACACCTTTTCATACCACAAATTGTAGACGAGTGTCAGCCCTACCAAGAGAGATTTCTAGTTCTGCGGTGAGGTTTTTTATTGCGATCCGCCGGTAACCTCGAGTGAGAGTATCTGCACGTCGCGACACTGCACGAGTCAGAGCTATGTACGGCCGGCAGGGACTGGGAAAATCGGGTGGGTTAACGCGACCTTGTTGTTCTGTTATTTGTTATCTCTTAGGCATTTTATTTCCATGGGTAGATTGGAAAAGATATTTACAGCTGCATATTTCTCCCCTTTTTGTGCAAATATTAGTTTCATTAGAAGATAAACAGATCAGTTTCCCATCTAGTGTTCTGAACATCTCTGTCACTCAGAACTTAGACGGACCATTGGTTACAAATTACGTAAGTGAATATATGTACTATGAGGCTTTGGTTAATATTCCCAGCTGCTTAAACAAATGCCTACAGAATGTAGGCTTGTGAATTCCAAACTTAATTGTAATTACTTTCTTTGTGCAATTAATACGTTGTGCCTGAGTGAGAAGTGATTCCAGAATACCATCCCACAAGACATCTGTGAATAAAAATTTGTAAAATATGCTGACTTACTGACTTCTTTATCTCCAAAACTGGTCAATATTATAATGGAAAAAGTAAGCGAACCTAAATGCTTTAGCAGGTTTACTGCGTGGTTTTTCCAGTTCAGGTTTTCATTAATATGCGCACCTAAGAACATACAGTGTTCTATCCAGTTTATTAACTCTTGTCGACATACAAGGTTAATATGAGGAGGGTGGGGGGATATTTCAGAGGCACGAAACTGAATTAAGTGCGTTTTTAAAGTTCAAAAACCGGCCCATGTGTGCAAAACCATCCAGCAACTTTCACAAAAACATAATTTTGTATTCTCTCTCTTGACGCAAACAAGACCAATTACTGCCTCCTAATGCAAATAATATGGCAGATCATCAACAAAAAGTAAGAATAGTAGTGGGCCAATCATAGAACCCTATGGGATTCCCACTGTAAGTTCTCCCCAGGCAGATGATATAGCGATCCCTCTTTGTGTTACTCGAAGCAGTTTAGACGTCATACCAATTTTTGTATCAGATGTAGTAATTATATCGTTTCCAACATATCCAATTAAATGTTATTAAGGGGATCTGGACGTGAAATGACTGAAATTTTCGAAAACATTTTTTTGTCACCATCTGAAAGACAATTTTATCCCGTTTCAAATAATTTATTTTTAGTCTACTTTTCAGTTGTTGATTTGGTCTTGAACGCTCTTTGAACAAATGTCTGCAAACCAGCAAGGAACATCACCATAAACATTTCTTACATGTCACAGTCATGGAAACAATAAAGCCAATATACAGGGACCCTGTAGATACAAAATTACTTAGCAAACGTCTACATGGCCATACACAAAACCCTAATAAGAGTTTCACCAGCTGCGTGTGGAAACGAGCACTAAAAACAGTGTTTGTTGCATGGACAGTACTCAAGATGGATGTGATGGATGCTGACATCTGTTTCAATGATGGTGTAATCAGCAGGACAAAAGTAAAGGACAAATTAGGCATCCAGGCAGGAAATAATATGATAGCTGCTCTGAGTGCCATAGATCGTCAGTGATTAGTTGAAGCACAAAGGGCTGTGGAAGCCACCACTAAAGAGTCCAGAGTAAGGAAAAGGTTACTGAGGAAGTCTACAGAGGATAAAGAAGCAGCTGGCCAGCACGGTTATGCTGCTGGAATGTTCTGAAAGAGGCTTACGGTGAGTCACAAAGACTGTGAACATCCTTTCTCATTTTCTCGCAGCTACATTTTCAGAACATTACGTATAGTCGTGCTCAAAAGTATCCGAACGACCTGAATTGCATTTCGCCTGATTCTAATGCAACCTAAATAGCGCAGCTGTCTAGCAGGTCCTCTAATCGCCCCTCAGTACAGTCGTTTGATTATTGAAAATGGTCCCACCACTAGAAAACAACTGCTTTGTATCGCAATAACTCAAGATGTAAAGTAATACCAAGGTACTACAAATATCACGGAACATCTTATCACAGATAAGACGGTCCTTAAGGCTTCTAAGCTCACATTTATTACAATAAATAACATACCTGAAATGTTACCACTCTTATTATTGCGTCAGACAGGTAATTCACGTAGTAAGTTCGTCGTATTCACGATTTCCTCTTCAAAGTAACATAGCGTACTTGTTATTTAACCTAAAATGACATTAAAAATTTAAGTTATTCACGAGCAGATATCTGAGAATATGTATTAACTTCAAATGACACGACGAACCATCTCATTCTGCATATGGATTCAAACCCAGGTCATGCAGACTAAGCAAGGACCTCGTAACTGACGGAAACTAACAGTCATTCCTGACTACGCATACAGAGAGTGATATACCTCGATTTTAGACAGTATCAGTTAACAAATATCAACTTTAAATTACATAACGTAAACATTTTTAACGGACGCGAATTCCTACCCAGCATCTATTGTCCTTGTTAACGAATTACGAGAGATGTTAAATATTGCTTCTGCACAAGTAACAGGGATTCGATCCCAGAACCTAATTGGATTGTCGTCAAAGCACAATCAATTGTGACATATTGGATTTTCTCGGCAGTAGCTAGACGTTTTAACTGAAATGACGAGACGAAACATTAATTTTTTCCTTTCCAGGACTCCAGCCCGGCACCTATCGCTGTTATATTCTAGAGAAAACGAACGTTACATATGCGTTTGTTACACCAGCAGCGACATGTGAGCATGTTTGAAATAGAAATAATATGACGAAGAGTTCAGTGCTGACTGGGAATCGAACCCCACACATATCGTTGCACAAAGAGACGTCAGGTACCGAATTTTTCGGCACCAGCAGCTCGGAATAACATCCTTGAACTTACAGTGATCTCGCAAACAGTTCTGTGTCTCACTGGGACTCAAAAACGTCATATATCGTTAGTGTTGAGAACGAATAAAAATACATTAAAATCAAAATAATTATCCACCAGCAGATAGGTGTTCTCATGCTAGAGCTTGATAATACATAATTAAAGCTTTAGTGCCGGGCCAGGATTTGAACCCATTCACGTGAAATATGTGGAGATATTGAGGAATCTGCAGTTTTGAACAAACAACAAATTGAAGTCGAGCTGTATTGTCACGGAGGGACCACATTCCGCGTTAAGGGCGGTCTGAGTTGCATTCCCAGTTCAGAACCAATTTTATCGACATACAGAAGCTCAAATAAAAGATGGAATAAGTGTCCCGTGACCCTACATAGCGTTTGTTTCGTCACTAGTAGTAAATAACTAGTACAAGAAAGGTTACTGCTGATAGAGTTTCTATGCGTCGCGACTCCTCACTTTATTGTGGTTCAACCTAACGTCTACTTGGTAGAGAAGGAATATCATTTTTGATGTGAATTTCAGACCACAGTGCCATTATACCTTCTTCACTTGGCGTAGCCAGAAGACAACAGAATCTGTCTCTCCTTATCAAAAATCATCAGCAGAAGTTCGAATCGAACCCAGACCATAAGTATATGAATCTGGCGTCAACCCAAGAAACCACCAAATTCTCAACTCTATCACTCATTTTTCTATCATAACAGTGTTGCACCACACTGGATGAGAATTCTGACGCACAGGCTCCCTGTAGTGGTTTGGTTGATCGAATCGCCATGAACTAGCTGCCTCGGCTACCCAGTGCATACATTCGACTCTATTTTGTAATTACCGAAATAAAATCACGTAACTGACATCTACACAGAAGTTCCAACAGTGTAGGATGCAGAAATTTAAATAGTAAGTGTTCCTTTCCATTTGAGCTGCTCTATTGAGCATACTGTTTGTTGAAAACGTCGTGCTGTGCAAAAGAAAAGCTGTAACTGTCTGTCTCTCAGAAGTCTAGATCCGGCCATATGCATTATCTCACTGCACTGTGCAATGCTGAAGTTCTGGAGGAATTGTTGGTGACTTCTGGAGGTGTTGAGGCTACGTGTCAGCTAGTAGCGTATAGGTAAGCGTCGTGCTGTGTTGATAAGACGACGCGAGTTCGGGTACATTCGCTGCTACATTCTTTTAAAACGCAATACTGCTGTCTGCTGAAGTTATAGATATAATGGAACTTTGAACATAATTCCCTTCACTTCTCAACCCAAAATAGTCGCATGAGGAAAAAGGGCTAACTTCTCCGACATTTTGTTCTGTTCAGGTTTAATGGATGGCCAGGCTGCAGATGCATCTCTAAACTTTTGTATTATGTATGGGGAGACCGCATTGTGCCAAAATACAAGTATTTTCTACATTAGCTGTCGTGTGGCAGTGGCATTTTATTCTTCATCAAACCTTGTTTGACAGCTTTAACTCAGAACAAGTTTTCTACATGCATGTAATCAATAAACTGCATGTGCATTGTCAGGCTGTTATAGACATCAGAGAATTCGCATATATCGTTGATGATTAATTTTTCTCTCATGTTTACTAATGTTTCAACAATAGTAAAAAAACCTTACAAAAACTGTGCACTGTATTATAAGAAATAATATAAATCTACCCACGATAACCTTACGACGAAAGTCTGTTTCAATAAAACTGAGTATCTGTACCAAACGTGCCTCTATTGGCAGGAATTAGTAAAATACTAATCACTTAGATTTTGACTGGTTCTGTGTTTGATTCGTATGCTGTGCCATACTCAAGTGGTATGCAAATGTGGCATTTCATAAATAAAGGTATATATTCCTAGAAACTCAAAATTTGCTAGTCAGCAGTGGAAAGAGGCGTTACCTGTTGTGCAGCATCCTAAGTTTTTCAGCATTGCTCTATGAGCCGAAAGTATTTTCTTGCGATTTACTTACCGATGTGTGATCTGACTGCTTCTAGCTCTTTCACAGAAGGGACGAAAACATTACTGTCAGCAAGACTGGAAACGAAATCCATAACAGATGCGTCCTCACAGGTTAGCACATTCCCACATGGCTAGGGAAGATGCATGCATCTACGTTTCCTCTCACGAGACCAATAGTGGCTAGAACTCGAAAACCGCTACATAAAGAACGAGATTAGATGCGATTTTCACGTGCAGTGGCTTTCCTGGGCTGAAAACCGTAAATTTACAATCTTTTGTTACACCTCAAGCGATAATAACTCAGATTATTCATTGGAAATGAGAGGTAAATTCAAGTGAAGTTTGAGGCTTAATTCCGTGCACATCAGGAAGTAACTCGTCGATCACAGAGTTGCCAAACATGCCTTGCCTTGTTGCCAAATCTCAGTTACATTAAAAGTAGGAAGAAGACGAACCGATGTGATCCTACAGTGGGTTCGGAAGTGACCATAGCTGACGTCTCAAAGACGCGCCTGCTACGGCCTGGAATACGTAATCCGTCTGATTCACGTTTCTGTAACTGGGTTTAGTGACTAGAGCGTAGTTACAGATAATACTCAGAAATGATTGCAAACTAAGCTTCATAAATCAGTAACTTTCATAGTGGTTTTGATATTTCTTTCCTAAGTAGTACTCAAAACTATGAATCTCATTGACGAACGTTTTCGTGCCTCGCCGATTGTCGAGCACAACTAACAAATAAAAAAAAAGAATGTGTGTGTGTGTGTGTGTGTGTGTGTGTGTGTGTGTGAGAGAGAGAGAGAGAGAGAGAGAGAGAGAGGGAGAGTGATAAAAATCAAAAAGAATGGGAGAGTAAAAATTGTTGCAAAGAAACTGAATCACGGTATGTAAAAAAGTCTTTCATTAAAATGACACGTTCCACATCATTACGGAATGCCGTATTCATGATCTATGGAACAAATATTAATCTAATCTAATCATATAATATTGCTGACTAGTCATCAAGAAGCATGAATTACAGAAACTTTGCCAGTATCTGTAACCAAAACTAAACTTGAAAATAGAAGACGACAGTTTTTGTAATAAACCGGGACTCTTATAAAGACCCTTTCGTACCTGTTAACTAACCACGAAAGATATGTGATATACCTCCATTCAGAAGGAACAATGTGTTCATGCATTTAAAGATGAAGCGCATGATGTGAAGTTCTCTGATGGAGATACGAACCCAACACGCAATTGGATTGTTAACTAAGTAAAATCAAATGTTACATATCAGTTTTTCCTACCAGCTGCTAGATGTTTGACTCTAAAATAATGATACAAATTTTTGTGCCTGAGTGGCAATCGAATCGCACACGTACCGTCCTTCTTTATCATCCACGAAAATAGCTTAAGTAACACTTGCTTACTCACCAACAGTAAGGTGTGTGCGCATTTTACCAGATATAACGACACCTATTGCGATTGTTGGCAACACATGAACAGACATTAAAAATGCACGTTAATTTCCACTAGCAGACTGGTGTGCACGTGTTAGGGCTTAAAATGAAATCATGAATATTTTGGTACTGGATCAGGATTCCGACCCACATACGTACCTTTGGAGGAGACCAAGAGAAGACTTCAGTCTTGGGAAAAGGAACGAAATGATTGAACTATACTGTTCCGAGAGATTCAGATCCTCGAAAAAGGAGATACGAATTCGAATCACAGTCCAGTACCGAATTTTGAAACGTTGTAGTTCAATCAAGTACCAGAAAAATAAGAGCCCTGTTCCTTAAGATGGCTATCGGTTCATCAAACAAAATAAAATTTTCTAATAAGTAAGTTTACTGGAGACAGTATTTCTGTTTACCATGATCTCCGCCTGTGTCATTTCCCAACGTAAACGGGCTCTGCCTAGTTGGTAATGAAGGAACGTGATGTTTAATGTGGATTCTGGATTATAACGTCTTTCTCTTGAGGTTACCAGAGGTAAAGTAAATCTGTTTGTGCCTCTTAAAAGTAAATGCCTGAATCCACGCATTGCACCTGTGATAGTTCGTTCCACCAGACCATTGTGGCCACATTTCGCAGCCCCAGGAGTGTGCTGTAACGGATCATATGCTTACAAAATTAGTCACGGTGGAAAAAATGCGAGTCTATTAAATGGTTAAGTAGAAGAAATCTTCTGACGTGAAGATTATGCTGTTCTCATGTCAGCAGGATGTAAAACTCCTCTGGGGCATCATAGCCTCGATGTGAAGCCATTTTGAAATTTTCAGTAATTCAACAAACTTCTTAGTTAGAGAAAATCCACTGTGAAGTCTGAAGTTACCGGATAATTCGATTATTACCGTCATTATTACTAGCATTTCAATTTTTTACTCTCTCTCTCTCTCATTCTTTTTGATTTTTATCACTCTCCCTCACTCTCGCTCTCTCTCTCTCTCTCTCTGACACACACACACACACACACACACACACACACACATTCTTTTTTTATTTTTATTTGTTAGTTGTGCTCGACTATCGACGAGGCACGAAAACGTTCGTTAATGAGATTCATAGTTTTGAGTACACTTACGAAAGAAATATCAAAACCACTATGGGAGTTACTGATTTATGAAGCTTAGTTTGCAGTCATTTCTGAGTATTATCTGTAACTACGCTCCAGTCACTAAACCCAGTTACAGAAATGTGAATCAGACGGATACGTATTCCAGGCCGTAGCAGGCGCGTCTTTGACACGTCAGCTATGGTCACTTCCGAACCCACTGTAGGATCACATCGGTTCGTCTTCTTCCTACTTGTAATGCAACAGAGATTTGGCAACAAGGCAAGGTATGTTTAATGTGAGTTTCAGACCACACTGTCATTTTACTTTCTTCACTGTCTCTCCCTATTAAAAATCATCGGCAGAAGTTGAAATCGAACCCAGACCATTACCATAGTAACCTATCATCAATCAAAAAGACCACCAAATCCTCTGCTCTGACACTCATTTTTCTATCATAACACCGTTGCGGCACACTCGATGACAATTCTGACACACAGGCTCCCTGTAGTGGTTTGCGGCATGTTCGGTACATTCATATACTTGGTTGACCGAATCGCCATGAACTAGCTGCCTCGGCTACCTAGTGCATACATTGGACTCTTTTTAGTAACCACCAAAATAAAATCACGTAACTGCCACCTACACAGAACTGCCAACAGTGTAGGATGCAGAAATTTAAACAGGAAGTGTTCCTTTCCATTTGAGCTACTCTATTGCGCTATCTGTTTGTTAAAAACGTCATGCACTGCAAAAGAAAAGCTGTAACTTCCTGTCTCTCAGAAGTCTAGATCAGGCCATATGCATTATCTAACAGCACTGTTTAATGCGGAAGTCCTGGAGGAACTGTTGTTGCCTTCTGGAGTTGTTTTAGCTACATGGCAGGTAGTAGCGTAACGCTAAGTACCACGCACTGTTGATATGACGTCGCGAGGTCTATTCCATTCACCGCCACATTTTTTAAAACATAATTCTGCTGCCTGCTGATGCTATCAATTTAATGGAACTTTTAACATAATTCTCTTCACTTCCCAATGCATATGGAAAAGGGCTCACTTCTGAGAAATACAGTTCTTTTCAGGTTTAATAGACGGCCAGGCAGCAGATGCATCTCGAAGCATTTGTACTATGTATGAGGAGAGCGCATTGTGAAAATAGTGAGAAAAGTATTTTCTACATTAGCTGTCGTCTGGTAGTGGCATTTTATTCTTCTTTAAACCTCAAACTCAGAACAAGTTTTCTACCTGCATGTAATCAATAAACTGCATGTGCATTGTCAGACTGTTATAGATAACATCAGAGAATTCGCGTATTTCGTTGATGATTAATTTCTCTCTCAAGTTTAGTGTTGTTTGTCCAAGCAAATCGTGATTTTATCTCGAAAGTTTTTAAGAAATTCTGAAAATCTGCTCGTTAATGGTTTTCAGGAGGTAATTGCTAAGCTGTTACTTAGCTGTCGCAGATTAAACCCTAAAATATAAAAGAAGTTCCTAAAACCACAAAAAGGTTGGTTATTTTCGATGTTTTATTCCACAAAACGGAATTTTTGGAGCAACATCATACTAAATTACAAGTTATTATCTGCTCTGAAACAGTCATCCTACTTTCCGTCCACTGTTTTCGTGAAAGCTCTTATGTAGATGACAATAATCGGCGTTTCGTTGCTTCATGTTGCTGAATAACTTTCAACTGTTGTCACAGCCTCTGTTACTTACATATCGAAACGTATGTCTTAACTTGTTACTGACCATACTCTTTCATTGAGTGTTAGCTGCCATACCTTATCAGTAATTTTTTTTCCAGCTCATACCTTATTTTTATGATCCAAGCCTTTCTCGATTTCCGTTTACAAGAACAGTTTTTCTTTTTCCATATTCTATATCATAGTTTTTTGTAGATTGAAGTGAATGTAATCATTAGTTCTCATCTTTGATTTCCTGTTCAGCACGCAACGTTTTTAATATACTCTTTCATGATATTATCTTTTGTGTCTTAAGCGATCCCTTCGTGGGATCATGCCCACTCGTGTAATACAGGGTGCCTAGCAAGTTGCTTTCTTGGATAGCTAAACAATAATTCAAGCAAATCTTATTTATGGAGTTTATTAGATTAAGTTAAATTGACAATACCTAACTGTGGCTCCTTACACTGATGAGTCGCAAGCAAATGGCGACATGCAAATAATCACTGTCCTTCGATGTATACAATTTCCATGCAAGCAATTAATATACTTCACAAGTCAGGGCTAAAGAGTCAGGATGACGGCTCGTCTTCTAGTGGGCGTCTTCTACTGTGCTGGCGAGGCTAGCTGGAGCAACACTTACATTCTCTCCGTATAGGTAGGTGCCGCTCCTGTCGTTTTGTCGTCCTAGTCAGCGTTCTGTTGGCTGACGTCGTCTCACAGCCTTCCCTGCTGTATCGTTCAGGCCGACGTGCTGGCGCTTCATGATAACGCCGGAACACCCTTGATAAACATTGCCACGCACATATGTATGGGATGCAAAACTTAAGCTTTGTATTTCCAGTGAAAGGACTTCCAAATCTTGATATTATTCAGGTTTGAAAAGGAACAGAAATAGTTAATGTAGTACTTATATGGGCATATAGAATTTCATGTAAACCCTTTGACGACGCAGTCAACGTTTCAGCTGCAATTTGCATTAATCGTAAAGAAATGTATCATTGCTACTATCTCACCGCTGGTATTGTTTTATTTTCATACCGTTACAGATGATTACATCTCCATTATTTAACAACAACAAAATGCATGAAGCACCGTTTTCTGTGCTATTGGCTACAGCATCATAATTTCTGACCTGCTAGCGCTTCCCATGTTTCTTCCGCACTAGCCTATAGTTGAGACAGTAATTTCCTTTTAATGCGTTAATCACTATGTAGGTATAGTTATAATCATTTGCCGGAATGCCTGTTGATAACCATATTTCTATTGTAGTCAGTTTTATGAACTATGGCCTGTATTTTCAATGCGTAAGGTTTCTTTCTCCACAGCATGCAAGATTCTGGACATATATCAAACCAGTGAGTGGTAGAAAATACCCCATTACAATACACGACGTACCAGTGAAATATCTACATCCACGAGCCGCTTCTCAGTTTGAATTTCTAGTACCACGATCTTTCCCTCCTTCCTTGTTTCATGACACGTTTGATGAAAGAATCAGTCAAGTTCGTCCGAACATCATTTCTCCACTTCTTCTTAGTTATGCGTCTATGCAGTTGTTGATTGCTTCCTCTTATATTAGTAGGAGAAGTTGAAGTCCTGTAATTCTCTGAACGGTTTTGATACGGCAACGTCAACTTACATTTCGTAATGCTCGAGAAATTTTCTCGAAACGCTACCGCCACCTACTAATTCACGACATCTTCCCATCCCCGTTCCTTACCCATTCACTGCACACCGGAAAGATATCTGACTGTAAGGCTCACAAGATAAATATGAAAGGAAGCTTGTTTCTTCTTGCAACAAACGGAGTCAGAATTTTAATAGCATTCTTTTCGGAATATACAGCACCTTTTATGTAGCATCTTCCATTGGTCTCAGACTGAAAATATTGACTAAAAGTTCACTACGTTTAAGAGTAATGTACACTACGCTTGTGTGAGGGATGGCAAAAATTGACCTCCGTTCAAGGGCTGCGTTACAACGCTACCCCAAAAGCAAAAAAGTTAAATGTAGCGTATTCTTTGTTGACGACGAAAACTCAGGTAACGCCAAAATTAGTGTAAAAAGAGCCACGTGTGAAGCATTTAACGAATGCGAGATTTCTGTCCCATGTAGCGACCTCACATAAATTCCTAGAGGCAGTGATCTGAAATCTGTAAATAAATCAAAGCTGTCGGTGGGATCACTCATACTAGAAACGGAAAGGAAGGCTAACAAAGAATAGACGTAAATACTATATTCCGTTTTCTGAAATTCTTCCTCTGACGAAGATCCCACTGCAAGTTCGTTCTTTGAAGATGGCGAACACCACAATGATATATCGAACGATTGCGGGATGGAAAACCAACTAAAATCACTCAACAGCGGAAAGGTGACTGGCCGTGACGCTATACCTAAACGATTCAACATAGAGTATGCGAGAGAAGTTGTTCCTCTTGTAACACCCTTCTACCGTCAGCCACAATTGATAAGTAAAACACGAAGGACATTCCCATTCTCAGGTAAGTCGTCGAATAAATGCTCGCAACTACAGTCGGACATCGCTGATGACAATCTGTAGTAACAGTTTATAAGACGTTTCATCCTCACATTTACTCTGCAAACAACAATCGAGTGGATCTCATTTCGATATGTTCGTTCACGTGAAACAGAATGCAGAAGATGCCGGCGCCCAGGTTGCTGCCGTGTTCCTTGAAAGCCTGAATGGTTCAAATGGCTCTGAGCACTATGGGACTTAACGTCAGAGGTCATCAGTCCCCCAGAACTTAGAACTACTTAAAACTAACTAACCTAAGGACATCACACACATCCATGCCCGAGGCAGTATTCGAACCTGTGACCGTAGCGGTCGCGCGATTCCAGACTGAAGCACTTAGAGCCTATCAGCCATTCCGGCCGGCTGACAGCCGGAATGCGTTTGATACAGTTCTGCAGTGTCGTTTAATGAATGAGATACGAGGGTTCGGTACATTAGCCGAGACTTGTGATTGCGTTAAACAATTCCCAGAAAATAGAAAATGACAAGTACTTCTTATCGGAGTGAAATCTTCAGAAGTACATAGTCTCGGCAAAAATATGAAAACACCAAAAACACACCACATTGCCGTTTCTTATAAGGCACAGGAAAACCATTGGCATTAAACCACATGTTGAAAGAAGAGAACTGCAAAGAAACCATGGGTATAAGAAATACATTAGTTTATGGACGAAAGAAGTACAAAAATGCTCAGATAAATTTAGGAACACCAAGATACAAGTCACATAGGAATTAAATAAATAGTTTGTGCAGAGAAGCTAAGACTAAGTGGCTGCATGAAAAATGTGAAGAAATGGGAAAAGAAATGATTGTCGCAAGGACTGACTCAGCAGACGGAAAAGTCAAAACAACCTCCGATGAAATTAAAAGCAAGGGTGGTAACATTAAGAGTGCAGTGGGAATTCCGTTGTTAAATGCAGAGCAGAGAGCTGAAGTTTGGAAAGAGTACACTGAAGGTTTCTGTGAGGGGAAAGACTTGCCTGAGGACGTCATACAAGAATAAACATGTGTCGAATAGAAGAGATGGAGGACCCTGTATTAGGATCAGAACTTAAAAGTGCTTTGAAGCACTTAAGATCGAAAAAAGGCAGAACGGATGGACAACATTCCATCACTGGGGGAAGGGGCAACAAAACGTCTATTCATGTTAGTGCGTAGAATGTATGAGTCTGGCGTTGCACAATTTGACTTTCTGGAAAACATCATCCACAAAATTCCAAAGATTGCAAGACCGTATACAGAAGAATGCAAAAGAAAATAGAGGCTGTGCTGGATGACGATCAGTTTGGATTTATGCAAACTAAGGGCACTAGACTGGTAATTATGATGTTGCGGTTGATAATGGAAGCATGACTAATGAAAAACCAAGACACATTTATAGCATTTGTCGACCTGAGAAAAGCGTTCGAAGTGTCAGATGGTGCAATATGTTCGAAATTCTGATAAAACCAGGCGTAAGCTATATGGGAAGATGTACAATATGTATAAGAGCCAAGAAGGAACAGTAAGTGTGGAAGACCGAGTGCGAAGGGTGTAAGACAGCAATGTAGTCTTTCGCCTATCTGTACATCGAAGAAGCAATGGCGGAAATAAAAGTAAAGTACAACAAAATGTTCAAATGTGTGTGAAATCTTATGGGACTCAACTGTTAAGGTCATCAGTCCCTAAGTTTAAACACTACTTAACCTAAATTATCCTAAGGACAAACACACACCCCCATGTCCGAGGTAGGACTCGAACCTCCGCCGGGACCTAAAGTAGTGGGAGTAAAATTCAAGGTGAAAGGATATCAATGACAGGATTCGCAGATGACATTGCTATCCACAGTGAAAGTGGAGAAAAACTACAGAATTTGCTGAATGGAATGAACAGCCCCTGAGTGCAGACCATGGACTGACAGTAATTCGAAGAAAGACGAAAGAAAGGAGAAGTAGCAGAAGTGAGAACAGCGAGGAACTTAACATAAGGATTGGTGATCATGAAGTATATTGTAATGTTGTTGCAGTAACTTGTTCTGAAAGCGGTGCTGATATTCAAGACCATAAAAGTGGCTTAAAAGCTGTGAGCTATCTGAGGAAGTTAACCTTGCATTACTGCGCAACTGTTTCACCAGGTATCCAGTCTAGTTTACCAAATTCCCAACCAGACTAACATCAATTATAATCTTTTAGTACTCATCGTACGATAACCGGTGATATATATATATAAAGACGATTTAAATAAAAAGAAATAAATCAGTTTATATTTGGACATTTCTTTTAACAATGATCATTGTTCCGTTAAAATTTCTACATATCAAACTTAATTCGTAACTAAACTGGTGCCTTATTTAGGATTGTGAAAATGTGAGTTTGTAATCTAACGGAACACATCAAATAGGGAGCCAAGATTGGGAGATTACATACAACACTGCATTCATAAAATAACACACGAAGAATGGTGAAACATGTCCAAGAGGAAATTAACCGCAACCAACCGATTCAATTTTCGCGCAAAGAAATTACATTCGTAGCACAATCCTGTCCGTCATGAAATTACCACACACTGGTATACTAAATGCATACTAACTCTCTGTGAAATCTTCTCGAAAAGAATAGCTGAGGGCTACTTTGATGCTTACACCACATGCTTCACGTGGTCAACTTGGTCTACACAAAAAGCGTAACTCCACAATAATTTTGATAATTAAAATAAATGAGATCGAAACGCAATTTACAAAAGAAAAACCTCGAAATGGTTACTATCGTCTTACTATTAACCTGATGGGTCAAACAATTGTATAAGCACGTGGTACTGGTCTCACAAAGTACACCCCACGCGGGTTGAACATAAAGAAAAGTTGCTATATTGAAAAATATTGTCAAGGCGAGACTTTATAATCCCACGTACATTCGCATTTAAGATTGATGATCTTAGAGTTACTGATCAACACATGGTTCCACTTTACTCGCAAAGTAGTGACAAAGCAACTACTGGAAGATATTCTGAACTTCACACTCGAATTACACTGCGTTGCAATTTAAGATAACATGAGATATTTTAGAGCTAAACCTGAAATAAAGGTGATTAAATTTTCAGTTAGGCTGAAGTTAAGAAATCCATTGTCCTACGGACTTAGCAGACACGCGCATAGCCGGAGATCTTACCACTTCAGACGCTAGCTGCGGACAGACTGACCTGGTGGGCTCCTACCGAGCGTGCTTCACAAATACAAACGGAAGTGACCAGAGAGGCAGCTCCCTGTACCAACATGACAAGGGACAGGCAGGATATAACGATATGTTTACGTAATGTGTATACATAAACATACAGTTATAAATGTCCCCGTTCGTAGTCTCTAATTATAACAATATGTTACTTTTGTGCTGTAACATATAGCTATAATCAGCGGTGGAAACATATTTGCCAATGCCGACCGTGTGCGGCTGTTTCTTGTTGGATCGTCCGATCAGTCGGAAGTTGCATTGCAGAGGAGAGTAAATGCCTATTCAAAATATAATTGTTTTGGATAGCTCAACATGAATTTCCTAAGGGACCGTAGTTTATCATGCATTTACCAGTAGAATATGGCGCGGAGAAAATATTTCGCCGCATGCAACTTCCGTCCGAACTCGACGAAAGAATTCGTGACTGTGAACTCTCTATTTGGCAGAAACATATAGAAAATTAAATAATTTCATGAAGAAGTGCGACATAGATTCTATAGTAAATGAATAGTCCATACACCAGTTCCATTTAACTCTGAATTTATGGCAAGTAATAGACAAACTTACACTGCAATGACGGATTTAACATGGATGCCGTTTTGACTGGCACTTCTCGTAATGAAAACAATTCCTTTGGCGTTTTCACATACACGTCGCACAATAAATCTACTGCTAGGCGCTTTTAGTATTACACATTTACTTTACACTAGAACAATATTAATTTTAACAATAATAATACGGCGGCAAGACATGCGCGTCCGACACAAGTTACAGGAGACAAGAGAAGAATGAGTAACTGTTCATCGAGAATATCTCGTACCTCAAAATAAAAAAAATGTGTAAAAGTGTTCTTCTTCTGTCCACTTTTCGCGCCGCGGTTTTCAAAGTCAATAACTCACTGCATCTTTGACGGCGCTTCGACAATAAACAAGTTACGTCACAGGTCGTTCACATTTTACATTCTCGCAACATTATTTGCTAACTGTAGCTGTTGCCGAGAGACTGCTCGATTAGTGCATGATTTAAAATAATAAGACAATCACATAATGTTACAAGGACCATATTAAGAATAGAAACCTCTCTGCTTTTAGAAAGCATAGCTACCTGTTCCGACGTTGGTCCTACTGTTCTCTAGCAGACAGGCTTGTCTGCTACCATCAAGCATGCAACTAGAAATGCATTTGCTCATTCATCCTCTCACACAGAAGGGAAGAGGGATGACAGTATCTTATCTTATACAGTTTATAAAAGAAAGCGGATGTAGGTTCCGTATGAGACTGTGTGACATGAATTACAAATAAACTGTGTTTTAAAGTGTAGTAGTGTGACAGATCGTTCTTGTTAATGTGTAAAAGTAGCACGTTTCACTGCTCAGTCTCCTCCCAGATAGTCAGAAACATCACAGTAAATTTAGAAGAGGACTTTATGCCGTAAATGACAACAGATTTAAGAAATTAACATGAAAGGAATCCAACAGAGACCTTTCAATGTGAAATTAAGGAATTCTGTTACTTAGGCAGCAAAGTAACTCACTATGGTCGCATGCCGGCCGGGGTGGCCGAGCGGTTCTAGGCGCTACAAGTCTGGAACCAAGCGACCGCTACGGTCACAGGTTCGAATCCTGCCTCGGGCATGGATGTGTGTGATGTCCTTAGGTTAGTTAGGTTTAAGTAGTTCTAAGTTCTAGGGGACTGATGACCTCAGAAGTTCAGTCCATAGTGCTCAGAGACATTTGATCCATTTTTTTTAACTATGGTCGCATCAAGGGGGACATAAAAAACAAAGTCATTCCTGGCCAAGAGAGGTCTACTAGTATCAAATATAGGCCTTAAATTGAGTAAGAAACTTCTGCGAATGTACGCTTGGAGCATAGCATTGCATGGTAGTAAAACATGGACTGTGAGAAAACTGGAACAGAAGAGAATCGAAGTATCTGAGACGTAGTGCTACCGCCAAGTGACGTGGTTCTCCGAGAATCGGCGAGGAAACGAATATATGGAAAACACTGACAAGAAGAAGGGCGGGATAACAGGACATTTGCTAAACATCAGGAAATAACTTCCATAGTACTAAAGGAAGCTGTAGAGGGTAAAAACAGTAGGGGTAGACGGAGATTGGAATACATCCACCAAATAATTAAGGACGTAGGTTGCATGTGCTATTCTGAGATGAAGTTATTGGCAGAAGACTGATGAATAAAAAAAAAAGAGTATTAAGTAGGACGAAGAGTTTAATGTTGCGAAGTCAAAATAAATCAGGTGATAGTGACGTAATTAGTTTAGTAAATAAGACACTAAAATTAGTACGCTATTTCTGCTATTTGGGAGGCAGATAAACCGATGATGGTCGAAGTAGTGAGGATAAAAAATGCGCACTGGGAGTAACAAGAAGTGCACTTCTAAAAGTGAGGTCTACGTTAAGAAGTGTTACGAAGTCCTTTCTGAAGCTATTTCTCTGGAGAGTAGTCTATTGGAGTGAAATATGGACGAAAAGGAGTTTCGAGGAGAATGGAAGCTTTCAAAATATTGTCTACAGAATAATGTCGAAGATTATAAAGGTACTTCGAATAACACATCAGGAGGGCTAGAGTTGAAAGAAATTTATGGCGAATCTTTATGTGAAATAAGGCATCTGTTGATAGCAAATCAATGAATTGTCAATTTGGTAATGGTAAGAAGTTTAAAAGCCGTAGAGGGTGAGCAAGGCTTGAATAAAGTAAGAAGATATAAAAGGGATTAGGTCCTGATAGCTACGCAGAGATGAAGAGACTAGCATGGAGAACTGCGTTAGACTAACGACTACAACATTAAGAAGTTCCTAGAAGGGTCAATCAATACGTAATGGTAGGAGCGGGTGTATTAGATGACGATCAGTTTGGCTTTAGGATAAGTTAAGGCACAAGAGCGCAATTCTGACGTACCGGTTGACAGAGAATGCAAGACCACAGAAAAATCAAGACACGTTCATAGGATTTGTTGAACTGGAACAAGCGTTCGATAACGTCAAATCATGCAAGATGTTCGAAATTATGAGAAAAATAGGAGTAAGTTATAGGAAGAGACGAGTGTTAAAAAAATGTACAAGAGTGAAGGAATAATATGAGTGGACGACAAAGAGCGAAGTACTCTGATTAAAAAGGGTGTAAGACACGGATGTATCGGAGAAACAATGACGGACATAAAACAAAGGTTCAAATGTGGGATTAAAATTCAAGGTGAAAGTGTATCACTGATAAGATTCGCTTACGACATTGCTATCTTGAGTGAAAGTAAAGAAGAATTATATGATCTGCCGAATGGAACTAACAGTATAATGAGTACAGAATATGGATTGAGAGTAAATCGAAGAAAGGTGAAAGTAATGAGAAGTAGCAGAAACGAGAACAGCGAGAAACTTCACTTCAAGATTGATGGTTACGAAGTAGATGAAGTTAAGGAATTCCACTACCTGGACTGCAAAATATGGACTAGCACTGGCTAAAAGGTCTTTCCTGCCAAGAGAAGTCTACTAGTATCAAACATAGACCTTAATTTGAGAAAGAAAATTCTGAGAATGTGCGTTTGGAGCACTGCATTGTATGGTAGTGAAACATGGACTGTGGGAAAACCGGAACACAAGAGAATCGTAGCATTTGAGATGTGTTGCCCCGAATGTTGAAAATTAGGTAGACTGAGAAGGTAAGGAATGAGGAGTTACTGCGAAGAATCGAAGAGGAAAGGAATATGTGGACAGCACTGACAAGGAGAAGGGACAGGATAATAGGACATCCGTTAAGACATCAGGGAATGACTTCCATGGTTCTAGAGGGAGCTGAAGAGGGAAAAAACCGTACAGCAAGAAAGAGACTGGATACATCCACCAAATAATTCAGAATATACGTTACAAGTGCTACTCTGAGGGATTCGTGGCGGGCCGCATCAAACCAGTCAGAAGACTAACGACTCAAAGAGGAAAAAAAAGAACAAGAAAAGAGCGTGGAGCACGTGATCACCTGCTGGATCGAAAATACTTTATACGTTTTACTGAAAACTGTTTAGTACACGAAGATTGGAATTTAATACTAAAGTTCAAAAAGTAATTTTCTTTCACAATTAAACTTAACATATCTTTACTTCATATAACTGTTCCTGATGACACCGTGCTACAAGAACTACAGTTTAACAGTTTGATGGCAGCGTGAATGAAATCAAGTTCAAGTTACAAGTTTTTACTGTAACTCACGGAAATGAAGGTTAATACTGATATCAAGTACACGCAGCTCAGGTATCAACTACATAAATAGAAGTATGAGTTAGAAAACGTAACTACGCTATCACAAATTTTGTCGTAATCCAGTTCCAGAAGAATAAACTTGCATTACTGTACAAATTACTGATTTTTGAAAGGCATTATAGCAGACTTTACCGCAGTGAACAAATTTTTAAAATAGCAAAATTAATTACATAACTTCAGTTAGAGAAAATTTTAAAATTTGAGCCTGAATACACAGATACTAAATTACGTAAATCTCAGGGACACGGCGCTCTCAAACAGTATCTAACTATAGGGTCTGATGCAGCTGATTAGAGACTGTGGTAGTTCCAACAAAACAGTAAAGACTGTTTAGAATTAAATTCTGTAACAAACACCAAGTAATAATTATCAATGACTAGCTTACAACATGACAAATTAAACACTGACTAGCTTACAACACGACAAATTCAAACCCAAATTACTTAAGAGCCTGCCCCAAATGATAACACACAGGTACAAGCCCCACTGTTAATTGGCTGCTTCCCGGGTTCTTAACAAAACAGCAGCCATCAAGCTGGCCTTTACAATGCGTTAACAAAAAAGAACATTTGGGTAAGGATATCTGAAACACAGATTTGGTACCACAAGCGACCAAAATTGTTTTTTTATAACGCAACTGGTGTGCTTGCTATTCCTTCGTATCGGATATCTTGTTAATCAGTTCGCACCGCCACCCCCCAGTGCAGTCGGACTTCTTCTTTTGCGCTACATATACTTCCTTCATACAATCAAAAAGAAAGTTTGGACGTGTTGAAAGGTCAAAAAGTAGTAGGACTCCTTAACACAGTAAAAATAAAATTATGTTCTACTACGATTTCAAAAGAACAACTTCAAATATTTACCTAAAGTTGTGAATAAACTGGAATATAAAATAAAAATATCGGCAGTCGACGTTGCCATTTCGATATTGTTCTATCAAGGGAGAAAGTGTCTTCCATATATATCGTACGTTTTGGAGCAAATGTCGGTATATCGATATATCGATAGCTTATCAAAAGTCGACTGTTCCGGCGCCTGTCTCACAGTCCGTATCACTTGCGGCACTTCGCCGGGAGACTCCACGCAGCGCTCGGCGCTATTCTCAAAGCCAAGACCTCTGCAGCACACACGAGCCCCGACAGCTCACTTCATAAGAAATTATCTGATGGGAAAATTTTGAGAGAGCAATCGAATTATTCAAAAACTTAGAAGGCGGATCGAAACAATCGCAAGAGAATTTGATAAAAGCAAACCTGACAGCTCACAATATATGGATTATAGCTAGATAAAGCTCATTAAAACACCATCAAGGTAAAATTAGAGGGATTCGGTCTTACAATGAAGGCTTACAGTTTCTTTCCCACATATCATTCGACCACCAAAGCGCAAGGTGACCGTGGTACACGAAGTGCTCTCCGCCACACACCAGAAGATGCCTTCAGGCGAAATTCTTATTTCTTTGGTCACAAGTCTGTTTCAAAGAATAGAGTCACAAGGTACATATATCAAATAAAAAATAAACTCAGTGAAAAGTTAATAGAATTTTTAGTGAGATAGCACATTTCTGAGGAGAAATAAGTAGTTGAAAGAGAGCGATATTAGCATAGCTTAAAAGGAGAGCCACCTTTACACTATGCCAATACATTTTTGTCTCTCTTCTCCAATTTAAAAGAAGTAATATACATACTTGAAGGAACGAAACAAAGTAATTTGCAGGCAACAGAAATAAGATATTCAAGAGAACCATCAGCATAGACAGTAAAAGAAATACAAAACCAAAGACAGTAAAACATAAGTTAATACTAAACCACTTTCTAAAATCCTGATATCAAAATCGCTGACTTTAAGTTACAAGCTGACAACTTATCTTTGGTAGCTTGTATACAGAGTGAATCAGTAACTATTGCCACTTAGAATAACTCCGAAAGTATGATAGTAGCTGAAAAGTTTATAGCAGAAATGTTGCTTGGGACAACGGGGGCGATAATATGACATTGGTTTTTTATTGATAGGTGGGGTCTCTTCAGAGATGTGAAGGTCAACTTTGTTTTTTTAAATGGGATGCTATAATTTGGTACTTATTTTCTGATAACGGCTATCGAGACGAATGCAGAGATGTGTAACAGTAAGCTCTTTCAAGGTCAACGAAGGTAAAAAAGGTGCCATGAAAGTCTATTTACAGAAGGTGTTGGAAGTGATGACCATTGGTATCAGTGCACTGCTGCAGTCCGCTTATCATGGATTGAGTGGTATTCGTTATCACATCGGCACTTGTCGAAGCACATGCTATGACAATTCTCTCTCGTTTATCGCACAAATAGTAAATATTCGCAGAATCCGGCGTATCCACCTAACGTGCCACTGACATGTAAACACCATTCGACGGTTTCCCAATACAGCACTAATAGGAACGATAAGACTAGTATCGTCGAATCAAGCGAATGTGAATGATGTATTTCTTCGAAGAAAAAGTCGGTATGCTTCTCATTTACGGAGAATGCCAACGAAATTCAGTGATAGATAGAGACTTATGCGCTGAAAGACATCCTCAACGTACTCACCCTACACGTCGTACATTTAAATGTGTGTATGAATAATTGAGAAAAACTGGGTCTCTAAAGCATCGGAAACATATCCGGCAAAGGAAAGTTAGTAACGAGGAAACGGTAGTTCGTAGTCTTGCCACTGTGGTTCGAGATCCTTGTGTTAGTAAGCGTAAAATCGCAAGGGAATCTGGCATGAGCCAGAGTAGTGTTGTTCGTGTTGTGCATCGCCATAAATATCACACTTACCATTTCAGTCTCTGCCAAGAATTAACGGGTATGGATTGTATGCGTCGCACTGAATTCTGCCGATGGGCTCAACTTCAGACTCAGAGGGATGCCACTGTTTATTAGTTTGATTTTATTTACTGACGAGTCTACTTTCACGAACCACGGAAATGTTGCGGCAAGTTGCACAGCAAAAACCTTGGCCGGTGAATGTATGGTGTGGGATTCTGGAGGACAGAATTATAGGCCCCTATTTTATCGAAGGAAATCTTAATGGTAAGAAGTACACCACATTCCTGCAAGAAACAACAGGTCTGTTATGGGAAGAAATACCTTTAGGAACAAGGAACAGAATGTGGTAACAACTCGATGGGTGTCCGGCACATTTTTTGCCGATGGTTAGAAATGAGCTACAGAGTTAATTCCCAAAACGTTGGATTGGACGCCGAGGAGATGTGTTCGTCAGATTTTATGCCTCTGGATTTTTTCTTGTCGGGATTCGTGAAAGACTAGGTTTATAAAGACGTTCCAACTGCACTCGAAGATGCGCGAGAGAGAATTCTCAGAGCATGTGCTTCGATAAGTGCCGGTGTGATATGGAATACCTCTCAATCCATCATAATTGGATTGCAGCACTGCATTTATACCAATGGTCATCACTTCGAACACCTTCTCTAAATTGACGTTCATGCCACCTTTGTGACCTTCGTTGACCTTCAAAGGCCTTACTGCTGCACATCATTGGATTCGTCTCGATAGTCGCTATCAGAAAATAAGTACCAAAGTATAACTTCCAATTTTAAAAAAAAGTTGACCTCCATATCTCTGAAGCGACCCCACCTAACAACAAAAAACCAACGTCATATTACGGCCCCCCTTTTCCCATGCAACATTTGTGCCACAAACGTTTCAGCTACTATCATACTTTCATAGTTGCAATAGTTAGTGACCCACATTTCATGTACTCTGATACTTGCCCTGGGGCATCGCAATGAGGAAACATGTAATTAACGTAACTTCCGTCTCACACTTAGCAACCATGCGTGCAATGCCGACCGTCTGGGGCGCTTTTTAAACTTTCTCAACCCCTTTATTTTAAATTTCGCTATGGTTAGATCCCAATAATACGGTTCTATTGCATCGTGACGAAATTCACTTCTCAGAGACAGCCATTATCCATAAAAAATGATTACAAATTGACTTCTAATTTACAGATTTCTGGGAAACATTTCGAGGATGTGCAAATACATGGCGAGCGTAAATATTCGAAACGAAACTTTGATTACGACGTTAACAATAAAATTTAAATAGTCACTCATTTCCAGAAGCCGATCTTAAGTTACAAGATAGTACCAGTGCGGATGACCGCAAAGATAACATGAAAATTGGGAGCCCATCCAAGAAGGGAGAATAATCTTGCATTAATGCTAAAACAAGCATATGCAAAATAGTAACAGGAAGGATACCACTATTGAATCATACCGAGCAACAGTACGTGCTGCACATTTACTTCATCGAAGTCAAGCGTATCCCACCGAATTTAATAAATTATGTAATTTATGTGATATTTGAAACTCGTTATATAAATTGGGGTTCATTCTGTGTTTAATTATTTGTCCCACTCATTAAAACACACTGTGCATGCGATATATCTGTTTTGCGCACACTTAGTGTACGAGTCATGTACAAATACTTACTCTAGTAATGAAGGAACAAAATTCAGATGTGTCGATCGAAATACGCAACTCATTTCAAAATTACGAGCTAACTGCTAAACGCTGTAACTGTAATCTAGCGGACGCGGATTTTAACTCTTTGCTTGGCACATACAAATATTCTGAAGGAAAAGAGTTAAGTAACTTAAATTACATGTGTATATGGTCATTTGAGCACTTTCACTCCGTTTTTTCAAAATACAGTATGTAGCCTTCATGTATTGTTCCTCACAAATGGCTCCCAGTGCTACAATATAATTATTACGTTATTGTTACTGTAGCTGAAAATTGGTCGCATTTTGATCTGTTTCACGTGAAATGGCTGTTCAGATAAAAAGTCAGACAATTTTCAATGTTTCTGGTACGCATTCACTAGCACATTTGTACACTACCTTACGTGCAAGACTTCCTCTTATCTTTTATAAGCTGTTTCCGTCCACAAGAAAAAACAGCACTACAGAACAAAAAGCAAGTGCTGCACCGGTAACCGATGATCACATAAACTCACACGGTGCCTGCTGAAGATGCAGAGTGTTCAAAATCTTTCCACCAGAGACAACAAAGTACCGCCGTATATGACAGCCTAAATGTTGCTTCTTACAAGCACTGTTATCCATCAAAAGATGAAACGTGAAACATGCTGCGGGAAACAGTGTGCAATTTTTATGTTGCTTGAGAGCAATACTGCCAAATTAAGGGTTAACTTGGTTCTGCACGAGGGTCATTACTCGAAATCATTAACCTGCTTGTACCAAGGTATCAAATTTATATCAGCATCGTTATACTCGCGACTTGAGAAACGGACCATATTTAAAGAGTTTCGAAGTGTTTCTCAGGTGAAGAAACACCAGCGACGATGACACGCGCTCCACTTTGACATGAACAAAGAGAGAAATCTAGTTGAAACATCAACCACGAGAATTGATCTTCACCATTTGAAATGAAAAAACTCTCCCGAACGCTCAGTCTGATAAATAAACAAAACAAGTATCCGTCCTCACAAACTGAAACACAGAGCTATACAAAAGCGTGTTTCAAAGAACATCATGCTTATCGGACCATTAGGGAGAATCCTGAGAACTTATTTACTTAGTTAGTTGCACGTTCCATAGATCAGTTGAAGGACTCTTTAATGGAAATGATGTGGAACGAGGCAGTTTACAGGTTATGTATACACGACTACTGTTGACATTAATGAAGACATCATCATTTTATTCCTACTCATGCAGCGACATTTGAAAACACTTTATTTTATTGGCTACAACTTTTTAGGTAAAAATTTGTCAGTGAAATAAAAGGAGTTGTCCAGAAGAAAGCCGACCCATCGGCTTAGCCGTAGGAATGCGCTGTTTTTTAAGTGGGCTGAGATGGGTAGCCAATAGCTCGTGGAGGCGGTAAAGCTGGATATACTCTGATTCGCACAGAATTACACTTTTTCAATCGTACATGATGGCCCACATCGGCAGTTGCCACAACGAACAGTATTTTTGCTAAAGTTAGCGGGAAACCAACCGGAACGCTTTGACATTACTGAAGAAGCATTGCAAGGTTGTTACTACCATACGGGCCGGCCGTGGTGGTCGAGCGGTTCTAGGCGCTACAGTCTGGAACCGCGCGACCGCTACGGTCGCAGGTTCGAAACCTGCCTCGGGTATGGATGTGTGTGATGTCCTTAGGTTAGTTAGGTTTAAGTAGTTCTAAGTTCTAGGGGACTGATGACCTTAGAAGTTAAGTCCCATAGTGCTCAGAGCCATTTAAACTACCATACGGGACAAAACAAGAGAGTTTCTGTTTCCCTCGCCGGCATTTTTGGAAACGTACACCCACACGATCATACCTACAGGATATGTGACATGGAGTGCGTAAGTGGCTTCCCAACATCTGTACAGCAGATATACAAGTCTAACGGGCAAATCTCTACAAAAACATAAATGGAAGTGCACTTACACAGTCACCTTTCAGACTCCTCTGTAATGATCAAAATATCATATCTTAAATATTACTCTAACAGTTAAGATACACATTGGGGTGACAAAGGTCACGTGATACCACATAATATCGTCTCGGACCTCCTTCTGTCCTGTGTAGTGCAGCAACTCGACTAGGCTAGGACTCTGTAAGTCGTTGGAAGTCCCCTGCAGCAATAGTGAGTTATGCTGTCTCTTCTGCAAGCGTCCATAGTTGGCAAAGTGTTGCTCAATTACACCCCATGAAAGTTGGATGGGATTCATGTCGGGCGATTTGGGTGGCCAAATCATTCGCTCTAATTGTCCAGAATGTGCTTCAAGTCAGTCGCGAACAGTTGTTGCCCGGTGACGTGGCGCATGACCGAGATTAGACTAAATCCAGAAAATAATTAAGGACGCGGGTTACAATTGCTACCCTGGGATGAATAGGTTAACACGGGAGAGGAAATCGTGGCAGGTCGCGTGGTACCAGTCACAAGACTGATAGAAAAAGCATACCTTGGATGGTCACAGCGCTCCCTTTAATTACCTCCTACTTATTGCAATCAGTTTGTTGTAACGCAAAAGCAACTCGGAAAATAACTGACTACATTTGTCAGATCAATTTAAAGACGTGTTTGAAGAAATATTGAGTTTGGTTTGTTTTCCTGCGATTCGTTAAAAGAGTCACTTTCTTTACCTTACATGTTATAATATTATACGACAAACCGTTAACACTCATATAGTAACCTTACGGAGGGCTTAATCTGACAGGATTATTAACAGCAAAGGCACAATTTTAATACAGGTGTTCGCTTTCACCTGTCCAGAGCTCGCATTATAAAGCAGCAACCCAATGTTTTCCTTTTACAGCCGGTATTTAGGACAATTAGACCGGGATTTTACAATTGTGATACACCGTGAATAGGCTGTTATGCTACTGTAACGTAACAGGTAGATGCAGCGGAACATGTTTTTTAAAACACGATATAGAAGAAATGGGGAAGAAAAACAGAACAGGTATTTCGCATTGTCTTCCACAGTAGGCGAGTCACTAGCAGAGAGATTCGCGGTCAAGCTGACCGGTTGCAAAGTTATTGGATTTCCCTGCGCGTAACGTCGCTTTGTCGATTCCCTCGAATCCCATTTGTCGTCTGCAGACTACTGGCTTTCACTGGGAGCCAAGTGGGCAGTGGACTCCACTTACCTAGGCTGCGTGGAGGACATAAAAGCGGTAAATGCAATTACGCACTGTTAGGGAAACGAGGATTTCGTACGCTACACAGTGCTGTAAGGAGCAGCCAAACGAAAACGAGACAGATTTAAGAAGGTAATAAACTCTATATTATTTCAAAAAAAAAGGTATCCCACGGTGAGATAAGACAGTCAAAGTCTTCATGGCAAAATGTTTGCTGGTGCATTCTATAGACAAGCTGACATGTCACATCGCTCATACAAGATTCACTAATCACGTAAGAACTGGAGGTCGTAAACGCCACCAGAGGGCGCTACAGCCGCGAGAGGGCGTTGCCATATAAACACGGGCGGAGAGCACGGAGACAGCCGCCACCACGCCGTAGAAGCTCTGGAAGTAACATGGCTAGCTAACACACCGCGAGATGGATGGAAAGCATTTATGGCGCGACCGTCTGCAGCGGACGAGAAACCTTGTGCTTGTGTCGTGCGAAATATCCCGATAATAAGATGCTGTGTGACACATTATTCGCCACCCTGTATCGCCGATTGTGCTAAACCGACTCGTTCCGTGCGCACAAGTCGGATGCTTGTAGCCAACGAACAACACGGACAGTTGCGGGGAAAGAAAGCGCTCTCGAAAGGGTGCAGCGATTGTCGTCAACAAGTACATAAGATTTATCTGCTCCACTGGTATCCTCCTCATCCTCCGTCTGGTGCACTGCACAGACGAAGGACTGCACCAATTTCATTTCCAACGCGTCCAGGCATTGCGACCGGAAGACTACAACAAGGGCATGTGACCTGCGCGGTGGTTTCTGCAGGATTCCGGTGCAGACTGAAGCTTCCCAACGAGTGTCCTCTTAACCGATGAGGATGAGTTCTCACTCGAGAGTATTACGAACGATCACGATCTGCATACACGGGCAGATGTGAACCTACATGCTACTCTTATTTATGCCTCACACTGTAAATGTACCCTTAATTTGAGGGCTGACGAAGTCGGAGATTGTTTAACTGAGCCGTACATTTTGCCGGACAGACTTGATGGGCGCACGGTATCTCGTATTCCTCAGAGAGGCTCTACCGGACATGCTGAATGATGTTTCATGCCTATCTGTCGCCGCATTCGACTTCGCAAAAACAGACATAAGTTCTGATGGTATAACCGCAATCACTGGTTTTACAATGTTATTTATAATCCGTGTTGATTGCATAAAATGTTTATTCATATGACCGGTTTCTGTTCCTCTAGAACCATCTTCAGATCTGTAAGGATAATGATACTAAATTACTATTTCACGAATGCAAACCTTTTTCATCCAACCCTATCACCATCAAATGTACCAGAACGTACCTGCAATTTCGGTTACAGGAGTAACCCATCCACATACTGCAACCTTCACATGCTGCGTCACATAAAATTAGTTGGCAGAATGCACGTCGTTTATATTTGTGTTTTAATTAATATAAATGACGTGCATTCTGCCAACCAATTTTATGTGACGCAGCATGTGAAGGTTGCCGTATGTGGACGGGTTACTCCTGTAACCGAAATTGCAGGTACGTTCTGGTACATCTGATGGTGATTGGACAGGATGAAAAAGGTTTGCATTCGTGAAATAGTAAATTAGTATCATTATCGTTACAGATCTGAAGATGGTTCTAGGGGAACCGAAACCGGTCATATGAATAAACATTTTATGCAATCAAGACGGATTGTAAGTGGCATTCGACTTTTCAGCATGACGGAGCCTCCGCATATTTCAGCAAGCAAGTGAGGGCACATCTGCAGGCAAACTTTCCCCTTCTCCTGTATTGAGCGTCCGTTTGTGGCATCTGACTAAACAACTGTAACGCCATTTAGTACCCCCCAGCTAGACTTAGCGACCCTTAGATCCTACGTGATTACTGATCCATGTCGTATGGACGATGTCAGTTTGTAAAAGTCTTTTGAAACGCCCTATATAATGAAGCGAAATTATTGGTTTGTACTTACTGTTTCATTGTATACACAAGGTTTATATTATTTAGTATGAGCGGGAGCATTACATTCCTAAAATTGGTCTCAGTGTCCGGGATGGCTTCTTTGTTGCTATGTAACCTATTAAAGATTTTGTGCGGGATTGTTTAAATGACAAGTCGCTGGAACGTTTAGTTGCTTTTATCTGTTTCCTTCTGTTATTTGTCTATTCTTGACAGACATTTTACCACAACAATTCTCAGCTACACATTGTGCAACTTTCATGAGCTAGACAAAGAACGTACCCAACAAAGAGCAACATGTACCATACTCAGTAGCTACTAAACCTACTCTCACGCTGTCTGACCCAACTCTGACGTTGTCTGTAACATATGCTTCACCGTTGTTCTTGCTGAGTACCCAACAAGGTTCTGTGGCAGAGAAAATCATCCACAGTCTTGATATAGGTGCCCGGTATGGTCGTTTGTGTCAGTGAGTTGTACACGAGATTGTCGTACCAAGCCTAGTCGTAAGAGTTTTTCAGGTCCAGGAAAACCGCTGGAGCCGATATGGTGGAGATAAAGCCCTTGCCCAAGTGTACCGTGATCCTAATAACTTGTAGTTCGTCTGACAGGTGAGAAGCAAAACCGAACTGGTCTGGATGAATCGTCCCAGGCACCGCCATAGCCTGGGAATTTCTATGCAGATTAAAAGGTTATAAAACCTTCACCATGGCATTCAGCAGGCTACAGGCCTGTTGTTGGTAGGGACTGTAGGATCCTTTGAGGACTTAGGGATGGCAATCAGTTTTGCCAGCTTCCACTGCACGGGAGAAAACACCAGTAATGAGACAATGGTTGCCAACGGCCTTGCCGCAGTGGTGACATCGGTTCCCGTCAGATCACCGAAGTTAAGCGCTGTCGGGCTGGGCTAGCACTTGGATGGGCGACCATCCGGTCTGCCGAGCGCTGTTGGCAAGCAGGGTGCACTCCGCCCTTGTCAGGTAAACTGAGGAGCTGCTTGATTGAGAAGTAGCGGTTCCGGTGTCGGAAACTGACATATGGCTGGGAGAACGGTGTGCTGACCACACGGCCCTCCACATCCGCATCCAATAACGTCTGTGGTCTGAGGGTGACACGGCGGCCGGTCGGTACCGTTGGGCCTTCCAAGGAGGAGTGAGACAATGGTTCATAATGTTGGAGAATAAGACCAGTGGCTTGTACGGGAGCTGACGGAGGTGTTTGTTTAAGACGCCATCCAAACCAGGGGCCGACAGCACATGCTTCCACTGAAGGACCCGTTGGACTTCTGCCAGGGATGTAATGTGAGGGGCAGTAAGACGTGGTCGGTGTCTGAAAGCGGCAACGGCCGCCAGAATATCATGTTCGTCCTGGAGTTCATCATTTTTAAGATCATGGACGAGCAGTTGATTCTGGGCCTCAAATGCATCAGCCAGAGTATTCACCACATGGATGGTATCATAAGTTAAACCATCTACTATGAGGATAGAATCGTTATTCCTCACTGCACAGCAGCTCAGGGCTGAGATAACATCCCATTCTGATGTAAGTTGGATTAGATAGGTGGACATCTTGTCCTTGCATTGTTCCGCTTTCCGATCGGCGAGAAGGCAGCAGAATTCATGTTCGAGATGCCTCATGCGATACTTTTATCCGAAGAGTCACGAAACTGCTTCCACCGCTGGCAGTAGCGGTTCTTCGGAGTTTTCAGTTTGCGCAATTGGGTAGACAAGACATACAATGGAGTTAAAGCCCTAGATACAATGGCAGTAGGGCCTTCATGCCTTCTGGACTTTTGCAATTAGGTAATCATCAGCACTTGCCAGGTTGGCTAGTATTGTCAGGGAATGTTTTGGCAGGTGGTGCCCCACCTCAGCGATGGAGCTAGTCTGTATGACAGCAAACCATGTTGCATAGACGAAAATCATGTACAGCTCTGAGACACGTTTCTGAGACAAGTAAAGTATCCAATGGTGGTCGTAGAGAAAGATGTTCAGCTTTCATCTGTTTAATTCCATTAGCATTGAAAATATGGAATACAAAATCCCGAGTGGCAGGTCAGTGGGTGGTGGGTGATTTGCCATTATAACAAAATCTGGCTGAGCCGTACAACCAGGGATTTGACATTTGTGATCCTGTTCTCAGACCGACAAATCTTCTGAGCAGTTTCACGAATGATAGCCCTGCTGTGGGGCTGCACAAACAGAGAGGTGACCTGGAGGGTCTCCTGCATGTCATCCTGAAACAAAGCATCTAATTCCCCCACTGGGGAGAAATCCTGAGTGGTCGTTTGACCCTGCAAGCAGGGGTGGGTGTTGCGACACATTGAGAAGGTGCCTCAACGGAGGGTTGGGTCACGGCAACAAGTGGGTGTGAGGAGTTTCCAAAGGCCTGTCTATTTGTTGGGCATTGGTATTTGTCACAGGAGACAGAGAGGACTGAGATGCAGCAACAAAGTTGGTCATAAGGCCAGAGCTGGAGGAGTCCCCTGCATCAGGTGTATATGCATCTACAGTTTGAAGGGCGTCTAGCTTACCTCTTAAGACCGGAAAAGTGGTGCGAACCCATAGAAGCGGTAGTGACCGATTTGTCCTTGGCTTTCTTCTTCGAGGGTGGGAAGATTTCGTAGCTTTCTGTTACACATAACTGTGAGCACTGCCAGGAGGCCAGATGGTGGTGGTCGTGAGATGTGCCCAAGCAGCAGGTACAGACGGATTTTTCTCTGGCCAGGAATTTTCGGTCCTCCAACGCACGTGGGCCAGCGCACTTGAAAGACCGGAAAGGCAGTGAGCTGTTATCACTAGTGTGTTGCAAACGTTGACACCTATGGCAGATGGATGGGCCGTTGTGGGCTTGGTGCACAGGAGGTACCTGGTTGGTAAATGCTTTCGACGTCTTATCTCTAAATAAGGTAGACATCATGGGATGGCATAGTGATTAACTTCCTGGACTCGGGGGTCCCTCTTGTTGTACTGGTGAACCAAAGGGTCTAGGAACTCTAGACAGAGTATTTTACACCTGAAATCTGTTTCTGTAACTTTGGAAGGAATGTCTTTGACGATAGTTCTTTTTTTCTTATGTCGCATGAAGCCTGATGGCTACAGTAATGCGTTGCCCACAACTTCTCAAACCTGAGGACTATGATATAGTCGTCCTTTGTATCAAGCAGGTACTTCACATGGTCTGTCTCGTAAACTGCCAGCAGTTGGCCTGTGATAAGGCGCTGCAGGTCAGTGTTCAGTTTAATACAATTCGTAGGATTGTAAACTACGATAGGAGGGAACTTCCTTTTCTCTGGCGGTGCTGATGAATTCTGAGAAAAGGGGTCTGGAGGGGGACCCATTTCCTGGTCCATGGCACCATAGGTGCTATTTGCCCCAGTAGGGAGGCATCCAAGTCCGAATAACGATCGCTGGGAGGCGCGAGCGGATGACCGTTTAGATTTTCGGCCATGGAGAATGACCGACACTAGCAGAGGCCTCATGAGTCTTGACAGGCCGACGAGCTGTTGTAGACGAGAAAGCACCTGATGATGCGTCCACATAGTGGTCGGTTGTATCAGTGTTTGGTGCCGACATGGCGTGAGAAGTCTATAACCAGGCGGCCATGGGATTCGTCGGAAGACGAGATGGAAGAGCACTCACTCGCGCGAAGCTGCGGACAAGGCTCGCGTGAATCCGTATCACTGTCAGTGGCCAATGTTCGCCTAGCTGTGGATTCTCGTCCTCAGCCCTTTCAATGTTTTTCCTCGGCCCGAAATACGTAGCTGACGCAAAACATAAAATAGCTGCCAGCGTTCAGTGACTGGGTTCCGCTGATTTTTATCCCTTCGATCGCTCTGTCACTGGTTTCTCAAATAACATGACAACTGGAAATTTAGACGGCTGAAGGTGTTTTGATGCAACATTTTATATTCATCCGAGACCCGCAACCATCTGTATAAAGTTGGATTTACAGAGACATAAATGGCAGAGCTGACTGAGAGCCACCTGTAGCACGCGCCATCCGATGGGAGGTTCTTGCGTGAATCATCCTTTCACCTTTACAGCAATAAAAACCAAGTCAAGATATAAATGGCATGAAATGCCACTGTAAATATTCCACATGGTCCATGTAGTGTGAAAGTTCCTTCTGGTGAACTGAACTTGCTTGATGTGCAGGGTGTTTCAAACAGGACGTTACAACTTCGAAAATTCACATAAATTAATTCATAGTACCTGTAGAGGTGATTGTAGTGTCAATTTGTGGGGAAATACATCAAGTTTTGTCTCACATAGTTCGCTAGTGCCGAATCGCATCGTAAGGAGCGCTAGCGGCAGTTCCGTTATTGATGGCTGCCCGAGCGTACTAGCTGTATGTTTTGGTTTGAAGAATGGAAGTCAGCCACAGCAGTCTAGCGTAATTTCAGCTCCAAGTACACTAAAGATCCTCCTAATAGGCCTACAATTTATGATTGGCATAAATGTTTTGTAGAAACAGGGTGGTCGGTAAGACATGGGAAATCACCAGGTCGTTCAAGGACATCTGACGATGTCGTTGAGAGAGTGAAACAAAGTCTTGTCAACAGCGCTACGAAATCGACTCGATGTGCACCTAGCGAACTGCAAATCCCACATACGACTGATTGGCGTATGTTGAGAAACCGTTTGCATTTGAAACCGTAAAGATTGACGATCGTATGAGCAATAAAAAACACTGATAAAACTGTTCACAAGAACTTCCGTGCTGATATGTTAAATCGACTACGTGACGATGAACATTTCGTGGAGGAAATCATCTTTTCTGACAAGACGACTTTTCACTTAAGTGACAATGTTAACACACACAACTGTAGGATATGAGGAAGTGAAAATCCACATCAAACATTTCAACATGTTCGTGATAGCCCTAAACTGAACATTTTTTTTGCATTCAGCAAGAACGACGTGGACTGACCTTTCTTTTCTGTGAGAGAACCATCAACGGGTAGTGTACCTGGATATGTTACAGCAATTTTTGATGCCACAGATCGATGAGGATGATTAAGAACGAAACGCTTACCTCATGCAAGATGTTGCACCACCCCTTTACCTGGCTGACGCCCGGGATTTTCTCAGTGACCGCTTTCCAGTTCAATGGATTAGCCTTAATGAGATAATTTCATGGCTTCCACGTTCCCCAGCCCTGACACCACACAATTTTTTATTGGGATTCATCAAGGATATCGTGATGCACCTCCTCTGTCGGCTTCTCTACCTGAACTAGAGAAAGGATTTACGCCACCACTGACCAAGTTATACCTGCAATGCTACAGTGAGTTTCGGAAGAAACTGACTTCCGATTGGATGTGTGCAGGTTAACCAGCGGAAGCCACATGCAATATCTTCAGTTTAAGGTAAAAATTCATGATATGTTTTCCTACAAAATAACAGTAAATCCAGCTCTATATCTTCTTTCAATAAATGTACATGAATTTTTAAAGTTGTGAGATCCTTTTTGAAAAACTCTGTCTAGTAAAACGGGAAGTGTATTTCTTCGTGAGCCAAATTTGAAAAAAAAATTTCTTGACTTACTCTTCCTCTTCTCAAAAAGAAATAAATAACGAAGGACAAAGCCACAAATACCAACAGATTGACGAATTGACAGTCTGTCGGTAGAGTTCAAAGCCTCCAGCCTTACTTGATTGGCAGACAGAAAAATTAAACATTCACTGTATGTTGCACAAAAATAATAATCGTCCTAAAAGTACTTCATCGCTAACAAAATAATTGTCTTCTAAATCGAAAACACCCGACGAAAATATCGAAATAAATTTGAACTTAGCATTAGACATTCTCGCTGACACTCAAAGTAAATGTTCACCTCCTGAGGTTACACCCTGTTGTAAAATAAAATGAAATGAAATGCACCATAAAATAAAGCCAATATAAGTGTCTTACAGCTGTTTTGTAGGTCCGATCATAGGGAGTGTCACTCAGTACACAAACCGCCTATTCGCAACACACAACCACGACAAGAAAGTTCTGAACACTCTTGAAACAAGGTTGCCAAAGTCTGTTTCGAGTTAGTGCTCTTCTAACAAACGTTACATATCGAAAATTATCAGGCAATGGACCACAGACAAGTAAATAAGGATTTCAGACAGCTCAGTAAATCACGAAATCAGATTAAATGGAAAGAATAGAGAATACAAAAGAAAGAGTAGAACAACTACATTTATACTTCCTCATCACCATATGCTGTTTGCAAAGTTATTCTCAGGAAATATGCAAAGGTGTTGTTATATTTTTGTCCAGACTGTTCCTCTCCATATTCATACCACAAATATTCCAGAAAATCCAATTTATCAGACATTTTAGGGAGAATATTGAGTAACTTTGGTCCCATAATCCACGTCGTAGCATTTTTCTTTGTTCATGGATTGGAGTTCGATTGTGGTATGATGGCGTCTGACTCCGTGACGTAATTCACAGCGACTCTGTATATTAATCGCAGCATGTCCCTTGCAGTGTCCCAAATGATAAGAAATTTGTGGCGCCCAGACCGATATTCGATTGTGTCCTCTTCCGCACACATCTCACAACCACTGGATCGGAGTATATGAACCGAATAAAGTTTGGAGTTTGTTGCAATAGTGCAATTGATAACCTTGTACAACGTTGCGCGCGTGCTCCCAGATAGAACCTTGCAGGCTAGGTTTTGCCACACAGTGTGCCACTTGTGTTGTGGCAGTCTCAATTCCCATTTATTCCGTGTTGGAGATCCGTGAGGTGCGGTAGCAATGTCGCTGATTCTGTAGCCTCTCAGGTCACTACGTAGAAGGTAGCTGGTGTCAAGGTAAAACCGATGCACGAAGTTCAGCACGGAGGGGCTGCTGCTGATTTTGATTGAGGCAACCAGTGATTGTGGCCGGTAGTTACGAAATAACGTTGCTTTTGGACTGCAAGAACATTTTTCAATCGCCGCTTAGGTGGGTTTGATGAAAAGCGCCCCACATTTCGCTTGTAAGTCTATTAACCCCAGTCCACCATCTTCAAGTCTCGGTGTGCAAGTTTGCCTAGTTTGCCTTGAAAATGTGTCCCCTCCACAACATCCAATACATGCCTCTTTAATCAGGCCTGCTATTTTCAGGCATAACTTGAGCCACACACAACCCGTTCCTCTTAATATTCCATCTGGGACGTGTGAGGGGAAGTAACACTGTCTTCATAGGATTCACAATCGCCCCTGCTGCTTTCTCAAACTCGCGGAGAAGAGTGCATAGCCTGTCCACGTCTGCTGGCTGTTCCATGAAAACTCCGAGGTCATCGGCATAAGCCCTGCAAATCAGCTGGTCGTTGCCTATATCGATCACCGTCATTCGGCATTCGACAGGGAGCGTGTGTGCCCTACTGACCAAGTGATAGTGATGTTATCACTTACGCAGCCATTGATAATAACCCTCGAAGTGGCATTCCGAAGCATATTCTCAATTACAGTCGTGAACTTGGTCCCAAATCCCATTCTGTTCATTACCTTCTTCAAATTCTGTCAAACGCGTTTTGGAAATCGATAAGTAAAATCGCTACGTTTCGTATCGTTTCACTTTCAACACATGCGATACAGTCCTGTATGGCACAAAAGTATCGAATATATTTCTATTCCGTACTGCGCACGTTTGGTGTTGGCTGACAATCTTTTACATTACCTGTTTCAGTCTACTGGTGACATACCGCGCCGTTATTTTGTAGCTGCTGTTGGCAAACTGCCAATGTCCGGACACGCGATTGGCTTTGGTATGAGCGTGATGCAATCTTCTTCAAATGCTGGTGGTATTTCTATCCCGCTCTGGATTTCGTTGGGGATTACGGATAAATGTGTCGTTCAGTATATTAAAATATTTAGCATAAAATTCAACAGGGATCCAGTCAAGTCCTGGGGACCTTTCCTTGAAACTCCCTTTGATAGAATCCTCCAAATCGTCTCGTGTACAAACCTCGTAGGTTTGTAATCGGTCAGCCGTATCTCCTCCATATCACGGGTCTTCCGACCGTCGTGTTTCCTCCAGTCTTGTATGTACAGTTTTTCGCGATGCTTGCGTTCCATGTGTAAATTATGTATGGGGAGCCACTCTCCCTGTGCGGCCCCGGCGAGTTGGCTCCTTGTGACTGTATCCTCACGTCTGGAACTCATGTCATTTACGAGTTGAGCTTTAAAAGACCGGAAGTAAATCTGGTTGTCCCGTGACCTGTTGAGCTAGATCTTGTAAACAGCTCCGATAAAACTGCGTTATCGTCCTGCGCCAGTGAATTTCCTGACAACTCTATGTGATCAGTAACATCCAGATGGCAGGATTTGCTATTGAGACCCACCATTCAAGTCTGCTCTTCGCGGAATGCTGCTCGTGGAGTAACTTTTGCCACAAGGTGTTAAAATCTTCAGCTAAATGGGCGTTGTCCAAAACAGTACACATGATATACCAGGTGTTTGTGCGACGAGGCAGTCCATCCTGAGCCAATGTCATTTGGCGGAAGTAACTGCAATGATCCGGAAAGATGGCGAATATGACTTCTGTGCAGTTTATGTATGCCATAAGTGTAGGCGACACTTATATTGTCTACCCGACTATGGTCCAAGTTATAAAAATAGATGTAGTGTGTTTTGTCTGGATTCAGTAAACGCCACGTGTCTGTAAGGTGGAAATTGTCGACTAGAGCACGAAGTATAATTTTGGAACACGTATTATGTTCGAGTACAATGACTTTTCTGGAGACTAGAAATCTACTTTGTAGAGATCAGCATGGGTTTCGAAAAAGACGGTCGTGTGAAACCCAGCTCGCGCTATCCCTCCACGAGACTGAGAGGGCCACAGACATGGGTTCTCGGGTAGATGCCGTGTTTCTTAATTCCGCAAGGCGTTTCATACAATTCCCCACAGTCGTTTAATGAACAAAGTAAGAGCATATGGACTATCAGACCAATTGTGTTATTGGATTGAAGAGTTCCTAGGTAACAGAACGCAGCGTGTCATTCTCAATGGAGAGAAGTCTTCTGAAGTAAGAGGCGATTTCAGATGTGCCGCAGTGGAGTGTCGTAGGACCGTTGCTATTCACAATATATATAATTAACCTTGTGGATAACATCGGAAGTTCACTGAGGGTTTTTGTGGTTGATGCTGTAGTGTGTCGAAAGTTTGTAACAAGGGAAAATTGTACTGAAATGTAGCAGGATCTGCAACGAATTGGCGCATGGTGCAGGGAAAGGCAATTTAATCTCAGTGAAAACAAGTGTAATGTGCTGCGAATACATTGAAAGAAAGATCCTTTATCATTTAGCTACAATATAGCAGGTCAGCAACTGGAAGCAGTTAATTCCATTAATTATCTGGCAATAGGCATTAGGAGTGATTTGAAATGGAATGACAATATAAGATTAATCGTTAGTAAAGTAGATGCCATTGATTGGAAGAATCCTAAGGAAGAGCAATCCGAAAACAAAGGAAGTCGATTACAGTACACTTGTTCGCCCACTGCTTGAATACTGCTCACTGGTGTGTGATCCGTACCAGATACGGTTGACAGAAGAGATGGAGAAGATCCAACGGAGAGCAGCGTGCTTCGTTAAAGGATCATTTAATAATCGCGAGAGCGTTACGAAGATGATACATAAACTCTAGTGGAAGACTCTGCAAGAGAGACGCTCAGTAGCTCGGTACGGGCTTTTGTTGAAGTTTCGAGAACATACCTTCACCGAGGAGTCAAGCAGTATATTGCTCCCTCCTACGTATATCTCGCGAAGAGACCATGAGGATTAAATCAGAGAGATTAGAGCCCACACAGAGGCATACCGACAGTCATTCTTTCCACGAGACTGGAATGGAAGGGAGAACCGATAGAGGTACTCAAAGTACCCACCGCCACACACCGTCAGGTGGTTTGCGGAGTATGGATGTAGATGTAGATGTAGATGTAGAAGTTCAGGAGACCTGTTTGGCCGTGGCATTTTATCCACATAACCGAGCTCTGCATTGATATCACAACAGTGAACCGATGAGAATTAGGTCGTTGATGCGGTGTAAAAGTTGACATAGTTGCCGACCGTAAAAGTGCTTTTTTGCCGCTCTGTCGCTAGAACTGGCGTAAACACTGACAAAAACAATATTGATTCTGTGCAAACAATCCCGTGACCCGCTGGCAAGAGTTCAACATCTTTGACATCAAAACCTGTCCGAATTTAAATAGCAATGATGTCTCCATTCCTGGGTCTGTAGTAACTGATGGAAGGCCATCGACTAAAGCAGAAGTGATATCCAGCGTTCCCCGATGAAGTGTTGCAGACCCTCTGCTGTTCCCAACCTATATAAATAATTTAGGAGCCAATCTGAGCAGCTCTCTTAGATTGTTTCCAAATGTCCTCTCATTTACCGTCTAGTAAAGTCATCATAATATCAAAAACAGATCCAAAACGTCGTAGACAGTACCTCAAAGTGGATGTGACTCTTTAAACAGTGAGGTCATCCAAGCGCATACTGAAAGGTGTCCGTTGCATTTCGATTACACTGTAAATTGTTCTTGTTGTTGTCGTCTTCAGTCCTGAGACTGGTTTGATGCAGCTCTCCATGCTACTCTGTCCTTTGCAAGCTTATTCATCTCCCAGTACTTACTACAACCTACATCCTTCTGAATCTGCTTAGTGTATTCATCTCTTCGTCTCCCTCTACGATTTTTGCCCTCCACGCTGCCCTCCAGTACTAAATTGGTGATACCTTAATGCCTCAGAACATTTCCTACCAACCGATCCCTTCTTTTAGTCAAGTTGTGCCACAAACTCCTCTTTTCCCCAATTCTATTCAATACCTCCTGATTAGTTATGTGATCTACCCATCTAATGTACAGCATTCTTCTGTGGTACCACATTTCGAAAGCTTCTATTCTCCTCTTGTCCAAACTATTTATCGTCCATGTTTCACTTCCATACATGGCTACACTCCATACAAATACTTTCAGAACGACTTGCTGACACTTAAATATATACTCGATGTTAACAAATTTCTCTTCTTCACAAACGCTTTCCTTGCCATTGCCAGTCTACATTTTATATCCTCTCTACTTCGACCATCATCAGTTATTTTGCTCCCCAAATAGCAAAACTCCTTTACTACTGTGTCTCATTTCCTAATATAATTCCCTCAGCAGCACCTGACTTAATTCGACTACATTCCATTATCCTCGTTTTGCTTTTGTTGATGTTCATCTTATATCCTCCTTTCAAGACACTGTCCATTCCGTTCAACTGCTCTTCCAAGTCCTTTGCTGTCTCTGACAGAATTACAATGTCATCGGCGAACCTCAACGTTTTTATTTCTTCTCCATGGACTTTAATACCTACTCCGAATTTTTCCTTTGTTTCCTTTACTGCTTGCTCAATATACAGATTGAATAACATCGGGGACAGGCTACAACCCTGTTTCACTCCCTTCCCAACCCCTGCTTCCCTTTCATGCCCCTCGACTCTTATAACTGCCATCTGGTTTCTGTACAAATTGTAAATAGCCCTTCGCTCCCTGTATTTTACCCCTGCCATCTTTAGAATTTGAAAGAGAGTACTCCAAGCAACATTGTCAAAAGCTTTCTCTAAGTCTACAAATGCTTGAAACGTAGGTTTGCCTTTCCTTAATCTTTTTTCTAAGATAAGTCGTAGGGTCAGTATTGCCTCGCGTGTTCCAACATTTCTGCGGAATCCAAACTGATCTTCGCCGAAGTCGGCTTCTACCAGTTTTTCCATTCGTCTGTAAAAAATTCGCGTTAGTATTTTGCAGCTGTGACTTATTAAACTGATAGTTCGGTAATTTTCACATCATTCAACACCTGCTTTCTTTGGGATTGGAATTATTATATTCTTCTTGAAGTCTGAGGGTATTTCGCCTGTCTCATACATCTTGGTCATCAGATGGTAGAGTTTTGTCAGGACTGGCTCTCCCATGGCCGTCAGTAGTTCCAATGGAATGTTGTCTACTCCCGGGGACTTGTTTCGACTCAGGTCTTTCAGTGCTACATTACATAAGCCTAAAAGCTGCCAACTCAACTAAATAGCTAGGAATTAGAATTACGAACAACTTAACAAAAATGGTTCAAATGGCTCTGAGCACTATGGGACTTAATATCTATGGTCATCATTCCCCTAAAACTTAGAACTACTTAAACCTAACTAACGTAAGGGCATCACACAACACCCAGTCATCACGAGGCAGAGAAAATCCCTGACCCGAACAACTTCAGCTGGAACGATCACATAGATAATGTTGTGTGGAAAGCAAACCAGAGACTACGTTTTATTGGCAGAACACTCAGAAGACACTACAGGTACAGTAAAGAGACTGTCTACACTATGCATGTTCGTCTTGCGCTAGAATATTGCTGTGCTGCATGGGATTCTTACCAAATAGGGTTCTCGGAGGTTATAGAAAAAGTTGGAAGAAAGGCTGCTTGTTTTGTATTACCGCAGCACAGGGGAGAGATCGTCATATAGGATACGCGAGCTGGGATGGATATCATAAAAAGAAAGGGATTTTCGTTGCGGCAAGATCTTTTTATGAAATTTCGATCAACAACTTTCTCCTCCGAACGTGCAATTGCAGGTTACTCATGTAGATGTAGATGAGTACTGGATTTCTAGATGTGAAATTAAATAACGTGACACGCCAAATGTTCACTTAGTTGTGTATTACAGTGTAGCAGATCAGTTACTATGAATTTTACGTTTTTAATTAGGAACACAAAATTGTTTTAGTTTATTGTCGTAGTAGACGGGAACGTATCAAAATACATATTTTTCTTTACAAAAATGACGAACCTGTGAGGCTACTGACCTGCTCATGAAAAATCTGATGATATTCCCAAACGGCCAAATGTCACTGACTTAAGGGCAGCAGCTTCATAAACAACTTTTCTTTCAAATAGAGGAGAGGTTATGTAGTGATTGAATCATATAATGATATAATATGTGATGAGGTCTCTCATGTTTTCTAGTTGATATACTGTTGTAGCATAATGTACAACCAACCGTATGAAATTCGACTATCTCACTTGTGTTTAATCTTGTGTATTCGAAATTGCAACTATATCATTAACGTTAGGGTAATCTCATCTTTAAGGTTGCTCCATCAGATAGATAGCTGCATTTACCATCTCGTTCTTTCAATTTCCAGAAACTAGTTATTTCTCCACAGTAAAATTCGAATCATAATTAAAAGGCAATTTCTTGTTGAAGAATGGCTGAGGAGCCTGATCAACATATAGTAATGAATCCTCCCGAACAGTAAACAAGCCGCACTGCAGAAATCTGGGGATGATTAATTTACTTTAGAAAAAAATACAAGAATAGTTATATGCTTATGGCGTAAGTGTACCTTATTTTAGGATATTCTTTGAATTTTAAATAAATCTCGGTCAGAAGAGGTCCCTGTGCGGCCGTATTTATCGTTCGAAGTCGCAAATCGTCATAATCGCGACTTAATATTGGTGATGTCTGTGACACCACCTGTTCATGAATAGTGAAGCTCTGCTTGTTCGTTTGCTTATTTTAGCTTCTGCATTATTTAGGTGAAGTGGTATTCCTAAGCCAGCTGAACATTTTTCTAAAGTGGTGTAAGGAAATCCTACATTTCGACACTCGGGCTTGTTAGAATGCAACACCATTGGTGGTTAATATGAAGCTAAATCTCGATTCGAGGGCGGATAATTTTCGTGTGTGACATATTTTACACGATGCACTATGCGAGCAAAGGTGTAATTGAGAACATTCAACTTTCAATATTCACGACAGTGAAATAATTTTGCCGCATTGGTACTGAATGTGTTTCACATGTCACGCTGGCGTAAGTGCTTGTAAGAGGTGACATAATATCAGTAGAATTCGCTGACGGAAATCGGTAAAATGAGCTTCGCCCAAACGCAAAAAGTAACTAGACATTTCAGCGGTATACGACTGAACAAGCTAGACAGACAGAATCCGTTATCTTCTAAGCGACTTAGATTACGAACGCTGCAATCTGTCAGTCCACCCCGGTAAGCTGTACCGAATACACAGCTATACAATCTCAGTGTAAACACGAACGTTCGTCCGTTTGGTTTCTATAAGAATCTGTAGGTATCATCGCAGTAAATTTTATGGGAGCCTTTGCTATGGTCTGAACATAAAGAAACGCAACGGACACTGAAGGCAACAAACTTTTTTCGCGTCCTGCCGAACATTTTTCACTATATAAATTGTAAAAAAGTGAGTGAGTACGAAGCAGTGTTGTCTCAATGCACACGAAATACAAGTTATTTTTCAGCTAATGTGATTAACAAGTGATTTTTCAGTTTTTTGTGATTTTAAGTCTGTCTTTTATGCTAAGTGATGTTTCAGCCTTTTTTGCTACGTTATTTTTAAGTTTTTTTTTGCTAGAACTTTCTCTTTTGTTAAGTGATTTTTCAGTCTTTTTTGCTAGAATCTTGTCTTTTATGTTAAGTGATTTTTTTAGTATTTTTACTAGAACTTTGTACATCAGCCAACGACGTCTACTGATCTGTTTCTTTTCATACTATGGCGATCAAATGAAGCTTCCTGCCTTAGGCAAAGTAAGTGGGTCATGTCATTTACTTCATTTATTACTCAACATAAACTGGTCAAAAATAATTGAACACAAGGCATCTAAGCTCAAAGTATTTATTTCTTAATTTCTTATTTACAGGAATTATCTCTTTATCGATGGGAGGGGATAACCAGTTCCGGCATTCGCCTTACAACCAAGGAAAACCTCCCGAAAACCCTGGTCGGAACTGAGGGACCACTATGAGCTGTCATGCAGAGGCGGCGTCCTCGAGGTCAGTGGTGCGTGGCAGACGCGTAGAGTGGGTTGGGTAGGTAGAGTCGCTGCTCCGTTGTGTGGCCGACACGTAGCGTAGAGTAGCTGGTGCGAAGCACAGTCACGGCGAAGTAGTCACGGATGCGTAGAGTCGCACATGCGAAGCAGATTCACGGATGAGTAGAGTCCCAGATGAGTAGAGTCGCAGATGCGAGGCAGAGTCACGGATGCGTAGAGTCGCAGATGCGTGGCAGCCACTCGTCCACGCCGGACGTCCGACTAGACGCTGCGCGTCCGCTCGCAGACGCCGTACGCCCACTCGTCTGCGGCCTCGACTTCCCGAAGCTCTGAACCTGCAACATGACCTGCGCACGGCCTGAAAAGGCCGGCAACAAAACCTTAAAAGGTCGGCAGGCCTCAGCAGGATACAGGGCCCGTCAGGCCGACGCGTGGCGCGGCCTGTCCTAGGAGGACCAACGACGGGCCAAGCCAGAGCTTAACTCGGCCGAGGCAAATCGCAAACTCGTGGACGCATAGCGTAGTTGAGGGCGCGTAGCGTGGTGTAGTCTCCTGGACGTGCAGCATTGACTCGTGGATGCAGAGCGTAGACTCGTGGATGCGGAGCGTAGACTCGTAGATGCGGAGCGTAGACTCGTAGATGCGGAGCGTAGACTCGTAGATGCGGAGCGTAGACTCGTAGATGGCGAAGCGTACACTCGTGGATGCGGAGCGTAGACTCGTGGGTGGAGAGCGTAGACTCGTGGGTGAAGAGCGTAGTCTCGTGGATTCGGATCGTAGATTCGTGGATCCGGAGCGTAGACTCGTGGATGCGGAGCGTAAACTTGCAGATGCGAAGCGTACACTCGGGGTCGCGCAGTGTACAGTCCCAGCCGAGTTGACTGGCAGATTGAAGAGTACGTAGCTTTTCCAGATGCGTAATCCTAGACACACAAAGTCACAGACATGTAGCACCAAATGCGAAGGAGTCACTGACGTGCAGGTCTAGACGCGGAAGAGAGATGCGTAGCCACAGGCGGCGTGTAGTCCCGCTGGCGTGTAGAGTCGCAGAGAAGAGTCGCAGATGAGAAGAGCCACAGAGGCGAAGAGTCGCAGACACGTATTTGCCGATGCACCTGTGGAGAGACGTACTTACCTATACTTACGTGAGAAGTTCTCGCCGTGAAAGCTGCCGTTGCCCCGTGTTGTCCTCTCCAGCTGCTGAAGTCGTCTGGATTTCAGGGGCGGCGTCTCTCCTTATATAGCCACTGCGGCTTTGTTGAGCAGCATTTCCGAGGAAACCGTCCGTGTACGGTATTGTTGTCCTGGTTCTAACTAACATTATAGTAATCGGCAATACGGTTTGCGTGTTCCCTTGCCACAATTTTTGTTAAGAGAGGCTCTACCCTAACATTTCTGAGAACGTCGCATTTAGCGGTTTGGACGATTTTATGATTTGTAACCGCTAAGCAATTACAGAAACAAATTTTCGAATCTTGATTCTCATGATGATTTTACGACAGCTACTGCCCTTTTCGCCACTAAAACAGCAGCTTCTAATCAACGCTCTTCTAAAAATCCTTATCATTTAAATCTATTGCTAGAAACCGAAAGCAACGTAAATTGGCTAGTAATATTTGTGCATCGGAATGTCCCAGTCGTTACTTAGAATGTTCATCCCTCATCCATTCGTTTATATTCTGAAACTGTAGTGCAGTGAACATATGTGGGTCAATATCACTTTCCACAGCAATCACACAGTCAACACATTCCCGGTTTCCTATCAGTCCGGTGGAAATATTTGTAGAACTTCCTGTGTGTAACATGATAATGGCCTACTGAGGACGACGTCCAACGTTCTACCACCGAAATGACTTCGTCGGGGTCATTTACAGGGAGTGTAATGCGGTACGATGAACATACAATAACGCCAGAACTCCAAGGAAACGATTTGACAAAGTTCCTGGGCAGATAGTGGATAAATTTGGTGTTTTATGTAACTTTGACGAAGGCAGGTGGTTAGGGATTTGTGGCTCTATAGGAACACTACAAAAAGGCAAGGGCCATCGTATTTATTTTGCGTCTTTCCAAAGTGAGTGAATAACGCGTGAAGTAGCTAATGGCGGTAAAGGTGTTGGATGTTTACACCTCATTGACGAAAGCGGGCGTTGGCCCCCTGTAAGGCGAAACTCGTAGCAGTCTGAGAATGAACCGCCAGACGATAACACTTCTCGGGATGGCACAAGCGTTTTGGATTAACGAATCACGGAATTTGATAGATCACACTGATGACTCAGTCAAATACTACGTCTTCCATGCAGATACCTGGTAAATAAATGAGGCAGAGGCAGAGCAGTTGGTTGCAGTTGGTTGAAAGACAAATGCTGAGTAGTGAAAGACACTGGAGAGGAGAGGGGGTGGAAAGCAGGGGTGGATTCTGTGAAAAACACTAAAATTTCTATTTCTAGTTCTTGTGTTGCTCTGTCAAAGTAGCGTGGAAGATGTGGAAAATGTCAGTAATACTTAACGTTTCACAGCGATTACGTACAGAGCCAGAGAAAAGCAGCGACTGGCTCAAGAGCGAAGGTTCCACTCTCAGTTCGCCCCTGGTAGGAGGCGCTCATGCACGTCGACTGTTCGAGAAGCTGCAATAACCTGCCTGTGTGATTTCGCAGGTACATATTCAGTACTAGAATTAACATATTCACTAAAAGTTTAAAGGGGGGGGGGGAGTAAAAACAAACGTACCATTAAAGTTATATGCCTTATAAAGAGCACGCAGGCTCAGGCAGACATAGCAAGGTCTTTACAATATGTGCAAAAACGTCTGAGAAGCCCATGCGCGTGAATACGAAATTGTAACAAGTATAGGTGTCGTAGCAAACGCACATCGAGGAAATATTATCAGTGCATAAGTGGCCCAATACTTTACGTATTACGTCGACCCCTGACATAAAGGTGTACTATAAAAGGACACACTGTGACGGACAAACTGTAAGCATTGAAAGACAAATGCTGATTGGTGAAAGACACTGGACAGGAGAGGGGGTGGAAAGCAGGGATGGATTCTTACTTGTGAAGCATGATGCTAAGGGAAGGGGTCGTACTGTTAAACCATACTGCATGAACAAATATAGCTGAAGGGGGGAGTGTTCTAAAATAGCCTGTAAAATAATGAATAAACGAAGCGAAGCTACACTAAGCAGTGCACATGTGCCTAGAAATTACCATGCTACAGGTAGAATAAAGGACCTAAAAATAAAGAAGGGAGGGATGGGTATAAATTGATTCATTAATAAAATGTGAAACAGCAACGACGGGGTGTACGCTGTAAAATAACAAATTAAGACTGAGCATAGAATTTTGAGGAAAGCAAAAATCACGCGGAGGCCAGCAACGAGCTGCGAACTTAGCTGCTCGCCTAGAAGCAGAGGCATAATGCCTTCCAGGAAATGTCAGCTTGTAAGTTGAAGCTGATATCTTAAAATGTAGCTCTCGTTTTTTTCCAAGTGTTTGAAAATTTCGAGCTGAACCCATAAATCTAATCTACGCTCTCTTACTTCTTTGTGTAACGTTACGGTTTTGTCTAAACCCTCCTTACTTCTTTAATGGGACGCCTTTCTAACCCCTTTTCTCTCTCTCCCTTTCAATTTTTGAGATAATAGGATGATTCTGGTCATAAATATGTAGTTGACACGCTGCGCACTGCAACTGCACACAAGACGTGCAAGAGCGCCACTACCAGAGGCGTCCTAAAGCCTGTGCCGCTACTCTTCAGCCAGTCGGCGCATGTCACTCACGAGCTCTGTCAGATCCGACGTCATGTTTTATATTTAAATGCCATATTCGTACAATTTTTGCAAGTGGCATACTACACTTTATTGGCCGCATTGTCACATGTGTGGCATTTTAAAAAGTTTTAAGACAAAGATCTATAGTAGAGAGCTACTACATTGAAAACATCTACTTTAACAGGTGATTAAAGATGACACGCACCTTTACTAGACAGTCAACGACTCCCACATCAGATACAAATAATCCACTACTGGCCATTAAAATTGCTACACCACAAAGATGACGTGCTACGGACGCGAAATTTCACCGACAGGAAGAAGATGCTGTGATATGCAAATGATTAGCTATTCAGAGTATTCAAACAAGGTTCGCGCCGCTGGCGACATCTACAACGTGCTGACATGAGGAAAGTTTCCAACCGATTTCTCATACACAAATAGCAGTTGACCGGCGTTGCCTGGTGAAACGTTGTTGTAATGCCTAGTGTAAGGAGGAGAAATCCGTACCATCACGTTTCCGACTTTCATAGAGGTCGGATTCTAGCCTACCGCGATTGCTGTTTACCGTATCGCGACATCGCTGCTCGCGTTGGTCGAGATCCAATGACTGCTAGCAGAATATGGAACCGGTGGGTTCAGGAGGGTAATACGGAACGCCGTGCTGGATCCCAACGGCCTCGTATCACTAGCAGTCGAGATGACAGGCATCTTATCCGCATGGCTGTACCGGATCGTGCAGCCACGTATCGATCCCTGAGTCAACACATGGGGACGTTTACAAAACAACAACCATCTTCACGAGCAGTTCGACGACTTTTGCAGCAGCATGGACTATCAGCTCGGAGACCATGGCTGCAATGGTGTACTCAACGACGAACCTGGGTGCACGAATGAATCCAGGTTCTGTTTACAGCATGATGATGGTCACATCCGTGTTTGGCGATATCGTGGTTAACGCACATTGGAAGCGTGTATTCGTCATCGCCATACTGCCCTATCACTAGGCGTCATGGTTAAACGTCTCGGTCACCTCTTGTTCGCATTGACGGAACTTTGAACCGTGGACGTTACATTTCAGATGTGTTACGACCCGTGGCTCTACCCTTCATTCGATCCCTGCGAAACCGTACATATCAGCTGGATAATGCACCACAGCATTTTGCAGGTCCTGTACGAGCCTTCGTGGGTACAGAAAACGTTCGACTGCTGCCCTGGCCAGCACATTCTCCAGATCTCTCACCAACTGAAAAGTCTGGTCAATGGTGGCTGAGCAACTGGCTCATCACAATATGCCAGTCACTACTCTTGATGAACTGTGATATCGTGTTGAAGCTGCGTGGACAGCTGTACCTGTACACGTCATCCAAGCTCTGTTTGACTCAATGCCCAGGCGCATCAAGGCCGTTGTTACGGCCAGAGGTGGTTGTTCTGGGTACTGATTTCTCAGGATCTATGCACGCAAAGTGCGTGAAAATGTTATCACATGTCAGTTCTAGTACAAAATATTTGTCGAATGAATGCCCGTTTATCATCTGCATTTCTTCTTGGTGTAGCAATTTTAATGGCCAGTAGTGTACGTGAAACTGCGTGAGTAAAATCATTCGTAAACATTTCCTGTGATTTTGTTTATTGTAATGATACCATCTCTGTTCCACAAACAATTCATTTGTTAATGGGTACCACAACTTCGGCCGTCCGCGGTGGTCTCGCGGTTCTAGGCGCTCAGTCCGGAACCGCGCGACTGCTACGGTCGCAGGTTCGAATCCTGCCTCGGGCATGGATGTGTGTGGTGTCCTTAGGTTAGTTAGGTTTAAGTAGTTCTAAGTTCTAGGGGACTGATGACCATAGATGTTAAGTCCCATAGTGCTCAGAGCCATTTGAACCATTTGAACCACACCTTCTGAAGAAGACATTTTTAAATCTATCAAGACCATGGTCAAGGTTTAATAAACATGTATTTTGGAATTGGTTGACGGTTATTTTCAGTCCACTGAAGCATCCAAAGATGTTTGCATTAAGACATGGTTCAAATGGCTCTGAGCACTATGGGACTTAACATATGTGGTCATCAGTACCCTAGAACTTAGAACTACTTAAACCTAACTAACCTAAGGACATCACACACATCCATGCCCGAGGCAGGATTCGAACCTGAGACCGTAGCAGCATACACGGTAGCCAAACTGAAACTCTCCGAGAAGTTTCAATGTAAACATCCGTCTCAACGTTACGCAGTGGCTTCTTAAAGTGCTGATGAGGACTTTCTTATGTTGTTCAGTTCACATACACGGACGGGCTGAACTAGAACTCGTCTGAAGAAATGAAAAATTGAGGTTCTAGATGTCCCGACACCTCTTTAATCAGGGTTATTCACACTCTAGTACACATGGGTCTGCAAACAAACCGTTTTCGAGATAACTAAGAACGTGTGGTTGTGAGCTGGCACTGGCTCCATTACCAAACACTGTTACTCGCACTTTGTACGAAGGCATTTGACATGTGAAGTCAACATCTAATTGGGCGTAACGTTTGCGTAACGCCACATACTTGCACGCCTAGATATTTAACCGACGTGGTTACATCAACCAGCATACCACTACTACTGTGTTTGAACATAACAGGATTTTTTCCTTAGTCATCTCTATCGACATCTACATGACTTCTCTGCAGTTCACACTAAAGTGCCTGTCACAGGGTTCTTTGAACCACCTTCAGACAGTTTCTCTACCGTTCCATTCTATAACAGTGCGTGCGAAAGCTGAACACTTACATCTTTCTGTGCGTGCTCTGATTTCTCTTATTTTATTATGATAATCATTTCCCCCTATGTAGGAGGGAGACAATAAAACACTTTTGCATTCAGAAAAGAAAGATGGTTATCCAAATTACATGAAACCATACCCCATTTATATTATTCGGTTCGAGATTTCCGCTGAGAATCATTGACTGGTTTGTCTTCATAGAACGGCATTGGTGTGATTGGTGTGGAGGCGTGGCCAGTGAGAGAGGGGCGTGCATGGGCAAGGAGAACAACTGGCTCTGCATGCGCAGGAAGAGTTGGAAGACAACGGCTACTGGCAGCATAGGAGCCTGCGTGTGCGAAGGGAGGCATATGCTTCTGACTTTCGATAGTTCGGAGGACGAAACGGCACACCATAGTAATCGTCTTGTGTAGAAGGATCGTATGTCGCTTTTGGAACATTTGAAACTTTTGGTCATTGAAAACGTGGGGCTGGTTTTGGTTTCACCCGATGAATTGATCTTGGTCTGGAATTTCGTAGAAGTGTGTAGTGATGGTGATCTTCTAAGAGGGGGAGAAATATGGACAGCGACGGTAACGAATAAGTTGATTTGGTTCGGTGAAAATAAGGCACGACCTGTAACTTGCCGTATTCGTCGAGAAGGACCTGTTGTTCTGGTATTAAGGCCTGAGAAGCGTGGTACGAGTAATACAGAGGCACGACCGGTCCGAGGAGTGGGTAGAAGTTAAGCAATTTTAAGTAAGGTTAATCTGTACTTGGTGCTTTGACAAGAGGTTGTCTTTTCTGTTATTGTAACATCTCACTGTGTACCATTATGTAGCACACTGTAATTCCTCTTGTTAGAGGACTGTGTGTATTGCCACAGTGTAGTAATTGCCGGATATAGTGAAGAGCTCTCAGGTTAATATATTGGTAACTGTTCCTGGAAAAGTAAATTTTATAAACTGCATTTCCCTTGGATAACTAACTGTAAATGATCGCGTGAGAACTTAAGCCGTTCATTTTCTGTGTGATCTTTGGTTGAATTATTGTTATCAAGTGCTCTCGTACCTGCTTTTGGCAGACTGATTTAACTCCTGGAAATTTGTCGGCAAGTATCCTGGAATCGTTAGTTTACAGATTCTTGTAAACAACCGTCCTAAGCTATTGTCTGATTATTTTTTTAAATTTATAACTTACTGGAATGAAATAAAACTTTGTTCAATGGACGTAGTTCCAAAAAAATGTTTCAATATTGAAACTTCCGGGCAGATTAAAACTATGTGCCGGGCCGCGACTCGAACTTGGAACCTTTGGCTTTTGCAGGCAAGTCGTTAGAGCACCGGCGAAAGGCAAAGGTCCCGAGTTCGAATCTCGGTCCGGCACAAAGTTTTAATCTGCCAGGAAGTTTCGTATCAGCGCACACTCCGCTGCAGAATGAATATTTCATTCTGTTGTCATATTGTTTAATTTTTTAGGGGGGGGAGGGGGGGTATTGTCTTTGCATAAGCTGTTGCAACTGAATGTTAGAAAACAAAAGGATTTCAGTGTAAGATGGAACCTATTAGCAACTGCTCTTTGGATCATAAACGGAAGAGGAAACTAGCACTTGCCACTAGCCAACGAAATGAAATGGTAGGGCACTGTGTTGACTTTGCAGCCAATGTGTTAAAAAGTTTTTGGGCTAATGAAAATTAATAAACTTGTGTAATGAGAAGTGTTTGACTTCTAGTGTACAACCGGACCGCTCCACTTCCCCACCAAATCCGTATCTCTGCGTTTCAGTCTCACCTCAACGAAAAACGCCTTTGCTCTAAAGCATGCAGCCCCAACTCGCTTATTATATCCGTGACGCTCTCTTTCCAATTTCGCGACAATACAAAATACTAGCTGCCCTTCTCTCCTCCGTCAGTCATATCTGATAAGGACCCCACACAGCACACATTAATCTAGCAGAGGTCCACCACGTGTAGTACAGGCAGTCTCTTCAGTATATCTGTTGCCTCTTCCAAGGGTTCTGCCGGTAAAACATCGGTTTGCCTTCCCCACAACACTATCTACGTGATCGTTCAGACTTTAGTTGTTCGTAATTGTAATTGCAAGTTATTTAGTCGAAGTGGCATTCTTTAAATTTATGAGATTTATTGTGTAACCGAAGCTTAACGGATTTCATTTTGTACTCATGTAAATGACCTCATACTTTTCCTTATTAAGAGACGCCACATTTTACATAGTTGAGATCTGTATTATTTTATGTTTTTCTACATTTAGAGATAGCTGACACTGATTACATCAAACACAAATTACGTTCAAGTCATCCTGTAACCCCATAGAGCCACTCACCGCATGCGGCAGGGTGACGTATTGCAGCATAACCACAAGTACCAACGATCAGAGAGCAGTTGCCAAAGGAGATGGTGAAGAAATGGAATCCCTGTCACAAGAACTGTGTACCAACCTTGTCGCTAGAATGGGAGCACGTTGCAGAATGAGCACTGCATCCCCAGTGAACGTGGTCGTATACCCTTGTGGTGCAGCACGACAGCAATTTTGCTCTCACGTTGGAACCACTACTACCATTCAAAACCATTCGACGAATCTGGAACGTGATCCGAAGTATCAAAGGGTAAGTATGCTTCCTCAACCCTCCTTTTTTCCGCCCTCCTGCGGCGTGATCACGTGGAAGTGCAATATTAACATGTGCTTCAATAAAATGGCAAGGAGTCCTCCGAACACCCCCGTCTACCCCACAGTTCAGCAGCACCCTCCGTGAGACCCACGCAACTGTCAGCATTTTCAGAAATTTCGACGGCAGTTCGACATGGCGGCTGCACCAAAGCCTGATGGTTAGGCAACCCCTTCTACGCATCTGTGATGAGGTTTGCTGCCTGCAGCGTGGCAGCTGCTTCAGCGCCTGACAGTCACGCAACAGCTCCTACACGCTGTTGGTGCGGTTTGGCTACCGTCAGGCGCCAGAACTGCCGCCAGTCATATTGGTGTTGAAATTCCTGACCGGTTCTTTTTACTGTGCCCAACAAAGTTGTGTGAGTGTCACAGAGCGTGTTGACTGTTGGTATGCCCTAGGTCTGGTGGCGGACCGCTAGAGGCTGATCCACCTTGGCGTCAGTGGAAGGACGTGGGGGCTCGCCCATAGGTGCTTAATGGGAGCGCATGGCTAGTGGAGCGGCGCCCACGATTCAGAGTTCCATGATGGGTCCTACTCCTCTATCTCCTCTCCGTGCCATGCCATGCAGGCGGGCACCAGTGCATCGTCTATTTCGTCCTCGGAAGATGGTGCTGTGTAGTTTCGGATGTCTTATGTCCATTAAATCGGCGTTCTCACGGTGATGGGGAGGGGGACTGGCGCAGGCACACCAGTAGACGTCGCCGTGTTCATCTCGTCCTTCGGCGGTGGCGGTTCGAGGGCGTCGTTTGGATCGATGGTGGCCACGTATTCAACCTGTAACGTCTGCTCTTGCCCGGAAACGGTTCGGCTCCTTCTCTTGCGACGTTTCGGACAACGTTGTTTCCTTTTGTGATCTTCCGTGTCCGAAGACGACAGGGTGCCGCGTCACCCTGACAACAAGGCAGTCGTAGGGACGATAAGAGAATTGGTGGCCATCTTGTTGCCGATGGTTTGCCAGCGGCCGGCAGCATCGGCATCGTCGAAGCGAGCTCGACAACCGGCCGAGGCGGCGAGCTGTCCAAGGCGCACACCATTGGGTCATGATCTGGCTCAGCTGTAGCATCTGGGTTTCTTCGTGAGGCGTCATGAGAAGCGAGAGCAGGTACCGGTAGCACCGTAGTTTACAACACGGGTGGTCCGTCGGCAGCTGGAAGTTGTGCAATGCGCTGTTGTAGGTACTCGGTCTTGGGTGGCTTCCTTGCCGCACCAGAAACAAGTCGGAGGCTGGCCGTCGTGCATAATTATTGCACGATATCCGCCAGTTTGTTGATAGGAACGTACGTGGCTTCGAAGATCAATGGTGAGCTGTCAGGTGCAATATGGCCGTGGACTCTACCGTATGGTTAGAGTGCCATGCCGGCTTCCTCTACAGGAAATTCAAATGGCAGTTCGAAAACGCGTATCGAATGCTTGGCTAAGCCTGCGTGGTCGCTCTGACATTGCTGTCAGCATGAGAGAAACGGAGGCCCTGTTTAGTCTCGCGTTGGATGCGTTCGCACGCCGTGTCATTAATGAATTTAACGTAGACCGTGCTGTTCACGATGGACAAGTGTATTCCTATGGTATCGGCAGCTGGGGTCTTCACTTCCTCTCGCAGAAAACGCTCCACCTCGAGTGCTTTGGATAGGACGCACTCGTTGCAGAAAATAAATCGGAGAGTAGATTTAGTTTCCACGTTTAGCAGACGGACTCTGTACCATTAGACTATCGAAGCACGAGTCACGACCAGACCCAGCTTTCCATATGTTGTCAACCATTTGTCTACAATCTGCACTGGTACACTCATTATGTATATTCCCGTACAGGGGAGACATTTTAGTTGAAAATCACTTGCCCGATGTCGGGGGATGAATACGATACTGCAGTGCAATGTCTCCTCGGACATTCAACCACACGTGAGCACTTACGGGCTCCTTTTTGTTTTATTGAAGTCGGTGTTGTATTACTTATTACTCATGTATTTTTAGGACCACAGCAGTATGCTGCGTATATATTATTGTTGACCCTCGCAAATAACGCGATGTACCAGTTTTTATCTTAAAATTTTTAAAAAGTTTTTAACTTTTCGTTGTATCTGAAGAATGGTACTGGGTGCCTGAAAACGATTAAGGAAATAAAATTTCTTTTATGCAACTGGCTAATGAGCATTGCGATTTAATTTCATTCATTTTACTGATATGTGACCGCAGGTGAGGCTAACAGCTAGAGTACAATGTTTACACAATCCTCAAAGAGTTTTTAATCCGTACGTACTTCCATACTAATATTATTAAATGCGAAAGTAACTGTGTCTGTTACGCTTTCACGACTAAATAACCAAACCGATTTCGTTGTAGTTTGGACTGAGATAGCTTGAAGCATGGCTAAAAACCTTGTAACTACTTTAGAAGCTAAAAAAATGAATCGACCTTTAGAAGAGTGAAGTAAGGAATGGAAATCAAATTTTTTACATCTGTGAACATGAACCGTGTTAAAATATTAATAAATTTGTTGCGTAATGGACACATTGTATAATATACAGATGCCTAAGCCTCTCCACATGGCCCGCTCGGCTATGTTGTACTTACCCTAACAGGCTGACACGTGAGAGCAGCTGACGTCGTTGCTCAAATGGTTCAAATGGCTCTGAGCTCTACGGGACTCAACATCTGAGGTCATCAGTCCCCTAGAACATTCAACTACCAGGCGTGTTTTTTAAGTAAGTACCGTTTTGAAATTAAAAAAAGACATGCTAAGATATCTCAATAATTTTATTTTTACTTGAAAGCCTGCACGTTAATATACTTTTCTACATAATTTCCGTCAATATTAAGGCACTTGTCATAACTTTGTACCAGTTTTTTAATACCCTCCTCATAGAAGTCTGCCGCCTGACTTGTTAACCACTGCATCACCACTGTTTTGACTTCGTCATCGTCTTGAAGACGCTGACCGCCCAGGTGTTTCTTCAAGTACAGGAACAGATGGTAGTCACTGGGCGCAAGATCGGGGCTGAACGGAGGATGATCTAGAGTTTCCCATCGAAAAGATATGATGAAATCTTTGGTCTGATTTGCCACATGCGGATGGGCATTGTCTTGCAGAAAACCGATGCTCTTGCTCAACATCCATGGAGAGTTGCTTTGATTCTGGTGTTACCTATGCCATCCATGTTTCATAGCCCGTAACAATATGGCTTAAGAAATCATCACCGTCGTCGTAGTATAGCTCAAGGAAAGGCAATGCACTGTCTAAACGTTTGGTTTTGTGCACATCCGTCATCCTTTTTAGTACCCAACGTGGCACAATTTTCGGTAATTCAAGTTCTCGGTCACAATGCCATACAAAACACTACAAGAAGCATTAGGAAAGTCATTCCGCAAGGAGTAAATCGTAAAGCGTTTGTTTTCTCTCACGTTATAGTCCACTTCCTGCACCAAACATTCATTGACGACCGAAAGACGCCCACTCCGTTGTTCATCATGCACACTTGTGCGGCTATCTTTAAATGCTCTCACCCACTTTCTTACCATTCCATCACACATAATGTTTTCTACGTAAACTGCACAGATCTCACGATGAATATCGATCGCTTTTAGGCCTTTAGCACTAAGAAATCTTGCAACATCCCGTAGTTCACAGTCGGCGGGACTCAGGATTATCGGAGGCATCTTAAACACTCAGTACACAACGTAAACAAGGAAGAATCAGACTCTAATGGCGTCAGTGCGTAGATTAATGTACAGACTTTCATGTAAAAATAAAATTATTGAGATATCCTAGCACGTTTTTTTTTCAAAACGGTACTTACTTAAAAAACACGCCTCGTACTTAAACCTAACTAACTTAAGAACATCACACACATCCATTCCTAAGGCAGGATTCGAACCTGCGACCGTAGCAGTAGCGCGGTTCCGAACTGAAGCGCCTAGAACCGCTCGGCCACCACGGCCGGCTGACGTTGTCGCACGTGCAATAGCTTACTTACGATGACTCCTCATAACAAAACAAATGATATAATAGCGCAGCAGCGATGAAGAACTAGTATTCCATACATGTCATAGAACTATCCAGCAACTTACCGTATAGCTGTCCCATGTAGTATTACTGTCATTTTATACAGTTATTACACTTGTAAGCGTAGGCTTCCGCGGCCCTTGTAACTGTCAATAAAATTCTTCTGGTTTTGAGTTTTATTTGACAATCCGACCTCAAACCCAGAAGAAGCTAGTACACTTGTTTAATCATAATCACTAAACATTTGGAAGAAATCCACCTCACAGTCCCGAAGACAAAAAAGACAGATAAATACTAAAACTATTAAACAATCCGTCTGACCGCTCATCCATCCAAATAGCTGTCCATAATAACGCACAGTAGACTGGAAAGTAAAACTGAGATTCTATGTGACGAATATCAGTTATAGGGAAGACAAGGCAGATCTGATATCACCGTACAATTGAAGGAATACGTGATAAAAGAGACTTTACACGATTTGTTGACCTAGAAAAAGCACTCGATAATGTAAGATGGTGCAAGAAGTTTTAAACATTCAGCATAATCAGTATCATTTTAGGGGAATATGAGTAATATACATTATTTACAAAAACTTAAAGGTAACAATAATAGGAGACTAAAAGATTAGCACACAGATTAAAAATCAGCACATACATCGAAACAATGAGGGAAATAAAAGAAAGAATCAGACATGGGATTGAAATTACATAGTTAAGTGCTGAGAAAGGGTGACTAAACAAGACTCACCTACTTCCAAAGTTTCCCAGATTCATCCTCATCTCTATGAGGCCACGTCTTATTTGAGTTGGTAAGGTAAAAGGAATGGACATATCCAAAAAGGGCAGTCACAGAAGTTGCAAAAAAAAAAACAAAGGAAGGAGAAGGTAAGAGTGAAGGAACCATGGGCAACAGGAGAAATCAGTTGGTCGACGAAAGAAGTGAGGGGGTAACATTAATAGTGCAATGGGAATTCCACTGTCAAATGCAGAGGGGAGAACGGAGAGGTGGAAAGGGTACATTGAAGGCCTCTACCAGTGAGAGAACTTGTCTGATGACGATGGAAGAAAAACCAGAAGTCGACAAGGAAGAGGTAGTTGATCCAGTACTAGCACCAGAATTTAAAACGGCTTTGGAAGAATTAGAGTGAAGTAAGATAGAAGAGATACGTAACATCCCATCGGAATTTCTAAGATAATGGGGGGAAGTGGGAACAAAACAATTATTCATGTTAGTGTCGGAGATGTATGAGACTGGCGAAATACCATCAGAGTTTCGGAGAAACATCATCCAAACTGCTCCAAAGACTGCAATAGCCGATAAGTGCGACAATTACCGGATAGTCAGCTTGACAGCTCATACATACAATTTGCTGACAAGAAAAATATAAAGCAGAATGGGAAAGGAACTTGAGAAGCAGTTAGTTGACAGTCAAATTGGCCTTAGGAATGGTAAAGACGCCAGAGCGTCTTTCTGACGTTGCCGCTGGAATGGAAGCAAGACTGAAGAAAAACCGAGACACTATCACAGAATTTGTCGACCTGGAAAAAGTGTTCGATAATGTCAAACGGTGCAAGATATTCGAAATTCTGTGAAAAATGGGGTTAAGCTAAAGCGAAAGACGGGTGCTATTCAATCTGTACAAGAACCAAGAGGGAATAATAAGACTGGAAGACCAAGAACGAAGTGCTCGTATTAAAAAAAGGTGTAGAGATAGATGTAGTCTTTTGCCCCTATTTTTCAGTCTACACACCGAAGAAGCAATGAAGGAAATAACAGAAAGGTTCAAGGGTGGGATTAAAATTCAAGGTGGAAGGATATCAACGATAAGATTCGCTGATGACATTGCTATCCTCAGTGGAAGTAAAGAAGAGTTATAGGACGTATTGATTGGAATGAACAGTCTGATGAGTACACACTGTGGACTGAGAGTAAATCAAAGAAAGACGAAAGTAATGTGAAGTAGGAGAAATGGAAACAGTGATGAACTTAGCATCAGAAATAGAGGTCATGGAATAGACGATGTTAGGGAATTCTGCTACCTAGGCGGCAAAGTAACCCATGATGGACGGAGTAAGGAGGACATAAAAAGCAGAGTAGTTCTGGCAAAAAGAGCATTCCTGGCCAAGAGAAGTGTACTACGGTGTATCAAACATAGGCCTTGATTTGGGGAAGAAATTTCTGAGAATGAGCATCTGGAGCACAACATTGTTTGGTAGTAAAACATGGACTGTCGGAAAACCGGAAAAGAAGAGAAAAGAAGCATTTGAGATGTTGTGTGAACCGTAAATTTACTTTCAAAATCTTTTCTTAAAGAAACAACTTTATTTACTACCGATTCATCAAGAACATTAACTCATTTAATCACACTAGGTGAGCGTGGAAGTAGTTGCCAGGAAGTAACTGATGGAAAACAAAATTACTTTTAACAAATGTGAATTTTATTCCTAAAAGCATTTTCAAAAACAGATTTAAAATTATAAGCAGAAAATCACCCTCGAAATATCAAGTTGCAATTTTATTTAGAGGCAGAAAGAATAATATTAACAATAGGAGCCTTTGGGCTGAGAAGCTTGCCTGCTCCGTTTCTACACGGCCGTAGTCATGACCGCTCGCAACAACGTCTGAAAGAGTACACTGATGCAAATCTGCAACACACCAGATTACTTTAAACTAAAAAAAAAAAATTTAACACCTCACACAAAGACGTAAACTATGCACCCCGTAAGAGGGATTGAAATGGTACAACACTCAAATTATTTGCCACCAAAGTACAATTTTTTTAAGGACTCTTACGGTGGAAGGGTGGCAACCTTATAACCTACAATGACTATTTAAATAAAGCCCATAAAATACAGACTTACATAAAATGTACAACATGCTCTACATTACACATATACCACCTTGAAAGGTGATAGGCAAGATTAAAAACATATTTCAAGAATTCGGCCTTTAAGCATTAAATTCGTTAACACCGAATCCGAAAAACATGCTAGGCGCTACAGCCTGGAACCGCGCGATCGCTACGGTCGCAGGTTCGAATCCTGCCTCGGGCATGGATGTGTGTGATGTCCTTAGGTTAGTTAGGTTTAAGTAGTTCTAAGTTCTAGGGGACTGATGACCTGAGCAGTTAAGTCGCATAGTGCTCAGAGCCACCTGAACCATTTAGAAAAACATGACAGAGGCAGCTATTAACGTACGGCAGACCGACAGGCAGACAGACAGATACTAACTGCATAACAAATGCGGACAGGCGAGCAAGCTGGGGACGAGAGACTGACCAAGAAAAAAAACTTCTAATAAACGATGTCTGGCGACGACCTGGCGCAGCAACCCCAAAATACTCTCCCGAACCGCCCGCTGCCAGCCGCTTCAGCGGACGCAGGAAGGCGCGCCGATCTCCCGTCTCACGGCGTCGCAGCTCGCGCCGGCCAGACCGACGCCGTGGGTTGACTCCTGTTGCTCTCGTGTCGGCCGCGAAGCCACTACTCCTCGCTATACGGCGCGGCCCACTGGACTGACGTGGCAACCTCACATGCACCGACGCTCAAGACGAACCAGTCATCTTGTGTCCCAGTGCGCGACCAACCAACCGATCGATCCAACCGCCAATGTCCATTGCCTGAACAAACTCGAGCAGACTGGCGGCCTAAAACATACTAGTAATCCGGATGACATACAGACACAGAGTAAGCGATACACTCGGTCGGACCCACCCCTGCAGAGGATACATGCCCTCAGGCTACCCGACATGCTTGCCCCGGAAAGAGACCGACCTACCGAGCTCATTGCGCCCCTTAAATGCAAGTGAACAGGCAACTTTTCCCCTTTCCCACCAGAGGGAGACACCAAAGCTGTGATTCCCACAGCGGCGCCACCGCCAGAAACGGAAGGCGACCGCTTTACACTACGCGCTGCGGCGCGCTCTTCAAAACAGCAAATTTTACTACGGCTCATTGTGTTACAGAAGAACGTTGAAAATGAGATGGGCTGATACGCCAAGGAATGAGGAGACTCTACATAGAATCGGCGAAGAAGGGAAAGCGTGGAAAACACTGACAGGAAGAAGGGACAGATGTCAGGGAACAACTTACATTGTACTAGAGGGAACTGTAGAGGGTACAAACTGCAAGGGAAGACAGAGACTGCAATATATCAGGCAAATAATTGCGGATGTAGGTTGCAATTACTGTTCTGGAATGAAAAGTCTGGCACAGGAGAGGAATTTGTGGCGGGCGGCATCAAACCCCTCGGAAGACTCATGACTCAAAAAACATAAAAACGAGGTAAGGCATATTTTGGATGGTCACAGTGATCCCTTGAAATCCGTCCTAATTATTGGAATCAGGATTTGTCCTAACGCAAAAACAGCTTGGAAGCTAATTGACCACATTTATCAGAGATTTTGAATGACGTTCTCATAGAAATATTCACTTTGGTTTGTTTTCCTGGTTCAAAAAATGGCTCTGAGCACTATGGAACTTAACTGCTGTGGTCATCAGTCCCCTAGAACTTAGAACTACTTAAACCTAACTAACCTAAGGACATCACACACACACCCATGCCCGAGGCAGGATTGGAACCTGCGACCGTAGCGGTCACGCGGTTCCAGACTGTAGCACCTAGAACCGCTCGGCCACCCCGGCCGGCTGTTTTCCTGGGATTGGTTAGAAAAGTCACAGTCTTTACGTTACATGCCAGAGACTTACTCGTGTATGATAAACCGTTAGCACACATTCAGTAATCTTCCAAAGCGCTTAATCTGTCAGAACTATTAACAACAAAGGCACAATTTTAATACAGGTGTTAGCTTTCACTTGTCCATAGCTCGCATTATAAAGAAGCAACTTTAAGTTTTCTTTTTCATGTTGGGATTTAGTACAATTAGAAACTAATTTTACAGCTATGATACCTTGTATAGGCTATTGCACTACTGTAACGTCAGGGGTAAGTGCAGCAGAATGTGTTTTTCAAAACAAGATGTAGGATAAATGAGGAATTAAAACAGAACAGGTATTTCGCATTGTCTTCTGCAGTAGGCGAGTCACTAGACAAGCTGCCGAGTTGCACAGTTATTGGATTTCCCTGCGCCGTATGTCGCTTTGGTGATTTCCTAGAATCGCATTTGTGATCGGCAGGCTATCGGCTTTTACTGGGAACCAAGTGGGCAGTAGACTCCACATAAGACATAAAAGCGGGAAATGCAATCAAGCACTGCTCGAAAAACGAGGAGATTGTACGTTACACAGTGTTGCAAGGACCAGTCAAACGAAAACGAGACAGATGGAAAAAAGGCAGTAAATTGTTTATTATTTCAAAAGAAATCACCATAGCTGTTAATACATCTACCCCACTGTCGGACAAGACGGTCAGGGTCTTTATGGAAAAATGTTTGCTGTTGCCTTCTATAGTACCCTCCCTTATGTATTGGTCATATAGTAGGTCATTAAAAAAAATACGAACTGTCATGGCACATCGGGCATAGAACAAGGATCAGTAATGACATAAGACCCGGGGTCGCAAAGGCCACGAGAAGGCAGCACGGTCACGAAAGGGCGTTGCTGTACAAACAAGAGCGGGGCGCATTCAGGCCGTCACAGTTCACGCCATACAAACACTGGGAGCAACGTGTCTAACTACACGTAACGCGAAATGGATGCGTTGCATTTCATTTACAGCGCGGGTATAAATGGACGAGAAGCCGTACGATTCTACTGTGCAAAAATATCCCAGTAGCAAGATGCTGTGTGACATTATGCGCAACCGCGCATCGCTGATTGTACGAAACGAGATCGTTCCATGTGCACAAGCAGGATGCTGGTCGTCAACGAATAACACGAACATTTGCGGCGGAAGAAAGCGTTCTCGAAAGGGTGCTGCGCACGCGGTCAACAAGAACACAAGGTACAGGGTGTTTCAAAAATGACCGGTATATTTGAAACGGCAATAAAAACTAAACGAGCAGCGATAGAAATACACCGTTTGTTGCAATATGCTTGGGACAACAGTACATTTTCAGGCAGACAAACTTTCGAAATTACAGTAGTTACAATTTTCAACAACAGATGGCGCTGCGGTCTGGGAAACTCTATAGTACGATATTTTCCACATATCCACCATGCGTAGCAATAATATGGCGTAGTCTCTGAATGAAATTACCCGAAACCTTTGACAACGTGTCTGGCGGAATGGCTTCACATGCAGATGAGATGTACTGCTTCAGCTGTTCAATTGTTTCTGGATTCTGGCGGTACACCTGGTCTTTCAAGTGTCCCCACAGAAAGAAGTCACAGGGGTTCATGTCTGGCGAATAGGGGGGCCAATCCACGCCGCCTCCTGTATGTTTCGGATAGCCCAAAGCAATCACACGATCACCGAAATATTCATTCAGGAAATTAAAGACGTCGGCCGTGCGATGTGGCCGGGCACCATCTTGCATAAACCACGAGGTGTTCGCAGTGTCGTCTAAGGCAGTTTGTACCGCCACAAATTCACGAAGAATGTCCAGATAGCGTGATGCAGTAATCGTTTCGGATCTGAAAAATGGGCCAATGATTCCTTTGGAAGAAATGGCGGCCCAGACCAGTACTTTTTGAGGATGCAGGGACGATGGGACTGCAACATGGGGCTTTTCGGTTCCCCATATGCGCCAGTTCCGTTTATTGTCGAAGCCGTCGAGGTAAAAATAAGCTTCGTCAGTAAACCAAATGCTGCCCACATGCATATCGCCGTCATCAATCCTGTGCACTATATCGTTAGCGAATGTCTCTCGTGCAGCAATGGTAGCGGCGCTGAGGGGTTGCCGCGTTTGAATTTTGTATGGATAGAGGTGTAAACTCTGGCGCATGAGACGATACGTGGACGTTGGCGTCATTTGGACCGCAGCAGCAACACGGCGAACGGAAACCCGAGGCCGCTGTTGGATCACCTGCTGCACTAGCTGCGTGTTGCCCTCTGTGGCTGCCGTACGCGGTCGCCCTACCTTTCCAGCACGTTCATCCGTCACGTTCCCAGTCCGTTGAAATTTTTCAAACAGATCCTTTATTGAAACTTCCTGGCAGATTAAAACTGTGTGCCCGACCGAGACTCGAACTCGGGACCTTTGCCTTTCGCGGGCAAGCGCTCTACCATCTGAGCTACCGAAGCACGACTCACGCCCGGTACTCACAGCTTTACTTCTGCCAGTATCTCGTCTCCCACCTTCCAAACTTTACAGAAGCAGGTTCGCAGGAGAGCTTCTGTAAAGTTTGGAAGGTGGGAGACGAGATACTGGCAGAAGTAGAGCTGTGAGTACCGGGCGTGAGTCGTGCTTCGGTAGCTCAGATGGTAGAGCGCTTGCCCGCGAAAGGCAAAGGTCCCGAGTTCGAGTCTCGGTCGGGCACACAGTTTTAATCTGCCAGGAAGTTTCATATCAGCGCACACTCTGCTGCAGAGTGAAAATCTCATTCTGGAAACATCCCCCAGGCTGTGGCTAAGCCATGTCTCCGCTATATCCTTTCTTTCAGGAGTGCTAGTTCTGCAAGGTTCGCAGGAGAGCTTCTGTAAAGTTTGGAAGGTGGGAGACGAGATACTGGCAGAAGTAAAGCTGTGAGTACGGGGCGTGAGTCGTGCTTCGGTAGCTCAGATGGTAGAGCGCTTGCCCGCGAAAGGCAAAGGTCCCGAGTTCGAGTCTCGGTCGGGCACACAGTTTTAATCTGCCAGGAAGTTTCATATCAGCGCACACTCCGCTGCAGAGTGAAAATCTCATTCTGTAGATCCTTTACTGTATCGCTTTTCGGTCCTTTGGTTACATTAAACCTCCGTTGAAAACTTCGTCTTGTTGCAACAACACTGTGTTCTAGGTGGTGGAATTCCAACACCAGAAAAATCCTCTGTTCTAAGGAATAAACCATGTTGTCCCCAGCACACTTGCACGTTGTGAACAGCACACGCTTACAGCAGAAAGACGACGCACAGAATGGCTCACCCACAGACTGCGTTGTCTTCTATATCTTTCACATCACTTGCAGCGCCATCTGTTGTTGAAAATTGTAACTACTGTAATTTCGAAAGTTTGTCCGCCTGAAAATGTACTGTTGTCCCAAGCATATTGCAACAAACGGTGTATTTCTATCGCTGCTCGTTTAGTTTTTATTGCCGTTTCAAATATACCGGTCATTTTTGAAACACCCTGTATATCCCGCACCACCGATATCCCCCGACCCTCCGTCTAACACATAGTGTAACATCCCCTTGGAAAAAATTTATAAATGACAGTGCTGGAAAACCTCTTACGTTATTTGATTTTCAAACAGCTGAGCAAAGCTGAACGTACGCAGACATTTCTCTCTTTACTTATTCTGATCATCACTAAACTGACACACAATATTTTTTTTTTTTTTTTAGTGCACGCAGTCTGACTTTCAATAATCCCTACAAAAGAATGACCCTGACTAATATTAACCTATACCTTTCATGAATCACTTACCTCACAGTAAATCTTCGTTAGTCGAACTACTGCAATACAGCGAGCGCCAATACTGCCAGCTAAATGAAAGATTCTAACTACTGAAGGCACTAACTACTGATAGGCATAGTTAGCAAATGAAAGATTTCGATAGAGAACAAACAATGTATTTACCTTAATAGTGTTCAAAAGTCATTTTACATATATATATTTCATGACATCCAGTCTTGGAAATTTCCTTTATCTGACGGACACACGTCCAGATCGTCCGCTCTCAAAACTCTGCCATCTCTCTCCCCACATCCACCACTGCTGGCGGCTCACTTCCAACTGCGCAACGCTACGCGCTGTTCACATCCAACTGCCCAACAGTACAATAGCGAATATTGCAACAATTACAACCAGCCACAGACTGCACACAGCACAGTCAGTGATTTTCATACAGAGCGCTACGTGGCGTTACCAACATAAAAACCTAAACAGCCTACTTACAATTATACACGACGAGGGACTGCATCCGTTTCATTTCCAACGCGTTCAAACATTGCAACCAGTGGATTACAACAATCGCATGGGATCTGCGCTGTGGTTTCTGGAGAAACCCGCTGCAGACCGAATCTTCACACCGAGTATGCTCTTCACCGATGACGACGAGTTCTCACTCGACGATGTGATTAATGTTCACAACCTACGTACGTAGACGAATGTGAAGCCACGTGCTTCATCTACACATGCGTCACAATGTAAATTTACCCTTTAACGCGTGGACTCCCGAACCGACTTGATGGTCGCACGTATCTTGTATTCATGCGAGAGCTTCTACAGGAAACGCTGAATGACGTTCCCATGCTTATTCGTACCCGCACTCGATCTCAGCACTGCGGATCCCCCGCGCACGTCAGTAGACAAATGAGGGCACATCTGCAGGAAAACTTTCTCGGCCGCTGTCTTCTCCATGGTGGTCCAGTCGATCACTCGGCCTATCGCCAGTCTATTTTTTCCTGTGGGGGTATCCGAAGGGGGTTGGACATGGAACACCTGTTACATCGCCAGAGGACCTAGGGGACTGGATTTTGGCGGCAGCAGGATGTCTTCCAGACTTACTAGGTATCTTTAAGGGGTGCGTTGTTGAATGCAGCGTCAATGTCACGCGAATCTAGATGCATCTGGACAAAACTTGGCAGCATCTATTGTAGTGGACGTCCTTTTGTAGCATGTAACTAAACGAATGCAACACCATTTGGTAGCCCCGGTTCCTATGTGATTACTGAACATCGTTATATGCTCGATGTGCCGTGTCAGTTTTTAACCTTTCTTTGAATCGCTCTATATAATGAAGCAAAATTACCACGGAGTACTTTCTGTTTCATAGTATACACAATGTTTATATCACTTAGTAAGACCAGGAACATTATGTTTGAAGATAAGTAGTACTTATATTGCAAAGTCGCACTCAGTGTCCGGACTGGCTCCTTTGTTCCTATATAATCTACTAAAATATTTTGCCCAGGGCTGTTTAAATAACAAGTCGCTGGAGCGTTATGTTGCTTTTAACTAATTTCTTCCCTTATTTGTCTATTCCTGTCAAACATTTTACAACAACATTTCTCAGGTACACACTTCGCAACTTTATAGAGCTAGACAAAGAGCATAGTCAGAGAGAGAGAGAGAGAGAGAGAGAGAGAGAGATGGCTCTCAGCACTATGGGACTTAACATCTGAGGCCATCAGTCCCCTAGAACTTAGAATTACTGAAACCTAACTAGCCTAAGGACAGCACACAATACCCAGTCATCACGAGGCAGAGAAAATCTCTGACCCCGCCGGGAATCGAACCCGGGAACCCGGGCGTGGGAAGCGAGAACGCTACTGCACGACCACGAGCTGCGGACGGAGAGAGAGATAGAGAGAGAGAGAGAGAGAGAGAGAGAGAGAGCGCAACATTTACCGTCTTCACTGGCTACTAAACCCACACTCACACTATCTGACTAGCGAAAGCAGCCTGCCAGGAAAACATCACTCCTCAACCTCGCGGACCCCTACAGGCTGCCGTGTCTTGGGTGACATAACGAGTGCTGGGAGAGTGGGAAACTCTGCACGAACGAAGTGGTACTCACTCGCCTTTCTATCAGCCGCTGCCCAGTGACGCATGATTACCTCATCACCAGTACCGTGATCTTGTGAAAGCGTGCTGATGGTTAAGCTGTTTAACGCCTAGCAATTTTTAATGCATCCATCCTTCTCATTACAGCGTGCACATGCGCCACCTTGCTCATAGCCGGATTGCATTACGAAGCACCAGCAGGTTACCTTCAATTTATGTCTTGAAAATGACAAGGAGGCGGGGGTAGAAATATTGGAAGTGTTAAGGAGATTGCCCGGCGATATACCAGAAGGATATTCGAAGATCTTGGTGAAATTCATTGGGTTGATGAGGCCCGCCGCTAATTCCTCACTTGTGCACAATTTTTCATATCAGAGTAGCAATTGCAACGTACGTCCTCAATTATTTGCTAGATATATCTGAAAGGCTTCGATTCTCTTCTGTTCTGAGTTTCCCATTACCGTACAACGCTGAGCTCCTAACGCATATTGTCAGAAACTCCTTCCTCAAAGTAAAACTTATGCCTGATACTAGTAGACTTCTCTTTGCCAGAAACGCCCTTTTTGCCACTGCTAATCTGCTTTTTATGTTCTTCCCTCCGTAAAATATAGGTTTGTTTGCTGCCTAGGTAGCAGGATTAATTAACTTGGTGGTCTCCAATCCTGATGTTAAGTGCCTAGCTGATCTCATTTCTGCCGGCTGAAGTGGCCGAGCGGCTCTAGGTGCTACAAAAAAATGGTTCAAATGGGTCTGAGCACTATGGGACTTAACAGCTGTGGTCATCAGTCCCCTAGAACTTAGAACTACTTACACCTAACTAACCAAAGGACATCACACACATCCATGCCCGAGGCAAGATTCGAACCTGCGACCGTAGCAGTTGCGCGGTTCCGGACTGCGCGCCTAGAACCGCGAGACCACCGCGGCCGGCTGTAGGTGCTACAGTCTGGAACCGCGCGACCGCTACGATCGCAGGTTCGAATCCTGCCTCGGGCATGGGTGTGTGTGATGTCCTTAGGCTAGTTAGGTTTAAGTAGTTCTAAGTTCTAGGGGACTGATGACCTCAGAAGTTAAGTCCCATAGCGCTCAGAGCCATTTTAGTTCTCATTTCTGCTGCTTCTCCTTACTTTCGTCTTCCTTCGATGTACTCTCGATCCATACCCTGTACTCATTGGACTGTTCATTCCATTCAGCAGATCATGTAACTCTTCTTCACTTACACAGGGGATAGCAATGTCACCTGCGAATCTTATTACTGATATCCTTTCACTCTGAATTTTAATCCCATTCTTGAACATTATTTTTATTTCCCTCATTGCTTCTGCGATGTATAGATTGAACAGTAGGTGCGAAAGGCTACATCTCGGCCAAACACCCTTTTTAATGTGAGCATTTCGTTCTTGCTTTCCCAGTCTTACGGTTCCCTCTTGGTTCTTGTATATATTGTACATCACCCTTCTTTTCCTATAGCTTAACCTTGTTTTTCTCTGAATTTAGAGCGTCTTGCACCATTTTACATTGTCGTACGGTTTTTCCAGATCGACAAACCGTATGAACGAGTCTTGAATTACCTTTAGTCTTGTTTCCATTATCAAATGCAACGTCAAAATTGCCTTTCTGGCGCCTTTACCTTTCTTAAGGCCAGTCTGATGATTATTTAACACGTTCTCAATTTTCTTTTCCATTCTTCTGTATACTTTTCTTGTCAGTAACTTGGATGCATGAGCTGTTAAGCTGATTGTGCACTATTTCTCGCACTTGTCGACTCTAGCTATCTTCGTTATTGTGTGGATGACGTTTCTCCGAAGGTCTGATGGTATGTCGCAAGACTCATACATTCTTCACACCAACGTGAATAGTCGTTCACTTGCCACTTCCCCCGATGATTTGAGAGTTTCCAATGGTGTATTACCTATCCCTTTTGTTCCCTTTTGTCTTATTTGATCTGAAGACTTCCAAAGATGTTTTAAACTCTGATTCTAACACTGGATCCCCTATCTTTCCCCTGAGGGTTAAGCTAACCGGTGAAAATTTTAAGTCGCTCTCTTAAGAGAGCATATTATTTACCTTGGAGCGGTGTAGGTGGTGTAGAATTCGCACCAGGCTGTCACGTGACCCTGATCCGCAGCAAGTCATGATGATGAACTGGTGCATTTCTGCCAAACACCGGTATGGAATCAGCGCGAGGAGTCGATGTGGGTGCGTGGTATCATGGCACAACGGAGCTATTGTGTCTCTACGTGCCATTGACCACATCGTGAATAATGTTGTCCGATTTGAACATGTACATCAATGCGGGCTGACCAACGTGTGACAAAAATCATGGGACATGTTCTAACTTAGTTTCAGATCTGCTTTAGGCCGGCATAGTACAGCATCTCGACGTGGGATGGACTCAACAAGTCGTTGGAAGTCCCCTGCAGAAATACTGAGCCAAGCTGCCTCTATAGCCGTCTATAATTGTGAAAGTGTTGCTGACCTCTCGCTCAGATGCCAAAAATGTTCTATGGGACTCATGTTGGGTGGCCTAATCATTCGCTCGAACTGTCCAGAGTGTTGTTGAAACAAAACACGAATAAATGGGTTCAAAATGATTCAAATGGCCCTGAGCACTATGGGACTTAAACATCTGAGGTCATCAGTCCCCTAGGACTTAGAATTACTTAAATCTAACTAACTTAAGGACAGCACACACATCCATGCCCGAGGCAGGATTCGAACCTGCGACCGTAGCAGTCACGCGGTTCCAGACTGAATCGCCTAGAACCACTCGGCCACAGCGGACGGCGAATAATTGGGGCTCAGTGACATGGCGTATCGTTGTTTGGGAACATGGAGTCCATGAATGGCTGCGAACGGTCTCCGAGTATCCGAACATAACGGTTTCCAGTCATTGCTCGGTTTGTTTCGACCAAACACCCAATCCATTCAGTGAAAACACAGCCCACAATATTATGGACCCACCATCAGCGTAACAACTGAAATCTGGCCTCATCTGATCAGGTCACGTTATTCCGGTCGTCTAGGGACCAAGCGCTGTGGTAACGAGGCCAGGACAGGCGCTGCAGGCGATGTCGTGCTGTTAGCAAGGCAATAGCGTCGGTCGTCAGCCGTCATAGCCCATTGAAGCCATACTTCCCGCCACTGTTCTGACGGACACGTTCGCCGTATGTCCCACATTGATAACTGCGGTTATTTCACGCAGTGTTGCTTGTCTGTCAGCACTGGCAACACTGCGTAAACGCCGCTCCTCTCGGTCGTTAGCTGAAGGCCGTCGGCCACTACGTTGTCTGTGATGAAAGGTAGTGTCTGAAATTTGGTATTCTAGACACACTCTTGACGCTATATACCCAGGAATATTGAATTCGCTAGCAATTTCTCAAATGGAACGTCGCATGTATCTAGCTCCGAATTATACACTCCTGGAAATTGAAATAAGAACACCGTGAATTCATTGTCCCAGGAAGGGGAAACTTTATTGACACATTCCTGGGGTCAGATACATCACATGATCACACTGACAGAACCACAGGCACATAGACACAGGCAACAGAGCATGCACAATGTCGGCACTAGTACAGTGTATATCCACCTTTCGCAGCAATGCAGGCTGCTATTCTCCCATGGAGACGATCGTAGAGATGCTGGATGTAGTCCTGTGGAACGGCTTGCCATGCCATTTCCACCTGGCGCCTCAGTTGGACCAGCGTTCGTGCTGGACGTGCAGACCGCGTGAGACGACGCTTCATCCAGTCCCAAACATGCTCAATGGGGGACAGATCCGGAGATCTTGCTGGCCAGGGTAGTTGACTTACACCTTCTAGAGCACGTTGGGTGGCACGGGATACATGCGGACGTGCATTGTCTTGTTGGAACAGCAAGCTCCCTTGCCGGTCTAGGAATGGTAGAACGATGGGTTCCATGACGGTTTGGATATACCGTGCACTATTCAGTGTCCCCTCGACGATCACCAGTGGTGTACGGCCAGTGTAGGAGATCGCTCCCCACACCATGATGCCGGGTGTTGGCCCTGTGTGCCTCGGTCGTATGCAGTCCTGATTGTGGCGCTCACCTGCACGGCGCCAAACACGCATACGACCATCATTGGCACCAAGGCAGAAGCGACTCTCATCGCTGAAGACGACACGTCTCCATTCGTCCCTCCATTCACGCCTGTCGCGACACCACTGGAGGCGGGCTGCACGATGTTGGGGCGTGAGCGGAAGACGGCCTAACGGTGTGCGGGACCGTAGCCCAGCTTCATGGAGACGGTTGCGAATGGTCCTCGCCGATACCCCAGGAGCAACAGTGTCCCTAATTTGCTGGGAAGTGGCGGTGCGGTCCCCTACGGCACTGCGTAGGATCCTACGGTCTTGGCGTGCATCCGTGCGTCGCTGCGGTCCGGTCCCAGGTCGACGGGCACGTGCACCTTCCGTCGACCACTGGCGACAACATCGATGTACTGTGGAGACCTCACGCCCACGTGTTGAGCAATTTGGCGGTACGTCCACCCGGCCTCCCGCATGCCCACTATACGCCCTCGCTAGCGCCATTCGACGGCCAACACCGCGGTTCCTGGTGTGTCCGCTGTGCCGTGCGTATGATCATTGCTTGTACAGCCCTCTCGCAGTGTCCGGAGCAAGTATGGTGGGTCTGACACAACTGTGTCAATGTGTACTTTTTCCATTTCCAGGAGTGTATAAATACATTGTGACTTTTGAACAAACTAAAATCCGAGTGGCATATCGTGCAAGTTGGAACCGAGAACTGAACAATATCAGAGCGAGTATTCAATCACAGATAATCCGTTTGTTATCCTCTCTGATATTAGATTTGTTTTTGTTAACAGTATGTGGCTATGAACAGTGTCGTGTGCGAGTGTCAATGTCTTCAGTGATTCAAGAACTCAAGATGACGGACAGTTGCTGACTTGGTTCATGTGATGTGGTTTGACGATTTTGTCTCTTTTTAAATAGTACAAGGCGTAGAGTTCACGGTATTTTTTGAACAATGACTTGCGTCAAATCATTCCCATCTACGGTTGGCATGACCCAACACGAGTATTTGAATATTCACTGAAGCCAAGAAGTGATTAAACTAAACTTTCACCACATGAGCTAAGGAAATTTTTTCGCGTATATACACTTTACAGAAATGATGTTCAGACTCGCCATTAAAATTGCTACACCAAGAAGAAATGCAGATGATAAACGGGTATTCATTGGACAAATATATTATACTAGAACTGATATTTGATTACATTTTCACGCAATTTGGGTGCATAGATCCTGACAAATCAGTACCCAGAACAACCACCTCTGGCCGTAATAACGGCTTTGATACGCCTGGGCATTGAGTCAAACAGAGCTTCGATGGCGTGTACAGGTACAGCTGCCCATGCAGATTCCACGCGCTACCACAGTTCATCAAGAGTAGTGACTGGCGTATTGTGACGAGCCAGTTGCTCAGCCACCATTGACCAGTTGGTGAGAGATCTGGAGAATGCGGTCGTGCATTATCCTGCTGAAATGTATAGTCTCACATGGATCCAATGAAGGGCAGAGCCACGGGTCATAACACATCCGACGTCCACTGTTCAAAGTGCCGTCAATGCGACCAAGAGGTGACTGAGACGTGTAACCAATGGCACCCCATACCATCACGCCGGGTGATACGCCAGTATGGCGCTGACGAATACACGCTTATGATGTGCGTACACCACGATGTCGCCATACACGGATGCGACCATCATGATGCTGTAAACAGAACCTGTATTTATCCGAAAAAAGTCGCGCACCCAGGTTCGTCGTGGAGTACACCATCGCAGACGCTCCTGTCTATGATGCAGTGTCAAGGGTAACCGCAGCCATCGTCTCCGAGCTGATAGTCCATGTTGCTGCAAACGTCGCCGAACTGTTCGTGCAGATGGTTGTTGTCTTGCAAACGTCCCCATCTGTTGACTCAGGGATCGAGACGTGGCTGCACGATCCGTTACAGTCATGAGGATAAGATGCATGTCATCTCGACTGCTAGTGGTAGGAGGCCGTTAGGATCCAGCACGGCGTTCCGTATTACCCTCCTAAACCCACCGATTCCACATTCTGCTAATAGTCATCGGATCTCAACCACCGCGAGCAGCAATGTCGCGATACGATAAACCGCAATCCAAGCTTTATCAAAGTCGGAAACGTGATGGTATGCATTTCTCTTCCATACACGAGGCATCACAACAACGCTGCCCCAGGCAACGCCGGTCAACTGCTGTTTGTGTATGAGAAACCGGTTGTAAACTTTCCTCATGTGAGCATGTTGTAGGTGTCGCCACCGGCGCCAGCCTTGTGTGAATGCTCTGAAAAGCTAATCATTTACATATCACAGCATCGTCTTCCTGTCGATTAAATTTCGTGTCTGTAGCACGTCATCTTCATGGTGTAGCAATTTTAATGGTCAGTAGTGTAGTACAAATGAGAAAAGCAAGAAACTTTTCGGATTGGTCATCTCGAAGTAGTGAAGGAATTCTATTACTTAGGTGACAAAATAACCCATGACGGATATAGTAAGAGGGACACAAAATGCCAACAAGCATTAGCGAAAGGGGCATTCCTGGCCAAGGGAAGTCTACAGTATCAAACATAGCCCTTAATTCGAGGAAGAAATTTCTGAGAATGTACGCTTGGAACAATGCACTGTATGGTAGTGAAATATGGACTGTCGGAAAACCGGAAACGAATCGAAGCATTTGAGAGATGGTGCTGCATAAGAATGTTCGACATTAAGTGGGCTGATAAGGTAAGGAATAAGGAGGTTCTCCTGAGAATCGGCGAGGAAAAGAATATATGGAAAATATTTACAATAAGAAGGGAGAGAATGGAAGGACATCTGTTAAGACATCAGGGAATAACTTCTGTGTTGCTAGAGGAAGCTGTAGAGGGCACAATCTGTAGAGAAAGACAGAGACTGGAATGCCAATGGGTGTAGTGTAGCAATCAGCGCCCCCACAGTTTGATGGCTCTACGGTGGAGTCGGTCAGAAGGCACAACTAGCTAATCATTACTGATGACTTAGGCAGCAGGTCAGGAGCTGTGTAGGTTGGAAGTACTACTATAAGATGATGAGGTTAGCACAAGAGACGAACTCGTGGCGTGCCAATTCAAACCAGTCAGGAGAATGATGACCCAAGCAAAAAAAGAAAAGTATATCTAACCCATATGTTTCGTTTGTAGAGCATTTGCCTGGAAGCTACTATTTTTTCTCGTACAATCATATTCAATTAACAAAATATCATGTCTGTTCAGAGAAAGAAATTATATTCTTTAAGATTTGTTGTGCTTGGTAACCTTTCGCATTCTTCTCTTTGGCACAGACCGTAACCGCAGGACAGCAAATATCCTTTTCCACCAGTGTCTTAAATTAAAAATAGCATTAATAAACGTTTCGTCTGATCTCCTTCTTATATCTTTACAATAATGATACCAGTTATTCGAAGATAGGACAAGGAAAAAAACAAAGCGCAGGGGCTTAGACTTCGGTAAATAAGACGTATTTTTCGTATTTTCGATATAATCAAAGGTACCCGTCTTCTAAGACCCTTATCAAAATTTATTTTACGTTTGTTTTCTGTTTTGACGTATTTTAACATTGAGCCACGCGACATTCCTTATGATTCACTCTTAAATGTGGAACTTAATTTGGAACCCTGTTAGTTTAAATAAATAAGACAAACGGCGAAAGAAATACATCAGATTTTACAGATTTATGACACCAGTGTTGAGAAACTAAAAAATTTATGAAAATATACTTCAGCACTCTTAGTTCAAATGGTCGTAATAGTGAAAATAGAAAACTTTAGGCATTCTAACAACAGTTTTCCCTATTGTCTTTGCCGATGCAATAGCACGTTCCTCTGTAGAGGCAATATCGTTGACCTCAGAGAGTGTTACTATCTGGCTCTTACTGTTGTTTTAATTCTGTCATCGTAAAGTCCTTGTATGAATACTGCCCTGCTCAATTTCAGAACCAGAGCAATACTGTTAGCTAACTCAGCTCCGGTCATTACACCTCTAACTGCCTCTGAAACGATACTGCAATGCAAGGCATGAATGCCGCGATCTCCATTGTGCAATGGTTTCCCCACGTTATTGTGTACTTTCAAACACTTTACAGCTGATAAGGGACCACTAACTCAAATGCACTGTCGAAATTATCTTTTTTTTTTTTTTGGTCATCAGTCTACTGACTGGTTTGATGCGGCCCGCCACGAATTCCTTTCCTGTGCTAACCTCTTCATCTCAGAGTAGCACTTGCAACCTACGTCCTCAATTATTTGCTTGACGTATTCCAATCTCTGTCTTCCTCTACAGTTTTTACCCTCTACAGCTCCCTCTAGTACCATGGAAGTCATTCCCTCATGTCTTAGCAGATGTCCTATCATCCTCTCCCTTCTCCTTATCAGTGTTTTCCACATATTCCTTTCCTCTCCGATTCTGCGTAGAACCTCCTCATTCCTTACCTTATCAGTCCACCTAATTTTCAACATTCGTTTATAGCACCACATCTCAAATGCTTCGATTCTCTTCTGTTCCAGTTTTCCCACAGTCCATGTTTCACTACCATACAATGCTGTACTCCAGACGTACATCCTCAGAAATTTCTTCCTCAAATTAAGGCCGGTATTTGATATTAGTAGACTTCTCTTGGCCAGAAATGCCTTTTTTGCCATAGCGAGTCTGCTTTTGATGTCCTCCTTGCTCCGTCCGTCATTGGTTATTTTACTGCCTAGGTAGCAGAATTCCTTAACTTCATTGGCTTCGTGACCATCAATCCTGATGTTAAGTTTCTCGCTGTTCTCATTTCTACTACTCTTCATCACTACTATATTGTGATCTGAGTCTGTATCTGCTCCTGGGCACGCCTTACAATCCAGTATCTGATTTCGGAATCTCTGTCTGACCATGATGTAATCCAATTGAAATCTTCCCGTATCTCCCGGCCTTTTCCAAGTATACCTCCTCCTCTTGTGATTCTTGAACAGGGTATTCGCTGTTACTAGCTGAAGCTTGTTACAGAACTCAATTAGTCTTTCTCCTCTTTCATTCCTTGTCCCAAGCCCATATTCTCCTGTAACCTTTTCCTCTACTCCTTCCCCTACAACTGCATTCCAGTCGCCCATGACTATTAGATTTTCGTCCCCCTTTACATACTGCATTACCCTTTCAATATCCTCATATACTTTCTCTATCTGTTCATCTTCAGCTTGCGACGTCGGCATGTATACCTGAACTATCGTTGTCGGTGTTGGTCTGCTGTCGATTCTGATTAGAACGACCCGGTCACTGAACTGTTCACAGTAACACACCCTCTGCCCTACTTTCCTATTCATAACGAATCCTACACCTGTTATATCATTTTCTGCTGCTGTTGTTATTACCCGATACTCATCTGACCAGAAATCCTTGTCTTCCTTCCACTTCACTTCACTGACCCCTACTATATCTAGATTGAGCCTTTGCATTTCCCTTTTCAGATATTCTAGTTTCCCTACCACGTTCAAGCTTCTGACATTCCACGCCCCGACTCGTAGAACGTTATCCTTTCGTAGATTATTCAATCTTTTTCTCATGGTAACCTCCCCGTTGGCAGTCCCCTCCTGGAGATCCGAATGGGGGACTATTCCGGAATCTTTTGCCAATGGAGAGATCATCATGACACTTCTTCAATTACAGGCCACATGTCCTGTGGATACACGTTACGTGTCTTTAATGCAGTGGTTTCCATTGCCTTCTGCATCCTCATGTCGTTGATCATTGCTGATTCTTCCGCCTTTCGGGGCAATTTCCCACCCCTAGGACGAGAGAGTTCCCTGAACCTCTATCCGCTCCTCCGCCCTCTTTGACAAGGCCGTTGGCAGAATGAGGCTGACTTCTTATGCCGGAAGTCTTCGGCCGAAATTATCTAGAAATTCATTTAACTGTGCTTTATTTCCATGAAAAGATTGTGGCAATAACTTCAGAACATCAGTTAAACTAATGTAATGCCTAACTGGTGATGTTTCCAAAACATTACTACTACATACTTCCGCCTGCTTGTGTGTCGGCTTGCTGTACCAACATTGTTTCTTATTTGAGTTTTTCTGGAGTCTGCGTCGCCTTCTGCGCATGCATCTCTCGTCATGTCGCCTCCCTGCCACTCTGTTAACGCTGCCAGCCCAGATCAGGCTGCCATGCGCTTCCGATTACGTTATTTTCTTTATTCCTACTGTCGGACCTCTCTGACCCATCTGCTGAGTGATGTCGCCCTCTCCCTCTCTGGAACGGTGTTCTCCAGCGCCTGCTGTCGACTTGCCTCCCACGAAGTCTGACCCATGCTGTGGCGGACCTCCCTGGCACGTCCGAAGGTCTCGCGCCGCTACATCTCTAGGCTGGCGTGCAGTCATGCCTCGTCGTCGACCCGTCTCTAACGTAGACGAACCAGCGCTGTAACAGACCTCCCGACCTGTCACAATCGTCTTCTTGTTTCTCCTCTTCTTCCTTTGCCTCAAGAGGCCTACTAAACCTCGTATCAGTTTTGTTTCTCAAAGCCGTCAGTCCCTTCTTGACTTTACTCTGAGTACTGTCAGAAGTTGACATCGTCCTATACATTCTTTTCAAAATAACCACAGTCTAACCACAGTACGTGCAGAAACATAGTAAGGATATGGTTCTCTGTAATCAAACCTGACGGAAGGGACTACTAATGTGTGCTAACAGTTCAGAATAGGGTGACAGCTTTCAGCCAACCACACTCATGGTACCAAATAACCTGTTGCGTCTGTAGTGTCCTGCGAGCAGATCAGGATGGGAGTTGAGGCTGTCTCCAGTTGTGAAGTGACTCCGCAAACTACACTACTGGCCATTAATATTGCTACACCAAGAAGGAATTCAGATGATAAACGGGTATTCATTGGACAAATATATTATACTAGAACTGACATGTGATTACGTTTTCACGCAATTTGGGTGCATAGATCCTGACAAATCAGTACCCAGAACAACCACCCCTGGCCGTAATAACGGCTTTGATACGCCTGGGCATTGGGTCAAACAGAGCTTGGATGGCATGTACAGGTACTGCTGCCCATGCAGATCCAACACGATACCACAGTTCATCAAGAGTAGTGACTGGCGTATTGAGACGAGCCAGTTGCTCGACCACCATTGACCAGACGTTTTCAGTTGGTGAGAGATCTGGAGAATGTGCTGGCCAGGGCATCAGTCAAACATTTTCTGTATCCAGAAAGGCCCATACAGGACCTGCAACATACGGTCGTGCATTATTCTGCTGAAATGTAGGGTTTCGCAGGGATCGAATGAAGGGTAGAGCCACGGGTCGTAACACATCCGAAATGTAACGTCCACTGTTCACAGTGCCGTCAATGCGAACAAAAGGTGACCAAGACGTGTAACCAATGGCACCTCATACCATTACGCCGGATGATACGCCAGTACGGCGATGACGAAAACACGCTTCCAATGTGCGTTCACCGCGATGTCGCCAAACACGGATGCGACCATCTTGATGCTGTAAACAGAACCTGTATTCATCCGAAAAAATGACGTTTTGCCATTCGTGCACCCAGGTTTGTCGTTGAGTACACCATCGCAGGCGCTCCTGTCTGTGATGCAGCGTCAAGGGTAACCGCACCCATGGTCTCCGAGCTGATAGTCCATGCTGCTGCAAACATCGTCGAACTATTCGTGGAGATGGTTGTTGTCTTGCAGACGTCCCCATCTATTTACTCAGGGATCGAGACGTGGCTGCACGATCCGTTATAGCCATGCGGATAAGATGCCTGTCATCTCGACTGTTAGTGATACGAGGCCGTTGGGACCCAGCACGGCGTTCTACATTACCCTCCTGAACCCACCGATTCCACATTTTGCTAACAGTCATTGGATCTCGAACAACGCGAGCAGCAATGTCGCGATACGATAAACCGCAATCGCGATAGGTTACAATCCGACCTTTATCAAAGTCAGAAACGTGATGGTGCGCATTTCTCCTCCTTACACGAGGCATCACAACAACGTTTCACCAGGCAACGCCGGTCAACTGCTGTTTGTGCATGAGAAATCGGTCCGAAACTTTCCTCATGTCAGCACGTTGTAGGTTTCGCCACCGGCGCCAACCTTGTGTGAATGCTCTGAAAAGCTAATCAGTAGCATCTTCTTCCTGTCGGTTAAATTTCGCGTCTGTAGCACGTCATCTTCGTGGTGTAGCAATTTTAATGCCGAGTAGTGTAGTAGACCTGGTGCCTGATGATACAAGTTCGAATAATTTTAGATAAAGAAAGTAGGCGCAAAAAAAAAAAAGAGAAATTCCGAGTAATAACTGAAACTGATCAACGAGTTGGGATTTGAAATTACTGTCGAATCTTACAAGACACTAACGCGTTGACTATGTTGTGGAATCCTGCAAATGTCCTGTGCAACTAAGTGCCACGAGAAACTAAGTCCTGTCCCGTCGGCAGAGTAGCGCAGGTCCTGCGTATGAGGCAGACTGAGAACAGAATCGGAATCTTTAGCACCGCCATAAGGGCCGCTCATATAGGCTCGCATGAAGCGCCTCCCACGTGATCATGTTCCGTGCTCTTGGCTTCGGCACCTTCCAGAAGCTTCTGTGCTGCAAGTCACATATCTCACACTACCTGTACCACAAAAACACAGTTCCTCCTGATTTCTTGCGTCCCTGCTGACTTTAGGTTAGTGCTTTAGTGGAACACCTTGTGCAACATTACACCTTTAGCTATACACTTGTAACACTGAAAATACTACTAAAATACTCCCTGCACCCCCCATGAACCATGGACCTTGCCGCTGGTGGGGAGGCTTGCGTGCCTCAGCGATACAGATGGCCGTACCGTAGGTGCAACCACAACGGAGTGGTATCTGTTGAGAGGCCAGACAAACATGTGGTTCCTGAAGAGGGGCAGCAGCCTTTTCAGTAGTTGCAGGGGCAACAGTCTGGATGATTGACTGATCTGGCCTTGTAACATTAACCAAAACGGCCTTGCTGTGCTGGTACTGCGAACGGCTGAAAGCAAGGGGAAACTACAGCCGTAATTTTTCCCGAGGACATGCAGCTCTACTGTATGATTAAATGATGATGGCGTCCTCTTGGGTAAAATATTCCGGAGGTAAAATAGTCCCCCATTCGGATCTCCGGGCGGGGACTACTCAGGAGGACGTCGTTATCAGGAGAAAGAAAACTGGCGTTCTACGGATCGGAGCGTGGAATGTCAGATCCCTTAATCGGGCAGGTAGGTTAGAAAATTTGAAAAGGGAAATGGATAGGTTAAAGTTAGACATAGTGGGAATTAGTGAAGTTCGGTGGCAGGAGGAACAAGACTTCTGGTCAGGTGACTACAGGGTTATAAACACAAAGTCAAATAGGGGTAATGCAGGAGTAGGTTTATAATGAATAAAAAAATAGGAGTGTGGGTTAGCTACTACAAACAGCATAGTGAACGCATTATTGTGGCCAAGATAGACACAAAGCCCATGCCTACTACAGTAGTACAAGTTTATATGCCAACTAGCTCTGCAGATGACGAAGAAATAGATGAAATGTATGACGAGATAAAAGAAATTATTCAGGTAGTGAAAGGAGACGAAAATTTAATAGTCATGGGTGACTGGAATTCGTCAGTAGGAAAAGGGAGAGAAGGAAACATAGTAGGTGAATATGGATTGGGGGGAAGGAATGAAAGAGGAAGCCGCCTTGTAGAATTTTGCACAGAGCATAACTTAATCATAGCCAACACTTGGTTCAAGAATGATAAAAGAAGGTTGTATACCTGGAAGAATCCTGGAGATACTAGTAGGTATCAGATAGATTATATAATGGTAAGACAGAGATTTAGGAACCAGGTTTTAAATTGTAAGACATTTCCTGGGGCAGATGTGGATTCTGACCACAATCTATTGGTTATGAATTGCAGATTGAAACTGAAGAAACTGCAAAAAGGTGGGAATTTAAGGCGATGGGACCTGGATAAACTGAAAGAACCTGAGGTTGTAGAGAGTTTCAGGGAGAGCATAAGGGAACAATTGACAGGAATGGGGGAAAGAAACACAGTAGAAGAAGAATGGGTAGCTCTGAGGGATGAAGTAGTGAAGGCAGCAGAGGATCAAGTAGGTAAAAAGACGAGGGCTAATAGAAATCCTTGGGTAACAGAAGAAATATTGAATTTAATTGATGAAAGGAGAAAATACAAAAATGCAGTAAATGAAGCAGGCAAAAAGGAATACAGACGTCTCAAAAATGATATCGACAGGAAGTGCAAAATGGCTAAGCAGGGGTGGCTAGAGGACAAATGTAAGGATGTAGAGGCTTGTCTCACTAGGGGTAAGATAGATACTGCCTACAGGAAAATTAAAGAGACCTTTGGAGAGAAGAGAACCACTTGTATGAATATCAAGAGCTCAGATGGCAACCCAGTTCTAAGCAAAGAAGGGAAGGCAGAAAGGTGGAAGGAGTAAATAGAGGGTTTATACAAGAGCGATGTACTTGAGGACAATATTATGGAAATGGAAGAGGATGTAGATGAAGACGAAATGGGAGATAAGATACTGCGTGAAGAGTTTGACAGAGCACTGAAAGACCTGAGTCGAAACAAGGCCCCCGGAGTAGACAACATTCCATTTGAACTACTGATGGCCTCGGGAGAGCCAGTCATGACAAAACTCTACCATCTGGTGAGCACGATGTATGAGACAGGCGAAATACCCTCAGACTTCAAGAAGAATATAATAATTCCAATCCCAAAGAAAGCAGGTGTTGACAGATGTGAAAATTACCGAACTATCAGTTTAATAAGTCACAGCTGCAAAATACTAACGCGAATTCTTTACAGACGAATGGAAAAACTGGTAGAAGCCGACCTCGGGGAAGATCAGTTTGGATTCCGTAGAAATGTTGGAACACGTGAGGCAATACTGACCTTACGACTTATCTTAGAAGAAAGATTAAGAAAAGGCAAACCTACGTTTCTAGCATTTGTAGACTTAGAGAAAGCTTTTGACAATGTTAACTGGAATACTGTCTTTCAAGTTCTGAAGGTGGCAGGGGTAAAATACAGGGAGCGAAAGGCTATTTACAGTTTGTACAGAAACCAGATGGCAGTTATAAGAGTCGAGGGGCATGAAAGGGAAGCAGTGGTTGGGAAAGGAGTAAGACAGGGTTGTAGCCTCTCCCCGATGTTATTCAATCTGTATATTGAGCAAGCAGTAAAGGAAACAAAAGAAAAATTCGGAGTAGGTATTAAAATCCATGGAGAAGAAATAAAAACTTTGAGGTTCGCCGATGACATTGTAATTCTGTCAGAGACAGCAAAGGACTTGGAAGAGCAGTTGAACGGAATGGACAGTGTCTTGAAAGGAGGATATAAGATGAACATCAACAAAAGCAAAACGAGGATAATGGAATGTAGTCAAATTAAGTCGGGTGATGCTGAGGGAATTAGATTAGGAAATGAGACACTTAAAGTAGTAAAGGAGTTTTGCTATTTAGGGAGTAAAATAACCGATGATGGTCGAAGTAGAGAGGATATAAAATGTAGACTGGCAATGGCAAGGAAAGCGTTTCTCAAGAAGAGGAATTTGTTAACATCGAGTATAGATTTAAGTGTCAGGAAGTCGTTTCTGAAAGTATTTGTATGGAGTGTAGCCATGTATGGAAGTGAAACATGGACGATAACTAGTTTGGACAAGAAGAGAATAGAAGCTTTTGAAATGTGGTGCTACAGAAGAATGCTGAAGATAAGGTGGGTAGATCACGTAACTAATGAGGAGGTATTGAATAGGATTGGGGAGAAGAGACGTTTGTGGCACAACTTGACTAGAAGAAGGGATCGGTTGGTAGGACATGTTTTGAGGCATCAAGGGATCACAAATTTAGCATTGGAGGGCAGTGTGGAGGGTAAAAATCGTAGAGGGAGACCAAGAGATGAATACACTAAGCAGATTCAGAAGGATGTAGGTTGCAGTAGATACTGGGAGATGAAGAAGCTTGCACAGGATAGAGTAGCATGGAGAGCTGCATCAAACCAGTCTCAGGACTGAAGACCACAACAACAACAACCATCTAAATATTTTCGCCATTTAATATCCATTGATAACTGAAGCTGTAAGCTGTATCACAGAAACTATATGTAATAAGTAATCGACGTAACAGTGTATTTATTTCTGGCTGTATATAATTGATTTGGAGATAAGAGAACCACTTGTATGAACATCAAGAGTTCAGATGGAAACCCAGTTCTAAGCAAAGAAGGGAAAGCAGAAAGGTGGAAGGAGTATATAGAGGGTCTATACAAGGGCGATGTACTTGAGGACAATATTATGGAAATGGAAGAGGATGTAGATGAAGATGAAATGGGAGATACGATACTGCGTGAAGAGTTTGACAGAGCACTGAAAGACCTGAGTCGAAACAAGGCCCCCGGAGTAGACAACATTCCATTGGAACTACTGACGGCCTTAGGAGAGCCAGTCCTGACAAAACTCTACCATCTGGTGAGCAAGATGTATGAAACAGGCGAAATACCCTCAGACTTCAAGAAGAATATAATAATTCCAATCCCAAAGAAAGCAGGTGTTGACAGATGTGAAAATTACCGAACAATCAGTTTAATAAGCCACAGCTGCAAAGTAATGACACGAATTCTTTACAGGCGAATGGAAAAACTAGTAGAAGCCGACCTCGGGGAAGATCAGTTTGGATTCCGTAGAAATACTGGAACACGTGAGGCAATACTGACCTTACGACTTATCTTAGAAGAAAGATTAAGGAAAGGCAAACCTACGTTTCTAGCATTTGTAGACTTAGAGAAAGCTTTTGACAATGTTGACTGGAATACTCTCTTTCAAATTCTAAAGGTGGCAGGGGTAAAATACAGGGAGCGAAAGGCTATTTACAATTTGTACAGAAACCAGATGGCAGTTATAAGAGTCGAGGGGCATGAAAAGGAAGCAGTGGTTGGGAAGGGAGTGAGACAGGGTTGTAGCCTATCCCCGATGTTATTCAATCTGTATATTGAGCAAGCTGTGAAGGAAACAAAAGAAAAATTTGGAGTAGGAATTAAAATCCATGGGGAACAAATAAAAACTTTGAGGTTCGCCGATGACATTGTAATTCTGTCAGAGACAGCAAAGGACTTGGAAGAGCAGTTGAACGGAATGGATGGTGTCTTGAAGGGAGGATATAAGATGAACATCAACAGAAGCAAAACGAGGATAATGGAATGTAGTCGAATTAAGTCGGGTGATGTTGAGGGTATTAGATTAGGAAATGAGACACTTAAAGTAGTAAAGGAGTTTTGCTATTTGGGGAGCATAATAACTGATGATGGTCGAAGTAGAGAGGATATAAAATGTAGACTGGCAATGGGAAGGAAAGCGTTTCTGAGGAAGAGAAATTTGTTAACATCGAGTATAGATTTAAGTGTCAGGAAGTCATTTCTGAAAGTATTTGTATGGAGTGTAGCCATGTATGGAAGTGAAACATGGACGGTAAATAGTTTGGACAAGAAGAGAATAGAAGCTTTTGAAATGTGGTGCTACAGAAGAATGCTGAAGATTAGATGAGTAGATCACGTAACTAATGAGGAAGTATTGAATAGGATTGGGGAGAAGAGAAGTTTGTAGCACAACTTGACCAGAAGAAGGGATCGGTTGGTAGGACATGTTCTGAGGCATCAAGGGATCACCAATTTAGTATTGGAGGGCAGCGTGGAGGGTAAAAATCGTAGGGTGAGACCAAGAGATGAATACACTAAGCAGATTCAGAAGGATGTAGGTTGCAGTAGGTACTGGAAGATGAAGAAGCTTGCACAGGATAGAGTAGCATGGAGAGCTGCATCAAACCAGTCTCTGGACTGAAGACCACAACAACAACAAAACATAATTGATTTCAATTGTAACGAAAATATTGTAAGTTCCCTAAGCTGAATAATAACCTGCAATAGTTAAAACCTGTAGGGCACCTGTGTTGTCATTGTCCTCAGACAGTTATTACCAAACAGGGTCTCTTTTCTTTCCATGCAATCTCCGAGTGTCGTTTGAGTACGAAAATTGATTAACTAAATGCTGTCAGTTTTGTGTCTTTGCTAATGACCAGTTTCAGTCTAAATTTATTGTCTCAGTAACTATTCATTCTTGTATTCCATAACAGAGGCTAATTAAAGTAAAGTAAAATTTCACTGGCAAAACTAATAACTAAAGCTACAGCACAGAGTGCCCAATTTAATTTATTCTGAATTTAGCTTAGCGAGTGACTTCTGCGGGCTTTGTATGTATTTTATTGTTGTTATTTCAAAATAAATTCAATTCCTCATTTCCTTAAAATAAATTCAATTCACTCTTTCAATAATCAAAAGTAAATTGCTTGCGTCTTTCTAAATTTTCCATTACGTTACACTGAGGTTACTGAAAGTGGTTTTTTTTTTTTTTTTTTTTTACATAATAGAGTTTAAGTTAAGCCAGTCATTCATCTAACCATTAATTTAATTTAGCATTACTTTCAAAATTTATTATTTCAGAAACTGCAAACTCAGTGCTTTCTGGTTCATTTATTTTCTCGTGAACTGTTGTGTTGTGGAAAAGCGTGACAAGCTTCCGTTGCCATGCTAGTGATTATTTCCTTAAATTTCTTGGCCGTTACCTTTTTCAAGATTCTGGAGAGTCATTGCTTCTCTGCCTTGTGATGACTAGGTGTTGTGTGATGTCCTTAGGTTAGTTAGGTTTAAGTAGTTCTAAGTTCTAGGGGACTGATGACCATAGATGTTAAGTCCCATAGTGCTCAGAGCCGTTTGAACCATTTTTTTGGTGATTCTTTGCCCTAGTCCGCTGGGGACCGTTTAATTATCATTTCTTTTTGACTAATCAGTGTATTCTTTGTGTTATCAGTGATTTTTGTAGTAAATATTACGTGGTTTACTTTTTCCCCCTGTGCGGTTTGTGAACGATTGCAGTATATTCCACCCATCTCAAAATTACCATCAGTATTTATCTTAAGCGTAGAATAGATCATCCTTCATAAGAGTCTGTTGTACTCATTCCACCAACTGAACGGTGTTATTTTATTTCGGTAACGATGGCCTTACTCACTGTAATATTTCATTAGGCATATGCAATCACGGACAGTTACACTACTGGCCTTTAAAATTGCTACACCACGAAGATGACCTGCTACAGACGCGAAATTTAACCGACAGGAAGAAGATACTGTGATATGCAAATGATTAGCTGTTCAGAGCTTTCACACAATGAAGGCGCCAGTGGCGAGACCTACAACGTGCTGACATGGGGGAAGTTCCCAACCGATTTCTCACACACAAACAGCAGGTGACCGGCGTTGCCTGGTGGAACGTTGTTGTGATGCTCCTGTAAGGAGGAGAAATGCATACCATAACGTTTCCGGCTTTGATAAAGGTCGGATTGTAACCTATCGCGATTGCAGTTTATCGTATCGTGACATTGCTGCTCGCGTTGGTCGAGCTCCAATGACTGTTAGCAGAATATGGAATCGGTGGGTTCAGGAGGGTAATATGGAACGCCATGCTGGATCCCAACGGCTTCGTATTACTAGCAGTCGAGATTACAGGCATCTTATCCGCATGGCTGTAACGGATCGTGCAGCCACGTCTCAATCCCTGAAACAACAGATGGGGACGTTTGCAAGACAACCACCATCTGCACGAACAGTTCGAAGACGTTTGCAGCAGCATGGACTATTAGCTCGGAGACCATGGATGCGTTTACCCTTGACGCTGCATCACAGTTAGGAGTGCCTGCGATGGTGTACTCAACGACAAACCTGGGTGCACGATTGGCAAAACGTCAGTTTTTCGGATGAATCCAGCTTCTGTTTACAGCATCATTGTGGTCGTAACCGTGTTTGGCGACATCACGGTGAATGCAAATTGGAAGTGTGTATTCGTCATCGCCATACTGGCATATCACCCGGCGTGATGGTATGGGGTGCCATTGGTTACACATCTCGGTCACCTCCTGTTCACATTGACGGCACTTTGAACAGTGGACGTTACATTTCAGATGTGTTACGACCAGTGGCTCTACCCTTCATTCGATCCCTGTGAAACCCCACATTTCAGCAGGATAATGCACGACCGCATGTTGCAGGTCGTGTACGGCCTTTCTGCTGTCCTGGCCCGCACATTCTCCAGATCTCTCACCAATTGTAAACGTCTGGTCAATGGTAGCCGAGCAACTGGGTCGTCACAATACGCCAGTCACTTCTCTTGATGAACTGTGGCATCGTGTTGAAGCTGCATGGGCAGTTGTACCTGTACACGCCATCCAAGCTCTGTTTGACTCAATGCCCAGGCGTTTCAAGGCCGTTATTAAGGCCAGAGGTGGTTGTTCTGGTTACCGATTTCTCAGAATCTATGCACCCAAATTGCGTGAAAATGTAATCACATGTCAGTTCTAGTATAATATATTTGTCCAATGAATACCCATTTATCAACTGCATTTCTTCTTGTTGTAGAAATTTTAATGGCCAGTAGTGTATATCGCAATCCATTAGGCTAATTAGGAAAGGGGAGGTTACACATTCTCAATATTTCAGACTCCTCATTCGCGACAAATTTGCAACACCCACACCTCGTAACTAGGAGTAATACTACCGTACCTCTCTAAAACAGTGGAATAGTATGATCTCTCTCCAGTTTGTCGCTGTACTCGCCGATGATGGTCATTAAAGGTAGTGGAGGACCGGAATCACTGCTGAACACAATGCGACGGTATTCATCATCATTCCGTGCTTCCCGGGCATGGTCCCACTCCAAAAGCAACTGCTTCAGTTGTGGTTTCCACGGAAACCTACGCTTGTGACGGTAATTACACAGTCCGGCTGCTACTAGCAGTGGTGTGGGATGACGCAGAGTGCTTCAGGGAGTCCATTGCTTGTTATCGGATGGCAGGCGCAGATGTGAAGGGCTTCACAATGTGCTTGGATCACAATACGACGATCCTCCCTTGTGGCGATCAGACGTGTTCGAATAGAACCTCGACGACAAGTATGTATGTCCTCAGGTTCCCATGTAGGCCAATACCGGACACTGATTCCACTATCCGATCGAATGGAGACCCACAATTAGCCCCCTTTGAAACTCTGTCAAGTGCTGATAATGCTGTCCCATACTAGTAGGCGGCATCCCGTGTCCTGCACAGTGATCACACAACATCTGACGCTGTTTATGCTTCTTAGATACGCTACGAGGACTGGTAACAATACTAAACGCGAACGAGACTAATGCAGTCTGGCGACTGCTCTACCTCTAACTCCTGTCATTTACATACGTGCTGACAGTGTATACGTATATCAAGTTTCGTTGACATCCGCCAGTTTATACTCAATGATTAACTTTATTTGTCAGGCAGTGTATTTTTATGTATTTTATTCGTTGCCTAGACTACCTATAATATTGGACAATACATCTCGGGTGTGTAAACATGGCGGATACGGTTGCTAGCTGCTATTTCGCCCGTGGCCTGACTTTGCGCTCACTTAAGGAAAAGATGAAGCCTACACTATGTGGTCTAAAGTCTCGAGACACCTGGCTGAAAATGACTTACAACTTCGTGGGGCCCTCCATCGGTAATGCTGGAATTCAATATGTGTTGGCCCACCCTTAGCCTTGATGACAGCTTCCACTCTCGCAGGCATATGTTCAATCAGGTGCTGGAAGGTTTCTTGGGCAGCCCATTCTTCACGGAGTGCTGCACTAAGCAGTGGTATAGATGTCGATCGGTGAGACCTGGCACGAAGTCGGTGTTCCAAAACATCCCAAATGCGTTAGGATTCAGGTCAGGAATCTGTGCTGGCCAATCCATTACAGGGATGTTATTGTCCTGTAACCACTCGGCCACAGACCGTCCATTATGAACACGTATTCGATTGTGTTGAAAGATGCAATCGCCGTCCCCGAACGCTCTTCAAAAGTGGGAAGCAAGAAGGTGCTTAAAACATCAATGTAGGCCTGTGCTGTCATAGCGCCACGCAAAACAACAAGGGGTACAGCCGTCTCCATGAAAAACACGACCACACCATAACACCACCGCCTCCGAATTTTGCTGTTGTCACTACACACACTGGCAGATGACATTCACCGGGCATTCGCCATATCCACAGCCTGCCATCGGATCGTCGCATCGTGTACCGTGATTCGTCGCTCCACACAACGTTTATTTCCACTGTTCAATCGTCCAATGTTTATGCTGCTTACACCAAGCGAGACGTTGTTTGACATTTACCGGCGTGATGTGTGGCTTATGAGCAGCCGCTCGACCGTGAAATCTAAGTTTTCGCACCTCCCGCCTAACTGTCATACTACTTGCAGTGGACCCTGATGCAGTTTGGAATTCCTCTGTGATGGCGTGGATTGACGTCTGCCTATTAGACATTACGACCTTCTTCAACTGCCGGCTGTCTCTTTCAGTCAACAGACGAGGTCAGCCTGTACGCTTTTGTGGTGTAGGCGTGCCTTCACGTTTCCACTTCACTGTCACATTGGGATCTCGCGTACAGACGTATGACACAAGTGACACCCAATCACCTGACCACCTTCAAAGTCCTAGAGTTCCGCGGAGCGCCCGTTCTGCTCTCTCACAGTGTCTAATGGCTACTGAGGTAAATGGCAGTACGTGGCAGCACACTGCACCTAATATGAAAAACTTATGTTTTTGGGGGTATCCGGATACTTTTCATCACATAATGTATGTGAATGAAGGAGTAGTACAAGAACAGAGTAAGAGTGTCACACGAAAATTTACTAAGGGGCTCGAGGATAAGAGAGCAGAACGAGTATGGGGACTTTCCGGAGACGGCCGCTCGTTCAAATGGCTCTGAGCACTATGCGACTTAACTTCTAAGGTCATTAGTTCCCTAGAACTTAGAACTACTTAAGCCTATCTAACCTAAGGACATCACACACATCCATGCCCGAGGCAGGATTCGAACCTGCGACCGTAGCAGTCGCGCGGTTCCAGACTGTAGCGCCTAGAACCGCTCGGCCACACCGGCCGGCAAAAATCAGAGTATGGCACTGGTAGCCGGGAGACCCTTCGCGGGGCGGTTCGGCCGCCACCCAAGTTCTTTAACGCCACTACGGTGACTTGCGAGTGAATGAGGATGAAATGATGATGAAAGACACACAACACTCAATCTTCTCGAGCCAGAGAAAATCCCTGACCCCGCCGGGAATCGAACCCGGGACCCCGGGCGGGGGAAGCTGGAATGCTACCGCAAGACCACGAGGCGCGGACGGCGCTCGTGCATTTGATGTCCTACCTGTAACTGTGGTAATGTCTGAGTAGTATTTATTTATACTGATACTCAGTTTATTTAAATTGCAATAAAATATTTTGCCGTTGCAAAATATTCCTGGCATCCAAGTACGGAAGTTCTGGCTCCACTTTTCGACGCACTCACAATTCTTTTCAGTACTTGCCTATAGTTTGTCCGCAACGAATTTAATTTCTTTAGTAACTGAAACGTATCTGCTTCTGGGTGATAATATACCTACTTTTTGTCTTGTTTTGACGGTTATTTTTATCGTTTCGTTTAATACTCCATAAGACTGGCAAAACTGTATACAATTGTTATACACTCTAAGACAAAAAAAAGACGCATCACGAACGAATTATCCGAAAGGAACGGTAATCGCTAGTCTGTAGATGTACAGGCTAATAAATGGTGGCCGCCGGCCGTGGTGGCCAAGCGGTTAAAGGCGCTACAGTCTGGAACCGCGCGGCCGCTACGGTCGCAGGTTCGAATCCTGCCTCGGGCATGGATGTATGTGATGTCCTTAGGTTAGTTAGGTTTAAGTAGTTCTAAGTCCTAGGGGACTGATGACCTTAGAAGGTAAGTCCCATAGTGCTCAGAGCCATTTGCCAAATGGTGGCCGGACGGAGTGGCCGAGCGGTTCTAGGTGCTTCAGTCTGGAACCGCGCAACCGCTACAATTGCAGGTTCGAATCCTGCCTCGGGCATGGATGTGTGTGATGTCCTTAGGTTAGTTTGGTATAAGTAGTTCTAAGTCTAGGGGACTGATGACCTCAGAAGATACGTCCCATAGCGGTCAGAGCAATTTGAACCATTTGAAACATAATAAATGGTAACAAGTTCAGAAAAACTCTTTGGTTTATTCGAGTTAGAGAGCTCCACAAATTGATCAAGTCAATGACGTTTTGCTCCACGTCTGGCCCTTATGCAAGCAAATAATCAGCTTGACATTGATTTATATACACTCCTGGAAATTGAAATAAGAACACCGTGAATTCATTGTCCCAGGAAGGGGAAACTTTATTGACACATTCCTGGGGTCAGATACATCACATGATCACACTGACAGAACAACAGGCACATAGACACAGGCAACAGAGCATGCACAATGTCGGCACTAGTACAGTGTATATCCACCTTTCGCAGCAATGCAGGCTGCTATTCTCCCATGGAGACGATCGTAGAGATGCTGGATGTAGTCCTGTGGAACGGCTTGCCATGCCATTTCCACCTGGCGCCTCAGTTGGACCAGCGTTCGTGCTGGACGTGCAGACCGCGTGAGACGACGCTTCATCCAGTCCCAAACATGCTCAATGGGGGACAGATCCGGAGATCTTGCTGGCCAGGGTAGTTGACTTACACCTTCTAGAGCACGTTGGGTGGCACGGGATGCATGCGGACGTGCATTGTCCTGTTGGAACAGCATGTTCCCTTGCCGGTCTAGGAATGGTAGAACGATGGGTCCGATGACGGTTTGGATGTACCGTGCACTATTCAGTGTCCCCTCGACGATCACCAGTGGTGTACGGCCAGTGTAGGAGATCGCTCCCCACACCATGATGCCGGGTGTTGGCCCTGTGTGCCTCGGTCGTATGCAGTCCTGATTGTGGCGCTCACCTGCACGGGGCCAAACACGCATACGACCATCATTGGCACCAAGGCAGAAGCGACTCTCATCGCTGAAGACGACACGTCTCCATTCGTCCCTCCATTCACGCCTGTCGCGACACCACTGGAGGCGGGCTGCACGATGTTGGGGCGTGAGCGGAAGACGGCCTGACGGTGTGCGGGACCGTAGCCCAGCTTCATGGAGATGGTTGCGAATGGTCCTCGCCGATACCCCAGGAGCAACAGTGTCCCTAATTTGCTGGGAAGTGGCGGTGCGGTCCCCTACGGCACTGCGTAGGATCCTACGGTCTTGGCGTGCATCCGTGCGTCGCCGCGGTCCGGTCCCAGGTCGACGGGCACGTGCACCTTCCGCCGACCACTAGCGACAACATCGATGTACTGTGGAGACCTCACGCCCCACGTGTTGAGCAATTCGGCGGTACGTCCACCCGGCCTCCCGCATGCCCACTATACGCCCTCGCTCAAAGTCCGTCAACTGCACATACGGTTCACGTCCACGCTGTCGCGGCATGCTACCAGTTTTAAAGACTGCGATGGAGCTCCGTATGCCACGGCAAACTGGCTGACACTGACGGCGGCGGTGCACAAATGCTGCGCAGCTAGCGCCATTCGACGGCCAACACCGCGGTTCCTGGTGTGTCCGCTGTGCCGTGCGTGTGATCATTGCTTGTACAGCCCTCTCGCAGTGCCCGAAGCAAGTATGGTGGGTCTGACACACCGGTGTCAATGTGTTCTTTTTTCCATTTCCAGGAGTGTAGTTGTTGGATATTTTCCTGAGCAATATCGTCCAAATTCTGTCCAGTTGGCGAGTCAGATCATCAAAATCTTGAGCTGGTTTGAGATCACTCCTCATAATGCTCCCATCTCTCTCGATTCGGGAGAGATCCGGCGACCTCGCTGGCCAAGGCAGGTTTTGGGAAGCACGAGCACAAGCAGTAGAAACTCTCGCCATCGCATATATGGCACTACCTTGCTGATGCGTAAGCCCAGGATGGCTTGCAATGAAGGCCAAGAAAACGGGGCATAGTATATCGTCGATGTATCTCTGTGCTGTAAAGGTGTTGCAGATAACAATCAAAGGCGTCCTGCTATGGTAAGAAATGGCACGCCAGAGCATCACTCCCGGATAACAGGCCTTATGGCGTCGAACTGTGAGTTCGGTAATCCATCGATTTTCAGGGCGCCTCCAGATACATTTTCATCCTGGAATTCATTAAATGGATTATAACTGTCCTCAGTGATGAGTCCCACTTCGGACTGAACCCGCTGACCAGCGAAGACTTCCCTGGAGATGCCAACCTGATTGTCGCCCGCCATACGGTCCTACAACCAGGAACGATGGTCTGATTAAATTCTATGCCCCATTTTGTTGCCCTTCATGGCAAGCTATTCCGGGCTTGCATTTTACCAAGATGACGTCCGCCCGCACACTGTTTGTCTTCGTGCTTGCCAAACCCTGCTTTGGGCAGCAAGGTCGCTGGATCTCTCCCCAGCTGAGAACTTTCCGAGCTTTATGGGCACGGCCCCAAACAGGTGCGGATGTTTACTATCTAACGCTCCAACTGGACGTAGTTTGGCACAATGTCTCTTAGGAGGATTTACAATAACAATATCAGTCAATGCCACGCCTAATAACTGCTTGCATAAGGGCCAGCGGTGAACCAACGATTTATTGACTTGCCCAATTTGCGAAGCTCCTTCTTCTGGTAAAATTATCCAGTACTTCTGAAACTGTAAAAATTGTTGGTCTGTACATGTACAACAGATCTACCGATTTCCAACCCACTCAGATAGTTCCTTCGTAGCCCACCCTTTTTTTTCTTTTTTTTTTTTTTTTTGTCTCCGAACGTAATTCTCAATGAAGTGCGTTCCATTGATGTCGAAGCCATTTCCACTTCACACCAAATCACCAAATCACGCAAAATAAACAGTTTAGCGTACGAGAATTACCTGACAAAGAAATACAATATCAACCACAGACTATACAATCGAAACAGGTTGTTCAGTAAAATATGAAACGGTAGACACATCAATGTTTTACACAAATCATGCAAAATAAACAGTTTAGCGTACAAGAATAAGCTGACAAAGACATACAATATCAACTAGAGACTATACAATCGAAACAAGTTGTTCAATAAAATATGAATCGGTAGATACATCAATGTTTTACACAAATATTGCAGAGCCTAAAACTACAAATGATCGATAATATTACACAATATGAAATACTGAATATTGCGCAACATTATTGTCAGGCTAGAGGCCGCTTTACAGCTTCCGCAATACTTGTTGAACAGAAGAAGGAAAGGATACCCAACTAATAGAAAGTAACGCCGGATACTGGCCTCGCCGTGTAATGAGCCGCAGTGGACTACACGTGCTGCGCAGAACTCTGCAGACGGTCCGTCGCCAGACAGAGCCAGCAGCCCAAGTGGCACCAATCTCTGTTAACGACTGCCGTGTGTGGGCCATGACGACGCGCCGCTTTGTTACGTCTCAGTGCGGCGCTGAGCACGCCACAGTCACGTGCTCATAAACAGGCAGGTTGAGAAGCGGTGTGTATTACGTTTCTGGGGAACGATAACCTGCTTGTACACAAGAACACTGATTTCGCCAACAGACATCTTACTTTACTCGTCTCGCTCTGTTAGTGCATGGCGTTCAGAGCACCGTAAACAACAGTGCTCGGTTTACACTGTGTTCCTTGAGAAACACAAACATTGTACCTAGGTCGGGCTCCGAACCCAGCTGTCTTGCTCACTAGGCAGATCCGCTTATCACTACGTTACCCTGACACAGTGGCTTTACAACTGCATGGAATACTCTTGTAAGTAGGCTGTTCAGGTTTTTATATTGGTAACGCCACGTAGCGCTCTGTATGAAAATCACTGGCTGTGCTGTGTGCAGTCTGTGGCTGCTAGGCATTGTTGTAATATTCGCTATTGTTGTGTTGGGCAGTTGGGTGTGAACAGCGTGTCGCGTTGCACAGTTGGAGGTGAGCTGCCAGCAGTGGTGTATGTGAGGAGAGGAACGGCAGAATTTTGAGAGCGGATGATCTGGACGTGTGTCCATCAGAGAGAGTAAATTTGTAAGACTGAATGTCATGAACTGATATATACAGGGTGAGTCTCCTAACGTTACCGCTGGATATATTTCGTAAACCACATCAAATACTGACGAACCGAATCCACAGACCGAACGTGAGGAGAGGAGCTAATCTAATTGTTTAATACAAACCATACAAAAATGCACGGAAGTACGTTTTTTAACACAAACCTACGTTTTTTTTAAATGGAACCACGTTAGTTTTGTTAGCACATCTGAACATATAAACAAATACGTAATCAGTGCCGTTTGTTGCATTGTAAAATGTTAATTACATCCGGACATATTGTAACCTAAAGTTGACGCTTGAGTACCACTCCTCCGCTGTTCGATCGTGTGTATCGGAGAGCACCGAATTACGTAGGGATCCAAAGGGAACGGTGGTGGACCTTAGGTACAGAAGAGACTGGAACAGCACATTACGTCCACATACTAACACCCTTTTATTGGTCTTTTTCACTGACGCACATGTACATTACCATGAGGGGTGAGGTACACGTACACACGTGGTTTCCGTTTTCAATTACGGAGTGGAACAGAGTGTGTCCCGACATGTCAGGCCAATAGATGTTCAATGTGGTGGCCATCATTTGCTGCACACAATTGCAATCTCTGGCGTAATGAATGTCGTACACGCCGCAGTACATCTGGTGTAATGTCGCCGCAGGCTGCCACAATACGTTGTTTCATATCCTCTGGGGTTGTAGGCACATCACGGTACACATTCTCCTTTAACGTACCCCACAGAAAGAAGTCCAGAGGTGTAAGGTCAGGGGAACGGGCTGGCCAATTTATGCGTCCTCCACGTCCTATGAAACGCCCGTCGAACGTCCTGTCAAGGGTCACCTAGTGTTAATTGCGGAATGTGCAGGTGCACCATCATGCTGATACCACGTAAGTCGACGCGTTTCCAGTGGGACATTTTCGAGCAACGTTGGCAGATCATTCTGTAGAAACGCGATGTATGTTGCAGTGCTCTCCGGTACACACGATCGAACAGCGGAGGAGTGGTACTGAAGCGTCAACTTTAGGTTACAATATCTCCGGATGTAATTAACATTTTACAATGCAACAAACGGCACTGATTACGTATTTGTTTATATGTTCAGATGTGCTAACAAAACTAACGTGGTTCCATTTAAAAAAACGTAGGTTTGTGTTAAAAAACATACTTCCGGGCATTTTTGTATGGTTTGTATTAAACAATTACACTAGCCCCTCTACTCACGTTCGGTCTGTGGAATCGGTTCGTCAGTATTTGATGTGGTTTACGAAATATATCCAGCGGTAACGTTAGGTGACTCACCCTGTATATATATATGATGACTTTGGAACGTTATTAAGGTACATACATTGTTTGTTCTCTATCAAAATCTTTCATTTGCTGACTATGCCTGTCAGTAGTTAGTGCCTTCCGTAGTTTGAATCTTTTATTTAGCTGGCAGTAGTGGCGCTCCCTGTATTGCAGTAGATCGCGTAACGAAGATTTTTGTGAGGTACCATCTGGTGAGCAAGATGTATGAAACAGGCGAAATACCCTCAGACTTCAAGAAGAATATAATAATTCCAATCCCAAAGAAAGCAGGTGTTGACAGATGTGAAAATTACCGAACAATCAGTTTAATAAGTCACAGCTGCAAAATACTAACACGAATTCTTTACAGACGAATGGAAAAACTAGTAGAAGCCGACCTCGGGGAAGATCAGTTTGGATTCCGTAGAAATACTGGAACACGTGAGGCAATACTGACCTTACGACTTATCTTAGAAGAAAGATTAAGGAAAGGCAAACCTACATTTCTAGCATTTGTAGACTTAGAGAAAGCTTTTGACAATGTTGACTGGAATACTCTCTTTCAAATTCTAAAGGTGGCAGGGGTAAAATACAGGGAGCGAAAGGCTATTTACAATTTGTACAGAAAGCAGATGGCAGTTATAAGAGTCGAGGGACATGAAAGGGAAGCAGTGGTTGGGAAGGGAGTAAGACAGGGTTGTAGCCTCTCCCCGATGTTATTCAATCTGTATATCGAGCAAGCAGTAAAGGAAACAAAAGAGAAATTCGGAGTAGGTATTAAAATCCATGGAGAAGAAATAAAAACCTTGAGGTTCGCCGTTGATATTGTAATTCTGTCAGAGACAGCAAAGGACTTGGAAGAGCAGTTCAACGGAATGGATAGCGTCTTCAGAGGAGGATATAAGATGAACATCAACAAAAGCAAAACGAGGATAATGGAATGTAGTCGAATTAAGTCGGGAAATGCTGAGGGTATTAGATTAGGAAATGAGACACTTAAAGTAGTAAAGGAGTTTTGCTATTTGGGGAGCAAAATAACTGATGATGGTCGAAGTAGAGAGGCTATAAAATGTAGACTGGCAATGGCAAGGAAAGCGTTTCTGAAGAAGAGAAATTTGTTAACATCGAGTATAGATTTAAGTGTCAGGAAGTCATTTCTGAAAGTATTTGTATGGAGTGTAGCCATGTATGGAAGTGAAACATGGACGGTAAATAGCTTGGACAAGAAGAGAATAGAAGCTTTCGAAATGTGGTGCTACAGAAGAATGCTGAAGATTAGATGTGTAGATCACATAACTAATGAGGAAGTATTGAATAGGATTGGGGAGAAGAGAAGTTTGTGGCACAACTTGACCAGAAGAAGGGATCGGTTAGTAGGACATGTTCTGAGGCATCAAGGGATCACCAATTTAGTATTGGAGGGCAGCGTGGAGGGTAAAAATCGTAGGGGGAGACCAAGAGATGAATACATTAAGCAGATTCAGAAGGATGTAGGTTGCAGTAGGTACTGGGAGATGAAGAAGCTTGCACAGGATAGAGTAGCATGGAGAGCTGCATCAAACCAGTCTCAGGACTGAAGACCACAACAACAACAACAAGTGATTCATGATAGGTATAAGTTATAGTTAGTCAGGGCCATTCTTTTGTAGGAATTTTTGAAAGTCAGATTGCGTTGCGGTAAAAATATTGTGTTTCAGTTTAGTGCTGATCAGTTAGGTAAAGAGCGAAATGTCTGAGTACGTTCAGTTCTGCTTAGCTGTTTAAAAATCAAATAACGTGAGAGGTTTTCCAGCACAGTAATTGATTAAGTTTTCTAAGGGGACGTTTCACCCTAGCACACCTTCCTCATCAGTCCAAATTCCCATTCACACCTAAGCCCACTTGGTATTCCCCCTACACTATAACAGAAATGCAGAGGCTCTCCAGTATAGTACCTCAGCATCCAGGAAACGTGTTGGGGTAGTCCGTGCACTTGGGTAAAGCCACTGTACTAGGGTGGAGCAGTGGTTAGCATATCTATCTAGTGAGCAGGAGATCCGGGGCCGGACCCCAGCCTTGGTGCAAATTTTCGTTCGTTGCTTCACTCTGCATATACAGGGTAATATTTTCCATCGTGTACAAACTCTAGGGATTGATCAATGAGAGGATACGGAACGAACTTTTGTCCGGATATGTATGTTTTGTAACGTCCCCTTAGAAAAATTATACACGACTGTGCTTAAACTGACACACAATATTTTTAGCGCAACGCAATCTGTCTTTCAAAAAAATCCCTACGAAAGAATGGCCCTGACTAACATTAACCTATACCTTTCACAAATCACTTACCTCACAAAAATCTTCGTTACTGGAACTACTGCAATACAGCGAGCGCCACTACCGCCAGCTAAATAAAAGATTCAAACTACGGAAGGCACTAACTACTGATAGGCATAGTTAGCAAATGAAAGATTTTAATAGAGAACAAACAATGTATTTACCTTAATATCATCAAAAGTCATAATATATGTTATTTCAAAACTCCGCCATTTCCTTCCACACATACACCACTGCTGGCGGATCACCTCTAATTGCGCAACGCTACGCACTGTTAACATCCAGCTGCCCCTATACAATGGCAGACAACAATGCAAACTAGCCACAGACTGCACACAGCACAGCCAGTGATTTTCATACAGAGCGCTACGTGGCATTACCAATACAAAAATCTAAACAGCCTACTTACATAGCCCCCATGCTCCCACAAAAAAATTTACAAATTGTTTTGGGCAGTGGCCAATAATGATTTGATAAAATTTTTCATAATTACAATAACAAAGATATCAAATGCACACACTTATTTAAACAATGGTGGTCAAAAGCTAAAATTTTCTCACAGTCCATAAAGACAGTCCTGATCATTCATCATAATAGTAATTACAGTTTTTTTCACAAAGTCTCATTAGTAAAAGAAATTGCACACAGAAGTAGTGGATTTCCATGCAGTCTTGAAGAAGTAGTGTTGTCCTTCCAACGGAAAGACAGTGCTGACTCTTGACTTGCTGACAGGTAATGGGCTACAACAGAGCAAACCCACAGCCGAGTCATTCGACGTTTTGAAGAAGATTCGTAGGTAGGTCATCACAGAGTAGACCCACTGTAGTCCTGGTAGAGATTACGGTATTGGTGGGCCACCAGAGGTGCAGACCCACTGCAGTCCTTGTAGAAATTGTGGACAGGCCCACTGTAGTCCTGGTAGAGATTGTGGTATTGGTGGGCCACCAGAGGTGCAGACGCACTGTAGTCCTTGTAGAAATAATGGTATTGGTGGGTCATCAGAGATGCAGACCCACTGTAGTCCTTGTAGAGATGGCCAGCAGCCATCTGTTGTGACTGTGCAGGGGCACAATCACCATTGAAGGGTCTTGCGGATAATATAGCAAGTTCATAACCACCACTTGTGCACTCACAAAATTTTTTGAATTGTTCTTACAACCAGCAATGCTGTTATCCAGTCCCTTGCTGAATTATTAACACACGTGCAAACACTAATAGTCCCAACTTCTCACATATTGTCCATATACTATGACCAACAGAAACGTGTGCAGTGAAATGGAACTTACAAGTTACTTAATTTGATGAACTGGTGTCAATTACAATAGTATAACATGAGAATACAATTACAAAGGTACAAAATACATCATTAAAGAACATAAGAATTCAGATAACATTTGTAGTACAGGCTATACAAAAGAATCGAAATAACATATACATCAGTGTTACAGGAATTATTACATGAGTACAAACATGAAAGATCAGAATAACTTGCGAAACATCAACTTTACACATGAGCATCAAAGTAGAATAAATAATGTCTAAACATCTTTACAAGGTAAATAACATATTATTAATGCCAATTATATTTGAGGAGAACAGTATTCATCATCATAGTTCATGTAGCTGAGTATTAGAAAAAAAATTCTATGAAACTACACAGAGACAGGAAGAAAACAAATACACAAGGGTACACAAACACATAGTGGGATAACACAAAAGGAAAGGACAGGGTTTGTTTTCAGTGTAACATTTGGTACTGCAGTCCAACCCAAAACTTAATTCCATATGTCGTCCCTCTTATTTCAACATTTGCTCCAGCCAAAAAAACATATTATCCAAGCATGCTTTCTGTATTCTGTTCACATCCTCTTTCAAAAATAGTTTTTCTCCACTGTGCACTACTTTCTTGGCCAAACTATTTTCTTATAGCTTCTTAATGCATTTCTTCCAATTCATCATAGTTAGTTTCTTATATAGTCTACCCCTTCTTAAGCTAACTTAAATCTACTGAGCTCAGATACTAAACTAAGGGACGAGGCAATGCAGCAACACAAAACAATTAACACAAACAGCAATGCAAGCAGCAGTAAATCTAAATTAACAGATAAAATGCAAAATTACAACTAATATGAGCCAATGTGCAGCAACAAGAAAAATAAATCAGTAGTAAAACTGGCTTAACAGCGTAATACAAAGGCAAATTCAGTAACACTATGCCTGGCAAACAGCAGCAGCAACTTATACCTAAATATGACATAGCTCAAGCAGAATTTCTGTTTAAGTAAGTTCTCTTGGTTCTTGATTTGATATTTAACTTCCAACATTGTTGCATGTTAACAGATTCTAAGTCTGACAAAGCATACTAGCAATGTAAAGTGAAAAGTTATATGGCAAAGACAAAGTTAAAAGGCAGATTATCTTTCAATAAACGGTTTCACATGTGAAATATGGTGTAAACCTTTACTCTTCCTAGTACGCAGAGTTTCAACTTCAACGCAATTATCATGTGGTATACGTCGGATTCTGTAAGGCCCATTGTAAACTAGAAAGAATTTGTGACTCAAGTGTTTCTTCTTATGTGACAATGAATGAGCTTTAATGAGAACTTTCTGACCAATATATAATTTCTTTGCATTTGCTTTACCGTGTAGTTTTCTCCTTTTGTCTGCTGCAGATTTTATATTTTTAAGAGCCAAATCAATTATGTCTTTGTGTCGAAGTTTACGTGTATTCGGGAAAGGTACAAGCTCTCTGATTCTGTTCGGTGGTTCTTCATTCTTTAGTACAAGAGTAGGTGGTAAAGCAGTGGAATCATGAGGCATTTCATTCAGCACATTTTGAAATAAGTGTAAATATCTGTCCCAATGCTGATGCTTTCTGTGACAATAAAGTCTGCAAAGCTTATTGATTTCTTTCGTAATCCGTTCAGATGGGTTACAATGTGGTGAGTACAATGAAATAAAAGCAGGTTTGATTTTATGATTCCGAAGCATGCGTGACCAAACAGCAGATCTGAACTGCGGTCCGTTATCTGAAATGACTTTAGCAACGTGGCCAACTTCACGTAAGAAATTTTTAACAAAGGCGTTGGATACAGATCGTCCAGTGGCTTTACGTAACGGAGTGAAAGAAACAAATTTTGAAGTAAGTTCAACAGCGACTAGAACGTACGCAAATCCATTAGATGTTCTGACAAGCGGTCCCAAGAGATCAACAGCAGCAAATTCTTTTAATTTAGAAGGAATGATAGGAAACAGCGGAGCACGATGGGCGATAGTAGATGGTTTCGCCTTTTGACAAAGTTTACAAATAGACAAGACTCTTCGAATTCGCTTTTCCATATTGTTAAAATAACAAGTCGTTCGAAGAATATGATAACATTTTCGTGGGCCAAAATGTGCGTAGCTGAAATGAATGTACCAAATGAGCTTATTAACAAAATCGTCAGGAATACAAAGTACCCATAGCTTTTCATCAACAGTGCAGCGTTTGAAGAGTATGTTGTTTCTAACCAGGTAATAATGCCGAATCTGAGTGTGTGTCTTTTCATGCCATTTACTTTTGATGTCTTTCCAAATCGGATCTTTATCTTGTTCATGAGCAATGTCCTTTAAAGATGTGGTGATGAAGTTTTCAAAGGCGACTTTCTGAATGTAAAGAATACTGAAATTTTTCTCGAGGTTGCCTTCTGTGTTACTTTTCTCAAGCCCAGCCGGTGCGCGTGACAGCGCGTCCGCAATAATGTTCTCCTTGCCGGGAATGTAGACTATTGTGAAGCGGAATTCTTGCAGAAACAATGCCCAACGTTTTAACCTGTCATGATTTAATTTTGAAGACATAAGAAATTGTAATGCACGATGATCACTGTATACTTTTACGTGCTTACCAGAAAGAAAGAAACGGAATTTGTTAAATGCCCAAACGATAGCTAAAGCTTCTAATTCAGTAACGGAATAATTTTTTTCAGATTTTGATAGCACTCGGCTAGCAAAAGCAATGGTTTTCTGAACAGTAGTGTCATTTTCTGTGGCTTCTTGAAATAAATGGGCACCAAGACCGACTTTAGAAAAATCCGTGCTAAGACAGAAATCTTGTGACAAATCTGGATGCGCTAGTATTGGCGCGTGAAGTAACGCTTCTTTCAAAGAATTGAATTCCAACTGTGCTTGTTCGTCCCAGTTCCAAATAGTATTTTTTTCCAGTGAGAGAACAAAATTTTGGTGTAACAAGAATTTGCATATTCAGAAAACGACGGTAAAAATTTACGAGACCTAGAAAAATGCGGACTTGTTTTTTTGTGGATGGAACTGGAATGGCTCTGATTGCTTCTAACTGTTCAGGATCCGGCTGAATGTCTTTAGAAGAAATAATATGTCTCAAAAATTTCACCTTTGACCTACCGAATTCAGACTTTTCCAAGTTAACTGTAATTCCAGATTCTGCAAAAATACCTAACACGCTGTTGAGGATGCGATTGTGTTGTTCCCATGAGGCTTCTGCTATCAGAATATCGTCCACATATAAGGTGATGTGACGTTTTAAGAACTCAGGTAATATAGAATTTAGCCCGCGAATGAATGCTGCCGAAGAAATGTTCAAACCAAAAGGAAGTTTTCGAAACTGATAACAAACGCCGAAACAAAGAAAAGCTGTGTATTTTCTACATTCTGGATGAAGTTCGATCTGATAAAAGCTGGATCTGAGATCAATGGAAGACAACACTTTTACACCATTAAAATTTTGAAGAAGTTCTTCCATCGCCTGCGGCCTGTCTGATTCAGGAATAATGATAGTATTTATTTGTCTCGAATCTAAGACAAGCCTGATCGATCCATTTTTCTTCTCAACAACATGTAACGGATTGTTGTATGAGCTTACTGCAGGCTCAATAATGCCCTCGTCAAGCATAGATTGTATTTCTGTTCTAACACGGTCCCTATAATGTGCTGGAATTACGTATGGTCTAACACAAAATTTAGTATGCTCACGAACACGAAATTGGTATTGAAATCCCTTGATTGTTCCTGTTTTGTGAGTAAAAACTGCGGAATGTGCTTGTAAAATCTTAAAAAGGTCCTGCCTATCAGTGTCATTACAATTCTCAATTGTTTGAATTTTATTCTGAATTAACTCATTAGTTTCAAATATGCCGTCGATACCATCCCTGTCAGTACTTGCAGAGTGATTGTTAGTGTCTAGTTCCGTAGACAATTCCGAACTGTTGTCTAACAGAAGGTAAAGCCGATTAATTTCCTCGTCATGGTTTGAGAGCCAGTCTTCAAATTTCAAAGCTATTGACTTACCTTCTTTCTCTAAACTTATTTCAGCATCGTGAAAGCTTAAGATTGCTTTGTATTCATTCAAAAAGTCTACTCCCAGTATAATTTCCGTCGACAATAATGGAACAATAAGAAAGTTCATAGAGAAGCTGTGGCTTTGACAAAAGTATTCTAAGTTGGTTTGTTGGCGTACATCTACACTTTTTCCAAAGATTGCACCTTGTAATTTAATCTTACGTAATGGAAGTGTGGGGCAATCGTTCGATTTGTTGCATTTGCTAAAAGCTGTTTCACTAATTACTGAAATGGGACTGCCAGAGTCAAGTACTGCCGTAAATTTTACGTCATTTACTGTAATGTGAATCACAGGATATGCAATGTTGTTATGTTTTACGTCGTGTTCCTGGAGTAAGATGTCTCTAATGTCTTCCATTCTTACATAATTACTAGCTACGGCAGCTGCGTCGTCAGTTTCATACCTACGTTTTGTGGCTGCCAGCGGTATGAGTCATTGCCTATTGTCTCTCTGTTGGCGTGCGTCGTTATTGGGATTTGGAGACCTAACTTCTACAAATTCACTGTGACGAGAGGGCCCTGGTCTGTTTAAATCCCGCCAGTTCTGATGCAGTTCAGGTCCGTCGTTACGATCATATCGTCTGTCGTCATGTCAGTAGATTCCATAGTTTCTTTCTTGTCGGTCATGTGGTGCAGAATTTCTCCCTGAGTCGTAACTGCGCGCTGGACCGTTGCGTCTAAAGTTATTCTGTCTCCCTTGATAATAATTACACTCCTGGAAATTAAAATAAGAACACCGTGAATTCATTGTCCCAGGAAGGGGAAACTTTATTGACACATTCCTGGGGTCAGATACATCACATGATCACACTGACAGAACCACAGGCACATAGACACAGGCAACAGAGCATGCACAATGTCGGCACTAGTACAGTGTATATCCACCTTTCGCAGCAATGCAGGCTGCTATTCTCCCATGGAGACGATCGTAGAGATGCTGGATGTAGTCCTGTGGAGCGGCTTGCCATGCCATTTCCACCTGGCGCCTCAGTTGGACCAGCGTTCGTGCTGGACGTGCAGACCGTGTGAGACGACGCTTCATCCAGTCCCAAACATGCTCAATGGGGGACAGATCCGGAGATCTTGCTGGCCAGGGTAGTTGACTTACACCTTCTAGAGCACGTTGGGTGGCACGGGATACATGCGGACGTGCATTGTCCTGTTGGAACAGCAAGTTCCCTTGCCGGTCTAGGAATGGTAGAACGATGGGTTCGATGACGGTTTGGATGTACCGTGCACTATTCAGTGTCCCCTCGACGATCACCAGTGGTGTACGGCCAGTGTAGGAGATCGCTCCCCACACCATGATGCCGGGTGTTGGCCCTGTGTGCCTCGGTCGTATGCAGTCCTGATTGTGGCGCTCACCTGCACGGCGCCAAACAAGCATACGACCATCATTGGCACCAAGGCAGAAGCGACTCTCATCGCTGAAGACGACACGTCTCCATTCGTCCCTCCATTCACGCCTGTCGCGACACCACTGGAGGCGGGCTGCACGATGTTGGGGCATGAGCGGAAGACGGCCAAACGGTGTGCGGGACCGTAGCCCAGCTTCATGGAGACGGTTGCGAATGGTCCTCGCCGATATCCCAGGAGCAACAGTGTCCCTAATTTGCAGGGAAGTGGCGGTGCGGTCCCCTACGGCACTGCGTAGGATCCTACGGTCTTGGCGTGCATCCGTGCGTCGTTGCGGTCCGGTCCCAGGTCGACGGGCACGTGCACCTTCCGCCGACCACTGGCGACAACATCGATGTACTGTGGAGACCTCACGCCCCACGTGTTGACCAATTCGGCGGTACGTCCACCCGGCCTCCCGCATGCCCACTATACGCCCTCGCTCAAAGTCCGTCAACTGCACATACGGTTCACGTCCACGCTGTCGCGGCATGCTACCAGTGTTAAAGACTGCGATGGAGCTCCGTATGCCACGGCAAACTGGCTGATACTGACGGCGGCGGTGCACAAATGCTGCGCAGCTAGCGGCATTCGACGGCCAACACCGCGGTTCCTGGTGTGTCCGCTGTGCCGTGCGTGTGATCATTGCTTGTGCAGCCCTCTCGCAGTGTCCGGAGCAAGTATGGTGGGTCTGACACACCGGTGTCAATGTGTTCTTTTTTCCATTTCCAGGAGTGTATTTTGGTTCCCATATTGTCTGTTTCTCTGATTGTCTCTGTGATAGTCATTACCGCAGAGAGGTGATCTTTCCCTGTAATTATTACTACTCTGCCAACGGTTGTCGTACGGGTGGTGTCTGTTTTGGTCACGATTTACGTTGTAAGAATAGCCTTGTTGTGTATTATTCCTGTCACCGCGGAATTGTGACAGATGTGACCTGTAATTGTTGTACTCCTGTTTTCGCGTTCCGCGATTGTCCGTGTCAATTTCCAGTTCTTGTTACAGTCCCTGAAAAGCTTGAATGTCGTCTTTGCAATGTCCTGCTAAAATAATATGTCGTAAATGTTCAGGCAGTTTGATTAAGCAAATGCGGATGAGTTCTGAGGGGCTGTATGGGTTTGAAAGATACTGATTCTGATGCAACATGTCTTCAAAATATTTCATAAGACTGGAAAATTCAGATTGTTCGAAACGTTTCATCATTATGATGCTATGTTTTACTCGGTCTTGTGTAGCTTGAGACCAATACGCTGAGAGGAAGGCATGATAAAATTCTCCTTCACTGTGACAATCGTGAATGACCGATCGCATTCTTACAGCTGGTTCATTCTCCAAGTAGCCACACATAAATTCTAATCTGTGTTCTAATGACCAGTTGGGAGGAAAACAATGAGAGAATTGATGGAGCCACGCTTGTGGATGAATGTCGTTGGCAGAATTCTTAAACGTTTTGAATTTACGTGTAGTAATGAACAGCTTATAGTCAAAATCATCATGTCGGCGAGTCGCATGTCGGCCATTGTTACGTCGTGTCGGCGGTTCCATCTCAAAATTCGGTGTACCTTGCCAATTTCTTTCATAATTTCCGAAGTGCCCTGTGTTATTATTTTGTGGCTGTTCCGTATTTCTATGTCCCTCTTACTGTATTGGAGCGCGAGTGTCCTCTGAAATACGTAATTCTTGTATTACCTGTGTCAGCTGATCTTGTACTTCCCGGATTTCTCTTTGATGTTGCGTATTAATTTGATTCAGATTTTGTTTCAGTTTCCTATTTTGTTCGCACTCTTCTGTGTCATTAAAGACTACCGGTTTTGTGTCATTCAGATTATCATCTACCTTCGTAGATAAGTTATTTAGCTGATCCGAAAGTTCAACTACTTTCTCTGATAATGAACTAATTTCCTCCATGTGTCTTTCTGAACCAATTTTCAGAGTATCTACTGTGTCCTTTAAGTTTTCTTGAGTTTTAGCAAGTTGCGTAACCGAATCAGTAGATGCAACTAAGTCAATTTTAGCTTGCAGGGTCTCATGATTTTCATGAACAATGGTTTGCAGTTCTTTTATGGCTGCTTCGTGATTCTGTAATGCATTTTCATGCCGCCAAAAAATAGGTTGAAAATGCTCACAAATTTGTGTTTTTACGTCATTACAGACTTTTTGACATTTCGATTCAATGTTATGTAACTCAGTAGTTAAATTTTCACGTGTTTGTTCAAGTGTGGTGTCTAACTTTTGAAGCTTTTGCTGTGTTTGTCTCTGATTTTGTTCCATGTGTCTAACTGTTGCTGTGTTTGTCTCTGATTTTGTTCCATTGTGTCTAATTTTTTAAGATTTTGTTCCACTGTGTCTAACTGTTGCTGTGTTTGTCTCTGGTGTTGTTCCATTGTGTCTAACTTTTGAAGCTCTTGTCCCATTTGTTGCATTAATTGTAATAACAATGCACTGGTGTCTGAAACATGTTCCTCAGTGCTTTTCGGCAGTGAATTTGCACCGGCAACGTTCACATTTTGACAAGCAGAAAATGTGTCTTGACTTATTTGAGAAAAGGGTGAGGACGCAAAACCTGAATCTACAGTATTTGCAAGATTGTGTCCTGTCATTTCGGATTCCTGAGGCAAGCTGTTGCCGACCGATCGATCGATAATGCTTCCCTGTTCACTAATTGTTTCACTGTCTACGCCATTATTTGCCGCCCGCTCCATTTCCCTATGAACAATTACCAAATTACTACTTTGAACATTAGTTACTTCATTACACGGTGGCGCTAACACACTGCTTTCGTCTTCACTGTCATTTCTCAGTTTACTTTGGAGCCTAGTATTACGTTTTTCACACGCCATTATTGTCACAATGTTTCACACGACAACAGAGAAAAGCACAATTTGAAGAGCAAAAATAAGAGAACACATTAACATAGTACTGAAAATAATATCTAGTTAATTGCAAGCGCAGCTGCGAAATACTTGGTGCAAATCTACATGCATGCCACAACTGTTTTACTGTGCAACAATGAAAAACCACAACTACCAAGGAAATTCTCTCTATAATAACGCGCTAGCAATAAACAAAAGCTACACTAAATACACAAACTACAAGAAAAAATCAGAAGATTCCAGTGAGGTATCCTCGGCTAAGGGTCGACATATGTAACGCCCCCTAAGAAAAATTATACACAGTTGTGCTTAAACTGACACACAATATTTTTAGCGCAACGCAATCTGACTTTCAAAAAAATCCCTACGAAAGAATGGCCCTGACTAACATTAACCTATACCTTTCACAAATCACTTACCTCACAAAAATCTTCGTTACTGGAACTACTGCAATACAGCGAGCGCCACTACCGCCAGCTAAATAAAAGATTCAAACTACGGAAGGCACTAACTGCTGATAGGCATAGTTAGCAAATGAAAGATTTTAATAGAGAACAAACAATGTATTTACCTTAATATCATCAAAAGTCATAATATATGTAATTTCAAAACTCCGCCATTTCCTTCCACACATACACCACTGCTGGTGGCTCACCTCTAATTGCGCAACGCTACGCGCTGTTAACATCCAGCTGCCCCTATACAATGGCAGACAACAATGCAAACTAGCCACAGACTGCACACAGCACAGCCAGTGATTTTCATACAGAGCGCTACGTGGCATTACCAATATAAAAATCTAAACAGCCCACTTACAGTTTTCCATAGCTAGAGGGTATTTATTCAGTCATACCTTGTTACAGAGACTGCGGTCTAATACGCACTGTACCATGCAGTCACAGTTACAGTATATGTAGAAAGTCCTTTCCATGTACCTCAAGTAGTGTTCTGTCTCATACGTTCATATCAACCAGGCTGCATTCGAATAGTGGCAAAGGTAGTATGCATACGCTGCTCCAGTGTCTCCACATCTGGATTACCCTCTGCATACACCATACTTTTGAGATGATCCCCTAACCAGAAATCATAAAATCACACGCGTTGATATCCGGTGAATGAGCAGGCCAAGCAACTGGGCCTCCTCGTCCGATCCAGGATGCGTCCGGACGTTAACAGCGAAGTGGTCTGGATCACCATCGTTTGGCAGCCACATAACCCTTCGAATCATCAGTGGCACTTCTTCCAGCAGGGGAGGCAAAGTCATCCAACAGGAAATGCCAATAGTTCCGGCCTCTTAGGCGACGAGGAAGGAAGACTGGTCCCAAAATACGATCGTCAATAATCCTGGCCCACACATTCCGGCTGCACCGATGCTGATGATTCGCTGTCACCATACCATACGGGTTCTGCATATCATCCACCGGGCGATTTGTAAAAGCTGAAGATACCAGTTGCTGAAAGGTTGCCTCATCTGTGAACAGGCTGGATGACACAAATCCCGGAATCGTAGTTCCCTGGTGAAGAAATCAATGACAGAAGTGCTCCAGAGGTGGAAGTCTGTCGCTAGTAAGCCCTGCACACTCTGTAAATGATACGGGCAGAAACTATTGTCATGTAGAATACTACATAGTCGTCTGGCCTACCCTGTACTGGCGGGCCAATTGCCTGGTACTGACACGGCAGTCGCCTTCCACTATGTTATTCACATTTTCATTCAAGTCTGGTGTCCGAACATTTCGGGTACGTCCTTCATGATTTGCTGCTTCCTGGAACGATCCTGTCTCAGACAAACGGCGAAACACTGTTGCAATCATTGAATGCTGTGGTTGTAGTCGACGGGGACAAGTCTCCTGATACAATCTTGCTGTCCGCCGCCCGTTGTCATTTGCCTTTCCGTAAGTAAACATCGTGTCGGCAAGCTCTCGATTCGAATACGGAACCATTGTGTACAATGCTGTATGACATCCACTAAGAGGTCAGTCAGCAAGAACAGTGAACCAACACAATATTACGAATTGCTATGGAAGAAGATGGCCATAGGACATGAGGAGGAAGCCATGCATACTGTAACTGTAGCTGCATGGTACAGCGCAGTCTCTGTAACAAAGTATGATTGAACAAATGGTCTCTAGCATGAAAATCATACATTTCCGGACATAAGTTCATTAACCTTTCCTCTCATTGATCAATCCCTAGAGTTTGTACACGATGGAAAAAAATCACTCTGTACAGATCATGTAGAGTTCACATAGTTTCATCTGAAAACTACACAGCAACATATCGGTTCGAAACAGGCAGAGACGTCGTAGGGGAAGAAGTACAGACCCTGAGAGGCCTCAGAACCTGGAGAGTGAATTCATGGAAAAGGCAGTGGGACAGCTGTGAAAGCTCCCGTAGGGTATATGCATTCTCCGCAGCATCACGGGACCACAGACGATGAATCATGTCAATTCCAGCCGGTGCATGGTTCACTTCTCAACCGGCCGTGAGCCATACCGCACTTATTTGCTTCGTTTAAATCTCGGCCAGGAGTCTGGTTGTGCCTATGGCGATGGAGGGACCCCCAAAACACATACTCTTGTACGGCGATCGTTGATCGCAGGAAAGGGGACTACTACGCCCACACAAAGACATAACACAATCACTTACAGATGAGATCTTTTGAACTGATCTCACCTGTACAGAAACAATGTCTAGAGCGCTACTTACAGGGTACTTGCAGTGACGAGGGCGCAGGCGTCAACGAGCACAGACAACAAGTGTCTCCATGGACAATACACACACATCCATGCCCAAGGCAGGATTCGAACCTGCGACCGTAGCGGCCGCGCGGCTCCAGACTGAAGTGCCTAGAACCGCTCGGCCACAATGGCCGGCCAACATCTACATACTCTGCAAGTCACAATACGGTGCTTGGACGAGAGTATTCTGTACCACTACTAGTAATTTTCTTTCCTGTTCCTTACGCAAATAGAGCGAGGAAAAAAGCGACTAAGTAAAAGCCTTCAAATGAGCCCTAACTTATTTTCGCGGTTCTTACGCGAAATCTGCGTTGGTAGAACGGTTCTGCAGCTAGCTTAAAATACCTGTTCTTTGAATTTTCTCAATAGTGTTCGTCGAAACCAACGTCTTCTACACTCGAGGGATTACCATTTGAGTTCCCGAAGCAACTCTGTAATACTTACGTGTTATTCGAGCCTACCGGTAACAAATCTAGCAGCCCGCCTCTGAATTGCTGCAATGTCTTCCTTCAATCCAACATGGTGTGGATCCAGAACTCTCTTGCAGTACTCAAGAATTGTTCACAATAGTGTCCTATATGCAGTCTGTTTTACAGATCAACCACACTTTCCTAAAATTCTCCCAGTAAACCGAAGCCGACCACTAGCTTTCCCTACCACAATCCACACATGCTTGTTCCATTCCATATACCTTTGAAACGTAACGCCCAGACATTTAATAGACGTGACTCTGTCAAGCAGCATGCTACTAATGCTGTATTGGAACATTACGAGTTTGTTCTTTTATACTCATTTGCAGTGACATAAATATTTCTATTTTTCTACATATGAAACTAGCTGCCATTCATCACACCGACTAGAAATTTCGTCGAAGTCATCTTGTATCCTCCTACAGTCACTAAACGACGACCCCTTAGCGTACATCAAACAGGCACAGATTGCTATTCACCCTGTCCGCCAGACCACTTATGTACACAGAAAGTAACAGCGGTCCTATCACACACCCCTGGGGTACTCCTAACAGTACCCTTGTCTTTGATGAACACTCGCCATCGAGGAGAACATATCGAATTGCTGACGTACCTGGGAACCTATTTCTTATGCTCATACCTTCGTTAACAGTCTTCAGTGGAGCGCCATGTCAAATGCATTTCGGAAATCTACGAATATGAAGTCTTCCTTTTGCCATTCGTTCATGGTTCGCAGGATATCATGTGAGAAAAGAGCGAGCTGAGTTTTGGACAGGAAATACTTTCTAAAACCGTGTTGATTCATGGACAGAAGTTTTTCTGTTTCGAGGAAATTTATCATATTGGAACTGAGAACATGTTTCAGAATTCACAGCTGTTAGTTGCACCTGGCTGATGGGTGAGCCATCATACGTCAGCATGTTGCTGGTAGCATACTTGAAAGAAAAATAAAAAGAGTCAAATCGAAACACCTTCAGCCACTAAATTTCCAGTTGTTATTTTATTCGCGCAAGAAGTTTCAGTGCTACTTTATGCCATCTTCAGGCCCACTGACCGACGTGTAGGAAGAATCCCATCTATGGTCCAATCAAAATTGGGGCCAGCATTCAGTGACTGATGTCTGTAGATTTTTAACATAACGATCCCTGGATGCTCAAATAAAATAACAACTGCAAATGTAGACGGCTGAAGACGTCCTGGTTTGATATTTTATACTTAATAGCCGAGACCCCGCAACCATCTGTATAAAGATGAACTTACCGAGACGTCGGTGCCATGTCCTTCTTTCAGTCTGCCCTGTCCTCGCTCGTGACACAGTATGAACACATAATCATTATGGGCGACACAAACATCGACTTACAGTTAAAATCTCCCTCTGCAGAAAAACTAAGGAGACTGTTCCAGTCCAATGATATGAGTTTAACACAGCTGGACCCAAATCATCACACGCCACACAGCCATACACTCATAGATATAATAGCAACAAAGGGACCAGATAAAATAATTCGCGCCAATCAGACATCCGCTCCGGGACTCTCTGCTCATGATGTGATATTCTTAAATTACTCAATGCATACTACCAAAGAAAAATCTCACCTGGTAACCTACAGAAACCTAAAAAATGTTAACCATGACGCTTTTCAAAAGGATTGCTGAGACATCCCTTGGCATGATATAGGCAATGAACCGACTTTAGACGGAAAAATTCGGGAATTATGTCGTAAAATTATTGCACTGTATTACAAACATGCTCCTCAACGCACTGTCAAGGTAAAGAGAGCTCCCGCTCCGTGGCTCACCACTGCATTACGCCATTTAATGAATAAACGTGATGCTGCACATAGGGCATTCAAACGTAACACAACTCCCGAGGCGTACGAAGCTTATAGGAAACTCCGAAACAGAACCAAGCAAAGCGTGAGGAATGCCAAAATCAGACATGCCCGCTCTGTCATATGCGGCATATTGAAACCTGCTGCACTGTGGAAAAAGCTTCGCAGTTTCGGTATAGGGAAACGAAGATCTGACGCTGTTTATCAAGTATCTGCAGAAGAATTAAAAGATTTCTTCTCAACAGCTGTAAACTGTCACGCAGCGACAAAGTACCAACCCCAAGATATCAGAGACAAGTTTTTCCTAAAACATGTCACTACCGGCACAGTACACAAGGCAGTTATGAGAATCTCTTCCGAGGCAGTAGAAAATGATGGAATGAGCATGGCATGATTAAGAACGTCGTACACACTATTATTCCAGTTATCACAGATATCTTCAACCTGTCTCTTGTCAGTAGTACATATCCAACTGAGTGGAAGCAAAGTTTAATTCAACCTATACCCAAGACTGACAACCCTAAGTCGCCAGGTGACTACAGGCCGATCAGCATACTGCCTGCAATATCTAAAGCCCTAGAATACATCGTCCATGAACCGCTGACGGATTACCTCAAAACTCATAACATCCATGACAAATATCAGTCACGCTTTCGAAAGCACCATAGTACAGCAACTGCATTAATCAAAGTAACTGTTGACATTAAACTTGCTATGGACAGACGTGAAGCTACCATCCTAACACTGCTTGACTTTAGCAAGGCTTTTGATACAGCTGACTTTGATATATTACTAATTAAAATGAAACAGCTGAATTTCTCAAACAGCGCAATACACTGGTACGACAGCTACCTCAAAAACACAAGTCAACAAGTCATTTGTGGGTCGGAAAAGTCATCATGGAAAAACGTGCTCTCTGGAGTTCCCCAAGGCACCGTCTTTGGTCCATTACTCTTCTCACTGTACATTAATGATATTTCTTCAGTGATTCACTCCTGCAACTACCATCTATATGCCGACGACATCCAACTGTACATAAGTGCAAGCCCCAAGAACATTGCTGACGCAGTATCGAGTATGACACAGATCTTTGCTCTGTTTCTCGATGGGCACAGAACCTAGGTCTGAAACTAAACCCCAAGAAATCCCAGGTCATACTTATACCTCATCCAAAGGTAATCAGCCGGCACTTTCGCGAAACATTCCCTCAAATACTCCTCAATGGTACCCATTTACCATACCAAAATTCAGTAAAAGACCTTGGAATAATCTTGGATGAACACCTAAACTGGGAAGAACAAACAGTCACAGCTTGTCGGAAATCGCTCTCCTCCCTACGTGCAATTCAAAAACTTAGAAAAATATTTCCAACCCATGTTAAACAAAAATTAGTCCAAACACTAGTCTTGCCTAATCTTTGCTACTGTGATGTAGTTCAACGCGGCACAAATAGTGAAAATTCGAGATGCCTCGATCTAGTGATGAATGCTTGCGTTAGATACGTGTACAACATACGGATGTATGATCATATCAGTCCTTCATACTCCCAGCTAAGATGGATGCGCCCACATAAGGCACGCGATCTCCACACGATGTGTTTACTTCTTAGATTTCTTAGCCACTGGTGCCCCCAATACTTATCTTCTCACATTAAACACCTACCATCATTCCACAACCGCAATACCAGATCGGATACGTCTAGCATCTTGGCTGTACCTTTACATAACACAAAATCTTTCTCCGTGTCATTCTCCATATCAGCCATACGACTATGGAACGCGCTCCCCTGTGATCTGCGTCTTATCCAGAACCACTCAACATTCAAGAGGGAACTCAAAGATTACATATTAGGGACGGTATAGCCACCATTGTTGTGCCCCTCTCATCTTTTTCTTTCTCCTCTCCATCACAGCTTCGAATTTTACCATTCTATTTCTCTTCCTCTAACCTATCTACCTCTTCTATATCTCTTTCACCCCATTCTATCGTCTTATGTCTCTGCTCGATGAGAATAACTCACAAGCTGCAAGAACATAACGAAAAAATTCCCAGCTAGCAATAGGACAGTCATTCATAAAGAGAAAAATATGTTTACTTTAATATACATAGTCATTACTATTATTATTATTACTTTTATTATTATTATTCTTGATTGTTATAATTATTTTTTGGTTGTTATAATTATCATTGTACTACTGTTATAATCTCTACTTTTTTCTTTAACATTAATACTGTATAACACATTACATGTCCTTAATGCTCTGTACAAACTGAAATTCGTTCAATCTGAGTATGCCTGGTTAGGTGTAAGAGAGGGTCTAATCTTGCCAGGTAAAATAAATGCATAAATAAATAAAATAAACGGTAAAGTTGAGCGGGAACCATGTGTAGTACACGCCACCCGATGGGAGATTCTAGCGTGACCCACTGATGATACATGCCAGCGTTAACGTATTAAAATTTTAAGATTGATAAACACTGTTGAAATAAAATGAAGTCACACAATCTTCATATTCTGTAAGGGTACAATTTCATATTGCGAAACATGACATGTCTTAGTAACTAGGTGGCAAGTCATTTGTAAATGGCTCCAAAAATTTCTAAAATAGTAAAAAATCAAAAAAATTGAGATATTCCTAAGTTACAGAAGTATTTCTTCATAGTCATTCCCATTTGGTGAACAAACTTAGTATCAGACCATCGTTATACTGGCATAAACGTTTTCTTCTTTCCCTTCCTTTATATTATGACGCGGATGATACTCAAACTTTAATGTCAACTGGCTCTTGCCACGGAAGCCTTCGCAATTACATCGTTATTATTGTCAGGAAATCCGCGACAATACAGCTAAATGAGTCATTCCTAAAGGCTCCCGTATACATTCAAATAATTTTACAGACGTTACTACTTTTGCCAAACCCTTTGGCCGTGTACGGCGCTGTTTGAAGTTTTTGTCAAACACAGAGCGTTTTTGACATCTTTGGAACAAATTTTGATTGATAGAAAAGTTGACGAGATAGATGACGTTGTTTGTGTAGTGTGTTTGTTTCTGCCGCTTGGGTATGGTAACAAAGTTTTACAACAATTTGTCTCACTGTATCGGGAGTTCCCACAACTATCGAAACTACGATCAAGGATAAAAACAAAGCAGCACTGGTAATTACCAAAACGATAGAGTTGTCGCTTCTCTCGGAACCATTTACTACGCAGAAAACAGTTATGAAGAAAATCAATTTTTTTCGCACAACATACAAGTAAGAATGCAATAAAATCAAAATTAGCAGTTCTCCGGTTCTTCGGTAGAAAATGCAGGCTTAACGTTTCCACGTTGCGGTATTTTAGTGAGTGTCATTTGAGGACCAAGTAGAATAGAATAAATTTTCACGTTGTTGCTTTTCCTTCTTCGGTGTAAGGGAGAAGTAACTATGAATAAGTTTTAAAAGTTTCAGTGTCCATTCGGAGATGATGTAATCATCAGGTTCGGAAGGTAATAGTTCCTTTAACGTCATGTGTATATTTCTCTCTCTCTTTCTCATTTTAAACCATTCACTGGACGAGAGTCTTGTTTTCTACTCGTAGTTTAAACACAGTGCTAGCGTCAATGTTACAAATGCTTTATCTGCATTTGTCACCATTCCCACTACGTCAAAATACAGCACACACAAACAACGTCTGTTTCAAAGGTGAGGTTAAATTGACAAACTCGATGGATCGTGTACGGCTTTGTTTGCCAAATCAGTGGACAGACAAGAACGAATTTGACAAATAAAAGTGATTTTATTCTGCGACCTCAACTTGACAATATCGATACATGTGAACGTAAATACTGGAGTACCATTAGAAGCGCAATGGCGAGTTTATACGCTGCTATCGACGTCAGCAACGCCCGACAGAATTATTTGATGACTTCACTGGTTTTGATATTTGAGATTTTTTAGAGAAATTTCCGCCATTTGACTGTTAATTGTTCATTTATTTTACCCAATCATGACTGAGCTTTTGTAGGCATTCTGCAATGCATGTTGAAATGTTAAAATATTTCTGACCAGTCTGTGACACGTCATCGTCCACAAAACATATTTCTGGTTGACAACTGCTGGTCTTACAGAGCAGTTGTCGACCAGAAATATGTTTTCTCGACGATGAGATGTCACAGACAGGTCATAAATATTTTAGCATCACGTCACAATATGAACTTGAGAATTGCTGCAAAATCGAAATCATGACTGCGTGAAACAAATGAGCAATTAACAGTCAAATGGTGGAAATTTCTTTCAAAATATTCTGTATGACTGTGGTCCCCCACGCAGGAAAGCTCATGATATTTGAGAGGTCAGTTGCCTACCATTGCATCTGTGTATTTATCGTGTGGCATACACTAAGAGTTTTTAAATAACGAGAATAGTTATACAAATACGATGACCACTAAATTATTATATATCACACATCTACACAGCTCTACAGCATACTATAACACAAATGACAATAGCTATAGGCGAATATTAAGATCTTTTATGTAATTTATCACTCGACACGTGACTGTGAGGAGATCTTCTAGAGAACTCTTGTAGGCACGCGTGGAACATGTTGATACAATATGAGCGGCTGTCTGTCGTTCAGCATCACAGCCACAAGACGGTGTCGGAAATTTGTGACACTAGGGGTGAGGAGTGTCTGCACTTCTTCCGTGGCCCGTTCGGATGAGATTCAGAGTAGTCCAAATTGCCCAGGACTGGAAAAATTCAAGGGGTCTCTCCTGTATGTATTGCAGTTAAGGCACTGTAAAGGACAGTCCTGTTGCCAGAAGTGTTTCCACTAATCAATAGTACTGAGTTCATTTTCACCAAGAATCCTGTTTGTAATAAAAGTGGGATGTCTTGACCTTAACTTTTTCGCTTCACTGGGAATACATCATTTAATACTGGGAGATGGGGGTTATAAGCTATCTTCTGATATTCACGGAGTAGCGCATACTTCCGTCTGATATCAGGAGGTAGAATGTGATTCAAGATGGGGTGACACTCCTTAAGTCACACGTGTCTTCTGGGTGGTGTTAAACAAGTCACTTTGAGGCAAATATCTAACGCCGAAAAGCAGAAGCTGCCAAATAATCTCAAAGATCTCCTTGCCAAAATGAATTTGTACCAAGACAGAACCCACTAGCTATAAACAGCGGACCTCTGCATTAAAACTCATACATTAAACACACAACTATTCCTTAAATGATTTAAGTAAATAAGCCATTAGCAAACTAATATTTGTCTACAGCGTAATGCTTCAGACCTTGTGTATCATCTGACTGAATGGATACTTTCTCCAGTTTTTTATTTACAATTTTTTGTTGACCTTAAAATCATTTGTATATTTCTAAACTGAACACGTTCAAGAAGATTTGATTGTGATAATATTCCGCGACAGTGAGAGTTTAGATGTGTATTTGTCAGTAGCGAGCTTTGATATAACACTGGGATGACAGCAGTTATGATAGATTTGGTTGTTGGCCAGTGGGCGGCTGTGTTTTGGTATATTACGAACTGTGGAAATAATGGACAAAGCGTATTTAAGTGTTACACATCTTGTAGTAATTATCTGTGCAATATTATAAAGGCTGGGACATTGGAATAATGCAGATATGTCTATTTGTTCTGCATTAGCGACCACCAACGCTTCAAACAACAGGCGTCGGCACGCATTTTTTACCGCACCGTCATACTATCACTTTCAGGAGGAAAACAGCAGCTGCATCACAGTTAGTGGAGGACGTTTGTCGTCGCCAGTGTGTGATATCGACTCGTCATTTCTTACAGTTAACTTTCTTTCGCCGAAAATTATAACTGTTATGCGGGTCTCGCCAATACTCTCGCCACTATGATTTTTGACTTGATTTGTTTCACTGAATTTGTATGCAGGGTTTCTCATTGAGATCCACTGTAACTTAGTAACAAAATCATTTGAATAATTCCTCCAGTAACTTCGAAGGCTTCACTATAACTGAATCCATTGTGTAATGCTTCTCAGTAAAATATTAGTCCCGGTGATGCCTGTGTACATTAAATTATTTTCAGCATTTGCAATCATTACCCATTCTTGACTTCCTGCAATAACAAGAAATAATCAATTTTCCTTAAAATAGTTTTAATACATGGCTGCACTTCAGCAACTGTGGACGTAGAAACTTGATAGGGCTGGAAAATAACAGGCAACAGGCAAGGTTATCTATCTTTACCATGGACAAATATAAATTTGTCTTCTTTAGAAGGGAAAAGGAACTGTTAAATAAATTATCACAAATAGTTATAAATGCAACCAGAAAAGCAAACAAAATCGATAATCAACAATTTAAAGATATTTGTAGAATTTACCCACTTGTGTGATCACATATTGACAAAAGAACGGGTTTTTGCGCCAATAGGCCCATGTCTGGTAATGTCTGGTACAATGTGCATGTCAACCACAAATACGATCAGTTGAAAAGCATAACTGAAAAAATAGTCCAGTGCTGTAGGACTTCGTCGTGAAACATAACACACGTACCCTCAAAGCCAGCTGACTTTTAGTGTCGCACTCACATGGCTAGTGACATGAGGCAACTGACTTTTTTGTTTCATCTCAGTTACGTGCTGGTACATATGGCTCTACGTATTTATGCCTGTTTTACATCATATTCAACATGTTTTAGGAGGTGTATTGGCTTCATATTTTGTTACTTAGCACGGTACAATATCTGCTTACACGTTCTTCTTGTGCTGCTTTATGCACACAGGTGCAAATAATTAGCACAGGTGACCTGAACCTGCTTGCTCCTTACCTGCCATACACTCCAACCTATACTTCTTCTCTCCCACCCCCTTCTCCTATTTTCATTGCTCTTATTCTCTTTCAGTTTTAGCTATTACGTATTTTATATGCTGACTCAGGCATTGGCTGCTCAATGCGGCTACACACACACTCGCTCGCGCAGTAAGCGCCACCTGTTCTCAGTGGCTGCACATCTTAGTGATCTCATGTCACGGGCCTTGTATGTGCCATGCTAAACGTCAGATGGATCGAACGTGAAGTTTTACAACAAAGCCCTACAGTATTGGACTACGACCTTCAATTATGCATTTCCAGCTGTTGATATTTGTGGCCGACAAGCACATTGTACCAGACAAGAGACTTTTGGATCCAACATCCGATTTTCATCAATACATGATCCTTCAAATAAGTACGCTCTTCTAAAAAAATTCATTATTTTTTGTTAATCGATTTTGTTTCCGTTTCTGGCTGACATTTGTGACAATTTGGAATAATTTCTTTAACAGTTTCATTTCACTCCTGAAGAAGACAAATTTGGATTTGTTGAAAGTGTAGTAAAGTGTTAATAAACGTTGAATTCTGCAACTTGTCGGCTGTTATTTTCCAGCCTTATCAAGTTTCATTTATCTACTATTTTTCTATTATATATAAATCGATTTTAGAAACGTTAGTAACAATTACCTAGCGTAGGTCTCCTTTGTTATATACTATGTACATTAATTAGGCCTGCTCACTCACGGTCATTTTGTTATAATTATACCCACGTTCTGTGTCAGTGGTACTCTGAAAAATTTTCAATCTGGAACATTTACAATCTGACCCTAATGATGATAAAAGTTTCTCTCACAGCGCAAAGCCGGTCGACTTGTTCTCTTCCTTTTATTCGTTGAATGTGACAGTTGGCTGAACGTGATACTTTCCTGGTCTTCATTTTCCATGTTCACTTTCACAGTTCACTTAAAACGTAAAACAAACTAAACAAGTCACACAACACACAATGCACTAACTTAGCCTCACCAACAGCACATACTCAGCACCTGATAACCATAGGCAATGGAACATAAAAAACAACAGCTGCAGTCAGGGCTGCCAACTGTTATATAAGTTAATACTGATCCACTTCCTAAAATCCTGATGTCAAAATCGCTGAATTCAAATTACAGGCTGACAACTTATCTTTGATAGCTTATATACAGGGTGAGTCACTAACTATCTCCACCTAGAATAACTCTGAAAGTATGATAGTAGCTGAAACGTTTGTGGGACAGATGCTGCATGGGACAACGAGGGCCATAATAAGACGTTGGTTTTTTGTTGCTAGGTGGAGTTGCTTCAGAGATATGAAGGTCAGCTTTGTTTTTTTAAATGGGATGCTATAGTTTGATACTTATTTTCTGATAGCTGCTATCGGGACGAATCAAATGATGTGTAACATTAAGGTCTTTCAAGATCAACGAAGGTCGGAAACGTGGCATGAACGTCCATTTACAGATGGTGTTCGAAGTGATGATCACTGGTATCAATGCAGTGCTGCGATCTTCTTATCATGGATTGAGCGGTATTCCTTATCACTGCGGCACTTATCGAAGCACGTGCTCTGACAATTCTCTCTCGTATATCTTGCAAATAAAAAATATTCGTGGAATACGGCGTATCCATCTAACGTGCCATTGACATGTAAACACCATTCGACGGTTTCACAGTACAGTACTAACAGGAACGGTAAGACTAGTATCGTCGAATCAAGCTAATGTGAATGATGTATTCCTTTGAAGAACAAGTCATTTACGGAGAATACCAAGGAAATTTATTGAGAGCTGAGACTTATACACTGAAAGATATCCTCAACGTACTCACGTATATTTAACTATATGTATGATAAATTGAGAACAATTGGATCTTTAACGCATCGGAAACATATTCGGCAAAGGAAAGTTAATAAGGAGGAAACGTAAATTGATACTCTTGTCACTGTGCTTCGAGATCCTTGTGTTGGTTCGCGTCCAACAGCAACTTAATCCGTCATAAGCCAGAGTAGTGTTGTTCATGACCTGCATTGCCATAAATATCATCCTTACCCTATCAGTCTCCACCAACATTTAACTGGTACGGATTGTATGCATCGCATTAAATTCTGCAAATGGGCTCAACTTTTGATTCAGAGGGATGACACATTTATGAATTTGATTTTATTTACTGATGTGGCTACATTCACGAATCATGGAGATGTTAATTTGCATAATATCCATTATTGGGCAACTGGAAATCCATGCTGGCTGCGGCAAGCTGCACACCAAAAACCGTGGTCGGTGAATCTATGGTGTGGGATTCTGGAGGACAGAATTATAGGCCCCTATTTCATCGAAGGAAATCTCAATTGTAGGAAGTACACAATATTCCTGCAAGAAATATTAGGTCTGTTATTGGACGAAATACCTTAAGGAACAAGGAACAGAATGTAGTAACAACACGAAGGCTGTCTGGCACATTTTCTCTGATGCCGAGAAATGAGCTGTAGAGACAATTCCAAAATCGTTTGATTGGACGCGGAGGAGATGTGTCGTGCCCGGCTCGTTCGCCAGACTTGACGCCTCTGGATTCTTTATTGTGGGGATTCGTAAAAGACATTGTTTATGGAGAGGTTCCAACTACACCTGAAGATATGTGGGAGGCAACTGTCAGAGCATGTGCTTCGATAAGTTCCCTTAGTGATAAGGAATACCACTCAATCCATGATAAGAAGATTGCAGCACTGCACTGATATCATTGGTGATCACTTCGAACACCTTCTGTAAATGGATGTTCATAACACCTTTATGACTTTTGTTGACATTCAAAGATCTTACTGTTACACGTCATTAGATTCGTCTCGATAGCCGCTATCAGAAAATAAGTGCCAAACTATAGCGCCCCATTTAAAAAAACAAAGTTGACTTTCATATCTCTGAAGCGACCCCACCTAGTGCCAAAAAACCAAAGTCATATTAAGGCCACCGTTGTCCCATGCAACTTTTGTCCCACAAACGTTTCAGCTCGTATCATACTTTCGGAGTTATTCTTGGTGGCAATATTTAGTGACTCACCCTGTACGTCGCTCACAGATGACCGTTGCGTTACATAAACACAGTACGTTGTAGCACATCTGTTTACATAAGCTGGACGTATGGCTATTCGCTGTTGTGGTTGTCTTCTCTAGTACTGTTCAAATCGAGAAATGTAACGCTGGAAGATCTCAGAGACCAACGATTTGCGCGGCTACTAGCAGTTCACCCTAAATGTTAATATATGTAACTTACTGCATACTATACGAAAAGATCCTCTACTGTTCGACGACACTGTAGGTAACAAATCACCGTAACATAAGCCTGAGTAGCCATATGAAATGATACGAAGAGCAAGAACCACATAAAGCTAAATGTAGGGAAAGAAGATGCAGGGCTCAAATGCGTTGCCAGAATCTTAAGGACAAAATAAATCGCTTAGGGAACACTTCGACATACTGATGCGTACTGATCATCTGCCTGGGACCCTTAGCAGGTCAGATTGATAGAAGAAATAGAAAAGGTACAACGTAGTGCGGTCTGTTTCTCTACGGAATCATTACTGAGAGAACATCAACTGAGATGTTCAAGGAACTCCAGGACAAAAGCTACAACAGAGTTCTTGTGCATCACGGTTATTGTTCCGCCAACGTAAGTTCCACAAAGAGTCGGGCAACACACGTTGGTGTGTGAAAACTTCAGGATGAAACTAAGTTTTAGATGATGTTTCACTGCAAAGTAACATTGCTCGATGAGAATTAACTGTTACAGTATAGTAGAGAAGGTAACTGAAAGAAGTATGCAATGACACGAACAAAAGTGACACCTTTATTCAAAGAAAATACTGGTACTGAAGTCACAGTGTTTTACGATGGTCACCTGGACGTTACAAAAGGCGAGACATAATTCTTAGTAGGTTATGTGTTCACCAAGGACTGCATTGCATACTCTGCAACGTATTCCTTTGCTGAGCCACAAGGTTGGTGAGGAGTTCTCGTGGTAGGGCGTTCCATTCCTCCAGCAACGCTTTTGACAGCTGTTGCATGGTCGTTGTTGCATGTGGACATGCCGCAGTACATCTTCCCGACGCATCGCACACGTGCTCGATAGGATTCAAGTCGGAGGAGCTGACAGACTAATCCATTCGTTGAATATCGTCTCGTTCCAAGAGTTCCTGCACCTGCGCTGTTGGCTATGATAGTGCACCGTCGTCCACAAAAATGAAGGCAGGCCCGAAAGCACCCATGAAATGCATACAGGGAAGGATTACAGTATCTCAAAACCAGTCATGGTCAGTGTACCTTGTCCAGACATTTGGAGGTCACTCTGCCGATGCAACATAGTGCCTCGCAACACCATAACATCTGGACCAACGATCACGTTAGACAATTTTACGGGATGCATTACTTGTTCCTACATCTCGCCATAGGAATGTATGTCCAGAATCGCTACTCAGACTGAATCAGTTCAGCCGCGCGGAGTGGCCCTGCGGTTTGAGGCGCCATTTCACCAACTGCGACATGGTCGCGTATACAAACAGTGATCCAATACTGTCAAATGTTTTTTATTTCAGTCTTTGATCACAATATGAATTCTTTAGACGATGACCGGTTTCAGTCCTTAATGACCATCCTCAGATCTTTTTTACACCATGTCCTATAGTTATAAGGCCATAATGGCATAATCAAAACATATAAATATAATCAGCATTGCATCGTCATATAGATCTAAAATAATATTCTACTCCTTATTTGAGATCTATATGACGATTCTATGCTGATTATATTTATATGTTTTGAGGCTGCCATTATGGCCTTATTACTTTAGGACATGGTGTAAAATAGATCTGAGGATTGTCACTACGGACTGAAAGCGGTCATCGTCTAAAGAATTCATATTGTGATCAAAGACTGAAATAAAAAACATTTGAGGCGCCATGTCATGGACTGCGCGTCCCCTCTCTCTGGAGGTTCGAGTCCTCCCTCGGACATGGGTGTGTCTGTTGTCCTTAGCATAAGTTACTTTAAGCAGTGTGTATGTCTAGGACCGATGACCTCAGCAGCTTGGTCTCTTAGAAATTCACACACACTGAATCAGTTCTCTTTCGAGAAGAGCACATGACCCCATTTCTAGTTGGTCCAGTTCCTGTGCTCTTGGCACCACTGCGAAAGTTTCCACCGATGTTCAAGTGTCAACAAAAGACAACGTTCCGGTTGTCGATCAAAGTCCATCCCAATCCAGCCGTTGTGGCATTGTAGGCCATATACCACGGTTCAAATGGTTCAAATGGCTCTGAGCACTATGGGACTCAACTGCTGTGGTCATAAGTCCCCTAGAACTTAGAACTACTTAAACCTAACTAACCTAAGGACAGCACACAACACCCAGCCATCACGAAGCAGAGAAAATCCCTGACCCCGCCGGGAATCGAACCCGGGAACCCGGGCGTGGGACATATACCACGTCCCTTGCAATACTGCTAAATGTGGTTGCAATTGCACACGCTGTTTGACATGCACCTCTTCTTGCCTGTTCCACAATTTAGTGCCCGTCTGCTGCTGTACTTGATGTTGGCCGGCCACCTCCTGTCTTTTGGGTAGCAAGACCTCCGGTTCGGAATGTTCTCCCATTTACGTCATTCAATGCTGAGAGCAATACCAAAGACCTGGGCTACACTCGTCACTTTGCCCACCTTCCAATTCTCCGATGTTTCTTCGTCGTGTGAAGTACCCAGATATTGTCTTCGGGTCATGCTGTAATGAATAACTCTTCCACAGTCTATCGTCACTGCTCGCTAATTGGAGCACACAGTCCAGTTCTTCTAACTGCCCCATTTGGCGCTATAGTCTCGCTAACCTCAAATCATGTGACGCTCACCTGTCAGTAGACTGGGAACATGCTCATGCACTTTCATTCACGCTCAACGAGTAGTTAATATTTTACTTTATCAACCTCGTCCTTAAGTTTTGCAGAGCAGTATATTACTTCCTTCCAGACTGTCACGAGACGGTCACGACCAGAAAATTTGAGAAATTCTTGTTCATATGGTCATTTTTCCAAGGTACCATTCGAAAATGGAACACAGAAGGGCGCAAATGTAGTAGTACTGTAACTATCCATCACCACACACCGCAAGGTGTGTTGTGGAGCATAGGTGTAAATTTGTTAGGTTCGTGCGTAAGTTCGTAGCGTTTTTGTACTGCATTTGCTGTTAAGGCTTGCAATTGGTTTATTTCATGATTGTCATTTTTGTCTGTAGTTCACTATTAAATATTGACGTTTTGTCATTTTTAGATACTGACAAGGGAAAACTCCCCCATCGCACCCCCCTCAGATTTAGTGGTAAAATGGCGCAGCTGATATTTCGTCAAAAACTGAACACAGATCAAGCTTGAGAACAAGAAAAACAAGAAGAAGGTGTACTCAACTGTGAAAAAAGATGCAAAATAGAAACAGTGAACGGTCGAAGCTCAAAATGTTCAACATCGAGCGAATTGCAAGTACCACGGCGTCATGGTTGTATGGTCGCGGTTTTACACTGCAAAGCGGAAGATGCCATTTCAAACCTCCCTCGCATCCCATTTTTTCACAAGTTTAAAAACTGTCCGCCCGGTCGTTGACGTGTCTGTTCTTATTCTGTAGTCTTGGCAATTGTCATACTATACAATGGTTATAGAATATGAGTCATGTGGTAAGAATATATTACTGTCCCAAGTAAATGTGACGAATAGTGAGAACAGGCGAGATTCCGCATCGACCTCTCACGGAAATGAAAACAACAAATGAACGCGTATGAACCGTGTTAGAACGGAGGAATTCAAGGCTCAGAACTTCCAAAACGGAACCCATGACGGAATGTGTGGTACTATTGTAGAACAAATAGGAGACATGCGGGTTTGGAGGTCACTTCCTTACACGCCTCTGCTGGAAACGGGCGTTACACCACGATACACACATAAATTTGAATACTGCGAACAGACTGGTCAATGACCGGACGAACAGTTCATAATATTTTCAAAAAAAAAGGGAACACGAGAGAGATTCGAACATGGATCTTCTCTTTCACAAATCAACACCGCCACCGCATAACCACAACGCTATGGCCTTTCAAATTCGCTCGATGTTGCACAACTTCAGCTTGGACTGTTCATTGTTTCTATCTCGCTTCTTTTTTACAGTTCAGTATACCTTCTTCCTGTTTTCAAGTTTGATCTGTGTTCAGTTTTTGACGGGCTCTCCACTGGGCTATCTTACCACTAAATATGAGGCATTTGCGATGGGAAGTTTCCACTGTGAGTGAAGCTGTGGACGCCAGAAAATGGAGCGACAAACGGAGAAATCGGAACATGTTAGACATATTCTTCTATTTGAGTTCAACAGAACTGCAGCGGAGGCAGACAGAAACATTAGCGTCGTGTATGGGAAAAATGCCACCGGACAGAGAACGGCAAGAAAATAGTTTGCTCTCTTTGAAGAGGATCGTTTTGGCATTGGTGACTCTCCACATTCAGGAAGGTCTTTGGGATTTGATGAAGATCATTCAAACGCATTAAACCACAATGATCCTCCTCATTGTACTTGAGAGCTGACAAATATGATGAAGTGTGATCATTCCACCGTCGTGCGATATTCGCATGGAGTGGGGAAGGTTCAAAAATCGGATTGATGGGTATCGCATGTTCTAAGCCAAAATCACAAAAATCAATGCGTGGCTCTATGTGCATCTTAACTCGCTTGTCATCAACTGACGTGTCAACAACTCCTGCCAATCCCATCCTGTATCATTACAGGTGAAGGGAAATGGTGTCTTTGTGCTAACATAAGGAACAAAAAGGAATGACAGAGCCCAAACAAAGCAGCAGCTCCCCTCACAAAGACCTGCGCGCATCCACAAAAGATGATGTTATGCATCTCGTTGAACACAGAAGGTGTGGCGTACTGCGAATTACTTCCCCGAGATGTGACCATCACTACTGGCATTTACTGGCAACAACTGAGACGACTTCCAGACAGAAGTCATGGACGACGACCAGGAAGACTGCGTGAATTGATGCTACTCCACGATAACGCCCGTCCGCATTCTCCTAAACTGACAAAAAATGCTGTACAAGAGCTGAGTTGGGAAGTCATTACGCGCCCACGTTATTGACCTGATCTTGTGCCCTCAGATTTTCACCTTCTTCGCTGTCTGTCGAACAGCTTTTACGTAACTGCCTTTCCAGATGAAAATGCTCTCCGGACATGGCTCGACGAATTCTTCGCCTCAAAACCACGTGATTTCTGCAGTCGCCGAATCGAAGATTTACCTGAGCGTTCCTGGAATAAAAATGTTTAGAGATTGGGTCTGCCTTAGAAACTGCGTGCCCATGTGGAGAATATCCCCCAAATTATCGATTTCCAGGGAAGAGAACAGTAGAAGCGCGTAGTTCGGACCATAGAGGGCACACTGGCGGAGACATGAAGTATTTTGCACCTCTCTCTGCACAGAATGCATTACCTACATGCCTGCAAGCTTACACGTCAGTCTGGAACGCGCAAAGTCCACAGGTTGCGACAAGAGACGGAATTAATCATGTGACTGACAGTGATGTGGACGCAGTGACATTCCTACCTGTGTCGGACAGATGTGTCTCTTTGTGTATTCTGTGCACGATGCAGCCTTCCAACGACACTTTCTAACGCAACGACTCTGTGAGTTACCTAGATTTTTCCCTGCAATTTTACTTTTTTTACCTTTCCATGTATTTTTCTATGAATAAAACTAATGTTTGTATGCTGAAATGAACTGTTTCCTCATTTTAAAAATTAATGAATTATGGTTGTAAGATGGTGTATGTAGATACGCTGGGTTAGGGCTATAAGATGTTGTCAGGGAGTATAGTGAATTTTTTCTGGATAAATTTCAGTCATTAGTTGCAAATAAATTTATAACGCTTTACCGATTTGGACAAACTAATTTGTGATCTTCCGCAGCGTAAAAAATTAGAGGTATTATAAATCCTTAAACCTTGGCTATTTATGTGAAGTGTAAAAAGTATATTACAGAAACTTACTTAATGTAGCAGACGTTAGTATCTTCTTAGTATAAGGACAATGCAAAACTAAGTAAGTTTCTGTAGTTTACTTTTTATACTTCCCATAAATGTATAGCCAAGGTCTAAAGATTTATAATATCCCTAATTTTGTTGGCTTATGAAGACGGGAAATTAATTTGTCTTAACTGGTGGAGCATAATAAAATTTATATCCAACTGATGAGTGAAATTTATCCTCAAAAAATAATACTACAATTGTTCAAAATAAAAGCCATGAATAAGATAGTGTAGTGAATTGGAAGTTGCATTATCGCTGGGCGCGCAACATCGCCAAGACTTTAGTACAGTGCAGAGGAGAACGTAGGAGAGTGTTTAGAGAGATATGCGAGCCTGGTCATGCAGAGGCTCTTTTTTTTGAGAAATGGTCGTAACGCAGCGGTGCTATAGCATGTAATGGATCGTCGAATAATATGGTGCGGACAGGCTAAGTAAAGGCATTAAATGGGCACAGCATAATTATCACAACAGGATGCAAATCAACATGAAGGGTATTGGCGGCCCAGTTTCATTTGTTATGGAGCTATAACAAGAAGAGCCTGTGCCACACATTGTCAACGAAAAATACCATACACTGAAGTGAGCTCCAACTAATTACTTAGAATTGTGAACGGCAAGACAGCATCGTAGTTGATTTTGTTTTTGAATAATACCGAATTATAGTAAGGTGTTGACCTTCAGGTTTACCTGAGACAAAATAGCTGAATAGGATCTGTCCTATTCACTATTGATGATCCGACAGTCTCCTGATTATTGAGGAACTATTGCATTGTTCTGTGAAAGAAATAATTTCAATAATTTGCAGGTTTAAAATTAATACAAGTGATCAAGTCTAGTAGTCAGTAATTTGAAAGACAGTAGTCAACAGAGAATGACTCAGTAAAAGATATTTTTGTGTATTTTTCATGGATCATTAAGTTTTCAATTTTAAGCAGCTGCAGTCAGTGAGAAATGTTTATTAATGTCTTGAGCCAATAACAGTAGTAACGATAAGCACCGGCACTAAGATGAAGAACGCAAAAATAGAGAAGGCTGCGAGACGACGTCAGCCAATAGTTCGCTGACTGGGACCGCACCACGACAGGAGTGGCCCCTACAAGAAGAGAATATAAGCGCAGCTCATGCCAGTCTCGGCCGGACAGTAGAAGACGGGTACTAGCAGACCCAGACTAGAAACCACGCCCTAGAACAGAATCACTAGAAGAGCCGTCATCCTAGCTGTTGTACTGAGACTTGTGCCTTATATTAATTGCTTCTGCGGACATTGTACATAGCGAAGAACATTGATTTTTTGCATGTCACCATTTGCTTGTGACCCAAAGTTAAGTATTTCCAATCTACTTTATTGTAATAAAAACCATTAATGCAATTTGCTTGACTTGTTATATAGCTGTCCGAGAAAGCAGCATCCTTTAGGCACCCTATAAGAGACCAGCGGACACGACACCACAAGTAGTCACTGCACAAACCGATTAGCAGTAATTGTTAGAGAACAACATGTGGCGTTCGCTGCGTTATTCAGTGGTTTGGCATTTAACTAATTTGCAAATGAAAATGATAATGTTCTTTCATTACAGTGAGTAATTACAAAATAGTTTTTTCTCCCGGCTAAAGATTTGGTCAAATTGCTAAAGAAATCCAAGAAATCCAAGTGTTGTCTGTAAGTTGTGTAAGTGTCACTAAATCACAGTTCATACAACAGATCCTATACAACTATTAGTTATGATGGAAACAGTTATCTTCAGCAAAATGATCATTAAAACCACCGAATATCAGCCGCACACAACACTGTCGTATTTGTACCTCAAACAATATTCTTTGCCACTGGTGCGTAATTATTTTCGGATCCATACATCAGTAAGAAAAAGTTTGTTGTATGGATCGTGCTATGAGCACTGTTTTTAAAGAACCAATCTGATTCGAATTCTGGACCATCGGTGGACATTTATTTTTACACATTTTCATTACTTTCGGCATTTATGTCTGCAGAATTGCGTAATTTGAATTTGCCTCTGAGATAATTGTTAAGATGGCGGCAGACAATTGATAGAGACTTTCTATTGTTAGAGCAAATTTCCTTTTGTCAGGATAAGTATTTGAATTAATGCTTATCAAACTTTACTTTTATATTGTGCGCTATTTAGACTAATTTTCATCAAGCAAACCTTTGATACTTTCGTAAGAAACACAGATAAAAATGCGATAAAAATCGCTTTCATCAATGGCTGCGTTCCTTGCAGCGGAAAGAAATAATTAACACAGATAATGCTTATTGAAATAGGAATTATAGTTACAAATAATTATTCACTTATATTTATAACTCTTATATTTATAACTCTATTTTCAAGTAAAATTAACAAATAATTACAATTTCTTAAAAGACCTCAGTTTGATGTGTGTCTTCCTCGCGCAACCTACAAAAGTCAACCAAAGAATAGTAAAAACAAAGGAAAACAAACGCAGATCATAAAAGGAATTTACAGTTATCGTTGTCTTTGCATGATACACATCGATATGTCCAATTACATAATAAAATATTATATAAATAATTAATATTTATCATCGTTTTGTTTTATTTCACTGTTTTTATATATGTTGGATAGATAATGTTTATAAGTGTTAGAGGCATAATTTCCTCTCGTCGCACTGTAGCTAAAATTTATCTCGTGGATGTTACAAACAATTAAATTGAAGTAACATGAGGCGAACAAGTAAGTAAAATCATATCACGAATTTCGACAATTTTTTACAGCTGAAATTTGGACTTTGCAAATTATGTAACTGTAAGTCACAGAGAAGTGATTACTGAATGACGCTGTATCATTACGATTATTTTCAAGCGAACTGACAGAATTCAGTAATAAATAAATATAAATAGCTTTTTCAGTAAAATTAAAGACAGTAAGCAATACAGCGAGTGATTCCACGAAATTTTTACATTTACGTAACTGTTTACTACTGATGAGGTTTTATTGTCTTTTGATTATTACTAATTGACTTCCATGAGTTGCGCTTCACCGAAAGATATTTGTTCCCTGTGACAGATCCATCTGAAATTACGACATGGCAATATTTACCAGTTTTGTGCTGTTTTTACGTTGCAACAAAACCAAGCATTCTTACGTAAGTTTCTCAGCATTAACAGACAGTAATTATACGACAGAAATTTTACTCACACAGTGAGCTAGGGACCTTTCATCTTCATTGCTTCATCAACTAAGTTTGTAACATTATCCAAATTGAACTAACCACTGTAATTACATCCAGCGCAATTTTGTTTTCGTTTATTTAACCGAGTTTTCCTTTTCTTGTCGACATTGCTGAAATTACTGAATATTGACGATTCGGTTATAAATGCACTTACATTTAATGGAATTTATTTATTCTTCGGACTAGATGCCTTTCCAGCGCAACAGAGAACTTTAGATACACGGTTCATTTAAGTCCTAATTAACCGGGAATGTAGGGAATGGTTATAACTTGATGATTAAATGGCAAAGATCACAAGTATTACAACTCGTTCGCGTAAAGTTCAAGCCTGTAAAAGAATATCATATTGAAGAAAGGCGGCACATACAATTGATATACACTAGCAGTAAGTGTACCGACAGTAATTCGTAGTGAAATGTCAATACTGTTTCAGCATTTGGCACTATTCACCTAATATCCAGAAGAGCCAGATGGCTCTGTGTTCTAAAAGCGTAGCGTTTTCCTCAAAAGACAATGTTTTCCCTCGTGTTATCGTACAATCTCAAAAGCTGCTAAAATGTGAATATAGAAAGTAGTCACATGCATCTGAACCTTACCTGGCTGACAGGAAACTAATGTGAACCAATCTATGATCATCCAGCTAATTAATCAGTAGGTGCCAAAAACCTATTATAAAGTGGGGCCATTGGCATATTTGATGACTAGTAAAAAGAGTTTTCGTAGCTTTTGAATATTATTTTGTACCAAACTATGCTTCCCTTCATCCATCCTCATTCTTTGAAACTAATAAGAAGTAAAAAGATGTCCACAGTTCTAATGTTGAAACACCCGTCTCAATAACCTGATTTGCTTCACCACGTAAAAATGAAATTGGATGTACAAGTGTGCTTGATCTGATGTAGAAAATCGAATTAGATACCATTGGTTTTCTGAAAAAGTGAGACCTGTCGATCTGTGCATCTCAAGTCTGTTAACTGGTGTCCAGTGTAGTAGTCGGAAACAGTGAACCAAAAACTGAATTGTGTCTGGTAAGAGATACGTTGGATTGAAGAGTTACACATATGAGGAAGTTAAATACGCATTTTCATTTAGTAAGGGACACAAAAGTAAAATTCAAAAAATTAAAAGCAACAGGCTACTGTTTTAAGTGGAGAAATGCTTCCACAATACAAAGTGAAAAAATATTTTCAAATCGTAAGAGAAAACAGATAAACAGGTAGTTCACAGGAACAATCACCATCTACAAAAGACATATGGAAGTAGTATAAGCGGAAAATCGAGAGAGATACGTTTGTATAACGTAATCTGCAAGAAAGACAGCATATTTTCACCGCTCTTATTTATCTTCTAGTGGAAGAAGCAATCAAATAAACGAATAAAAATTTGAGTAAAGTGTCAAGGATAAAGACTGGACAGATGTCAATATAAGGTTGGTAGATGATACAGCCCTTTGGGTCGAAGAAGAGAGAGGTTTAGATATCAGTCGAATGGAATAAACAATTATTTCTTACATGTCGTGAGATGAGACCAAGCAAAACTACAACGAAAATGAAGATCTTAGAGAAGTAGAAGAAATATATGTTTCTTCTTCCAGAAAAAAGAGAATAGCAATAAAGAGAAGAGAGAGAGAGGGAGAGAGAGAGAAAGAGAGAGAGAGCGAGAGCCATACACAGCAAAGAACTTCTTTTAACCCTTCTTATTAACAATAAACATATTTTCTTTCGTAAGAATTTGTCTATAATTTTACTAAGTCACAAAAGAGAATATCTCACATGGTAAACATCACAACTAGCAACTTGCTGTAAGAGGAGGTAAATAATTCTTATGTAGTTTGAGGGTAGTTGATATGAAGAACGTATGTTAGGTAACGCTAAGTGGAGTCGAAAGACAGCATCGCGATAGTGGTACTGGGTCAAGTAGTCTGTTTATAGAAAACATCCATATAAATGTGTTCACAGCAATAACCATGTAAGCTCGCTGAAAATCTGAACCCATTCGAAAAATTCCATATTACATACTGCTACGTTGATAGCTGACAAACGCCAATTAACTTGGTATTTTTAAACGTATCAGTAGAAACTTTCAGCAATATCAAAGTTTTTTATATTGTTAATGACCTTCAAATATGCATTGCCGGTGGGTTAAAAACATTCGCTGAAAGCAATACGATACAATAATTCGAGTTGCGAGAGAAACACAATGTGCTGAGTGTAACGTTTTCAATCAACAGCGGCATGAAAAAGGGATATCTACGTTTTCATTGTTTTACAGTTCCTGAAATTTCAAAATTATAGCTTCTTGAATATTTTTTAAAAAATACATTGGTTGCAACACTCGCAGAGTAACGAATAAGAGCAGTAGCGCTCGACAAAAACGTCACAAATACCAACAACATAGAAATTATCTCATTTAAATTGTTACTCTCTTTACACTTTTTGTCGTGCTGTGCAACATACACACTTGTACTTTAAATGCTCATTTAAATATGAGGCGAACAGAACTGAATATCACAATCTAATAATACTGAGCAGAGTAGTAGCTGGTAAATTCTAGACCATAATTATTTCTTCCAGAAATGCAACAGATAATTTCTTTATAGCAAAACAGTTGTAGTATAATGAAAGTCGTGAATATGTAATTATCCCCTACAAACGTTGAATAACAGTTACTAATAGTATTGTGTATGTTTTTTAAATGTCTAATGTAAGTAGTAAATAAACAGCAATTTCACAAGTCGTTAACCGTCAGTTTCAAGCAGCAGTATTTTCACTTTTTTTCCTAAAATTCAATTTGGAAAGTAGGGGAAGATACTGTAATTACTGCTCGTTCTTCTACTGTGAGGAATAACGTCTCTAAAGCGATGTGATGTCGTGGTATAATTATTCGCAACGCCCAGGGGGCTCCTGTAATTAGTGTTCTTACTAAGAGGACCCACATTGGAACGTTCATAGATTTAGCTTTAAAAATGCTTTCGCAATTAAATATTTTCATAAAACGGTTCACTCCCTACTCCACCTTCTTCGGTTGAACATTTAGTTTTTATTTCTAACTGAGAAGCCAAATTTAAATTTTCATAAATTTAGCTTTAATAATGCTTTCATAATAAAATATTTTTATAAAAATTCTCATCCCCTATTTAACTCCCTTAAGTGTTCAGTTTCCAAAAACACTAAAGAACGTATTTTTTAATTTGTAATCGAGAAGTCAAATACCAATGTTCATTGATGTTTAAAAATTTTTGCTAGTTTTTTAACAGTGATATATTGCCGAAAAAATTCAGCCACTATTTCTAATCCATAGGGGTTCTAAAAATGCTGAAACACGTATTTCTTTATGTCTGATCGAGAAACCAAATACCGATTTTCGTAGGTCTAGCTTTAAAATTGCGTTAATTGCGACATTTCCAAACAAAAAAAAAACTTCATCCCTTATTTCACTCCCTTCCGGCTGGAATTTCGAGAAGTCCCTTCTTTAACGAGCTGTGCAGTGTAAGATCCCCCCTTTTTCCAAATTTCAGGTTTCTATAATTAGTGGTTTGGGCTGGGCATTGATGAGTCTGTCAGCAGTCAGGACATTGCCTTTTATGCAGAGAGATTTCTGAATGTGAAGATGCAATTGCAATAACGAAAGGAAATGTAGACTGCTACGCCCACATGACATAACATAAAAATGAAAAAACCCAAACCCAAAAAGTAATCTGACAGTACGAGCTGTAGTTGAATATTGTACCTGCGATATACCGAAGAAATATAACCAAAGATTAACTGTCTTGAAATGTTTTGTTCTCCTATGAGACAGCAATCAAGTAGCTGCACGCTCGTCAACAGCTGAACATTCATATTTCAAACAATGATTATTTCTTCCGTCACATGTATAACGTCACCAAATGTATGACAACTTCTTGTACACAACAAGATTCTGTCAGGCGTTGCGGCCAGGAAGTGAAATTGTGGCCGGATCCACTTCGCACCATTACAGATTAGTAAAGTTTTATAAAATTTCATACGTTGAAACTGAAATGAAATTTGGCATGAAATCAAGAACTGCAGGGTCCTGTTCAAAGCACTAGGGTTACCGACTACAAATCCTAAGTCCTCAACATATTTATTTTTAAACGGAAAGTGACACAAACAATGTACCTCATTTTCAAATAAATAGCTCAATTCGTGGAACTGATATTAAAAATAAGAATAATATTCGCAAAGATTTGGTCACTTACTTTAATCCAGAAAGCTGTCTGTTATTCAGGAACACAGATATTCAGTAAGTTAGTAGGAGCCAAAAATTTAACTTCCAATGAAGTTCGCCTTATGAGGAGACTAAAGGATGTATTGGTGGCCAACTTTTTCTACTCCACTGGCAGTTTAAATGTACTATGCATGTATATACAGTATTTAATTAATAACATCAAATTTTACATTTCCAGGGTGGTAATGTGAGTGTTGTAAATAAGTGTCTTAAGCCAATTTTCTCTTTAATGACTTGTGGCTATAATAGCCTAAGAATTATCATACGCACAGCAGCTACATTTACGTGTTTTGCGACAAGTTTATAATTATCTTTTGTATGAAAATATGTGCAAGACATATTGACTCATTCCACATTCATGAATAACATTTGAGTTGGGGTATATGGAAGCGACTCAAACACATTTTTTTTTGTTTGTAGTACACATTCTGTAATTGTTTAGGACGAGCCCTACATAGTTGACGATTTCCACACTAAGGACCTACAGAACAAATGTATGACTAATATAATTAATCAGGATTAAGTTTTGAAACAGCTGCTGGGGATACATGTTTGCGGAAAGCAACCTTGATCCAGCAGCGAGTTATTAATGACTGACATAGTAATGGTGATGAATATAATATGACTTATACTTTGTAATGTAAGTAATCAGTTCAGTAAATTTCCAATATTTCCATTAATTTAGAGTTCTACAATATTCATAAGCAGCAGTTTCAATTTGAAACGCTCATATATATTTGAGATGTGCATTTAAAATATGAATGCCCCAATTAGTGGACGAGATTTAAAACAAAACATCCGTTCATGTGAGATAAAATCCCCTTGCGAACTATAATTAATCCCCTAACTGCAGCGCAAATATCGCCGTGGATCGGACGGCCAATTATCTATAGCTGGTGCTTTGTGTCGTCACAAAAGGAGAAAGTTGTCCCTGGCTCTCAGCTGTTCCATTATCTCTTTCTATCTCTGTATAGATAAAGCGTCGTTTACCTAGCACACGGAAGAAAGGGTCAAGTATTTTAAAACAGCTGAGGCAGACACAATCCACACACAACATAGTTTAATTCAACCAGTCAGCCGATATACCGAAAGATGAACGTCCGAAAGTCTCGAAATGGAAAAATTCTCTCGACCTTTGACTACAGAAAATTTGGGATGGTTATTTTCAATACATCACGATATATTTCGCCGATCAGTCTGCAACGATGTCATGAGGCAAAGGCACACTGCTGGCCCCATTTAAATCGAACAAAGGAATGAACATTTATTTATTTACCCATTCTTTGCTTATTTAGCCTGACGAGATTAAGGTGCAAAGACTCTCTAATATCTGACCAGGATCATACACACAAAGATGTGTTATATGGCAATCACAATAATAATTTCTACTATTAACAAAAATAACAACTGGATGTAATAATAATGATAATGGTAACAATAATAATAATAATAATGAAAATACTGGGAGGAATTACGAATAGTATTAATTTGTTATTACACAGTAAAGTCAATAATAGTAATTTGTATTAATGAGAAAAGTAATAATTGACTGTAATAATAGTAACAATATTAATAATGATAATAATAACAGTAATAATATTAAAAAAAATTTAAGCATTCAGAATGATATTTATTAGTATACCATTAGTTTAGCACTTTTGAAACCCTTTTTGGCGTTAGAAGAATGGAAAGACATAATGAAAGAGAAGATTAAATGAAAGTTTGCTAGGAAAGAAGAGAATTTCAGAGGAAAACTTTATACCCAATGGGAGGGAAAAGAGGTGGGCGAGGGAGGAACGACGAGAGTGAGCTGCAAAGAAAAGACACCTATTGTGATAGAAGGTGTCTTTTCAAGTTTGGAAGGATTTCAGTTTCTCTAATATTTTGTGAAAGACTGTTCCAAAGTCGACTGCCTGATGCTGAAAATGATTTGGAGAACATGGTAGTGTTGTGTAGTGAGACAAAGAGGGTTTTACTTTGTTAGGAACGAATATTTCTGCTGTGTTGTTCGGACTGCAGTGTAGTGGTAGAAGATAAACAGAAAGGAGTGCTGTGATTGAGAAGACAATACAACAAATAGATTGTATGATAATCTCTACGCTTGTCAGCTCGTAGCCTTGATTATTGTCATAGGCAAGAGTGATATGGTCGAAATAGCGTACACACAAGCATTCATCGTCAGTTCCAGCCGATGTCAGCTCTCATACGAAAGTCCTTGAAGAACAGGTTCGCGATAAGCAGGATGGAGAGTATTAGTGACCCTTAAAAGTTCCTTCTTAAGATCGAGAGGAAATACTTTTTTTATATTTCTATAATAAATGAACTGGTGCTGACACCTTCTTACAGAATGCAGTTGTGTGTTCATTCCAGTCCGGTAATAGTCCAGAACTACCCCCAAATTCTTTGCACAAGAAGAGGCGATTTCTGTGCTTGGGTTAGGGTTCGGTTGGGTTGTTTTGCGGACGGAGACCAGAGAGCGAGGTCATCGGTCTCATCGTATTAGGGAAGGATGGGGAAGGAAGTCGGCCGTGCCCTTTCAGAAGAACCATCCCGGCATTTGCCTGGAGTGATTTAGGGAAATCACGGAAAACCTAAATCAGGATGGCCGGACGCGGAATTGAACCGTCGTCCTCCCGAATACGAGTCCAGTGTCTAACCACTGCGCCACCTCGCTCGGTCGATTTCTGTGCTATTTAGGATTAAGAATTGAAGTGATTCTCTGAAATGAAGGGTAGTAAGTCTATCATGAGCGATTAAGATTGCTTGCGTTTTAGATGAGTGATCTTTCCGATCTTTGTTCTACGCCCATTCTGATAAAGCACGTAAGTCAGCGTTTACGTTCTGAATGGCAGTGAGCAAATTTGTTGGGCTTTGACTTGGCTTTAGCTGAAGATCGTCAATGTATCAATGACGCTGCAGTGGGAGATAATAGATGACATATCATTAAGACAAAATGAGAAAAGTAATGGGCCCAATACTAATTTTTGTGGCACCACTGATAATACATTATTCCATTGTGACCTCTATATTACGATAAAAACACACTGGTGGAAGTATGTAAAGTATGAGTAGAACCATTCTATAGCACCTTAAGGAAAGTCTTAACTTTTGAGTTTTGCAAGCTCAATATTAAAGACAACAGTGTCGAAAGCTTTGCTGAAATCCAAACTGCACATAATAGTCGTCTCTTTAGAGAATGAGACATTCACTCTGCAGTGGAGTGTGCTCTGATATGAAACTTTCCGGCAAATTAAAACTGTATGCCGGGCCGAGAATCGAACTCGGGACCTTTGGCTTTCACAGCCAAGAGCTCTAACATCTTCTGTGGAGTTTGGAAAATAGGAGACGAGGTACTGGCAGAAGTAAAGCTGTGAGAACTGGTCATGAGTCGTGTTTGGGTAGGTCAGATGGTAGAGCACTTGCCTGCGAAAGGCAACGGTCCCGAGTTCCAGTCTCGGTCCGGCAAACAGTTTTAACCTGCCAGGAAGCTTCAGTCGCCTGTTTGTTTTCCATAGCTTGTTTCAGTTTTTGAATCCCTTTTATGTCGTTTTTCGATTTATTGTTGATGAAATTACATTTAGGATTAGTCATTTTTTCTGTGTGAATACAATTTATTTAACAGCATTTGCTTCTGTACCAAAAATATGCAGTGATATTGAGAACCACTTGAGCATCTGAGCTAGGTTTCGGAAGATAGCGGTTGGAAGGTTGAGTGGGAGGGGAGACGAGCACTCAGATACACATACTAGTTTCTTGGAAAGTTTGGAGGGAACGAAGCACTCACCGTTTTTTGGAAAATTGTTTATTAATCGTTCAGAAATCCTAAGCTACCAATTTATAAGGGAGAACTAATATCGACTACATACATAATAACTTGTGTGATATTTATAAAGTACAAATTATTTTGCCATATGCCAGGTAATATTCATATCCATGCACTTTTTCATAGATTTTCAGTTTGGCTGATAAATCAAAAAGTCGTTAATCGAAGATAAAGTGTTACTAGAAGCTTTTACAGACCAGAAACATCTCATATGCGAAGTTGCAAGACTAATAGAAATGAATGGAGGAATAGTTTTGGGATTTCACCTCTAATGGCCGTGGATGCACTTACTACTATTGAGTAACTATTACATGTTTTCTTGCGTTCATCAAACTGATAGTGAATGATACATCTGTCAGTGTGGCATGGTAGAATGTGGAATTGAGTTTGCGAATATTTTTTCTTCTAGTGGAGATTGTGGGGAAGCGATGGACCCTACTTCCCTACTAGTCCCTTGTTGGAATGTCCTTGCAAATGAATGAATGGAGAACAAGGCGTAAAACGAGATAGAGTAATAAACACATGGCCTCCTTCATTGGACAAAGAGGACAGCAGCCGTGTATATAGTGTGTTCATTACGACAGAATATCAGTAATGTTGGTGTTAATGCAAGGTAGAGTAGGAGTCATCAGCTACTATGAACCCTAAAATTTGCGCTCTTTTGTTTGAGATGTGTTAGTGTTATGTCTGCCCACTGTCCACACTCATTTAACCCCTTGTCCATATTGGATAAATTAAAATAATGAAAGAGAGAAGTCAGCAAATAAAAGCATATCTAGCTGCATAGAGAATTTTATTTGTAAAATTGTGATCAAGAGAATATTATAACATAGGTAAAATTCTGGAAGATACTCTTCAAAAAAAAAATGGTTCAAATGCCTCTGAGCACTATGGGACTTAACATCTTAGGTCATCAGTCCCCTAGAACTTAGAACTACTTAAACCTAACTAACCGAAGGACATCACACAACACCCAGCCATCACGAGGCAGAGAAAATCCCTGACGCCGCCGGGAATCGAACCCGGGAACCCGGGCGTGGGATACTCTTCTGTAACGGTATCACTGCAAGTTATCGATGGATGGTATTATAATATCAAAAACATTAGCAGTTCTTGACATATCTGTATTGAGTGTATGTAACTTTGTTATAACTGCATTGTTACAAATTTTCGTATATATTTCATGCACAATGGAAATGCTGAATAATGGAAGAAAAGCAATATGAAGCTGAAGGATAGCAAATGACGTGGAAGGAAATCATGAAAGGTGTAACTAAAAATTGTAAGCTGCATGAGTAAGGTATCATTTTGGGAATAACATCTATGCACTTCAATACAATAATACATACAAGGTAAGGACCACATCATTTATTCTCCTTTACCAAAGTGTGAAATCTTAGTTGGCTATCAATTATATCATTCAACTCCCCTCTCTTATTAAGAAAATAATTATTCGAATTTTTGAAGTTATGTGTAATAATTAGTAATTTGATTGTACAAGATGACTGACTTTGTGTCGCAAGTGCGTGGAATGGTGCAGCCTTCTTTATTGTATCATCAAATTAATGTTATCTTTCTAGAATATTTTAGTAATACTGTATTTGTGTGCTGATACCAAACTGATATGATATGTACATTCAGCCCCTTTTAATGTTACGATAAGACAGGGAAGCCTACCAAAATGGACTCAGAAACACCTAATGAGGTACAATCAAATTCCGGCCACAGGGAACTGGCTGATGCAGCTACTGAAAACAGTGAAGCCTCATCTCACGAAACTTAGTGGAACACTTAGTGGACGATGAGGAAGTTAACCCAACCACCAGCCCCATAATAGAGCCATTTACCACAATTTGTCTTACTTTGGAGGCTATGTTAAAAATAAATTTCGAACAGATGTCAGAGCAATTGTCACATAAAATATCTACTAATCAAAGTGAAATGTCAACCAGTTAAATGAAATTTCATAAGCTGAGTGACATGCTATGTAACAAAAATGAAGTGTTACTAAGTTAGATTAGACAGGGTGTGTCATACGTGAGGAAAAATATGTCGAGGACCGCATGCTGCTATGCGCAACACGTGACGCACCGTTGTTAATTTCGTTCTCCTCTGTGTACCGTGTACGTAAAACAAAAACACCTGTTAACCATTGAACGAAATACCGACGAGCCTCACTCTCACGACATGCCTTTCACCCATAGATACCACACATGAAACACCAATGAGCTCATGTGTATCTGCCAGCGATTGAAAGATACGAGAAAGAACAAATCCCATCGTAATGTATGTGAAATTGTATCAGAACTTGTGAATCACACGTTGCCGGCGTTAACGGAGTGTACAATCCCATGTTAGGGAATGTGTGTCCTGTAAGCGGAAAGAGTGGTCAACGGCGGAAGTAAAACCGCGGCGTGCATGACGTGTTTACAACTCGTCTGCGCTGCTCACCCTGCTCGATACCCGCCGTGTCGATAGCTACTAACGGCCGCGTCGCAGTGTTACTACAGTACCATGGCAATTTTCACAAACGAGGAATACGCCGACGTCCACCTCACCTACGGGCTTGCAGATCGAAGAGCTGACGTTACAACTGTACCACGTGCGGTTTAATAGCCGGCGCCTTCCATCCGCAAAAAAGTTTTACTCTGTGGACAGGCGCTTGAGGGAGTATGGTGCATGTGCAGCACCGCCAGGATTTAGTGCTCGTGGCCGACCGTCGACGTACAGTGCGGATGACGAAGCAAAGGTGTTACAAACTGTTGCGGAGGACTGAACAATAAGCACCAGGTCTCTCGCCCCTGCGGGCGGAATGTCACAATCTACAGTTATGCGAGTACTCCATAGAAACCATTACCATCACTTTCGCATGCAGAAGGTAAAGGCATTATTGCCGGGCCGGCCGTAGTGGTCGTGCGGTTCTATGCGCTGCAGTCTGGAACCGCGAGGCCGATACGGTCGCAGGTTCGAATCCTGCCTTGGGCATGTATGTGTGTGATGTCCTTAGGTTAGTTAGGTTTAACTAGTTCTAAGTTCTAGGAGACCTCAGAAGTTGAGTCCCATAGTGCTCAGAGCCATTTGAACCATTATTGCCGGAAGACTATTGAAACGTTGTAACTTTAATTTTGGTATGCTGAAATCGGTGCTAATTGACAATGAAAGTGGGTTAAAAGCCGTGATCTGTCTGGGGACGTAACACTCCATTCATAAAATAACACACGAAGAACATTGAAACATAAGCAAGAAGAAATTAACCACAACCAACAGATTCAGTTTTTACCCAAAGAAATTACGTTCATACCACAATCCTGTCCGTCATGTAATTACCACACACTGGTATACTAAATTCATATTAACTCTTTGTGAAGTCTTCGCAAAAAGAATAGCTGAGGGCTACTTTGATGATTACACCACATGCTTCACGTGGTCAACTTGGTTTACACAAAGCGTACAACTCCACAATAATTTTGATAATTAAAATAAATTAGATCGAAAAGCAATTGACAAAAGAAAAACCTTGAACTGGTTACTAACGTCTTACTATTAACCTGATGGGTCAAACAGTTATATAAGCACGTGGTACTGGTCTCGCAAAGTACACCCCACGTGGGTTGAACATAAAGAAAAGCATAAAGAAAAGTTGCTATATTAAAAAAAATATTCTCAAGACGAGACGTTATAATCTCACGCACATTCGGATTTAAGATTGATGAACTTAGAGTTACTGATCAACACGTGGTTCCACTTTACTCACAAAGTAGTAACAAAGCAACTACCGAAAAATAATCTGAACTTCACACGATAATTACACTGCGCTGCAATTTAAGATAACATCGGATATTTTAGACCTAAACCCGAAATAAAAGTGATTAAATTTTCAGTTAGGCTGAACTTAAGAAATCCATTGTCCTATGGACTTAACAGACACGCGCTTAGCCGGAGATCTTACCACTTCAGACGCTCGCCACGGCCATCCTGCAACTGCCCTACTGCCGAGCGTGCTTCCTGAGGGTGGCTCACAAAGACCAACGGAAGTGGCCAGAGGGGCAGCTTCCTATACCAACATGACAACGGACGGACAGGACCATACTAAGGATAGAAACCTCTTTGCTTTTAGGAAGCGTAGCTACCTGTTCCGACGTTGGTCCTACTGTTCTCTAGCAGACAGCCTTGTCTGCTACCCTCAAGCATGCAACTAGAAATACATATGCTCATTCATCCTCTCACACAAAAGGGAAGGGGGATGACAGTATCTTATCATATACAGTATATAAAAGAAAGCGGATGTAGGTTCCGTATGAGACTGTGTGACATGAATTACATATAAGAATTACATATAAACTGTGCTTTAAAGTGTAGTAGTGTGACAGATCGTTCTTGTTTATGTGTAAAAGTAACACGTTCCACTGCTCAGTCTCCTCCCAGATAGTCAGAAACGCCACAGTAAATTTAGAAGAGGAATTTGTGCCGTAAATGACAACAGATTTAAGAAAACAAACATGAAAGGAATCCAACAGAGACCTTTCATAACCCCAACGCTCCGGGAAAAGACTGTGCAGGGAATTTTCTGGCCATGCTAGGACATTCCCAAGCAGGCTTCTCACACCCTACTTAAACCAAAAGTGTAAAAGAAAAGGCAAAAAGGACACCAGCTACTTGCTAAAACACAATAATTTCAACACATCTTTAGAATCTACCAATTTCAAACAGAAAAAAAAGAACACAATCTGTGACACCTATTTAAAAGGTAGTGTAGACCTAATTCGGTCAGCAAGTAAAAACAATGGTTCCTGTGTCATTAATATGAAAACAATTTCTGGTTGTTACCCTTATGGAGTTCACCAGTATTTGCTCATTGCAAGAGCCAACTGATCACAGGAAAATTTATGACTGTTTATTAACAAGCAAAATTTATGAAAATAGCAAAGGTGCCACAGCAATTAAAAAAAGAACATCAAATAACATCGGTATTAAAAAGCAGAACATAACAATGCACAATCTGCAAAAGCAACAAAATGATAAGAGAAAAAACATGTCTTACAAAGTGGTTATCGCAAAAAAATTCTACTTCGTATAAAACTAATAATTTGTAGAATTAAAATAACTATGTGGCACTCATTTAATCACTCTACTATATTTCAATTAGCTAGCAAACAATGAGCACTGTCATTATACTGAAACTACAATAATTATGTGATTGTTACCCTTAAGGTGTTCCTCACAGTAAATATGCCCCATGCAAAGGCTAATCGATCACAGTTCAATGAGAATAAAAAGCTATCTGACTGATAAACGAAGCAAGGCCACAGCAATGAATTTACGAAACAAAATATCACAAATCTAATACATCACACAAAAACAAACATTGATAAATAAAACAGTACAATAGTCAACATCTAAAACAAAAAAACACCTATAAATAAAACACCTGCAAAATACAAGAGTCAGTCTAATAAACACCAATAAATCGAACTCCTGCAAAACACACGAGTCAGAGTTTCTCTGACAGAAACACACGTATATGCACTGGACTAAGAACCGTATAATCACTGTTCACTGACACACTCAGTACTTCCACTGTTCCGAGGCACAATATAGGGGAAAGAGGGGGGGTTCGTCGCCGCAGCTGTCAGTAGGGATTTTTTTGTCCATCTGTTGCGTGCGATCCCGCCGTCTCTGCCCTCTCATGAGGTTTCTCCCGTGTCACGTCATCTCGATTTGGTTCCATGTTTGTGTTGTCAAATTCGTGCGGTATCCTCGTTTGACACGCCAGGTTGATATTCCTGGGCAAGGATGACACTTAATGGCTCTTGTTTTTGCCACCCTTAGCGACCAGAGAACATCGAACCACGATTTACTGTCGCTTGACAGTGGGCATCCGTCAGGAGATGTTGATAGGCGTCATTGAAGTCTGCCAGTTACTCTGGACAGTATGTGTCAAAAGGCTCCACGCCCTTTGTGTTGTTACATTCTTGGGTTATCCTCAATTGGCTCGCCGGTTTGATATTCCTCGGCAAGGATGACACTTAATGGCTCTTCTTTTGTGCCACCCTTAGCGACCAGAGAACATCGAACCATGATTTACTGTCGCTTGACAGTAGGCATCCATCAGGAAATGTCGATAGGCGTCGTTGACGTCTGCAAGTTTCTCTGGGCAGTACCTGTCAAAAGGCTCCACGCCCTTTGTGTTGTTTCACCGCGGCCGTCTCGTCACGGTCGCGTGCGTGTGGTGCGTTGCCAGCAGATGGATTTCCGCGCGGTGGACCGCTCGCCCATCTCAGGTCATCGCCTCGAGGAAGGGTCGCCCGGGGCGGCCGCCCATTATCTCCAGGTGCAAGGGAAAGTGTTTGCCGCGTACCTTCTTTTGTTGTCGGCCGCGCTCCCAAAGTGGCCTGGCTGACAGCGTGTCCTGCTGGGAAACCCGCTAGTTTACAACTAGTCCGGCTGCTCCCGCTGTCTCTTAAGAGTTTTGCCGGTTTGCTTTCACATTCTCAACTGCGTTCACGGAAATTTTTCATCATCCTTATGTGATTACACAATGTTATACATAATACCACTTAGTATTGTCTTTCACAATTTTTAAGAACAAAGTGAGACTTAATTTTTTTTAATAAAAAAATTAGATGAATCGACAATATAAAATAAATTTTAAATGACTTGACAATGTAAAAAAAATAAAAGTGAAATAACTTGACAGTATAAAAATAAAAAATTAAATGAACTGACAATTTAATATTTAAATCCACATCACTAATGTGGTTCACTTACGTTTTAATAAATCCAATGCTATTTATTAATTCACTAAAATGAATAGGATTATGCCTTGTACAAGTATAGTTCAGGACAGCGTAGGGTTCACATGTTATTTACACACACATACATGCACACCTGTTGTCTATTCTACAAACTAACTACCCATAAACATGCATTACTCAATATTCTACTTCTATCCACTACTAGTTAAGCCAATAAGCTACTTCAATGCTATTTCAACACCGTGTATATACCACTACAACATTGTTCTAATTCGTCCTCTTCTTGACGCTCGCGGCATACGTCTTGTCACATGATAAATATGGAGAACTTTCCTTAAACATACACATTAAAAAGAACAATGGTTATTTACACGCCAAAACATTTATACCAGTTCGCACACCTGAAAAGAGACTCGCAATTATACATTTATCATACTCATATATTCACACATAAAACAGTGTGAAAATTTCACCTAAAATTACGTTATCACAACAATTAATCACGCAGATGACTCTCAGAAGGTTAAAAATATTTGCATTATACAGGTTATATTACATTTTCTTACCCATTTTGCTGCGATTTCGTTCCTTCTTTACGTTACCTTTCGCTTCCAAATCAGTTATTTCGCCTGTGGTGGTTATTCTGGATTCATTTCTCATGAATGGCAAAATTGTGGTCACCTCTATTCTGTAAAACAGTATCATCTTAACATATTGAACTTACAACAGACACAAAAGATCCGAATCCTCCTGTAGTTTAAATGACAAATGTTTTGCTTTATCCTTATTACCTTAAACCAAGCTTTCCTTCGTTCCCATAATCAAAATTATTTAATCATCCTCTACCTTCAAGAGGGAAATTTCCTCAGTACAAATCATATAGGCTGCAGTGCATCCCGCACCAGCGAAAACAGTAAGCTGTAATACTCACAGCATCAGCAAAACACATAAACGTCGCTTTTCTAGGACAAGTATTAACGCAGAATAATTTTTTAGGCTTTGGCTCAACATCAATCAAGACTACAAAAAGGATCCATATTTCCGTTCCATTCTCCATTTGCTGAAAAGCTGCTCGTATTTGACTACCACAATAATATTGCAGAGCCACGTAAATTACACAAACCAAAATTCTTCTTTCACCTTGAAGGGAATCAATATACTTACGAAATCCACAGACAGCACTTTACGTACTCAGCTATAAAGAACAAAAAAGACATATATCATCAATATTAACATATCATCGCATATTGGAAGCCAATGGTTCAACAATCGTATTATCGCATCCTGTTTTCAAGATTCCAAACTTACTCATTCCTTTCTCAGAGTTCTCCTATCTTAAAATATTCATACAGCACGCATACTATAGTAAGAGATCCTCATTTATACTGACAGATATAGAATAGTAATAGATAGATAGTAGCACTGAAAGCAGAAAATCGGAAACAAGGCTACTAACAGCTGGGGACCTGGGTTTGCCAGACCCATAATACCCACAGATCGGATATTTCCCTGAGTTTATGCACTACTTCAGCAACGATCTTGCTTCTCTCAGGAGCGACTCCATTCAATTTACACACAAAAAAAAACATAAACAGCATTTTACTCGTTCACAAAGAAACCTTTTATCTTCACGTTTGAATCAAACTACATCCTAATTGCACAAAAAAATTTAAAACATCACTTCAATCCATCACATAGAAACATCTTTATCACTATTTTTACCAACATATTATTCAAAATGCATGTTATAAATTTAAACTAATCAATTGTCTCTCTTCACCGTCCTCTCTACTCCTCACTGCTCTTTCTACTCAATGTATGGTTTTACATTTGACACATGGTGTAGTCCTTTTGATTTCTTCGATCGAAGAGTTTCCACTTCTATGGCGTTTTTATGGGGAATCTTCCTTATCCGATACGGGCCGTTAAAGAGATTAAAAAATTTCTTGCAGACACCTGACCGTTTGTTAGACAGCTTGTGTGATCTGATAAGAACTTTTTGTCCTACATGAAACACTGTTTTTCTCACGTGTTTCTTATACGCCTTGACTCTGGCTTCTGCTGCACGCTTGATGTTGCGTAAAGCTAAGTCAACAATTGCGTTCCGGCGTAGTCTCGGCTCTAGTGGCCAAGGCACCACCTCTTTGAATTTACTTGGGGGCTCCTTGTTTTTTAGCACAGTGATTGGCGGAAGCTTTGTTGACGTATTAGGCAACTCATTAATTATGTTCTGAAATCCTTTTAGGTGTATGTCCCACGATCGGTGATCACGACTGCAATATAACCTACATAATTTTCCTAATTCACGCATAATACGCTCACTGGGGTTCGAGCTGGGGTGAAAGAGAGATATATATATAGGTTTAATTCTTCTTCTTCGAAGCATCCGCTGCCAGTATTGCGATCTAAATTGTGGTCCATTATCCGAGATAACCCTTTTCACGCTCCCAACTTCATGCAGAAACTGCTTTGCAAATGCAGTTGCCACTGTCCTTCCTGTGGCTCGCTTCAACGGAGTCAGACACACAAACTTGGAGGTTAGCTCCACCGCTACGAAAACATATGCAAAACCTGCTTTAGATCGTATTAGTGGCCCAAATAGATCCACGGCCGCGAGGTCACAAAGTTTGCTTGGTATTATCGGGTGCAATGATGCAGCATAAGTCACTGTGGCCGCCTTTGCTCGCTGACAAGGTCCGCACACTCTAAGTACACCACGAATACGCCGTAGCATGTTATTAAAATAGCATGTCTCTTTCAGTTTTTCACAACATTTCTGTGCTCCGAAGTGACCATAACTCAAGTGTATGTACCATATAATTTTGTTTACGAGTTCCTCCGGAATCACCAACACCCATCTGGAGTCGTCCGGGGCTCGTTTCTTGAATAATATTCTATTGCGCACTAAGTAGTACTGGCGTATTCCTACATTCTCCTTGTCCTCCCACTTCGTCTTTATATCTTTCAGTACAGCGTCCTTATCCTGTTCGTCCGCTATACTCCCTAAAGAGGTGGTAACAAAATTCTCGAACGCTACATTCTGTAAGTATAGGATGCTAAAATTATTTTCACCCAGTTCCCTTTCTTCTGTGTGAAGCAAACCTATAGGAATGCGCGATAGAGCGTCAGCAATTGCATTTTTTTGTCCAGGAATGTATTCTACAGTGAAGTTATATTCATGTAGGTATAGTGCCCAGCGTCCTAGTCTCCCATGCGTGATTTTTGTGCTCATAAGAAATTGGAGTGCACGATGGTCAGTGTACACCTTGGTGGTCCTCCCAAATAAAAAATACCTAAATTTTGAGAATGCCCAAACTATCGCGAGTGCTTCGAGTTCCGTCACAGAATAATTTTTTTCACATCGAGAGAGCACCCTGCTCCCAAACGAGATTGTTTTCCAAGTTGTAATATCATCATTTCCTTCCGTTTGAAACAGTACCGCACCTAATCCTGACAAGGAACTGTCCGTCATTAAACAGAATTCTTGTGTCAGGTCCGGATGCACGAGGATGGGAGCCTCTACCAATGCCTTTTTCAATTTATAAAATTCATCCTGTGCCTCTTGATCCCAGACCCACAAAGCGTTCTTCCCTGTTAGTCCACATAGACGGGGTGTACCAAGTACACTAAAATTTATAAATCGCTTATAAAAGTTACACAGGCCTAAGAATGCGCGCAACTGTTTTTATTTGTCGGCATTTCACACTCCGCTATCGCCGCAATTTTCTCCGGATCAGGTTGTATTCCATTTGCTGAGACAATATGGCCTAAGAATTTTATGTTCTCTCGTCCGAACTGTGACTTATCTAAGTTGACTGTTACACCTGCCTTCTCAAAAACATCCAGTAGTCTGTTCAGAACGTCATTATGGTCCTCCCACGACTTTTCCGCAATTAATATGTCATCCACGTAAATTGTCACTCGCTGTTTCAAATCATCAGGTAAAATGCTATTTAATCCCCTTATAAAAGCAGCTGATGAGACATTTAGTCCGAACGGGAGGCGCCGGAATTGGAAACAATTTCCGTAACACAGGAACGCAGTATATAATCTGCAAGATGGGTGTAGCAGGATTTGCCAAAAACTCGAACGGAGGTCGACAGATGATAGTACCTTTACCCCGTGGAAACGTTGTAAGAGTTCCTCAAGGCTCTCAGGCCTGTCCGTTTCCGACATAATAATTGTGTTTATCTGTCTCGAGTCTAGCACCAAACGAACCGAGTTGTCGCGTTTTGGCACGACAAGCAAGGGTGAGTTGTACGAGCTTACTGCCCGCTCAATTATTCCTTGTTCTAACATCTTGTTTATTTCCTTCTCCACCTGGGCTTTATATGCCACGGGAATAGGGTATGGTCTAACAGAAAACTTCTGATGTTCACGTACCCTGAATTGGTAAGTAAAACCCTTAATCGCCCCGGGAGTCTCAGAAAATACCCGTTCATGATTCCTAAGTAGGCAATACAATTTCTCCTTTTCCCTGTCCGTGGTTCTGGCACCCGCGATGCTCTTTCTCAGTGCATCAGCAAAAGCAACATATTTTCCCTGCTGACCAGACGTAGAGCACGACTCACTTACGTAGTTCACGAGTAGCTCCAGTCTGGGTTGCGACTCGGTTTGAGTTTGAAATTTTAGGCAACTAATTTCTGATTCGGCACGTAATATGCATTCATCAAATACTAAATTAATTGGCTGATCCCCAACATGAACTGTCATTACTCCTCCACCCATGTCAATTACTGCATGGTGGGCATTCATGAAGTCATTTCCTAAAATCATTGCCACATTCAGCATTGGGAGCACAAAGAAATTGTACTCAAACTCTCTTCCCTGGCAGGTAAAATTAAGCCGAGTCTGCCTTCGGATTTCTATGCTCTTACCGTAGATTGCGCCCTTCACCTTTATTCCTCGCACTTGAAAAACGGGCCAAGTCCCAGTCCCTTCGCATTTTTGAAATGCTGCCTCGCTCACTATCGAGAAAGGGCTTCCAGTGTCAATGACACACTTAAAACATATTTCGTTTACTGCAACTGTCACGACTGGATTTATGCCAGAAATTTTAGCACTCGTAGTTTCTTGCAACAAATCCTCTCTAATATCTTCCCTCTCTATATACCGTATGCAGTCCTTTGCCATGTCGCTCATTTGTTCCGATTGGGCGCCTTCTGCGCTGATCGTTTGTCATTGCCGGTTTTGTTCATTTCCATTTGCTGGATTATGTCTAGGGTTAGCCGGCCGAATTTCAACATCATGAGGTGCTCCGCCTACAGTCCTATTCCCACCGTGTTCACCGTGATATCGATTCTGGTTGCCGTAACTGTTCCGTTCACGATTCTGTCCACGTCCTCGATCATTTCTGTTGTTCCACCTGTGTTCGCGACTGTTACCCCAGTTTCTATACGGCCTGTCCCGATTATTGTTCCGTTCGCGTCGCGACGACCAGTCACGCCGTTGATTAGTACTACGGCCACGACTGCGATCGCGCTGCTGTGCCCCGTAATAACTTTGTGCCTGATTAGGCGGGCATTCTGCTGAATTATATTCCAAATCTTGGAGAAGTGTTTTAAACGTTTCCACGTCCTCTTTGCATCGTCCCGCAAGAATGACGTGCCGCAAGTGCATCGGCAATTTGGTGATGCATATCCTAATTAGTTCCGCAGGCCCGTATGGGTCGTATAAAAATTGATTTGCCTGCAGCATGTGGTCGAATAGACGTGCAGGGCTGCCGAAACCAGACTGGTTCAAATTTGGCAGCATAATTATGCCATGTTTGACCCTATCTTGTGCCGCTTCCGACCAATAGGCGGACAGAAAGGCTTGTCGAAACTCCCGAGTGGAGTTGCAGTGACGCGCTGCCGACCTCATGCGAATCGCCGGTTCGCCTTCCAAATAGCCACACATATATTCTATCTTATGTGAACTTGCCCAGTCGGGAGGAAGACAGAACTCAAATTGCTCGAGCCATGCTCGTGGATGTATTCCTTTTTGCGAATTTCGGAATATCTCAAACTTTCTCACCGTAAGGAAATGTTTGAAATCAAATCCCCGCATTTCCTCCTGGTGAGGCCCTTGAATGTTTCTATTATTCTCATGTCTGCCCCTCAAATTACATTCTTCCCTGTCGTCAAAATCTCCCTCGTGGCCGGAGTCCCTCTCTGCACTGTTCGTATGGCTATTTTTAGTGCTATTGGCGAGTTCGGAATCACACGCCATGCGGTTTTCCAGATGCGCCATGCGTTCTTGTAATTCGCCTGTTACAGCTTTGTGTTGTCTGTTCACTTCAAACTGTCCCTTCTGAAATCTAAGAAGCGAACGCACTTCTTCGGTCTCTGCGGCCGCTACCGGTGTAGTATTGTTCTCGCTTTCCGTCAGCTTCATCGTGCCTACAGTGTCCGCTAATGCCGCAATCTTATCATCAATTTGTCTCTTGTCCTCCGCCCCAGTCTGCTTCAATTGTTCTATTTGCTGTTCCAACGCGTGGATCGCTAAACTGTTGTCCGCTATTGTGTTGCTAACGGACGTGGGACAATGCGTTTCCGCCTCTTGGACCCTCGAGATTACCTGCTGGTGTTCCCTTTGGCATTCTTCCCTCAGCTCTTGGAAATTCCTAAGTAGCCGTTCTTCGCTTTCTTTAGATTCGGTATCGCCCCTACGCTTGCTCTGTTCTAAAGCTTGCAGACGATCATCGATTTGTTCAAATGTACGGCCTAATTCTTTCATAATATCACTTTTTATCTCACTTGCCAGATTGTTTATTCTTTGTGAGATATCATCGGACACTCTCTGCATCGACTTGTCGACTTTATTTGTCTGCTGGATTAGTTTTTCGTCTATTTGTTCGCCTAGCTCCCGGATCGATTTTTCAGATTTCTGCGTCATTTGTTCCCCTAGCTCTCGGATCGATTTTTCAGATTTATGCGTCATTTGTTCGCCTAGCTCGCGGATCGATTTTTCGGATCATTCTTTTTGTTCTCGGAACGATTTTTCTGATGATTCTTTTTGTTCTCGGAACGATTTTTCAAATGATTCTTTATTTTGTTGCAATAAGGCTTTCATGAGTTCTGCCAAATCAATTTGGTTAGTTGGAGGCAAATTGATTTGTGGCTCTGATGTGAGCCCGTTCGTCCTGTCTTGCATTTCGTCTGAAGTATTCCCCATTGCATTTTCGGAACCGCCCGACGCGTTAACATTCGAAATTAAATTATCCCCTTGGTCCATGTAGCTTAGGTTGTCGGACCACTTACTTTTAGTTTGGTTACGTGTCTGCATTAGTGCAATTTATAACCGGTATGCGAAACACTAATCAAAATAAATGTGTCCCACAAAAATTACGACAGTCACACGAAAGATACCCAACCTAGTACGCACTTTTTCACACGCAAAACAAATTTTTATCTTAGATCGAAACAGTGGAATTTACAAGCGAGAATAACAAACACACAGACATATAAAACACACAAGTATAAAAAACAAAACAAGACAAACAACGCAACGCTGATCAACAACGCCGTGAATCTTTTGAAAGTCTGCTCAGAAACAACGCAGAAGTTGTTTGAGCGCTGTAGGGGAAAAAAAATAAGATTATAACACGCTCGCAATCTAACATTTCAGAGATTCCAGAGTCTAGCGGAATCACAGAACAGGGTCGCCATGTGTAACGTTGCAACTTTAATTTTGGTATGCTGAAATCGGTGCTAATTGACAATGAAAGTGGGTTAAAAGCCGTGATCTGTCTGGGGACGTTAATCGTGGATTACTGGGCAACTGTTTCGTCAGATATTTAGTCTAAGTTTACCAAGCAGACTAACATTAATGATAATCTTTTAATAGTCATACAAAACCGGTAATATATATATACATATATATAAAGGAGAATTTAAATAAAAAGAAAGAAATCAGTTTATATTTGGAAATTTATTTTAAGATTGTTCATTGAAATTTCAGCATATTATACGTGAGCTATAACTGAGCTGGTGCCTTATTTACGATTGAAAAAATGTGAGATTGTAATCTTACGGAACACATAAAATATGGAGCCAAGAATTGGAAAACTGCATACAACACTCCATTCATAAAATAACACACGAAGAACATTGAAACATAAGCAAGAAGAAATTAACCACAACCAACAGATTCAGTTTTTACCCAAAGAAATTACGTTCATACCACAATCCTGTCCGTCATGTAATTACCACACACTGGTATACTAAATTCATATTAACTCTTTGTGAAGTCTTCGCAAAAAGAATAGCTGAGGGCTACTTTGATGATTACACCACATGCTTCACGTGGTCAACTTGGTTTACACAAAGCGTACAACTCCACAATAATTTTGATAGTTAAAACAAATTAGATCGAAAAGCAATTGACAAAAGAAAAACCTTGAACTGGTTACTAACGTCTTACTATTAACCTGATGGGTCAAACAGTTATATAAGCACGTGGTACTGGTCTCGCAAAGTACACCCCACGTGGGTTGAACATAAAGAAAAGCATAAAGAAAAGTTGCTATATTAAAAAAAATATTCTCAAGACGAGACGTTATAATCTCACGCACATTCGGATTTAAGATTGATGAACTTAGAGTTACTGATCAACACGTGGTTCCACTTTACTCACAAAGTAGTAACAAAGCAACTACCGAAAAATAATCTGAACTTCACACGATAATTACACTGCGCTGCAATTTAAGATAACATCGGATATTTTAGACCTAAACCCGAAATAAAAGTGATTAAATTTTCAGTTAGGCTGAACTTAAGAAATCCATTGTCCTACGGACTTAACAGACACGCGCTTAGCCGGAGATCTTACCACTTCAGACGCTCGCCACGGCCACCCTGCAACTGCCCTACTGCCGAGCGTGCTTCCTGAGGGTGGCTCACAAAGACCAACGGAAGTGGCCAGAGGGGCAGCTTCCTATACCAACATGACAACGGACGGACAGGACCATACTAAGGATAGAAACCTCTTTGCTTTTAGGAATCGTAGCTACCTGTTCCGACGTTGGTCCTACTGTTCTCTAGCAGACAGCCTTGTCTGCTACCCTCAAGCATGCAACTAGAAATACATATGCTCATTCATCCTCTCACACAAAAGGGAAGGGGGATGACAGTATCTTATCATATACAGTATATAAAAGAAAGCGGATGTAGGTTCCGTATGAGACTGTGTGACATGAATTACATATAAGAATTACATATAAACTGTGCTTTAAAGTGTAGTAGTGTGACAGATCGTTCTTGTTTATGTGTAAAAGTAACACGTTCCACTGCTCAGTCTCCTCCCAGATAGTCAGAAACGCCACAGTAAATTTAGAAGAGGAATTTGTGCCGTAAATGACAACAGATTTAAGAAAACAAACATGAAAGGAATCCAACAGAGACCTTTCACTATCAGAGGTGGCTTGACTTCTGCAACTTTATCCTACGGCGTCAGACCCACGGCTAGCATTTTTCACGAACAATACTGTTCACCGACGACGCCTATTTCACGAAGGAGGGTATAGTGAATTCGCATAATTGGGACAAGTGTTCGGAAGAAAGCCCCCACAGCACAGTGATACGAAGGTATCATCAATGATGCGGTGTCAATATCTGGTGTGGTATTATTGATCACCACCTCATAGTGCCACATATGCTACCACAAAGGCTTATAGGAGAGCAGTATCTGCGTTTCCTGGATGCTACATTACCGGAATTGTTGGAAGACGTTAGTTTGGCCTTTCGTATGAACCTGTGGTACATGCACGATGGTGCCCCCGCTCACGCCAGCGGCACAGTGCGACGCCACCTGGACAATGCCTTTCTTTCGAAATGGATCTGTCGTGGAGGCCCTGTAGCATTGCCAGCAACATCGCCAGACCTAAATCCACTGGATTTCTTTTTGTGGGGCCATCTGAAATCTGGGATTTATGAAGGAGAGGTTGTTGATGTCAACATTCTTCAACGCAGAATACAACATGCTTGTGATATTACGCTAAGGGATACAGACATGTTGGATCGTGCTCTGCAATCCTTCCTGCAAAGAGTTCAACTTTGCCACACACATCGTGGCCGTCATTTCGAACAGTACTTACAAACCGCCGCTGCAGTTTCTGGTCATGTGTTTCTATGTTAGTTTCGATTTGTACAGCTGTATTGTATTAGTTTGTATTAACTGCCACATACCTGTGTAGTTGTATTTTGTATTCTGCATCTATGGACTCGTTTCTTAAAACTAAGTCTGGGACACACAAACCAAATTACAAAACATGCGTGTACAGTATTGCAGCCCCTCCTCACGTTCCTTTCCCTATGACAAGTAGCCACGGTACATAATACCGGCTAGCGTAACCGGTACGAGATAGATGTGGGCGCTATCATTACTCGCAGTGTCACGCAGACCGTCGCTTGACGCCGCATGCCTCGCCTTCTCGTGAGCGGCTAGACTACCTACAACACTCACATGTTGCGCCATGTTGCCGATCTGTCCCCTTGGCGAATGTCGGAACGCAGTAACACCCAAAAGTCCATTTCATACACTTCTGGAAATTGAAATAAGAACACCGTGAATTCATTGTCCCAGGAAGGGGAAACTTTATTGACACATTCCTGGGGTCAGATACATCACATGATCACACTGACAGAACCACAGGCACATAGACACAGGCAACAGAGCATGCACAATGTCGGCACTAGTACAGTGTATATCCACCTTTCGCAGCAATGCAGGCTGCTATTCTCCCATGGAGACGATCGTAGAGATGCTGGATGTAGTCCTGTGGAACGGCTTGCCATGCCATTTCTACCTGGCGCCTCAGTTGGACCAGCGTTCGTGCTGGACGTGCAGACCGCGTGAGACGACGCTTCATCCAGTCCCAAACATGCTCAATGGGGGACAGATCCGGAGATCTTGCTGGCCAGGGTAGTTGACTTACACCTTCTAGAGCACGTTGGGTGGCACGGGATACATGCGACGTGCATTGTCCTGTTGGAACAGCAAGTTCCCTTGCCGGTCTAGGAATGGTAGAACGATGGGTTCGATGACGGTTTGGATGTACCGTGCACTATTCAGTGTCCCCTCGACGATCACCAGTGGTGTACGGCCAGTGTAGGAGATCGCTCCCCACATCATGAAGCCGGGTGTTGGCCCTGTGTGCCTCGGTCGTATGCAGTTCTGATTGTGGCGCTCACCTGCACGGCGCCAAACACGCATACGACCATCATTGGCACCAAGGCAGAAGCGACTCTCATCGCTGAAGACGACACGTCTCCATTCGTCCCTCCATTCACGCCTGTCGCGACACCACTGGAGGCGGGCTGCACGATGTTGGGGCGTGAGCGGAAGACGGCCTAACGGTGTGCGGGACCGTAGCCCAGCTTCATGGAGACGGTTGCGAATGGTCCTCGCCGATACCCCAGGAGCAATAGTGTCCCTAATTTGCTGGGAAGTGGCGGTGCGGTCCCCTACGGCACTGCGTAGGATCCTACGGTCTTGGCGTGCATCCGTGCGTCGCTGCGGTCCGGTCCCAGGTCGACGGGCACGTGCACCTTCCGCCGACCACTGGCGACAACATCGATGTACTGTGGAGACCTCACGCCCCACGTGTTGAGCAATTCGGCGGTACGTCCACCCGGCCTCCCGCATGCCCACTATACGCCCTCGCTCAAAGTCCGTCAACTGCACATACGGTTCACGTCCACGCTGTCGCGGCATGCTACCAGTGTTAAAGACTGCGATGGAGCTCCGTATGCCACGGCAAACTGGCTGACACTGACGGCGGCGGTGCACAAATGCTGCGCAGCTAGCGCCATTCGACGGCCAACACCGCGGTTCCTGGTGTGTCCGCTGTGCCGTGCGTGTGATCATTGCTTGTACAGCCCTCTCGCAGTGTCCGGAGCAAGTATGGTGGGTCTGACACACCGGTGTCAATGTGTTCTTTTTTCCATTTCCAGGAGTGTATTTTCAGATTTTTACCATTCAATTGAGTTGTCATTTATTGACATAGGAACATGCGGAAAACGAATTTATGTTTGTAGCTCAGTGTGTAACAATTTGAACGACATATTTTTCCTCATTTATGACTCACCCTATATGTTGGCTAAACAAAATAAAATGTCCACTGACGCCTCACCTTGCTATAATAAAAGATTAGATTCAGAAGTGCCTCCTGTAATGTAACAGTTTGCTGCTGCAGTCTTGTCTCAGAAAGACAGTTCAAGAGATATAGTTACAACCGAATTAAAACTACGCGAAACTGCCTTGAGTCACATCACAAATTAGCAGCATACAATAGGATCTGTCTGTTGTTATACAGATAGTATATTATACATCACCCTCTGTTGTTAGAATATTTGGCAAAAATGCCTCACATCACGTGGTGAAATGTATAAAAATGGAGCAAATTATACATGTCTGCCATCCGACTGTATATCTTATGCTGTGAGGGCAGCTGATTCCTTAATGTCAATTTTATTAAGTGAAAGCTTATTCAAAAACAAACAATTTCAACTGCTCACAGTCCATATGACTAATAATAACATCAAAATCGTCTCTCAGCTCTTTCCTCTTTGCTGCACTGCCAATTTTACAGGCACAGCAGATGTAACTATCACATCAGTCTTTTGGTGCAGCCTTCACGAACATGGCCCACCACATTTCATATGTAAAAAGGAAGGACAACAGATATCACCCTAATCATTATGGTAACAGAGGACAGTGGTGGAATAATAACAACAATCGATGGAATCGCCGGCCGGAGTGGCCGTGCGGTTCTAGGCGCTACAGTCTGGAGCCGAGCGACCGCTACGGTCGCAGGTTCGAATCCTGCCTCGGGCATGGATGTGTGTGATGTTCTTAGGTTAGTTAGGTTTAAGTAGTTCCAAGTTCTAGGCGACTGATGACCTCAGAAGTTAAGTCGCATAGTGCTCAGAGCCATTTGAACCATTTGAACCATCGATGGAATCTCCAAATTGTAAACAGCACTCAGCCGAACGTGAGAAATATTCAAATGCAATGAGGTCCTGTACAAAACTGTACAACTAATACAAGCTGGAGAACACAATATCCCACTATAATAACATTATTGAGATAGTGGAAGAGCCAAAACCCACAATGATGAGTTCGACAAACTAAATCTGGCTGCATTACTCCCTCCAGTGATGGGATGGAGTGAAGACAAAATAAGTAATTCAGTAAATCTATTGCGATATAATAATAACACAGACATTATAGCTGAATCAAATACTGACCACCACCAGTGCCGTGAGAATAGCAAGAAATAGTTGAAGCTACTGTACATGTCATCTACTATAATTGTTCTGGACACAGATGCTATTACAGTAAACAGTTGGCAAGTGTCAGCTTTTTCTGAGAATGAACTAGATTTCACTAGTCACACGAGGAGAACATTTCTATCACCAAATTAAACAAATACTGATATCAAAATTTCACCCACAAAGTAACCCCATGGTGAGACTTTTCGTTGAATTTAACAGATTTGTTTGCATATATGCTGCTAACCAACAAACGTACCCAACCTAGACCTATTTGAACACACAGAAAACAATTTACCAATATACACAACATCATATACACCAGCTCAACATCTAGGCAGTGTAAAAGAACAAATTGAATGGATAGATCCTCTTCCTCACCTCCTAGAGAAAAGTGTTCCCAGTAGGACAAAGTAAAGCAAACCCCGATTACTTGTACAGATCAAACAATTAAGGAGCATATAGCACTACAAGAAACCAAACTGTGTGCAAGGATATCAGGTAGGCGAAAACATATTGTTGAAAACTCATCCAAAATCTTCACTACTGCACCATGAAAAACAGTCAGGATTCCTCACAAAAGAAGTTACCTGCTGGCCTACCCTATAACCCACAAAATATGAGCATGCAAGTGAATGAGAGATTCTCCTTTATTAAGTAGCATAACTTGTGATTATGGGAGAAAGTCCATAATATTATGTTTACTCATGTAATATATACAGTTTTAAAAATGTCACTGTGATTAATGAAATTCGTGCTTCGAATTGTGGTGAGGAAAATTCCTACTTTTAATGTCCAATTTAGGTAATCTCTATCACATAATATACGAGTATTCGAGAGACTGAATACTGGATGCTGTAACGGGTGTGTCACAACATAACTAACTAGAATTTATATGTATATAGTAGTTATTAGAGATAAAAACAACTGTGCCTCACCTTATACTGTTATAAGTGAAAATGAAGGCAATATGTCGTGGTAAGCACAAGCTCTATCTACTGGAGCATGAAGTTAACAAGAAGTGACACCGTCTTTGGTAGTTGAGCAGTCATAATGCTATTGAATTTGAGATGATTATTCCTATGTCCAAAGGAGAAAGAAAAGAATTTTGTATATGTAAAATTAGATGTTTTTCTATACAAGTAGTATGGCATCTCTGTTCATAGTATTAAGCATTTAGTTATAACAAATACCACCCTGTTTTTTCATAGCACTTGTGTACCAAGGGAAATCGAAGAGTTGCTTGTATAAGCAATTCATTTTCTTATTGATTATTTATACGTGTGCGATTGTTGCTGTGACATGTCTGAAAGCATTTGAGTATATAATAACGAAATTCAAAGCCACGTGAACAATTGCATTGCTATGTATGGGCGAACTTTGAATTTGTTTCGGCGTTCGCAAACTATCAAGTAGATGCTCTGCTCTGCTTGGTGCTTATTTTCTGTCCTTTGTCTTTTGCCGAGTTCATAGTTTCGGATTTGACTTGGTGCAAATATGCTCTGGGAAATTCTATCCCATGAATGTAGAGATGGCCTCCTGGGATCTAAAAATGACGATCAAAGAGTCTTAGAGTTTCATTTGTTCAGGGTGGATTCGTGAAAGAAGATATGTTATTGTTTGGTATGCTATAGTATTATGAATTATGTTATAAGTCCCAATGAATTGTATGTCTATTTATCTTATAAATATTTTCTTTGTATTCTGTTTGAACAGGACATGGATATCCCTGGGAGTGATGCAAAAACACGTGTTGTATATAATATCTACGGATAGATAGTGATGAAACGAGCTCAACCTCAAAAATATTGTTGTGTTAGTGGGCAAGCGATGAAACTATGAGACAATGGTGAACAAGTATGGGTTTAGTGTGTATGTGTGCATGTGCATGAGCGTGTGTGTATATGAATGTTGAGAAGAATAACCAAAACTACATCATTAGATCACCTATGGGAATTGTGTCGAATATTTTGCAATTACCTAAGTGTTAATAGGTAAACTTATATACTCTTGTAGTGTTCTGTTCAACTTGAAGACTTTCTTCATGTGATACACAACAACTTTCGGTCCACTCACGCTCTTCAAGTAGCTGGGCGATTGAGCAACAGGCACTGAAATCTGGAATACTGAAGGAGATAACACCGCCTACGACAAGCCTGTTTGTAAACGTCAACTGCTATTCACACTGTCATTATTGATTTAAACATTGTACCATGGATACAAATAAGGAAATACTGAACACAAATAAGGAAATCCCCTTCAGAGGCACATGCTCTCAGTGAATGTTGTGGACATTCAGTGTACAAGACTGATATTAACTTCATCAGCTAATTTTAAGTGTACTGGACACTGAACTGGGGTTGAACACACTTAGTGAATATAAAGCTCCCCAAGCTAAACACAGAATTATTTGATGTGCTTAAGCCAAGTTACTCATTACCATTTCTGCTTGTGTGAAAAATTACTCACATATTAACAAAATTTATTTCCAACACAACTTTTAAAGTCGTGAGTTATGTAGTTCTAATTCCATTGTTCAACTGTTCCATGTAAAGTAATATTGATGGACTTGGTGCTGCCACTGGGAGGCAACCCAGACGATGTCGATGTCTCTCGCCTACTGTTCCGGGCATTGACCTTTTCGCCCAGATGCTAGACATTAGGATGTTTCCCAGTGCAGTCGACAACTACTCTTACAACCGATTATTGGATCCATCACAACAGGTCATCAGTAGCTGATCCATCCAGCTATCAAAAATCAAGCATCTCTTCACTTGCGGCACTTGCTCAGATCCTATAAACTGAAGTCGTTTCTCTCTTACATATACCAATCTATTTATATAAGATAATGAAAGAGCATACAAATAAAAAATCCTATGGAAGGACATTTGTGACTACACTGAATATATTTATAAAAGAAACAGAAGATGGAAGCAATTATAAATTGCAAGTAACTGAAATAAAAAAAAACATGTATTCCGATGTCTTTAACTGAAAGATTTACTCTGACGACTTATAAGTTATCTTGAAGAGAACTATACTTAGGACTGTGACGACTCAGGACTATGATGCAATTTCCATTTTGCAATAATTTGAAACATCTCTCACTTGCAAACTGTTGACGTCTGAAGGCCCCATCGCGGTTTTCTCAAACTTCCTGTTGACTACACTCACATTTAGGGGAGGGGAGGGGAAAGGGGTAATATTCACTTTAATTCTCCTGTGCATAGGGATGATGGCACAAGTTAACACTATGCCATGACATCTATATTTTACTGCAAAACGTTAAGTAATCTTTTACGATCAAATCACTTACATGAAGGTCATGACAAGGAAACCAATTCTCCCAAATTAACTATCTGAAACTATTCGCAAAAGTTCCATCGTTTACCTACAACCAAAAATTTGTCAACAGAGTCAGTTTGAGCGCACTTGGTTGTAATTATTAGAATAGTTTCCGCCCCTGGTAGCTGAGCAGTCAGCGCGACAGAATGTCAATCCTAAGGGCACGGGTTCGATTCCCGGCTGGGTCGGAGATTTTCTCCGCTCAGGGACTGGCTGTTATGTTGTCCTAATCATCATCATTTCATACCCATCGACGAGCAAGTCTCCGAAGTGGCGTGGCGTCAAATCGAAAGACTTGCACCCTGCGAACCGTCTACTCGACAGGAGGCCCTAGTCACACGACATTCTTCTCTTCATAAGAATAGTAATATTATTACACAATATCTAATTTTGTAGTGGGCTAGCATCTTTTATTAGCAATCAAAACATCTTCTGACCCGTATTCTAAACCCGTAACCACTTAAAATTTGATGAATAATGAGCGTTGGCGGCCGGAGACTTCCAGAACAAGAAGTCACCTTCATTCTGCCAACGGCCTTGTCAGAAAAGACAGAGGAGTGGACAAGGCTTCAGGGCACTACTGTCCTTAGGGTGGAAAACTGCCCCTAAAGGCGGAAGAATCAGCAATGATCAATGGCATGAGGTTGCAGATGGAAATAGAAACAGCATCATTAAAGACACATAACATGTGTCCACAGTACATGTGGCCTATAATTGAAAAAGTGTCATGATGATCTCTCCATTGGCGAAAGATTCCGGAATAATCCCCCATTGTTTTCCGTGAGGGAACTGTCAAGGGGGAGATGACCATGAGAAAAAGGTTAACCAACAAAAGAATAACGTTCTACAGGTCAGATGTCAGAAGCCTGAACGTGTTAGGAGAGCAAAAGGTCTCAAAAGAGAGAAGCTAAGGACCAGTCTAGATAGAGTAAGGGCCAGTGAAGCGAAATGAAAAGAGGACAAGGATGTCTGGTCAGATGAGTACATGGTAAATCAACAGCAGTAGAAAATGGTATAACGAGAGAAGGATTCATTATGAATACAAAGGTAGAGCAGGGAATGCGTTACTGCGAACAGCTCTGTGACAGGATTGTTCTTATCAGATGACACAGAAAACCAACGACATTAATAATTCAGGTATACAGTCGACGTCTAAGATGAAGATGAAGAGATAGAGAAAGTATATGAGGAGATTGAAAGGGACGTACGATACGTAAAGAGAGATAAAAATCTAATAGTCATGCAGGACTGAAATGCAGCAATAGGGGAAGAAGTAGAAGAAAAGGTTACAGGAAAACATGGGCTTGGGTCAAGGAATTAGAGTGGAGAAAGACTGAGTTCTGCAATAAATTTTAGCTAGTAAAAGCGAATATTCTGTTCAAGAATCATAGAAGGAGGTATACTTGGAAAAGGCCGGGTGATACAGGAATATTTCAGTTGGATAACATCATTGTCAGGCGGAGATTCTGAAATTAGATACTGGATTGTAAGGCTTACCCAGGAGCAGATATAGACTCACATCACAATGCAGTAGTGATGAAGAGTAGGCTGAGGTTTAAGAGATTATTCAGGAAGAGTCGATACGCAAAGAAGCGGTTTATAGAATAACGAATAGCTCAGTAGACAGTAGAGCTGATGAGGAATGGATATCTCTAAAAAGGGCAGTCACAGTAGTTGGAAACAAAAACATAGGTACAAAGAAGGTAACTGTGAAGAAACCATGGGTAACAGAAGAAATATCTCAGCTGATAGATGAAAGAAGGAAGTACAAAAACGTTCAGGGAAATTCAGATATGCAGAAATACAATAAGCTCAGAAATGAAATAAATAACAAGTGTGGAGAAGCTAAGACAAAATGGCTGCATGGAAAATGTGAAGAAATAGAAAAAGAAATGATGGTTTAAAGTACAGACTCAGCACATAGGAAAGTCAAAACAACTTCCAGTGAAATTAAAAGCAATCCCACTGTTAAATGAAGAGGAGGGAGCAGGTATGTGGAATGAGTAAATTCAAAACCTCTATAAGGGGGAAGATATGTCTGATGTGATAGAAAAATAGGAGTCGACTTAAATGAGATTGGGGATCCAGAATCAGAATTTAAGAGGATCAAATAAGGAGGAAGGGATACATCACATTCCATTAGAATTTGTAAAAATCATTGGGGGAAGTGACAACAAACCGATTATTCACGATGGTGTGTGGAAAGTACGAATCCAGCAACCTACCATCTGCCATTAGAAAAAAATATCATCCACGCAATTCCGGCAAATGTAAGAGCTGACAAGTGCAAGAATTATCGTACAATCAGCTTAACAGCATATGCATTCAAGTTGCTGACAAGAAGAATATACAGAAGAATGGAAAAGAAAGTTGAGGATGTGTTAGATGACGATCAGTTTGGCTTTAGGAAAGGTAAAGTCACCAGAGAAGGAATTCTTAGGTTGCAGTCGATAATAAAAACGCGAATAAAAAAAATGAGGACGTGGTCGTAGGATTTGTCGTCCATGAAAAAGCGTCCAACAATGTAAAATCATGCAAGATGTTCTAAACTCAGTGAAAAATAGGGGTAAGCTATAGGGAGAGATGAGAAACATACAATATGTAGAAGATCGAAAACGGAATAATAAGACTGGACGACCAAGAATGATGTGCTCGGATTAAAAAGGATGTAAGACAGGGGTGTAGTCTTTTGCCCCTACTGTTCAGTCTGTACATGGAAGAAGTAATAATGGAAATAAAAGAAAGCGTCAAGGTGAAAGGTTATCAATGATTTGATTCGCTGATGACATTGCTATCATGAGTAAAAGTGAAAAATGGAATGAGCAGTCTAACTAGTACAGAATATTGATTGAGAGAAAATCGAAGAAAGACGAAAGTAATGAGAAGTAGCAGAAATGAGAACAGTGATTAACTTAACATCAGAATCAGTCATCACGACGTAGATAAAGTTAAGGAATTCTGCTATCTAGGCAGCAAAATAACCAATGACGTTCGGGCAAGGAGGACATCAAAAACGGACTAGCTCTGGCAAGAAGGGCATTCCTTGCAAAGAGAAGTCTACTAACATCAAACATAGGTCTTAATTAGAGGAAGACATTTCAGAATGTACGTTTAGAGCACAACATTGTGTAGTAGTGAAACATGGACTGCACGAAAACCGGAGCAGAAGAACATCGAAGCATTTGAGATGTAGTGCTACAGACGAATGTTGAAAATTGGGTGAACTGATAAGGTAAGAAAGGAGGAGGTTCTGCACAGAATCGGAGAAGAAAAGAACATATGGGAGACACTGACAGGAAGAAGGAACAGGCTGATAGGACACCTGTGAAGACATCAGGGAATGCCTTCCATGGTACTAGATGGGAAAGCTGTAGAGGAAGACAGAGATTGGAATGCATAGAGCATATAACTGAGAATGTAGTTTGCAAGTACTACTCTGAGATGAAGAGGTTAGCGTAGAGTGGAATTCGTGGGTGGCGGGTGGCATCAAACCAGTCAGAAGAGTGACGACTAAACAAACAAAAAAAAAAACAAAAAAAAGCATCTTTGAGACCACAAATAATCAAATGCTGAACACAGTGATATGATTGTTATGTCACATGAAAAATATTTGTTCCTGTCTTAATTCGTACACAGCTACTGTGTGGGGTTGTCTAGGAGGGAGGGTCCAAGTAGAGGTTTAATATCATCCATGATCAAAATATTTATTGAAGAACATATGTTTTAATGATCAATGAAAGCAATTAAGAAAAATTTACTTGTCACTTTCAATGATTAATTAAAAAACACATTAAAAACAACAACAAGTCTCAAAATTGATCAAATTTCATAAATTTGCAGATCCACAAATATGTGCTGCAGTGTTTACTTTGCATTCAAGTAAGTCTTTAATATACTGTCACAGTGACAGAATTTCTTTCGGTTATGTGAACTGTCATTTGACAATATACTGCTACGATAGTCATTTAAGGCATCATCCATCACTCTCTTGACAGCCAAACGCGTTTCATTCAGCATCTCTCTATCTATAGACCCACGCTTTGTTTTACACCTATTATAAAGTAATCCGATCGCTCCAGTCAACAGCCTTTTTTCTTGGGAACAGTGAGGAGTCGTTCCCACTGCTGCCCAACTAAAGCAATGATGTCTACAATACAGAATAATAATTTTAAAATGTGTGATGACCTCTTCCTTGGTTAATTAAAAGATTTTTAAGATCGACTGCTATGATTTAATGTTGTAAGTATGAAAAGGCTGTCAGGATTATATTATTGCAGCCAGAGGGTATTGACTAGAAATGTAGATATCTAAATTAGCTACATGGTATGGTTAAATGAAATGCTTCCTCTAATTCATACTTGACATTATTTACTTTTATTACCACACACGTGGATACTTCAATGACTAAGATGCTTGGTGACACAAAACTGCGTTAACATCAACTTTCAATGCGATGAAGTGATTTGCAGGATGATAATAATAATAATCGGACTTCGTTAAAGACATCGACTTGTAGATGTTGAAATGTGTAAAAGATAGCGCGCTGATGGCACGCAAACATTGCGTTACCAGAGCGACCACTTCAAATGTTAAAAACACAGAAAACCCAAAACGATGTACATGGTTAAGAAAATACCTATGTTACAAGACAACAAATGAGCTTATGAGCCTTGCACTTAACTATCACAGTCATGGAACGAAATAGTTTCAATAACTGACACCACAGAGGCAGAGAAATTTGTCACAGTTCCTTGAAAATTAATCACTTAGCACTATGTTTCTATTGCTATAATGAGATACCATTCAATTATTAGGACACAGAAATGTTTTTTTAGTACAAGCTTAAATGACAGAGGAAGTATACAAAAATTTAATATTTTGTCTTTGATTCAGTTACGTGACACATAAAGGATGCAAAAATTAAATATTTTATCTTTTGGTACAAAACCATAGCTACAACAAGCAGAATTTGTGTCACAAACAGTTTAGCAATTCGCCTTATCATCTTCAGCTTGTTTACTGATTTACAATTGCTTTGTATCACAGAATGTTCCACAATACCCTTGACCAAAGGACTGAAAACTTACTGGAACAATGACCACAAAAGTTACGTTCAGTTCCCCCAAAAACACACACACTGCAAAAAATTATGTAATTTAAAAAGAAAAAAACAAGACAGGTACAATATTGTGCCAATGTCTTTTTTCTTTAATTTTTTTTTTGGGGGGGGGGGAGGGGGGGCACGCAGGTCCTGTTGATCAAGAGACAGCCCAACCCGCGACCTCAGAATCCAACCAGCTCACCCAGGTAGCTACCGTAAATGAGACATAGACACCTCCCGGATAATCGAGACAATTTTGGGTATAGTAGCTGCTAGTATTACCTGGCAAGAGAAAGGATCTTTAAGTTCAACGGCATTAGTGTACCCTCGCTGCCTGTGTCTAGTGTAAGCTATGAGATAGTGTGAACGTTTTCAGATGTCTGCGAGTTGTGTAACTGAGATGGAATGTGGGGAGCAGACCAGTATGCACCTAGTGGGATGTGGGAAACCGCCTAAAAACCACATCCAGGCCGGCCAGCATACCAGCCCTCGTCGTTAATCCACCGTGCGGATTCGATCCGGGCCGGCGCGCCTACCTGAGTCCAGGAAGCAGCACATTAGTGTTCTTGGCTAACCTGGCGGGTTAAACCAAGCCCTCTAGTATTAATAAAATAAAAAAAGAATCGGGGCCTTGTTACTGGACATACACCAAAATCTCAACTAGGTGATAAGAACATTCGCCCACCAGGCGTAATTAAGTTTCAGGACCCGATGATGTAACGGTAGAAAGTTGCCACCACGCGGGACGGAAAATCAATAAGATTTGAATGGATGCACACGATTGGAAAAGGAACTTCGATTACATTAGCACACATTACCTGAATTACCAAGCAATTAGCACAAATCCTTTCTTCCAGAATTAACAAGTTAGCTACCAAGCATCAGAGCCACTCGCAGTAATAAATGAAGTAACTTAAGTAAAAGTCAACAAAGCTATCACATGTAAGTTGGTAAAAACACAGTATGTCTTAGTTACAGAACATCACAAATTCATGCTTGTATAATGTGTTGGTACAGACACGAGCAGGGCTCTTGAAGTCGCACGCAACGTAGCCACCATTAGGGCTTGAGCAGGCTTTATGGTTGAGCCGGTATTTTTACAGTTCTAATATCCGTGAGGGCGGGTAAGCGGCATAAGCAGAAGGCGACGCACTTGGAAAGACAATAGAAAGGAACGGTTTGCGAACCTCACGCTGTCACCAAATTCACTCAACAGAAGTAAGGTACTTCACCATTGTTCTAAGACGGCACGCGTCCCTCTTAATCAAGGCGCTGCAATCACGAACTTCGGCAGTAGGAATAGCTTCGACCACCTCGTGTTCTCCGGAGCCGCCGGGATGAAAATTTATTCTCGGACACGCGGCCTCAAGCGGAATACCGAAGTCCAGTCGTCCAATAGAGAAATATCACGGCTCAAATCACAACATGCCGTGCCTGAAGAGCCCTTCCTGCTCCGCCTCTTGCTGCTGTCCGACCCACTCCTCGCACTGCCATTTGCTCGCATCAAAGCGGCACGACCTCCTCTAGAAGCGAAGATGGCATCAGGAATACATACCGCGACCTATCGACACGGTGCGGATCATTAATTAATGTCTGTTCCTGGCTGTATTATTTTTATAAGTACGTGAAAATCTGAGAGTAGTCTTCTTCCTTCACGTCGTTCGAAGGTCATGTATTAAACAACAATGTAATTTTCCTGTAAATACTACTAAATTGTATATGAAATGTGTTTTCATTAAGTAATAATCGATCTGTTATTTTCCTTTACTAATAATTCATGTTTTTGTATATTCATCAGATTGTTAAATACACTGGAAGTGGTCGGTCTGGTAACGCAATGATTGCTTGCCATCAGCGCGCTATATTTTACGCATTTCAACATCTACAAGTAGAGTATGCAATCTGATGTCTTTAACGAAGTGCGATTATTGTCGTTGTCATCATGCAAATCACTGTGTTGCTTTGAAACTTGGTACTAACGTCGTCAAGCATCTCGCTTGATAACGTCGATCTCTGGCACTGAAATATCCGCGTGCGCGGTAAGAAAAGGAAATAATATCAAGCATGGAGCGCAGGAAGCATTTCATTTAACCATACCATGCAGCAAACGTAAGTTAGGTATCTACATTTGTGCTGATTATCCTCTTACTGCAATAATATAATGTTGGCAGCCTTTTCATTCATACAACTTTAAATCATTACAGTCGAAATAAAAATTCCTTTAATTACAGGTCATCACACATTTCAAATTTATTAGTCAGTATTGTAGACGTCATTGCTCTAGTCGAGGAGCAGTAGGTACGACACCCCACTGTTCCCGAGAACACGGATGGATATTGAAGCGATCGGATTACTGTGTAACAGGTGTAAAACAAAGCGTGGGGCTGTAGACAGAGAGATGCTGAATGAAACGCGTTTGGCTGTCAAGGAGCAATGCGTGATGCCTTCAGATGCCAAACAGATTTCACAAAACGGAAATAAATTCTGGTCGTATGTAAAGGCACCAAAATTAGTGTCCAGCCCCTAGCGAATGAGAGAGGAACTGAAATTGAGGGTAGCATAGTAAAATCTTAAATGCTTAACTTACTTTTCAAATGTTTCTTTACAAAGGAAAACCCAGGAAATTTTCTGCAGTTTAACCCTCACACCATTGAAAAGATGTATGAAGCAAGTTCTAGTGTCAGTGGTGTCGATAAACAGCTGAAACCGCTAAAATTGTACAAAACTGCAGGGCCCGATGGAATCCCTGTCAGATTCTATACTCAATTTGCGGCTGAGTTTGCCCCTCTTCTAACTATAATCTGTCGTAGATCCCTCGGACTAAAAACGGTGCCCAGGTCACACCTGTCTACGGGAAGGGTAGTAGAAGTGATCCACAAAACTACCACCCAGTACTCGACTTGTTGTACCATCTGAGAACATACTGTGAGCTAAAACATAATGAGGTATCTTGAACAGAATGATCTCAGTGCCACCCAGTGTGCATTCCGAAAACAATGATCATGTGGAACGCAACTCGCCCTTTTCTCACGTGATATAGTGAAAGCTTTGGATCAAGGCGCTCGTGTAGGTGCAGTATTTCTTGATTTCCGAAAAGAATTTGACTCAGTACCACATCTACGTTTACCGTCAAAAATACTGTCATATGGCATATCAAGTCAAATTTGTGACTGGATTAAGGACTCTTCGGTAGAGCAAACGCAGCATGTTATCCTGAATGGAGAGCCATCGTCAGATGTAGAAGTAACTTCAGGTGTTCCCCAGAGAAGTGTGTTGGGACTCTTGCTGTTCATGTATGTTAATGGCCTTGCAGACAATATTAATAATAACCTCAGACTTTTTGCAGGTGATGAAGTTATCTGTAACGGAGTACTGTCCAAAAGAAGCTGCATAAATATTCAGTCAAATCTTGATGAGATTTCAAAGTGGTACAGAGGCTGACAACTTGCTTTAAATGTTCAAAAACGTAAAAATGTGCACTTCAAAAGACGAAAAGATGTAGTATCCTATGACTATAACATCAATGAGTCAATGTTGGAATCGACCAGCTCGTACAAATACCTGTGTATAACACTTTGTAGGGATATGAAATGGAATTATCGCACAGACTCAGTCATGGGTAAAGCAGGTGCTGGACTTCAGTTCATTTATACGATACTGGGGAAGTGCAGTCTACAAAGAAAACTGCTTACAAATCACTCATGCGACCAGTTCTATAGTGCTGCTCAAATGTGTGGAACCCATAAAAAAATTGGAATAACGGGGAAGGGGGACGTTGAATACACACAGAGGAGGGCAGCACGAATGGTTACAAGCTTGTTTGATCCGTGAGAGAGTATCCCAGAGGTAATGAAGAAATTGAACTGGCAGGCCCTTGAAGATACACACAAACTGTCCAGAGACAGTCAAATACCATAGTTTCCAGAACCAGCTTCAAATGACGATTCCAGGAATACACTACAACCCCTTACATATCACTCACATGGCGATCGTGAGGATAAGATTAGAATAATTACTGCATGCACAGATACATTCAAACAATCATTCTTCCTGCAAGTAGTAAGAAAAACTGTTTCTACACCACTTTTTTAGTGCGGGTCGCATACATTTAGGGGTAACTCTATTCTTCTGCTAACTGATTTATGACTCTCCCCTCCGCATAACCTATTGTTCTGTTTATTGAGTTATGACCCCCTGCAGATAATCCATCCTTCTGAGAAAGTCCCTTCAACTCCCACAACCCTCTGGGGAGTCCCCTCGCCAATACAAGCATACATCTGAAACCAAATTAATTTACTAATTAATTAAGTCGTTAAATTAATTACCCCACCCCCACTGGGAAATTTCCCAGTTTTCCTCCTCCACCTGGAGATTGGTGGGGAAAAGGCTCAATATATGCTGGAGAGGACGGATTTTACTACATGACATTCAAATCAGTGTCATTTACATAGAAAAGTGTACACTGTTTATTTATAAAATTTCTCTGACAGGGGTTGGATCTGTCTTTTACTTGGTGGGGAAAGCTCATCATTCTCCGCTGGTTTGGAAGATGCAGTCTTCAAAAATGGTTCAAATGACTCTGAGCACTATTGGACTTAACATCTGAGGTCATCAGTCCCCTAGACTAAACCTAACTAACCTAAGGACATCAAACACATCCATGCCCGAGGCAGAATTCGAACCCGCGACCGTAGCGGTCGCGCGGTTCCAGACTGAAGTGCCTAGCACCGCTCGGCCACTGCGGCTGGCGATGCAGTCTTATAAAATACATTGTAAAGGAGTAATTTAAAAGATCCGATCACGCAATGGATACTGTAATGAAATCGATATCAACGTAACTCACCATACATAATTACACTATTAAAAGTCTTCCGATCGTGTGTTCGCACTGACTGCATGGCAGACATGCTGGAGCCGCGCCCGACCGAGCGAGGTGGCGCAGTGTTTAGACACTGGACTCGCATTAGGGAGGACGACGGTTCAATCCCGCGTCCGGCCATCCTGATTTAGGTTTTCCGTGATTTCCCTAAATCACTCCAGGCAAATGCCGGGATGGTTCCTCTGAAAGGGCACGGCCTACTTCCTTCCCCATCCTTCCCTAATCCGATGAGACCGATGACCACGCTGCCTGGTCTCCTTCCCCAAAACAACCAACCAACCAATGGAGCCGCGCCGGCCAGACACTGAGCGCCCATGTGCGGGCCGCTTCGCTGGGCTGCATCACTAGTTGGTGTCTGAGTCGGCCAAGTGGAAACCACTTTCTCAGGCCCATGACCACTGTCTGCTGCAGAACCGCGTCGTGAAGGACCTCTAGTCTCACAGTATTAGCACACATCAAGTGGCTACTTCCTATCGTGTGCCGCTTATGGGGGAATCCCGACCGACTTGTCCAAACTAGCGTACCATGTCTGGCGTGAGGTCGGATCAGATGAGCGCGGGCGCAAGCTCGCAGCTCCTCGGTCGCTTGCACGGGGCGCTTGGTGTGGGGCCGCCTGTAGCCGGCGCGCCGTAAGGCACGGAATCTCGCACCAGGGCCTATCGCTTTTTGGTCGGGTCTGCTGGGGACAAGCCTCACATGGGAGACTGATGCGTCTTACATAGCTTCTCCTTCCTAAGTAACTCTTTCCGCCTTCCCGTGGTGCCAGACGTTAAGCTCGGCAGTTCCTAGGCCTGCCTGTATGTTGCCTTGCATCAGAAGGGAGAGCTGCTACCCAACCCGATGCGAAAGTGAATGGCGCGTGGCACAGGGTGAGCTGTGTCCAGGGACCGAAGATCTCTCCCTTTGGGGAGGAGGGTTGAGAGGGCTGCTAGGCCGGAGGGTGTTGCTCACTCTGCGAGCGACTCCTCTGCGCTGGGCGGCTGCTGTTCATCTCCCTCCCTGTGCAGAGATACAGAACACCAGGTGCTCTGCATGCTGGCGACCTCGTTTGTCGGCGTGGGATCTCGGCGCGAGTCTGCAACGACGCTTCGCCGCGCCCGTGGGTAACCAGAGCGTGTTCTTCCAAACCTAGGACGTGGTGACATCTTCTGGGCCAGGTTAGCTGGGTCCAGACCACTGAACGACTGGGTGACCGGCCCACAACCTGAGTAGGACTGGGTCCTCGCCGAGAGCTGGAAGATCGTTGCAGTTAACAATTCCCTCATAGCTGTCAAAAAGTCACTCCAACGTCATGGAAATACAATCTCCTGCAGGAGTACTATCTCTCGTCAATATGTACTTTCAATATGGAGATGACATTGAGCAACATCTGAACCATTTCACCCTGGTTGTTGTTGTTGTTGTTGTTGTTGTTGCTGTTGTTGTTGTTGTTGTTTTTGAGGGAGAAGACGAGAAAGTAAGGTCATCGGTCTCATCGGATTAGGGAAGGGTGGGGAAGGAAGTCGGCCATGACGTTTGAAAGGAACCATCCCAGCATTTTCCTGCAGTGATTTAGGGACTCCCGAATGCGAGTCCAGTGTGCTACTCACCGCGCCACCTCACTCGGTCTCACGCGGGTAATCACGGTGTAGCAGGGGCGCAAAGTAATTGTGACTACTGACATAAATTCAAAATCCCCCCCCCCACTATGGTTCAGTGGCACAAGAGACGCAAATGGAGGGAAGGCAGAAGAAACAATTAAGGCCTTGCAACTTTTGGTGGCCAACAAGCCTGGTAGCACAGCGGGAAGGGTCAAGGCACAAACATCGATGTGACACTTATCACACCTAATGCCATCAGCATTGTGAGAAATTGGAAGGTAGAAGACAATGTCATCGCAAGTGATCACAATCTGATCACATTTACGATAGGTGACAGAGAGTGCCTCTGGGACACGGAATGAGAGGTGCAATTGAATTGCAATAGAACAAAATAGGAACGCCTAGCAAGGGAGCACGACATTCCTGCATTACCAGAAGGTGACCAATACCAAGATATAAACGTGGATAGGTAACCCTGAAGAGCTGGTGAGAGCGATTACCAGAGCAGTGAAAACAGCTGTACCAACCAGGTGTGGGGGTCATGGCGGCCTCTCAATCACCATGGTCAGCCAAACTAGAGCTTATGCGCTGTCTGTCAGAAGGCTAAGTAGGCACTACCAGCGCAGTGTAGTCTGGTGGGACAGGTAACGATGGTTGCAACAGTACAGGGAAGTAAAGGAGGCATTGCAGAAGGAACTTCAGGTGGTTACGGTTCGAAGTTGGGAAAGGTATTTGATAAATCAGTTAACTACTAACCCATGGGGAGTGCTCTACAGACTAATGAGAGAGAAGATCCGCTCTCCTATGATGAAATCCAGTCAGGCATGGGGACAGAATGATGGGGTCCTGGCAGGAAACTGCTGAGGTCCTCCTCCGGTCCCTGTTGCCTGATGACAGTATGGAAGGGGAAACTGAGGGCCAGTGCCAAATGAAAACGACGATCTTGTAAGGTATACAAATGACAGGGAAGTATACCCCTTCTCTGAAGAGGAGGTGGCTGCCCAATCCACATGGAACCATTATTGGACAGCTTATAGCAGATCGAAGAGGTGCTCCAGGAGATATCCTAGGCGAATGACCTCCTCCTGTTGGTTGGCAGTCGTAGCCGAGAGGATATCGAACCAAACATTGAAAGGGCTATGGAAACGTTACAACTTTGGTGCCAAAACACTAAAATGACAATATCACCAAACAAGTCCACTTATCTCTTATTAAAAGGACAATTACTTAGGAACCCAACAGTGAGAATCGAGGGCTCACCAGTTCTCCAGTGACGAGAGACGCGTTACCTGGAAGTCATCATTGGTGAAAAGTGGAACTTTAAAAAGCACATCTAACCCGTAACCCAAAGGAGTGCTTATTAACCTCATTTGCAATGGACATAAAAGATTCCATCGTTCCCCGAACTAACAAAACTATACCACACAAGCATACTAAATTCAGTAGTGGGTTATAGCTCGGGAGTCTGGGCGCACAGGCTCACGATGGTGGTGGCAGCCATGGCGGTGGAAAGGTTGCAAAGAAACATGTTATTAAGGGCTTACAGGACATCTCCAGCTGGGGCCTTGTTGGTAGTAATGGGGCTCAGTCCCCTTGACATCAAAATAAGACAACAGGCAGCATGGTTCTGGGCGAAGAAGGGGGAAATCAGGAAAACAGGGGACTTTCTGCGCATTTAGTCTTTGGATAATGGTGCGATCAAGAAAAGAGGTGAAGTGCTTTGGCAGGAAGCATGAGAAGTCTATGACACTGGCCTAAGAACTTTCCAATTCCTACCAGATGTCAAAGAACGATTAGGTCTGGGATACTTCAAGTCAACACAGGGATTGTTCCATTTTCTTACTTGTCATGGGCCCTATCCGACATACCTCTGGGAGAAGGGCTACGCCTTCGTGCGACTGTGGTGCTCCGGAGGGTACTCACAACCATTTTGTTTACGAGTGTCCCCTTTACAACGATGTAGCAGCTACGCTAAGACAGCAACTACCGAACCAGGACACTTTTACACTACTACGACAAGAGGATGCATTTCGAGCACGAAAGAACCTGGCTGACAAGGTATCACGAAAACTTTTTTTTTAATATCTACGGGACAATCGTGAATAACGACAAATAACAAAATGTATCCCAGTACCCTAATACCATACCGACTGTCTGTGCGTGGATAGATCAACTGGCGTTACGGTAGGAATCCGCCTCGTGCAGGACTGAGGGGAGTGGAGTACAACAATGCCGAACCAGCACCGGAATTGACGTATGTTAGATTTTGTAGTAAGTAGGACTTAGAATAAGGAAACATACAATAGGAACCTGCAGTGAAATAGTCAAGATAACGTGGGCCTGCCCAGTGTCAGGGGCACGCTCACCGGGATTAGCTAGGTGGGCAAGGCCGTGCAAAGTAAGTTTATATACTCGACCAACACACCTGTGACTCTGCAGGCAGTGTAGAGGTTTAGTTCTTAAGTATACCACTAGAGTACGTAGAATAACATCAACAGTAAACTAACTTGCCCATTGTAACTAACACTAGTTGTAGGTCATTTGTAAACTTTGTAAACTAGCTGCAGATATCATTCTAACAATTAAAAGACCCACTAATTACATAAGGTAGTGGGTTGTATGTATAATAAAAGAATAATAATAAAGAAACTTTTTTTTTAGTTAAAAAATACCAGCACTCCATGGTGTCTCAGAACACTGTGCTTATTACTTGTGGACCATCCAGTAGCCACATCACCCCACAGCCATTGTCCTCTTTGTTCATGGTGGCATCCTTCGCCACCGCAAGTGGCTACTTCCTGTATATGTGTGCACGTACCAACCTGTCAGACCTGTCGACCAATGTATCCCCAAATACAGCAATATGGTTGGTTTCCGCCAAATCAGTGGGCAGAGTTTGAGACTGTATAAAACCTACCCCCTCCACCCCACGCCTCAGCAATTGAGGCAGCTCAGTTTCATTCCTCCCTCATGCGTTACTAGTCTGTTTGCTTCGTCTCTGTGCCAGAATGGAGCGTTCTGCAGCGACATCAGGCAACAGCAGCGGTATTGTCAGTGACGGCAAATGCCCTCGGCAATGGGAATACCGGTACCTTTCCTGTACCAAGCTCTTCATATCAGAGTAGCAGTTGCAACCTACGTCCTCAGTTGTTTGCTCTACAGTTTTTGCCCTCTACAGCTCCCTCTAGTACCACGGAAGTCATTCCCTGATGTCTGAACAGGTGTACTACATTCCTGTCCTTTCTCCCTGTCAGTGTCACAGTGTCACATAATCCTTTCCTGTTCGATTCTGTGCAAGAACCTCCTCAGTCCTCACCTTGTCAGTCCACTTAGTTTTCAACATTCGTCTGTAGCATCACATCTCAAATGCTTCGATTCCCTTCTGCTCTGGTTTTCTCACAACCCATGTTTAACAAACATACAATGCTGTGCTCCAAGCATAAATTATCAGAAATTTCTTCCTCAAATTAAGGCCTATGTTTATACCAGTAGACTTCATCTGCTTCGTGACTATCAACCCTGATGCTAAATCTCTCCCTGTTCTCATTTCTCCTACTTCTCGTTACTTTCGTCTTTCTTCAGTTTACTCCCAAGCCATATTCTGTACTCATTAGACTGTTCATTCCATTCAGCATATCATATAAGTCTTCTTCACTTTCAGTCAGGAAAGTAAATCGTATCATTCATATCCTTTCACCTTGGAGTTTAATTCCACTACTGAACCTTTCTTTTATTTAAATCATTGCTTCTTCGATATACAGATTGAACAGTAGGGGCAGAAGACTTCGTCCCTGTATTACACCCTTTTTTAATCCGAGCACTTCGTTCTTGGTCGTCCACTTCCAGAATTTCCTCTTGGGTCTTGTACATATTGTATATTATCCATTTCTCGCTATAGCTTACTCCTATTTTTCTCAGAATTTCGAACATCTTGCATCATTTTACACTGTTGAACGCTTTTTGCAAGTCAACAAACCCTATGACCGTTCTTCATTCTCCTTCATTCTTGTTTCCATTATCAAACGCGACGTCAGAATTCCCTATATCGTGCCTTTATCTTTCCTGAAGCCAAACTGATCCTCAATTTTCTTTTCTATTCTTCTGCACATTATTATTCCTGTCAGCAACTTGGATGCATGAGCTGTTAAGCTGATTGCGCAGTAGTTCTCGCACTATCAATCTTAGGAATTGTGTGAATGATATTTTTCCGAAAAGTCAGATGATACGTCGCCAGGCGCATACATTCTACACACCAATGGGAGTAATCGTTCTGTTACTGTGTCCCCCAAAGATTTTAGAAAATCTGATGAAATGTTATCTATCCCTTCTGCCTTGTTTCATCTTAAGTCGGCCAAAACTCTCTTAAATTCTGATTCTAATACTGGACCACTTATCTCTTCTAAACTGACTCCTGTTTCTTCTTCTATCAGATCAGGCATATCTCCCCCCCTCCCCCCATAGATGCCTTCAGTGTACTCTTTCAACTATCCGCTCTCTCCTCTGCATTTAACAGTGGAGTTACTGTTGCACTCTTAATGTTATCACCCTTGCTCTTAATTTCACCGAAGGTTGTTTTCACTTTCCAATATGCTAAGTCAGTCCTTCCGACAATATTTCTTTTCTGATTTCTTCACGTTTTTCATGCAGCCATTTCGTCTTAGTTTCCCTGGATTTCCTGTTTATTTCATTCCTCAACCACTAGTATTTCTGTATTCTTGAATTTTCCTGAATATTTTTTTACTTCCTTCTTTCACCAATAACAGAAGTATTTCTTCTGGTACCCATGGTTTCTTCGCACATACCTTGTTTGTGCCTATGTTTTTCTTTCCAACTTCTATGATTGCCCTTTTTGGATATATCTATCCCTGTTCAACTGTATTGCCTACTGAGCTATTCCTTATTGCTGTATCTATAGCCTTAGAGAACTTCAAGTGTATCTCGTCATTCCTTGGTAGTTCCGTATCCCACCTCTTTGTGTATTCGTTCTTCCTGACTAAGCTCTTAAACTTCAGCCTACTATTGATCATTACTACATTTTGATCTGTGTACTGAGTTTCAGCATACATCCACCAAACTGTGGATGAGCTGGAGGTGGAGAAGTTGCAGTGGCAGCAAAAGCTGCAACAGCATCATAAATTTATGAATGGTGGGCTCCATGTGGTTCCCAAGTTGTGCAGCGACTGTAAACCATAAAATTACCAAATAAGCAGCAACCAATCGCAAAATCCTGTTTTACTTATTTACTTTTGCAAATTGATTTCAACTGATTAGCAGTTCAAATCGATTTGCAAAGGTAAATAAATAAAATGTGATTTTGCGACTGGTTGCTGCTTATTTGGTAATTTTAGCATCATAAATGCTATACATGTTCTTTTTCGTATACATAATATGCAGCTGTTATCTAGTGGTCTGTCAGCGAGTATTTGCTGATGATTTCGAAAGTGAAAACCCATGACTGTTACTTTCCCACTAAGAATTTCTTAGTATTGAATACTTATTATTAATACTGTGCTATACTTATCATATTCTGAATAGTCAAAGAAACTGGTACATCTGCCTAATATAGTGCAGGACCCTCGCAAGCACACAGAAGTGCCACAAACGAAGTGTCATGGACTCGACTAATGTCTGAAGTAGTGCTGGAGGGAGCTGACACCATGAATCCCGCAGGGCTGTCCACAAATCCGTAAGAGTACCATTGGGTGGAGATTTCTTCTAAACAACACGTTGCAAGGCATCCCAGATATGCTCAATAACGTTCGTGTCTGGGGTGTTTGGTGTCCAGCGGAAGTGTTTAAACTCATAAGAGTGTTCCTGGAGCCACTCTGTAGGAATTCTGGATGTGTGGGGTGTCGGATTGTCCTGCTGGAATTGCCTAAGCCCGTCGCAATGCACAACGGACATGAATGGATGCAGGTGTTTAGACAGCAATCTTACGTACGTGTGTCCTGTCAGGGTCGTATCTAGACGTATCAGGAGTCCCATATCACTCCACCTATACACGGCTCACACCATTACAGAGCCTCCACCAGCATGAACAGTCCCCTGCTGACATGCAGGCTCCATGGATTCATGAGGTTGCCTCCAACCCCTACACGTCCATCCCCTCGATACAGTTTGAAACGAGACTCGTCCGACCAGGCTACATGTTTCTAGTCATCTACAGTCCAATGGCGTTGTTGAATTGCCCATGTGAGGCGTAAACGTCTGTGTCGCGCAGTCATCAAGGGTAAACGAGTGGGCCCTAGGCTCCGAAAGGCCTTACCGATGATTGGTTCGCAAGCTGACACTGTTGATGGCCCAGTATTTAAATCTGCAGCAATTTGTGGAAGGGTTGCACTTCTGTCACGTTGAACGATTCTCTTCAGTCGTCGTGGTTCCGTTATTGCAGGATCTTTTACGGCCACAGCGATATCGGAGATCTGATGTTTTACCAGATTCCTGATATTCACGGTACACTCGTGAAATGGTCGCACCGGAAAATCCCCACTTCATCGCTACCTTGGAGATACTGTGTCCATCGCTCGAGCACCGACTGTAACACCACGTTCAAACTCACTTAAATCTTGAGAACCTGCCATTGTAGCAGCAGTAACCGGACTCAGAACGGCGCCAGACACTTGTTGGCTTATATATGTTTGAATACCCATGTCTATATCAGTTTCTTTGGCACTTCAGTGTACTATACTGTACTATACTAATTATTATTGCCGGCCGTAGTGGCCGAGCGGTTCTAGGCGCTCCAGTCCGGAATCGCGCTGCTGCTACGGTCGCAGGTTCGAATCCTGCCTCGGGCATGGTTGTTTGTGATGTCCTTAGGTTTAAGTAGTTGTAAGTCTAGGGAACTGATGGGGAACTGATGACCTCAAAAGTTGAGTCCCATAGTGCTCAGAGACAATTATTATTATATTATACGTTTAACATATAATTCATGAACCGGCTGCTGAAAGCAAGCAATAGCAGCCGCATCGGTACTGTCAGTAGTATATACATTTTTCTTCTTCGTAGTGTCCGCAGCTCGTGGTCGTGCGGTAGCGTTCTCGCTTCCCGCGCCACGGTTCCCGGGTTCGATTCCCGGCGGGGTCAGGGATTTTCTCTGCCTCGTGATGACTGGGTGTTGTGTGATGTCCTTAGGTTAGTTAGGCATCCCAGTTATAAGTTCTAGGGGACTGATGACCATAGATGTTAAGTCCCATAGTGCTCAGAGCCTTCTTCGTAGTATCGTATATATGTAGTATGTTGCGTTTGGCACAAATTTCATCGTGTATGTAATATGGTGCATATTCTTTGTTGTTGTTGAAGACGTTTTCCTGGCAGAAGAAGAAGAGGAACAGAGAGAGGGGTATGTGTCAAGGATAAGCAGAAGTCATTGTACATCTCCTGTAAGTACATATTCTAAAATATACTTTCTTTTCTCGTAGTTTTTTGCGTGTCTGTATGTTTTCATTATTAAAAAACTAATATTCAGTATTTTGTGGTACTGGTGAGATGGATAGGTGGCTCTTCCCCAATTCAGTCGAGAACTACATGCCATAGTGGGTAAAGGAGATGGAGAGAGCTCTTCATTCGAGTGAGGATGTGTTGGATAATCTGAGAGAGATCCCAAGAAGCCAGAGCGAAAAAGGTAATTTATGTATTTGTACACATTCTACTTAGAGAATAATCTGTGCTAATTCTTTCTTTGCGCCAGCAGCAGCTAGCGATACGTCAAACGTTGCACTTAAATTTTTTTCTCGTTATTCCCTCCCTTCTTCGGCGGCCGCATCTGGTAGCCAATTCCTCCAATACGTCATAGTGCGGGTACTGGGGCGGCGAAGCCTGCTTCGCCAAAGCAGGATATGGTGACGCAGGCCCAGCTGACAAGGGCAGCGCTAGTCACTGTGCGAGACGCTGTGGCCATGGCTTCGACCGTCACTGCGACAACCATCGCCCTCGCTGCCGGTGACGCTCCATCACCACACTGGATTCCATAGACCACCGTCCCTCCAGCATGTGTGTAAGGGCTGCAGTAAATGCAGCCCCTGTCATGCCGCCTGTAATGGCCCGGTGTAGCAGCATCTACTCCTGCTCCACCATCTGGTCTTCGTCGATCTTGCAAGGTACATGCAATCAACGCTTACCTTCAACACCTCACCTTAACTGCCTTCGCCGACAGGATGGACGCAGTCATTATCTAGCTATAGTATTAGTAGTAGGAAGTATCCTGTGGCTAGCAGCAGTTCTCTCTCCCGTCCTTTTTAGTGAAGAACATCAGGTCACTGACACTATACAGCAGTTAGATTACTTGGTGCTTTCAGAAGCCTTTTAGGAGCGAATCTCGTTCACTAGAATCAAGAATCCAGCTGGAGGATACCGCGTCCCTATTGCCCCCCCCCCCCCCTTCCAAGTGGTTTCGTGAATCCACCTTGAGTGCTATACTGGCCCATTTCTCCGAGATGGAAGTTAGGGAATCAGCTAAATCACTCACTAAATCACATCTGTTATCCAGTAAATGGAGAGTCCATCTACATCAACCACCCTGAAGATATGGCAGATCAGAATGCACGTATTAATATCGAAAATAAAACCGACCAAGCTTGTTTTGTATGGTCGGTGCTGCCTTGCGAAAGAAACTGCAATAATTATTGGGAGTATCCTCAGCACACATCTTGAGATGGCAGATACCTTGACATTCATAGGTATTACAACTTCGATGGTATCGAGTTCACCTAAATTTGATGTGCAGAATACCAGAATATCGGTTCATGTATATGGCCTGGAGAAACGCAAGTCAGATGAAGGGAACGAGCACACAGTCGTCGGCTCCCTCAATTTCTCAAAATTTGCCGGTGAGCGTGAGTTGCATGTAAACATGCTCTTATTCCCCGACGAGAAAAATGAGGAGAAAGGCAGTTATCATTATGTTTGCCTAAGGTGCCTAATCATTTTTCCTCAGACAAGTTATTAGAAGCTCATCAAGTAGATTGCGCTTGCAAAGACCAGGTACGTGTTATTATGCCTAATGAGGTAAACAAATTCATAAGGTTAGATACGCTCACCATCAGGGTATATGCCCTTGCGTGATGTACGCCGACTTTGAATGCCTCCTTGTCCTGTGACCCAATGTGAAGGTGACCCCACAGTCTCACATACTACCCACACAGAAAAACACGTATCATATGCGGCACCGTACCAAACTGTATCGTCCTATGATTAAAGTCTTAACTGCTACAAATCTTATGTCGGAGATAATCCTGCAGTTTGGCTTCTCACTAAGCTCGAAAAACTTTCAAACTTTCATGGGAGGTTGATAAGCTTTACAGCGACAAGGTTCCTTTGACCAAATCGAAGGAGAATGAAGATTGGTGCATTAACCCGGTTGACTGTCGTATTTGTGGGCTGCCGTTAGACAGAAAAGCGGGAACTCCTGCTAGGGACCACTGTCGTTTTATGGAGGAGTTCCGTCACGCAACTCATAATACATGCAATTTGATGTACCAGCTGCGAAGACACAAACCCAACTTCCATAATTTAAGCGGCTGTGACGCTCACTTTCTTGTCTTTCTTGTTGAGCACTTGCCTGATTTTGGCTGGGAGAAACGTCAATGTCGTACCTGAAAGAGTTGAGACATATATTTCATTCTCCAAACGTGTGACGCCAAGAATTACGCTCCGCTTTCTTAATTCCCTCCGTTTTATGCATGTACCACTCCGGAAAGTACTTGAAACTATACATCGGGAGGATATGCACATCACTCGAGCTCCATTTCCCGACAAGGAAAAGTTTCAACTTGTGACTAAAATGGTTCAAATGGCTCTGAGCACTATGGGACTTAACTTCTGAGGTCATCAGTCACCCTAGAACTCAGAACTACTTAAACCTAACTAACGTAAGGACATCACACACATCCATGCCCGAGGCAGGATTTGAACCTGCGTCCGTAGCGGTCGCGCGGTTCCAGACTGTAGCGCCTAGAACCGCTCGGCCACCCCAGCCGGCCAACTTGTGACTAACAAGAAGGTTTTCCCATACGGCTATTTGGATAGTACAGCAAATCTCAACGAAAACAGGCTACCCTACATAACTACTGTACATTCTCCAGCAACGTTACAGGCCATGCCATAACAGATACAGATAATAAGCATGCCACGAATGTTTGGCGGGGGTTCGTCATCTGAAGTTTAGGAGAGTATGCATAGCTTTACATGGACAAAGACGTGCGTGTACTTGCAGATGTTTTCTAGAAATGTCGGAGTCTATGCTTGACCACATATTCTTTGGATTCCACCTTTTATTACACGGCACCTGGCTTATCTTCCGACGCGATGCTCAAGAAAACGAAGTGCAGCATCGAATTATTGACCAATCCTGACATGCTTCTTTTCTTTGAACGAGGGATCCATGGGGAACTTTTCCAATGTGTCCTTAGGTATGCCAAGGCAAATAAACCACGGATGGGTGACATGTTCAACGAATCCCTTGATTCGAGTTACATCATGTACCTGGATGTAAATAATTTATACATGCACGCCATGGAACTATCACCGCTGATTGGTGAGTTTTGATGGGAGTCCAAAGACGAATTCAAGGGATTAGGCGGAAAAATCAAGGGAGGTATGGCGGCTGATTGTGACATAAGGTATGTGGTGGAGGCAAAACTCACATAAGTTTGCATGATGTGCACGCCGATTTGCCGCTGTGCCCAGAGCAACTAGTTCTGCGAGGAGGCTTCACCCCAAAACTGATGACAATGCTGGGAAACTAGCAGAGATGTATTATTCACTATCGTAATCTGCGTCAGTGTCCAGCTTGGGGACTGAGCTGATTCGAATCAACTGGTTCAAATGGCTCTAAGCACTATGGAACTTAACATCTGAGGTCATCAGTCCCCTAGGCTTTTAACTACTTAAACCTAACCAACCTAAGGGCATCACACACAACCATGCCCGAGGCAAGATTCGAACCTACGACCATAGCAGCAGCGCGGTTCTGGACTGAAGTACCTAGAACCACTCGGCCACAGCGGGGTTAGAATCCCCCAGGCTATCTCCTTCAAGCAGCCCCCTGGCTGAGGCAGTATACTGATTTGAATGTGAGACAGAGAGCTTCCACGACTAATGACTTTGAGAAGAATTTTTATAAATACAATTTTTGGGAAAACAATGGAGAATTTGAGGGAACGGCTTTAAATTTTGATTATAGCCGAATGGGATGGGTGTTGAGGTGTAAGAAAATACATCGCCAGACCAAATTTTAAATGGGTCACCATATTCAATGAGAACCTTACCTTGCTGTGGAGATAGCAAAGAGTGCAGTAGAGTTCACGAAGTCTATTTATGTACATCCTAGACATATCAAAACTCCACATGTGCAGATTCCATTATGAATTTGCGAAAACTTATTTTGCAGATCTAAATTACTTTATATGGACACAGTTAGCTTCGTCTGTTGGGTGAAGAACTTGTTCCAGAGAAGAAGAATGTTATTGGCCTTATGAAAGACGTGGCGAATGGATTACCCATTCTGGAATTTGTAGGTTTGCGAGAAAAATGTATGCATATCGCACATTGGAAGGTTCCACCCAGAGGCGGGCTTAGTGTGTGCGTCATATGGCATCGAGAGTCCTCTGTATCGAAGACTATAAGCAGGGACTCTACAGAGGTATTCGCAGTGCTGCACCGCAGCTGTTGCATATGGCACGGAAAATTAGTATTCGATCGAGAGGACGCGAGGCGCACACTGTGCTTCTATCTAAAATAGACCTGTCACCTCATAATGATGAAAGGGTCATTTGTGACGAGAGGACTGAAAATCTCCCATGCCCACATTATTCTCTTGTAGAGAGAGAATGGGTGGGGGCTCTGATTGACTGACAGGGAGAGTATGAGATAGAGAGAGAGCACGTTTGTGTGTGTGCGTGTGCAGAATGGTACGGCCCTTTTCATCATCGCGTAAATAGCTATGTGTATATATATATATATATATATATATATATATATATATATATGTGTGTGTGTGTGTGTGTGTGTGTGTGTGTGTGTGTGTGTGTATGTGTGTGTGTGTGTGTGTGTCTGTGTGTGTGATGTAAATATTTATTTGTTTACTTATGTGTACTGTGTACACGTGTATACATACACACACACACACACACACACACACACACACACACACACACACACACACACCATGTGGAAAAAGCACAAATAAACATACAATAATATGTATATTTATTTAATCACAACTGCCTTGTGAGTACACTCTCTCTCTCTCTCTCTCTCTCTCTCTCTCTCTATATATATATATATATATATATATATATATATATACGTCACTAGCTATTAAGTTTCACATGCTGCTAGCTGTCCAAGACTGAATAGTTTCTATGAGTACATAGTCGATCAGAATTATTGTAGTTGTTCAACCAGCGCTTTTGGAATTGCATAACTTAATTGTAGTAGAAGTACCTCCGCTTTACTTTTTATTGCAGATTTATGTATCTATAAGTATCGTCACTACTTATTAGTAAGTTAAAAGTGTCTCTGCATTGAAATATCACAACAAAATTGTAATCTCAAGAACTGAATTGTACTTCAGAATTATTGGTTTACTTGTGAAATATTCTCAATATTTATTAGAGTCGCTGCATTGGACTATCAAAACCACACTGTAGTTCAGATTTACTGTTTGCTGTAATATTTTCTAACTGAAATATCAGAACTATATTGTAATCTCAAGAACCGAACTGTATCTCAGGAAATAAACTGTTATGTTAAGAACTGAATTATTGATTGCTGTAAAATATTGTAATTGAAATATCAGAATCTAACTGAAATCACAATAACTGAATTACTTCTGTGAGAATTAAAGAAATTCGTTACCATATGTCTTCATTGTTGTTATTTACAGAAAAACTATTCCGTGAATGAGAAGTAAATGTAATTTTTAGCTCACAATCTGTGTACTTTATTTCTCTCACACACACACTTTGCTCTAGATATAGTTTTAGGCATATTTTTTTCATGTAATGTTCTTTTTATATATATATATATATATATATATATATATAGCTCACAATCTGTGTACTTTATTTCTCTCACACACACACTTTGCTCTAGATATAGTTTTAGGCATATTTTTTTCATGTAATGTTCTTTTTATATATATATATATATATATATATATATATATATATATATATATATATATAAAAAGAACATTACATGAAAAAAATATGCCTAAAACTATATCTAGAGCAAAGTGTGTGTGTGAGAGAAATAAAGTACACAGATTGTGAGCTAAAAATTACATTTACTTCTCATTCAACTTAATATGAGAAGTTCTCATAAGCAGACACAGCAGCACTATTGTCAGCTGCTTGAGTCCATGGAGAGCAGGACACCTATGGAATTCCAGGTCTTGAATAGCAGGAAACTTGAAGATTCGACATATTCATGCGATCTTCTCCTTCCGCTTCACATAGATAATGGTACCGTGTTGTTGCATTATCGAAGAGATGTCGCCGTATCTTTATAGGATATTACAGTCTGATCGCAGTGAATTCCATGGTAGAAACGTGTTAACCACTTTGCACTCCTCTTTGCAGACCTCTGTGATCCATTGTTTGCTGAGAAAGTCTCTACTATTCCAGCATTTTCTGCGTATGCTATGAATGCAACATCTTTAAATATGAACTGTCTACGCTGATCATCAAAGAAACCCTGAGGATCTGCTGTGATGCTCACACCTTGCGATACAATTGTGGTATGCTAAGGGGTATGCCGTAGTACCTGTATACAACTCGTTGCACAACACCAGTGAGCGGGCAGTAGTTAATCACAGGGTCATGTAGAACTGGAGCATACGTTGCAGTATGATTCAGGAAATTTGCTGAAGATTCAAATCCAGTTTGTATAAATTCGAATTTAACTATCTAATTCTGTGAAATCATCCTAAGGACAAACACACACACCCATGCCCGAGGGAGGACTCGAACATCCGCCGGGACCTTGAACATTTTATTACGATGATCTGCGCCAGCTCCTTGAATTTCCGTGGATTGGGTAGACATCCATCCTCTTCATAGTATGAAGCACGGAACCTTACACTCACGTCATGTGGTAAACTTCTACATTTTCATTCCACTGCAGGTGTAAATTATCGTATGGGTAGAATTCGACGCTCAGGTAGGCTCTGGCATTATTTAACTTACAATTAACAAATTTGGTGGAATCATTTGCTGTATTCCCTCTTCTATTGGTCTGAAACGCAAGTACGATGAACCTGGGTTTCTTCAGTTGGGCAAAGGTTTTAACAGATCACGTTTGTCTGCTTGCAGTCGGTAGCACTGGGTACTCGAAAACCTCCTGTGAATGGAACGATAATGGTAGAAATACACTGTCATTCTGAACTTTTAAAAGCTTCAAATGCTACTCATCTAATACTGTGACATTTTCCACATTATTTTATTGATGCTGATCTCGGTCTCCTCTTGAGCTCCTTGGATGTATGAGTTGTTATCCGTAGCACACCCTGTCAGCAGAAGTCTCTGTTTAGCATTCAGAATAATTCACCGCATGTCCTCAAAGTACCCCATAAGCAATTTTAAAGGTATACACGCAGTAAATGTCTTGTTCTATCCACTGGCTCGTCAAAGAAACATCCAGAATTTTTTAAAACGTTCAAATCTGAGGGAGAAGCAGAGGCTTACGTTTTACGAGTTGATGTTACGCTTACATTGCGTGTATGGTCAATTTAGAACCCGTTAAGTTCATACTATATCTTACGAAACAGGAACGCTAAAGCATTACAAGTGCCGGCCGGTGTGGCCGTGCGGTTAAAGGCGCTTCAGTCTGGAACCGCGTGACCGCTACGGTCGCAGGTTAGAATCCTGCCTCGGGCATAAAGCATTACAAGTGCCGGCCGGTGTGGCCGTGCGGTTAAAGGCGCTTCAGTCTGGAACCGCGTGACCGCTACGGTCGCAGGTTAGAATCCTGCCTCGGGCATGGATGTGTGTGATGTCCTTAGGTTAGTTAGGTTTAATTAGTTCTAAGTTATAGGCGACTGATGACCTCAGAAGTTAAGTCGCATAGTGCTCAGAACCATTTTGAAAGCATTACAAGTAAGGTTTAATCCACTGTAGCAGTACCGTCCCTTTTCGTAAATGATCCGTCAAGCTAAATGACAATCTTGCCTGGGAGGGTTAAAGCGTCTTGGTGTTGGATGGCAATCCTAATTTAATCGTTCTTGTTAAATGTGGTTGATGCACGTTTATGCAAGAACTATTCCGGCGTATAATACACATGTCGTAATCCACCAGGCTAGCTATATCGAACGATTTCATTGCGCGGCTTCAGACCTACTGATTCAAGAAATTCGTAGTTTGCATGTAGTTTACTCATTGCTGTTCTGATGTGAAGTGCCACGCTGCGCGTTGTGCACTTTGGTTTTACATCTTACATGCATCCTCTCTTTATTGACAACACGAGGCTGCTGCGATCCGTGACAGTTTGAAAGCTCGCCGACGACGCTTCTGGTCCGGCATGTTGAAGGTCGTTGATTCTGCCTCCAACAGGTCCTGGCTGGTTGCAGGGCGCCACCGCTTTAGGATCCCTGCATGTTCAAGGTTACTGCTGATTCCGCTTTAGATGTAACCGTTCAATAATTTCCTCATCGCGAAAATCGACAAGTTGATTACCCTGATCCACAATATGTAACTCCAGTTAGTCCAAAACCTGAACTGTCACTGGGAGGTAAATAGCGTTGGTAGGAGTCTCAACGATATTATATCCTGTTCCCACTAATAGGGAGAATCCGTAAATTGTATGAATCAATCTGTTGTTGAGATAACAGTTTGCTGCAATGTTACAGTCGACACAGGTCATGCTAAGGAGGAGTGTAATCACTGACTGGTCAGATCTGTAGAATTTCTTGGATCCTTCTCTAAAACCTCTCCATTTGTGAAACCCAGTAGCTGTCCTGTTAATCCTTTCTGTTTAAAGTCAGTCGTTGCGCTCGTTGTCTTAATTTGAGATTTAAGTGTATTGATGTTTGCACGAAGGGCAATTCCTTTTCCGGACCGTTTTAGAACTTCGTTTAAATCGTCAGAATCGTAAGCACCAGGTTCTACTTTCACAGTTTCTTTTCCACCATTAATTTCCAAATGCAGTTTGTTGTGAGCCTCTGTGATATTCGGAAAGCTTTTGTAAGTCTCTAGTCCAATCAGCGCAATACTCAACTCTCTGTTGCATAAATCAGTCGGTGGGGAGTAATTCGCGCTTATTGCTGACGATTGAACTTTTAAAGACAGAATATACGACATCGCATGTGAATGAATCTCGACTAACGGGTGGATTCTTAATGAATTTCCTCAAATCTTCTCTGTAAACATTAAGAGGAACATGAAATAAAAATGCCCGCATAAGTAGGTATTAAGGTCTTGGTAGCAACGAAAATTGTAGAACACGCGTCTCCTGTCGGTGTAGTATCGTTGTAACTGTTTTGGTGACTCAAGTCCCCAAATGAGACGAAATAGTAGACGTCACTTGTATTTTTCTTAGCATATGCCAGCCAGGGTGTTCCTGTTCCCCGACAACAACTAAATTCACAGTTCCACTTTCTCAGGACTTCCACATAGTCTTCAGTAATATATCCCGCATAAACACACCATGGTATCTTGAAATGCTAATTTTTTTTTCCTCACAGACTTGAGCCGATGCGTTTTTGTAAGCGGTCTATCGGGTAGGACACCTAACGGGCTTTATTTATAATTCGTGGAGAGGCTTACTCATTTCTTATATAGTTTGAGCTATAGTCCTTTTCCCATGGCTGCTTCTTCCATCGCGAGATTTTGTCTTCTTTCATCCTTTAGTTGCTCCTGGGAGTTTTGTTCCTTCTTCACTGTTCTGGCAATAGCCGCAGCACCACCAACCAGGGAACCCCTTGTTGAGACCTGTGAGGGCAGGAATGAGGAAGGGGATAATTCCACCTGATGTCTTGGGTATCGCCAGAACCCTGAGTGCTTTAACCGGACCTTTATGCTTAAGGGCACTTCTAGCTGCATATATTGCTGTCAGGATACAGTTTCTTAAACACCCTTTTCTTCTTCAGTGCATGACGTGCAGCGTTCATAACTTGCTTGAAATTCACACCCAAGCCCAACATAATTTTACCATGCATGGTTTTTTCCCCTACAAATGCTGCAATGTGCTGTCGTACTCCAATATCGTTTCTCGCACGTACTGCCTTCTCTTTATAAGTTAAAATTGGATCCGTAATATGACGCCCAGGGAGATCTTTATGTTTTGCGCATGTAGTGTCGTGTTCCAAACACGTCTTGTCGAGCAGGTTAGTCCCCTTATCATCACGAGCAAAACGTTTTTGAAGCTTTGTACCAGGTCCACAGTAATTTTATCCCAGAGCGTGCAATTCGACGGCAAGTTTGTCGAGAATACCACCGGCACCTACAATGCGTCTCTTATCACGCATGTTATGCTACTGTGCTGGTGGTGCTCTGTACAACCCATTATATATCGTCAGCGTAATTCCAGCTGTTTTGTGTTGCAGGAAAACCAAGCCATTTAACTAGTGCTCTATTCCCTCGACGTCTTATGACACGCTCTATAAGTAACATGTGTGGTTCTGAGCTCTTCTGCGTTTCCTCCGTGTAAAAGCATCCTGAAATTTCAGTTCCACTGCTATGCTTTAAGATGTAAGTTCTGGAATTTGTTCTCTGCGCTTTGTAAACCGCGAATATCCCACTCGACGAGTTTGGAAGGTCTTCTTCTTCGGTTATCAACCCACAGGTTGGTTGGCAGCAGCACGCCATTCCGTTCTTTTGTCAACTTTCTTCTTCATATCTGCATAGGTCTGGCACCCGATGTCATTTATTACTTGTTGAATGTAGGTTAATCTAGGTCGTCCTCGGCGAGTTCTTCCTTCAATGATTCCTTCTAATATTCTCTTAATGAAATTGTTATGCCGTAAAATGTGACCTATGAAGGTTATTCTTCTTTTCTGTATATTTCGCCAAAGAGATCTGTTTTCTTTCACTCTTCTGAGGACATCTTCGTTTGTAGCCTTGTCTCGCCAGCTGATTTTTTCCATTCTCCGGTAGCACCACATTTCGAATGCCTCTAATCTTCTCTTTTCTTCTTTTCCACAAGTCCAAGTTTCACATCCGTAAAGGGCTGTACTCCACACATAGGTTTTCATGACTCTCTTTCTTACGTCTAAACTAACATTTCTACTCGTCAGTAAGTTTCTTTTTCCATTGAATGCTATTTTGGCAAGTTGTATTCTGTTTTTAATGTCACTTTTGCTCCTTCCATCTGCTGTTATTTTGCTACCTAAGTAGTTAAATTCTGTAACCTGCCCTAGTTTCTCTCCCTTTATTGTTATTCGTATGGGTTCATTGTAGTTCAGGGCGCCACTCACCATCACTTTAGTCTTTTTCTTATTTATTTTCATTCCATACTGTTCTTTTAAGGTGTTTTCCATTTCATTGAGTGCGGCTTCTAAATCTTCTTTCCTTTCTGTAATTATGGCGATATCATCTGCATATCGCAACATATCTATTTTCATTCCGTTAAGTTTTATTCCTACTTCAATATTCTCTCTTATTTTGTCTATTGCTTCTTGGATATATGCGTTGAAAATTACTGGAGATAGTGGGCATCCCTGTCTCACTCCTTTCCTTATTCTTGCTGTTTCTTCTTTGTTTTCCTTCTTAACTAAGGCTGTTTCATTTTGGTATATTTTAAAGATTATCCTTCTATCATTATATTTCAGACCAGCCTTCTTCAGAATTCTAAACATTTCTGGCCATACAACATTGTCAAATGCCTTTTCGAGGTCTACGAAGGCTATAAATACTTGTTTGTTTTTGGAAATTTGTTTCTCAATTATTAGTCTTAAAGATAAGATTGCTTCCCTCGTCCCTACACCGCTTCTAAAACCGAATTGGTCTTCACTTAGAGTGCTATTCAATTGGTTTTCAACTCTTTTCAAAATTATTCTTATTAGAATTTTTGATGCGTGTGAAAGAAGACTGAGTGTTCGATGGTTTTCACAGTCCATAGTAGATGCTTTCTTAGGTATGGGGAATATGATGCATTTCTGATAGTCTTCAGGAACTTCACCTGTTTTGTATATTTTCTGTATGAGTTGCAGTAATGTAGCTTTCATTTTGTCTCCTGATTTCTTAATTAGTTCAGAAGGTATATCATCAACACCTGCCGCTTTCTTATCTGGTAGTTCTTTTAGTGCTTTTTCAAATTCATCTTTCAGAATTGTGTCCCCTAGTTCTTCTTTCTCTACTTCTTCGCTTAATTCTATCATATTATCTGTTAGAGGGTCTCCTTGATATAGCTCTTCAATGTATTCTTGCCATCTCTTCAGCGTGTCATATCCGAATAGTACCTTGCCCTCTTTGTTCTTTATAGTTCCTGAAGATTTTACTTTCCGTTTAGCAAAGTTTTGTTTTATTGTTCTGTAGGCCAAGTCAGTTTTTCCTTTAACCATGTTTTCCTCCACCTCTTTACAAATGCTGTTGAGGTAATTTTCTTTTGCTTTCCTAGATTCTCTGTTTATTTGGTTTCTAAGCTGTCTATATTTGTTTTCGCTTTGCTCGTCAAAGGCATTTTTGTATAGTCTTCTTTCTTCCATTAGACAAATTATTTCAGGTGTTATCCACTCTTTCCTGTTTACAGGTTTGGCTTTCCCAATAAATTCTTCTGCTGCTTTATGTATGCCTTCTTTGATTTGTTTCCACTCCTCGTTAGTACTCCCGGGAATAATGTTTGATGCCATCTCATCAGTTTTCCGTGCATAAGGGATCACTAGTTCTTCAGACTTTAGGTTATCTCTATTCCATACTTTGTTCGTTTTTCTCTCTAATCGCTTGAGTTTGAGTAAGCATTTCATCATTACAAGGTTGTGATCACTATTAATATCCGCAGACGGGTAGCTTCTGCAGTCCTTGATTTGGTTTTTAAAACGCGATTTTACTAATATATAGTCGATTTGGTGTCTTCTAGTATCTCCTGGGGCTTTCCACGTGTACCTTCTTCTTTTATGGTGGTTGAAAAGGGAGTTCGCTATGACCAACTTGTTTTTGGCACAAAATTCAATTAGCCGGCTTCCTCTTTCGTTTCTATCTCCTAGACCATATTTCCCTACAATTCCGTCAACTTCCTCTTCTCCAACACTAGCATTCCAATCTCCCATTATAATTAAGTTCTCTTCACCTTTAACATAATTTATAACTTTGTTGATGTCTTCATACACTGTTTCTATTACATCGTCTTCTTCTGCCGATGTCGGCATATAGACTTGTACTATTACCGTGTTCTTTGGTTTGGTTCCAATTTTGACTAGTATTATCCTAGAGTTAAATTGCACATATCCTGTGACTAGATTCCCGAGTTTTCCTTTTAGAATTATTCCAACTCCACCGATTCCAGTTGTTCCTTGGTTAGTACCTGGAAGGTACGACTTCTCAAATGCTTTCTTGTGTTTTGAGATACATACCAGATTACCCACATTAAATTTCTGGTTTCGTGGATCCAGCATTTTAATGCGATGGTACACCGTATCCACGAGTCCATTATCACTAGCATCAATTAGTATCATTTTTTACTGTGCTACGTTTGGTTCGATTATATGTGCGATTATTCCTGGGAGGCCAGAATATTAAAACTCATCCACATTTGACCTTTTATTTTTATGTTCAGACGTTACAAAATACACGTGTTTAAGTGGGTGAATGTTGAGTAGTGATGTATGCCACACAGCTGCATAACGGTCTTGAAATACCTATTGTAAAACTCTCCACCATTATCGTTTTGGAGGTTGTCCGGGCTCCAAAAAACAAATGCTCCAACACAGCCTCGTCAATTCTCCCTATTTTTATTTTAACACGTAATATTCATGCAAATTCGCAGTATGCATCAATAACCATTAAAATAATACATTACTCTCATGTGAAGGTTCCTTCATATATACATGATCAACCTGCCACGGTCACCTTTAATCACAGTATCTCTACTAGGGTATGTTTTTGTGCTGGTTTGTGCAGTCCTCAAACTACTGTGTCCATACTCATTCGATTATACCTAACGCTCTAATATCTGAAATTACTGAGACTACCTCATTAGAATGAGTGGCATTGCCCGCAGCAGCTGATGGCATGAGCAGTCGTAGTCGATCTATTATCTCAATGCGTTCGTCGTAATATATACCACTGCTATACCGATTGTCTGTGTTTTGGGCTGCTTTCCTGAGTATGCCAGCCAATTGTAGTACTTCACCATACTACTGTTTTTGATGGTGTTAGGAAAATAACGTTCAGTAGACTTCGTGTTCTTTGAAATTTTCTGCCCCTTACTGTATTGTTTTATCATTGAAAGTTAATAGCTGTGTGCCCAACATATGTTTTTTTTTTTACCACTGACACCAAATCTTTTGTCCATCCCAGCGACGTTGTGATGGAAATGAAACTGGCAATAGCATCATTGTCATAACTGTGTAATTTCGCTGAGAGTTCATTGAGAGATTCAGTAACCGGTTTAAATCTTTCTCACATTTTCTGCTCTCTATCCAAATGTTCTAACCTCAGCAATCGTAACTTCTGTCGAACAACCTTCCATGCAGCGATGATCTTATGCTTAGTTGACATCTTGCTGTATATTAAGTAGTCTACTTCACAGGCTGCAGCTTATATACATTTCGCTCAACGTTTACAGAAAAGGTCATGTACTTTAGTTTCAATTCCACTAACCTTTACAGTTAAGTCATCTACTTTCCTTCTCAGAATGATGTGGGTGAACTTCTCTTATTCCGTAACGATAGCATCTAATTCGTTGATCAGTGTCAGAACGGTCTGGGCATACGTCTCTAGCTCCTTATCTTTAGGTTCGAGAGTTTGAAATTTTCCATCTGTGTACAGACGCTTTCTCTGTCTATGCACATTGATCCTCTCGAGCTGAGTGCCTGACATATCCATGGTGAGATGTACACTAAAATATTCATCACTTTTTTCGTAGCTATATATACAGAAACTCCTGGAAGTTACGTCTATACGTACCGTCATTCAATTTTCATGATTTATCAATAACAAGAAGCCCATACTCTGTGTGATTCCAGCAATCTGCACACATCCATACAGAGTCATTCCTACATGGGCCTGATAAATGTGTTTTAGATTCAAATTGCGTTGGCCGGCCGTGGTGGCCAAGTGGTTAAAGGCGCTACAGTCTGGAACCGCGCGGCCGCTACGGTCGCAGGTTCTAATCCTGCCTCGGGCATGGATGTGTGTGATGTCCTTAGGTTAGTTAGGTTTAAGTAGTTCTAAGTTCTAGGTGACTGATGACCTTAGAAGTTAAGTCCCATAGTGCTCAGAGCCATTTGAACCATTTTTGAAATTGTGTTGTCTGAAAGCTATAACGAGAGTTGCTGTAGCCCTCACCAACTGTTTCGGGATACTGGAATATGTCTGACTCAAATAAAATACGTCAATACCCATATGAAGTATAAAACAGAAATATCGTAGAATTTCATCTCGATTTTCCATAGCAATATCATCAAATACGAAAGTGTGTTTGGCTTTACTTTTTCTGGTGGGAGAATGTGATTCCTTTGACTGATTGTGGTCTACATTACATCATCAGTAACCTGCAGTATATTTTGCAGCAGCTGGTACTTGGGTTGAAACAGCGTTTTTGGAAATACACACATATGCTCAAAGCAGACACCATCCGGTTGTATTAGTAGTGACATGAGAACATATGTCTTGCCGCAGTTGGATAGATCCACAATTATCGCTCTTATGTTATCTCATAGGAGTACGCCATTCTTCCTCTTCCTCAGGTTTTCTTCACAGGATCAGTCTCTTACAACAAACACCTAATGCTTCACCCACCCTGCAGTGGCTTTTATAGAAAAAATTAAACAGACAGTTTAAGGTTATATAAAGTACATATAAGACAAACTGACAGTCTTTACATTAACATGTGTTAGTAATCACACATGGGATTCACTATTCCAAAGAAGTCAACTACTTCGTAATTCAACATTCCTGTACATTATTTAGAGAATAAAGCCTTCTTATGGGCACACAATTCCGCATGTATATCATCTAAAGTCATTATCGACTGGGTCTTAGCATCAGTTGGTGCTGTATTGATACACTGTTCTAAATCGTCAATACACACAGTATGCATCTGAATATAATTCACAATATCTTTATACACTGTTGTAATACAGGGTAAGTTTCTACTCAGTCTGTCCAGAACAAGAGATAGCAACTCCCACAGACTGAACAAGTTTGTGATTGTTGGGTGGTGTAGAGAGACAGTGTCGGAATTCACACAGAGCACCGGGTCATGTGCAGTTGTAGTGGGCAGAGTTAGAGCAGCATAGTAAATGTCCGGGGGAGAATGAGACGCGTGATACTCGGTGGATGATGTAGGACTCCACAAGACATAGTTCTTCCGATTTCAACACTGTAAATCTCACTTTAAAGTTTTTAGACATGTATTCAGTTCCTTCCTGCACACGCCTTTCATCAGCTTCTAGAGCTGCATGTATATCAACATTTAATGGCTACGAGCCACTGAATGTTTGATTGTGTATTGAAGCAAAGAGTACTAGAGAGCTAAAGAGTATTGGTAGCTTTAATTCTACATCTACATCTACATCCATACTCCGCAAGCCACCTGACGGTGTGTGGCGGAGAGTACCTTGAGTACCTCTATCGGTTCTCCCTTCTATTCCAGTCTCGTATTGTTCGTGGAAAGAAGGATTGTCGGTATGCCTCCGTGTGGGCTCCAATCTCTCTGATTTTATCCTCATGGTCTCTTCGCGAGATATACGTAGGAGGGAGCAATATACTGCTTGACTCTTCGGTGAAGGTATGTTCTCGAAACTTTGACAAAAGCCCGTACCGAGCTACTGAGCGTCTCTCCTGCAGAGTCTTCCACTGGAGTTTATCTATCATCTCCGTAACGCTTTCGCGATTACTAAATGATCCCGTAACGAAGCGCGCTGCTCTCCGTTGGATCTTCTCTATGTCTTGTATCAACCCTATCTGGTACAGATCCCACACTGCTGAGCAGTATTCAAGCAGTGGGAGAACAAGCGTACTGTAACCTACTTCCTTTGTTTTCGGTTTGCATTTCCTTAGGATTCTTCAAATGAATCTCAGTCTGACATCTGCTTTACCGACGATCAACATTATATGACCATTCCATTTTAAATCACTCCTAATGCGTACTCCCAGATAATTTATGGTATTAACTGCTTCCAGTTGCTGACCTGCTATTTTGTAGCTAAATGATATCTACCATTTTGTCATCTGTGCGACAATCTAGAGAAGGAACTACAGTGCAATCTTCCTCTGTGAAACAACTTTGGAAAAAGACATTTAGTATTTCGGCCTTTAGTCTGTCATCCTCTGTTTCAGTACCATTTTGGTCACAGAGTGTCTGGACATTTTGTTTTGATCCACCTACCGCTTTGACATAAGACCAAAATTTCTCAGGATTTTCTGCCAAGTCAGTACATAGAACTTTACTTTCGAATTCATTGAACGCCTCTCGCATAGCCCTCCTCACACTACATTTCGCTTCGCGTAATTTTTGTTGGCCTGCAAGGCTTTGGCTATGTTTATGTTTGCTGTGAAGTTCCCTTTGCTGCCGCAGCAGTTTTCTAACTCGGTTGTTGTACCACGGTGGCTCTTTTCCATCTCTTACGATCTTGCTTGGCACATACTCATCTAACGCATTATGTACGACGGTATTGAACTTTGTCCACTGATCCTCAACACTATCTGTACTTGAGACAAAACTTTTGTGTTGAGCCAACAGGTACTCTGAAATCTGCTTTTTGTCACTTTTTCTAAACAGAAAAATCTTCCTCCCCTTTTTAATATTCCTATTTACGGTTGAAATCATCGATGCAGTAACCGCTTTATGATCGCTGATTCCCTGTTCTGCGTTAGCTTTTTCAAATAGTTCGGGTCTGTCTGTCACCAGAAGGTCTAATATGTTATCGCCACGAGTCGGTTCTCTGTTTAACTGCTCAAGGTAGTTTTCAGATAAAGCACTTAAAAAAATTTCACTGGATTCTTTGTCCCTGCCACCCGCTATGAACGTCTGAGTCTCCCAGTCTATATCCGGCAAATTAAAATCTCCACCCAGAACTATAACATGGAGGGGAAATCAACTCGAAATATTTTCCAAATTATCCTGCAGGTGCTCAGCCACAACAGCTGCTGAGCCAGGGGGCCTATAGAGACATCCAATTACCATGTTTGAGCCTGCTTTAAGCGTGACCTTCACCCAAATCATTTCACATTTCGGAACTCCGTCAATTTCCTTCGATACTATTTCACTTCTTATCGCTATAAACACGCCTCCCCCTTCACTGTCCAGCCTGTCTCTGCGGTACACAGTCCAATCTGAGTTTAGAATTTCATTACTCTTTACGTCTGGTTTCAGCCAACTTTCTGTTCCTAGTACTATATGGGCGTTGTGACCGTTTATTAATGAGAGCAGTTCTGGGACCTTTCTGTAGACGCTCCTGCAGTTTACTATTAGCACAATAGTTTCAATGTATTGTTGCAAGTGCACGAGGATCCACTGAGCTGGCTCGTATAATGGTCCAATACTGACCACTGTGAGCACACCTATTCACAGATTCAGGGACTGGCTGGATGTCTTCTTCGCTACAAAGGTCGATGAGTGGGATGAATAAAAGCACCTCCTTGTCCTGCTCCAACATGATGGCAATTTGCATTGCAGGGTCCCACAGAGCCCAGGCTCCAGTAAGTTGGTGGCAGGAGAAGCAGCAGCAGATACTGGTGCACACAAGCTGGAGGTCACTGAAAAAAGTAGAAAACAATAAGCATCCGACACGAAACTTGACAAAGAAGCAATTGTTCCGCAATAGTACTAACTCTTCTGTTTCTTCCTATTCTGCTGATATGTTCTGGACAATCTCGCCTGCTGCTGTCGCTGTTTGATGGCTACTGACTCAATACTGACTGAGAGCAGAGGGCTACCACATTCGCCTTATATCCTCGACATTACGACCAAGTGACTGGATATATCGTTCCTGCACTCCTACTGGTGATGGAGGTGGACAACAGCGACCTCTGATGGTGATAATATGAACTAACTCACTCACGACCTGAATACCTCCATTAATTTCAGAAAATGTGGGCAGTTCCAGCACAGGCATCCATCTGTAATAGTTCTGAAATGCATAGTCACCCCATCCCATCACATTGCCATTATTTGCCAATAAGTAGTCACCTACACTCAGCCATTATCTTTTCTTTACAGTCGTAATATAGAAGGCTGTGGGAGCAGTTCTCAGTTGCATGCTTGCATGTAACGCACTTACTAAACTCCTCTCTGTTCATAACCAACATCTCAATAGGATGCATTTTACACACATGAGTGCTTGTACCAGAATGGGTTAACGTCTTGTCTCTTGCGCTTTGGAAGACTGACTGGGTTTTTCTCGAATGATCTACATTTCCAGCACAGACATTTACCCGCATGAGTTGTGAAGTGTAACTTAATCCCATCTTGCTACATTTTTATTATTTGATAATGCTTATTCATGAAACTTTCCTGGCAGATTAAAACTGTTTGCGGGACCGAGACTCGAACTCGGGACCTTTGCCTTTCGGGGACAAGTTTTCTACCATCTGAGCTACCCAAACAAGACTCACGACCCTTCCTCACAGCTTCAATTCCGCCAGTTTTAATCTACCAGGAAGTTTCATATTATCGCACACTCCCCTGCAGAGTGAAAATATGATTCTGGAAACATCCTCCAGGCTGTAGCTAAGCCATGTCTCCGCAGTATCCTTTCTTCCAGGAGTGCTAGTCCTGCAAGGTTCACAGAAGAGCTTCTGTGAAGTTTGGAAGGTAGGAGACAAGGTACCGGCAGAACTGAAGCTGTGAGGACGGGTCGTGAGTCGTGCTTGGGTAGCTCAGATGGTAGAGCAATTGCATGCAAAAGGCAAAGGTCCCGAGTTCGAGTCTCGATCCGGCACACAGTTTTAATCTCCCAGGAAAGTTTCATATCAGCGCACACTCCGCTGCAGAGTGAAAATCTCATTCTAGCTTATTCATGTCTCACCATATGCTCGTTCTGTATCATTGCCATCCAAGTAGTATTTAGGGAGCTACGGGCACAGTCCTCAAGTATAAGATGACAGCTAATATAACCATTAAATTACTCCTTGAATGACACAGACAGCTCGCCAATTGAAAAAGTACAGAGTGAAGACTTACGTCAGTCCTGTCTGACAGGTCAGCGCAGACTGGAGCCCCCTCACAAGTGGAGGAGCGGAGGGGGAGAGGGGAAGTGGTAGGTGGTGATGTTGTGAACTAGGTTAGTTGGTCTCCAAACCTCAACGTCAACAAACAAAAGCTGATATTCTGGCCAATAAATTTGAATTTCCCGTCATTTTGAGTTCCCATCAATTTCAATTTCCTGGCATTTCCAGAGATAGGTTGCAAAGGGGACGGTGAGGGTTGGAGAGGGGAGGGAAGCAGAAAGGGACCCACGTACCAGCTGGGAAAAACCCATGGCATCATCAGGTGTGGGAATGTGAGTAAATAACTGATCAATTTAATTAATTAATTTAATATCAATTTGATATCAAAAGTGCGCCAGAAAGGTTCAAACCCGCAGCCAACCATTCAGATTTAGCTGTTCCGTGATTTCCCTTAAATCTCTTCAGGGAGATATTGGGGTGGGTTCTTTGAAAGGGCACGACCTATTTCCTTCCCCATCCGTGACATAATCCGAACTTGGGCTCTGTCTCTAATGACATCGATGTCGACGGGACGTTAAACCCAGTCTTCCTTCCTTCCTCAAGGTGCTGTCATAGGATTGCCAAAGTCAGTGCTTTGTCCTATTATTATAATTTCCAAAGAGATTTAGAACAATCTTCCTAAGACTTTCTCCTGTGTGACTGTGTATGGGAACAAAACACAATAATATTTCCTGAACTCTTACCCTCAAAACAGTACTTTACAACATCAAACTGATCTTCATGTGCTACGTCTCTCCTCGAATTTGCAACTAGTCAGTAGTATTTTGCTGTTTCAATTTCGCCAAGTTATATACTCGATAGCTCGTTTCCCATATTGGCGATGAATTCTTCAGAAATAGTCTGGAAGAAAAACAGCTTATGTTCACCACCTTAAGAGACAAGCTCTTAGATGTATTGTTTCAAAAATGGGTCAAAATGAGCAGTTAGTTCAAGGGAACCTAAGTAGTTACCGTTAGTTGGAGATCCCAAAATTTCTAGCAGTTTTATTTTCACAAGTCTGTCTTGATCAAACCGGTTTCGGCTTATCGTATCTTTAACTTGACTTTGACTTCTATCAGAATATTTTAACGATCTAAAGATGGCGATAAGCCGAAACCGGTCACAAAGTGTAAAGAAATCTATGTGATCAATACGGACTTGTGAAAATAAAAGTGCTAAATATAAAATGATGGCGGACTCAATTGCAGATTTTATGTCTTCAATTGATAAACCAAAAATTTCTTTATCACCACAAAAAGGAAGTCCTCTCATTGCGCAATGTTTAATGACTTCTACCACGCGCCGAAACGCTTCTTTCCAGTAATTTTTCTCTGTTTTAATCATATGCTACATTTCACTTTCGATACATCCCCCGTTCTTCGATCGCAGAAGACACGTCACTGAATTTTTTGCTATAATTAGTGCTGCTTTTATGAGAAGTCATTTTTTTCTTTCTCCTTCTTCTACTCAGGACAGCCACAGATTGAGTTGTAGTACCCAAGTTGTCTAAGTTCTCACAGTCACTGTATAATTTACAAAGATCCAAAATACATTTCCTGTAGATTCAGAATACAACAGTCATTTACTACCTTTTTTCTCTCTTTTTAGTAGCTTTCTAAAGAACAAGTTTCTAAATGTGTACCTTTTTGTAATTTATAGACGCGTTCAGATTTATTTATCATCTAAATAGTTCATAAAGTCGTCTAATCCTTTCCCTACACACAGTTCCACGAGTGTTCTTTAGAGGTAAATCTTTGACCCAGTAATACATGTGTGAACTTATTCCATACATGGCGCAAATGTCCTGGCTATCTACGCTGCTGTCACCCCTCTTCTGAACTCAAACAGAAGAACATTTCAGAATTGTTCCGATTACTCCATGTGGCACTCAATATTTTAGCGTCCACAGCTCCACTCACTACGTCCAAATGACAGTACGACAATATGTAAACTCAAATAGCTACAATTAGCTACAAATAAAAAATGGCAATTGATAAATAAACAAACAATAACTGAATAGCAACATGAAAAACAAAAACTTTACGAACTCATGCACCAATATAATGTATTAACACCATTCTACACCTACAAGAATGGCTTTTTTCTTTACTGAAAATGCTTAATTGAGCTATCTTGAAGATGAATTTCTAACGAACTTTAGCAAATAAAAAATTAAAATAATAATAATAGTAATAATATAATAATAATAGTAATAATTTGTAATAATAATAATAATAATACTTGTTTGTTTGCTTGGGTAAGTAATTGAGAGATTAAAATTTACGCCGTGAATTTATCGAGCTTCGCACGTCCGAAGATGTACGGAACGTAGCCAGGACTCATTATATATTTTTTGTAGACAAAGTCTAATATCTGACCTGAGCTTCAATCATGAAAATGGAGTGACTAAAATTACTAAAACAAAGAAAAGCATACGATTAAATAAAACATATATTCATTTTAACATATACATTACGATATAACTGACACGTAAAATTATAGGGAAATAATTGCAGATCATTCACAAATGAGAGCGACTTATTAATTCTGCGCTTCTTTTCTGCTAATAAACATCAATATGGCTAACTGTGGAGCCGCACAAAATATTAAGTTCTTCTAGGACAACGAATGACATGAGAGTGTGTTGATGCCTACTCGCTGTGACAAGAGAGCGGTGTTAATTGCTTTATTTTGCATTCTCTTGTCTTAAAAAATCGATACATATAATCTAAGTTAACTAAATTAAATATTGTCTGTGCTCGAGTGCAAATGGTTCCTTAAAGTTCCTATCCTAAAAATATACAAATACTAGAATATTAATTTGGGTCGTTTGGACAAGGTGTTTACTGTTCTGAGAGAGTGTCAGTGTATTTACTTCTGTTTTCAAAGTAATCAATATTCTATATACAGAAAATATGTGGTTAGTTTCTTCTAGTACAAGTTTTCTATCTCCATCTGTTTTACCTAATGCAGATAATACGTTATAGCAAAACTTCTGACGTTTTGGCTAGGATTTCAAACAGTCTTCACCATGGAAACGAGACCCCTGTAGTTTCATTATATCATGGAACGGTCATACTGGGAGAAGTTTTATTGTAATGGACTCCAGCTACAAAAGCTTTTGCTCAGACATACAAGGCCGTGAAAATATTAGTGTACTCTTTGAGAGGTTTCCAGGTCACTCATGATCTATTGTTGCAAAAGTGCATATGGGGAGTACATGAAACGATTACATTTACAGATCAAAAGCACAAACGGTCCTGGGGTACCAGTATCGACCCATGCTGAAACATATTAGTACGTGGTGCAGCCTCCACGCGCAGCAATGCAGGCGCTGACTCTGGCAACCAGTGGACCGTAAACACGGCGATTACTCTCCTGCGATACGCTACGCCACGCCTGTTCGACCTGTTCACGTAGTTATGCAAGAGTTGTTGGTTGGCGAGTCACGCTAGTCACTTCTCGTCCCATCATATCTCACATGTACTCGGTTGGAGAAAAGTGTGGAGATCGTGTTGGCCAGAGAAGTTGCTGCATGCCTTGCAGAGCACGTTGAGTTTCACGGACATTTTGTGGGCGAACACTATCCTGCTGGAACAGTACATTTCCTTTCTGTTGCCGAGCGCTTCTTAATCACCCCTTCAGAAACACCAAAGGTAAACGTGCGTTGTAGCTTAACCACATCCTTGACCATAAGGACTGGGTTGGCGCCAGTGTCTCTTAGGCGAATGCATTCTACCAGACAGTGCGCACCCGGGCTGCGTCATAGGCGCTAACGACCATCACTAGCGTGCAGGCAGGCAGAATCTGCTTTCATTGCTGAAGACCACTCCACGCCACTCTATCTTCCAAATTATCCTCTGACGGCTCCAGTCGAGCTGTGCATATTGATGCTGTAACGTGAGTGGAAGACGGGTTAAAAGTGTGCACGCCCGTAGTCCCACTACTAATAATCCAATCGCAGCAGTTTGCTCTGACGCGTTTCGGCTGAGAAGCCCTCTGATCTGTGCTATGCCAGCTGCACGATGCGTTACTGCTGCCCTTACGGCGGTCCTGGTGGGCGTCTGTCTTGCATGGATGTCTAGACCGTCATCTACAGGTGAGAGAATGTTCACGTGACCATTGATACCAGTACTGTTGTGCAAGTGACGCAGCACGACCGATTCTCCGAAAGGATTATCCCACTCTCAGAAGACCACAATTCGACCCCCTCCAAATTCACTCGGTTGGTTGTATGAAGCACGAATGCGTCTCCAAGGCATAGTTGCCTGCGTGCTCCACACGTTTGCACCACACTGAACCCTTTGTCAGTGAGCCGGCCCTGTGGCCGAGCGGTTCTAGGCGCTTAAGTCCGGAACCGCGCTGCTGCTACAGTCGCAGCTTCAAATCCTGGCCCGGACATGGATGTGTGTGATGTCCTGAGGTCAGTTAGGTTTAAGGGGTTCCGGAACGCCCTATACTTGCAATGTTAAAATAACGCTTATAAATTACATCTTTCCTCACAAAGTATTTGAGGTAGGAAGTTGAACTTTTTACAGATTATTTATTGGAATATGGGCTACAACTTAACACAGGGATTTTACAAAATTTTAGTTCAGTTATTAAAGATGATTTTTTTTCAATTGTAATGAAAATTCACAACATTTTTTTGCAATTTTTTATTTATATATTCAAAAATATACAGTGTTTTGGAAAAAGGCTGTGTGAAATTACGCAGAAGGTACTGTGTAACATTTACTGAAAGTTTGAAATAAATATGTTTGGAAGATCCTTAGAAAACATGTAATTAGTATGAAAAAATAAAAGTTTTGGGAATCGAGCGACAAAGATTGGATTAACTTTTTAGTGCATTCCAGGTCCATAGGATGGATTATCTTCATCCTCTGCAAACTCCTCCTCCAGCTTCCTCTTGTTCCTCCTCCTGTTTACTCTTGCTTGTATTTCTAGACTCTTTACAGCCCTGTCTGCAGTCCGAAGGCGTTCCTTGTCTAAAGCAAGCATTGCTCGTACCATGTTAGAATGTTATTATTTACAGTAATAACACATACCTTTGGCTTTCCAACATTTCTCCTTTTCTTAAAAGCCTTCAGAGGATTTCTAATAACATTACTTTTACTCATTATTATACTTCAACAAAACAGAGACTCAAGAAACAGAATTAATTACGAATATTTTCGAGATAACGACAGAGTAAATAAACATGAAACAATCGACAATCACACCAGCGATATATATTGAACCATCACAGGTTAGCCACAACACATACTTTATCTCACATCACTAGAATGTACATGATGAACACGGACGTTAATAATAACACCATTTGACAGCAGTTTAACAGCGCCACAGTGGGTCACGCCCATGTAGAACACATTTCAAAAAAAAATTAAAAATAGTTGTAGTCTTCGGAATTGAATAAATTATATATCTATTAAAATGTAATAGTCTGCAGATTCACAAAACGCAAAAAAGTAAAAATTGAACTTTTCATGATTTTGAGCCTTTCCGGAGCCCCTTAAGTATTCTACGTCTAGGGTGAAACGTCCCCTTAGAAAATTTATATACGACTGTGCTTAAACTGACAAACAATATTTTTAGCGCAACGCAATCTGACTTTCAAAAATCCCTACAAAAGAATGGCCCTGATTAACATTAACCTATACCTTTCACAAATCACTTACCTCACAAAAATCTTCATTACTAGAACTACTGCAATACAGCGAGCGCCACTACTGCCAGCTAAATAAAAGATTCAAACTACTGAAGGCACTAACTAGTGATAGCCATAGTTAGCAAATTAAATATTTTGATAGAGAACAAACAATGTATTTACTGATTAGATCCATTATAAATGGTTTTTGAAAGCCTGCGACTGTAGATATAATAGGTTTGTTTATAAATAAATAATCCGCTACCAGTCACGATTTTTTCTTTATTTTATTATTCGCACGACGCGTTTCGAGAAATAATTCTCATTTTCAAGTGCGTTTTTTATGTGTGTTAATCCATTTCTTTTGATGTTGTCAGTGTGTGTGAGTCTGCTTCATTTTGTTGACTTTTAAGTTTCCTAATGGTCCATTTGTGTAGAGTCTCACACACACTTAACATCTTACACAACTTGTACACTTTACACATCGAAAATATTTTCGATATGTAAAGTGTACAAGTTGTGTAAGATGTTAAGTGTGTGTGAGACTCTACACAAATGGACCATTAGGAAACTTAAAAGTCAACAAAATGAAGCAGACTCACACACACTGACAACATCAAAAGAAATGGATTAACACACATAAAAAACGCACTTGAAAATGAGAATTATTTCTCGAAACGCGTCGTGCGAATAATAAAATAAAGAAAAAATCGTGACTGGTAGCGGATTATTTATTTATCAACAAACCTACAATGTATTTACCTTAATAGTGTTGAAAAATCATAATATACATAGCAGTTCATGACATCCAGTCTTACAAATTTCAAAACTCCGCCATCTCTCTCCCCACATCCACCACTGCTGGCGGCTCACCTCCAACTGCGCAACGCTGTTAACATCCAGCTGCCCAACACTACAATGGCAGACAACAATGCAAACTAGCCACAGACTGCACACAGCACAGCCAGTGATTTTCATACAGAGCGCTACGTGGCGTTACCAATAAGAAAACCTAAACAGCCTACTTGCAAAGGGATTGATGACCTCAGATGTTAAGTCCCATAGCGCTTAGAGCCATTTGATCCCTTGTTTTGAACCGGCTATCAGTGAGCAGTGCACACAGATGGCGCTCTGGTAGCTGAGCCACGACGCTATCCATTGGCGGATGAATTTGAAACATTATCGGTACATCTACTAACTTCTCCAGGTGGCATTTGCCGTCATCGGGTCGAAATCGACGTCTTCTTTCTAGGTGTATTAATTTTTTTTTTCCAGCAGTGCATTTTAGTTTCACACTTCAAATGGGGTAAGTTTTGTAATTTTCTCTCTGCCCACATCCATATGGTACTGTACTGTGGATGAAAAATTTTGAAAACTCTATTCTCATTTTGGACCTAAGTCTATATCATGTTGTTTTCTTCCATCAGTTTACTGACTTGTTCGATGCAATCCACCACGAATTCCTCGCTTGCGCCAACATCTTCGTCTCAGAATAGCACTTGCACCCCACATTCTAAAATGTTTGTGAGATTTATTGCAAATTCTGTCTTGACCTCCAGTTTTATCCCCTATAGTTCGTCTTGTATCATGGTAGAGACTCTGTGATGTCTTAACAGACTATTGTCTTTATAGTCAGTGTTTTCCATATGTTTCTACCTTTGCCGATTCTGCGGAGAACCTTCTGAGTCTTCACTTTACAAGTCCATCTTCCATTGCATTTCGTTTCAAAGGCTTCGATTCTCTTTTTCCTGGTTTTCCCACAATCCGTGGTTCGCTACCATAAAATACTGCGCACAAAATGTGCTTTCCCAGAAATTTCTTCCTCAGTTTAAGACTAATGTTTGACACTGGCACATTTCCCTTGGCCAGAAATGTCCACTTTGCCTGTACTAATCTTTTTTTGATGTCCTCCATCCGTAATTTATTATTTTACTCCTAGGTCAGCAGAAATCCTTAAGATCATTTACTTTTGATGTGAAGTGTATCGCTGAACTCATTTGCTATTCCTCTTTACTTTCTTCTTTGGTTTACTCTCTATCTATATTGCGTACTCAGCAGACCGTTCATCCTATTCAACAAGTTGCGTAATTCTTGTTCACTTTCACTGAGAATAGCAGTGTCATTAGCGAATCCCTATATACTTCCACACTGAATTTAAATGCCATAATGAACCTTTCTTTTATCTCCATCATTTCTTCTTTTGTGTATATATTGAATAGCAGGAGCGAAAGACTACATTCCTGACTCAACACCTGTTTTAATCCGTGCACTTCGTTTGCTGTTATAATCTATTTACTTTCGAAACTTGTCCTCCGCGCCATGAACTTCACAGTATAAATATAGATTGGTACACAGTGCAGAACAAGCAATAATTTTAATTTTGTTGACGATGTTGCTGTTCTGTAAATTGACTGCCGCTTCCATGTTACGCGTGGTACTTTTTCGCGCGTTTTAACATCAGTACTGGTTTGTCAAAGCTAGTTTCTGACGACTGGTTTGACATTCAAATTCATTACGCTGGATGTTATTTCGTGTCGTTGCTGTCAACGATATTTTCATATTCCAAATGCTATACATTAATTCCCATGTAAAATCGTCAGAATGCGTCAAAAAGTAAATGCGCTGCAATGTGTATCAAATTCACTTTGCAAAAGCAAATTAAATATCAATATAAATCGATTTCACTGTGGAGTAACATAAATAGAGATGAAGCTGATTCATTTGCTTTATGTACACGCCGAAACCGTCGTGCAAAGACAATGAAATTTCGTTTCATTCTGTTTTTCCGTTAACAATAGCACATGAAGTTCTAATATAATACAGTTACACCAGAATCTGCAGAGTCATTTTATGGATCCTTCTTCAAAGCGTTTTTTCCTCAAGTGATTTGAAAGAGAGTAACTCTATGTGAAGCTCAAATACGACGAAATCGGTTACGCGACTGTTATTGTGAATAAAATTACTGCCTCATAATTCAAGGCAGATATAAACAAAATAGCAATAGTATATTTTTACTGGATCATCAGAAGTTTAAATTATCTTGAAGTATCTGTGAGCATTTTGTAATTCTCTCAGGTTTTCTCAGTTGTCAAGCGATACAATGTATCGGTCTCTTTATTTCTGCACACTGTTCTTGAAATTACATTCTACATATTCTGATCATCGTCTTTCATGCGTACTTGTCGTGCCATCAGCGTCGTATTATCTCGTCTGCGAATCAGTAATACAATTCTCACCTACATACCTTACCTTCTGGTGCGAGCTCCCACACGATTTCCCCCCCCCCCTATTTTTTTATTATTTTATTTACACGTTTAGTTCCGTAGACCAAATTGATGGGCAAGAAGCGTTTCGGCGCGTGGTAGAAGTCATTAAACATTGCGCAATGAGAGGACTTCCTTCTTGTGGTGATAAATAAATTTTTGGTTTATCAATTGAAGACATAAAATCTGTATATGAGGTCATGGAACTTGTCAGAACATAAAAGTAATAACAGATAAATTAAAATATTTATGAAACCGAAAAATGTCAAGCCATAAGTTTACGTAAACGCAACCAATAATATAACATAGGAATAAGGTTAATTTTTCAAGGAATTCCTCTACAGAATAGAAGGAAGAAATTCTTCACTTTCGATTTGAAAGAGGGTGGATTACCGCTAAGATTCCTGAATTCTTGTGGTAGCTCATTGAAAATGGATGCAGCGGTATACTGCACGCCTTGCTGCACAAAGGTTAAGGAAGTGTGATCCAACTGCAGATTGGATTTATGATACCGCCTCATTTGTAGCGTCGTGGTTAAATGTTCCAGTTCCTTCTGTCACGCCAATGCATTATAAAGAAGAAGTACTGACCAGTATCTGAGGCAAGGAAGTACTCGAATAATGAGTGGTTTTAATTCCCACAAGATATAAGGAGTAGAGTACAATGTTATACATTTTTTGGAGACAAAAAATGATGGCAGATTATTTTTAACCATTGAACGCGTTCGGTAACATGTTATTTGTTAAACGCAATCAGTACTTGAAATTCAATATTACCAGAAGTTCACCTGGTTTACGAGTCTTCATTAACATGCACGGAAACTGCATTTCATACGCCTGTTGTAAATTGTTCGTTTACGGACTACGGTAATTTTTGTTTCCTTTTATCTTCATTGGCATCACAGTCCTTTTGTCAACCACGTTCAATCATTAAATGCATAAAAAAACGATCGAGCACTCTCTGAAAGTCTCCCTTCAATACTATTCATCACAGCATTACGCGTAAATTGGCCTTCAAGCTAAAGAACCGTAACATTAAATATTAACTGACTTATGGGTCAATGTCGTCATTACTGCACTGAACAATGACGTCACGAGCCACAGCTATATATGTCTGCCTCAGGTGAACTAGGGGAGTTGAATTTTGCGAAACGACGTATTAGAGATGTGTGAGCTTGCCCGTGTCGCATGGGTCTTAAGTTTGTATTTTGCAGGTAATGATAGTGACATTGTCTGTTTTTGCTTTGAAGTTGTGAACAGACACATATAAACGGAGCAAAGTATTCATTCTGAACGTTGGCCATAAAGGAACATGAACCTCAGACTTGATGAGAAACCAAAGTCATGCCACTCTAGATGCGACAATGGTGCAAAATAGTAGAGTATAATTATTTCATGCAAGAAAGTAATGGACTTGTTTTTGTTAATGAACTGATGAATTATAAATAAATATAGGTAAATGCATCTTTCCATCGGGCTCATGATTGTTTTGATGTGGTGCGCCATGACATCCTCTCCCGTCATAATCTCTTCACCACATATTAGTACTTACTCTCAATATCATTAATTATTTCTTGAATGTTGTTCTAGTCTCTGTATTCCGCCATACGTCTTACTGCTTAAGGCTCTCGCTTGAGCAAGCTCTTGCATGTGCCTTAAAACACTCCCTTCTACTATTACTGGTTAACACATACCCTTTCCTTCCCCGCTTCTGTACAGTTTATCCATATTTCTTATCAGTACAGTATTCGGCAGAAACATCCAAGTAAATTACTCATTATTGTGTACGGACAGAAATTTTTCATCGCTCCATAGTTAATGGGGCAGAACAAAGACCAAAGAACAGTGACAAAAAGTTCACTCAGCCATGCTATTCACATTGGTTTTATTAATGTGTTGTCCATGTACATGTAACACACACCTACAGCTTATTATGTTAATTTGTGCCTGCCATGTATGTTTGTAACGCTTTCACTCTTTTTTCACAAGTTAGTTTACCTGCAATTTTTGTAATGTTTATTATATTGTACAGCCACGTTTTCATAAACAAAAGTTCCTCATCTATAAAGCTACAGCTTTCCATGGCCACCTATGTGACCACTTACACTAGTAACTCATTCAAACTTCTAAATATGTAATACATGTTTCACTCTGTTTGTTTATTTGTAACTTTTTGATCCATATCACATATATATTGCCAACGTATGGACGCATCTGTAGTTACCACGACCTTGTAAGTATTTTATTCTGTAAGTTAATATCTCTCTTGTCAAACAATGCGATGTGGCCGAATGTAATATCTTGCGTTCTCTCATTCTTTGTATTTATGTTCAGTGTTTGTTTGCTGTAAAAGAAAGTTCATCAAAACACTCTGTGTGTGTTGTAACCGCGGGCCGAGAACGAAGCGCGGCTGGACCAGATGGGGAGCGGCTCCTGAACAAACAAACAAACGGAAAGAACAGATACGAAACAACGACGGACGATTGAACGAGACCTTGCGGCGGCAACACGCAAGAAGCAACGGGGTGACAGAGACAACCAAACGAATCCAAGACGCCCACTAGTAAAGAAAACAAAGAACGGTAAACACGCTGTCTTTTGTCGAGGCGAGATGTCAGTAGTATGCCGCTCTTCAGCCTACAGACTTTGTTTAAAAAAAAGGATACGATAATATATAATAAAAAACAGGCGACAAAATCGGAGACAAAGGGTAACTTAAAACATAGAGCAAAAGGATGATGATGCTAATAAAATACATATGAAGCAGACAGGTAAAATAATAGACAGACAATTAAAAAACACGGCGACAGTCTGGTTTCTGTTCGCAAAAGACATAAAATTCACACCCAGCGACAGCATGGTTTCTAGAATGAGATTTTCACTCTGCAGCGGAGTGTGCGCTGATATGAAACTTCCTGGCAGATTAGAACTGTGTGCCCGACCGAGACTCGAACTCGGGAACTTTGCCTTTCGCGGGCAAGTGCTCTACCAACTGAGCTACCGAAGCACGACTCAGCCCGGTACTCACAGCTTTACTTCTGGCAGTATCTCGTCTCCTACCTTCCAAATTTTACAGAAGCTCTCCTGCGAACCTTGCAGAACTAGCACTCCTGAAAGAAAGGATACTGCGGAGACATGGCTTAGCCACAGCCTTGGGGATGTTTCCAGAATGAGACAGTGCCAGGAAGTTTCAGCATGGTTTCTGTTCGCAACACGGGAAAAGACGAAACAACACTGAACAGTCACTGGAACACTGCACTAAAACATGACATACCACAGCCGATAGCGGGTTGGGGGAAACTGGACAGATGATGGGAAAAAAGAAAAGGGGGGGAGGTGAGGATAAGTGAAGGGGGGAGGGGGAAAAGGAGCCAATGGAGGATGAGGACCCATGAGAGTGGTGGGGGGTGCTGGGCAGTCACGACAGGGAGTGGTGAAGGCAGAGGACAGGGAGACAAAAGGACTCGTTGGGGGGGGGGGAGGACGTAGGAACAGGTTATGGGGGGAGAAACACACCTAGCTCCCCCCTAATCCCAGACACTTTAAAGGATGGAATCACTCCGTTTTAAGAAAGGCTAATTCTCCACCCATCTCAAGGTTTATGATATCGCACTCCATAATTCAGTGTCGTACAACGCTATAACTTTGCAGGCATTTCCAGTGTTGTATGTGACTACTGGGAAAGGAGATGAAGCGTTTAGAGATGGAGGGTAGGGGGGACACAACAGTGAAGATGTAGCAGGGGGGCGGGGACGGGAGAGGAGAGGCAACCAGGGGGTGAGGGGATCAAGGTGGCGGGAGGTGTAGAGTATGTGGATATGTTCGAGGAATAGGAGCAGATGGGGGAAGGGAATGAGGTCATAGAGGATCTGCGTGGGGTACGGGAGGCATATGCGGAAGGCAAGGCAGAGTGCATGATGCTCAAGGATCTGGAGGGACTTACAGAATTTGGGGGGGGGGGGGGGGCAGATATCCAGGTGGGACTGGCATAACAGAGGATGGGACGGATTAAGGATTTGTAGGTGTGGAGGATGGTAGAGGGGTGCAACTCTCATGTCTGGCCAGAGAGGAGTTTGAGGAGTCGGAGACAGTTGTGGGCTTTGGACTGGATGGAGCGGAGATGAGGGATCCAGGTGAGGTGACGGTCAATGGTGAAACGTACATTATCGAAATGAATTTGTCATCGATACCAATATCCAATACCATGCAAGTACTTTAAAACGCAACAATCTTTTCGTTTCGTATGGATTTTGTTAACTTGTGTTCAAATTTCCGATATTTTACCAACACCTTAATGTTTACTTGCACGTGATCCACAAAATAATATTTCTGTAATATCTCCATCTGACGACGCCAGGAGCGGCTCGAACATTAGTTTATGGTGCAATAAATCGTATCAGATTCAGAAAGCAACTGGTTGCATATTCTAGCTACTTAAAACGGCTATTCTTTTCCATTTAACCTTGTCTCAGCACAACCTATGAAATCGAAAATCCTCAACACCGCTATTCCCCTCCCTCTCTCCCCACTCACACCTAGCTCCCCCCTAATCCCAGACACTTTAAAGGATGGAATCACTCCGTTTTAAGAAAGGCTAATTCTCCACGCATCTCAAGGTTTATGATATCGCACTCCATAATTCAGTGTCTTACAACGCTATAACTTTGCAGGCATTTCCAGTGTTGTATGTGACTACTGTATGTTATATGTGTTGCGGAAAGAATTAGTAGTAACGAAGAAATAGATTAAAACGTCATGCGTCATGCTGAAGTTTTACTGCACGAACATCATAAATCTTTCCTTTCATTATTATGTGGAGGTTGACAACGAGGAAAAGTTCCGAAAAGGTATGCAATTATGTATAAAATTTGTCTGAAGTCGATAAGTGATCTCATTGTCAAGTACTAGAACAAGATAATCTGCGTAATTTGCAGGCCGTGAGCTGTGCTGCCTCAAGTCAAAAACGGAGTTGCTGGCTTTAGTACTTGACTTACGTGTCAAATCTATGTACCTCTTAATGAGCAGTTCACGACACCATTTTAAAATCTTAAATTCGGTCTGTAGTGTGAAATACTGAAAGCCACATTTTTGTTGCCTCTGGAAGCTGTAAGATAGACAACTTGGAACTGGGCTTGGTGACCTGGTGAGCGTTTTAGTGGGTCTCTGATCCGCGACTACCTTTGTGGGTCGTACGTAAGCGGACACAGTAGCATGGAAGGAGGATCTACTAGGTGGAAACGTCGCCTCGCTTCGCCGAGACAGTTGGGCTCGCTTTGATGTACGGCCGGCGACGCCGTAAGGCATTTCTCCTTCGAACTGCAGGTCATCTCGCTGATGGACGGCACCGCCTCGCCAATGGCGAGTTTGAGAGCGCCGTGGGGACCCCAGAGAGGATCGATCTTCGGCGCGCTTTGTATCTCGGCGGGGCGCGCCGTACGTCAAGCATTGTGTTTCTTTCCGGACGAGAGCGTATTTGGAACTCGGTCCGGAATTGGCGCAGCATTACTCTTACATGAGGGTTTTTTTTTCTTGTCTGTTGTTGCCGGCGCTGTATTTTGGCAGTTCCGCGTATTTCCGTTCCAGTGCCTTTCAGTCTGACGGACGGACCAAAGACAACTTTACGAAAACTTCTTATTCGCGATTTACCTGCAATATCTCCGTGTTCATCAATAAAAGTTAACGAATTTTGGAAATGCTCCTACATGTTGCTGTATACACCTCTCTGACCAAGGCAACTTTTAACAGTGGCCGAAACGTTGACACATACAGTTATTTGGTTACGCTGTCACAAATGCGGAAAAATCTCATTGAAGGTGAAGCCTTAGTTCGTGTACTTCCCCTGTTCCATAAAAATTACATACTGCTGTGCTATAACCCGACAATGTACCTCTACTATATAGCCAGCCACGGGAATTCCAGCTAAATGTTCGGCAAAATTTCCGCTCACTGTTTCCCGACAATGTTGGTGGCAATATATATTGAAGTGCCAAAGAAACAGGTACACCTGCCCAGTATTGCGTAGGGCACCCGCGAGCACGCAGAAGTGCCGCAACACGACGTGGAATGGATTCGACTATCTCAAGTAGTGCAGCAGAGAACTGACACCATGAATCCTGTACTGTCCACAAATCTGTAAGAGTACGAGGTGGAGATCTCTTCTGAACAGCACTTTGCAAGGCGTCCCAGGTATGCTCAATAATGTGACTCTTGAAGTTTTCCCGGCGTATCGAATATTCCACAAGATTTCGGGATTGCAGCCGGATCTCGTCGACTTCTTTCCACGATATTTCGGCTGACAACCTTACAGCCATCTTCAGGCGAGTGTTTGACACTGGAGATTGCTAGTGCAAGTCGCTCTATTTATACGTAAAAGTGCCGCAAGACGCGCATGCGCAAGTTACCGTTGCATGCGTGCCACCTGTCGATTCCAATGCCCTCTACAATATGACTGCATCTATGGAGCGGAAACGATTGCGTGATATAAGAAAAACATGCACGCAGACGTGTCCTAAACAATAAAATGCGAAATTTCAATATTAAAATTAAAATTACTTGTCGCTCGACATGTCAGAAGCCATAAAAAGTTTTCTTTTAGTTGATAATAAAGAAATCAACGGGTCCCTGGCCTTATTCAATTGAAAGCCGCCATCACGATTAATGAGATTTTCCGCCAAACGTATTTCCACGGATTCCTTAACAACTGAATCCCAGAAGAATCTCGATGGGGCCAAGATTTTCGTGGCAGAATAATCCATAGTATGTATATATCAACTAAAAGAAAACTTTTTATGGCTTCTGACATGTCGAGCGACAAGTAATTTTAATTTTAATATTGAAATTTCGCATTTTATTGTTTTGGACACGTCTGCGTGCATGTTTTACTTGTATCACGCATTCGTTTGCGCTCCATAGATGCAGTAATATTGTAGAGGGCATTGGAATCGACAGGTGGCGCGCATGCAACGGTAACTTGCGCATGCGCGTCTTGCGGCACTTTTACGTATAAATAGAGCGACTTGCACTACCAATCTCACCCCTCCACCATCCTCCACACCTATAAATCCCTCATCCGTCCTATCCTTTGTTATGCCCATCCGGCCTGGATCTCCGCCTCCCCCCCCTACCTTTTACAAATCCCTCCAAATCCTTGAACGTCATGCTCTCCGCCTCGCCTATCGCATCCGTCTCCCCTCCCCCACGCGGATCCTGTACGATCTCATCCCCTTCCCCCACCTCCTCCTTTTCCTTGAAAGGGTACGGATCCTGTACACCTCCCGTAAACTCGATCCTCCTCACCTGCTCATCTCCCCGATCCTCTCCCATCCCCGCCCGCTGTCACGCCTGTATTCCCACGTCCCGCCCGGTCTCCATCTCTCCACCCTCCTTACCCTCTCCCAAGGTGGCTTCCGCCAGCTCCCCCTCCCTGATGATGTCCTCCTCCCCTCCATCTACCCCTCCTATCAACTTTGACCCTGCCCCACCACCCACTTCCGGTGTCCTTTCCTTTAGGCAACCTCCCTCCCTTCTCTTCCTTTCCCTTCTCTTTCCTTTTCCCCCGTCCCCTCCCTCCACCCCTCTTCCCCCGGGCTTCCCCTCCCCCTTCCTCTCTCCCCCCTCTCTCCCCTGCCCGTGGCATCTCTGCTCTCCCCTCTCGCTCTCCCACTCCCCCTCCTCCTCCTCCTCCTCTCTTGGCAGGTCCCCGGACTCGCACACTCATAGTGAACATTCGCGCGCCGGAGATCATCGCCATCAGTGTCTCGTGTGTGTGCTTCGTTTTGTGTTTCGCTTTCTTTCGCAGTTACGACTCCACTGTTCGCATGAGCCGTCGCCGTCGTCCGTGTTCTGTGCACCGTGTCAACAAGTGTTAGTGTTTTTATCGTCCAGCGTGAACGGCTTCAGGTTTATTGTTTTTTGTCTCTACTTTTTTTGCCCGCCATTTTCATTGTATTGTCTATGTCGCCTCTTTGTCACATGATTGTACCACTTAAGGCTGAAGAGCGGCGTACTATGCTGCTGACAGCCCGCCTGTATGAGGTGCTAAAATTACAATAAAGAAAAAAAAACTAGCAATCTCCAGTGTCAAACACTCGCCTGAAGATGACTGTAAGGTTGTCAGCCGAAATATCGTGGAAAGAAGTCGACGAGATCCGGCTGCAATCCCGAAATCTTGTCGAATGCTCAATAATGTTCGCGTCTGGGGAGTTTGGTGGCCAGCAGAGGTGTTTACCTCACAAGAGTGTTCCTGGTGCCACTCTGTAGCAGTTCCGCTCTTGTGGAATGTCGCATTGTCCTGTTAGAACTGCCAAAGTCTGTCGGAATGTACGATGAACATGAATGGATGCAGGTTATCAAACAGGATGCTCACTCACGTGTCACCTTTCAGACGTATCAGGGGTCCCACATCACTCCCAACTGCAAACGCCCTACGCCATTACAGAGCCCCCACCAGATTGTACAGCCCCTGCTGACATGCAGGGACGATGAATTCATGACGTTGTCTCCATACCCGTACACGTCCATCCGCTCGATACAACCTGAAACCAGACTCGTCCGATCAGGCACCATGTTTCCAGTCATCAATAGTCCAATGTCGGTGTTAGTGGGCCCAGGCTAGTGGTAAAGCTTTGTGTCGTGCAGTCATCAAGGGTACATGAGTGGGCCTTCGGCTCCGAAAGCCCATATCGATGATGTTCCGTTGAATGGTTCGCACGCTGACACTTGATGATGGCCCAACATTGACATCAGCACCAATTTGCGGCAGGGTTGCCCTTCTGTCACGCTGAACGATTCTCTTCGGTCATCGTCGGTGCCGTTCTTGCAGGATCCTTTTCCGGAAGTAGCGATGTCAGTGATTTGATGTTTCACCGGATTAGTGATATTCACGGTACACTCGTTGGGTGGTCGTACGAGAAACTCCCAACTTCATCGCTACCTCGGTGATTCTCTGTCCCATCGCTCGTGCGCCGACTATAACACCATGTTCAAACTCACTTAAATCTTGATAACCTGCCATTGCGTCAGCAGTAACCGATAAACAACTGCGCTGGTCACTTGCTGTCTTATATAGCGGTTGCCGACCTTAGCACCGTATTCTACCTGTTTACATATGTCTGTATTTGAATAAGCTTGCCTATACCAGTTTCTTTCGCGCTTCAGTGTAATAGGGCTGATAGTGCACTGACTTGACTAGTGGAATTTGTTAATATACACTCCTGGAAATGGAAAAAAGAACACATTGACACCGGTGTGTCAGACCCACCATACTTGCTCTGGACACTGCGAGAGGGCTGTACAAGCAATGATCACACGCACGGCACAGCGGACACACCAGGAACCGCGGTGTTGGCCGTCGAATGGCGCTAGCTGCGCAGGATTTGTGCACCGCCGCCGTCAGTGTCAGCCAGTTTGCCGTGGCATACGGAGCTCCATCGCAGTCTTTAACACTGGTAGCATGCCGCGACAGCGTGGACGTGAACCGTATGTGCAGTTGACGGACTTTGAGCGAGGGCGTATAGTGGGCATGCGGGAGGCCGGGTGGACGTACCGCCGAATTGCTCAACACGTGGGGCGTGAGGTCTCCACAGTACATCGATGTTGTCGCCAGTGGTCGGCGGAAGGTGCACGTGCCCGTCGACCTGGGACCGGACCGCAGCGACGCACGGATGCACGCCAAGACCGTAGGATCCTACGCAGTGCCGTAGGGGAACGCACCGCCACTTCCCAGCAAATTAGGGACACTGTTGCTCCTGGGGTATCGGCGAGGACCATTCGCAACCGTCTCCATGAAGCTGGGCTACGGTCCCGCACACCGTTAGGCCGTCTTCCGCTCACGCCCCAACATCGTGCAGCCCGCCTCCAGTGGTGTCGCGACAGGCGTGAATGGAGGGACGAATGGAGACGTGTCGTCTTCAGCGATGAGAGTCGCTTCTGCCTTGGTGCCAATGATGGTCGTATGCGTGTTTGGCGCCGTGCAGGTGAGCGCCACAATCAGGACTGCATACGACCGAGGCACACAGGGCCAACACCCGGCATCATGGTGTGGGGAGCGATCTCCTATACTGGCCGTACACCACTGGTGATCGTCGAGGGGACACTGAATAGTGCACGGTACATCCAAACCGTCATCGAACCCATCGTTCTACCATTCCTAGACCGGCAAGGGAACTTGCTGTTCCAACAGGACAATGCACGTCCGCATGTATCCCGTGCCACCCAACGTGCTCTAGAAGGTGTAAGTCAACTACCCTGGCCAGCAAGATCTCCGGATCTGTCCCCCATTGAGCATGTTTGGGACTGGATGAAGCGTCGTCTCACGCGGTCTGCACGTCCAGCACGAACGCTGGTCCAACTGAGGCGCCAGGTGGAAATGGCATGGCAAGCCGTTCCACAGGACTACATCCAGCATGTCTACGATCGTCTCCATGGGAGAATAGCAGCCTGCATTGCTGCGAAAGGTGGATATACACTGTACTAGTGCCGACATTGTGCATGCTCTGTTGCGTGTGTCTATGTGCCTGTGGTTCTGTCAGTGTGATCATGTGATGTATCTGACCCCAGGAATGTGTCAATAAAGTTTCCCCTTCCTGGGACAATGAATTCACGGTGTTCTTATTTCAATTTCCAGGAGTGTATATGTTTTTAATCCATATACCTCAGTCCCAAAAATAGGCATTAACACTTCACTATGTATGACATTGTTTTTGTTTAATAAATACAACAATTGTGTTACTTACCTACAACCAATACAGCCTTTTTCGTCTGTGAAACTGGACTCGATAAGCAACCTGAGCTGTCAGTAATCGGAATCTAACCTGCATAACACTCTGTGCGTGTTGTATGAGTGTCAGTTTCACTGTCATTGATGCCCTCAACAGAATGTTACATGAGAAACTTAAAACTAACTTTTGGATAAGCTATCTGACTGCGTATTTGAATATGAAAAACTACAGGAACAAATGAACCTATAACACTGAATAACAAAGCTATCTGACTGCATTTTTGAATAAGAATTTACAAGTTATACAGAATCTCTCTTGTGCAACGGAATTTACTGGATTAGAGTACATGACATGTTGTGGTATCTTAGTGTCTCTGTTTTAGCCCTATCTTTTGCACTCACCTCTTTACATTACTGCCTTTTTCCAAATGGTTTACAGCAATTCGCAGCAGCAAGCAGCCGCAGAGGCTAAAGCTTATTGTTACTAAGAATGAATTTAATAAAAAGAAGTTTGCTTTGGTCTTGTTAACTTCTAAATAATTTGTAAGAAGAGATTTCGTAAATTAAGTCTGCTTAAAAACTTCAGAAATTATCATGACCAATAATAGTTTGACAAGTATTAATAATGGCGAAATGCATCACAATGACCTTATAATTATCATCAATGGCTGAGTGCCAGATTAACAAATTATTACAGTTTCAAAGTTAAAGTAACATTTAATAACTACAGCATATTTATGAATTAGACGTGGAGAATAATTATTATTATTTGGAGGATAAGGAGGCTTCTTTAACTGACAAGTAAGACATAGGATTATTGCAAACTCGAATTAACGATCATGAGCCTAATCCTGCAATTGCGCTTTTCGCTATGCTTGTGAATTTTACCTTTAATTCCATCTTCAAGCGTAATTAAACCATCTAAATCCCTCCTAGCAATATAAATGAAATCAGGCCTTGAGTGTGGTAACATCTACTATCACCGATATGAGAGGAACATGACACGTCTTCTGTTTCCGAGCTCTCGTCCAACACTACTGACTCGTCTCACAACAATGCTTAGAATCGCGCTCCTATGTTTCGACCACAGATCTCTGAGTGCTTATTTATTTCCAATCTTATACAATGCAAAGAATAGTCTTAAGTTGGCTATATTGTTTTTGATACTCAATGTAATATTTAATCAATGTAATGGAGAGCTCTGATACACTCCTTTCATCTTACGTCCATCATATTTTCAGATTTTATGGTTATGATCGATACTGTCCCATCCCCCAATTTGTTCCCAACAGGTTCAGTCAGAACCTTATTTAAGTTTTCTGTTTTTTGATTCTAGATGTGCTGGCACACATTCATCATGATTATTCCATTCTGGCGATCTGTATTACTCATAACTTTGCGGTTATCATTCCACAAGTATACTTCCTGTGTGAATTGGTCCCCTGAGTATCTTCATCATTCCTACAACTGTCATAAACGTAGTGTAAGCATATTTTCATATCGCTGGCTTTGTTGTGGCGTATCCTTGCGGGCAGCCGCGTCTGCAGAGTCGAGCGCGGTACACGGAACTGTTATGTTGTGTTGTGGGTAGCTCTGCATGTGAGAGGCATTGTTAGTACGGAAGTTGAAGTGTTGCTACAAGTGCTATTACAGTACAATGATGAAATATGGAAGTGATTCAGAGGAAAGTGCGTCAAGATGTAATTAAAAATGAGCACTGCCGCAGATAACGTATTTGTGCATCCTCTCGTTGCGTGTTGCACAGCATCAAACATCCGCGCCGTGTTCGGTCTCCAAGAATGAACTGATGTGAACCAGTAGAAATTAGTTACCATAAAAGAGTGCCAGTGTCTTGTAGCGAGCGTGAGAACGTGCGTTCGGTCATCGCGTTCCGCATCATCAACAATCAGCCGCGCCGCGACGGTTTCGCGCACGCTCGTACCAGTGAGAACTGAGAACTGAAAAGTTCACTTTACGAACAGTGCTATATCATTACTAGTGTCAAGGAGGACTGGTACCAAATACCTGTGTATGCGTGACGAGCGTAAGAACTTTCGTGCGCTCATTCGCCTTTCGCATCATCAACAATCACCCGCGTCGTGTCGGTTACGCGTACGCTCGCCCTAGTGTTTCTTGTGGACAGATAGTCATCCATTAATTGGGATAAACATTTATGAATTAGAATGTAAACAGTGCAACCTGCGATTTTCTTTTATCGTCTCAGAATATAGTTGTTCATACCAGACATAGAACAGTGTTGTGTTTTAACGTTGAGTGGCTCCCCTAAACCCGCCTGTATATTTCGATACATAATTTCAGGCAAGCCAGCAGCAGTGTGGAGCAGGACAGGAAGACCGTCGCGGGATTATCAGGTACGTGGTGTGGACAGGGCGCACGGTCGGAACGACAACCAGTATGAGGTACCACCCTACCCAATTGTACACCCGGGCGTGTTACAGTAACACGTCAGGCGGCCATCAGATATACAATACACGTACTGAACACTGTAACAATTGTTCCTGTATGCCTCACGTTTATATAAATTATCACATCCACTGTATCTCTGTCCCACACCATGCTCTCCATTTTCTTTACTGTCTCCTTCATTCTTCCACCTCCCCACTTTCGCTATTGCTTTCGTCTCATTCTCTAATCGTTCATCAAGACGTGAGTAATTAGTGGATGTCAAGACTGACAAATTTACCGGCAACACTTCTTCAGAAATGTGTCCTCAAACTGTTCAAAGCTCTTGTATTGATCGATCACTCTGGTATCTTACGCATTCTTTTTGCCATGCATAAAACCAAACAAAAAATCATGTTCTTCTATTCATCCAGATTTACAAGAAATGCTTCTTTAAACTGATTTACGAAAGCAACTGGGCGCATAGGGTCCGTTGGCTGGGAAGACTGAAATTCAAAGACACTTAGATACTTATAACTCGCAATATTGATGGTGGCATCAACAACTTCTGTATTTCAGCTTCAACGATTGCATCGAGTTTTCTTCGCAAAGTTTTTCTTTGTACGTTTCAAAACAGGCAGTTACACTTTCTCAGAGCATGGACGTATTTGGCCTATTTGTTGCTGTAACTAGCTACCACGTCTCTGTACCCCACCAATCATTTTAATTAACGAGTTTTCGTTTGTTTGGCCGATATCATCTGTTTCTATGATTTCGCTCCCTTGTTTCTTATTCTGCATGGATGAATTGGTCGTTACTCCTTCGTATCAGACATTATTTTCTATAAATACCCGCTTTAGTCCTTGATCCGCAGTCTCGATTTTTTTTGTATTCTGCTAATTTCTTCTCGATGTTCCATGATATCTCTTTAAGAACATTCAAAAATGAACACTCGACATTTTTATTGCTTGTCACAGTTAAATATCTTAATTTCCGATGAAAAATTTCAATTTCCAGGGTACTGATTCTAACAATCCGCAGAATTTGCATTTATAGCTGGTTACCACCATTATCTATTGTCAATTCATGTTGTTGTTGTTGTTGTGGTCTTCAGTCCTCAGACTGATATGATGCAGCTCTCCATGCTACTATATCCTGTGCAAGCTTCATCTCCCAGTACCTACTGCAACCTGCGTCCTTCTGAATCTGCTTAGTGTGTTCATCTCTTAGTCTCCCTCTACGATTTTTACCCTCCACGCTGCCCTCCAATACTAAATTGATGATCCCTTGATGCCTCAGAACATGTCCTACCAATCGATCCCTTCTTCTAGTCAAGTTGTGCCACTATCTCCTCTTCTCCCCAATGCTATTCAATACCTTCTCATTAGTTATGTCATCTACCCATCTAATCTTCAGAAGTCTTCTGTAGCACCACAGTTCGAAAGCTTCTATTCTCTTCTTGTCCAAACTATTTATCGTCCATGTTTCACTTCCATACATGGCTACACTCCATACGAATACTTCAGAAATGACTTCCTGACACTTAAATCTATACTCGATGTTAACAAATTTCTCTTCCGCAGAAACGATTTCCTTGCCATTGCCAGTCTACATTTTATATCCTCTGTACTTCGACCATCATCAGTTATTTTGCTCCCCAAATAGCAAAACTCCTTTACTACTCTAAGTGTTTCATTTCCTAATCTAATTCCCTCAGCAGCATCCGACTTAATTCGATTACATTCCATTACCCTCGTTTTGCTTTTGTTGATGTTCATCTTATATCCTCCTCTCAAGACGCTATCCATTCCGTTCAACTGCTCTTCCAAGTCCTTTGCTGTCTCTGACAGAATTACAATGTCATCGGCGAACCTCAAGGTTTTTATTTCTTCTCCATGGATTTTAATACCTACTCCGAATTTTTCTTTTGTTTCCTTTACTGCTCGCTCAATATACAGATTGAATAACATCGGGGAGAGGCTACAACCCTGTCTCACTCCCTTCCCAACCACTGCTTCCCTTTCATGCCCCTCAACTCTTATAACTGCCATTTGTCAATTCATAATGACTCGTAAATGTCGAGTTTTGTGTTGTCGACTGCCTTGTAATTAGACTGTCATTTCTTTGAGTCACTTTCCTATCCAGAAGATTCAGAATTTATTAAAATGCTTTTCATTATTTGTGCTTAGCAATTATTTTCCGTCATGCTAACCATTCCATCATCACTGACTGCTGCCTTTGCAATAAAATTATGATGGCTATCTTTTTTTTTCTTTTTTTTTTCATCAGTCTGCTGACTGGTTTGATGCAGCCCTCCAACAATTTCTCTCCTCTGCCGAACTTTTCATCTCATAGATAGTAGCACTTACAACCTACGTACTCAATTATTTGCTTGATGTATTCTGATCTCTGTCTTCCTCCACAATTTTTATCCTCCACAGCTCCCTCTAGCACCATGGAAATTATTCCCTGATGCCTTAACAGATGTCCTACCATCCTGTCCCTTCTTATTCTCAGTATTTTCCAAGTATTCCATTCCTCATCTTATCTGTCCACCTAATTTTCAACATTCTTCTGTAGCACCACATCACAAATGCTTTCATTTGCTTCTGTTTTGGTTTTCCCATAGTCTACGTCTCACTGCCATACAGTCATGTACTCCAACCGTATGATTCTTCAAATCAGGACGTATGTGTGATGCTAGAAACTTTTCTTTGCAAGGAATGCACTTTTTGCCGGCGTTAATCTGCTTTTTATGTCCTCCCTGCTCTGCCATCACGTGTTATTTCGCTGCCTAGGTAGCAAAATTCCTTACGTTCATCTACTTCGTGATCCACATTTCTGGGGTTAAGTCAATTGCTTGTCTCATTTCTGCTACTTCCCGTTATTTTCGACTTTCTTCGATTTACTCTCAATCCATATTCTTAGTTACTAGACTGTTCATTCCATTCAACATATCCCATAATTCTTCTTCACTTTCACTGTAGATAGTAATGTCATCAGCGAATCTTAATACTCATATTCTTTCACCTTGAATCTTGATGCCACTCTAGAACCTTTCTTTTTTTTCCGCCACTGCTCTCTCAGTTTCAACAGTAACGGTGAAATACTACATTACTGTCTTACACTCTTTTTAATGAGTGCAGTCAGTTCTTGACGTTCCACTGTTATTGTTCCCTCTTGGTTCTTGTCCTTATTGTACATTACCACTGGCTCTCTGCTGCCTTTACCTTTCCTAAGGCCAAATTGGCCATCCTCTAACACATACTCAGTTTTCTTTCCATTCTTCTACACATTGTTGTTGTTAGCAACTTGAGCCGTTAACCTGATGGTGATAATTCGCACTTGTCGGCGCTTGCAGTCTTTGAAATTCTGCGGATGACGTTTCCCTGAAAGTTAGATGGTACATACATTCTACACACCAATGTGAATAATCGTTTTATTGCCAATATCCCCAATGTTTTTAGAAATTCCAATGGAATTTTATCCATCCCTTGTGCCTTTATTTTATTTTATGTCTTCCGAAGCTCTTCTCTCTCGTGATCTCAGCTAAGTTCACCCCCCCCCCCCCCCCGTCCATAGAGAACCTCAGTGCACACTTTCCACCTATCCACTCTCTCCTCTGCTCTTAACAATGGGATTCCCATTGCACTCTTAATGCTACCACCCTTGCATTTAATTTCACCGGAGGTTGTTTGGACTTTTATATATGTTGAGTCAGCCCCTAGCCTGAAAAGAATCACTGTCGTAATCAGTGTGCCATGTTGAGCGAGACGACTGTGTCCGCCGCTGCCCGAGAGTCATTGTTGGCAGCTTGTCGTACTGGCTCCACGAGAGGGTGGGCTGCACAAGCACACGACTGCCACGGAAGCCGTCGTGACTGAGGTGGGTAGAGGGACAGACGGCGGTGTGGTCAGTTGCTGGGTGGCCAGGAACGAAGCAGTGGCTGCAGGGACAAGAACGGCAAGCCTCTACGAGCTCACCGCGCGTGGCTGCTGTGTGAACACAACAACCTGGTAGAGCGGTGGGCTGGCTTTTACTGCCGAGCGGGGTATCTGCGCGGTCTTGGGCGCCTTGTCACGGTTTGCACGGCACCACTTCCCCGCCACCCCCATCCTTCACCCCCACCCGTCGGAGGTTCGAGTCCTCCCTCGGTCCTAGGTGTGGGTGTGTTGTCCTTAACGTAAGTTAGTTTAATTAATGTGTTAGCCTAGGGACCGATGACGTCAGCAATTAGTTCCCATAGGAACTTACCACAAATTTCCGTTTTTTTGTCTTAGCGCGCACTTCAATGGGAGACGCTTTTAATATCTTCCACGATGAAACTCTGTCTAGAAATGTGACAGGAAATCCAAAGAGATTCCGGTCCTATGTAAAGCAGTAAGACACAATCAGTACCTTCATTGTCGATTACAGTGGTGATACAACCGGTGACAGCGCTACTAAAGCGGAGTTATTGAAGACTGTTTTCGGAAATTCCTTCACAAAAGAGAGCGAAGAAATTATTTCAGGACTCGAATCGAGGACAACTGCCAAAGTGAGTAAATTGTAAGTAGATATCCATGGTGTAGCGAAACAGCTTGGAGCACTTAATAATGTCTTCCTGTCCGGACAGCACACCAATAACGTTCCATTCAGAGTATGCTGATAGGATAGCCCTGTACTTAGCAATTATATACAAACACTCGCTCGGCCAAAGGTCGGTACCAAAAGAGTGGAAAGTTTCACAGGTCACACGCGTACTCAAGAAAGCAAATAGGGGTAATCCGCTGACTTATACACCCATATAGCTAACGTCGATTTGCAGCAGGATTTTAGACCACATGAAGGGCTTATTTCAGTAGTGGTGCAAGTCCATTTTTGTTCATTCTGACATACAGAGTCCTAAAGTTAAATGAGCGCTGAAAAATCCTCAGTTGAGACACCATAAATATTGAAGTATATATATACTTGAATATTTCCGGTATCTCAACTGCAGATATTTCAGCGCTCATTTAACTTTAGGACTCTGTATCTCAGAAGGAACAAAAATGGACTTGTACCACTATTGAAATAAGCCCTTCCCATAACGTATTCAAACACTGAGTTACCTCGCAAGTGACGGTCTATTGACACACGGTCATCATGAATTCAGAAAATATGGTTCTTGTGAAACACACCTAGTTCTTTATTCTCACGAAGTAATGAGTGCAAGCGACAAAGGATCTCCAACTGATTCAACATTTCTAGATTTCCAGAAGGCTTCCGGCACCGTTCCTCACCAGTGTCTTTCAATGAAATTGCGTTCCTATGGAGTACCGCTTCAGTTGTACCACTGGATCCAAGGTTTCCTCTCAGAAAGGTCACAGAAAAATGGATAACTATCGTCTAAAGAAAAGTGATATCCGGCCTTAGCCAAGGATACGTTATAAGTCCTCTGCTGTTCCAAATATACATAAACGAATTAGGAGATAATCTGAGCAGTCATCTTAGGTTGTGTGAGGTCACGCACATTAGTGTAAAAAGAAATCCGTTAAATTTCCGTTACACTGTAAATCACACAAATTTAAAGGCTATCTATTCGACTAAATACCTGTCAATTACAGTTACGAACAAATTAAATTGGAAGTATCAGATGGACAATGTCGTTGGGCAGGCAAACCAGAAACTGTGTTTCATTGGTAGGACACTTAGAAGATGCAAGATGTCTGCTAAAGAGACTGCCTACAATATGCTTGTCCGTCTTCTGCTGTAGTACTGCAGTGCGGTATGAGATCTTTAGCAGATGGAATTGACGGATAACACCGAAAAAGTTCATAGAAGGGCTGCTCGTGTTGTGTTATCGCGAAACGAAATAGGGGACAGAGTGTCAAGGATGAGCGAGTTGGGATAGCAATTTAGCAGATGGAATTGACGGATAACACCGAAAAAGTTCATAGAAGGGCTGCTCGTGTTGTGTTATCGCGAAACGAAATAGGGGACAGAGTGTCAAGGATGAGCGAGTTGGGATAGCAATCATTATAACAAAGATTTTTTCGTTGCGGCGAGATCTTTTCACGAAAATTCAGTCACCAGCTTTCTCCTTTGGGTGTGACAATATTTTATGGTCGCCCCTACATAGGGAGAAATGATCATCATAATAAAATAACTGAAATTAGAGCTCGTACGGAAAAAATTGAGTGTTCATTTTTCTCACGCGCTATTGGAGAGGGGAACGCTAGAGAAATAGTCTGAAGGTGTTTCGAAAAACCGTCTGCAGGCGCTTAAGTGTGAATTATAGAGTATTCATATATATGTAGTTGTACATACGTATGTCTGTGGTTATTATGTGGCAAGTTACCCAAGGACTTCTACTAGCTCTCGTCTTTTTACGCTATTGATACTCTGTTGCATTCAGTATTTCATCTCTCAAAGCTTCCCATTCTTCTTCCACTGTATTCCTCTCATCCGTTCTTGTGCATCTTTCCCTAATGGTCCCTTCGGAATTGTATACAGCCTGTGATTCTTTCAGTGTACCCAGATCCCATCTCATTAAATTCTCAACTATTTGCAGTTTCTTCAGTTTTAGTTTACAGTTTATAACCAATACATTTAGGCTACAATCGACTTCTGCCTTTAGGAATGCCTTACAACTTTAAACCTGATTTCTAAATCTATGTCTTACCATTATATAATCAATCTGAAATTTTCCGGTGTATCCATTCCCCTTCCAAGTGTAAAACTATCAGTGTTGATAACTATCGACATAGTTAATTAAGTTTGTGCGGAACACTCAGAGGGCGAGTCCTTCTCGCACCTGGCCAGTCCTTTTTGATTCATTAGACTAAGTCTGTTTATCTTTGAAGGCTGTACCTCCTGCTTCACCATCGATAAGTCGCAGACGACAGTACATTGGTCTTAAAAGTAACGCAACCACCTAGCATTTGCGTTTCATGTAAGGCGATCACTTTGCAAACGTCAGTTTCACACACATCAGTCAATGAAGACTTCTTTCCGCCTGATATATCTCGAAGTATTGTTTGGACATTCGATCACATGGATAATTTTGACCCAACGGTTTAAAGACCCGGTATTCCAAAACAAAATATTTATTACGTTATATTTCATTGAATCAGTATTCTACACATCATGTAATCAGCAACTCCTCCATAACCATCTGACTGGAATGTTGTTAAGGAATCCTAGAAAGTAAAACAAAGAAATACACTGAAGATAGTGTTGGCTTTCAGTCTCCATTTTAGCTACTGTTTAACACGTAGAGAAACGATGGGAAATGTAAATCGTGTCTCTAAGATTCTGAGAGCAGACTTCGTGAAAGACAAAGGCCCCATTTCAAGTACCGCTCCGGCAAACATTTGTACGCTATCAGAAGATTTAGTTCCAGAGCTCACAGTAGAATGAGAGACCCATTCATAAATCAGAGCTTTAAATCGGATTTGCATCCTTCATCCGGTAGCGCATCACGTTAATGGCGCAGCCATTCGTCCAATAGGTGACGTTTGTCGGTGGGCATGACGGATCACTGAGTTAGCATTAGGGAGCTCTGTCGATACATCAGTAAGTTTGACAGATGCTGGAAGCGGAGCAGTGTATTTACTAATTAAACACATGCTTTGATCTTCGTAATTATTGTCTGCACATTAGGGGGGGGGGGGCTCTTGTTTCTCAAGTTCGATTTTTTCGTTGTGTTATCCCATTGTCTGGTTCATTGCACAAATAAATGAATTGTGTGTAATTTGGATTCAATGGAAAAAGGGAAAGCGATGCCCTTGAGCGAAAAATTGTTTACAAATTTCGTAATTTTGCTGTGCATTTACTTGACCCCTGTGTCGGACGCGCAGTTAAATGCAATATGGCAAACTGTAAAAGTAAAACGTAAAAGTTTATCTGACAGATGGGATTTTCTCCCAGTTATTTGTAGTGAAAAGTGCTGGAGCAAATAAATTATCACCGTAAGCGAACTGAAGAGGAAGACTGTACGTGGTACGACTGCTGGCTCCCCTTGAAACTCTCTACGCTTCTTGGGGTCTCTGACTCATCAAGTCATCCAACCAATACGAACTGAGAACTGGCAACGCATTCAGTCAGGGCTACTGAAGTAAATAGCGTGCCTATATTAGGTAATGAATTAAACTGCCATGAAGAAATAATATTTTGCAAAGTTGACAGTGTTTTTCGGATTAGCCTGCTGAGCCCAATTCTACATGAAATGGAACCAAACTGGCGGGTATCCCAAAAAAAAAAACTATCAAAAATCTGAACAGTTGCGATATGAGAACCACCCTGCCACACATGTGTCCATCAGCCTGTGACTAGACTCCATTTTCTGTTGATGACAGCGGACCCAGTATGGGAAAGCAGCAGCTAAGAATATTAAATTTACTCAGGGCGTTTCAGAAGAGAACAGATTCATGCGAAGAGGTAATTGTATAGACCACTCTGAAGGGAATATGTACAAACAGGTATCTATTCTCAACAAATTCCGGAAAAGACCTATTCCAAAATGTTATGAACGTGAAAGGTGTAAGCTGTACGAAAATCGGATCGTTACATGTGTTTTATTGCCAGTTTTCCATTACAACTGATGTTCAAAAATATCACCGCTTTCATCGTTGCACTAGCTACAGTATAGGGTATTCCCGGGTCACAAAATATCTCACGATTCGTGGCACGAGGACCACTCTTCCTGTCAAATACATACAGACGTACGTTTCATTAAAAGTACGATAGTAAATTAATTAATCAACAATGCAATAAAAGATGAAATAAAACAGGTCAGAATCATATGTTACTTAATTTAATAAGAAATTTAAGTTTTATTGTTTGTTCATATTTATATTTAGATTTTTTCACAACACTGTATTTGTAGTTTTGTTGTTAGGACTGTAAATTAACAAATTTTTAAATTAATAAATTTTGAGGTGACCCATCTTGTGGGCATTCGACCTACAACTGGCCGTGTGAATAGCATGATCCCCTTAAGCTAACACCTCAATAATGGAATATTTTGCCCTGTGATTTGCTGTGATTTGCTGTGATTTGTTGAGAGTCATACTGTTAGCCTACTTTATTAGAAATTACAATCGCTTTAAACTGAGGGGCAATCCAGTTGATATTTGGGGTATTCGCGATACAAATGCCACCTGCCCTTTTTATTGGCTAATAATTATACTGTCTTCGATGACGTTAGTCTGCAGTCGTTTGTTGCAAAGTCTTTTTTGTTACATTTTTAGGAGAAGTTAGATTCCTCAGCAAGATAACTGCCGAACTTCCCGTCAATTTGAGGCAGTGTAACGGCATTCCAGGAACATTCACCGAATTTAAAAATTCAGTAGGGAAGTTTACAGTTTCATCGTTCACAGTACTGATGACGTGTAAGTTTTCTATGCCCTCGGAAATTCTCTTACAAGGTGTTGTTGATGTCGTTGACAATTTCGTTTTCCTTCGCTAGAAAGCTCGACCCGTAAATATTGTGAATTGGTGTCATTTTAAAGGAAATCCTGGTATATTTCGGTTATGAGTTGTTCAGGTGTTTCAATGATATTACACAATTCGGTTGTTGGTACGATTTGGCCAGAATTTTCGTCTACTGGATACGTACTTTCTCCTATTTGTAACAGCTTTTCGGCAAACTCTTTCACTCTTTCGTCTTCCGAGATCTCCATTCTCATATTTGTTGTTAAACTGATTATTTTCATGTGCTCCCATAAGAATGACTTTTTTAACCAGGTGTTTATTTCATCCGCTCTCGTGGATTTCGGACTGACAGGCAGCGTTTGACGAAAATCGCCTGGCAATATAAGTAAAACACCTTCCACTAAACTCCCGTCATTGGAATGTTGTATGCCTTGCTTCCAAAGACGTTCTGTGGACCATTGCGTTACGTCACATATGCTGTTCTTGCACTGTTTCAATACCTGTGCACCCTGCTGATGATTTTGTTAGGTCACATTCGCAAGTTCATATTCAGCCACATTCAAAGGTAATTTTAATTCAGAATGTGCTCTTCGCCCGCAATCCATAAGTGTATTTTTCTCTTTGATCTTCTCTCGATCTTTGTTCAAATGTGACTGACGAGGTGGCGCCGAGCTGCGATTTACCCTACGGGCCATTAAAATTGCTACACCACGAAGATGTGCTACAGACGCGAAATTTAACCGACAGGATGAAGATGTTGTGATATGCAAATGATTAGCTTTTCAGAGCATTCACACAAGGCTGGCGCCGTTGGCGACACCTACAACGTGCTGACATGAGAAAAGTTTCCAACCGATTTCTCATACACAAACAGCAGTTGACCGGCGTTGCCTGGTGATAAGTTGTTGCGATGCCTCGTGTAACGAGGAGAAATGCGTACCACCACGTTTCCGACTTTGATAAAGGTCGGATTGTAGCCTATCGCGATTGCGGTTTATCGTATCGCGACATAGCTGTTCGCGTTCGTCGAGACCCAATGACTGTTAGCAGAATATGGAATCGGTGCGTCGAGGAGGGTAATACGGGTCGCCGTGCTGCATCCTAACGGCCTCGTATCACCAGCAGTCGAGATGGCAGACATCTTATCCGCACGGCTGTAACGGATCGTGCAGCCACGTCTCGATCCCTGATTCAATAGATGGGGACGTTTGCAAGACAACCACCATCTGCACGAACAGTTCGACGACGTTTGCAGCAGCATGGAATATCAGCTCGGAGACAATGACTGCGGTTACCCTTGACGCTGCATCACAGACAGGAGCGCCTGCGATGGTGTACTCAACGACGAACCTGGGTGCACGAATGGCAAAACGTCATTTTTTCGTATGAATCCAGGTTCTGTTTACAGCATCATGATGGTCGCATCCGTGTTTGGCGACATCGCGGTGAACGCACATTGGAAGCGTGTATTCGTCATCGCCATACTGGCGTATCACCCGGCGTGATGGTATGGGGTGCCATTGGTTACACGTCTCGGTCACCTCTTGTTCGCACTGACGGCACTTTGAACAGTGGACGTTACATTTCAGATGTGTTACTACCCGTGGCTCTACCCTTCATTTGATCCCTGCTAAACCCTACATTTCAGCAGGATAATGCACGACCGCATGTTGCAGGTCCTGTACGGGCCTTTCTGGATACAGAAAATGTTCGACTGCTTACCCTGGCCAGCACATTCTCCAGATCTCTCACGAATTGAAAATGTCTGGTCAATGGTGGCCTATCTTGATGAACTGTGGTATCGTGTTGAAGCTGCATGGGCAGCTGTACCTGTACACGCCATCCAAGGTCTGTTTGACTCAAAGCCCAGACGTATCAAGGCCGTTATTACGGCCAGAGGTGGTTGTTCTGGGTACTGATTTCTCAGGATTTATGCACCCAAATTGCATGAAAATGTAATCACATGTCAGTTCTAGTATAACATATTTGTCCAATGAATACCCGTTTATCATTTGCATTTCTTCTTGGTGTAGCAACTTTATTGGCTAGTAGTGTAGAATTTTTTGTGAGAGTAAATTTAGGATCTTACCAGAAGATTCTAGGAATTTTTTTAAAAGTGTGATTGTATAGTTTTATTTACAGCTGATGTTATTAATAGGCTAATTATAACAATTATTCATAATAATGTTATTATAGAAGCTACTCATAAACACATTGTTTTGAGAGAACTATTTTTGTTACCCACACTCAAACGCTTCTAGGAAAGAGACTGAACTCCGTGACTAGCAGCAGGACACCAAGAGTTATCTACCATCTCAGCCGTGAGTGGTTGGCAGTGGGTGTTCGTGGAGAAAAGTGTGTCTTTACGTTCACACACTTGCCTTTCATACGTAAACTAGCTGAGTACCCAGTATTGCATGGGTGTGTATTTGTTCCAGGCTTCTATTAGCAGATCTCCTCCTCCCCTTCTCACTGTCCATTCTATCACTCTCACCCATGACTCCGCCCATCTGATCCTCACCCTCTCTCGCTGTCCATCTACTCCTTCCCCCTCCCTCTGCCCATCTCATCCTCCCCCTCCCTCTCTCCACCTCTTCTTCTTTTCTTTCTCTCTTCATTTTGTCTACCCTCTCTCTATCCATCTACTCCACCCCCCCCCCCCAGTCATTATTCATCAGCCCTCTTTTCTCTGTCTGTCCATTTCCTCCTCTTTCCGTTCTCTATCTACTTCCCCCTCTCTCCCTGTCCGACTCCACCTCTTCCTTTTCTCTGCCCATTTCGTCCTCCCCTCTCTCTATCCATCTACTCCCCCCACGTTTTCTCTCCACCTTATCACCGCTACCCAACAGGCGGCTAATGGTTCTTACTCTCACAGTATTTCTTTCCATATAGTAATTAATCTGTGTACCAAATTTGATGGAAATCCTCCCAGCGGTTTAGGACGAGCTTTCTACCCGTGGCATTGCCCCTGTACGCCCTGGTCAGATATACAGTTATTAATCTAAAGTATCCGTACACCCCCAAAAACATATGTTTTTCATATTAGGTGCATTGTGCTGCCACCTACCGCCAGGTACTCCATATCAGCTACCTCAGTAGTCATTAGACATCGTGAGAGAGCAGAATGAGGCACTCCGCGGAACTCACGGACTTGGAACGTGGTTAGGTGATTGGGTGTCGCTTGTGTCATACGTCTGTACGCGAGATTTCCACAATCATAAACATCCCTATGTCCACTGTTTCCGGTGTGATAATGAAGTGGAAACGTAAAAGGACACGTGCAGCACAAAAGCGTACTGGCCGATCTCTTTTGTTGACCGACAGATAACCGCCTACAGTTGAAGAGAGTCGTAATGTGTAATAGGTAGACATCTATCCAGACTTTCACAAGGGAATTTCAAACTGCATCAGGATCCATTGCAAGTACTTTGACAGTTAGGCGGGAGGTGAGGAAACTTGGATTTCATGGTCATGCGGCTGCTCATAAGCCACACATCACACCGGCAAATGAGAAACGACGCCTCGCTTGGTGTAAGGAGCGTAAACATTGGCCGATTGAACAGTGGAAAAACGTTGTGTGGAGTGACGAATCACGGTACACAATGTGGCGATCCAGTGGCAGGATGTGGGTATGGCGAATGCCCGGTGAACGCCATCTGCCAGTTGTGTATGGCCAACAGTAAAATTCGGTGGGGGTGGTGTCACAGTGTGGTCGTGTTTTTAATGGAGGGGGCTTGCACCCACTGTTTTGCGTGGCACTGTTATGGCATATGCCTACATTGATGTTTTAAGCACCTTCTTGCTTCCCACTGTTGAAGGGCAATTCTGGGATGGCGACTGCATCTTTCAACACGATCGAGCACCTGTTCATAATGCACGGCCTGTGGCGGCATGGTTACACTATAATAACGTCCCTGTAATGGACTGACCCGAATCCTGTAGAAAACCTTTGGTAAGTTTTGGAACGCCGACTTGGTGCCAGGCCTCAACGACCGACATCGATACCTCTCCTCAGTGCAGCACTCCGTGAAGAATGGGCTGGCATTCCCCAAGAAATCTTCGAGCGCTAGATTGAACGTACGCCTGCGAGAGAGGAAGCTGTCATCAAGGCTAAGGGTGGGCCAACACCATACTGAATTCCAGCATTACCGATGGAGGGCACCACGAACAGGTAAGTCATTTTCAGCCAGGTGTCCGAATACTTTTGATCGCATAGTTTATTTCACATACGCGTATATTTAATATATTTCATAGATATATGTACACGTTTTTCACGTGTACCTCTACCGAGTTCTGTCCTGTAGTTTTATTTTCACCAGAACTTAGTGTCGTAAAGTGATATAATTTTGCAGACATCCTATGGTATATGTGGCTACTGTCTACGAAATGCGTCGTGAATCGATTTAATAATAAAGAACTAACAAATTAAAGCGACATACACGATACAAAACTTTACAGAGATCTCAGTATTTATGTCATGGTATCCCATCACATATATTTCTCGCAAGGATATGTTTTTTTTCTACTTACATTTTCAGCATACTGTCTAAGGAATGTGTTGCGAATATAGTAGCAAAGACCATAATACGTTAAAATTTTGTACTTCATGCGGCAGTTTTATTGCATGAATAGCGAAATGTAGTAAGCGATAAACTTTTTCCCTTCAGCGTTTTTGGTGGTTGTCAGCATGAGAAAGTTCCGTAATGGTTCGAAATAATATGTAAAATTTGTTGCAAATGCTCTCATCCCCAAATATTGGATGAACGTAGTACAGCGATTCACATACTGTACGCTACACTGCTTTTTCACTCCCATTTCCACACCATTTATTCATAGGTGGTTCTTATCCCCCACAGCGATTGCTTCCAGATAGTCACAGGTTCACCAAATTTGGTTGAAGTCGGTTCAGAGATTTAGGAGGAGATATGGACCATACATACGTACGTACCTCCATTTTTGTAGTATATATGGATTTTGTCGCTTGTGTTGACAGATAGTGTGTTGACTCCTATTCAGAAGTGAGGCCTGTAATCTTTGAAGTAGGCACAAAATTTCAGAACATGAATCAGCAATGCGTTCCTAGTTATTTTATCTATGTTCGATCTTTCTGAACTACGTCGCTATCTTGCAGCTAAGGAATCTTAGTGGAGAATACAACCAGCCACAAGCAGTTTTAAAACGTTTTACTTTAATGCCGTTACCAGTTTCTAGCTTTCTCTCAGACGACAAGCTGCTGTCCGGTTGTTACACTAATTAGATCAATATAGTCATGAGAAGATGAGAAACCGGGAATTTCATTAAAATAGCGCTTTGTAAAACTATCCGTGGCTGGTGATATTCTCTATCAGCAATATACAGGGTGATTCAAAAAGAATACCACAACTTTAAAAATGTGTATTTAATGAAAGAAACATAATATAACCTTCTGTTATACATCATTACAAAGAGTATTTAAAAAGGTTTTTTTTCACTCAAAAACAATTTCAGAGATGTTCAATATGGCCCCCTCCAGACACTCAAGCAATATCAACCCGATACTCCAACTCGTTCCACACTTTCTGTAGAATATCAGGCGTAACAGTTTGGCTAGCTGCTGTTATTTCTCGCTTCACATCATCAATGCTGGCTGAGAGAGGTGGCCGAAACACCATATCCTTAACATACCCCCATAAGAAAAATTCGCAGGGGGTAAGATCAGGGCTTCTTGGAGGCCAGTGATGAAGTGCTCTGTCACGGGCTGCCTGGCCTCGGGTAGTTGACGTTCAGGTAGTTACGGACTGATAAGTGCCAATGTGGTGGCGCTCCATCCTGCTGAAATATGAATTGTTGTGCTTCTTGTTCGAGCTGAGGGAACAGCCAATTCTCTAACATCTCCAGATACTGTCGGCCGTCCAGAACTTTTCCCTTTGCACAAACACCCATTCTCTGTAAACTGTTTATACCAACGTTTAATACACCACCTGTCAGGAGGTTTAACACCATACTTCGTTCGAAATGCACGCTGAACAACTGTCGTCGATTCACTTCTGCCGTACTCAATAACACAAAAAGCTTTCTGTTGAGCGGTCGCCATCTTAGCATCAACTGACGCTGACGCCTAGTCAGCAGCGCCTCAAGCGAACAAATGTACAACTAAATGAAACTTTGTAGCTCCCTTAATTCGCCGACAGATAGTGCTTAGCTCTGCCTTTTGTCGTTGCAGAGTTTTAAATTCCTAAAGTTGTGGTATTCTTTTTGAATCACCCTGTATAATTCGTTTTACAAATTGAAACACCTCTTCCTTGTTGGTGTCTTATTTGTTTACGTTGCGGGTGCGTTGCGCCTTTTACAATAAGGCGTCCTCAGTGGATTTAATCTGGAAAAGAGTTGTCTTTTTATATGCGATGCTTGTAAATTATGAAACAGGTCATGTCATTATTTTTACGTTGATAAGTTACTACTTATAGTGATTAGTTTCCGAAATCTACGTTTCTTATCACCAGGCCATTGGTTAAGAGTTCGTTCACGTTCAAAACATATACATATTAGTTCTCATATATCGCAAAACACAAACAAAACGAAAAGACAGCGACGTGAAAATGTCGATGTTTTTTAAGGAAAGTGACAGTGCGACTTCTCAACCTTAGTAGAAACGCTTATGTCGGCAGGAGAAACGAAAGCAGTAATTTATTAGTATAAAAATCAAGACGTCAACATTTTTATTCTCTACAAGCGCCGTTCATAGCAAAACTGTATTATTCCATATTGAATTAACTGAAGATATTTTAATCTAAAGGCGAACTGCGTCTGGAACATAAAGAAGTAGAGTGGAGAAAGAGAAAGGCCTTTCAGTTTAAAACGAATTATTTATACTGTCGCGAGCTGTGCTACATGCAATACTCCGTAGCCGTTAGCTCCTGGCACTCTGCGGGTCACCAGTTCAAACCAAACTAGCAATAGCTATTAAGCATTATTATTTCAGGAAGTTTCTCGAAATTTCTTAGTTTTATAATGTTTGTATACTCTGACTCTAGGATATTCGATTTTCTAACGAGAAAGCAGTGCTTCTCGCACAGAAGTTCGTTTCTCTTTTATCTGTACATCGCTTTTCGTAATAAACATCATTTCATTCATAAGTATTGAAGTATTGTATTTCATTGGCGACCCTGCTTTCGAATTTGGTTTTCATTGCGGCTACGACGTGAATACTTCAATTGATCGACGAAAGAAGGAAGTACAACAGTGTTCATGGAGATTCATGGATGTAGAAATAAGTCACTTAAGAATTAAACAAATAGGAAGAGCGGGGAAGCTAAGGTGAAATGGTGCACGAGAAATGTGAAGAAACTGAAAAAGAAATGATTGTCGAAAGGACTGACTCAGCACACAAAACCGCCAAGACAGCCTTCTATGAAATTAAAAGCAATGGCGATAACATTTGTATTGCAATGTGAATTCAGCCGTTAAGTGCAGAGGAGAGAGCGGATAGGTGGAAATTTTACATTGACGACCTCTATTACCTGATGACATGATAGAAGAAGAAATGTGAGGATAGGGAAGAGAAAGGGATTCCAGCATTAGAGCCGGAATTAATAAGGGCTTTGGTAGACTTAAAATCAAATATGGCAGAAGAGATAGATAACACTCCATCGGGATTTCTAGAACCATTGGGGGAAGTGGGAACAAAACAACTATTCACATTGGTTTGTTGAGATTGGCGATATACCATCAGACTTTCGGAAAAACATCATCCACCCCATTCCCAAGCTTGCAAGAGCCGACAAGTGCGAGAATTATCGCACAATCAGCTTAACAGGCGGTGCATACATGTCGCTGACAAGAATAATATACACAAGAATGCAAAAGAAAATTGAGAATGTGTTAGATGACGATCAGTTTGACTTTAGGAAATGTTAAGGTACCGAAGAGACTGTTCTGACGTTTTGGTTGATAATGGAAGCAAGACCGAAGAAAAATCAAGACATGTTCATAGGTTTTGTCGACCTGGAGAGAGATTACGACTAAGTCAAGTGGTGCAAGATGCTCGAAACCCTCAGAAAAATAGGGGTAATCTGTAGGGAACGACGGGTAATATACACCAAGAACGAACTGCACGGATTAAAAGGGGTATCTTTCGTCCCGACTATTCAAACTATACGTCAAAGAAGCAATGCCGGAAATAAAAGAAAGGTTCAAGAAAGGGATTAAAATTCAAGGCGAAACGATGTCAATGTTAAGATTGGCTGGTGACATTGTTATCCTCAGTGAACTTGAAGAAGAATTACAGGATCTGTTGAATGGAATGAACAGTGTAATGAGTACAGATATGGATTGAGAGTAAATCGAAGAAAGGCAAAAGTGGCAGAAATGAGAACAGCGAGAATCTTAACATCTGGACTGATGGTCACTAAGGAGATGATGTTAAGGAGTTCTGCTACCTAGCCATCAAAATAAACCATGACGGGCGGTGCAAGAAGGGTCTAAAGCAGACTATCTCTGGCAAAAAGGGCATTCCTGGCCATGAGAACTCTACTAGTAGCAAACATAGGTCTTAATTTGAGGAAGAAATTTCTAAGAATGTGCGTTTCATGCACAGTATTGTATGGCAGTGAAACATGAACTGTGGAAAAACTGGAACAGAAGAGAATAGAAGTATTTGAGATGTGGTGCTACAGAAGAGTGTCGAAAATTAGGTACGGAATGAGGAGGTTCTCCGCAGAATAGACGAGGGTCGGAATATGTGGAAAACGCTGACAAGAAGAAGGGACAGGACGATAGGACATCTGTTAAGACATAGCTTCCATGGTACTATAGAAAGCTGCAGAGGAAGGCAGAGATTTGGATACGTGCATAAAATAATTGAGGACGTAGTTTGCAAGCGCTACTCTGAGATGAAATGGTTGACACAGGAGAGGAATTCTTGGCGGCCCGCATCAAACCGGTCAGAAGACTGAAGACTCAGAGAGTAACGGCCGCGCGTAAAGGCTCGATAATTCTGCATTCGTTCGTTGTTTCTAGACTTCCCCTCAACCTTTCAGACCTGAGGTCGAAAACGTTGTTCAGGAACAACAACTCAGTTGATTTTTTCCTGATTTTTAAAGAGAAGTGAGAAAGTTACTAGAACTGGAAGGTTGATACTACAACTGGAAGGTTGACGTACGAATGGTCAACGATTACTGTATTTACGTAATAATAATTTTTAGATAGCAGTAGAAGACCTTTCATACACACATTCATACGAAATACGTAAGTCATCATGCACAGTAAAACACTATAAATAATACTGAAATGTATTGCGCAGTTAGTGCAGATTCTGTGACGTGACTGTAGTTGCTTTTAAATGTTGAATGTTGCCGTAATTCGTGAAGCGAAATACAATTAACTTTAATGGTGACTAACATTACTGAAGAAAGTTTGTCTTTACGTTTCGATGTAAAAACTAATGGAAGGCCGCAGTGGCCGAGCGGTTCTAGGAGCTTCAGTCTGGAACCGCGCGACCGCTACGATCGCAGGTTTGCATCCTGCCTCGGGCATGGATTTGTGTGATGTCCTTAGGTTGGTTAGGTTTAAGTAGTTCTAAGTTATAGGGTACTGTTGACCTCAGATGTTAAGCCCCATAGTGCTCAGAGCCATTTGAACCACTTTAAAAGAAAAAGTAATATTGATTTATTACGATGGGTAAAAGACTGATTAAAAAAAGGCAACTTCTCGGAACTCACTTTCAATTACTGTCGGTCCAAAAACATAAAAGCGAAATACTTTAAACAAATACCTTCCTCCCCTCTCTCACTACCTCGCCACCACACATATATCAAAGTACTTGTTTTCCTCTGAACACCACAAGCGTGCGCACCTTTACCCTCAGAACACTTACTCACTGCTAGCAACAGACTGCTAATGCTCGATTCTTTTACAACAAATAATAACTATGGCCTGTCTAGAGCAGTTGTCTGTCAAACGTTAACTGAATTCCTTATATATATTTTATTTTCGAACACATATTATATTGCTTTGCTTATTATTTAAGCCTTCAAAAAGTATCATAAAAATAATAAGAACCAAAATTGTAACTTTGCACAAACAAAAGTAAAAGCAGCTACACAAATGGTTCTCCATGCCACTAACAGGTGGTACTACTTGTTACATTTACAGAACATTGACTTGTATGTTAAGAGACTTCGTAACAAATTATTTAACAGCTTGGTGAGCAAAATAAAGGAAATGAATTTGCGTTTATCTCGAATGAGGGTTATTGTCTTGAATTTGCTGTGTCAATATATCTTTCAAGAACTTCTTTCTCATTTTCTAATCAGAATCAGAGACCAATGGAGATGTTTTACTAAGGAATGTTTTCTTGCTTGTGCCAGTCTACTTCTGATATTTCCCTTGCATCAGCCATACTATGTATTCTTGCTTCCTAGATAGAACTCTTTCACTTCTTCCATAACTGAATTGTTCCCAGCTGTCATACAGAGTGGTCAAAATGAAACTAACTGGGAAAATACTTCAGGCACTTTAAGGTAGGCAATTCCACTTGCAATCGCCTGCATCGGGGCGGATCATGCAATTTAGGTTGCCTATCATAAAGTGCCTGAAATATTTACCAGGATAGTTTTATTTTACCTACTCAATCACTGAAGCGTTGATTACCTTCCCATTATTCTTCCAACTCATTGATTTTTCTTTGTTTATCCTTAAGCCATCTCCTACGTTAACCATGCTACATATTCCATATAGAATGTCTTTCAAGTCTTCTTAGTCTAAGAGTTAAGTCACATGTGAACTTCAGCGTTAGTATGTGTTCCCTATTCGAGCTTTTACTCCTCTTCTAAAGCCTTATTATTCAGTAACGCAATGTCGGCTGGAGCCTTATGCAGTAACCCGAGTTTTCCTGACCGTACCTAGTTTTAATCACTTTTCGGCGATAGTTGACTTCCAGGTACCGCTGAAATGAAAACTATTATTCCAAACTTTACAGAAGCTCTCGTGCGACGGGCGTGAGTCGGGCCTGGGTAGCTCAGTAGGTAGACCACTTGCCCGCGAAAGGCAAAGGTCCCGAGTTCGAGTCTCGGTCCGGCACACAGTTTTAATCTGCCAGGAAGTTTCATATCAACGCACACTCCGCTGCAGAGTGAAAATCTCACTCTGTAAACATCCCCAAGGCTGTGACTAAGCCATGTCTCCACAATATCCTTTCTTCCAGTTGCGCTAGTTCTGCAAGTTTCGCAGGAGAGCTTCTACAAAGTTTGGAAGGTAGGAGACGAAGTACTGGCAGAAATAAAGCTGTGAGGACGAGGCGTGAGTCGTGGTTGGGTATCTTAGTTGGTAGAGCACTTGCCCGCGAAAGGCAAGGTCTTGGTCCGGCACACAGTTTTAACGTGCCAGGAAGTTTCATATCAACGCACACTCCGCTGCAGAGTGAAAATCTCACTCTGTAAACATCCCCAAGGCTGTGGCTAAGCCATGTCTCCACAATATCCTTTCTTTCAGGAGCGCTAGCTCTGCAAGGGTCGCAGGAGAGCTTCTGTAAAGTTTGGAAGGTAGGAGACGAAGTACTGGCAGAAGTAAAGCTGTGCGGACGAGACGTGAGGCGTGCTTGGGTAACTCTGTTGGTAGAGCACTTGCCCGTGAAAGGCAAAGGTCCAGAGTTCCAGTCTCGGTCCGGCACACAGTTTTAATCTGGCAGGAAGTCTCTTATTTTTATGTTGAAAAAATAAAATTAGTATCAAATTGCAACGTAAAGAAAAACTTCCCTGCTTTCTCTTGGCCTAAATAATATTAATAACAATAGACTATCGATCGTCATATAAATATATTACAAATTTTCTGATAAAAATGTGAAATATTTTTAAAAATTGAAAAAAAAATACGAAAACATGTTTGGCAAGATAATGTTTATGAAAGTAAGAAATATAATACGTTAGATAAACATTCGAAGTGTCCTTGAATGACGGTCGAAATTAAACACAGCAAGTGAGGCACATGAGATGTTCCCTTAATATCTTTTATTTCTTGCTTTTAGGCAAATTATTTCAGAAAGCATTTGACCGGTTTTGTTTTCAGAATTATTTTTTATGAATGTGGATAGTTGTGGCTGGAAAACTGCTATCATTGTACTGTAAGTAATACCCCACCAGCTTGCAGTACTGACAAATTAATTCAACGGAAATACAATGGAGTTCAGAGACAGAGAATTTATCACAGTTCCAATTTCGTTGGTATCACACACATAAAACATTTCAAGGAATAGTCCCGCAATGAATCCATTTCGTTTAGTCGCGGCATCCGCTGCGGAATATCTTCCGTGTAAAAATCTGATTGTCTGTACTCTAACTCCCAAAAGCGATACAAGAAAATATCTAGAGAACATTAATGGAGTACTGAGAGTTTTGCAAGTTCGACACATCTTTAGTTCGTACGGAAATTTGTAGAATTCAGAGGAAAGCGGAACGCGGCTTATTTTTTGTCGATTCGCAGAAACGCAGTCACTTCTTCGTTCGGTGAAATGACAATTATTCAAAGGGGACATCCATCCAACAATATGGGTTAGAATTACCACCGGTAACCGACCCCCAATCCAAATTTTTTAAAGATTCTAACTCCCAAGTAGCTTACAAAAAAGCAGCTAAGAAGTTATAAATTAAAAAGTCGTGCCGGATGCTGATGCTGTAGTGCATGAACGGAGAAAATATAGTAAGAGATAAACTTTTCTCCGTTCATTAGTTTTTGGTTAGGAGAAGTTACGATTGGTGGGGGCGTACGTAGCCTTCAAAATGGCGTCAGCAACGGAGTTGCGTTCCAAGCAGAGAGCTGTCATTGAGTTTCTTTCGTCGGAAAACCAGAGCATCGCAGATATTCACTGTTAAATCCAACCTAGTCGTCAGTTATGGGGCGTCTAAGAAATGTGCTTTCTCGAATCGCTAGACGAATGTGTTTTATAACAAATTGAAAATATTACAATACTTAACTTTGTGATTACGCAGATGTGTCTCAAGCAAAGGGCGACCAACGATAAAAACAAGCTTCTTTAGTATAAGCGATTCCAAAGTCGCTGCTACACACGTGCCTAATCTTGAAGCTGCTATTCGACTGGGCCGGGACCGTGTCCTCTCCACATAGAGCCCGTTGCTGTCGCTTTGTCGTCCTGGAGAGGGGTCGGTCATCGTGCGACAGGCTAACGCCTTCTCACAGCCATCTCTTCTTTATCGTTCCCGACTGGCGTGCCGGCCTTGACTTCATGCCATAACATTCATAGGCGCTTGCAGAACATCTACGGAGACCAGGCAGTGAACAAAAGCACGGTGAGTCGTTAGGCGAGGCTTCTGTCGTGCAACCCACGGAAGGCGCCACATGACCTCTCCTCCGAAGCCGCACCCTCAGTAGGTAAACTATTGACGATCGTCTTCTGAGACTCTGAAGGATTATTCTGTGTGATGTCCTCCCTCAAGGCTCAGTGATAAACTCTGAACTGTTTTGTGCTACCCTCAGGAAATTGAAGAAACGTATTGAGCGTGTTCGTCGCTAGAAAAATGCAAACGAACTTCGCCTTCTCCATGACAAATCGAGGCCTCACAGAATTCTGTGCTCCCGAGAGAAGTTCACAAAACTTTATTGGACAATTCTTCCACATCAACCCTCCAACCTGGACCTCGCACCTTCCGCTTTCCATCTGTTTGGCCCAATGAAGGATGCACTCCGCAGGCTGCAATGTGTGGATGATTGGAAGGTTATTTCTGCAGCAAGACGTTGGCTCCAATGACGACCAGTAGAATAATACCATGCGGGCATACAGGCCCTCACATTATGGTCGCGTAAGGCCGTTGCTTTGATTGAAGATGCTGTGGAAAAACCGGGATTTGTAGCCAAGCGAGAGGGTAACAATATGGTGTACTGAAACCCTGAATAAAACCGATCTGCTTTCAGGAAAAAAACTTTGTAATACGTATTGAACGCCGCTCGTATAAGGTTTGTTGAGAGTCAATGCTCTCATTTCCGAGAGTAATGCTACGTCACACATAGAGAGTTTCGAACTTTAATACTTAATACATTGTTTGAAACTTTCTGTATAAAATAATATTTGTTAATGAATGAATTAAGACAGAATTTTAAATTTTATAATTTGGTCAATAATTACATGTAATAGTGAAAATCAAATTTTTGCTACCAGTTAAAGCCGTTAGATAGGCAACCTGAAGCGGGATGACCGTAGCCTCTTAGTAAAATACACTGCCGAAAAAAAAAATTACTGCATCTGGAAAGACAACATCGATTTTGATCCGACGACAGCACATTTCACCTGTTGGATAGTAGATATAATGATAGTGGTTCCAACCTTGTCCATCAATGGACAATTCAATGGCGCAGTACCAGAGCGTCACCTGTGTCTATCCTCTAACAGGGAATGCTCTCAGCGCAAGGCTAAGTGTGGTGCAAACGTGTGAAGCAAGCAGGCGAGCATGCCACAGAAATGCACTCGTGCTTCCTACGGTAAACTGACCGAGTTTGAAAGAGGTCAAACTGTGGCCTTCCGGTGGCGGGAGGTTCTTTTCGAGAACTGCCACACAAGTTGGACGAGCGGCGTCAGCTGTGCAGCGATGCTGGTATCAGTGGTGAACTGAAGATTCGCACACCTATAGATTAGGTTCTGGACGTCCACACAGCACAGGTGTCAGCCAGCATAGTCGTATTTCACGGGTAGCAGCGGCAGTTCGTGCAGATACCGCAGCGTTTATAAGAGGGCTTGTGAGTACAGATGTGTCAACACGAACTGTTGCGAACCGGTTATTAACACTGGGACTACAGGCATGCACAATTTTAGCCCATCTTCCATTCACACTACAGCATTAACGTGCACAGCTCTGGTGCCGTCAGATGATCACTTGGTAGATGGAATGGCGTGCCGTGGTCTTCTGCGAATGAAAGCAGATTCTGCCCGCAAGCAAGCGATAGTCGTTTGCGCGTACTATGTGCACCTGGTGGGCGCTGTCTCGTATAGTGCATTCGTTCAAGACACAGTCGCCCCATACAAGGCGTTATGGTCTTCGGTCTGATAAGCTACAACTCTCGTGGATCTTCGGTGTTTCTGGAGGGGACGTTAATCAGTGTTCGGTAAGTGCGGAAAGTTGTTAGACCCGTTCTTTTTCCGTTCTTGCAACAGGAAGGTGATGTGTTGTTCCAACAGGATAATGCTCGCCGAGACACTGCCCGTTAAACACACCGTGCTCTGCAAGACGTGCAGCAACTTCCCCTGCCAACACGAACTCCAAACTTGTCTCCAATTGAGCACATATGGGGTGTGATGGAAACAGTAGTGATTCGTGGCACTCGTCAACCAACAGCTCTTACAGAAGTACGTGAACGTGCCGTGCAGACGTGGCGTAACGTATCCCGGGGCAGAATTCGCCATCTATACGATCGACGGAATCCCAGAGACAGAGCGCTGCCATACTTGGAGGCTACCTCAGAACTGATTTTGCTATTCATTTGTGAACATAATAATTTCATGAACTCCGTATGCACTGTTCCAGCAACAAACCTTGAGTGAAATGGTAATCCTTAGAAGAGTCTACTAATTTTTTTTCTACCAATGTATATATTTCAACGGCCTGGTGCAAGTCTTTCTACTGCACGCCACCTTGGCGACCTGTGTATCCCCTACCTACCCGGTTTATCCTGTCGACAGCTTAATGTAGTATCCGCATCAGGTATTCAAACATTATGAATCACATCGAAGGGTACGATCTATTGATACGTAATCAGCATGGTTTCAGAAAACATCGTTCTTGTGCAACGCTGCTAGCTCTTTATTCGCACGAAGTAATGGCCGCTATCGACAGGGGATCTCAAGTTGATTCCGTATTTCTAGATTTCCGGAAAGCTTTTGACACCGTTCCTCACAAGCGACTTATAATCAAGCTGCGGGCCTATGGGGTATCGTCTCAGTTGTGCGACTGGATTCGTGACTTCCTGTCAGGAAGGTCTCAGTTCGTAGTAATATACGGCAAATCATCGAGTAAAACTGAAGTGATATCAGGTGTTCCCCAGGGAAGCGTCCTGGGACCTCTGCTGTTCCTGATCTATATAGATGACCTGGGTGACAATCTGAGCAGTTCTCTTAGGTTGTTTGCTGATGATGCTGTAATTTACCGTCTAGTAAGGTCATCCGAAGACCAGTATCAGTTGAAAAGCGATTTAGAAAAAATTGATGTATGGTGTGGCAGGTGGCAGTTGACGCTAAATAACGAAAAGTGTGAGGTGATCCACATGAGCACCAAAAGAAATCCGTTGGACTTCGATTACTCGATAAATAGTACAATTCTCAAGGCTGTCAATTCAACTAAGTACCTGGATGTTAAAATTACGAACAACTTAAGTTGGAAAGACCACATAGATAATATTGTGGGGAAGGCGAGCCAAAGGTTGCGTTTCATTGGCAGGACACTTAGAAGATGCAACAAGTCCACTAAAGAGAGAGCTTACACTACACTCGTTTGTCCTCTGGTAGAATATTGCTGCGCGGTGTGGGATCCTTACCACGTGGGATTGACGGAGGACATCGAAAGGGTGCAAAAAAGGGCAGCTCGTTTTGTATTATCATGTAATAGGGGAAAGAGTGTGGCAGATACGATACGCGAGTTGGGATGGAAGTCACTAAAGCAAAGACGTTTTCGTCGCGGCGAGATCTATTTACGAAATTTCATTCACCAACTTTCTCTTCCGAATGCGAAAATATTTTTTTGAGCCCAACCTACATAGGTAGGAATGATCTTCAAAATAAAATAAGAGAAATTAGAGCTCGAACAGAAAGGTTTAGGTGTTCGTTTTTCCCGCGCGCTGTTCGGGAGTGGAATGGCAGAGAGATAGTATGATAGTGGTTTGATGAACCCTCTGCCAAGCACTTATATGTGAATCGCAGAGTAATCATGTAGATGTAGAGGTATTGTTCCTGGCGACTCCTCACATCACTCAAAGGTATAAGGTGGACAGAAAATTTACGTCTTCAGACGGGGATTCGATCCAGCGACCTCTCGGTTTCCAAGCACGTGCAGTTCCACTAGAACATCAACTAATATCGATAGGACAGATTAAACATACGCCGAAATGCAGTTTGGTAGCCCACCAGGAATAGGTCGTTGCCTTTTATCTTTCATTGTTTCCTTCTTTGCTTGGACTGGTTTTCCATCTGTGCACTTGATTTTCATGTTCAAATGTGTGTGAATTCCTAAGGGACCAAACTGCTGAGGTCATCGGTCCATAGCCTTACACACTACTTAAACTAACTTATACTAACTTATCCTAAGAACAACTAACACACCCATGCCCGAGCGAGGACTCAAACCTCCGGCGGGAGGCGCCGCGAAATCCGTGACTTCGCACTTCAAACCGCGGGGCCACTCCGCGCGGCCTTTATTCATGTACGTTATTCTGTTTTCTCCATGGGTATTTTTAACCTTCCAGTAGGTGGTTTATAACTTTCTGACAGTCATTTTTGCTTCTACAACTTCCGTCTTTTTGACAGTCATTTGTGCTCCTACAATTTACGTTTGTTCCTCTACCGTAGCCAGTTTGTACACGTTTGTTCCTCTACCGTAGCTAGTGTGTACATTCAGACAGTCTCAGTTTTTAGACATCTGCACTGTCTTTGGCCTGCTTCTTTCGTTGCATTTTTGTATTTTTCCCAATCTCATTTTACCTTTTACTGTCCGAAAAGTCAAATATAGCATTTACTTCAAGTCAGTGCCGGATAACAATCTAATCGCCTATGCGTGAAGTAATACAGTACAAAAAGAGGTGACACTGCCAGAATGGGGAAGCAACACTCCAGTTACAAAAAAGTCTTTTTTTTTTAAACTCATGTGGGGAATATAAGGAAAACTGTACAGTCTGTAACCTTTTCCGTTGAGCGCGAGTAGAAAGAGGTGTGGTGATGAGAGGAAGCAATCCAGGTGCGGATCCAAGAGGGACGAGGGTGGGAGAGGGGGGGAATTCGGTGGTCCGAACCGCCCTAAACATTTTGTTAAAAGTATCTACAGTTCTACAAATTTGTCAGCTTATTTTTGGAACGCAAATTACGTAGCGTAAAATCTAATCTCGAAAATGTCCAGGATTTCTAGTCTATTGAGGTGACAAAAATCACGGCATCGTGTCGGACCTCCTTCTCCCCAGTATACTGCAACAACCCGCCGTGGCGTGGACTCGACAATTCGTTGTAAGTCCACTGCAGCGATATCGAGCGCTACTGCCTCTAGAGCCGTCCATAATTTCAAAAGTGTTGTCGATGCAGGATGTTAAGCATGAACGTATCTCACGATTACATCCCGTAAGTTTCCGATGGGATTCATGTCGAGCGATCTGGGCGACCAGCCCTTTCTCTCCAATAGTCCAAAATTTTCTTCAAACCAATCGCAAATGTCCGCAGCTCGCGGTCGTGCGGTAGCGTTCTCGCTTCCCGCGCCCGGGTTCCCGGGTTCGATTCCCGGCGGGGTCAGGCATATTCTCTGCCTCGTGATGACTGGGTGTTGTGTGATGTCCTTAGGTTAGTTAAGTTTAAGTAGTTCTAAGTTCTAGGGGACTGATGACCGTAGATGTTAAGTCCCATAGTGCTCAGAGCCTTTTTTGAACCAATCGCGAACGGTTGTGGCCCAGTGACATGTTGCAAAACATCGTTGTTTGGGAACAAGTAGCCGAACATAACAGTTTCCAATTAATGAACAGTTCAGTTGGGCCAGAGAACCAAATCCATTCCTTGCAAACATAGAATGCACCATTATGGAGCCATCAAAACTTCCACACTGCCTTGTTGACAATTTATGTCCGTGGCATCGTGGGGCTACGCCACACTTAACCCTAACATCAGCCGTTACTGACATCGGGTCTCATCTGACCACACAAGGGTTTCCCAGTCTCCTAGGGCGATGTCGCCCAGTTAGCAAAGGCACTGCCGTCAGTCGTCTGCTGCCAAACACCATTAACACCAAATTTCCCTAACATCAGCCGTTACTGACATCGGGTCTCATCTGACCACACAAGAGTTTCCCAGTCGCCTAGGGCGATGTCGCCCAGTTAGCAAAGGCACTGCCGTCAGTCGTCTGCTGCCAAACACCATTAACACCAAATTTCCCTAACATCAGCCGTTACTGACATCGGGTCTCATCTGACCACACAAGGGTTTCCCAGTCGCCTAGGGCGATGTCGCCCAGTTAGCAAAGGCACTGCTGTCAGTCGTCTGCTGCCAAACACCATTAACACCAAATTTCCCTAACATCAGCCGTTACAGACATCGGGTCTCATCTGACCACACAAGGGTTTCCCAGTCGCCTAGGGCGATGTCACCCAGTTAGCAAAGGCACTGCCGTCAGTCGTCTGCTGCCATACACCATTAACACCAAATTTCCCCGCGCTCTCCTAACTGGATCTGTCCCTCGTACGTTCCACGTTGATTTCTGCAGTTATTTCACGCAGTGTTACTTGTCTCCTAGTACTGACAGATCTAAGCAAATGCTGCTGCTCTCTGTCGTTAAATGGAGGCCGTCGGCCACTGCGTTGCCCATGGTAACAGATAATGTCTGAAATCTGGTATTCTTGGCATACTCTTGACACTGTTGATCACGGAATATTGAAATCCCTAAAGATTTCCGAAATGGAATGTCTCATGCCTCCAGCTCCTATTACGATTCCGCATTCAAAGTCTGTTAAAGCCCGTCGTGTGGCCATTGTCACGTTGGAAACCTTTTCACATGAATCAAGTGAGTACAAGTGATACCTTCGCCAATGCACTGCCATTTTATACCTTGTGTACGTGATACTACCGCTACCTGAATATGTACATCTCACTATCCCACGACTTCCTGTCACCTCAGTATAAATTGAGCTATAGTTCAATTTCTTGCCTAAGCAGATGGACTCGTGTCCCAACCAACTGCAGCGAGGTAAAGGCTCCCTTTCACAGGCTCACGATACCTTTTTTTTTTTTTTTGTCATCAGTCTACTGACTAGTTTGATGCGGCCCGCCAGGAATTCCTTTCCTGTGCTAACCTCTTCATCTCAGAGTAGCACTTGCAACCTACGTCCTCAATTATTTGCTTGACGTATTCCAATCTCTGCCTTCCTCTACAGTTTTTGCCCTCTACAGCTCCCTCTAGTACCATGGAAGTCATTCCCTCATGTCTTAGCAGATGTCCTATCATCCTGTCCCTTGTCCTTATCAGTGTTTTCCACATATTCCTTTCCTCTCCGATTCTGCGTAGAACCTCCTCATTCCTTACCTTATCAGTCCACCTAATTTTCAACATTCGTCTATAGCACCACATCTCAAATGCTTCGATTCTCTTCCGTTCCGGTTTTCCCACAGTCCATGTTTCACTACCATACAATGCTGTACTCCAGACGTACATCCTCAGGAATTTCTTCCTCAAATTTAGGCCGGTATTTGATATTAGTAGACTTCTCTTGGCCAGAAATGCCTTTTTTGCCATAGCGAGTTTGCTTTTGACGTCCTCCTTGCTCCGTCCGTCATTGGTTATTTTACTGCCTAGGTAGCAGAATTCCTTAACTTCATTGACTTCGTGACCCTCAATCCTGATGTTAAGTTTCTCGCTGTTCTCATTTCTACTACTTCTCATTACCTTCGTCTTTCTCCGATTTACTCTCAAACCATACTGTGTAGTCATTAGACTGTTCATTCCGTTCAGCAGATCATTTAAATCTTCTTCACTTTCACTTTCACGATACCTATCTACAACAAATCTGGCTCGGGAGTCCAAAGGTATAGTGGTTGAACGACAGAAAGTGAAAGGACCTCCGTTCTAGTAAGAGAAAAATTACAGAAAGACTGACTTCCATTCTACAGCGGTCGCCAACACAATGTCAGTTGCGGGATGTGCACACCCGAACACGGCGTGTGTCACACAGTATCTGTGACCCTCAGTCGATGGAGTGGCGTCCTGTATTTCGGTAACACTGCTGGTTGCCAAATGGTGGTCATATCGACGAGACGTGCTGGGGCTTGACTAGTAAGCGTAATGCTGAAGGAGCGGCTAGTAGCACTTCGTAGCTGTTATGCGCCCACCGTGCGGTGTGACACCGTTTTAACTTATAGTGCGGTATTATGTCACGCAGGAGGCGTCCAACCATGATGCAGACATGATGAGACACATGACACTGACGAATACGTCGCTTTCTGTTAAATAATTCTTATTTATTTACGTGTTTCGGGCAGAGTCCATCTTCAGAAGATCAAAAAGAATGGTTTTGATACACGGTGTGGAGTCAAATGTATCAGCCATCCAGTTCAGTTCTGACGCTGAGAGCTGATACGTGTTACGTTAAGGTTGGTACGTTAATCACAGCATAATCTACTAGGATGAAAAAAGTACCAGCTGGTTTTATTCTGAAGAAACACTGACAATTACTGTTCCTATTTAGCCCACAAATTCGGACTACACAGCCAAACATGTTCAATTAGCAGAAACACAAGTCAGATTAAAGTAGGCCTATACTTTAGACTTAATTTTTGGTTAGTGAAACAGGATTGCAAATTTTCGTATTGTTGTTGTTGTGGTCTTCAGTCCTGAGACTGGTTTGATGCAGCTTTCCATGCTACTCTATCCTGTGAAAGTTTCTTCATCTCCCAGTACCTACTGCAACCTACATCCTTCTGAATCTGCTTAGTGTATTCATCTCTTGGTCTCCCCCTACGATTTTTACCCTCCACGCTGCCCTCCAATGCTAAATTGGTGATCCCTTGATGCCTCAGAACATGTCCTACCAACCGATCCCTTCTTCTGGTCAAGTTGTGCCACAAATTTCTCTTCTCCCCAATCCTATTCAATACTTCATTAGTTATGTGATCTACTCATCTAATCTTCAGCATTCTCCTGTAGCACCACATTTCGAAAGCTTCTATTCTCTTCTTGTCCAAACTATTTACCGTCCATGTTTCACTTCCATACAAGGCTACACTCCATACAAATACTTTCAGAAATGACTTCCTGACACTTAAATCTATACTCGATGTTAACAAAATTCTCTTCTTCAGAAACGCTTTCCTTGCCATTGCCAGTCTACATTTTATATCCTCTCTACTTCGACCATCATCAGTTATTTTGCTCCCCAAATAGCAAAACTCCTTTACTACTTTAAGTGTCTCATTTCCTAATCTAATACCCTCAACATCACCCGACTTAATTCGACTACATTCCATTATCCTCGTTTTGCTTTTGTTGATGTTCATCTTATATCCTCCCTTCAAGACACCATCCATTCCATTCAACTGCTCTTCCAAGTCCTTTGCTCTCTCTGACAGAATTACAATGTCATCGGCGAACCTCACAGATTTTATTTCTTCTACAGATTGAATAACATCGGGGAGAGGCTACAACCCTGTCTTACTCCCTTCCCAACCACTGCTTCCCTTTCATGTCCCTCGACTCTTATAACTGCCATCTGGTTTCTGTACAAATTGTAAGTAGCCTTTCGCTCCCTGTATTTTACCCCTGCCACCTTTAGAATTTGAAAGAGAGTATTCCAGTCAAAATTGTACTGCGTACTTATATTAAAACAATACAACTTAGACTGGAGTACACAAATAAAGTTCGAAGCAAGCAAATTCAGCACCTTATCCGATGTTTGCTGATAGGGTCTCCAACTTTGAAATTCATACTTTCCCTATTACATTGGTTCCCTACCAACTTGGCCAACAAAACTTTTTTTGTCTGACATTCCCATTTGTCTTCTGACACGATAGCAAAGAACTTTTTTACAACTTTCGTTTGTAGTCATCCCATTGTTTCTATTAACCTCATTTCACAGTAGTACTTTCCTTATATTCCTTCGAACGAAATAATGTAAGGAAGGCGCTAGTCACATCCTAGCTCCTCAGAAGAGAGTAGGCACTGGTGGTTATTGGGTACCAGCGCATAGGGTTTCACCGGACAGTCTGGGATTGTAGCCGGCGGCGGTCATCCGCTTATTAATTAGATCACGGCGCGGCCCGTGTGCTGCCATAACGAGGCAAGCCGTTATGAATAATCATGGCGGCCGCGCGCAGCTCTGTTTGCGCATGCGCGGCGTGAGAGTCGAATTTATCGGCACGTGCGCGGGCAACAGTTGCCGGACCACACGCACCGCGCTTTGTTACGACTGATGAGATTAATTAGAGAGCGCCGCGCGTCCTCTGTTAATGACAAAATTGCATCCGTAATGACACAATAGGGATTAGAGGCAAAACGCGTTACAGCCTAGGCGGCCTAGCTGCCGACCCGTAGCCCTCCAACAATGCGCTGCCCTTGTAAACATTTGCGATTGCTCTTTTGAGATGCAGAATGCGTGAGGTCTCTGATTTGGTAGTGTCAATATAACGAAAAAGAATGTATGGAATCAGAGTTTTTTTTTTCCTTTGATTACCGAGTAATAATCCAGGCTGGTATCACGTACTTTACAAGCTAACTCAATGACAAACTCGGTTCCTAACAATCAGCATTTCCTAACAGTAATTCAGTTATTTATTCATCTAGCATCACTTCTCAATGTTTCTGTTATTATAAAAACGTATCTTTATACCTCTACCCTGCTTATCTGGCGTCATTCCTCGCCCTTGTAAAACTCTTCTTTCCTATTTCCTTGAGCAACAAATCAGTTAGTCCCAGATACTTTGGCAAGTCTCCACAATATTTCGATTCTCCCCTTTGACTTCTTTTTCGTCTCGTGTCTACCATTTTCGTATTTCATCTATTTATTAAATTGTAGCATTTTTTCTGTAACGCTTTGAAATTTCTGTGCTACGAACGTACTACGCCAAAGGATTCTTTCTTATTGTAGGGCATTTTTTGACATTGTGAAGTTCTGCTACAGGCCAAAAGAGTATTTGCGTGTATCAATTTGTTACTGGCATCTTTCTCAGTTTTATCAGATCGCGTAAGAATGTTTTTACTGATTGCGATTTAATCATTCACCTTAAGCTTATATTTTGGTGGCCTGTAAAACGTTTATTTTTCTAATAAATAAATCATTCACAGCTACAACTGACTCCTCTGGTTTGTTATAACCAATTACGTAGTCAGTATCAAAACGTCAGTATCAAATGCTAATCAGCATGCGGCTTTAAGAACTGTAAAGATGCAACATGATATAGACAGTATAGACAGTATGGTGCAGGGCTTAATTTCTGTTGGAACGCGCCAGAACTGCGTTCCGGCATCTCCTATGGAATTTTATTTGACCTCACTGGACTTAATTGGCACAATAGATTCAAAATGGTACACGTGTATTAAATCGTAACGCAATTGTTAATTTCCTTTCCAAACGGCGTTCCGGCCCCCCCTCGGGATTTTTATTTGAACTCACTGGAACTATTATCCACAATAGGTTTAAGATATGAATGTGTATTAAATCGCAGCTTAACTATAATCTGCTTTCCGAAATTGTGATCCTTACATATCGGTAACCTTCATATATATTGCTAACGATTACCGGCAGCCCCAGCGACATAGTAGCGTCGCGACATCTCGTTTTCTGTGTCAATGAGAAATAAAAAAGTAAGGTTTGTTTGAACATAAGGTTCTGAATAATGTACTTTCAAGAAATCTTGTTTCTTCCGTACCGTAATTTAAGGGGCTCCAGAACGCCCTATACTTGCAATGTTAAAATAACGCTTATAAATTACATCTTTCCTCACAAAGTATTTGAGGTAGGAAGTTGAACTTTTTACAGATTATTTATTGGAATATGGGCTACAACTTAACACAGGGATTTTACAAAATTTTAGTTCAGTTATTAAAGATGATTTTTTTCAATTGTAATGAAAATTCACAACATTTTTTGCAATTTTTTATTTATATATTCAAAAATATACAGTTTTTTGGAAAAAGGCTGTGTTAAATTATGCAGAAGGTACTGTGTAACATTTACTGAAAGTTTGAAACAAATATGTTTCGAAGATCCTTAGAAAACATGTAATTAGTATGAGAAAATAAAAGTTTTGGGAATCGAGCGACAAAGATTGGATTAACTTTTTAGTGCATTCCAGGTCCATAGGATGGATTATCTTCATCCTCTGCAAACTCCTCCTCCAGCTTCCTCTTGTTCCTCCTCCTGTTTACTATTGCTTGTATTTCTAGACTCTTTACAGCCCTGTCTGCAGCCCGAAGGCGTTCCTTGTCTAAAGCAAGCATCTTCATTCCCATATTTCTAAATACCTTGCACCTTACAATGTTGCCATCATTGAAAGTCGCAACAGCAACTTTACTTTTACTCATTATTATACTTCAACAAAACAGAGACTCAAGAAACAGAATTAATTACGAATATTTTCGAGATAACGGCAGAGTAAATAAACATTAAACAATCGACAATCACACCAGCGATATATATTGAACCATCACAGGTTAGCCACAACACATACTTTATCTCACATCACTAAAATGTACCTGATGAACACGGACGTTAATAATAACACCATTTGACAGCAGTTTAACAGCGCCACAGTGGGTCACGCCCATGTAGAACACATTTCAAAAAAAATTTAAAAATAGTTGTAGTCTTCGGAATTGAATAAATTATATATCTATTAAAAGGTAATAGTCTGCAGATTCAGAAAACGCAAAAAAGTAAAAATTGAACTTTTCATGATTTTGAGCCTTTCCGGAGCCCCTTAAGCCATAGCTGCTGATTAACTGCGCATTAGGAATGGTGGTTATCGCTGAAAGAACCGGTTTCCGGTTATATCGGTTTCTTCCAAAGCCAGTTTAATCAGGCTGTTAAAACCGCTCAAAATAACCGGATTATGAAATAACCGATTTTTGAGCTTTTATTCCTATTAATTCCCATATTAAAAGTAGTAATCGAAAAAAAATTGAAAAATTTTGACTCAGTGTTAAGACACATAGATTTAAAATATTTAATTAAATAGGCAAATAAAAGAAAACTGTTTACTACTTAACTCAAAAAGTGAGAAGTAGCTGACTGAAACAAAAAATCACCAGTGTTCTCCTACTAATTCAAATTTTTTGAAATTCTGGTCAAAAACTGTTGTAATCGGGGACCATTACACTATTTGCACATTTCGAATAGTAAGAGCTAAAGAGTGAAATTGAGGTAGAAGAACACTGTTTTCCATGTTAATTTGTCCGTTTTAAAGGACTACAAGCAGATATATGCATGTTATGTAGATACAGGCACCATATTATCTGCTTCCTATTTTTATTGCCAACTATAAATGAACTCCTCCTTACATTATGTCACAAGTTTGTTATGGATCCTCCCGTTTTTAATATTTTAAACCAAACAGAGCAATGTACTTCACTGATCCCACATTTTAGCTAATTTAGCTAATTGGAGCAATATGTTGCTGATGGCAGCAAGGCAATACTGTAACAGTTATAATCCTCTCTTTAGAAACTGCGACACCATACACTCGATTATGGAACACGGGCCTCGTATGAGTGTCGTTCTCCCTTCCATAATAACGAGCGCGCTACCGTACTGCGAATCAAACGAAGGTGCAATAAAAGCCGCCCTTGTATGCTGTGCCGACTCCCTTTATAAGCTTCTTTGAAGTACGGTTACGGTGCCTACTAGGCTACCCCAACTGTTGCGGAATCAAATTCCCCGCAGCAGTCTCCAATAATAGCTAAATAAAGCTCTTCGTGGAGCATAGTTTCGTTACACAGAACGGCGCGTGCAGTACCGTGTGCACTGCGCTGTGCCTTAATTATCGCTTTCACTGCACCTTCGTCGTCTTCATCACGAGAAGACATCCAGCAACAGGTTTAGCCATTTTTTTTTTTTTTTTGCAAAAACAGACATAATGTCTTATGGGATAACAGCAATCATTGATTTTATGTTACTTAAAATCCGTCTTGATTGCAATTTTGTTATTATTATTCATATGACCGGTTTCGGTTCATTCAGAAGCATCTTCAGATCTGTAAAAATAATTATACTAATTTACTGTTTCACGGAAGCAAATCTTTTTCATCCTATCTAATCATTTGATGTTGATTAGATAGGATGAAAAAGATTTGCTTCCGTGAAATAGTAAATTAGTATAATTATTTTTACAGATCTGAAGATGGTTCTGAATGAACCGAAACCGGTCATATGAACAATAATAAAAAAATTGCAATCAAGACGGATTTTAAGTAACATTTTTTTTTTAATTTATTGGTTTTCGGAACATGCTCATACGACCATCTCAACACTGGAAATGCTACACCACAATTTGTTTTGACAATACAGTCTATACATTGTTTTACGTCATAACCTGGTGCTTAAAAATGGACAGATTCCAACATAAAACAAATTTCATGTCCACGTCATACTGAAACGGGTAAGACAGCCGAAGACGGAACACGGGATGCACAAAGCTAGTGTGCGATAAAAATCCATCTGGTAACTCAATAAGAAATGATAAATCGCTGTTGGTACACATTTGGGATAGCCCCAACTTCGCTGTTTCATAATGTTGGAAGATGCTTGGCGAGTTATTTGGAATATTATGTTTGTTTAACAAGTGAACAACTACTGCCAGGTCTGGACGTACAAACTCGAAATGAGGAACGACCATTAACTTTTTTGAAGGCTGGAGTGTCCTGACAGAAGTTAGCGACCAGTGTTTTAAATAGTAAACAGGTCGTCACAAGTCGTCAGGTGAACCCATTTCTAAATAAATCGGATTTATAGAAGAATGTAAGTAGGATGACAGTGAGAATTGAAGTACAGATAACGATCTAATTTACGACTGGACCATTGACCCAGGTAGCAAGTAGATCGTCGGCTAATTGGAAGTAAATGTGTTCCCCGCCCCTGTCTATTGTCCTCTCACTGTCTCCCTCCCCCCTCCCCCTGCATCTAACGCTGGCCAATGGTGTTTCAGTGTTACCAGGACCATGCGTGGAGGGATGTTTGATATTATCAAGTGGGTGGGCAATGTCAACACCACTTGCTTCCAGTGCTTCAAGCATTAAGGATCATCATGATGAAGCACATCCAGCAGCAGTGAGCAGTTAGGGAGAATAAGACTGCGTCTGGAAGTAAATACTTGCTCGTTAGCACACTACCAGAAATAAATGGCCACCTGGAAAGAGGAGGTTGATTTTTGTTCCGATGACGGCATATGTCACGTGCAGGACACGTAGTGTAGTGGCACAGCTACCAGAGTGCCATATGGGTCTCCACTTGAATAGGGAACGCTCACAGCCATAAGATTCAGTGTGGTGCAAATGCGTGAAGCAAGCAGGCAATCACACAAATGAGAAACATCTATGCTTCCTACAGTCAGCTGAACGAGTTTGAAGGACGTCAAATTGTGGCCTTCTGAGTGGCGGGATGTTCCATTTGGAGAACTGTCACACAAGTTGGATGTGCGGCAACGTGCAGCGATGCTGGTATTAGTCGACATGTGAACAGTCTCAGACCTCTGGACGAGGTTCTGGACGTCCAAAAAGAACAGATGCCCGCCAGCATCGTCATATTGTAAGAACAGCAGTGGCAGATCGTACAGACACCAGAGAACAGATAAGAGGGCTCGTGAGCGAATGCGTATTAAGACATGTTGTGAATCAACTAATAGCATGTACATCTCTAGCCAATCTTCCACTCACGCCACAACATTGACGTGTATGACTCGACTGGTGCTGTCAGAGAATCAATTGGAAGATGGAATAGTGCGCCGTGGTCTTCAACAACAAAAGCAGATTCTGCCTGCACGCTAGTCGTGGTCGTTAGCATCTACCCTCCTGGAAATTGAAATAAGAACACCGTGAATTCATTGTCCCAGGAAGGGGAAACTTTATTGACACATTCCTGGGGTCAGATACATCACATGATCACACTGACAGAACCACAGGCACATAGACACAGGCAACAGAGCATGCACAATGTCGGCACCAGTACAGTGTATATCCACCTTTCGCATCAATGCAGGCTGCTATTCTCCCATGGAGACGATCGTAGAGATGCTGGATGTAGTCCTGTGGAACGGCTTGCCATGCCATTTCCACCTGGCGCCTCATTTGGACCAGCGTTCGTGCTGGACGTGCAGACCGCGTGAGACGACGCTTCATCCAGTCCCAAACATGCTCAATGGGGGACAGATCCGGAGATCTTGCTGGCCAGGGTAGTTGACTTACACCTTCTAGAGCACGTTGGGTGGCACGGGATACATGCGGACGTGCACTGTCCTGTTGGAACAGCAAGTTCCCTTGCCGGTCTAGGAATGGTAGAACGATGGGTTCGATGACGGTTTGGATGTACCGTGCACTATTCAGTGTCCCCTCGACGATCACCAGTGGTGTACGGCCAGTGTAGGAGATCGCTCCCCACACCATGATGCCGGGTGTTGGCCCTGTGTGCCTCGGTCGTATGCAGTCCTGATTGTGGCGCTCACCTGCACGGCGCCAAACACGCATACGACCATCATTGGCACCAAGGCAGAAGCGACTCTCATCGCTGAAGACGACACGTCTCCGTTCGTCCCTCCTTTCACGCCTGTCGCGACACCACTGGAGGCGGGCTGCACGATGTTGGGGCGTGAGCGGAAGACGGCCTAACGGTGTGCAGAACCGTAGCCCAGCTTCATGGAGACGGTTGCGAATGGTCCTCGCCGATACCCCAGGAGCAACAGTGTCCCTAATTCGCTGGGAAGTGGCGGTGCGGTCCCCTACGGCACTGCGTAGGATCCTACGGTCTTGGCGTGCATCCGTACGTCGCTGCGGTCCGGTCCCAGGTCGACGGGCACGTGCACCTTCCGCCGACCACTGGCGACAACATCGATGTACTGTGGAGACCTCACGCCCCACGTGTTGAGCAATTCGGCGGTACGTCCACCCGGCCTCCCGCATGCCCACTATACGCCCTCGCTCAAAGTCCGTCAACTGCACATACGGTTCACGTCCACGCTGTCGCGGCATGCTACCAGTGTTAAAGACTGCGATGGAGGTCCGTATGCCACGGCAAACTGGCTGACACTGACGGCGGCGGTGCACAAATGCTGCGCAGCTAGCGCCATTCGACGGCCAACACCGCGGTTCCTGGTGTGTCCGCTGTGCCGTGCGTGTGATCATTGCTTGTACAGCCCTCTCGCAGTGTCCGGAGCAAGTATGGTGGGTCTGACACACCGGTGTCAATGTGTTCTTTTTTCCATTTCCAGGAGTGTATGTTGTAGACCTGGAGAACGCCGTCTCAAACAGTGCATTCGTCAAAGACAACAGTGGCCCTATCATAAGCCTTATGGTCTGGAACGCAATAAGCTACAACGCTCGTTTACCTTTGGTGCTTCTGGCGGGGACGCTAACCAGTGCTCATTATGCACAGAACGTTGTTAGACTCGTTCATTTACAGTTCTTTCAGCAGGAAGATGTGTCATTCCAACAGGATAATGCTCTCCCTCACACTGCCTGTGAAACTCAATGTGCTCCGCAAGACATGTAGCAACTTCCCTGACCAGCATTGCTCTGTAAATGTGATCATTTCATGTACCCCATATACACTGTTGCAACAGTAAATCTTGCGTGAACAGGAAACCTATCAAAGGATATACTAACATTTTTCATGTTCGTATACATACAGTAGGTACTGGGAGATGAAGAAGCTTGCACAGGATAGAGTAGCATGGAGAGATGCATCAAACCAGTCTCAGGACTGAAGACCACAACAATAACAACATTTTTCAACAGTGTATTTTTATTGCTGCTGTTATTATGAGTGCTCATATACTTACATTGTGGCATTATTGTATTGTACTGTATTGTACGACTCCACACAACCACCAGTGACAGCAGCAACCACAACCTTAGCAGTTGACTCACAGACCAGTTGGATTTCCAGTCACCCCAGCCAGCACCAGCATCAGAACTGAGCCAAGTGCTTTTACTACAACTACTACTACTACTACTACTACTACCACCACTAGTAGCAGAATACTGCCTCTCATATTCACTAATACATAGAATTTAACAGCAAGTGGTTCGTGTGAACGTGGGGCTCACACCAGACAAGGAATTTGAAGCACAGTGAAGTGGTACTAACGTGCGCTACACGTCGCTGGGATTAGACTAATTGTGTGGTATGAACGAATACATAGAAAGAAAAATGACTGGTCAGTATAGTCCACTGCTTATGCCAATAGATGATAGAATAATAAAACATGATGCAGCAGTAGCGAACATGTATGGAGGGGCTATACTTGTGTTCAGAAATGGCGGTGCAGCCATATACAACAAACATTTAAGTGCAGTGAATTTATGAGAACTGTACTTCGGGTTAATGATCGTATCAGACGGACTGTGTTGGGTAAGCAATACGCTGAAGCGGTTAAAATGGCTCTGAGCAATATGGGACTTAACATCAGTCCCATAGAACTTAGAACTTCTTAAACCTAACTAACCTAAGGACATCACACACATCCACGCCCGAGGCAGGATTCGAACCTGCGACCGTAGCGGTCTCGCGGTTCCAGACCGAAGCGCCTCGAACCGCTCGGCCACTCCGGCCAGCTGAAGCGGCATTCCATGACTTTATTAGTTATTTCCACAAAATTACAGTGAAGTTGGACCACATAGATCAGCATATTAATATGTGTGTTCCCCATGTGCCTCATCCTATAAAAGTTGAACCTGTAAGTGCAAACTCTGCGAATGCTACATGTGTATGTAGCATTTGTGTGTGTGTGTGTGTGTATGTGAAATAAAAAATATTATGTTAAAAATGTTTTTTTCCTGGCACCCACATCATCAGTGCATTAATATAAAACTTACAGTCTTAGAGGAAGAAGAAGAACAACAGTATTGTATATGTATACAAATTTTCATTTAAAAATGGATTCATATTTCTTACAACATAGAATTAACTTCTAGTATTACAAATATTGTAATGTAGCCTGTTGTAAATAAATAAATATACACTGTTATTTTATTGAATAAAGTAATTTGTAATTAGCACTACATATGGAACATATATATCGGGTGTCTCACCCAACTCCGCCACCTCAAAATATCTCTGGAACAACAATAGATATTCAAAAACAGTTTTCACTAGCATGAATGTACGGCTGGGGCTTACGAAACCAAATACTATGCGGAATTTTAAAACGTAAACAAATACTATTTTCAACACAGACTTGTGTATTTCTAAATGGACACCCCTATTATTTCGTACGCGATCAATAGCATGAAACATCACGAAAATAATGGCGTTGGTTGCATCGCAATACCTCAATCACATTCCGAGAAATTGGGAAGGGAAGTTGACGCTTGAAATAAAAGAAGCGCACAGCTAGCGCACATCCTGAGACCCAAGCGTGCACCTCACGCTGCCTGTGCCAGGGGCTCCCACAATGGATAGGTATGCACAGTTCACAAAAATAAACAAGTAACACGTCCAAACGCAAAGTTACGTTTTTCAAATTGTAAATGAATTGACAACTAGAGATATAATTAGAGATAACACACTTGATTTCGCTTTACTAAAGACATTTTCTAGTGCCTTGTCGCCCACAGAATCTGTATTGTTGTGCATTACATCCAGCATAGAAAATACACCCGCATCTTGACCAATTAAACTGTGTCACGTCAACATATTTTCGAGGTGCCCTCCGTTTGCATCAATACACGTTTGCAGACGTGTAACGAGAGAGTGTTGCAGAGATTGTAGACTTTCTACAGATATTGCCGCACACGCCGCAGAAATACGGTGTTACATATCCTCTACTGTCGTTGGGGGTTCTTGATACACTTTGTCTGTCACGGCGCCCCAGAGAAAGAAGTCTAATGGCGTCAAGTCGGGGGACCTTGCTGGTCATCGCACAGTACCTTCCCGCCCCATCCATCTGTTTGGAAATGTCGCATCTAGAACGTCTCTGGCAACTTTTGCATTGTGTGCGGGACATCCATCATGTTGGAACCACATTGATAGACGAGTTTCCAGTCCTAGATCCTCCATGAGTAGCTCTAGTGTGTGTTGAAGAAATGATTCATAACGCTGGCCATTCAATGTTCCACGGTAAAAATAGGAACCTACAATACAGTTAGCAATGATACCGCACCAAACACTGACACTCCACTGTCCAGTGGGGATTTTCCACGGAACGGTAGTGCATGTTCCGCAGATTCACATTACCATGATTACTTAATGAAGCCTCGTCCGTTAACAACGTATTGCTTAGGAATACTGGATTACCTTGCAACTGCTGAAGTGCAAAACGACAGAATGCAATGCGTGATTCAAAGTCATTCCCGTACAGTTCTTGGTGCAGTAAGCTGTGAACGGATGAAACCGATGCCGATGCAAGATTTTGCACACACTACTGTGGCTTATTCCTACACTTCGTCCAATTTCTCGTACACCCACCTGAGGATTGTGCGCTACAGAAGCCAGAACAGCAATTTCGTTTCCATTGCCAGCCGCTGGCGTTGTGCGTTTACGTTTTGTGGGAGCCCAGCTTCCTGTTTCCGTGAGTGTCTTGCAACTGTTGTCAATGGTTTGACGTGACGGACACCGCCGATTTGGGTAGCGTTCAGCATACAGTGTAGAGCTGCGGTTGCATTTCTGTGACATTCGCTATAAGTAAAATAATGTCTAGTTTTTCTTCATTACTGAACGCCGGAATATCGACTAGATGACGGCAATGTAACAAGCCACAAGAAAACAGGTTTTAATGTGGCAACGCATGTGAATTACGTTACAGTATGAGAGCAGTTCAGCAGACCAGATTAGGAGACACTTGTACGCGGAAGGTGATCTTGCTATATTTATGGCAGAATACAGGCGCCAGTGGAGGCAAACCCTGCTCTGAGCACATTACTACATGCGATGCACTACGTCGTAAACAGTGACGCCGTTGCTATCCTTTACAAGCCTTATAATTCAGAATTTATGAGGTTTAGAAACGTGAAACCAAGTGTGTTACCATTAATTGTACCTCTAGTTGTCATTTTTAAACAATAAACATTATGCACAGGATATCCCATTCCGATACCGCATTATTTGACATACTATAACAGGTGGATCGGTTCAAGTAAGGTATAGCTCAAGAAGTGGCTAAACTATCCCCCTTTAGGAGTGCCATCAATGAAATGCGTTCCATTGATGTGTTATACAATACCGCACCATACGTAATACGTCAATCGCATCACGATCAACGGCAGAGTGAGGTTCACGCTAGAGTTCCAGGACGTGCACTAGCTGTGTGCTCCGTTTATTTCAAGCGTCAACTTCGCTTCGCAGTTTCTCTGTACGTAATTAACGTATTGCGATGCAACCAACGCCATTATTTTTGTGATTTTTCATGCTATTCATTTCATACAAAATAATAGGTGGTGTCCATTTAAAAATATACAAGTTTGTGTCGAAAATAGTATTTGTCTACATTTTAAATTTTCTCATGGTATTTGGTTTCCTAAGCCCCTGCTGTGCGTTCGTGCCGGTGAAAACCGTTTTTGGATGTATATCGTTGTTCCAGAGATATTTCAGGCGGCAGAGTTGGGTGAGACACCCTATATACACTCCTGGAAATTGAAATAAGAACACCGTGAATTCATTGTCCCAGGAAGGGGAAACTTTATTGACACATTCCTGGGGTCAGATACATCACATGATCACACTGACAGAACCACAGGCACATAGACACAAGCAACAGAGCATGCACAATGTCGGCACTAGTACAGTGTATATCCACCTTTCGCAGCAATGCAGGCTGCTATTCTCCCATGGAGACGATCGTAGAGATGCTGGATGTAGTCCTGTGGAACGGCTTGCCATGCCATTTCCACCTGGCGCCTCAGTTGGACCAGCGTTCGTGCTGGACGTGCAGACCGCGTGAGACGACGCTTCATCCAGTCCCAAACATGCTCAATGGGGGACAGATCCGGAGATCTTGCTGGCCAGGGTAGTTGACTTACACCTTCTAGAGCACGTTGGGTGGCACGGGATACATGCGGACGTGCATTGTCCTGTTGGAACAGCAAGTTCCCTTGCCGGTCTAGGAATGGTAGAACGATGGGTTCGATGACGGTTTGGATGTATCGTGCACTATTAGTGTCCCCTCGACGATCACCAGTGGTGTACGGCCAGTGTAGGAGATCGCTCCCCACACCATGATGCCGGGTGTTGGCCCTGTGTGCCTCGGTCGTATGCAGTCCTGATCGTGGCGCTCACCTGCAAGGCGCCAAACACGCATACGACCATCATTGGCACCAAGGCAGAAGCGACTCTCATCGCTGAAGACGACACGTCTCCATTCGTCCCTCTATTCACGCCTGTCGCGACACCACTGGAGGCGGGCTGCACGATGTTGGGGCGTGAGCGGAAGACGGCCTAACGGTGTGCGGGACCGTAGCCCAGCTTCATGGAGACGGTTGCGAATGGTCCTCGCCGATACCCCAGGAGCAACAGTGTCCCTAATTTGCTGGGAAGTGGCGGTGCGGTCCCCTACGGCACTGCGTAGGATCCTACGGTCTTGGCGTGCATCCGTGCGTCGCTGCGGTCCGGTCCCAGCTCGACGGGCACGTGCACCTTCCGCCGACCACTGGCGACAACATCGATGTACTGTGGAGACCTCACGCCCCACGTGTTGAGCAATTCGGCGGTACGTCCACCCGGCCTCCCGCATGCCCACTATACGCCCTCGCTCAAAGTCCGTCAACTGCACATACGGTTCACGTCCACGCTGTCGCGGCATGCTACCAGTGTTAAAGACTGCGATGAAGCTCCGTATGCCACGGCAAACTGGCTGACACTGACGGCGGCGGTGCACAAATGCTGCGCAGCTAGCGCCATTCGACGGCCAACACCGCGGTTCCTGGTGTGTCCGCTGTGCCGTGCGTGTGATCATTGCTTGTACAGCCCTCTCGCAGTGTCCGGAGCAAGTATGGTGGGTCTGACACACCGGTGTCAATGTGTTCTTTTTTCCATTTCCAGGAGTGTATATATTTACTGGGCTTGCTTGCGCTCTTGTGTCCAAAGGACACCGTGTCTTCTTTCTGGTTGCGCGTCTCGGGTTATTCCGTTTGTCACTACCTTCTTTCGAACAAGAACTCTGTCAAAAGCATCTTCGGGTTTGATATGTAGCGTCTGTAGGTCTTCTTATGTGTTTCTAAACCATGGCATCGTAGTTTTTGATTTTGAATCAAGAAAGAGATATATTTTTTTGATCAACCTATTTCCGTCCAGATGTAGCATCTGTAGGTGTTCTTTGGTGTTTCTAAACCATGGAATCGTAGCTTTTGGTTTTTAATCAAGAAAGAGAAATATGTTTTGATTAACCTACTATTTCCGTCCATTCGTTTGAGGTGACCATAAAAACGTGCCCGTCTTTTACGGGTTGTGTCTATAATGTTTTTCTATTTTACTGTAGACTTCCTTGGTGGATCTGTTTTGGTGGATGCCATTCTTGAACTTGGATCCTAAGATTCTTCTAATGATATTGCGCTCTTTTTTCTCCAGTTCTTGGAGGAGTCTTTTATCAGCGTTTAGCGATAAGGTTTCGGACGCATACAAAACTACTGGCTTCAAAGCTGTTTCGTAGTGACGTATCTTAGTGTTATGGGAAAGGCATTTCTTGTTCATGTGGGATGTTTGGTAAGCTGTTTCTAGTTTGCGTATCCGTTTCCTAAGCACTTTCTTGTCCAATCCATTTTTCATGATAATCTCACCTTGGTACTTGAGTTTTTCTTCCCGGGCAATGACCCCATATTTCGTACGGAGTTTTGGTGGGGCGTCTGTAATGTTAGTCATGAATTCTGTTTTCTCAAATGATCTTTACAGACCAGTTTTTTCAGCGATTTCTTTTAACAGTTCCAATTGGACTCTAACGGTGTCTATGTCGTTTGACAGAATGGCAATGTCATCGGCAAAAGCCAAGCAGTCTGCCTCGATCCCCTTCGATTAGGGTCCAGTTCGCATCGGGCTATAGTCGATTTCCATTAATCTTTCAAGCCAGGTTCTGACAATCTTTTCAAGGATGCAGTTGAAAAGCATTGGAGACAGGCCATCACCTTTCCTGACCCCTGTTTTGACATCAAGGGGATCCGAGAGACACCAGAGGAATTTTACTTTGGATTTTGTTAGGGTGCCTCTAATAAGTGCCTACAGTTCAAGGTCAAATACGAACTCATTTCGGATGTTCAGCAGGACCTCTTGGTCTGTGGAGTCCTATGCCTTCTTGAAGTCCACAAAGGCTGACACGTAGTCTGATTATTTTTTTGAGGTTGTACATCTGTTCGGCTGTTGAGAAAATTTTTATGAAGCCCCCTTGGTATACACCTATTTGATGTGCGACTTGGGTTTCTAAATGCTCCAGAATGGCGAATGAGAGAATTTTATAGGTTACCGGTAACAGGGATATTCCTCGGTAGCTGTTAATGTCTTTCACACTGCCTTTCTTGTGCAAGGGATGGATCAGGGCAGTTTTCCAATCTTCGGGCACTGTTTACTCCTTCCAAATTTTTTCTATTTGTTTTTGTAAGATTTCATGTGATTCCTTTGGAGCATATTTCCACAGTTCAGCTATGACTGAGTCTTCTCAGGTGCTTTGTTGTTATTGAGACGGGCAATGTGGCGCTTGATTTCATCTTTGTCAGGTGGTCTGGACTCTGGGCACCTGATCAGTGTTTCTTTGGTCTCAATGGGGTTTGAGGGTTTATTACAGTTCAGTAGGTCTCGAAAGTAGTCTACTAGAATCTGGCAGTTTTCTTCATTTGAAGTCGCCAGTGTACCGTCCTTTCACTGAAAGCATAGTGACATAGTGACGGCGGTTTGTAACTGTTCAGTCTGCGTTTGAAGGCTCTGTAATACTGCCTGGTTCATTCTTCCTAAAATTTTGTTCTATCTTTTCAACGAGTGATTTTTCGTACTTCCGTTTCTCAGTTCTGATTGCCCTATCTGTTTGGGTACCCTGGATTTTGTAGGTTTCCCAGTTAGTTTCCAATTTAGTTGAGTAGTATAGTTTCCATGCACTGAACCTTTCCTTAAGGACTGACTCGCTTGTGTCATACCACCAGGCTTGCTTTTTGCTTCTTTTGATTTCTGCAACTTCTTTGACAGCCTCTTTAAGGCGCTCTTTGGTGGTATTGAAGTCATAGTCTCTTGGTCCTGCTTTTCTTGGAACTCCCTGACCCTCTGTCGAAACCCTTTGTTGAAGTTTATCATTGCCAAAGCGTATAACTTTTTTGGTGGTGTTTCTAGTGTTTGTTGGTATAGGTTCGAATTTAATTGTGGACATTTAATGATCTGAAGCCACATTTGCGTTTTCATTTATTTCGACATTCATAATTTTAGGGCTGTTCCTCCTGGAGATCGCGACATGGCCTATTTGGAACTCTCCGATGTTTTGGACGAGAGATCGCCAAGTGGTCTGCTTTCTGGGTAGATGGCGAAAGTGGGTCGACATTACCTGCACATTGTGATTTTCACAGATGGATTCAAATCTTTTGCCGTTTTGGTTGGTTTTCTTATGGGCAGGGTAATCTCGTATAATTTTCTTGTATTTTCCGTTCTCGGCCGAGTAGAGCAGTGCAGTCACCCATAAGGAGTGTCACATGATGTTTAGGAATTTTAGATAGTTTTTCATCCAGTAGGTCCAAAAGTTATCCATTTCTTCAGGGTCAGATCCGTATTTATCATTTGTAGGGGTATGCACGTTTACTAGGGCGTGGGTTTTGTTGACTCTCAATATGGATGATCTCTTATTGACTGGTTCAAAGTCTGTGAGCGATTTAAGGATAGTGGTTCTCACGGAAAACGCGGTTCCAGCATCACAGCTCCATTGAGGGTCCGTTTTTGAGCTCCAGTCTTGAAACAACGGTAACCGTCGGATTCAAAGATCTCTTCATCTGGATATCTTATTTCTTGTAGGGCAATTATGGATATCTGATCTTCTTGTAGGGCTTTGGTGAAGCTTTTCAGATTGCCAGTTTGTGTGACTGAGTTTATGTTGAAAGTAGCTAGAAAGTTTTTTGATTGATTTCGGAGTTTTTTATTGTGTGGAATACACCGAGACGCTTCGATTCGTCTCATTCATGATGCCGAGTCTCCCCCAGAATCTGTATGAGATTCGTGGGCCTTGTCTTTCACGACGAGGCATTCTTCAGAAGATTTACCCCCTGGGGTAATTTCTTGAAATGTTGTGCCATCATGCTTCTTGACTTGAATTTGTTTCGAACGCATACTCATCCTGGTTTCAACTGGAGTTGTTAGCACTAGAGGTTCCCTCAAGATGTTTTCTGGCTTGTGTGTGGTTATGTCTTCTTAAGGTTTTGTTCCTTTAGCCATTGATAAGCCAATAGCACACTACAAGGCAACACCCGCTAGTTTTGGTCCACCCTCGGTATTTTATTTCCCCGGTACCCACCATATCTGGTGAGCATTCACCTATCCGCCACCTGGGGAGCGTCTGATGGGAGACTAGCAACTCCACACAGGTATATATATATATATATATATATATATATATATATATATATATATATATATATATATATACACTCCTGGAAATTGAAATAAGAACACCGTGAATTCATTGGCCCAGGAAGGGGAAACTTTATTGACACATTCCTGGGGTCAGATACATCACATGATCACACTGACAGAACCACAGGCACATAGACACAGGCAACAGAGCATGCACAATGTCGGCACTAGTACAGTGTATATCCACCTTTCGCAGCAATGCAGGCTGCTATTCTCCCATGGAGACGATCGTAGAGATGCTGGATGTAGTCCTGTGGAACGGCTTGCCATGCCATTTCCACCTGGCGCCTCAGTTGGACCAGCGTTCGTGCTGGACGTGCAGACCGCGTGAGACGACGCTTCATCCAGTCCCAAACATGCTCAATGGGGGACAGATCCGGAGATCTTGCTGGCCAGGGTAGTTGACTTACACCTTCTAGAGCACGTTGGGTGGCACGGGATACATGCGGACGTGCATTGTCCTGTTGGAACAGCAAGTTCCCTTGCCGGTCTAGGAATGGTAGAACGATGGGTTCGATGACGGTTTGGATGTACCGTGCACTATTCAGTGTCCCCTCAACGATCACCAGTGGTGTACGGCCAGTGTAGGAGATCGCTCCCCACACCATGATGCCGGGTGTTGGCCCTGTGTGCCTCGGTCGTATGCAGTCCTGATTGTGGCGCTCACCTGCAAGGCGCCAAACACGCATACGACCATCATTGGCACCAAGGCAGAAGCGACTCTCATCGCTGAAGATGACACGTCTCCATTCGTCCCTCCATTCACGCCTGTCGCGACACCACTGGAGGCGGGCTGCACGATGTTGGGGCGTGAGCGGAAGACGGCCTAACGGTGTGCGGGACCGTAGCCCAGCTTCATGGAGACGGTTGCGAATGGTCCTCGCCGATACCCCAGGAGCAACAGTGTCCCTAATTTGCTGGGAAGTGGCGGTGCGGTCCCCTACGGCACTGCGTAGGATCCTACGGTTTTGGCGTGCATCCGTGCGTCGCTGCGGTCCGGTCCCAGGTCGACGGGCACGTGCACCTTCCGACCACTGGCGACAACATCGATGTACTGTGGAGACCTCACGCCCCACGTGTTGAGCAATTCGGCGGTACGTCCACCCGGCCTCCCGCATGCCCACTATACGCCCTCGCTCAAAGTCTGTCAACTGCACATACGGTTCACGTCCACGCTGTCGCGGCATGCTACCAGTGTTAAAGACTGCGATGGAGCTCCGTATGCCACGGCAAACTGGCTGATACTGACGGCGGCGGTGCACAAATGCTGCGCAGCTAGCGCCATTCGACGGCCAACACCGCGGTTCCTGGTGTGTCCGCTGTGCCGTGCGTGTGATCATTGCTTGTACAGCCCTCTCGCAGTGTCCGGAGCAAGTATGGTGGGTCTGACACACCGGTGTCAATGTGTTCTTTTTTCCATTTCCAGGAGTATATATATATATATATATATATATATATATATATATATATATATATATAGGGTGCAAATATTTTAATGTGTTATTCTACAAGTAAAACTAAACAGAAAAGTTCATATAAAAATAGCTCCGCAAATAGTTACGGAGTAACGACTGATAAAAGATTTCGCCTGAAATTTAGCAACTCCGCTAATATGAAGCCATCACAAAACTGTACGAGGTTAAAGTACAGCACGATTTCCATTTATTTTGTTGTTATTGATCTGGTGCAGCTAATAAAACATGACCCAGATATGCATCTGCAGTAGTTTTCCAAACATCCATTATATTACTTGTTAGTTACTAATAAGATGTAATTATGGAAATCACTTTAGTTTTTTATTAACGACATTCAATAATAACTAAATGACCATGAATGACTGCGTTTTGTATAGAGGGAAAAGGAGGGTTGATCCTACAATTACTCGCAGCAATTACGGTAACTCAAATGTCCGTGACTTTTATAGGTCGTCACCCAAAGATATTATAGCAAGAACTATGGTTCATTACTATATTTCGATAGTCATTCAAACTTCGTACCCTTTAATTTCCGATTCCGTTCTCATGTTCAATTTAACGTCCCGTCGTACAGTCCACAGATCCTATTATCAGTTATCCGGCATGCAACAGAATTTGACACTGAGCGCTACTTTTCTCGCGCACACAATCCCTCAGATATACTTAGTCCGTGACCATATGGCAAAAGTCTGTCCCGTATAAATTAACTGTGGTGAATTTTCTTGCAATGTATCAAATGTGCCCTGATCCCTTACGTAGCCTATCGCATGGAAATGTCCGCTACATCGCACGCCGCGGCTAGTAGGCTTATTCAGAGCGCAGAAAACAGGAAAAGAGGATAACAATACCCGCGCATGGTTTATATAGTATAATTTAGAAACAAAAGTAGATGCATTAAGTCCCCTTACCGGTCACTTCTCCCCTATATGAAAATAAGCCTGACAATATTGTTCTTAATCAAAAGAGCGGTTATAGGAAGAAGAGTCTCGCACAGGTTCTAGTAGCATGGAGAGCTGCGTCAAAGCAGTCTTCGGACTGAAGATCATAACAACAACAACAACAACAACAACCTTTTGCCCTCAGTGGGCATTTCCAGTATCGGCCAGGCGCAGCGATGCATTTCGCTGCCCCTCGGCCTAACAGACAAATCGGAAGAGGTAGCGCACAGCCTTAAAGAAGGTCATACAGGGTGTTTCAAAAATGACCGGTATATTTGAAACGGCAATAAAAACTAAACGAGCAGCGATAGAAATACACCGTTTGTTGCAATATGCTTGGGACAACAGTACATTTTCAGGCAGACAAACTTTCAAAATTACAGTAGTTACAATTTTCAACAACAGATGGCGCTGCGGTCTGGGAAACTCTATAGTACGATATTTTCCACATATCCACCATGCGTAGCAATAATATGGCGTAGTCTCTGAATGAAATTACCCGAAACCTTTGACAACGTGTCTGGCGGAATGGCTTCACATGCAGATGAGATGTACTGCTTCAGCTGTTCAATTGTTTCTGGATTCTGGCGGTACACCTGGTCTTTCAAGTGTCCCCACAGAAAGAAGTCACAGGGGTTCATGTCTGGCGAATAGGGAGGCCAATCCACGCCGCCTCCTGTATGTTTCGGATAGCCCAAAGCAATCACACGGTCATCGAAATATTCATTCAGGAAATTAAAGACGTCGGCCGTGCGATGTGGCCGGGCACCATCTTGCATAAACCACGAGGTGTTCGCAGTGTCGTCTAAGGCAGTTTGTACCGCCACAAATTCACGAAGAATGTCCAGATAGCGTGATGCAGTAATCGTTTCGGATCTGAAAAATGGGCCAATGATTCCTTTGGAAGAAATGGCGGCCCAGGCCAGTACTTTTTGAGGATGCAGGGACGATGGGACTGCAACATGGGGCTTTTCGGATCCCCATTTGCGCCAGTTCTGTTTATTGACGAAGCCGTCCAGGTAAAAATAAGCTTCGTCAGTAAACCAAATGCTGCCCACATGCATATCGCCGTCATCAATCCTGTGCACTATATCGTTAGCGAATGTCTCTCGTGCAGCAATGGTAGCGGCGCTGAGGGGTTGCCGCGTTTGAATTTTGTATGGATAGAGGTGTAAACTCTGGCGCATGAGACGATACGTGGACGTTGGCGTCATTTCGACCGCAGCTGCAACACGGCGAACGGAAACCCGAGGCCGCTGTTGGATCACCTGCTGCACTAGCTGCGCGTTGCCCTCTGTGGTTGCCGTACGCGGTCGCCCTACCTTTCCAGCACGTTCATCCGTCACGTTCCCAGTCCGTTGAAATTTTTCAAACAGATCCTTTATTGTATCGCTTTTCGGTCCTTTGGTTACATTAAACCTCCGTTGAAAACTTCGTCTTGTTGCAACAACACTGTGTTCTAGGCGGTGGAATTCCAACACCAGAAAAATCCTCAGTTCTAAGGAATAAACCATGTTGTCTACAGCACACTTGCACGTTGTGAACAGCACACGCTTACAGCAGAAAGACGACGTACAGAATGGCGCACCCACAGACTGCGTTGTCTTCTATATCTTTCACATCACTTGCAGCGCCATCTGTTGTTGAAAATTGTAACTACTGTAATTTCGAAAGTTTGTCCGCCTGAAAATGTACTGTTGTCCTAAGCATATTGCAACAAACGGTGTATTTCTATCGCTGCTCGTTTAGTTTTTATTGCCGTTTCAAATATACCGGTCATTTTTGAAACACCCTGTACATAGGTTTGATTTTGAACAGCCAGAGATGTTATGCCGGACGAACGTATTCCAAGGCTCAATCATCACAGAGGCAGTGGCGATATAGGTGCATGATGATCTTGTCAACCGGCATCGCAGTTTCCAACTGAGCTCCACGTGGGATGTAGCGCTAGCAAGAATGCATCAAGAGCGATGTGAGACGAAAGCGCCAAAGGCAGCACATGGAATACACAGGCGCCACCAGAACGGAACGCCAGGACCCAAAAAATGGTTCAAATGGCTCTGAGCACTATGGGACTTAACATCTGCGGTCATCAGTCCCCTAGAACGTAGAACTACTTAAACCTAACTAACCTAAGGACATCACACACATCCATGCCCGAGGCAGGATTCGAACCTGCGACCGTAGCAGTCGCGCGGTTCCGGACTGAACGCCTAGAACCGCGAGACCACCGCGGCCACGCCAGGACCCTTCAAGAGGCCAGGAGCCCCCTCCACCACCGTTCGCGACTTCCATCCACCACCGTCCGCAACACCCCTTCCGGCGGCGCGAACTGTACATGAACCCGACACTTCACCTGAAAATGACGAGTAGGAAACTCATGTTTGTTTACATTGTCAGCGAGGAGATAAGCAACCTGTTGTAAATTTATTTACCTTAGGAAATGAAAGCCCATGAAGTCTAGCTCGCACGTGAAATTTTCTTTATTTGGAAACTTGTGGAAACGCTGCCGCATAGCGACGTCTTGAGTCGGCTGATAACCCGAGACAAAGTAGTTGCATAAATGTTTGCACAAACTTTTGTAATATTTACGTCTCAATTTATTTCAGCATGATAGACATTTTGTTGAATGTGTGAAAAACTGAAATCTTTGTACAATATGTACATATACACACATCAGAAAATGCTTTGCATCACCTCGGTTCCGAGAGTTCCGAAACCTGTACAGAAAAATGGAATAGAGATCAACATAAACATCTTTTCTGCCCTTTTTATCACTCATGAAAACCAAACATTGCATGTTGTAGCACCATACAGCGAGACCTTCAGAGGTCGTGGTCGAGACCGCTGTACACACCGGTACCTCTAATACCCAGCAGCACGTCCTCTTGCATTGATGCATGCCTGTATTCATCGTGGCATACTATTCACAAGTTCATCAAGGTACTGTTGGTCCAGATTGTGCCACTCCTCAACGACGATTCGGCGTACATCCCTCGGAGTGGTTGGTGGGTCACGTCGTCCTTAAACAGCCCTTTTCAATCTATCCCAGGCATATTCGATAGGGTTCATGTCTGGAGAAGCTGCTGGCCACTCTAGAGAAGCGATGTCGTTATCCCGAAGGAAGTCATTCACAAGATGTCCACGATGGGGGCGCGAATTGTTGTCCATGAAGATGAATACCTCGCCAATATGCTGCCGATATGGTTGTACTATCGGTCGGAAGATGGCATTCACTAATCGCACAACCGTTACGGCACCTTCCATGACCACAAGCGGCGTACGTCGGCCCCACATAATGTACAGCAAAACAGCAGAGAACCTCCACCTTGTTGCACTCGATGGACAGTGTGTCTAAGGCGTTCAGCCTGATCGGGTTGCCTCCAAAAACGTCTCCGACGATTGTCTGGTTGAGGGGGTACGCGCCACTCATCAGTGAAGAGAACGTGATGCCAATCCTGAGCGGTTTTTGACCATCTCTACCGCGCTGCATGGTGTCGTGGTTGCAAAGATGGACGTCGCCATGGATGTCGGAAGTGAAATTGCGCATCATGCTGCCTATTGTTCACAGTTTGAGTAGTAACCCGATGTCCTGTGGCTGCACGAAAAGCATTATTCAACATGGTGGCGTTGCTGCCAGGGTTCCTCCTAGATGTAATCCGTAGGCAGCGGTCATCCACTGCAGTAGTAGCCCTTGGGCGGCCTGAGCGAGGCGTGTCATCGACAGTCCCTGTCTTTCTGTATCTCGTCCATGGTCGAATAACATTGCTGTGGTTCAGTCCGAGACGCCTGAACACTTCCCTTGTTGCCGCGCGGGAATAGCCGAGTGGTCTTAAGCGCTGCAGTCATGGACTGTGCGGCTGGTCCCGGCGAAGGTTCGAGTCCTCCCTCGGGCATGGATATGTGTGTGTTTGTCCTTAGGATAATTTAGGTTAAGTAGTGTGTAAGCTTACGGACTGATGACCTTAGCAGTTAAGTCCCATAAGATTTCACACACATTTTAACATTTTTGAACTTCCCTTGCTGAGAGCCTTTCCTGGCACAAAGTAACAATGCGGTCCCGATCGAACCACGGTATTGACCGTCTAGGCATGGTTGAACTACAGACATCACTAGCCGCGTACGTCCTTTCTGGTGGATCTGGTCGGCTGTCGGACCCACTCCATCTAATAGGCGCTGCTCATGCATGGTTGTTTACACCTTTGGGGGGGGGGGGGCGGGGGGGGGGGGGCGGGTAGGGGGTGGTGACATCTCTGAACAGTCAAAGGGACGATGTCTGTGATATAATATCCACAGTCAACGTCTATATTCAGGAGTTCTGGGAACCGGGGTGATGCATAACTTTTTTTTATGTGTGTATTACCACTGTTCTCGCTGCTCGAACTTGTTGGGAAGATTATTATTATTACTATTATTATACACGTAGTAGACCCTTTGTGGATTACTTGAAGCTCCTACAGTTCTTTCTGCGGTTTTTCCATGAACCCTTCATTTTCTCGCTCATACCTTTCTTTCTTTCATCCGTCCACTATGTGCCGGTCTTTTTGGCTCTTGTCTCTGGCTGGACTTCCCACTCGTATATTTTGCTTCTGTAGATGTTACGGTCTGTGGTGTCCTGAATGGTGAGTTGAGCATCAGTAAGGTCTCTTCCTACTTGTTCAGCCCATGTCATATCTTTAAGGTTTTCAGTGACTGTATCTGGCGTGTGAGTCTATGCTCAGGGAGTCTGTGTATATATCCATAGAATTTAAGGCGTCCTTTCCTAATGTCAGCAGCAATATTTGAAATTTCCTCTGTAGTTTTGTTGGTCGGCAGTCTATATCCAGCTTCAGTTTACCGTGGTCCAAAGATTTTCCTAATGATCTTTCGTTCTTCTTTTTGTAGATTTTGTAGTAGCATCTTGTTATGGAGTGACAAGGTTTCTGCTGCGTATAGCACATCGGGTTTAATAACAGTGCTATAGTGCCTGGTTTTTGCATGCAGTGGCATAGCGTTTTCGACCGTAGGCTCTCTTTACTTTCTGTGCTCCAGTTTCTTGAGATTTTTTTTCTAGTCCAGTGGATTCCCACACTTCCCCCAGGTATCCGTCCATATTTTGTGGTGAGATTCTTTATGTTTAATAGTGTACACATAAATTCCGTTTTCTCAAAAGAAATTTGCAACCCAACCTTCTCGGCGCATTCCTTGAGTATTTCCAATTGATGTATTGCATTTTGTTCATTGTGTGTCAAAATTGCAAGGTCATCGGCAAAGGCTAGGCAGGTGACTTCAGTTTTCCTTCCTATCTTCACTGATTTCCATAGGCCACTGTTTTTTAAGCTCACTCCCCCATTCCCTTATGACCTTGTCCAAAACGATATTGAACAGAATTATCTCATTCAGTTCTGATCTCAAAACATTCCGAGGCTTCTGCTATGAATTTTACTTTAGAAGTGTGTTGGAGAGAGTCTGTTTAATGAGCATACCTGTTTTTTGTGGTCAAGTCCGAGTTCTATCAGAGTGTTGGCAAGGGATTTACGGTCGACTGAGTCATACGCCTTCTTGAAATCGACGAATGTACATACGACGGGCTTATGTCTAATAGCTCTGTATTTCAGCGTTGTTTTTAGATTAAAATTTGTTCAGTGCACGAACGCCCTGGTCAGACACCCGCTTGATACTCTCCACTTTTGTGTTCAGTTTGTTCCTGTGTTCTCTGCAGTAGGCAAAAAGAGAAGCTCTTGTAAGTGACTGGTAGTAGTTAAATGCCTCGGTAATTGTTGACATCCGTTCTGTCACCTTTTTTGTGCACGTGGTGGATAAATGCACACTTCCAATGGTCAGGTAATTCTTCTGTTGTCTAAATTTCTTTGATAATTTCCGTGAGCTCCTCGAGTTCTTTAGGGCTTTAATTTTTCAGTAGTTCTGCTACTATGTTGTCATCACCAGCCGCTTTGTTGTTTTTGAGGTGGTGGATGTGCTTGAGGATTTCTTCTTTTGAGGGTGGTATTGACCCTTGGTTGGTGTGTGGGTGACCCTTGGTTGGTGTGTGCGGGTTCAATAAGTAGGAATCTTTCTATGGATTGTAGACAATTTAGTAAACTGGTGAAGTAAACTGAGAGTTCTTTGCAGTTTTCTTCATTAATAAGTGCTAATTTTCCATTTTGTTTTTTAAAGCAGAGATTTTTTGGTATGTATCCTCGTATCCTATTTGAAAATGTCCTGTAGAAATCTCTTATATTATAATTCCAAAAGTCACTCTCCAGTTGTTCCAGTTGTTCGTTTAGGTATCTTCTCTTGGTTTGTCTGATGGTTTTGGCACTTTCTTTCCGTACTTTGAAGAAATTTGGTTGTGTTTCTGGCGTTTTCTTGCTGCTATATTTCTGGAAGGCCAATTTGCGTGCTTTAAGGCCGTTTTCACAGTTGTCGTTCCACCATGCATGTTTTTTTTTTCTTTTTTCTCAGAAAAAGTATTCATGTGCTTTACGTATAATCTTGTTTTTCAACTCTTCGTGTGTGTTTGCTTCTTCTTTCTTCCATTCCTCCTTTGTGTTTGTTTTGTGGAGACTGTTTACGTCGACTCTCTGCAGGTGTGATTTCTTGGGATTGTACTTTCGTGAAGTGAATTTTACTTTGACTCGTGTCAGGTAGTGGTCTGAGTCAATATTGGCACCTCTTCGGACTTGTACATCATGAATTTCTCGTTGCTGTGTGTGGGTGATTGCTAAATGGTCAATTGGGTATTTCCGAAGCTCTTGAATAAGAGAGCGCCAAGCTTTTTTTTTCCTTCTTGGGTGCTTTTGTAAAGATGTCGAAATTATCTTCAGGTTGAATTGTTGGCAATTGTCAAATAGTCGCCTTCCATTTCTGTTCGTAATTTTGTCTGCATGGCGTCTGCCTATAGTCTTCCTGTGTTCTTTTTTCTCTGTCCAGTTGTGCATTTAAGTCACCAAGGAGTAAGATGGCGTGCTTCTTGGGGCTCTTCGCCATTGTCTCCTCCAACTGGTCACTTCAGTAGGGTTTTTCTTGTTGGTGGGGAGTGAGCGTTGACAAGTGTAAAATTTCTATTGTTGCACTGTATACGTGGCGTCATGAGTCTGTTTCATGAGAAACATCTGCCATTATACAAAAGCTCTTGAAAGAAGAGTGTTAGAATATGCGCACTGTTTCTATCTTCATTACTTAAGCCTCTGACTTAGGTTATACCTGTTAATGAGTACATTATGACAACTTTTTAAATTTGTAAATTCGGTTCTTGATTACTTGGAATATTGAAAATCAAGTTTTTGTTGCCCCTGAAAGCTGTTACAGGAACAACCTGCTACTGGGATCTGCATCGTTTTAAATATTTTCTAATGTGAAAATTGCTAGCTGTCTGTCATATTATCTACCTCCATCACATTTATGTGCAGAGAGGTCTTTTTTTTTCGTTTTCACACAGTTCAGCAGAATATCTATGTCCGAAACATTTTTTATGATGAACTGGCTTCCTTTAATTGTTTAAACCAGTTGCAATTCATACCTTTTCAATTCACATTGCATTTATTGTGACATCTGTGCCTTACGATTCTCCTGTCGCAATATCTATGTATTATTGTAACTTCTCTGATAGGCACAGTCTTTACCACAGTTTTCTCATTGCAAATCGACATATTTGTACATAAAAAGCCCTGAGGCCGAAATTGTGTGTGCTTTCAAAGTTTAGGAAATTGTTAAGTTTTGCCTGGAATTCTACTAAATACGCCCTCTTCCGAAAGCAGTCAATAATGCAATTAATAGACGAACCACTTCCCATGTAAGAAACTAATTCAGTTCTCACTATAGGAGGTTGTTTATCGTCCGTTTTCCTTACAACGTTTTTGGTGTGGGGTACCACCACTGCAAGGAACTTCCGTCACAATCAACAAACATCAGACAAACAACATACCTTAGTTTTGAATGGGAACAGCCGTCTGAGGACTAACCTGCCTGTTATAAATTGGTAACAGGGTTTTTCCTGAGAAAAAGCGGCAGTTATACTGTCTGGTTGCTTTTTTTACTTTGTTTCAGAAACTGTCTAGGTATAATTTTACACTTACACACATTCTGCCGTATACTCCATACAGTACATGAATAAAGAAGTGTGCTTACAGTAAAGTTACACTTTGATTTTAATTATATTGGCAACAGTTCGTGTCATAATATTTGTTATAAATTGTATAAAATGTAATTTTGATGTTGAAGCCAAGTAGAGCTGCGAAAAGGTAAAACAAGGAAAAGTAGTTACTATGTAGCAACTTCAAATCTAACGTCACGCAAAAGGTTATAAAAATCACAGTGATAGTGCTATCAGAAGACTTGATACTCTCACAGAAAATTTGGAATCCCGGTTTTCGAACCTAGTAATGTAGTCATAATGGCGATAAAAAGGACTAACAAATTTGACAGCTGTCGTGCTTCTCTTGCTCCTTTCACAACTGAAAGAGGCAGAAATTTGGTTATTGCATTTAAATTAAAAGTAACCTTTCCCGCGAATAAACAGTGATACGGTAAATTTGAAAAATGTGGGTGCTGTTTTCCACAATAACGCTGATATTATGAAAATGGCTAAGAACTCTTACAAAGCAATGTTCATTACGATGTCAATGTGACCGTCGCCGCGCTAAGTGAAGGAACACATGCACTTTGACACCGGAGTCATTAGTTCCCCGTGGATCGAAGCAAGGCGCGCGTGTAGAGCATCTCAGCCACACGCCGTCGCACAAACAGCTTCTACAAGCCTGCTTGCCCTCCCGGAACACCTCGCTCCTTCCAGGTCGTTACACGCCAGATGAGTTCTGCAAATATTGTCTCCCGGAATTACACAAGACGGAAAGCCTAACTGCTGCCATTACTGAACCGCCATTCGTCGTCTCCATCGAAGAATTTATCGGCCGGTGTTCTGAAAGCGCCATTCTCACTGCAAGTAATTATCTTTCTGTAGCTTCCGATTGATTGGCACAATACCTATCATGCCTTCATTAACGATAAGACTCTATACAGAGAGGCAGAGAGGACTGCTTGAACAAACGAATGAAACATGTTTCGGAAACTACACAGGAATATATACTCATGCTAGGATTATTCCCTGGATGCAACAGTTGAAACTGTCATACCGTGAGACGCGATATTCGGCTATCATTGATTCAGTTATTGCATTTATGCTTATGGCAAGTTTCCGACGCCATCTTTAACAGCAGCTGCTGTAGACCTGAAGCCAACTGGGACTTTGTCATACTTCACTATTAAGAGATTTGAATTCTACCTGAGACAGAAAAGAACGACTTTTGTCTATTACCTGACACCGATGTGAAAATCAGTAGCGTTTCGAATATCAGACGATTCAAAAAAATGGCTCTGAGCACTATGGGACTTAACTACTGTGGTCATCAGTCCCTCAGAACTTAGAACTACTTAAACCTAACGAACCGTAGCGGTCGCGCGGTTCCAGACTGTAGTGCCTAGAACCGCTCGGCCACTCCGGCCGGCCAGAAGATTCAAGTGTTGATATTCGTACACTCTATGGGTATCAAATTATGAACAGTTTCTGGGTTTCTAAACTAATTGTTAGCTTCAAGCATTAAATGATGAACATACGCCAAAGGCCGACAACACTACTCTGAATATTTTGAAAAGTTGAATACTATGACGAATTTATTTACTTGTTATCGGCGACAACCCAAAAGAGACGATTAATTTTTAACTAGCTCTCAGTTTTTAAGTAACTGCATCTTTTAAGAAAAGAAAAAAGTATGAAATTTTTTCGGCGCATAACCTATTGGCCCACCACTTTTGCTGTTTTCCAGGAGTGACTCTTACTATCATCCAACGATAATCACTTAGCATGATAATACTCCGTTTAATATTTATATCTTTGCCCCATTAGCGAAATATGTCGGTGGAAACGCTCATCATATTCTTCGCTATCATCATCACAACTTCGTGGGATGAAGTCCAGCAGTGATTGCAACAAGTGCATTTTTGTTGTGTTTTGCTTCATGGAGATTTTTCACTTCTAGAGAGAGCGATGCAGAAGTCATTGTTATCGGTGGGTGCTTCCAGAAGTATCAACTACAGTTCAAATGACATTCAACATTATTTTCTATTCATCCTTGCATTGAGGTTGAACGATCATACAGTAAAGCACATGTATAGTGTGAAATATGATTTTTTTTTTTTTTGACGGAACTGAACAATCCCGAAAATCAAATATCGCTTCACTTCAAACACAGGAATTATCTGAATTGTTAATACATTTATGGGTCATTGTTTTACATGCCTGTTGACTCTATATGCCTACCAGCAGGAAGCATATCACAACTTAATACTCATGATATTGAGAGACTCCAATTCACTCTCTCACTTATTTCCATATTCTATTGTTTAATATTGTTATTACGCACTAGGTATCATTTCTTCTGAGACGACAGGAGATTATCAACATGAGCTGGCACTGATGAAAGAATGTACGTTAATGCATGCAGGAGCCTTATGGCAGCTCTCCTTCGAATATTATCTTCTAGATTTGAGAAGAAGCAGGTGGTTTGTTTATTTCACAGTAAATCTTGCAGGGGACATTTGTGGCTTGGAAGCCACGTGTAGCTGTGAGGGAGACAAACATCCCATAGCACTTACCGAGGACAGAATGCTGGTCCCAAGAATTTCTCGCATCAGTGTGCAAATAATGCTTTCGTTCGAAGAGACGAAACACTGCCTACCTGGATCTACCTGTTGGGTTTTCTGGTCACGGTAAGGACAGGGGCGCAGTAGAGAGAGTGGGTCGCCCAGCCAAGGCGTTTCGACGATTTTGTAAACTCCCATTGTGTAAGGCGTTGGCATCCATAAAAATCTGTGAGCTTCCATGTTCGCCTTCGACCAGGCGCTACAGATGGAGCTATCAATCAGGTGGCGTTGTCCCTTTGCCTGCTAAATTTTTTGGGAAGACTTGGGCCATCAGAAGAATTTTAGGACAGAAACAACACTTACGGCAGTTCTGAAGTGATTTTTGTTAGGACTCAAAAGCACTTCCCTTAGTTTGTCTGAGACCCCTGGTCGGACATGCTGTGAAGTTCGGCTCCCAAACAGCTGCATCTCTGTGAGAAATGTTTTGTTCACTTTAGCCTAAAACAAAAACTCCTAAAACACAATGTCTAAAGTAGCTATGGGAAACACAATTCATGAGTTTAACATCTTCTCCTCCCTGCATAGAAATTTGTGAGTCACGAATTGGTTGCTTCTCCAGCAGGGAAAAGAATATTATTGACTTTGATTAGGATTGGCAGTCGAGCTAGAGGGGAGACGTAGAGCACGTGGAGTCTATACCCCGAGAGAAGAGCTCTGATACCTGGCAGCGCAGTTGCTAGTATTCGACATGGACGAGCAGCGATCCATGAGAGGGGGGGGGGGGGGAAGAGGGGGGGGGGGACAGGCCTTCCCTTCCCACACTTTGGCCTGTGGCAACACTCGACTCCATCAGAACCTAACAATGCCGCATCATTCAATGCAGCATTCCTGTAGGAGCAGCATTCTGCTGACCGATGTGTCCCTTTTCACATGTGCTACCAGTGTTCGTCACCTTACAGAAACACACACAGAAGTATTTTCTTTGATGATGTTGCAGCCATTTGGCTGCAACGATTTTTATTTTATTGGTATACAGTTCAGATTTCGATGTATTTCATGCCAGTCTGATATTTTTTGACATATAAATAAGGTACAGTACTTGAAAATGGCCTATGGCCGAACTCTGGATTGTATAACCATAAAATAAAAATTAATACCGTCAAACGGTGGTAACATCATTAAAAAAATTAGCATGACTATGGGTCCAGCCCAAATAAAAATTACACAAAATCAGATTTTCAACATTAACAAGGTAAAGCAAATTGCACAAATTTTACGTGTAAAATTTCGAATAAGGACGTTACCACTATTTTTCGTGTGGAAGAACGGAAAACCCAACATCATTGTCATCTGATTGGTCATGTCTCGTCACGACCACATAGTCTTCTGCATCTACGCTGCTGCTGTCCTCATGGTCTGATCTTCTCTTACACCATCTTCTATGTTCGACTTTATAATCTTTTTCCACACTTTGTTCACGACGTGCTTCCAATTTTCTGGCTTTAGTGTGTGACAGCCTTATTTACCAGCCTCTCCGTGTCTCGCAACGAAAGGTCTGTGGCTTGTATCGTTTCACTGATTCCAGAAGTTCCGCTTTCTGCATATTCGGTTCAAAGCCTATTTCATTATCCCTCAATCAGATGACTATTTCGTCTCTCCTTGCAGCAGCCGTTGGTTCCTTATTCAACTGTACAGAATGTTAAGGCAAATTGTCCATTACAAAAACACCACCAGAACTGACATTTGCCGGGCGGTGTGGCCGTGCGCTTCTAGACGCTTCAGTCTGGAACCGCGTGACCGCTACGGTCGCAGGTTCGAATCCTGCCTCGGGCATGGATGCGTGTGATGTCCTTAGCTTAGTTAGGTTTAAGTAGTTCTAAGTTCTAGGGGACTGATGACCACAGATGTTAAGTCCCATAGTGCTCAGAGCCATTTGAACCATTTCGAACTGACATTTGGTAGCAAACGAGTAATGAATCAGTCTTTGAGTGTATCTGCATTCATCTCCTCGTGGTAGTCAACAGTTTTTTTTGACTGAAACATCATCATAGCATCGGGCATAAAACCATTCATAGAGCCAGCATGAACTATAATTAGTCGCCCTCCCTTACCAGTTGGCACACTCATAGTTCCGTGGCGCGTGTCGTCTGTCCATGCGACGGAACGTGCATGATGCACGTTGACCCATGTTTCGTCAACCCATATTACATCTTCCGGATTCACTACTAGCATCTCACACAGGAAACGACATCTCCATGCTACAATGTCTCCACGTTCCATTAATACCATTCGTCCTGAGAACTTTTTTCGATACAATGGAGAGACTTGCCTTTCTGCCTGTGAACAAACCACTGTCCGACACTGATGCCATCAACTTTTAAAGTGTCGGATACTTCTTCCTGCTGTAGTATGCATATATGTGTTGCCAGATAGCTACAAAGTTGTCTGTTTCAGTCTCTGGTATGATTTTTTTTTAGTAATTTAATTGAAAGCTTTGTTGCTTTGGTAAAAATAAAATTGGTTCTTTTTGTCGTGACAGAATAGATTACTGTTAATCACACCAGATTTGTCGGAGAACAGCAGCAACATGTGTAATTGATCCAGCTTTAAGAAGTTCTATTACCTTTTAGCGGAAAATTCGTGCGGTACTCTCCGACGTTAGAAAAGTCGTGGTGTTCCGTTCGGAGCAGGAGGCGGCTGTCTTTTCTTATTCGCGATATCGAAAATTACTAAAAAATGAACAGAATTTTTTTTTCGGAGGAAGATCGCGCGGATAAAACAGACAGAAGTTACATGAAAGAAACCGAAGGGACCAACTAATTGGATTTGTACGAACATATAAACGGAACTGAAAGAACTTGGAATAAATACTATAACGATGTCCTGTTCCGACAGAACACACGCTGGATCATAAGCTGCATAAATCTTTTAAACAGAAAAGATTATCACAAGTATAATTAATGAAAATAAGGTTGAGAGATTTTCTTTGAAATTAAATAAACTTCAAGGCTTCAAGTATTATATTATGAAACGGAAACTTACATTAACATGGCCACCCATTGTGGCGGTGGAGCGAATTTTCATGATACACATTCTCGCTTGTTTGTGGCTACATACATTTTTAATCACTTAAACTCTTAAAGTTACAATAAAATGATTAAATCAGTATGGAACACAATACTTTTGCGTCCAACTCGCAACACATTCACAGAAGAACAGCTAGAGAGCGGCGCGGCTCCCTGCAGAAGTAAAAATTGGCAATTGCTATTTTGAAACATAGGTGCATCGTTTTTTTTTTTTACTGATCGATAGCAGCGTATAACAGTTTATAGCTATCGTGATATTCTGCGCTTTTCAGGAACGCGGCAAAGATATCTGGTTACAACATTCATCGTTATATGTTAAAAGTTCGCACATACTGACGCGAATACAGAAAAAAAACTTTTACATGTTAAAAATCGCAGTGATAAAGGCTGTAATGTCACAAGTCACACAACACGATCTCTTCCTTGACTTTCCAGGCGCCACAATAACACGGCTCGCAGCTGAATTCGCAGCCTTTATATCATTTGTGACTCTCTTCACTGTCATTCTGTCAACCACTCTACTGACTGATATCAAAGGTCCACCATTGTCCCTTTCCCTTTCAACGCAAACACGCAATCTGTATATAAATTAGCGTGCTTGGCATTTCAGCATAACTCCTCTCCCAAAACGCTCTTCTCTGCACTATAGGCAGCCATTTTCCAACTATACACACTAATCCACACTTACACGCACTTCTCCACTTATGCACATGGCAAGTAACTCACAGAAGTAGGGGAATGCGCACATATGCGCACACAACTGAACGTAGCACGTGGCGCAACTGATTGAAAGCAGCGGTCGCCCAACACTACAGCAACACTGGAGTTTCCCACAGTAACGTAAACAAAAGCTCACGATCTGATTGGCCATTGTGGATGCGCGAAGCAAGTGCGCCAAGGTCGCGTCAACTGTCAAAACTTCTCTCACCACATGGAGTTTAGCGATTGCCACGAACCCCGTGTGACCCGTGTGGGGGCAGTTGCGTCCGTGCACTTTTGGAGTTTGCTGAGTCTGTATGGAAGGGGACAAGCAGAGAAAAGCGTTTTTTTTCTGATTCAGACTCCGATCTATAGATTCTGATCTTGTCTCTCGCTATGATCGGGCTGCACTTGGGACACTCGTCCTGAGTGTGAGTTTACACTTGCACTCTTCTTGATTGGGGAGCCTGTGGTGAAGTCTTAGCTGTACCGACAGCTTAGACCTCAGTCATCTCGGACAACTCTCTGTGTCAAGCACAGTCTTATTCATCTCAAGTTTGCCACCTTGACGTCCTCTGAGACTCTACTCCTTTTCACATTCGTCAGACCTCGGCAAAAACACCCTGCGAGTGCGTCAGCGTCATCTGAATAAATTACTGAGAGTAGGAGTGGATCTTTATTCTACGACAGAGCACATCGGTGTTAAGCTGTACAAAATTTGTTTAATTTCTGTATTGTTGTCAATGAAGCACACTGGTTTACATAGATTGTGACATGACAATTTCAGGACAATTGTCGAGATAACGTATTATGTCCTGAGTAGCAGAAATAATACTGAACGCAACAATATCAAATCTAAGTAGAAGGGTCTCCACAAGATTTTTCTTACACCTAGACAATGAAGTACTGTCTGAGTTGGCCAATATTACGTCAAATCATCTGATTCCAGTTCTGAGTTCGGTACTATTTAGGATGATAATCAAGTCTACAGAGGATTGTTAGTTTTTGTGACAAGATATGCAAACGATTGCTCAGGTTGCTCATGTTCACAGTGACTGGAAGTGAGAATCCAATAATTTTAGCCTCTGCCAGCGGCATTCACCTTTAGCTGCAACGTGTTGTCAGCTGCATGGCTGCTCTTGGCCTCTGGAAATCCTATAAAATGCTAATCAAAACCTTTACTGATTTTTTTAGTTGAAACTGCCCTGTGTTTCCCATTAGGCAAGAAAACATGCACTCATCCCTAGTCTCGAAAATATGATGATGTAAATGTACATAGATGGAGCAGTGTGTATACTTCAACATCCTCTCAATTCTCGCAAGAACAATTAATTACGTGGCTGTTTCATTTCTCCGCTATCGGAATCAATTACTCTTGAGCTAATTTCTAGCTGAATTTCAGCCAAAGTGAATGCAGTGTTCACACAAAATTCCTCTTTCGGCGTCGTACAGTGTGTGATGCTCCCTGTTCTACACCTGACGCTGGTTCAGAGGAGAGTCCCCAAAGCTTTCAGTATTCTGTCTTTTGTAGCAAAACTGTCCCCCACCTGTGTCCTTTCGTGCTTCGTGCCATGGCATTTTCAGACTAATGAGAGCATTCCTTTTCTCTCGTGGAAACTACCCCCGCCAGTTGCAAAGTGTGTAACTTTAAACTGCGCCCTAGTATCGGCACTTCTACTCCTTTCGAGTTTATTTCAGCCGATCGGACATTTTGTGCCGACTCCTAACGCTTAGAAGTTACACGCGTACATTATGAGAGCACCACGGACCTTTCACATGATCAGTAAACGCGACACTCTTTTAACTAGGTCTCAGGCCTGTTTGTATCCATCTGGAAATTCCCCAATGCAATTTTCTAAAGAATTTCACCATCGCAGGCAGCACTGGGCCGCTACCTGCTGCCCTTGACATATTGCCCGGCGCGTTCGTTGTCTCCCTCGCTGCAGTCACCGACCCCTGTTAAAAGCCTTTCATTGTATGCGGGCCATGGCTGTGCAACTCGTGTTTGTCCCAAACTAAAGCATTTCTTCCAGTAGCTTTTCTCATCTTTTGCTCATTGACATGCAGGATTTGGGTTTGGTATGTTAATACTGTCGAATCGAGTGTCATACCTTTTTGTTCTACATACTGTACATTTTGATAGGCAAATCTGCTCACTATCATCGACGTACGTCAGGTGACATATCCATCTACTTGTTATGACATATAAAATCTCATGTAAGGTGCGAAATTAATATTCATTCAAGTTGACACCTTACAGTCCAATCTTATACACACTGTCGTATAAGTGAGTTAAAATGGTCTGTGGACCGACCAGCGAACAGGAGTGTCACATGCTGTAATTTGACCAGATTTCAGGGCTCCATCAGAGAGTAATTGTGATCCATCTAAGAGATCGCATATTTGCATACTTCGTTCCCGTGATAACGAATTAGACGCGCCTCACATCGCCACTCCGCAGACACTTGGCCCACGACTGTCACCTGAGACAGCGCTACACATCGAGAAATGAATATAGTATTGCAGCTCCAGCTTGTTAGGGCAAACAGAATCACTCTAGTCACTTGTTCTCAGCTGCACCAATGTAGCGTAACTTCCATGCGGAATAAATCCATCAAAGTCTATTCAGCGTTAGGTAGTTTCACATTGCGTTATCCACGTTTTGAGCCAGGCTAAATAGATTAATCAGATAAATGTCAATATTTGCCAACTGTATGACACCCAGTGGAGTGCTAATTATTTGTTGCTTCTATGATACGTTTGTCATCTCGGTTAATTTATATTTTTGTCCTATTTTATGGTTAATATACTCTTGCCAATTTTTATACTCTATTACTTCAGTGTTGATATATCATTCATCCTTCAATAATTGATTATAATAATGACAGGGCCACCATTTTCCAGCATGCAAGTTTATCTAAGATTCTGATAAATGTGATAACCTCCATTGCAGCCAGCAACAACAACCACTGTCAGAGGGCAGAGTCAATTTAGCAGGCACATGGCCAGGTAGACAAGTGGAAGACTTACAAGTTGAAGTGTATGCTGTTAGGGTGTAAATTTTGCAGTCACCTGTAGTCTTCCATATCAAACAGCAAGACCAGTGTAGTCCTGCAATAGCACTCTCAGAACCGTTGAAACATTACCATTTAATTACAGTTATTAATAACTGAAGAGGTTTCCCTGGCTGCAAAGTTACTGATCACGTGCACAGAGCACTTACCTGATCACATACGAGTAACTCTATCGAACAGTGAGAATTACATGCTGTGAGGTGACGGGCGAGTTGTGGCGCCCTGGAAATATTATATGTTCGGAATTGGGGCGGCCGCACAGGTCGCTCGTCAAAGCCGAGGCCCGCCAGCAAACACGCGGTGGCAAACGTTAGCCGGACGAGAGGGGTAGCCCCAGCGCGTGGTCCAGCCACGTGGCTGGGAATTCCGCTGTGACGAGGACGGTGCTTTGTGTCGATGAAGGAACACGCCGGGAGTGCCAAAGATGGCGGACTTTGTGAAGTCTTAATGGCAGACATTTCACAGTTCGTATGGAAATTAATAGTAACCAGATGAATCAAGATACCTCAAAAAGAAACATGTACATTACTATTATTCGCACGACGATTCTGATGATGTAATCAGATTTTCAATATCTTTATTAGTTTAAAGTTTAGTATCTGACGGTAAATTATACAAGTACCACCCAGCAACGAATTTCCAAAATATAAACGCTTCATCCGATTTTGTCGATCGCTTTGTCTTTAGAAATCTGTTAGTGTAAACCTAAATTGGTATAAATTACAGGCATGTAACTGTGTGTTAGAGCGTGTTTATGGTCCAGCTGTAGGAATATTTATTTAATTTCAGTTATTTAAATGTAACTCCAGTATTTCGTATATGTTTCATTATGTTTGTGACTGTGCTTTGGCATGAAGACATGGCGCGAGCGCTCTAGCCAATCACAGCGCTTGTGAATGGGGAGACGGGATGGAAGCGAGTTTCCGGATAGGATACGAGGTAGTTCTGAGCAGGAGGCAGTTCTGGAGAGTCACACGGGACCCTAGAGATGGGCAAACGGAAACACGTAAATGTTTCGAAACAAATGAAACAGTACAATGTAATGTTTCGATACGGTGTTTCGAAACAGTGAAACAGTTTGTTTTGTAACCTAATAAACCTAAACATTTTATCATTTTGAATGTCTGCTGTATAAGTATGTCCATATAAACACAAATGAGGTGCGAGAGCGCTAATCATATCGCAGAAAGTATGAAACTATCACTTAGGCGTCTTGGCAGTTTCGTATTTCCTGCAGCAAATGCGCTGCTTTCGTGTCATGTGACTTTCATACATTTCAATTGGCTGAGGAAAGCCTTAGCTGAAGACAGAAGTACCACCACGAACGGAACTGGAGGTGGGAGCAAACTGCAGAAACAACAGATATGCTACTGAGATTCCCACATTACATTAGTATGGCTAATATACCCATCCTGATAATTTCCATGCACACAAAGGGAATCATTGTGGATAATAGACACAGTGACTATAGACTCACAAATAACGCCAAATAATTCGAATAAATAACAAAATATAACAGAAAAAAATTTTGTGTTTCAAGGTGTTTCGAACCGTTACTATAAATTTACGATGCTTTCCGTTCACCATTACACTATCAGTGATATGTCAAACAGATTGCTTGCAATTATACCTACATCAAATTTATGTACATGTCTAATAACTGTCTCTCTACGCCTTTTTTTATTTAAAATATTGTAGTCTTACTTGCGTTTGTTAATATGATTACTGTACATGAACAGAGAAGCGTATGTTATAAAAAAGTGTAATTTAACTGAATGATTTTCACATATTTATTATTTTGAATTCGAATAGTGTGCGTTGTTTTATTGTTTGGTTAGTGTTTATAAAGCAGATGTTACGCCATTTCGGAATAGGACAGTCAGCTAGAAACGAAGCTTTATTTTCGGATATCTTAAGCTTCATGCTATAGCTTGTCAAAAGATTTCGACACTCTTGAAAGTGTTTCATGAAGTGGTATGTTGTGTTTCAGTACCTGTGCCGAGCCCGAATCTCGTCCGACACAGAGCGGAATGAAACATCACTGTTTCGATACAATTAGTCCGTTCCAGGCGCAGGTGGACTGAAACAGTCTTATTTTGAAACAACGATACAGTTTATGTGTCTGGCTCGATATCCGAGACAGGGGCGGAATGAAACACCACTGTTTCGAAACAGTGAACCGTAGCCGTTCCGAATCACTGAAACAGTTCCATGTATCGATACACTGTATCGAAACATAGAAACAGTGGCCAAGTCTACGGGACACGAAAGGTGCTGGACGCGACGGCGCGGCGCACGCACGGTCGCGAGAGAGACTTGGAGAGTGTGGAGCAGTTTCCGCGTGGTCGCGGAAGATAGAAATACTTCGGAGTGCCGACTTGTGCACTTGTGAGATTTCCGTGGCTTCTACAGTGAAGACGTAGAGTGCGTTTAGAAGTGAATATCTTGCCAGATATGTTGTTGTCCATAACTAATTACGTGCAGTAGGACTCTATTGTTTCCCTGTTATTCAACTTTTATTTAATTGCTGGACATCGACACCAATAAGTGTTTTGCAGAAATATACCGCATTCTCAAAAGTACTTCTACTATCGTACTTATCATTTAAAGTCGTTAAGATAGTACCTGCAGATTTTATTTAATTGCAATATTTCATTTATAAATCTATAAGTTACATTCATAATTCGCAATTGCCGAGTGATAAGAACCTTCGACCGTTCGATTCATGTGTGTGTTCCTATCGTATACTGTAGAGTCAGCAGTATTTGGTTTGTAATGCGCCAACTACGTATCCCAGCCCCTAGACAACGAAACCAGCCAAAACTTTTAAAATACAACGTTGAGTCGGAGGGTGCATAGTTATTTCGAAAGCCCGCAATGCGCGGACACTGCTGCCAACTGATTATATGCCCACCCAACTATTTAGTGAAAAGATGTAATAACAGTTAATGCTTGCAGTTCGAAAACTGGAGCTAATATGTGAATTTTAATGTCGATTTCGAGTTCAGTAACACCAAATTAACAAAGATTTGCTATTTTGTTTCCATAACATTTTGGGTGCTGAACAGTGTAATCAATCTATACTTTAGTTTTTATGCATATTCTGCCACTTTCTGTGACACCACAAGGATTTATACAGTTATTAATTTTAATTTTATTTCGAAATTATTATTAACATATTACCTGGTTGCCGTTCGTACGGACTTAAAAGTGAATTTGCGGTATTTGGTGGCTGATTAGGTTCGCACATACAGTAATCGTTATTGGCTTTCCTCTATAGAGTCTTGTCGCAAATAGCTCTGAGCACTATGGGACTTAACTTCTAAGGTCATCAGTCCTCTAGAACTTAGAACTACTTAAACCTAACGAACCTAAGGACATCACACACATCCATGCCCGAGGCAGGGTTCGAACGTGTGACCGTAGCGGTCGCGCGGTTCCAGACTGTAGCGCCTAGAACCGCTCGGCCACCTCGGCCGGCGCTTGTTGCACCAGCTGTGACATTCCAGAGCGTCAGTTGTCGATAATCGCAGTTAATGCAAAGAACTCAACGATGTCAAGGGTTTAACAAAGGCACAGAAATAATTAACGTGCGTGGGTACACATGTATTCAAGAATTTATCACAAAATTATAAATGTGCTGTAGTTGACCTGGTGGAGTATAAAACTGAATTGAAGAACATATTTGTTGACAACTGCTTCTATTTCACTGAAGAGAACAGTGAAAAATCTCTCTACATTTAAGGTTTAGATTAATCAGTAAGACTGACACTGTAAAATAATAACTTCTTTTGCTTCTTTCCACACTACAGAGACTTTAATTTGGTGGTATGTGGTGAGAACATCGTCTACCTGCAATCGTTCCCATGCGAAACGAAACTCCCTCGCATGGTTTTTGTTTCTAAATACCTGTGACCCATTCAACACACTGAAAAGTGGGTATGAGCCTCGTTTTAGTCAATTAGATGAATGAAATTTGAAGTAAGCTCCAAAACAATAAACTGGCAAGCCATTAAGAAAGTTTTGTTGTGTTTTTGTTTTGGCCTCGGAATAAGCCGCATTACATGCTACTTCAATAAACTTGAAATTCTAGATATGGACAGCTGTCATAGCCATCGCCTCCAGAAGTCATAGCTGCAGTACCTTTAATTGATAGATAGGTAACTACATTACGTTGTAATGCACGTGCCAGCCCTAATTAAGGCAAGTGCGGCAAAATTAGCGCGTCATTTCAGCACTCACAGAGTTTGTAGACGGATTACGATGATTAATAGCTGCGCATAAACGGGGACTACACCCTAGGCAAACGCCTGACTGTTGGTGTAATTTCTGACATCTCATGGACGTATCTAAAAATTGCCGGTTGCAGCTGAAACTTAATTCATCATCATAATCATCATCTCCATCATCATTGACAATTTCATGTCCTATGCGGCACCATTATGGGCCTCCGCTGTTGTCATATACCCACTTGCCAACTTGGTCTCGGTCTTTTGATTCTTGGTATCCACCACAGTCGTTACTCCGTCTGCAGATCATTGTACCGGCTATATTTTCCAGCATCAGTCCTTTATTTTTTATTATAGCTTTAACTGCAGCTTACACTCCATGCTATTAATCAACCATTTACTTTTTGTAGTCGTCCACAGCCAGCTTCAATATTAATGAAACCCTTTAGGGATTAGGCCTCATAATTATGAGAAACTGAAACAAGTGTAACGCCCACGTTTTCGCTATCTTTGCAGCGGTCTCATCAGAGCGGCTGTAAATGTATTAGAGCTTCGTAAAGTCACGGCCTAACACCCAAAAGGTTTTACACAAAACATTTATTTATTTTCCTACCTCTCCTAGTAATTCTCAACAGGAATCTCTGTATTATTCATTGAGGAACACATACTTCTTCAATGGTTTTCACATTAGTAGTCTATGTATCACGGCGACAACCCAAAACTGGTAACAGACACTGATATTAACTTTCCATTTCAGACATTAGGTAGTTTCGTAAGCCCTTTCAGTTTAACAGAAGCACTGCAAGCCGTTTTTACTCTTCCTCTCATCTACATCCACATCTCCTTCTAAAGTGCCTGGCAGAGGTTTCTCCGAACCACCTTCAGACTATTTCTCTACCGCTTCGCTCTCACACAGTGAGTAGGAAAATTGAGCACTTAAATTTTACGGCAACAGCTCTGATTTATTTTATTACGATGATCTTTCCTCCCTATTTCGTGGAAAGATCTCGCCGCAATGAAAAACACCTATGCTTTAATGACTGACACCGCAACTTGCTTATCATACTGTGAGACTCTCTCCATTATTTAGCAATGATACAGAACTTTTCCTTTGGGCTTTTTCGATGTCCTCCGTCAATCCTGTGTGGTAACGATCTTATGCGGGCAGAAATACTTTACTTAAATACCACTATACTTAAATACTACTATACTCAAAAGTATAGTGTAGGCCGCGCGCTTAGAGGCGCCATGTCACTAATCGTGCGGCCCCTCCCGCCGAATGTTGGAGTTCTTCCTCGGGCATAGGTGGGAGTGTTGTCCTTAGCGTTAAGTTAGTTTAAGTAGTGTGTAAGTCTGGGACCGATGACCGCAACAGTTTGGTCCCTTAGGAATTCACACACGTTTGGACATTGTATAATATAGGCAATCTCTTTAGTAGACCCGTTGCATCTTCTGCCAATAAAACGTAGTCCTTGGTGTGTCTTCCCCACACACCATTATCTATGTGATTGTTCCAATTTAAGTCCTTCGTAATTGCAATTCCTAGCTATTTAGTTGAATTAACAGCAGTTAAAGTTCGTCTGGATCTTGAAAATTTTTAAGAACGACATGTTAATCTTCTACTTAATTTCAGTATTCTACTATAATTCTTTCCTCCAACACATTCGTCAGTATTGCAGAACAGACTTGTTCTCGAAATGAAGTAATAGGGAATGAGTAAGATTTCTTCAAAATGAAACACCAATTAAATTCACCATCGTACATGTCCTCTCACTCGTGAAGGAGCGCAAAACAGTTTTTCACGTTTCTTCATACATCTGCAATATATTTCATGTCGGTGCGATGGAGACAAGTTGCAGACTCGTCTACTCACGTCCGTTCAACACAGTTACAAAACGACCTCTTTCCTCCACAGCTCACTCCTAACTAGCTCCAGCAAGAGTAATATAAATCAAAGGCACAAAAGTCTTACATCGACGGGTCATACTCAGGCAGCAGTAGCCGGCCGAGACACAGGCAGCAACAGGGAAATAACCGATTTTGTGACTTTTACGAGTTTATAACCAGGAGAGAATTTTATAATATTATCTGTGTGCTTTAATAGTTTAGTTTCTTGAGTTTCTGCGTGTTTATTTAACATCTAATAGCCACAGTTCCAGCGCTTTAGTTTGGGTCGGAAAGTAAACCAATTTTGTGACATATTACAAGTTCCTAATCAGGGGCCAATTATTTAGTTTCACCTGAGTGCTTCGGTAGTTAGGTTTTTTTGAATCTCTGCCTGTTAATCTAATTTATTAGACACAGTTCCTGCGTTTTCGTCAGAATCTACAGTAGAGTTGCGGGGCACGTGCCGATAGTCCTTTAATCTGCATAGTTTATGCTTTCCACGGTCTTCAGTATGGACAGGGACTGTGATTGTTGTGTGCGGATGCGAGTCGAGTTGGTGACACTTCGCTCTCAGCTTCAGGCTGCGATGGCTTCGGTTACACAGCTTGAGGCTGCAGTGGATGGGCACCACTGTTGTCGGCCGGCCATGGGGATCCAACGGACGTCCAGCACGTCCGAGTCCTCGGATCAGTCCTCACCGGTGGCCAACCCAGTTACTGCTCGCACTGAGGCTACCCTTCACCTGTGGTCGAGTGGGGGGTCACACAGGGGCGATGCAGACGACGAAAGACTTCCCAGGCGGCAGCACGTAAGGCCTCCCTGGTTTGTCTGACAATCACGTTCCAGGTGCTCTCTGTGGCTGACACTGTCGCTGAGCCAGATGCTGTCGCCTGTCCTGTTTCAGGGGAACCCTTTCAGGCTGCAAGATCCGGACAATCACAGAGAGTGGGATTATTGATAGTTAGGAGCCCCGAAGCTAGGCGCGTTATTGGCCCCTTAGGGACATGGATGCCAAGAAGGGAAATAAAACCAATGTCCATTCCATGTGCATACCGGGTGGAGTCATTCCAGATGTGGAACGGGTCCTTCCGGATGCTATGAAGAGCACAGCGTGCAGCCAACTGCAGGTGGTTGCTCACGTCGGTACCAATGATATGTGTCACTTTGGATGAGAAGAGATTCTCTCTGGTTTCGAGCGGCCAACAGAAGTGGTAAAGGCTACCAGTCTTGCTTGCGAGATGAAAGCAGAGCTGACCATTTGCAGCATAGTCGATAGGACCGATTGCGGACCTGTGGTACAGAGCCAAGTGGAGGGTCTGAATCAGAGGCTCAGACGATTCTGCGACCGTGTAGGCTGCAGATTCCTCGACTTGCGCCAAAGGGGGTTGGGTTTCGGGTTCATCTGAATACATCAGGTGTCCACCATATGCAGAAGGCGGCTACACGGAAATCAGGGGCTGTGTGGCGTGAACTGGGCGGTGTTTTAGGTTAGAGGGTCTCTGGAAAACACAAGAAGGGCTTCAGTCACAAAGGGTGCAGGCCGAAACAGGAAGAACGTAGATACAGGAACCATCGGCATAACAGTTGTAAATTGTCGTAGCTGTGTTGGGGAAGTACCAGAGCTCCAAGCGCTCATAGAAAGCACTGATGCTCAAATAGTTATAGGCACTGAAAGGTGGCTAAAGCCGGAGATACGCTCAGCCGAAATTTTTGTGAAGAACCTAACGGTGTTCCGAAAGGACAGGCTAAACACGGTTTGTTGCTGTTAGAAGTACTTTATCTTGCCGCGAAATTGAAGTAGACACTACCTGTGAGTTATTACGGGCAGAGGTCATTGTTGGCAGCCGGAATAAATAATAATTGGATCCTTTTACCGACCTCCCGATTCAGATGATACAATTGCTGAAAGGTTCAAAGAAAACTTGAATTTGATTTCAAACACGACTCATATGGTTATAGTGGGTGATGACTTCAATTTACCATTTATATGTTGGCGAAAATACATGTTTAATTCCGTAATTTACTCATAAAACATCATCCGAAATTGCACTGAACGCATTCTCTGAATATTATTTCGAGCAGTTGGTTCATGAGCCCACACGAATAGAAAACATTTGTGAAAACACAGTTGACTCTTAGCAACAAATAACTCTAAGTTAATAACGATCATCTAAACGGATACAGGGATTAGTGAACACAGGGTTGTCGTAGCGAGATTGAATATTATTACCCCTACATCCTCCAAAGACTGCGTTTTATTGGCAGCACACTTACAAAATTTAATAGACTTTCTAAGGAGACTGCCTACACTACGCTTGTCCGTCCTCTTTTAGAATACTGCTGCACGGTATGGGAACCTTACCAGATGGGACTGTCGGAGTGCATCGAAAAAGTTCAAAGAAGGGGAGCACGTTTTGTATTATCGCGAAATATGGGAGAGAGTGTCACTGAAATGATACAGGATTTGGGCTGGACATCATTAAAAAAAAAAGGCTTTTCTTGTTTCGATGGAATCTTATCACGAAATTCCAATCACCAAATTTCTCCTCCGAATGCGAAAGTATTTTGTTGAAACCGAACTACATAGGCAAAACGATCGCCACTATAAAATGAGGGAAGTCAGAGTTCGTACGGAAAGATATAGGTGTTTGTTCTGTCCGTGCGCTGTATGAGATTGGAATAATGTGATTTGCAGAGTGTCCATGTAGATGTAGATGTAGATGTAGATGTAAATGTAGATCACTCATATCAGTATTCGTCCACAGATGGCATTGTATGTAGGATAGTTTACATCGAACAGTAATTGCATTTTTGTTGAGTTTGAATAACCAATTATTTTTGGGAATAACCATTTTATATGTTGCTAAGACCGAAGTTCTCTGCTGGTAAGTGGTAAGTGGTACCATAATTAGTCACATATGATTATCAGTGTTTCACCCAGGTAGCTCGAAAATACCAAGACATAGGCTTTCAGAAACAGAGGAAGATAAGTAAACATGACTTATGAAATACGGGCACTGAGAAAACATGGTTTACCAATGTTACAAAATATTAGAAGACCAAAAGCTGCAACGTGTTAGTTACACCCTCTTCACCATCAACTGTACTCCAGAGTTGCGCAGGTGGAGGCGAATAAAATAGTTTCTCGCAGTCGTTATTGTAGTCAGATGAAAATGTTATGTGATAGACTGAGACCTGCAGGGAAAGTTTGTCGATATTTAACGCTGTGCAGCCCTACTATAACTAACGGGTAGTGAAGCGTGAGATCTGAAAGTGGTCCAGTCTTCAAACTTACTTTATTTCCAAACGGTACATTTCCGGACATGAGTTTCTACTAAACCCTCCCTGCAACTCATAGAAGTCCGAAACTGTGAAATACCCGGTGCAATCTTCGGCAGCGGGCTCAAGTCTGTCACCAGTAGTGGAGGATGAACCTCTGACAATGCCAGCAAAGTCAGAAAAATCGTCTAACAACAGTCCGCCCAAGATGCGAAAACAAAAGTCAACAGTTTATATGTCAATCGCCAACAAGTGGCACCATTCTATACACTCTCTGCCATGCATTTGACACCTGTACGTAATGCAGAAATGATCACTAGATATCACGGGAGGAGGACCCGCCAGTATAAAGGGAGATGGTGAGTATTGTGTTGTCAGTAGAGTTCAGTAACAGCAGAATATGGGCCGGTCACTAGATGTCACCTCAGTAACAAACCCATCAGGGATACTTCAATCCTTCTAAAGCAGAACAAGTTGACTATCGGTATTGTGGTTGCGAAGAGTGTTGTGATCAGGTGAAACTGCTTTTGTTCAGCCAAAACTGTGGATTTTTTTTATTTCTCTGGGAAAAAAACTCGTCAAACTGGAAAACATGAAATATTAGTCCACTTTATTGATAAATAAACTTTGACACATTTCTTTGGTACAGGAGTACTGGATAACTTACAATGGTCAGCGTCCTACTAGACGTCGCTGACAGCTGTAGATGAGATCTCAAACTGGGGCAGAGCTCTTGCTCGCTCCACACTATATTGACCTCAGTGGGAGGGCGCTGCTGTGCTGAGAGCGGTGGTGTGGTCTTCAGGAGCACCTCCCATATGTCGTTGCGGATTGTAGTCAGTACTCTATAAAGTCTCTCGTACCAATAAGCGTAGTCAACTTTGGTCTGTCAGTTCTGTCTCTGTACTATACCACAAGTGGAAACGCGAAGGAAAGACCACAGCTAAATCGAGACCAGTCAGACCAATGGTGAAAGACACCTCTGAGCATTGCGGACAATGGTTGTAAAATATTCACTTGAAATCTGCATAAGGAATCATTCATGAGTCCAAAAGTGCTACCAGCAGTCTATCCATTCAATGACTGTGCTAAGGGAGTTAAAAAGAGTGGTGTACAATAGCCTTGCAACTTATAAGCCAAACATTTCTGTAGTCAACACTAAGCACCACTTGACGTAGTATAAACGACGACTGGACTGTGGATGATTCAAAAAGAGTGATTTGGAGTGATTAATCACGCTATAGCCTATGGTAATCACGGAAGAGATAGGGTTTGGCGAATGCCTGGACAACGTTACTTTCAATCACTTGTAGTGCCAGCAGTGATGCCCTAAGAAGGTGGAGTTGGAGGAGGAGATTAGTGTTTAATGTCCCATCCACAACGAGGTCATTAGAGGCTGAGCACAAGCTCAGATTCAGGGAAGATGGAGATGGGAATCAGTCCTGCCCTTTCAGTGGAACCATTGCGCCATTTGCCGCAGCAATTTAGGGTAATCACGGAGAAAGCTGGGTCTGAACCATTATCCTCCCGAAAGAGACTCCGTTGTGCTACCCACTACACTACCTCTGTCGTTGGGCAGGTAGCGTTACTGTATGGGATGTTTCTGTATAGGGCCGGCCGAAGTGGCCGTGCGGTTATAGGCGCTGCAGTCTGGAACCGCGAGGCCGCTACGGTCGCAGGTTCGAAACCTGCCTCGGGCATGGCTGTGTGTGATGTCCTTACGTTAGTTAGGTTTAACTAGTTCTAAGTTCTAGGGGACTAATAACCTCAGAAGTTGAGTCCCATAGTGCTCAGAGCCATTTTTTTCTGTATGGGTAGCGTGTGGTCCTCTTAACGCGCTTAAAAAAGACGCTAAATGAGCAAGGATATTAATATATTTTGCATCATTATCGATTGCGTACAAAGAACTCTGTCATAAGGGAGCATCTGAGAGACATTGGCTTGGGGACCACAACATTTCTAAAATGTACTGGCCCAACCAATGTCCTGACCCAGTGGAACATCTTTGGGGGCAGTTAGAACGTCGACATCGCTCCGGAACCCATCATCCGACGTCAGTAGTTTCTCTGGTGACGGCTATTGAGGAAGAATGGACAGCCATTCCTTCACATATATTCAGACACTGCGTTGAAAGTGTCCCTAACAGATATCGAGCTATTTGATAGTCTAAAGGTGAACACACCTCATATTAGTGTACACCTGTTTTTCATCACATAGTATAACTAAATAAAAATGTTGTATAAAATGTATAATTACACTACTGGCCATTAAAATTTCTACAAAACGAGGATGACGTGGTGCAGACGCGAAATTTAACCGACAGGAAGAAGATGCTATGATATGAAAATCATTAGCTTTTCAGAGCATTCACACAAGGTTGGCGCCGGTGGCGACGCCTACAACGTGCTGACGTGAGGTAAGATTCCAACCGATTTCTCACACACAAACAGCAGTTGACCGGCGTCGCCTGCTGAAACGTTGTTGTGATGCCTCGTGTAAGGAGGCGAAATGCCTACCATCACGTTTCTGACTTTGATAAAGGTCGGATTGTAGCCTTTTGCGATTGCGGTTTGTCGTATCGCGACATTGCTGCTCGCGTTGGTCGAGATCCAATGACTGTTAGCAGAATATGGAATCGGTGGGTTCAGGAGGGTTATACGGAACGCCGTGCTGGATACCAACGGCCTCGTATCACTAGCAAGCGAGATGACAGGCATCTTATCCGCATGACTGTAACGGATCTTGCAGCCACGTTTCGATCCCTGGGGTCGTTTGCAAGACAACAACCATCTGCGCGAACTGTTCGACGACGTTTGCAGCAGCATGGACTATCAGCTCGGATACCATGGCTGCGGTTACCCTTGACGCTGCATCACAGACAGGAGCGCCTGCGATGGTGTACTCAACGACGAACCTGGGTGCACGAATGGCAAAACGTCATTTTTTTTCGGATGAATCCATGTTCTGTTTACAGCATTACGATGGTCGCATCCGTGTTTGGCACCATCGCGGTGAACACACACTAGAAGCGTGTATTCGTCATCGCCATATTGGCGTATCACCTGGAATGATGGTATGGGGTGCCATTGGTTACACGTCTCGGTCACCTCATATTCGCATTGACGCACTTTGAACAGTGGACGTTACATTTAGGATGTGTTACGACCTGTGGCTCTACCCTTCATTCGATCCCTGCGAAACCCTACATTTCAGCAGAATAATGCACGACCGCATGTTTCAGGTCCTGTACGGGTCTTTCTGGATACAGAAAATGTTCGACTGCTGCCCTGGCCAGCACATTCTCCAGATGTCTCACCAACTGAAAACTTCTGGTCTATGGTGGGCGAGCAACTAGCTCGTCAAAATACGCCAGTCACTGCTCTTGATCAACTGTGGTATCGTGTTGAAGCTGCATGGGCAGCTGTACCTGTACACGCCATCCAAGCTCTGTGTGAGTCAATGCCCAGGCGTATCAAGACCGTTATTAAGGCCAGAGGTGGTTGTTGTGGGTACTGATTTCTCAGGGTCTATGCACCCAAATTGCGTGAAAATGTAATCACATGTCAGTTCTAGCATAATATACTCGTGGAAATTGAAATAAGAACACCGTGAATTCATTGTCCCAGGAAGGGGAAACTTTATTGACACATTCCTGGGGTCAGATACATCACATGATCACACTGACAGAACCACAGGCACATAGACACAGGCAACAGAGCATGCACAATGTCGGCACTAGTACAGTGTATATCCACCTTTCGCAGCAATGCAGGCTGCTATTCTCCCATGGAGACGACCGTAGAGATGCTGGATGTAGTCCTGTGGAACGGCTTGCCATGCCATTTCCACCTGGCGCCTCAGTTGGACCAGCGTTCGTGCTGGACGTGCAGACCGCGTGAGACGACGCTTCATCCAGTCCCAAACATGCTCAATGGGGGACAGATCCGGAGATCTTGCTGGCCAGGGTAGTTGACTTACACCTTCTAGAGCACGTTGGGTGGCACGGGATACATGCGGACGTGCATTGTCCTGTTGGAACAGCAAGTTCCCTTGCCGGTCTAGGAATGGTAGAACGATGGGTTCGATGACGGTTTGGATGTACCGTGCACTATTCAGTGTCCCCTCGACGATCACCAGTGGTGTACGGCCAGTGTAGGAGATCGCTCCCCACACCATGATGCCGGGTGTTGGCCCTGTGTGCCTCGGTCGTATGCAGTCCTGATTGTGGCGCTCACCTGCACGGCGCCAAACACGCATACGACCATCATTGGCACCAAGGCAGAAGCGACTCTCATCGCTGAAGACGACACGTCTCCATTCGTCCCTCCATTCACGCCTGTCGCGACACCACTGGAGGCGGGCTGCACGATGTTGGGGCGTGAGCGGAAGACGGCCTAACGGTGTGCGGGACCGTAGCCCAGCTTCATGGAGACGGTTGCGAATGGTCCTCGCCGATACCCCAGTGTCCCTAATTTGCTGGGAAGTGGCGGTGCGGTCCCCTACGGCACTGCGTAGGATCCTACGGTCTTGGCGTGCATCCGTGCGTCGCTGCGGTCCGGTCCCAGGTCGACGGGCACGTGCACCTTCCGCCGACCACTGGCGACAACATCGATGTACTGTGGAGACCTCACGCCCCACGTGTTGAGCAATTCGGCGGTACGTCCACCCGGCCTCCCGCATGCCCACTATACGCCCTCGCTCAAAGTCCGTCAACTGCACATACGGTTCACGTCCACGCTGTCGCGGCATGCTACCAGTGTTAAAGACTGCGATGGAGCTCCGTATGCCACGGCAAACTGGCTGACACTGACGGCGGCGGTGCACAAATGCTGCGCAGCTAGCGCCATTCGACGGCCAACACCGCGGTTCCTGGTGTGTCCGCTGTGCCGTGCGTGTGATCATTGCTTGTACAGCCCTCTCGCAGTGTCCGGAGCAAGTATGGTGGGTCTGACACACCGGTGTCAATGTGTTCTTTTTTCCATTTCCAGGAGTGTATATTTGTCCAATGAATTCCCGTTTATCATCTCCATTTCGTCTTGGTGTAGCAATTTTAATGGCCAGTAGTGTAGATAGAAATGTATAAAAATGTATCGATTCGACTATCTCTCCGTTGCGCGCTTTGGTGAGTCTGCAGCGCCATCTGCGGCCTTTTTCGCGGAGGAAGAAGGTTCTCGGAGCTGGCGAGGGTAGTTGGAAATGGAGAGCAATCAAGAGTAGACCTCGCTATCTTCCAGGTGCATCCTGGTGTATACATTCCCCACTACGCTGCGAAGAGATGGCTGTAGCGCGAGCAGCTCTTCATTATTTTCTTCAGTGGGCCAAGAGGCATGAGGGGCAGGTGTGGCTGTGTTTTCGGCGGGGCGGTTAGAGTGATTTATTGAATGGAGATAGTATAGGCTCCCGCAGGACTGCTGGAAGCTGCTTCTGTTAACTTAGTGCAGGTAAGAATACTGAGAGTTGCAACCGACTGAGTTTTATTCAGAATAACACAGAGCTGCCTTTTTTTCTTTTTATTTTTGCACATTGGCAGAAGTGTTCTGGCGATGGAATTGTGAGCTGTTAGTACGTATACTTGGTGCCTTCTTCGCCATTCCTGTTGCACCTAAATTGATTGTATGTTTCGTTGACAGTGTCTTGTACATAACCTTAACTGAATTTATGCTTACATGGAGCCGTAGGAGTGAGGTTTAAATGCCAGTCAATTTCTTTAAAAGACACAGTGACAGTTAATCCTCGTACATATCTAGCTGGCCTGTGTCAGTGTGGAGTGTCCACTAATGATTAATTGGATCATTCCATGCGAGAACAAATTACATTGACTTATGTAGTATCTTTAAAACCCGCCACGTTAGCCTAGACCGCTAACGCGCTGCTTCGTGGACTCGGGTAGGCGCGCCAGCCCCGGCTCGAATCCGCCCGACGGATTAACGACGACGGTCGGTGTGCCGGCCAGCCTGGATGTGGTTTTTAGGAGGTTTTCCACATCCCCCTAGATGAATACCGGGCTGATGCCCACGTCCCGCCTCAGTTACATGGCTCGCAGACATCTGAACACTTTCGCACTATTCCATGGATTACACTAGTCTCAGACAGTTGGGGTACACTAATTCCATCCTGGGAGGTACGGGGTGGCGGCAGGAAGGGCATCCGGCCACCCCTTAATCTAACATTGCCAAATCCGATTAACGATGCTGACGCTGCCTACCTGCGGGACAAAGGCACAAGCGAAAGAAAGAAAATAATGTAGTATATTTAAGTGAAGCGTCATAGTATTTCTCCTATTATTCAATATCATCCTAATGAGTTACTCGTACTTGGCGCCAAGTTTATTTCGACGAGGACTGGATGCATCAAACCGTTTGTTGGCCGGCCGTTGCATCGTTAGGTAGACCACTCTGTTTGCATTTAACTAGGACCGATCGGCCGTGGGCGTTGTTGTAGCTTTTCCCACTTCTCGCCCTCACCTGAAAATCTTACGGCCCGCGCAAACTATGTTGCGCTTTCTTGTCACGCGCCCGCCTTCCTGACGCTTGTGGACGACCCATTCCCGGGTTTGTTGACTTCTACTCTGTATCTTGAAACAGCTCTTCTGATAACCTGTTCTTACAAGGGACTGAATCTCTGTAATTTGCCATGGTATGCTGGTCATCGCTGGTCTTCCAGGAACACCCTTAGTATGTTGTAAATGTACCTCTACATCTGTCCGGTCTTTCCAACCATGCGGGCAGGGGTGGCACCTCGTCGTGCTGTTGAAGTGGTTGGCCGGTCCTCCTGAGGGGTGATGGGGGATGGTCGTCTATTCAGTCGCTTGGTCATTCTAATTCCGTTTTGCATAACTGGCTGACTGCCATGGATTAATTTTCTGGAGTTACGATTTTAATATCTTTTAAACTGTTTGAACGAATACCCAAAATTTCCTATGATTAATTATTGCTATTTAGAATTAGAAGTTGTTCAAAAAATGGTTCAAATGGATCTGAGCACTATGGGACTTAACTTCTGAGGTCATCAGTCCCCTAGAACTTAGAACTACTTAAACCTAACTAACCTAAGGACATCACACACATTCATGCCCGAGGCAGGATCCGAACGTGCGACCGTAGCAGCAGCGCGGTTCCAGACTGAAGCGCCTAGAACCGCTCGGCCACCACGTGCGGTAGATGTTTGACCCAAGACAGAAAGGAATGCACGACTTCCAGTTCCAATACTGCAGATTCCAATACTGCATAGCAATACTCTAGCAGAGGATGGACGGGCGTAGTTCAGTAGACTTGTTACACCTTCTAAGTGTCTTGCCAATGAAATGAAATGATCGTATGGCATAGTTGGCCGGAATGTCCCTTTCGGATTCGGTTCAAAATGGCTCTGAGCACTATGGGGCTTTACTTCTGAGGTCATCAGTCCCCTAGAACTTAGAACTACTTAAACGTAACGAACCTAAGGATATCACACACATCCATGCCCGAGGCAGGATTCGAACCTGCGACCGTAGCGGTCGTGCGGTTCCAGACTGTAGCGCCTAGAACCGCTCGGCCACCCCGGCCGGATAGAAGTCGTTGTTCTTACTGTTAGTGACATTTGGGCGTAATGTTTTATCGCTGTCTAGGTTTTGTTTTAATTGAAATTTTCATTGTAGTGTTAATTTGGAGTCAGTGGTATGGACAAACGGTAGAGGCGTTGTCGAAGTATTGTACAAAGCCCGCACCTCTCGGGTAAGTAATGAAATTTTGCGGGTGTCGCGCTCAACAGGCGAACAACGGCTAGCGCCCCCGCAGGAGTGGGCGGCGCTGCGACCGGCGCCGCAGACTTGGGCCATTTATCTCGATCACCTGCGCCCGGCGCGATACCCGCCAACTCGGCCGCGCCTGTTGCTGCGACTAATGAAACTGCCGCTGCCTCCGCGACGGAACCTTCTAATTTTCTGACTCCTCGCTACGCCGCAGCAGTTTGTATCGACTCGGTCCTGAGTCTGCAACTTGAGACAATAAATCATGTGCGCCGCTCCAAACTTTTGTGCGGGCTGTTCCTCCCGTCCTTAGCTGCACGGTAATTATCATCCGCGCCAGGTTAACTTCTGAACGAAACGATGTGGTGAGCACTATGCTACATCGCTTGCGGAAATTTTTGGCAGTGTTTTGAGGAATGGGGTCAATGTCTTCTAGTCTGATGCAAGAGGACAGTCCGCAACAGTACATCTACACATCTACAACGGCCAGCGAAATGGAAACCAGACAGATGGAAAAAGAGGAAACTCTTGATAGTCTCCTCGTGTTTGCTGCCGGTACCTAAAACCAACAGGATTCGATATTTCGGCGATCCATCTGACCGCCATCTTCAGAAGAGCGCTGCTGCTGCTGAGTCATACTGAAAACTGATTCCTGGTTCAACACTCCTCTTGCTTATGAAATGAACCACTTTCAGCTGTACATGACCAGTTTCGTGATTTGAAATCACATCTTCAGTTGTACATCTAGGAGATAGTGTAAGCGTATTGTCATATCGCTGACTTAGTTGTGGAGTATCTTTGCGGGCAGGCGCGTCTGTAGAGAGTCGAGCACGGGACACGAAACTGTTATGTTGTGTAGTGTGTAGCTCTGCATGTAGAAGCATTGTTAGTATTCAGGTTGAAGTGTTGCTGCAAGTGCTATTACAGTAAAGTGATTAAATTTGGAAGTAATTCAGAGGAAAAGTGCGTCAAGATGTAATTAAAAATGAACAGTGCCGCCGATAACGTATTTGTGTATCCTCTCGTTGCGTGTCGCACAGTATCAATCATCGCGCCGTGTTCGGTCTCCCAGAATGAACTGATGTGAATCAGTAGAAATTAGTTACCATGAAAGACTGCAGTGTCTTGTAGCGAGTGTGAGGACGTGCGTTCGATAATCACGTTTCCGCATATCAACAGTCAGCTGCGCCGCGACGGTTACACGCACGCTCGTACAAGTGAGAACTGAGAACTGAAAAATTAACTTTACGAACAGTGTTATATCATTACTAGTGACAAGGAGGACTAGTACCAGATATCTGTATGTGTGACGAGCGCAAGAACTTCCGTTCGATCACTCGGCTTCCACCTCATCAACAATCACCCACGTCGTGCCGGTTACGCGTACGCTCGTCTGATTTATAATTTGGACTGTTAATCATCAAGATTGTTAATTGGAATAAACATTTACGATTTAGAGTGTAAACAGTGCAACCTGTGGTTTCCATATCGTCTCAGAATATAGACGTTCATAGCAGACATAGGACAGTGTTGTGTTTTAAAGTTGAGTGGCTACCCTAAACCCGCTTGCATATTTCGATAGATAATTTAAGGCAAGCCAACAGCAGTGTGGAGCAGGGCAATACGACCGCCGCGGGATTATCAGGTACGTGGTGTGGACAGGGCGCACGGTCAAGAAACGAGAAGTCAGTCTAAGGTACCCGCCCCCCCCCCCCCCCCCCCCCATTCGTACTCCCGGGCGTGTTACAGTAGGAAACGTCCAGTCGACATTATGACTGTAAAAAAACGTCCTTTGATAAAGTATGCTCTGTGACAAGCAATATGACACACTCACTCGTCAGTTAATCATTTAAGCGCCGATATGTGAAGGAAGGGGACTCAATCTTCTCAAAATAAAATACTGTTTCCCACAACGAGCAGGGCGTCATAGTTCAGATTGACCAGTTGAAAAACCGGCATGTTAATAGCACGTTTACCTACAATGAAAGAGAAAAATAAGAAACGATAAAAGCCCCAGCTAGCAACATTGAAAGGCCATGGTTAAGATGACTCACTTCATACCAGCCGCCTCGCCTCCCCGTTATTCTCTTCAAAAATGTTACCATTTAATGAAAAAAACTTAAACATCAGCAAATGACGACGAAGTTTCACCAACTCTTCATCCATTTTTGCCCAAACGAGGGACATGGGATGAAATTTGAGGTTACTGTTGTAGTTTCCGGTGTTTCCGGTTTTTGGAACAGTGTAATCGAAATTAGGTTGGCAGACAGTTTGATTAACAGAGGCAATAGTTTCCCTCTTAGCAACACGTGGAAACCTGTACCATCCCGCATCAAAACATGTTCTTCGGTGCGGCCTTTCCGAGTGTTTGGAAACAGTCATAGCCAAAGCATTGCAGACAAACAAAAATTACAGGAAGGGAAGTTTAGTGTGAGTAGGTCTATGCGAGAGGCGTTCAACGAATTCGAAAGTAAATTTCTATGTACTGACTTGGCAGAAAATCCTAAGAAATTTTGCTCTTATGTCAAAGCGGTAGGTGGACCAAAACAAAATGTCCAGACCAAAATGGTACTGAAACAGACGATGACAGACTAAAGGCATAAATACTAAACGTCTTTTTCCAAAGCTGTTTCACAGAGAAAGACTGCACAGTAGTTCCTTCTCTAGATTGTCGCACAGATGACAAAATGGTAGATATAGAAATAGATGACAGAGGGATATAAAAACAATTAAAATCGCTCAAAAGAGGAAAGGCCGCTGTACCTGATGAGATACCAATTCGATTTTACACAGAGTACGCAAGGAACTTGCCCCCCTTTTTGCAGCGGTGTACCGTAGGTCTCTAGAAGAGCGTAGCGCTCCAAAAGATTGGAAAAGGGCACAGGGCATCCCCGTTTTCAAGAAGGGACGTCGAACAGATGTGCAGAACTATAGACCTATATCTCCAACGTCGACCAGTTGTAGAATTTTGGAACACGTATTATGTTCGACTATAATGACTTTTCTGGAGACTAGAAATCTACTTTGTAGGAATCGGCATGGGTGTCGAAAAAGACTATCGTGTGAAGCCCAGTTCACAATATTCGTCCACGAGACTCAGAGGGCATAGACACGGGTTCCCAGGTAGATGCCGTGTTTCAAAACTTCCGCAAGGCTTTTGATACAGTTCCCCACGGTCGTCTAATGAAGAGCATATGGACTATCAGACCAAGTGTTTGATTGGATTGAAGAGTTCCTAGATAACAGAACGCAGCATGTCATTCTCAATGGAGAGGAGTCTTCCGAAGTGAGAGCGATTTCAGGTGTGCCACAGGGGAGTGTCGTAGTACCGTTGCTATTTAAAATATATATAAATGATCTTGTGGATAACATCGGAAGATCACTGTGGATTTATGCGGATGATGCTGTAGTATATCGAGAGGTTGTAACAATGGAAAATTGTACTGAAATGCAGGAGGATCTGCAACGAATAGACGCATGGTGCAGGGAATGGCAATTGAATCTCAATGTAGACAAGTGTAATGTGTTGCGAATACATAGAAAGGTAGATCCATTATCATTTAGCTACAATATAGCAGGTCAACAACTGGAAGCAGTTAATTCCATAAATTATGTGGGAGTAGGCGTTAGGAGTGATTTAAAATGGAATGACCATATAAAATTAATCGACGGTAAAACAGATGCCATAGTGAGATTCATTGGAAGAATCCTAAGGAAATTCAATCCGAAAACAAAGGAAGTAGGTTACAGTACACTTGTTCGCCCACTGCTTGAATACTGCTCACCAGTGTGGGATCCGTACCAGATAGGGTTGATAGAAGAGATAGAGAAGATCCAACGGAGAGCAGCGCGCTTCGTTATAGGATCATTTAGTAATCGCGAAAGAGTTATGGAGATGATAGATAAACTCCAGTGGAAGACTGCAAGAGAGAGAAGTTTCGAGAACATACCTTCACCGAGGAGTCAAGTAGTATATTGCTCTCTCCTACGTATATCTCGCGAAGAGACCATGAGGATAAAATTACAGAGATTAGAGCCCACACAGAGACATACCGACAATCTTTCTTTCCACGAACAATACGAGAATGGAATAGAAGGGAGAACCAACAGAGGTACTCAAGGTACCCTCCGCCACACACCGTCAGATGGCTTGTGGAGTATGGATGTAGATGTAGATGTACACTCCTGGAAATTGAAATAAGAACACCGTGAATTCATTGTCCCAGGAAGGGGAAACTTTATTGACACATTCCTGGGGTCAGATACATCACATGATCACACTGACAGAACCACAGGCACATAGACACAGAGCATGCACAATGTCGGCACTAGTACAGTGTATATCCACCTTTCGCAGCAATGCAGGCTGCTATTCTCCCATGGAGACGATCGTAGAGATGCTGGATGTAGTCCTGTGGAACGGCTTGCCATGCCATTTCCACCTGGCGCCTCAGTTGGACCAGCGTTCGTGCTGGACGTGCAGACCGCGTGAGACGACGCTTCATCCAGTCCCAAACATGCTCAATGGGGGACAGATCCGGAGATCTTGCTGGCCAGGGTAGTTGACTTACACCTTCTAGAGCACGTTGGGTGGCACGGGATACATGCGGACGTGCATTGTCCTGTTGGAACAGCAAGTTCCCTTGCCGGTCTAGGAATGGTAGAACGATGGGTTCGATGACGGTTTGGATGTACCGTGCACTATTCAGTGTCCCCTCGACGATCACTAGTGGTGTACGGCCAGTGTAGGAGATCGCTCCCCACACCATGATGCCGGGTGTTGGCCCTGTGTGCCTCGGTCGTATGCAGTCCTGATTGTGTCGCTCACCTGCACGGCGCCAAACAGGCATACGACCATCATTGGCACCAAGGCAGAAGCGACTCTCATCGCTGAAGACGACACGTCTCCATTCGTCCCTCCATTCACGCCTGTCGCGACACCACTGGAGGCGGGCTGCACGATGTTGGGGCGTGAGCGGAAGACGGCCTAACGGTGTGCGGGACCGTAGCCCAGCTTCATGGAGACGGTTGCGAATGGTCCTCGCCGATACCCCAGGAGCAACAGTGTCCCTAATTTGCTGGGAAGTGGCGGTGCGGTCCCCTACGGCACTGCGTAGGATCCTACGGTCTTGGCGTGCATCCGTGCGTCGCTGCGGTCCGGTCCCAGGTCGACGGGCACGTGCACCTTCCGCCGACCACTGGCGACAACATCGATGTACTGTGGAGACCTCACGCCCCACTTGTTGAGCAATTCGGCGGTACGTCCACCCGGCCTCCCGCATGCCCACTATACGCCCTCGCTCAAAGTCCGTCAACTGCACATACGGTTCACGTCCACGCTGTCGCGGCATGCTACCAGTGTTAAAGACTGCGATGGAGCTCCGTATGCCACGGCAAACTGGCTGACACTGACGGCGGCGGTGCACAAATGCTGCGCAGCTAGCGCCATTCGACGGCCAACACCGCGGTTCCTGGTGTGTCCGCTGTGCCGTGCGTGTGATCATTGCTTGTACAGCCCTCTCGCAGTGTCCGGAGCAAGTATGGTGGGTCTGACACACCGGTGTCAATGTGTTCTTTTTTCCATTTCCAGGAGTGTAGATGTAGAGGTAGAATGCGATATATCGTAGCCACCGCTGTTCTACTAAAGGCGGCGCCACCAGCCCAGTCTTGGAGGGCAGCAACTGTGATGGCGAAGCATGCATGATGTACGGCACGGAAGCCTATGTAGGACGACGATTTGCAGCCTTGGCATAAGCTTTCATTGGCACTCCGCAGCAGCAGCTCCTGAAGATGTCAGACAGATGTTTCGAATCATGTTGATTTTAGGATCCGGCAGCAAACTCGAGGAGACGATCAAGAATTACTGCGCCAGTAGAGCCTACAAAGTTCATTATTTCAAAAGTAATCTCCATAACTGTTAATACATTTATCCAGCTGTGAGACAGCTGGACGGGCCCAAGTAGTGCCAAGATTGTTTCGATTACTTTGCAAAAATTTCGTTGGAAAGCCATTACACATCCTCCATATGGTCCCGATCTCTCCCCACATTTCCGTATTTTTGGACGCTTGAAGAAAGACATTCGTGGTCATTGATTTGCTTCAGACGAAGAGGTGCACACCTCTGTACTGTCGTGGTTCCATAGGGAACCGTCAATACTTTTCTATGACGGCACTGACCGTCTTGTCTGACAGAGGGATAAGTGTATTACGAGATATGACGACTACTTTTCAAATAATAAACAGTTCAGTTATTTTATCGATTTGCCTCACTTTCATTTGACTGTCCCTTATACATAGATACTCCGCAAGCCACCCTGGCGAATGTCATGAGGGAGTGTTGTATCTAGAGGACAGTGTACATAACTACAGACTACAGTCTACTGACAGAGACCACCATAAACAGGTTCCGGAATTGAAATTTTTGTCGTTGTTAGTCGGGACGTTGCGTTTTGCGCAGCATTTGTAAATATTTTGCGTTCTACACTTATAACTGCTGTATAATACCAAGTCCATCACTGTCAGCCGCGCGGAGTGGCCGCGTGGTTAACGGCGCCATGTCGCGGATTGCACGGCCCCTCCCGCCGGAGGTTCGAGTCCTCCCTCGGGCATGGGTGTGCGTGTTGTCCTTAGCATAAGTTAGTTTGACTAGTGTGTAAGTCTAGGGACCGATGACCTCAGCAGTTTGATCCCTTAGGAATAAACACACACACACACACACACACACACACACATCACCGACGAGTCCTGAGAGGGAGTAGGAAAACCTGCACGAACGCGCGTCATTTAACTTACCGACAAGGTACGTCGAGAACACTTTCTGCTACTGGGCCGCCTGCTCTTCACTTGCTTGGCTGAAAAGTAGGCTTTTGGGTGGGTTAGAGTGCGGAATTCGGCAGAATCTCGGGAATCCGAGGGCGATATCATAAAGCGGGAGATGCGATTACTATTACTGGAAGCACCCCCTGGCACATTCGCCATGTACAAGTCTATCTACAAAGTGTCTTCATTTGGTTATAAGACTTCCTATTCTTCTCTGAGCCTAAGCCTCGTAGTGCAGAGGCGAGAGTGCTGGCCCAAGTGTCGACTACATCGGGTTCTTACAAGTCCAGCCCCTGTAACACAGTGACACTCGCAGTCCTCTTCCCGACAACTATGCAACAAAAGACCTTTCCAGCAGGGTGGGTAGCTCTTTTATAGGCTTCTGGAGGTTTATATCACTACGTGTACGGGTGGGGCTGATCACGCGGGAGCGCGTGATACCCGCATGTTGTATGTGCATGGTATTTCCACACTCACTGTGTTCAAAGGTCACTTTTACTCGCTTACTCCGAACCTTTTGATGCTACAGAGTCCGCCCTTGTTGGCAGAACAAATAGTAAATAGTGGCTGCGTCCGGTCACGTACGCTCCTCTGCTGCTAAGAATTTATTTTCTACTATACTACTGAATTTGGTATGTTTTTTCTGCTATTCGGGACACCTCCGTTCCCCCGGGGAAAATTTTGTAAGCTCGGACCTCCGAGGTTGCAAAATTTTCGTTCTCTAATATCGGGTGCCAGTGAAACTTGCCAGCCTTTATTTTCAATTAGTTTTCTACATTACAGAATTCCAAACATACACGTACATTGATATGTGTCTAAACTCTTACTTGCATTCCATCACATACGTTAGAATCATACTGTATGTATACAGATATTTGTCTCGTTTTGACAGATTCATACAAAGTACATAATTTGACATAGGTTATTTTTAAACGTTTTACATTCATACACACGCTTGTCAAATTATTTTTCAATATTTCACACAGTAGTAGATATTATTACCTCGTTTTTACATAGAACATTACAGTTTTACACATATATGTCAGTACTCAAGGCTTCATGCAACATTACTGTTTTACACAGTATATTTCAATGCTAAAAATTTCACAAATAGTTACATTTTTGCGCACTATATTTTCATTCTAAAGATTTCGCAAAACATTATATTTATACACAGTATTTCTTCTCCCTTCCTAATTTATCTTTTGTCAGTCCTGGGTACTAATGACTCCACAATAGGTATATGTGATTCGCTCTTTTTAGTGAGTCGTGGTGTCTGACTGTGCTCTCTCCACTGCACTCTGTCGGAGAGAGGCGTACGCTTTATATACTTTAACGCATACTCTCCTACGTCCTCATCCTCTCTGTGTTGTTCAAAATGTAAGGAAAGAGCGCATCGTACATTTTCTATCTAACGGCTATCGGCTACCACTATATTTGTCACACACACTTTGGTACAACAACTTCTTCCCGCTTCACACTGTTTCTACAACACCTACAATAGATACACGAACAACTTGTTACAGTCGGTATGCATATTATTACTGACACCGAGTATCCCCCCATGGAATACATACTCTGTGACCATCCTCAGAAGGTCGTTGGTTGCTGGTAATTTATTTCATCTTGTAGTTCATCTATTTTATGGTCTGCTATCATTAGGTCATCTAAATGTATTACGATTTGCTCTAAATGTAACACTTTAGGTATTAGGGTACTTCTTGCTTCTCATCATCTATTATATAAAAATCTATGTCTATATTTAGCTTAGGTATTATGTCCCTCTTACTGACATTAGTACGGTCCGTCTGTAGCATGATTTGCGCACCATACTCTTTACACTGGCTTGTAAAGCTTAGCTTCCTATTGCCTCTTATAATAAGATCGTGAGGGGGTAGTTAATTACACAATATGGTTAAACCCTCGTCATTGGGTGTGACATACCACTATTCATTGTCTTGTATCTGTGTCCAGATACTGTCGTTTAGGGTATTACATTTTAGATTGCAATCTTTTAGAATTTCTCGTATTGGTTGTAGCATACGAGCATCACATTGCTCGTGGTAATAATTGGACATTAGAAGAAATCTCTGTTTGCAAATCTGATGCCTCGACGTGACTGTTTTACAGTGTAATTGGTGCATACTGTTGTTTCGCATCGCACTATGTAAGCGAACAATTCCTTTGCCTTATCATACTCAGCGGGTAATGGCCATATTCTATACAATGCATATACATTACTGTCCACTCATGGTACATTTAACACATAGCTTAACGCATTGCCGGCGAGAAATACATCTAAATCTAATATACGAACTAACAAATACCCTTGGTCCTTGGTGAGTTCAACGGGAAAGTTTTTGTCTTTCTCTAACAGACCTTTCTCAGCGTTCACGATTACACAGATCAATAAGTCATATTCCCGTTCAAGTTCATTGAACATTGCTGTAATCTGTATCAACTGTTTGGTGATGGTTATAAAAATCAGATCCTGCTGTATCTTTTAACTAGTACTATTCTCATAATCCTCTACATGCATACTCTGTTTTCTTATCCCTTCTGCAACTATCTGAGTATTCTTGGTTACTACGTTAAGCGTTTGATTTATCCCTGTCAGAGAAGCTCTTACTATTGTTACTTGTTCTTTGGAGAGCCGCCACAGCTCTCCCTGTTGCTCTTCTACCACGTCTATTTTAGCTTTGAAGAATGCTGCATCGTCCTCATCTAATGTACCGAACAACACTTTACTTGTCTCTCCGATAAAGTTTAATATTCCTCTGTTCGTCCTAGTTTGTTCATGTCTGGCCAACTGGTCAATCAACCAATTCATCCTGTGATTTTGCTTACATACCACTTCACAGTTCGCTGTGCGTTCTCGCACTCTCTAGTGCTTAATTTCACCTGTTGGTTCAAATGGTTCTTAGCACTATGGGACTTAACATCTGAGGTCATCAGTCCCCTAGAACTTAGAACTGCTTAAACCTAACTAACCTAAGGACATTACACAGATCCATGCCCTAGGCAGGTTCGAACCTGCGACCGTAGCGTTCACGCCGTTCCAAACTGAAGCGCCTAGAACAGGTCGGCCACACTGGCCGGCATTTTCACCTGATTCAGCTTACTTGTGTAATGTGCGATTGCATTGTTGGCAAGCACCTGTATTTGCTCAAACTTTTCATGCAGCTCTAAGAGGTTAAAATAGCTAACAACTCTCAACGTTGTACTGTGCAAGCTAACTATACTTATCGTAATAAGTACCTGGAGGAGACTGGAACTTCTGTACTCCTACATCCTACTGCAATTCTTCTCGTCCAGCAAGGCCGGTGTGCAAGCTACTCCCGATAATGGCTGTCACTCACAGTGCCTTCTTCCCTGGCATCTGCAAGAGAAAAGTAATTGCCATTCCTCTGCTCCTATATTTTCTGACTCCTCTCTTCTTTTATATTACGGCCCTCTAAGAAACTTCCCTATTCATCGCTAGTAAAATTCCTTTAGTCTATTGACATGCACTTTCATACATTTCGTTCCTTTGATCCTAATTATAACGTTAGGTCCTTGCACGTCAACCACAGTAAATGGTCCTCACCACTGACTATCTAGTTTCTTTGATCGTCCCCTGTGCACGCTCTCGTCATACAGCAATACACGATCATTCTTTCTAAATTCCTTCAGGTTTTGCGTTTTATCATAATTACAATTATTTTTCTCCTTAAGTTCTTGTGTTGCCATACGGACATCCTAGTGTAACATTTGCATCCGCTGTCGGAGCTCAGTGCCATAATCCTCATAATAGTAGATCACGTTTTCTGGTTTCTTTTGTATCCATCTTGGTAAATTGCACTTTATGCCAAGAAACAGCTCGAACGGCCTGTACCCCATGGTACTGTGAGGGGTAGTGTTGTATACAAAACTTGTGAATGCAATCCATCCGTCCCAAATCGTTTGATCTTTACTAATGTAATGTCGTAGCATCTCGGTCAGGGTACGGTATGTACGCTCTAATGCTCCATTGGAGTGAGACGCTGTCATTTGAATCTTTCTATCCTTAATAACTTACAGACTCTCTTCATAGTATCTCCTATGAAATTACTTCCCATGTCACTCAACAGAGCTCTCGGAATTTCATACTTTAAAATTATGGTCTCCACTAATATACGCGCGGCCGTATCAGCGTCTTGCCGGTCGATTGGGTCGGCTATTACCAACTTCATGAGGGAATCCTGAAATGTAAAAATATACCTGTTTCCAGATAGGGTAATTGGTAATGGACCTATTAAATCAATGTCGCTTCTTTCAAGGATGAATTCAGGGGTCGGAGTTAGCTCTAATGGCTGCTTGCTCTTTGCCAGTGTTATCTTGTTTTTCTAGCAACTTCCGCAAGTCCTTATGAATTTTCCTATGTCGGCTTCCATGTTGGACCATGTACAGTACTGCTTTATTCGCTCATACGTTCTTCCTATTCCCTGACGTTCACCTATTGCAGATATAAGCATCTCCTTTAGAACTGCAAATTCATCGGCGGCGCTCAGGGCTGCTTCTTCTCTTACCTCGCTCCTGTCAGGTGTCTCTCCCTGGCTCACTACTTTGTTTGCCTCTTCTGTCTGAGCTACCACGCCGCTGTTTGTCTCAGTGCTCATAGTCACGGGCGCTGTCTCTCCCTGCTTATCTCCGCCCTTGTCCTTCTCATCTGCAGCCTCCTCAGTCGCTAGTTGTGGTTGTCTGTCGCCATCCATCACACTTTGAATACCTGACAACGCATCTGCAACGCGGTTTTGTTTACCCTCCTTTTACAGGATCTGATAATCGTATTCTTCCTACTTCAAGTGAAACTTCATTAGTCTCGACGACGGATCCGTAATACTTCCCAACCACACCAGTTGTTTATGGTCCATAATTATTTTCAAATTTCTTCCGAATAGATACGGTCGGAAGTATTTAACTGCCCACACTATTGCAAGCAACTTCCGTTCTACCGTACTATAGTTCAACTCTGCCTTGTTGAGGGCATGTGAATCTATACTCGATTGGCTAGTCCTTTCCAATTGAATCTTAGCTCAGGTACGCGCCCAGTGCATACTCGCTCACGTCTGTAGTTATAATAAATTCTTCAGTGAAATCGGGTACTGTAGAATAGGTTCGCTAACTAACTTCTCCTTAGTTGCTGAAATGCTTCTTCCTGCGCCACATCCTAAACATGCGGAACTCCTTTCTTCAACAGCTTGTGTAGGGGTTTTGCAATTTTACTAAAATTGGTCAAGAAACGTCTGTAATACCCTACCATTCTGCCTTTAACTCGGTAGCTGTCCTTGGTTAAGGATACTTCTGTATCGCCGCTACTTTGGCGGGATCGGGTTTCAGACCCTCCGCCGTTAATACATGCCCTAGGAACATAACTTCCATACGGAGAAACTCCCTTTTGTCAACTTACAACTGCAGGTGAGCTTCTTGCATACGGTCAAACACTTCTTCGAGTCGGGCATTGTGCTCTTCTAGTGATGTACCCACTACTACAAAGCTGTCTAGTTATATGAATACTTCATTGCCTTGTAGTCCCATCAGCACTGTATTCATTAGTCGTTGAAACGTGGATGGAGCCGTCTTCAGCCCCAATGTCATCTCATTGTATTCAAAGTGGCCGGTAGGTGTACTAAACGCCATCTTTTCCCGATCCTTTTAATCTATCAGTACTTGACAGTAACATTTAGCGAGGTCTAGTGTTGAGAAATACTTTGCTTTCCTTAAGCCATAGAGTATTTCATCGATTCTAGGCAACTGGTAAACCATATTCAATGATATATAGTCTAATTTCCGATAATCGGCAACTATTGGCCACGTTTGTTTTCCACTTGTATCGGACTTCTTTGGCAATAATATGAGGGGAAAATTCGTAGGCCTAGTACTTGGAGAAATTATGCCATCAACTAACATTCCCTCTATCTCTGTCTGCAGCGCTTCTTGCTGCGCTTGGGAAATTCGATAAGGCCTCTGATTTATGATATTGCCTTCCGCCTCAGGTATCAACGGAATTTGATGCTTTAATACAGTGTAGTGCATGAGTACGTCTCCCAGTAACTGAAACACATCATTGTATGCTAAACATAGCTCTTCTATTGCTACTCGCTCTTCCCAATTTAAGTGTGAGATACGCATATTTTCTTTCAGTAAGCTCTGTCAGGTTTTCCTTCCTTCCTTCATCTCCGGCGGTATCCGTCGGATTTTATAATTGTTTGGGGATGGGACCCTTTCTGCTAGCACCTCCAGTGCAGGAAACCGAACTTGTTCCATGGTATTCATTATACTTGTAATGCATGTTCCGTTTCGGACAATCACTATGGCTTCCGGTATATAGAACCTGGCCTAATTTCTTGTTTCGGGATTACGGCTTCGGTCCCTAGTCCTCATGCCACTCAAACTTTTTGAAATTTTTCTTCTCTTGGCCTGATCCTTATTTCCCGAAAATCTTCTGGCGATTGAAATTTTGTCACCCTCACTTTCTTTCAGTAAGCTCTGTCAGGTTTTCCTTCCTTCTTTCATCTCCGGCGGTATCCGTCGGATTTTATAATTGTTTGGGGATGGGACCCTTTCTGCTAGCACCTCCAGTGCAGGAAACCGAACTTGTTTCATGGTATTCATTATACTTGTAATGCATGTTCCGTTTCGGACAATCACTATGGCTTCCGGTATATAGACCCTGGCCTAATTTTTTGTTTCGGGATTACGGCTTCGGTCCCTAGTCCTCACGCCACTCAAACTTTTTGAAATTTTTCTTCTCTTGGCCCGATCCTTATTTCCCGAAAGTCTTCTGGCGATTTAAATTTTGTCACCCTCACTTTCTTTCAGTAAGCTCTGTCAGGTTTTCCTTCCTTCTTTCATCTCCGGCGGTATCCGTCGGATTTTATAATTGTTTGGGGATGGGACCCTTTCTGCTAGCGCCTCCCGTGCAGGAAACGAACTTGTTCCATGGTATTCATTATACTTGTAATGCATGTTCCGCTTCGGACAATCACTATGGCTTCCGGTATATAGACCCCTGGCCTAATTTCTTGTTTCGGGATTACGGCTTCGGTCCCTAGTCCTCACGTCACTCAAACTTTTTGAAATTTTTCTTCTCTTGGCCCGATCCTTATTTCCCGAAAGTCTTCTGGCGATTGAAATTTTGTCACCCTCACTTGTACTGACCGTACTTCTTCGGTCCTCTTCGATTCGTTCACGCTTATTTCTTCCGGGTTTTCCCCTAGCTTTTTGGGACTCTTTGGGTGGCGGTCTGTTGGCCAGTTGAGCCACGCTTTTACCCTCGCCTGTGCCCTCATTATCAATTCGGGAGAGGCTGTTATCTTCTGCTTGCGGAGCGGCTCTTGTCTCTGGGCTGTCTTTGCCAGCGCTTTACCATACTTTGTCACCTCTGCATAGCTCACTCTCTCGGACACTTCTTCTCTGCCACTTTGTACGACGACTTTACTGGCGGTTGCCTCTTCATATGCTTCTCGTAATTCAACCCATTCACCCCGCACTCTCATTTTTCAATGGCCATAATCCAATACTACCTTATTCTTTTTCAGGAACTCTCGTCCCAACAACCTGTCAAATGGTAAACCGATACGATCATTTAAGGCTTCGAATTGCGTAACCCAATCGGTTCCTATTTTAGACCTCAAACATACTGCCACAGAACCTTCTGTCCTAATCTCTTTATTCGCAACACTCCTTATCGTAAATGCCTTTCTGGGATCCCATTTCACGTGATCGCTTAGAACCTTGGCCTTTGTAAGGTTAATATGTGCACAACTATCTCTTAATAGTTTTGTACCAGCGTCCTTTACATCCTTACTCTGTACTCGTTTACAGGGTGAGTCACGAACTATTGCCACCTAGAATAACTCCGGAAGTATGATAGTAGCTGAAAAATTTGTCGGACAAATGTTGCATGGGACAATGGGGGCCATAATATGACATTGGTTTTTATTGCTGCGTAGGGACATGCTAGAGATATGAAGGTCAACTTTATTGTCTTAAATGGGATGCTATCGTTTGGTACTTATTTTCTGATAGCGGCTACCGATACGAATCCAATGATACGTAACAGTTAGGTCTTTGAAGGTCAACGAAGAGGTGGCATCAACGTCCATTTACAGAAGGAGTTCGAAGTGATGACCATTGGTATCAATGCACTGCTGCAATATTCTTATCATGGATTTAGTGCTATTCCTTATCACTTCGCCAGCCGGAGTGGCCGTGCGGTTCTAGGCGCTACAGTCTGGAGCCGAGCGCCCGTTACGGTCGCAGGTTCGAATCCTGCCTCGGGCATGGATGTGTGTGATGTCCTTAGGTTAGTTACGTTTAATTAGTACTAAGTTCTAGGCGACTGATGACCTTAGAAGTTAAGTCGCATAGTGCTCAGAGCCATTTGAACCTTATCACTTCGGCACTTGTTAAAGCACATGCTCTTTCAATTCTCCCTCGTATATCGTGAAAATAGTAAATATTAGCCGAATACGGCGTATCCATCTAACGTACCATTCGACGGTTTCGCAATACAAAAAAGAAATGGTTCAAATGGCTCTGAGAACTATGGGACTTAACACCTATGGTCATCAGTCTCCTAGAACTTAGAACTACTTAAACCTAACTAACATAAGGACATCACACAACACCCAGTCATCACGAGGCAGAAAAAATCCCTGACCCCGCCGTGAATCGAACCCGGGAACCCGGGCGTTTCCCAATACAACACTAATAGGAACGGTAAGACTAGTATCGTCATATCAAGCGAATGTGAATGATCTATTCCTTCGACAAGTCGATATGCTTCTTATTTATGGAGAACGCCAACGAAATTCAATGAGAGCTAGAGACTTTTACGCTGAAAGATGTCCTCAACGTACTCAACCTACACGTCGTGCATTTAAATATTTCAAAGATAAATTGATAAATTGAGAGCCACTGGATCTTTAACGCATCGAAAACATATCCGGCAAAGGAAAGTTACTAACGAGCAAACGGAAATTGGTACTCTTGCCACTGTTAGTTCGCGTCAAATCGCAAGGGAATCTGGCATGAGCCAGAGTAGTGTTGTTCGTGTCCTGCATCGCCATGAATATCATCCTTACCATATCAGTCTCCACCAAGAATTAACTGGTACGGATTTTATTCGTCGCACTGAAGTCTGTCGAAGGGCTCAACTTCAGATTCGGAGGGATGATACATTTATTAATTTAATTTTATTCACTAACGAGGCTACATTCACGAACCATGGAAATGTTAATTTGCATAACGTGCATTATTGGGCAACCGAAAATCCATGTTGGCTGCGGCAAGTTGACACCAAAAACCGTGGTCGGTGAATGTATGGTGTGGGATTCTGGAGGACAGAATAACAGGCCCCTATTTCATCGAAGGAAATCTTAATGGTAGGAACTACACCATGTTCCTGCAAGAAACATTAGGTCTGTTCTTGGATGAAATATCTTTAGGAACAAGGAACAGAATATGGTATCAACACGATGGGTGACCGGAACATTTTTCGCTGATGGCTAGAAATGAGTTGCAGAGACAATTCCCAAATCGTTGTATTGGACCCGGAGGAAATGTGTCGTGGCCGGCTCGTTCGCCGGAGTTGACGCTTCTGGATTTTTTCTTGTGATGATTCGTAAAAGACATTGTTTATAAAGACGTTCCAACTACACCTGAAGATATGCGAGAGAGAATTGTCAGAGCATGTGCTTCGATAAGTGCCGATGTGATAACGAATACCACTCAGTCCATGATAAGAAGATTGCAGCACTGCATTGATACCAGTGGTCATCACTTCTGTAAATGTAAGTTTACGCCCCCTTTGTGACCTCTGTTGACCTTTCTGTTACACATCATTGGATTCGTCTCGATAGCCGCTATCAGAAAATAAGCACCAAACTATACCATTCCATTAAAAAAAAGTTGTGAAAGACTTCTTTCACTTATTTACGATTTACGATATTGTAGTCATATTATTATCATTACTAATATGGCAATAGCATGCCTGCTATTCTGCTGATTTTTTCAGTATCGGCAGCATAATGAAACTGGAGAGAGGATTGGAGCAAGGTACTTTTATTTTATTTTCATATTCAGTAGTCTCCATCAGCTAGCCGTATTGGCTTTCCTTTTCCCGCGCTAACCCTTGACATGGGAGCATGGGCTGGTAGTTTGAATGACTCGGAGAAGCCAAAGTCTTCTTCTTAGTCTTCTAAGTAGTAGAATCAACCTAAAACTCAGTTTCTCCTACACGTTTGGCTCTGTAAAGAGACCTCCCTGACGACTTCCTGACTAAATTCTATCAAATCACGAGTCACTCAGCCAAGTCAGGAATGTCTGCATGAACGGCAGCTAGTTCGGCGACAGATCCGTGCCCCTGGTTGGCCGACGAAAAGTGCGCCAATTCCCACCCCCACAAGGCCCAGCTCCTCTGGAGCAACGGCCGGTAGGCGGTTAGCAGTCGCGTGGAGACGGTGGCGAGATTCAGAAGAAGATGGTTGCAACCTGGTAATCATGCGTTCTCTTGTTAGGTTCAGAAGTGGACTGAGTCGCGAATACATATTAAAGTAATCAAAGTATCCACGGGTGTACTGCCGGTCTACAGCGTCCAACGGGCACAATATTTCGGCGATCATACATGTCGCCATCATCAGGTCAACTGACGGACTGAGCTCCTCTGAATGTGCCGATATGGAGATCCGTCCGCTATGGCTGCTCAGGGGGAACTGGGTTCGGTCGCGGCGGCGGCCGAATTAAATACCCTCCGCCCGCGGCGCACTCCCTCCGCCGTCCGCAACCCGCGCCAGGGTCGCGCGGTGAAACAGATTGCGACGGCGTCTGAGATGACGTCGGTGTGATGGCTCCGTCCGCCGTGGTCATCACAACTATACGTTTGCTCGATTTACTCTTGATTAACCGAGTCGCTGGTTCCCAAGCCTTGCCGGGTCGGAACTGTGTTTTGTCCTCCGAATAAAACTCGTGCACTGGTGGGGAGCGCCAAAAATGACCTCGGTTTGAGGAAGGCCGGCGTGTACCAGATTCCGTGTCAATGTGGCAAGTCGTATATTGGTCAGACGATGCGTACCGTCGAGGATCGATGCCGTGAACACCAGCGGCACACTCGACTGATGTATGTATACTGGGACAGCGTTGTTAGAGAGGCCATCGAAATTCGCACCAATGCCGACCTCATAAACCGTGACTCTGGCTATAATCTTAGCAAGGCTTCGGAACCAGCGATTGGGTTAATCAAGAGTAAATCGATTAAACGTATATTTGTGACAACCACGGCGGACAGAGCCATCACACCGACGTCATCTCAGACGCCGTCGCAATCTGTTCCACCGCGCGACCTTGGCGCGGAGCGCGGACGGCGGAGGGAGTGCGCCGCGGGCGGAAGGTATTTAAATCGGCCGCCGCCGCGACCGAAACCAGTTCCCCCTGAGAAGCCATAGCGTACGGATCTCCGTATCGGCACGTTCACAGGAGCTCAGTCCGTCTGTTCACCTGATGATGGCGACATGTATGATCGCCGAAATATTGTGCCCGTTGGACACTGTAGACCGGCAGTATACCAGTGGATATTTTGATTATCAAATACACCGGGAGAAACTCAAAAGTCACATATTAAAGAGTTAGGTGATCTTTAATTTCGGGAGGATTTGCGCATCACTGATTTGATTTCTTACTCATTTCACAGTTTTGTTCTTGTAATTGGTGTGTGTGTGTTGGGATTTATGGGCGCTCAACATCGAGGTCATCAGCGCCCTTGTAATTGGTTGCAGTATGCAAAATATACGTGTGACTCTCAATCACCACGTTCGGTATAATTCAACCACCCTTGAGACTACTTCGCCTTCAGCGATGTCTTTCTTTCTCCAGTACTCCGTGATATTCGTGAGCATTTCGTAACGGCCGTTTGTGTGTTAGGTCTTCCCTCTAGTTCTACGATAGCACGGTGCGACGCCCCTCTGGTTCTATGATGGCACGGTGCGACTCCCCTCTGGTTCTACAATGGCACGGTGCGACGCCCCTCTGGTTCTACGAAGGCCGGTCGACGCCCCTCTGGTTCTACGAAGGCCGGTGCGACGCCCCTCTGGTTCCGCGATGGCACGGTGTGACTCCCCACTGGTTCTGCGAAGGCGTGGTGCACCTCCCCTCTGGTTCAACAAGGGCACGGTACCACTCCACTCTGGTTCGACCATGGCACGGTGCGACGGAGCTCTGGTTTAACGATAGTACAGTGCGTCGCCCCTCTGGTTCTAAGATGGCATGTTGTGACTCCCCTCTGTGTCTGTGATGGCGTGGTGCGACTCCCTCTGGTTCTACAATGACACAGAGCGACGCCCCTCTAGTTCTATGATGGCACAGTGTGACGCCCCTCTGGTTCTATGATGGCACGGTGCGACTCCCCTCTGGTTCTGCGTAGGCGCGGTGCGACCCGCACGGTGCGACGCCCCTCAGGTTCTGCAATGGCACGGGGCGACTCCCCTCTGGTTCTACGATGGCACGGTGCGACACCCATACGGTTCTACGATGGCACGGTGCGACGCCCCTCTGGTTCTAAGATGACACGGTGCAACGCCCCACTGGTTCTACAATGGCACGGTGTGACTCCCCATTGCTTCTGCGATAGCGTTGTGCGACTCCGCTCTGGTTCTACGATGGCACGATGCGACGCCCTCTGTTTCTATGATGCCACGGTGCAACTCCCCTCTGCTTCTGTGATGGCGTGGTGGACTCCCTCTGGTTCTACAATGACACAGTTCGACGCCCCTCTGGTTCTATGATGGCACAGTGCGTCTCCACTCTGGTTCTATGATGCCACGGTGCGACTCCCCTCTGGTTCTGTGTAGGCGCAGTGTGACGCCCCTCTGGTTCTATGATGGCACGGTGTGTCTCCCCTCTGCTTCTGCGAAGGCGTGGTGCGACTCCCCTCTGGTTCTACGATGGCACGGTGTGACGCCCCTCTGCTTCTACGATGCCATGGTGCGAGACCCCTGTGGTTCCACGATGGCACTCCCCTCTGGTTCTGAGATGGTGCGGTGTGACTCCCCTCTGGTTCTATGATGGCATGGTGCGACGCCCCTCTGGTTCTATGATGGCACGGTGCGACTCCATTCTGGTTCTACGATGGCACAGTGTGACTCCCCTCTGCTTCTGGGAAGGCGTGGTGCGACTCCCCTCTGGTTCTATGATGGCACGGTGCGACCCCTCTCTGGTTCTGCCATGGTACGGTGCGAGGGACGCCCCTGTGGTTCCACGATGGCACGGTGCGACGCCCCTCTGGTTCTGCGATGATGAGGTGCGACTCCCCTCTGATTCTACAACGGCACGGTGCAATGCCCCTCTACTTCTATGATGGCACATTGTGACTCCCCTTTGGTTCTATGATGGCACGGTGCGACTCCCCTCTGGTTCTCTGAAAGCGCGTTGCGACCACCCTCTGGTTCTATGATGGCACAGTGCGATTCCCTTCTGGTTCTACGATGGCTACGATGGCTACGATGACAAAGTGTGACGCCCCTCTGGTTCTACGATGGCACGGTGCGATTCCCCACTGGTTCTGCGAAGGCGTGGTGCGACTCCCCTCCGGTTCTACAAGGGCACGGTGCGACTCCCTTCTGGTTCTACCTTGGCACGGTGTGATGCCCCTCTGGTTCTACGATGGCACGGTGTGTCTTCCCTCTGCTTCTGCGATGATGCGGTGCAACTCCCCTCTGGTTCTACAATGGCATGGTGCGCGCCCCTCTGGTTCTGAGATGGCACAATCTGACGTCCCTCTGGTTCTATTATGGCACAGTGCGACTCAACTCTGGTTCTACCATGGCACGGTGTGACGCCCCTCAGGTTCTACGATGGCACGGTGCGACGCCCCTCTAGTTCTACGATGGCTAGGTGTGACGCCCCTCTGGTTTTGTGATAGCGTTGTGTGACTCCCCTCTGGTTCTACGATGGAACGGTGCGACGCCCCTCTGTTTCTAAGACGGCACGGTGCGACTCCCCTTTGCTTCTGCGATGGCGCGGTGCAACTCTCTTTGGTTCTACAATCGCACGGTGCGATGATGCCATGATGGCATGATGGCACAGTGTGACTGCCCTCTGGTTCTATGACGGCACGGTGCGACTCCTTTCTTGTTCTGCGTAGGTGCAGTGTGACGCCCCTCTGGTTCTACGATGGCACAGTGCGCCGCCCCTCTGGTTCTGTGATGGCACAGTGCGACTCCCCTTTTGTACTATTATCGCACGGTGCGATGCCACTCCAACTCTTCGATGGCACGGTGCGACGCCCCTTCTGCTTCTATGATGGCTCGGTGCGACACCACTCTGGTTCTAGAGTGGCATGGTGTGACTCCCCTCTCCTTCTGGGAATTCATGGTGTGACTTCCCTCTGGTTCTATGATGGCACGGTGCGACCCCACTCTGGTTCTACCATGGTACGGTACGACGCACCTCTGGTTCTACGATGGCACGGTGGGACGCCCCTGTGGTTCCACATTGGCACGGTGCGATGCCCCTCTGGTTCTGCGATGATGAGGTGCAAATCCCCTCTGGTTCTACAATGGCACGGTGCGATGCCCCTCTACTTCTATGATGGCACATTGTGACTCCCCTTTGGTTCTATGATGGCACGGTGCGACTCGCCTCTGGTTCTCCGAAAGCGCGTTGTGACCACCCTCTGGTTCTATGATGGCACAGTGCGAATCCCTTCTGGTTCTATGCACCTCTTTTTCTACGATGGCAAAGTGTGACCAGAGTTGCACTTCATCATCGCAGAAGGTTCCACAAGGGCACGGTGCGACTCCCCTCTGGTTCTGCTATGGCACGGTGTGGTGCCCCGCTGGTTCTACGATGCCATGGTGTGACGCCCCTCTGGTTCTACGATGGCACGGAGTGTCTCCCCTCTGCTTCTGCGATGATGCGGTTCAACTCCCCTCTGGTTCTTCAATGGCATGGTGCGCGCCCCTCTGGTTCTGAGATGGAGTGTTCCAACGCCCCTCTGGTTCTATTATGGCACAGTGCGACTCAACTCTGGTTCTACCATGGTACGGTGTGACGCCCCTCTGGTTCAATGATGGCACATTGTGTCGCCCCTCTGGTTCTAAGATGGCGCGGTGCGACTCCCCTCTTGTTCTACGTAGGCGCAGTGTGACACCCCTTGGTTCTACGATGGCACGGTGCGACGCCCCTCTAGTTCTACGATGGCTAGGTGTGACGCCCCTCTGGTTCTATGATGGCACGGTGTGAGTCCCCTCTGCTTTTGCGATAGCGTTGTGTGACTCCCCTCTGGTTCTACGATGGAACGGTGCGACGCCCATCTGTTTCTACGACGGCACGGTGCGACTCCCCTTGGCTTCTGCGATGGTGCGGTGCGACTCCCTTTTCTTCTACAATCGCACGGTGCGACACCCCTCTGGTTCTATGATGGCACAGTGTGACTGCCCTCTGGTTCTATGATGGCACGGTGCAACTCCTTTCTTGTTCTGCGTAGGTGCAGTGTGACGCCCCTCTGATTCTACGATGGCACAGTGCGACGCCCCTCTGGTTCTGTGATGGCACGGTACAACTCCCCTCTGCTTCTGGGAATTCATGGTGTGACTTCCCTCTGGTTCTAGAATGACACAGTGCACGCCCCTCTGGTTCTACGATGGCACAGTGCGACGTCCCTCTTATTCCATGAGGGTATGGAGCGACTCCCCTCTGGTTCTGCGAATGCGCGGTGCGACTTCCCTCTGGTTCTATAATGGCACAGTACCACTCCCGTCTGGTTCTATGATGCCACAGTGCGACTCCCCTATGGCTCTACAATGGCACGGTGCGTCGCCCCTCTAGTTCTATGATGGCACAGTGTGACTCACCATTGGTTCTGTGATGGCACGGTGCGACGCCCCTCTGGTTCTACGATGGCACAGTGCGACGCCCCTCTGGTTCTACGATGGCTAAGTGCAACGCCCCTCTGGTTCTACGATGGCACGGTGCGACTCCCCTCTGGTTCTGCGAAGGCGCGGTGCAACTCCCCACAGGTTCTATGATCCCATGCTGTGACGCCCCTCTGGTTCTACGATAACACGGTGTGACTCCCCTCTGCTTCTGCGAAGGCATGGTGCGACTCCCCTCTGGTTCTACAAAGGCACGGTGCGACTCAACTCTGGTTCTACCATGTCACGGTGCGACGCCACTCTGGCTTCTACGATGCCACAATGCGACGCCTCTCTGGTTCTACGATAGCACGGTGCGACTCCACTCTGCTTCTGCGATGACACGGTGCGACTCCCCTCTGGTCTACAATGGCATGGTGCGAGGCCCCTCTGGTTCTATGAAGGCACAGTGCGACGTCCCTCTGGTTCTACGATGGCACAGTGTGACGCCCCTCTGGTTCTACCATGGCATGGTGTGACGCCCCTCTGGTTCTACGATGGCACGGTGTGACTCCCCGCTCTGCTACTGCGAAGGCGTGGTGCGTCTCCCCTCTGGTTCTATAAGGGCACGATGCGACTCAACTCTGGTTCTACCATGGCACGGTGCGACGCCCCTCTGGTTCTACGATGACACGGTGCGACTTCCGTCTGCTTCTGCGACGACGCGGTGCGACTCCCCTCTGGTTCAGCAATGGCACACTGTGACGCCCCCTGGTTCTATGATGGCACAGAGTGACTCCAATCTATTTCTATGATGGCACGGTGCAACGCCCCTCTGGTTCTATGATGGCTCGGTGCGACTCCCCTCTGGTTCTGCGATGGTGCGGTGCGACGCCCCTCCAGTTCTATGATGGCATGGTGCAACGCCCCTCTGGTTCTACGATGGCACGGTACGACGCCCCTCTGGTTCTACAATGGCACGGTGCGACTCCCCTCTGGTTCTACGATGGCACGGTGTTACTCCCTCTGGTTCTACGATGGCACGGTGCGACGCCCCTCTGGTTCTACGATGGCACGGAGTGTCTCCCCTCTGCTTCTGCGATGATGCGGTTCAACTCCCCTCTGGTTCTTCAATGGCATGGTGCGCGCCCCTCTGGTTCTGAGATGGAGTGTTCCAACGCCCCTCTGGTTCTATTATGCCACAGTGCGACTCAACTCTGGTTCTACCATGGTACGGTGTGACGCGCCTCTGGTTCAATGATGGCACATTGTGTCGCCCCTCTGGTTCTAAGATGGCGCGGTGCGACTCCCCTCTTGTTCTACGTAGGCGCGGTGTGACACCCCTTGGTTCTGCGATGGCACGGTGCGACGCCCCTCTAGTTCTACGATGGCTAGGTGTGACGCCCCTCTGGTTCTATGATGGCACGGTGTGAGTCCCCTCTGCTTTTGCGATAGCGTTGTGTGACTCCCCTCTGGTTCTATGATGGAACGGTGCGACGCCCATCTGTTTCTACGATGGCACGGTGCGACTCCCCTTGGCTTCTGCGATGGTGCGGTGCGACTCCCTTTTCTTCTACAATCGCACGGTGCGACACCCCTCTGGTTCTATGATGGCACAGTGTGACTGCCCTCTGGTTCTATGATGGCACGGTGCAACTCCTTTCTTGTTCTGCGTAGGTGCAGTGTGACACCCCTCTGATTCTACGATGGCACAGTGCGACGCCCCTCTGGTTCTGTGATGGCACGGTACGACTCCCCTCTGCTTCTGGGAATTCATGGTGTGACTTCCCTCTGGATCTAGAATGACACAGTTTACGCCCCTCTGGTTCTACGATGGCACAGTGTGACGTCCCTCTTATTCCATGATGGTATGGAGCGACTCCCCTCTGGTTCTGCGAATGCGCGGTGCGACGACCCTCTGGTTCTATAATGGCACAGTACCACTCCTGTCTGGTTCTACGATGCCACAGTGCGACTCCCCTATGGCTCTACAATGGCACGGTGCGTCGCCCCTCTAGTTCTATGATGGCACAGTGTGACTCACCATTGGTTCTGTGATGGCACGGTGCGACGCCCCTCTGGTTCTACGATGGCACAGTGCGACGCCCCTCTGGTTCTACGATGGCTAAGTGCAACGCCCCTCTGGTTCTACGATGGCACGGTGCGACTCCCCTCTGGTTCTGCGAAGGCGCGGTGCGACTCCCCACAGGTTCTATGATCCCATGCTGTGACGCCCCTCTGGTTCTACGATAACACGGTGTGACTCCCCTCTGCTTCTGCGAAGGCATGGTGCGACTCCCCTCTGGTTCTACAAAGGCACGGTGCGACTCAACTCTGGTTCTACCATGTCACGGTGCGACGCCACTCTGGCTTCTACGATGCCACAATGCGACGCCTCTCTGGTTCTACGATGGCACGGTGCGACTCCCCTCTGCTTCTGCGATGACACGGTGCGACTCCCCTCTGGTCTACAATGGCATGGTGCGAGGCCCCTCTGGTTCTATGAAGGCACAGTGCGACGTCCCTCTGGTTCTACGATGGCACAGTGTGACGCCCCTCTGGTTCTACCATGGCATGGTGTGACGCCCCTCTGGTTCTACGATGGCACGGTACGACGCCCCTCTGGTTCTACAATGGCACGGTGCGACTCCCCTCTGGTTCTGCGATGGTATGGTGCGAGTCCCCTCTGGTTCTACAATGGCACGGTGCGATGCCCCTCTGGTTCTACAATGACACCCTGCAACTCCCCTCTTGTTCTATGATGGCATGGTGCGACTCCCCTATTGTTCTACGATGCACGTTAAGACGCCCCTCTGGTTGTGCAATGGCGGAATGTGACGACCCTTGGCACTGCAAGGGCGAGGAATGACGACCCTCTCGCTTTGCAATTGTCCGGTACGACGACCCTTTGGCTCTGCGATGGCACAGTGTCACGCCCCTCTGCCTATTCCTGTATTCTGTTTGGCCGATTGCTTCACCCAACAGTACTTAAGCCCACTCCACTCCTGGCACCAGAAAAGTCTACCACTGTCCAATCCTACTGATGAGTCCTGAGAAGAAGCCAGGAGGACTGCATAGATGTGCGTCATGGAACAAGGTATGTCAAGAACAACTTCTGCTACTGGGCCGCATGCCCTTCACTTGCTTGGCTTAAAAGTAGGCTACTAAGTGGGCTAGAGTACGGAACGTAGCAGGAAACTCAGGGATCCGAGGTTGATATCATAAAGTGACAGGATTACTGTTACTGGAAGCACCCCCTGGCACATTCCCCATGTACAGTCGTGGTCAAAAGTATCCGAACGACCGGAATTGAATTTCGCCTGATTCGAATGCAACCCACATAGCGCAACTGTCTAGCAGGTCCTCTAATCGCCCCTCGGTACAGTCGTTTGACTATTGAAAATGGTTCCAACAAGTCACCACTAGAAAACACTGCTCTGTATCGCAATAACTCAAGATGTAAAATAATACCAAAGTACTACAAATACCAGGGAACATCTTATCACAGATAAGGCGGTTCTTCAGACTTGTAAGCTCACATTTATTACAATAAATGACATACATGAAATGTTACCACTCTCTTTATTAAGTCAGATATGTAATTCACGTAGTAAGTTCGTCGTATTCATGATTTCCTCTTCAAAATATCATACCGTACTTATTATTTAACACAAAATGACATTAAAAATTTAAGTTATTCACGAGCAGATAGTTGAGAATATGTATGAACTTCAACTGACACGACGAACCGTCTCGTTCTGCATATGGATTCAAACCCAGGTCATGCAGACTAAGCAAAGACTTCGTGACTGACGGAAACTAATAGTCATTCCTGACTAGGCATACAGAGAGCGATATACCTCGATTTTAGACAGTATCAGTCAGCAAATATCAACTTAAAATTACATAACGTAAACATTTTTAACGGACGCGAATTCGTACCCAGCATCTATCGTCCTTGTTAACGAACTACGAGAGATGTTAAATATTGCTTCTTCACAAGTAACTTACTTGAAATGCCGTGAGGTAAAGCTTTGTGTTGGACAGGGATTCGGACCCAGAACCTAACTGGATTGTCATCGAAGCACAATCAACTGTGACATATCGGATTTTCTCGGCAGTAGCTAGATGTTTTAACTGAAAGGACGAGACGAAACATTAATTTTTTCTTTCCCAGAACTCCAACCGGGCACCTATCGCTGTTATATTCTAGAGAAAACGAACGTTAAAAATGGGCTTGTTGCACCAGCAGCGACATGTGAGCATGTTTGAACTAGAAATAATATGAGGAAGAGTTCAGTGCTGACTGGGTTCAAATGGTTCAAATGGCTCTGAGCACTATGGGACTCAACTTCTGAGGTTATTAGTCCCCCAGAACTTAGAACTAGTTAAACCTAGCTAACCTACGGACTTCACAAACATCCATGCCCGAGGCAGGATTCGAACCTGCGACCGTAGCGGCCTCGCGGTTCCAGACTGCAGCGCCTATAACCGCACGGCCACTTCGGCCGGCTGTGCTGACTGGGAATCGAGCCCCACACATATCGTTGTTGACTGCACACAAAGAGACGTCAGCTATCGAATTTTTCTCCACCAGCAGCTCGGAATAACATCCTTGAACTTACAGTGATTTCGCAAGCAGTTCTGTGTCTCACTGGGACTCAAAAACGTCAGATACCGTTAGTGTTGACAACGAATGAAAATACATTAAAAATCAAAATTATTACCCACCATCAGCTAGGTGTTCTATTGCTAGAGCTTGATAATACATAATGAAAGCTTTAGTGCCTGGCCAGGATTCGAACACTTTCACGCGCAATATGTGGAGATGTTGAGGAATCTGCAGTTTTGAACAAACAACAAATTGCAGTCGATCTGTATTGTCACGAAGGGATGAAATTCCGCGTTAAGGGTGGTCTGACTTGCATTCCCAGATCAGAACCAATTTTAATGACATACAAAAGCTCAAAAAAAGATGGAATAAGTGTCCTGTGACCCTACATAGCGTTTGTTTTGTCACTAGAAATAAATAACTGGTACAGGAAAGATTGTCCGCCCTCGTGGTCTCGCGGTAGCGTTCTCGCTTCTCGAGTACGGGGTCCCGGGTTCGATTCCCGGCGGGGTCAGGGATTTTTCCTGCCTCGAGATGACTGGGTGTTGTGTCGTCTTCATCATCATCAATCATCAACATTACGGTCGGAGGAAGGCAACGGCAAACCACCTCCATTAGGATCTTGCCTAGTAAGGCGGTGCGGGTCTCCCGCATCGTTCCCCTACGCTCTGTAAAAAAGCATGGGACTTCATTTCCATTTCATTTCATAGGAAAGGTTACTATTGAAAGAGTTTCTACGTGTCGCGACTCCTCACTTTATTGTGGTTCAACCTAACTTCTACTTGGTAGAGAAGGAATATCATGTTTAACATGAATGTCAGACCACACTGCCATTATACCTTCTTCACTTGGCGTTGCCAGAAGAGAACAGAATCTGTCTCTCCTTATCAAAAATCATCATCAGAAGTTGGAATCGAACGCAGACCATAAGTATATGAACCTAGCATCAATCCAAGAGACCACCAAATTCTCTTTTCTACCACTCATTTTTCTATCATAACGATGTTGCACCACACTGATGAGAATTCTGACTCACAGACTCCTGTAGTGGTTTGCAGCATGTTCAGTACACTCGTTTACATGGTTGACCGAATCGCCATGAACTAGCTGCCTCGGCTACCCAGTGCATACATACGACTCTATTTTGTAATCACCGAAATAAAATCACGTAACTGACACGTACACAGAACTGCCAACAGTGTAGGATGCAGAAATTTAAATAGGAAGTGTTCCATTCGACTTGAGCTGCTCTATTGCGCCAAGTGTTTGTTAAAAACGTCGTGCAGTGCAAAAGAAAAGCTGTAACTGTCTCTCCCCCAAAAGGCTAGATCCGGCCGTATGCATATGCATTGCAATGCGCAGGTTCTGGAGGAATTGTTGTTGAGTTCTGGAGGTGTTGCAGCTAGGTGTCAGTTAGTAGCGTAACGGTACGCGTCGCGCACTGTTGATAAGACGTCGTGAGTTTGGGTGCATTCACTGCTACGTTTTTTAAAACGCCATACTGCTGTCTGTTGAAGTTATCGATCTAATGGAACTTTGAACTTAATTCCCTTCACTTCTCAACCCAAAATAGTCGCATCTGGAGAAAGGGCTAACTTCGGCGATATTTTGTTCTTTGCAGGTTTAATAGGTGGCCAGCCTGCAGACGCATCTCTAAACTTTTGTATTATGAATGGGGAGAGCGCATCATGCCAAAATACTTCAGAAAAGTATTTTCTACATTAGCTGTCGTGTGGCAGTGGCGTTTTATTCTTCATAAAAACACGTTTGACAGCTTTAACTCAGAACAAGTTTTCTACATGCATGTAATCAATAAACTGCATGTGCATTGTCAAACTGTTATAGATTACTTCAGTGAATTCGCTTATATCGTTGATGATTAATTTCTCTCTCAAGTTAACTCATGTTTTAACAACACTAAAAGAAACCGTACGAAAATTGTGCAGTGTATTATCAGAAATGAAATAAAACTACCCACGATAACCTTACGACGAAAGTCTGTTTTAATAAAACTGAGTATCTGTACACAAGCGAGGGTCTATCGGCACGAATTAGTAAAATATTGGTTCAATCCCGTCTCCAGCCATCCTGATTTAGGTTTTCCGTGATTTCCCTAAATCGTTTCGGGCAAATGCCGGGATGGTTCCCTTCAAAGGGCACGGCCAATTTCCTTCCCCATCCTTCCCTAACCCGAGCTAGCGCTCCGTCTCTAATGACCTCGTTGTCGACGGGACGTTAAACAACAGTAACCTAACCTAGTAAAATATTAATCACTTAGATTTCGATTGGGTCTGTGTTTGATTGGTATGCTGTGTCATACTCGAGTGGTATGCAAATGTGGCATTTCATAAATAAAGTTATGCATTCCTAGAAACCCAAAATTTGTTTGTCAGCAGCGGAAAGAGGCGTTACCTGTTGTGCAGCATTGTAAGTTCTTCACCATTCTACTATGAGCCGAAAGTAATTTCTTGCGATTTCCTTATCGATGTGTGATCTGACTGCTTGTAGCTCTTTCACAAACGGGATAAAAACGTTACAGTCAGCAAGACTGGAACCGCAAACCACAACAAACGCTTTCTTTCAGGTTAGTACGTTTGCACAGAGCTAGGGAAAAGGCATGCGTGTAGGTCTCCTCTTACGAGACCAGTAGTGGCTAGAAGTAGTAAACCGCTATTTAAAGGACGAGATTAGATGCTATTTTCACGTGCAACGACTTTCCTGGGCTGAAAACCGTAAATTTACAATCTTTTATTACAGCTCAAGCGTTAATAATAACTCAGATTATTCAATGGAAATGATAGGAGAAGTCAAGTGAACTTTGAGGCTTAATTCCGTGCATACCTGGAAGTAACTCGTCGATCACAGAGTTGCCAAATATACCTTGCCTTGTTGTCAAATCTCAGTTACATTACCAGCAGGAAGAAGACGAACCGATGTGATCCTACAGTGGGCTGGGAAGTGACCATAGGTGACGTGTCAAAGACGCAGGTGCTACGGCCTGGAATACGTAATCCGTATGATTCACATTTCTGTAACTGGATTTATGGACTGGAGCGTAATTACTAATAATACTCAGAACTGACTGCAAACTAAGCTTCATAAATCAGTAACTCTAATAGTTGTTATTATACATCTTTCATAAGTGTACTCAAAACCAAGAAAATCATTGACGAACGTTTTCGTGCCTCGCCGATAGTCGAGCACAACAAACAAATATAAAAAGACTGTGTGCATGTGTGTGTGTGTGTGTGTGTGTGTGTGTGTGTGTGTGAGAGAGAGAGAGAGAGAGAGAGAGAGAGAGAGAGAGAGAGAGAGAGAAAAGAGAGAGAATGTGAGGGAGAGAGATAAAAATAAAAAAGAATGAGAGAGAAAAAGTAAAAAATTGTAGCAAAGAAACTGAATCATGCTACGTAAATTAAAAATCTACATCATTACGAAATGTCGTATTCATGATCCATGGAACAAGTATTAATGTAATTTAATCTAATCATATCATATTGCTGACTAGTCATGAAGAGGCACGAATTACAGAAATTTTCGCCAATATCAGTAACCAAATCTAACCTTGAAAAAAAAAAGACGACAGTTTTGTAATAAACCGGGACTCCTGTAAAGTCCCTTTCGTCCCTGTTAACTAACCACGAAAGATGTGTGATATACCTCCATTCATAGGAACAAAGTGTTCATATATTTAAAGATGAAGCGCTTGATGTGAAGTTCTGTGACGGAGATACGAACCCAGCACGCAATCGGATTGTTAACTAAGTTAAATCAAATGTTACATATCGGTTTTTCTTACCAGCTGCTAGATGTTTGAACCTAAAATAAGGATAAAATTTTTTGTGCCTGAGCGACAATCGAACCGCACACCTACCGTCCTTCTTTATCATCCACGAACATATCTTAAGTAACACTTGCTTATTCACCAACAGTAAGATGTGTGCGTGTTTGAAAAGAAATAACGACACCTATTGCGATTGTTGGCAAGACATGAACAGACATTAAAAATGCACGTTAATTTTCACTAGCAGACTGGTATGCATGTGATAGGGCTTGAAATGAAATTATGAATATTTTTGTACTGGATCAGGATTCGGACCCACATACCTACCTTTGGAGGAGACCTAGAGAAGATTGCAGTTTGTGAAAAGGAACGAAATGATTTAACTATACTGTTCTGAGAAATTCAGATCCTCGAAAGATGTGATCCGAATTCGAATCACAGTCCAACACCAACTTTTTCAACGTCTCTAGTTCAATCAAGTACAAGAAAAACAAGAGCCTCTTCCTATAAATGGCTATCGTTTCGTCAAATAAAATAAAATTTTCTAAAGTAAGTAAGTTTACTGGAGACAGTATTTCTGTTTACCATGACTTCCGCCTATGTCATTTCCCAACGTAAACCGGCTCTGCCCAATTGGTAATGCAGGAACGTGATGTTTAATGGAGATTCTGGATTGTAACGTCTTTCTCTTGAGCTTACCAGAGGTAAAGTAAATCTGTTTGTGACTCTTAAAAGTAAATGCCTGAACCTACGCATTGCACTTGTGATAGTTCGTTCCACCAGAGTATTGTAGCCACATTTCCCAGCCCCAGGAGTGTGCTGTAACGGATGATGTGCTTAGCTTACAAAATTAGTCGCGGTGGAAAAAATGCGAGTCTATTAAATGGATAAGTAGAGGCAATCTTCTGTCGTGGAAATTATGCTATTCTCATGTCAGCAGGATGTAAAGACTCTTCTTTCATCATCGCCTCGATGTGAAGCCATTTTGAAATATTCACTAATTCAGCAAATTTCTTAGTTCGAGAAAATCCACTGCGAAGTGTGAAGTTACCGGATAATTCGATTATTACCGTCATTGTTCCTATCATTTTCTTCATACCGTTGCTGGAAACATGTGCTTGAAGATCATTTAATGCCTTTTGGTCAGTATAGAAGTAGTTGCCCAAGAAGAGGTTCTTTCCCTGTCTACGGAGTCCTTTTCATGTTAATATCAAGCATCAGCAATTACTCGCAGATTAGATAAAAACTAAAGTAATTGATGAAGACGTTACTAGATAACAAAAACGCGCTGCCTTTCTTAATTTACTTGCGCCTAGAAATGGCTGTCGAATACTGCCAAACCAAAAGCCAAGGGATCTTACTGCCTTCCGTTATACGTCGCTGTCAGTTCTTCCACAAGATTTGGTCGACGTGACCTGTTTCAAGTTGTGTGTGGCAGAGAATGTTTTAGATAATCAGTTGTTTTCCTTTGCAGTGAACAGAAAGATTTTCATTGTAAGCTATCCAAGTTCAAAATTTTCGCATTATTAGTTCAGATTTAATACTCACTTCTATAATGTAGGAAAGTATTTCACAGGTGCAAAACCCGCATCCGATTCATTGACCTTATACTTAGTCGCTGGCCATAAATTCTAGCTCAGTGTGACACCAGTTTAAGTAACCTAATGTAGCGAAGACTGATTGCCAGTGCTCTTTTTCACCGGACAATATGCAATTCACTCTTTGGGCTCCAATAGTACACTGTAACAGTAATTTCTGTGTGTATGCAATGAATGCGGATTGTGGAATTTAGTGGTGCTCTCTCTTCCACTTCTGTATACAATATGCCTGACCTAAACGGGCTCTTTATCATTACAGGCCTGGGCAGTGCAACATCATACTGACAACAGTAACGTGCTTATACTGACAGCCTCACTTTTCGTTTTAGCTGATTTTGTAATCATTTAAATAGAACAACATGACCTTCCAGTGGGAGACATTTCGTCGCCCTTTTCCTTGTGTGAAATTTGTCAGTAAGCTTGTTGCCTTCCAACCAGCGAAATACGGCAGAGTACAGCCAGTAAACGATTCACATAACACGATTTAGTGCCGTTAAGAAGATTTCTTTAAACGTTGTCATAGTTGAAGGAATTTAGTTTCTTCTTAAATCGTCTTATGCAGCAACGTTCACAGATATTTCAAATAGGAAAAGCTCTTTATCCAGGTACGAAGGTTGTGAGACAAACTTCCCACAGTTTGTGTCAGGTTGATCTTTTCGTCTGGTAGCACTGCATAAGTATTTTGTCTAAGAGGTATCACTAGTAGTGTTCCTGTAGCTGTGGGAATCATTAGCTGAAAACGAGTTTAACTCCAATGGGTACAGTACTGCCAAATATTCTAAATGATTATCAACCTAAGTCTGAGTTCATCCACAAACTGAGGTGTGTTTATAATACTGTAACTAGACTGTGTATCCTTGTCTTCCTTGAGTGGGCTTTACACACACGTATACAATACTATGAATACTTCGTACGCTGTAGCTAACGTTGCTCTAATAAAATATTTTGTTTTGTTAATTTTTCTGGGTGTTCAGCGTGTAACATGTGTTGTAAATACAGTCTTAAACAAAGAAATTGTCCGTAAGGTGGACAATACAATCGTGCTGCCATCAGAATTCTATGTCCGGCAATATGCTCGATCTGGCTACATTGTAGACTGCGTCACTTCCTGGAGGTAGTCTTGGGTGCAGCCTGAGTACATCATTTTCCACTGCGACTGTATTCTTGAGGTAAAACGCAGGACTAGCTACTACCACATCTCGCAACCGAGAGCACAAGTCGACATAATTTTTATCACCCCTTTCCTCTCGGTGCTGAAGCTATGAGTGTATTTCAAGCGAATCTACAAAATATTTCGCTTTCTGTCACATTGGTGATAACAGTTTGTTTCAAGAATATTTTAGGGAGAGATTTCTTTGCCGACCATCCGCCTCTGAACACCGCATGCGTCTGAGTTCTCTGGGACCAGTTGGCTGCCTACCGGCGGGGACTGAGGCACTGTGCGGCCTTCTGCTAGCAACGTCTGCTCCATTTCTCACTCTCGACGGTGTAAAAGCTTTAATGTTGTTGAGTGGTGACCCATAAAATCTGTCTACAATTTGTGTTTCACACTCTATTGCAACGGACGCACAAAACCGTGTTTATTTGGTATTTTATTACACTAGTATGCACTACATCAATGTGGCACAGATTTAATTTCTTTGTGATCCAGTGTGCTTTAATTAAAGTGTCATATCCTGGTCTTTTTCTTTTACAAGAGATTCTTCAAATAATTTATTTTTTTCATGGATTCATATATGTTAGTCAAGGCACAGAGAGTAAATGCAGTGTAATGTGTTTGGTTCCTTTCTTTGATTCCCTCTGGTAAATGGATGCAAAACATAGTGCCAATACCTTTCAGAACCTGCTACATAGCTACTCAGACATATTGCTTGTTTTGAGGTCTATACATTAATTAATGGAGAAGTGAACGCTGTTCAGAAGTGATATTTAAAATATTCAATTGGATTTAAGGCGATAAAATTGCCCATATTTGAAACTACCCAGAGAAAAAGTAAGTCGCTAGAGCCGCTGTTAGTAAATGTCTGCAGAGAGTTCTTAACTGCTACTGTGGAAATTTGGCACAGGGGCCCTACAGTAATCAAGAGGTTCATTCCCTTCATACTTATCACCCTGGCATATGAGTCTTATGTGAAGAACAAGATTGAAATTCGTATCGTTGACGGTCGATTCGCATTTCTTCAGAGACGCTTGTATTGTGAAGCAGCTTGACAGTCAGAAAGCCAAGATCTATGACCATTAACACAACTTACTGGGTCAAGCTAGCAAGAGGACGTGAAGTGTAAAGGTTTTTCTTCCGATTTCGTTACAGAATTTTTTCTGGAAATTCGTAGCTCCATAAAATAAATCAGAAAAAAAGCTCGCATACGCTGGCTCCTACCACGGTTAGAACTGACAATTCATTGAGCCGGTGCGACACGAGACACGGGCTGTACCACGGGGCTACGGACACACTGCTGCGAGCACTCCACTCTCATCATGGTATTGGTCGCTCAGCCTCATAACACATCGTGAAAGATAATAAAAGTTGTCACTTATGTGAAGAAAAGCATTTCTTTAGCCAAAAAATTGAATTTTCAGTCTCAGTGTATTAGTTTACATGAGGATTATATAGCACGAGTCATTCAAATGGAAAGGGAATATCAAGCGAATTTAGCGAGTCAATTCAGTACCATACGTGGAAGTGATTGCGCTGTCACAGTGTTGCCAAATGTTTGTGACGGTGTTGCCAATTCTCAGCTGTGCTAGGAACAACTCTGTAGCGGTATGTGAGGAGAATCCCATGCTCATGTCATAGCAGGATACGGAGAGGAGGCGTGTGGTTTGGTTAATATGCAGCTTTTTCTCCTACCAGTTGTACCAAACATTCAGGTGTATAATCTTCCATAACGATTACAGATTCCCACAAAATATATACAAATAAAACACTTACCTTGTTATTTTGTGACAAAAGATTATTTCAGTATAATAAAATGTTTTTGGAAATAAACTTTGGCCACCTGTCACAAAAAGTAAGATAACAAACGCTATGCACCTCGAAATCGATTGCATCTATGTGCAGTCTTGTGATCATACAGGTAGAATTTGATAAATTGAACGAGAATGAAGAAAAATGTTGGTGCGAATGGAAGCTGTAAGAAACACAATTAACTAATTATTCTGTGCCATGCAATAATCAATTCATTTGAAAATTCAGATGAGAAGAAACTAAAACTCATGCACATTAAGACAGAAAGTAAAGTGCAGATCTGCGCTTTTTCATCTTCCGATCTATACAAATAATGTATACTAATCAGTGTATTCATTGCTTTCGTAATGTTTCTCTCTTGTTTAGTCTTCTAATGATGAACTGGATCCACACCCATGAGTCTGATTGTTTCTTTGTATCCTTCCATCTACTGTCTTTGTGTGTTACTGCTCGGTGTTCAAAAAGCAAAATATTATGCATGCTCTCACGAGGTATTACAACGAGGTCGCAAGAAGGCTAACGAATTATTATTAAAATACACCGAGACGCCAATTTGTCTGTCGTCATGGTGTTAATTCGACAGAAATAGTTGGATATTATTGCCTGTATCACCGGCATCTCGTTGTCGTCTGCTCTTACTGAGATTTTCATATTACCCTGAACATAAGACGCCGAGAGAAATGTGTATATTCTCCGTGACGAAACATCCCACATTCCATTCTTCCTGATCCATTCGTAACGTGCATCGGCAGCAGTGAGTGATAGGAAATCTGTTGTGAGGTGACGAATATCAATGACAATGGCAGTAATAAAAAATCAGTAATCAAAGGTGTTTATTGCATTACAGACGATTGTTAAGGATTAACAAAATAACCAACAAAGACTGAATGTTTAATTATCGCACTGCATAGGTCTTCTTACCTCTTTGTTACTGAATTATGTTCTGGTTGTTTCCAGAGAGAAAAGAAAGACCCCTGTAGCCATACATATCGCTAGTACAGCGAGATACAACCTATCAACTATCCTTGCTTTACATCACGAGACGAACATGGCGTCACCGAGCTGATATTTTGAAATACATTTCTGTTTTCTCTCTCTGTCTCTCTCCCTCTCTTTATTTTTATTTTTATTTTCCGAGGAAAGCATCGAGAAGCTCGAGTAGTAAGCAAGTAGGCTTATAATCTATTTACAGTTATTTTCATCGGGATACGTAATGCAAAAATACACATTTTAAATGTATTATTGCGTAATTCCAATTATTGACAGTCTATTCGAGAGCTTGCTCGCATTCAGTGGGCTGAAACCCGTCACAGAAGCAAGCAAAACACAAATATTTCTTGCACCATGCGCAACACACAAAAGAAAGAGAAGACGGCAATTAGATGCCGGTGATGCAGGCAATAATACCCAACTATTTCTACCGACTTAACACCACGACGACGGACAAATTGGCGTCTCAGATGGAAGGATACAAAGAAACAATCAGACTCATGGGTCTGGATCAACTTCATCATTAGAAGACTAAACAAGAGGGAAACATTATGAAAACAATGCATACGATGATTTGTAGACATTATTTGTATAGATCGGAAGAAGAAAAAGCGCAGATCTGCCCTTTACTTTCTGTCCACACCCATGAGACTGATTGTTTCTTTGTATCCTCCCATCTGCTAAAATTAGATTTGAGAGAAACGATAGCTACAGCGTCGAAGTATTCATAGTATTGTATACGTGTGTGTAAATGTCTTCCAATGCCCACTCAAAGAAGACAAGGATACACAGTCTGGCTACAGTATTATAAACACGCCTCAGTTTGTGGATGAACTCAGACTTAGGTTGATAATCATTTTGAATATTTGGCAGTTCTGTACCCATTGGAGTTAAACTCGTTTTCAACCAATGATTCCCACAGCTACAGGGACACTACTTGTGATACCTCTTAGAAAAAATACTTATGCGGTGCTACCAGACGAAAAGATCAATCTGACACAAACTGTGGGAAGTTCTTCTCACAACCTTCGTACCTGGATAAAGAGCTTTTCCTATTTGAAATATCTGTGAACGTTGCTGCATAAGACGATTTAAGAAGAAACTAAATTCCTTCAGCTATGACAATGTTTAAAGAAATCTTCTTAACGGCACTAAATCGTGTTATGTGAATCGTTTACTGGCTGTCCTCTGCCGCAATTCGCTGGTTGGAAGGCAAAAAGCTTACTGACAAATTTCACACAAGGAAAAGGGGGACGAAATTTCTCCCACTGGAAGGTCATGTTGTTCTATTTAAATGATTACAAAATCAGCTAAAACGAACAGTGAGGCTGTCAGTATAAGCACGTTACTGTTATCAGTATGATGTTGCACTGCCCAGGCCTGTAATGATAAAGAGCCCGTTTAGGTCAGGCATATTGTACACAGACAGCACCACTAAATTCCACAATCCGCACTCCTTGTATACACACAGAAATTACTGTTACAGTGTACTATTGGAGCCCAATGAGTGAATTGCACATTGTCCGGTGAAAAAGAGCACTGGCAAACAGTCTTCGCTACATTAGGTTACTTAAACTGGTGTCACACTGAGCTTGAATTTATGGCCAGAGGCTAAGTATAAAGTCAATGAGTCGGATGCGGGTTTTGCAACTGTGAAATACTTGAAACTTCCTGGCAGATTAAAACTGTGTGCCCGACCGAGACTCGAACTCGGGACCTTTGCCTTCTGTAAAGTTTGGAAGGTAGGAGACGAGATACTGGCAGAAGTAAAGCTGTGAGTACCGGGCCTGAGTCGTGCTTCGGTAGCTCAGATGGTAGAGCGCTTGCCCGCGAAAGGCAAAGGTCCCGAGTTCGAGTCTCGGTCGGGCACACAGTTTTAATCTGCCAGGAAGTTTCATATCAGCGCACACTCCGCTGCAGAGTGAAAATCTCATTCTGGAAACATCCCCCAGGCTGTGGTTAAGCCATGTCTCCGCTATATCCTTTCTTTCAGGAGTGCTAGTTCTGCAAGGTTCGCAGGAGAGCTTCTGTAAAGTTTGGAAGGTAGGAGACGAGATACTGGCAGAAGTAAAGCTGTGAGTACCGGGCGTGAGTCGTGCTTCGGTAGCTCAGATGGTAGAGCGCTTGCCCGCGAAAGGCAAAGGTCCCGAGTTCGAGTCTCGGTCGGGCACACAGTTTTAATCTGCCAGGAAGTTTCATATCAGCGCACACTCCGCTGCAGAGTGAAAATCTCATTCTGTGAAATACTTTCCTACACTATAGAAGTGAGTATTAAATCTGAACTAATAATGCGAAAATTTTGAACTTGGATAGCTTACAATGAAAATCTTTCTGTTTATTGCAAAGGAAAACAACTGATTTTCTAAAACATTCTCTGCCACATACAACTTGAAACAGGTCACGTCGAGCAAATCTTGTGAAAGAAATGACACCGACGTATAACGGAAGGCAGTAAGATCCCTTGGCTTTTGGTTTGGCAGTATTCGACAGCCATTTCTAGGCACAAATAAATTAAGAAAGGCAGCGCGTTTTTGTTATCTAGTAACGTCTTCATCAATTACTTTACTTTTTATTTAACCTGCGAGTAATTGCTGATGCTCGATATTAACATGAAAAGGACTCCGTAGACAGGGAAAGAACTTCTTCTTGGGCAACTACTTCTACAATGACCGAAAGGCATTAAATGATCTTCAAGCACATGTGTTCCAGCAACGGTATGAAGAAAATGATAGTAACATTGTCGGTAATAATCGAATTATCCGGTAACTTCACAATTCACAGTGGATTTTCTCGAACTAAGAAATTTGCTGAGTTAGTGAATATTTCAAAGTGGCTTCACATCGAGGCGATGATGATAGAAGAGTCTTTACATCCTGCTGACATGAGAATAGCATAATCTCCACGTCAGAAGATTTCCTCTACTTAACCATTTAATAGACTCGCATTTTTTCCACCGTGACTAATTTTGTAAGCTAAACACATCATCCGTTACAGCACACTCCTGGGGCTGGGAAATGTGGCCACAATGTTCTGGTGGAACGAACGATCACAGGTGCAATGCGTGGGTTCAGGCATTTACTTTTAAGAGGCACAAACAGATTTACTTTACCTCTGGTAAGCTCAACAGAAAGACGTTATAATCCAGAATCCCCATTAAACATCACGTTCCTTCTTTACCAATTGGGCAGAGCCGGTTTACGTTGGGAAATGACATAGGCGGAAGTCATGGTAAACAGAAATACTGTCTCCAGTAAACTTATTTACATTAGAAAATTTTATTTTATTTGATGAAACGATAGCCATTTATAGGACAAGGCTCTTGTTTTTCTTGTACCTGATTGAACTAGAGACGTTGAAAAATTTGGTGTTGGACTGTGATTCGAATTCGGATCTCATCTTTCGAGGATTTGAATCTCTCAGAACAGTATAGTTCAATCATTTCGTTCCTTTTCCCAAGACTGCAATCTTCTCTAGGTCTCCTCCAAAGGTAGGTATGTGGGTCCGAATCCTGATCCAGTACAAAAATATTCATAATTTCATTTCAAGCCCTATCACGTGCATACCAGTCTGCTAGTGAAAATTAACGTGCATTTTTAATGTCTGTTCATGTGTTGCCAACAATCGCAATAGGTGTCGTTATTTCTGGTCAAACACGCACACATCTTACTGTTGGTAAATAAGCAAGTGTTATTTAAGATATGTTCGTGGATGATAAAGAAGGACGGTAGGTGTGCGGTTCGATTGTCGCTCAGGCACAAAAATTTTTATCCTTATTTTAGGTTCAAACATCTAGCAGCTGGTAATAAAAACCGATACGTAACATTTGATTTTACTTAGTTAACAATCCGATTGCGTGCTGGGTTCGTATCTCCGTCACAGAACTTCACATCATGCGCTTCATCTTTAAATGCATGAACACTTTGTTCCTTCTGAATGGAGGTATATCACACATCTTTCCTGGTTAGTTAACAGGCACGAAAGGTTCTTTATATGAGTCCCGGTTTATTACAAAAACTGTCGTCTTCTATTTTCAAGTTTAGTTTTGGTTACAGATACTGGCGAAAATTTCTGTAATTCATGCTTCTTTATGACTAGTCAGCAATATTATATGATTAGATTACATTAATACTTGTTCCATAGATAATGAATACGACATTTCGTAATGATGTAGAACGTGTCATTTTACTGAAAGATTTCCTTACCATAGCATGATTCAGTTTCTTTGCTACAATTTTTTACTCTCTCTCTCTCTCATTCTTTTTTATTTTTATCTCTCTCCCTCTCTCTCTCTCTCTCTCTCTCTCTCTCTCTCTCTCTCTCCCTCTTTCACACACACACACACACACACACACACACACACACACACACACACACACACACGCGCGCACACGCACACAGTCTTTTTTTTATTATTATTTGTTTGTTGAGCTCGACTGTCGGCGTGGCACGAAAACGTTCGTAATTGATTTTCTTAGTTTTTAGTACACTTACTAAATATGTATAAAAACAACTATTAGAGTTACTGATTTATGAAACTTAGTTTGCAGTCAGGTCTGAGTATTATTAGTAATTACGCTCCAGTCCCTAAACCCAGTTACAGAAATGTGAATCAGACGGATTACGTATTCCAGGCCGTAGCACCTGCGTTTTTGAGACGTCACCTATGGTCACTTCCCAGTCCACTATAAGATCACATCGGTTCGTCTTCTTCCTGCTGGTAATGTAACTGAGATTTGGCAACAAGGCAAGGTATATTTGGCAACTCTGTGATCGACGAGTTACTTCCTGGTGTGCACGGAATTAAGCCTCAAAGTTCACTTGATTTTTCCTGTTATTTCCATTGAATAATCTGAGTTATTATTAACGCTTGAGCTGTAACAGAAGATTGTAAATTTACGATTTTCAGCCCAGGAAAGTCGTTGCACGTTAAAATCGCATCTAATCTCGTCCTTTAAATAGCGGTTTACTAGTTCTAGCCACTACTGGTTTCGTAAGAGGAAACCTACACGAATGCCTCTTCCCTAGCTGTGTGCAAACGTGCTAACCTGAAAGAAAGCGTCTATTGTGGTTTGCGGTTCCAGTCTTGCTGACTGTAACGCTTTTATCCCTTCTCTGAAAGAGCTACAAGCAGTCAGATCACACATCGATAAGGAAATCGCAAGAAAATACTTTCGGTTCATAGTACAATGGTGAAAAACTTACAATGCTGCACAACAAAATGGTTCAAATGGCTCTGAGCACTATGGGACTCAACTGCTGAGGTCATTAGTCCCCTAGAACTTAAAACTAGTTAAACCTAACTAACCTAAGGACATCACAAACATCCATGCCCGAGGCAGGATTCGAACCTGCGACCGTAGCGGTCTTGCGGTTCCAGACTGCAGCGCCTTTAACCGCACGGCCACTTCGGCCGGCGCTACACAACAGGTAACGCCTCTTTCCGCTGCTGACAAACAAATTTTGGGTTTCTAGGAATACATAACTTTATTTATGAAATGCCACATTCGCATACCACTTGAGTATGACACAGCATACCAATCAAACACAGACCCAATCGAAATGTAAGTGATTAATATTTTACTAATTCGTGCCGATAGAGGCTCGCTTGTGTACAGATACTCAGTTTTATTAAAACAGACTTTCGTCGTAAGGTTATTGTGGGTAGTTTTATTTCATTTCTTATTAAAAGCAGTGCACAATTTTCGTACGGTTTCTTTTAGTGTTGTTAAAACATTAGTTAACATGAGAGAGAAAGTAATGATCAACGATATATGCGAATTCTCTGATGTTATCTATAACAGTCTGACAATGTACATGCAATTTATTGATTACATGCATGTAGAAAACTTGTTCTGAGTTAAAGCTGTCAAACATGGTTTTATGAAGAATAAAATACCACTGCCACACGACAGCTAATGTAGAAAATACTTTTCTGACGTATTTTGGCACGATGCGCTCTCCCCATTCATAATACAAAAGTTTCGAGATGCATCTGCAGGCTGGCCATCTATTTTGGGTTGAGAAGTGAAGGGAATTATTTTCAAAGTTCCATTAGATCGATAACTTCAGCAGACAGCAGTATGGCGTTTTAAAAAAAATGTAGCAGTGAATGTACCCAAACTCGCGACGTCTTATCAACAGTGCGCGACGCGTACCGTTACGCTACTAGCTGACAGCTAGCTGCAACCAACACCTCCAGAACTCAACAACAATTCCTCCAGAACTTGAGCATTGCACAGAGCTGTGAGATAATGCATATGGCCGGATCTAGACTTCTGGGAGACAGACAGTTACAGCTTTTCTTTTGCACTGCACGACGTTTTTAACAAACAGATAGCGCAATAAAGTAGCTCAAGTCGAATGGACCACTTCCTGTTTAAATTTCTGCATCCTACACTGTTGGCAGTTATGTGTAGGTGTCAGTTACGTGATTTTATTTCGGTGATTACAAAATAGAGTCAAATGTATGCACTGGGTAGCCGAGGCAGCTAGTTCATGGCGATTCGGTCAACCAAGTAAATGAATGCACTGAACATGCTGCAAACCACTACAGAGAGTTTGTGTGTCAGAACTCTCATCCAGTGTGGTGCAACATCGTTATTATAGAAAAATGAGTGGTAGAAAAGAGAATTTGGTGGTCTCTTGGATTGATGCTAGGTTCATATACTTATGGTCTGGGTTCGATTCCAACTTCTGATGATGATCTTTGATAAGGAGAGACAGATTCTGTTCTCTTCTGGCAACGCCAAGTGAAGAAGGTATAATGGCAGTGTGGTCTGACATTCATGTTAAACATGATATTCCTTCTCTACCAAGTAGACGTTAGGTTGAACCACAATAAAGTCAGAAGTCGCGACACGTAGAAACTGTATCAACAGTAACCTTTCCTATACTAGTTATTTATTTCTAGTGACGAAACAAACGCTATGTAGGGTCACAGGACACTTATTCCATCTTTTATTTGAGCTTCTGTATGTCGATAAAATTGGTTCCGATATGGGAATTTAGCTCAGACCGCCCTTAACGCGGAATTTGATCCCTTCGTGACAATACAGCTCGACTGCAATTTGTTGTTTGTTCAAAACCGCAGAGTCCTCAACATCTCCACATATTGCGCGCGAAAGGGTTCGAATCCTGGCCAGGCACTAAAGCTTTCATTATGTATTATCAAACTCTAGCATGAGAACACCTATCTGCTGGTGGGTAATGATTTTGATTTTTAATGTATGATGCTAACGGTATCTGACGTTTTTGAGTCCCAATGAGACACAGAACTGTTTGCGAAATCACTGTAAGTTCAAGGATGTTATTCCGAGCTGCTGGTGCAGAAAAATTCGGTAGCTGACGTCTCTTTGTGTGCAGTCAACAACGATATGTGTGGGACTAGATTCCCAGTCAGCACTGAACTCTTCGTCATATTATTTCTATCTCAAACATGCTCACATGTCGCTGCTGGTGTAACAAACCCATTTTTAAAGTTCGTTTTCTCTAGAATATAACAGCGATAGGTGCCAGGTTGGAGTCCTGGGAAATAAAAATTAATGTTTCGTCTCGTCATTTCAGTTAAAACATCTAGCTACTGCTGAGAAAATCCGATATGTCACAGTTTATTGTGCTTCGATGACAATCCTATTAGGTTCTGGGTCCGAATCCCTGTCCAACACAAAGCTTTACCTCACGGCATTTCAAGTAAATTACTTGTGAAGAAGCAATATTTAACATCTCTCGTAGTTCGTTAACAAGGACAATAGATGCTGGGTAAGAATTCGCGTCCGTTAACAATGTTTACGTTATGTAATTTTAAGTTGGTATTTGCTAACTGATACTGCCTAAAATCGAGGTATATCGCTCTCTGTATGCCTAGTCAGGAATGACTGTTAGTTTCCGTCAGTCACGAAGTCTTTGCTTAGTCTGCATGACCTAGGTTTGAATCCATATGCAGAACGAGACGGTTCGTCGTGTCATTTGAAGTTCATACATATTCTCAACTATCTGCTCGTGAATAACTTAAATTTTTAATGTCATTTTGTGTTAAATAATAAGTACGGTATGATATTTTGAAGAGGAAATCATGAATACGACGAACTTACTACGTGAATTACCTATCTGACGTAATAATGAGAGTGGTAACATTTCATGTATGTCATTTATTGTAATAAATGTGAGCTTACAAGTCTGAAGAACCGTCTTATCTGTGATAAGATGTTCCCTGATATTTGTAGCACCTTGGTATTATTTTACATCTTGAGTTATTGCGATACAGAGCAGTGTTTGCTAGTGGTGACTTGTTGGAACCACTTTCAATAGTCAAACGACTGTACCGAGGGGCGATTAGAGGATCTGCTAGAGAGCTGCGCTATGTGGGTTGCATTCGAATCAGGCGAAATGCAATTTAGGTAGTTCGGATACTTTTGAGCACGACTGTACAAGTCTGTCTACAAAGTGTCTGCATTTGGTTATAAGACTTCCTATTCTTCCCTGAGCCTAAGTCTCGTGGTGCAGAGGCGAGCGTGCCGGCCTAAGCGCCGACTACATCGGAGTCTTCTAAGTCCAGCCCCTCCCACACATTGACACTCACAATCCTCTTTTCGACAACTATGCAACAAAAGAGCTTGGAATCTACACTCCTGGAAATTGAAATAAGAACACCGTGAATTCATTGTCCCAGGAAGGGGAAACTTTATTGACACATTCCTGGGGTCAGATACATCACATGATCACACTGACAGAACCACAGGCACATGGACACAGGCAACAGAGCACGCACAATGTCGGCACTAGTACAGTGTATATCCACCTTTCGCATTAATGCAGGCTGCTATTCTCCCATGGAGACGATCGTAGGGATGCTGGATGTAGTCCTGTGGAACGGCTTGACATGCCATTTCCACCTGGCGCCTCGGTTGGACCAGCGTTCGTGCTGGACGTGCAGACCGCGTGAGACGACGCTTCATCCAGTCCCAAACATGCTCAATGGGGGACAGATCCGGAGATCTTGCTGGCCAGGGTAGTTGACTAACACCTTCTAGAGCACGTTGGGTGGCACGGGATACATGCGGACGTGCATTGTCCTGTTGGAACAGCAAGTTCCCTTGCCGGTCCAGGAATGGTAGAACGATGGGTTCGATGACGGTTTGGATGTACCGTGCACTATTCAGTGTCCCCTCTACGATCACCAGTGGTGTACGGCCAGTGTAGGAGATCGCTCCCCACACCATGATGCCGGGTGTTGGCCCTGTGTGCCTTGGTCGTATGCAGTCCTGATTGTGGCGCTCACCTGCACGGCGCCAAACACGCATACGACCATCATTGGCACCAAGGCAGAAGCGACTCTCATCGCTGAAGACGACACGTCTCCATTCGTCCCTCCATTCACGCCTGTCGCGACACCACTGGAGGCGGGCTGCACGATGTTGGGGCGTGAGCGGAAGACGGCCTAACGGTGTGCGGGACCGTAGCCCAGCTTCATGGAGACGGTTGCGAATGGTCCTCGCCGATACCCCAGGAGCAACAGTGTCCCTAATTTGCTGGGAAGTGGCGGTGCGGTCCCCTACGGCACTGCGTAGGATCCTACGGTCTTGGCGTGCATCCGTGCGTCGCTGAGGTCCGGTCCCAGGTCGACGGGCACGTGCACCTTCCGCCGACCACTGGCGACAACATCGATGTACTGTGGAGACCTCACGCCCCACGTGTTGAGCAATTCGGCGGTACGTCCACCCGGCCTCCCGCATGCCCACTATTCGCCCTCGCTCAAAGTCCGTCAACTGCACATACGGTTCACGTCCACGCTGTCGCGGCATGCTACCAGTGTTAAAGACTGCGATGGAGCTCCGTATGCCACGGCAAACTGGCTGACACTGACGGCGGCGGTGCACAAATGCTGCGCAGCTAGCGCCATTCGACGGCCAACACCGCGGTTCCTGGTGTGTCCGCTGTGCCGTGCGTGCGATCATTGCTTGTACAGCCCTCTCGCAGTGTCCGGAGCAAGTATGGTGGGTCTGACACACCGGTGTCAATGTGTTCTTTTTTCCATTTCCAGGAGTGTATTAACACGGTCCCATCCTTACGTGTAGGATGGGGCTGATCACGCGGGAGCGCGTGATACCCGCATGGCGTACGCGCATGATATTTTCACACTGTTTTCAAAGGTCACTTTTCCTCACTTACTCCGAGCCTCGTGATGCTGCAGAGTCCGCCCTTGCTGGTAGATCAAATAGTAAATAGTGGCTGCGTCTGGTCACGTTCGCGCCTCTGCTGCTGTGGCTAAGAATTTATGTTCTACTATACTAATGAATCTAGCTTGTTTTTTTTTTCTGCTATTGGCGACATCACGTTAATGTGACCACCGCCTATTTTCGAAGTCAACGTGACACTAACCACTCGTAGACGTCAGGTTTCAGTACTAGAAGTGGAGAATGTTCAAAATGTTCAAATGTGTGTGAAATCTTATGAGACTTAAGTGCTAAGGTAATCAGTCCTAAGCTTACACACTACCTAACCTAAATTATCCTAAGGACATACACACACACCCATGCTCGAGGGAGGACTCGAACCTCCGCAGGGACCAGGAAGTGGAGAGTGTATGAAGTGTGTCGATCATTGGCTTTAGGGTCGAGGGTGAAAGCATTTCCGAAACGGCTAAACAGTTCGCGTGCTGCCGTTGTTAAAGCATACCGCGCATGGCAAAATTGCGCTATCCAAAACTGGTGCCGAAGCACCCTGAATAAAGCTGCCGAGATGTGTATGTGTGAATGGTCGTATAGCTATTGGCAAGCTGACGTCCCAGGTGAACCAAGGGGCTACAGTCAGTGCCTCCTCAACGACAATTCAGCGAACGTTGCTGCGTATGGACCACTGGAACAGATGCCCGATTCATGCACCCATGTTGACTGCTGTTTTTCGAATGTGTGTGGATTCATAAGGGACCAAACCGCTGAGGTCATCATTCCCTAGACTTAGAAACTACTTAAACTAACTTACGCTAAGGACAACATGCACACCCGAGCCCGAGGGAGGCTCCACCCTCCGGCGAGAGGGGCCGCGCAATTCGTGACATGGCGCCTCTAACCGCGCAGCCACTCCGCGCGGCCTGACTGCTGTTCGTCGGCGACGAAGGCTGGGATTTTCACACCAGTACTGCAACTTGACGTCCACTGGGTGGCGCACAGATGTCCTTCTCAGAGGAATCAGGTTTTACGTGCGTATACCGTGAAACGTCTCAAAGCAAACGCTCTGCTACAACCGTCAGAAGCGTCGGAGGAGGGAGCCTTATGGTCTGGAGAATGTTTTCGTGAAATTCTCTGTGTGATATCGTCGTTCTCGAAAGCACAACAGCTCAACACAAGTAAGCATCTATCCTTGGGGTCCACGTCCACCCCTAAATGCGGTTTGTTTTTTACGGCACGACGGTATCTACCAGCAAAACAATGCAAAAGGTCACACAGCTCGCAGTGTACGTGTGGTTCGAGAAGCACCAGGATGAATTTACCACACCCCTCTGATCACCAGGCTCCTCGCGTTGAAATCCAATCGAGAATCTGTGGAACCACCTCGATCGGGCTGTGCGCATCATGGATGTTCATCGCACCCAATCATGGTTCAAAATGGTTCAAATGGCTATGAGCACTATGGGAGTCAACATCTTAGGTCATAAGTCCCCTAGAACTTAGAACTACTTAAACCTAACTAACCTAAGGACATCAGACACACCCATGCCCGAGGCAGGATTCGAACCTGCGACCGTAGCAGTCCCGCGGTTCCGGACTGCAGCGCCAGAACCGCTAGACCACCGCGGCCGGCACACCCGATCATGGCACTAGAGTCGGCATGCTCCACATCCTCTCGGTATCTTCCAGAATCTTACTGACAATCTCGCCGGCCGCTGTGGCCGAGCGGTTCTAGGCGCTTCAGTCCAGAACCGCACTGCTGCTAAAGTCGCAGGTTCGGGCATGGATGTGTGTGATGTCCTTAGGTTAGTTAGGTTCAAGTAGTTCTAAGTCTAGGGGACTGATGACCTCAGATGTTAAGTTCCATAATGCTCAGAGCCATTTGAACCACTGACTATCTTCCTGCATGTTTCTCAGCGGTTCGTGCTGCGAAAGTGGTTATTCACACTTTTGAAAGGTATTCACCTTAATGTCACTGGACAGTGTATATTAAAGCTATTTCGAATATACTGTTAATTCTTTAACTACAGAATTTTATGGTGAGTTAAATGCTGTATATTTTAGAACTATTTATGTAACACGTGGACAGTTAAGCAATATTTCGTTGGTCGTCCACCATCCTGCACCTTGAAACACAGAAAGCTCTTTCGCAACAGAACATGTGATACTTCCAAATGAACTGAGTTTCTTTCATTTCTTAATAATTTTACCTCTCTCTAAAACAGAAATTTATGCTACTTTCCAATAGGTTTTATTTCAAAATGTATTTAACTTGTCACTGGTCTTTGATAATGCTTCTTCTTAATTTGTTTTCACTTACTGGTTCATGGCGTGTAGTGGAGTATTAATGTACTAGATAGACTACCAAATACAGTATTCATAAAATTTTCTCGTTTGCTGTGGTTTAAAATTTTAAACGAATATTTATTCCTACGTACACTGTATGACATAAAGCCTGACTGGGAGCCGGCCGCCGCAGAGTCTAAGTCAGCGCCGACAGCGACGTGGGACAAACAACATAGCACCGTCGGTAACTTTGAGGCAAGCTGTCTGCACGATTTGGCGACACTGTAAGCTGCAGGATTTTCTGGAGGAAGTCTTGTCTTCTGTTAGAGCAACTGTCTGGCATCCACACAGGTAGTCTAGCGGTAAACTTCTTGTTGTCTGCATGCAAAGTCTGCCAGTGGAGACTACCGACTGACTAAAATTTTTGAAGCCTTTCTTCTTAGTTTTGAGATCATGTGTGTAATGGGAGGATTTTTTTTTCAATTCATCAGTTTTCTGACTAGTTTGATGTGGCCCGCCATGAATTTCCGACTTGCAACCTACGTCCTCCATTATTTATTGGATGTATTCAATCTCTATCTTCCTCTACAGCTTTTTACCCTCTAGAGCACCCTCTAGTACCATGGAAGTTGTTCCAGGATGTCTTAGCAGATGTCCTGCCATCCTTCTTCTTGTCAGTGGTTTCCAGTTATTCCTTTCCTCCCCGTTTCTGCGTAGACGCTCCTCATTCCGCACCTTATCCATGCACCTAATTTTCGACATTCTTCTTCAGCACCTCATCTAAAATGCTGCTATTCTGTTCCCATTTTCCTACAGACCGTATCTCACTGCTTACAGTTCTGTGCTCCAAATGTACTTTCTCAGAAACATCTCCCTCAAATTAAGACATATGGTTGATACTAGTAGATTTCTGTTGGCCAAAAATGCCCTTTTCGCCAGTACTAGTCTGGTTTTGATATCTTCATTGCTCCGTCCGTCAAGGGTTATTTTGCTGGCTAGGTAGCACAATTGCGTAATTTCATCTACTTCGTGATCACCAATTATCCACGCTGTTCTCATTTCTGCTACTTCTCATTACTTTCGTTTTCTTTCTATTTGCTCTCACTCCATATTCTGTACTCACTACATTGTTCATTCCATTCAGCAGGTCCTGTAAGTGTTCTTCACTTTCACTAAGGATAGCAACGTCATCAGTGAATATTATCGCTGATATCGTTTCACCTTGAATTTTAATCTCACTCTTGAATGTTTCTTTTATTTCCTTCATTGCTCCTACGAGGTATAAATTGAACAGTAGGGGCGGAAGATTACTTCGTTTTTGATCTTCCAGTCGTATTATTCTCTGTTGGTTCCTATACATATTGTGTATTACTCGTCTTTCCCCCCATTTTTCTCAGGATTTCGAAGATGTTGAACCGTTATACATCGTCGAACGCTTTTTCCAGTTCGACAAATTCTATAACGTGTCTTCATTTTTCTTCAGCTTTGCTTCCGTCATCAAGCACAATGGTAGAACAGCCTCTCTGATGCCATTACCTTTCCTGCAGCCTTAACTGATCGTCATATAACAGACCCTCAGTTTTCTTTCTCATTCATCTGTGTATTATTCTTGTCAGCAGCTTCGATGCGTTAGCTGTTAAGCTGACTGTGCGATAATTCTCACACTTGACGGCTCTTCGAATCCTGGTAATTGTGTGGATGATGTTTTCCTAAACGGTTCATGGTAAATCGCCAGTCTCATACGTTTATACACGAACGTTAATAGTCGTTTAGAGGCTACTTCCTGAATAGTTTTATAAATTTCGATGGAATGTTATCTGTCCCTTCCACCTTATTTGATTTTAAGTCTTCCAAAGATATTCTAAGTTCTGATAATACTGGATCCCCTATCTCTTCCCTATCGACTCCTGTTTCGTCTTCCATTACATCATGAGGTAAGTCCTCCCCCTCATGCCACCCGTCAATGTACTCATTCCACCGATTCGTTCTCTCCTCTGCGTTTAACAGTGGAATTCCCATCGCAAAGCTACAGCGTATTCCACTTCTGATATGTCTGTAACAACACTTCCGGTTCATAACAAATGGGTTATAGATGTCTTGCCAGATGTCTGCCTGCGAACGCCGCGTGTGCCAGAGGTCTCCAGAACGGTTTAGCTCGAATCCGACAACTGCTGCTGCAGGGGCGCTACGTTCATTCGTCTACTGTTGAAAGTGTCAGTTACCACTCGTCGCTCTGGATAGTATAACATGCTGTAGAACTACTGTTGAATGATGCGACACAAAAAAAGTCTACTATCTGCATTTCTCACTCGACAGCAACGGAAGCAGACGCCCTTTTTTAATATAACTACTGCGTTACACTATTATACTAGACTTGAGTATGACTCAAAATAATTGTATACTGTAGTGTGTGATCCAAGCAGAATACACCACCACGTTGTTTAATGTTATTACTAATGCTTTGTATTTCGTTTCTTTTCCTTTTACAAGCGTTTCTTCACGTAATTTGTCAGGAATTCGCATGTTTTCGGCAAGCCGCAGTGAGTAATTGTGGCGTAATGTGTTTTACTGTCATTATTTGATTCCTTACGGTAAACGTACGCATAAACTGTGTGAATACTTTGCAATGCATGCTCTTTAGTAACGCAGGCAAACTGCACATTTTGAGTTCCATGTATGGGTTCATGGAGAACTCAACACTGATCGAAAGTGATATTTAATGGTTTGCAGTTAGATTTAAACCAACAAAAATGCCCATATTTTTGCTACCCAGAGTTGAAGGAGGCTGCTAACAAAAGTCCGCAGCCCGTGGTCGTGCGGTAGCGTTCTCGCTTCCCACGCCCGAGTTGCCGGGTTCGATTCCCGGCGGGGTCAGGGATTTTCTCTGCCTCGTGATGACTGGGTGTTGTGTGATGTCCTTAGATTAGTTAGGTTTAAGTAGTTCTAAGTTTTAGGGAACTAATGACCATAGATGTTAAGTCCCATAGTGCTCAGAGCCATTTGCACCATTTTGCTAACAAAAATGGCTATGAGCACTATGCGACTTAACTTCTGAGGTCATCAGTCGCCTAGAACTTAAACCTAACTAACCTATGGACATCACACACATCCATGCCCGAGGCAGGATTCGAACCTGCGACCGTAGCGGTCGCTCGCTTCCAGACCGTAGCGCCTAGAACCGCACGGCCACTCCGGCCGGCAGGCTGCTAACGCTGGTGTCAACAAACGCTTACAGAGGCACCTAATTACTGTTATAGAGATTTTCCTCGGAGGACCTATATTATCCAGACTGTTCAGTTCATAACTACTCCACTGAAATATGGGCCCTACGTGACGAACAAAATGCAATTTCGTTTCGTTGACGGTGGACTCGAAGTTCCTCAAAGACGTTAGCACACATGCGCGACCATTAACACTACTGAGCCGACCTTGTGAGAAGACTTAATGTGTAAAATTTTTCTTCATATTTTGTTAAATAATTTCTTCTATCGATTTACAGCTCCATTAAATAAAACGCAAAATAAGGACTGTGAGTTCACAGGTCTGCTCCGCGGTTAGAACTGAGAACTCGCAACTCTTTTGCAGCACATTACATCTACAGAGCCACCGAGATAAGGAGACGCTCTGGGACACAGGTCTCAATATTCGTCCCTTAGCCTCATAATGCAAAGTTAAAGGTAAGAAAAGGTATTCCTGGAGTTCAAAAGTTAAGTTTTTTTATCTCAGTGTCTTATCTGACATGAGTATTATGTAGCATATGCACAGTAACTTAAAAAATATGACCTAATAATATTAAAATGAGGTAGAACTTCTGTCTTAAAATAGATTAATAAGTCGGGCTATGATAATGAACTACTTATTTATGAGTAAAATGTAATGAGAAACAAGCTAAACTATGGAAATTGGTGTGCTTTTCATTTATATTATCAGAACATAGCAAGCTATAATGTGTTTTATGTGTATTTTCAACTTTATTTTATGAGCTTTGAACCAGTAACCATGTACAAAATTTCAAATAAAAAAGATTTCATTTTATCGGCCAACAAAGCATTATACTTCGAAAAACTTCTTTCTGCTTCAATTGACACAAAGGAACATGTGTAAAATGAACATCATTTGAATCTAAATTTGATTAACTTTTCACCTAGCAACTTTTCACCTAGCAAATTTAATTAACTTTTCACCTAGCAACACACCCCTTTGTGTTTTCTAACCCCCTTTTCAATTCTCTTTGACACTTACTTTCCACTTTATCACAAACAGCTTGTAATTTATTTACAATTTTTTTCACATTTTCTATATGATTATAGTGTCAAATCTGATTGCTTCAAACCTGGTATGGCAGGAAGAATAAATTTAGAATTTGATTTTATGCACGAAATTTGCCAGAAATTTTATCATTAGATATTAATTTTTGGGCTAGTCCAATTGAAGTGGCTTCCTTGCTATCGAATTAATCCATGATTCTTTTTACAATGTTGAAGTTCTGGCATAAATACAGGATCTCCCTCTCCCCCCTCCCCCTCCCCCAATCTTGTCAAAATCGGAGATGGTGTTAATGAAATGTCTGGAGTTAACAACTTAAATACAACACCACGTGATGGGGCTTTAGAAAATACATTTTGGACAAACACAACAAATTTATCAACATCACTAAATTTGCTGCCAATCTCTTCTACAACTCTGTGTAAGACGTGAGCTAAACGAGTCATATACACCATTTTACTGTATAATGCATTTAGACTGGACGACCAAGAACGAAGTGCTCGGATTAGATATAATGCATTTAGACTGGACGACCAAGAACGAAGTGCTCGGATTAGAAAGAGTTTACAACAGGATGCAGCTTTTTGCGCCTGCTGTTCAATTTATACGTCGAAAAAGCAATGGTGTAAATAAAAAGAAAAATCAAGTGCGGAATTAAAATTCAAGGTGAGTGGACATCAGCGATAACAGTCGCTGATGACATTGTTATCCTCAGTGAAATTACAGTCGCAGCTGAATGGAATGAAAGGAGAAAATAATGAGAAGTAGGAGAAATGGAAACAGGGAGAAACTTAACATCAGGATTCGCAATCACCAACTAGATGAAGTTACGGAAGTCTGCTATCTACGTAGCAAATTAATCCATGACGAACGGAGCAAGGAGCACATAAATAACAGACTGGTACTGGCGAAAAGGGCACTCCTGGACCAGAGAGATCTACTAATATCAAACATTGGACTTGATTTGAGGAATAAATTTCTAAGAATGTACGTTTAGACCGATCAGATAAGGAATGAGGAGTTCGCCCCAAAACCAGTGAAGACTGGAGCATATGGAAAACACTGACAAGGAGAAGGGACATGATGACAGGACCATCGTTAAGACTTCAGGGAATAACCTTCATGCTACTAGAGGAGGCTGTAGAGGGGAAAAACTGTAGAGTATAGGGGAAGACAGTGGTTGGAATACAGTCGGAAAATAATTGAGGACATTGGGTGCACGTGCTACTCTGATATGAAGAGGTAGGCACAGGAGAGGAATCGCATCAAACCAGTCAGGACGCTTCACTTTAGGCATTTCTTCTGAACTAGGCTGCACAAATTTCCACTTCAACAAGACTGAATAACTCAGTGAGACAGAGGTCCGCGTTGTGAATTCAAATTACACGGGGAAATATAGCGAATATTACGATTTACTTACAAGGGAACCTCCCCATCGCACCCCCCTCAGATTTAGTTATAAGTTGGCACAGTGGATAGGCCTTGTAAAACTGAACACAGATCAATCGAGGAAACAGGAAGAAGTTGTGTGGAACTATAAAAAAATAAGCAAAATATACAAACTGAGTAGTCCACGCGAAGATAGTCAACATCAAGGATAATCTGAGCTCAGGAGCTCCGTGGTCCCGTGGGTAGCGTGAGCAGCTACAGAACGAGAGGTCTTTGGTTCAAGTCTCCCCTCGAGCGAAAAATTTCTCTTTATTTTCGCAAAGTTATGATCTGTCCATTCGTTCATTGACGTCTCTGTTCACTGTAATAAGTTTAGTGTCTGTGTTTTGCGACCGCACCGCAAAGCCGTGCGATTAGTAGACGAAAGGACGTGCCTCTCCAATGGTAACCGAAAACATTTGATCGCAAGGTCATAGGTCAACCGATTCCTCCACAGGAAAACACGTCTGATATATTCTATACGACACTGGTGACGGCATGTGCGTCACATGACAGGAATATGTTGTCGACCCACCTAACTTGTACACTTGGCGAATGGATAAAAAGATTCTTCTACGTTGCCCGATTTAGGTTTTCTTGTGGATGTGATAATTACTCCAAAAAAGTGATGAAAACATAAGAGTTGTCACATAAACTGCAACAAATGAATCCAAAAGTCTCACAGTCGCACACTTTTCCCTGTGCTCTGTCAAAACATATGTGTTTAACGTTTTCAAATTTTTCCGTTTGTAGACCGTCAAATCCTGCATATGTCCAAGCAAATCCGAACATGTCCTGGAATTTTGGAGAGCGAAGTTGATTATGTGTGTGTGCCTGAACTTTGATGATTGTCTGAAAATAAAAAATTAAACTTTTCGCTCAAAGGTAGACTTGAACCAAGGACCTCTCATTCCGCAGCTGCTCACGCAAACCACGGGACCACGGCGCTCCTGAGTTGCTGCTATCCTTCATGTTGCCTATCTTTCGCATGGACTACTCAGTTTGTATATTTTGCTTATTTTTTCATATTTCCACACAACTTCTTCCTGTTTTCTCGATTGATCTGTGTTCAGTTCTTCAAGTCCGATCCACTGTGCCAACTTATAACTAAATCTGAGGGGGGTGCGATGGGGAGGTTCCCTTGTTAGTACTAAAATATGCTCTGTCAGGGAGTAATGGCGTATGCGCATAAAAGGGACTTAACAAATTACAATAGTTCACTGAGCTCTTCATAACAATAATTTGTATGCATTTTCGAAAAATATCAGTCTTACATAAAAAAAAGTGCCCTATCATAAAAATCCTAGCCACACTGATTAAGAATAATTTTAACGACAAAATGCTAAAAATAAACATTTTCGAGTAAGCAGTAGTTTTTCTTTACCTGTTATCAATTTTCCTTTTCTATTGCAGCATGAGTGTATGAGGAGCACAAATCCATTGCCATAAACCAGAATCTCCGTCGATGGCAGATAAATTGCTGCTGATATTCCCACTTTACGATTCCCTGAGGCAGAAGAGGCTAAAGCAGGAAGCGGATTGTCCGCAACCAGTGGCTAGAGAGGAAATATATGTCGTCCGCATTATTTGTGACGGATGCTGTTCTTGTGTGTTTCAAAACGATAAGCGCAGGCGACGAATTTCCGGCCTTATTTGCATTTCGTATTAGTGTCAGCTGTCAATGGGGATTAATTTACATGTGACAGCCGATTACATAAATTTCCCTTAATTTGACAATGCATATTAAAACAGCTGACGCCAGTGGGGTCCACTCGTATACTGCGGCTGGGAACGAATTGTGAGCGCAAACGAAATGCACCCCTCTGAGTAAACAGTGTGTGTGATAAACAAGCGGATCGTAAACAGCATAAAGTATCTGCGAAAAAAATGTTCCCTGCCAGAATGGTTTTTTTTTAAATCTTCAAGCCATAAAAATTCTGATACATTCATATATTTTACACGTTCGTCACAGCTGTGCCCGTTAATTGCCGGTATAAAAACATGGCAGACAGACAAGAGTAATTTAGCTGTGTTATCGACATCGTTCGTTACCCAAAATGGTTGGAAATTCTGTAGAGCTGTTACTCTGTATTTGCACATGAGTAATACGACTCTGTGCAACTGCTTTTTAATCACTAGACCAGATAGTTCATTTTACGGTCTAGGAATGGAATGTACACTATTTTACACGTACAAACGCACTACGACTGCTGTCATTATTACTCTTGCTTAATAGAAACGCAGCAAGCTTGCTCCTAATTAAATCTGTACTCATTACGGCTATTGTCTGCTAGTTTAGTGGCACAAGGCGAAGTTGTGTTTAAGGAAGTACTGTTCTATCTTCCTCACTGACAAGGGAACATTCCCCTGTGTCAATAAATAATCTTCCTGGAACGTGGCGGGTGTGCAGAGGGCGTAAAATAATGAATTCCTTATATTTTTTCTGAGGAATATCACTGTTAAGGGGTAAAACACACCCCGAAAGGTAATTTGACAAAATGTGTTTGGCAGGAATATCTTCGAAACGATGATATATCGTTGTTGGAAGAACCGTGTGAGAAGATTTTCGGATCGAGTTTCGTTGAATGCTTCTGGTGTTAATCTCCACCTGAGAAACAATATAGTTAAGCTGCAGTAACAAGTACATAATCAATTCTTTTCGCCAAGGCTTACCAATGTACTCAAATATGCTGATACAAATGAAGATATTTAGAGGATCACCTGCGACAGTTCGAAGTCCTGCTGCATTTTGTTTTATAGTGTGGTCTCCGTCATGTGTATTATGTGAAGGAATATTTATTTTATGTGCATAGTATAAGAAAACGAAATGTTTTAAGAATATTTACAGATTATCATTATTTTAATGATTTTGTATCATAATAATGAGTTACTTATTATTTTTAATTGACAAAATACTCACATATGAAATTTTAAACTAAAAACAAAAAACGAGTGTAAAACGTAAAATGACAACTTAAAACGTAAAACAAATATGAGAAAAATAAATACCTAGCGTAATAATGAATATTTAGATATTTTAATCAGGTATGTCGAAAATACTCTGACGGCACATTGTACACAGCTTATTTTCTAAAAATGGTATTTCAGAAACGAGCTTTATTACAAATAGATGTTTGTAGCTTGAAAGCTTCTTTAATTTCTGTTGTAACAAAAGTTTTCATTTTTCAAAATTAATTAGTGGTGGGGGGGTGTATTTTGCAAAATTTCATATTATTCCAAAATTCGCTTATACAGATTACAAGGAAGTTAATTACATATCTGTTGTTATATGCGAAACATTTTTTGTGTATCGTCGTTTTGAAAATGTTCCCTCCAAACCTAATAAGCAAAATTACCCTTCGGCTGCGTTTTCTCGATTAAAAACGAAATTGGGCACAAACAAAAGGGTAGGTATTGTATTATTTTGCTTCTTCTACAAACTTGCCAAGTTTCATCAAGATCGATTATAAACACTTCTCTTGAGAGTCGTTTACACAACAGTGTTCCTGTCCACGAACAGGTGCCAACATCGTTGATCAATAAAAAATCAAAAAAACAGACCGTTTTTGATACGGGACCGGGAAACTATCACATAAATGACTAAATTAATTATTAAAAATTGCAGATATTGTGCCGATCGTGATGAGTTTGTTAATCGATAGCGAGTATGAATAGATTAGCTTTGAGAGTCGATTGGGAGAGGCACTGAGGCTGCAGGCGGCATGGGCAGTTGGAAGGGGAGGGAGAATCTAGTGATAACAGCAAAGGACGTGTGCGCCGAGGTCCGAGCCGCAACGATGGACAGAAGGATAGCTCATTACGTGAGAAGCCTGCACTGTTCGCTTGTTTGGAACAACTTGAGGAATTCTTTATCCACCGGTTCCTACGGCGAAGCGAAGGGAACGTAGCATGGACTTCAATGGTATATAGACCTTTACTGAAAACTGTGATGAGAAAGACTCTGAAGTAGCTAAATGTCAGAGTAAGTTTTTGTGATTACCTGTTTGTTGTCACTGGGTTTCGAGTGTTTGTATCTAAATGTAAGCCTCGCAATCCCCTTAAGCTCTGCTAAGTCAGACAGATATACAATGTGTTTATGTTACCAGTCATACAAAAGAAGTGGATATACGAGTACATTACTTCAGAACGGCCATATTGACGGGTGGTTTATATACGGCGTGCTTAAACACAAATTCGGGTGCTGGAACTGTTGAAACAAACTATATCGTCGATAGGAACTTTTGCTGTTGGGCCTAAAGAGGCTTTCCTTATATGCAGTCAGATGGCGTGCAGTAAATGTCACTGTTGCAGGTGAACCCTCTTGTACTGCCAAATACTAGCACGTGATATGGACGTTGGGTCAGGAAAGATGGGAATACCGCTGAGTCGGGATTATGAGTGATACAGAAGGACAACCAGCAAAGTGACGAGTACTGGTCTTCATGGAAAGGCTGGAAACGAAATCAGCCGGAGACACTGCTCTGGAAATGTACAAGTGGCCCCGTCCCGTCGATCATAAATTACGTTAAGTAATTTACACACTAAAAGTTATTGTATTATTTATGATTCGGTGCGGTTTCTTAAGAGCTTAAAGAATATATGTTTTTAGTATTGTCAAATTAACTTTTTTGGCAGTGTGGTCTCTAGTAATTAAGTTTAGGGAGCAATAAAAATGAAGACAGGGGGCCACTGAAGTATTATCTGTCATATGTGTCTGCATAAGGGACCAGGTAGTAGCATACGGACTGACTATCTGTGTCAACTATCTGTGTCACACATCTCCATTGTGAAACTGAGGGAACGGGTTGCTTCCTTTACTATTTATAGGGTTATTGATGTAATCTAATGCACAAAATTTTATATTTTTGTTTTTGGTTCAGTAAGTGATCAGAGAAAAGCATGTTAACCTGCTCCTTTGTACACTATAAGCAGCTATTACGATGGAATAATATTCTGTCACTAAATCTCAATTTAAAACAAATGTGGCTGTGTTTCTGGATCTAGGGTGTGATTTTGAAGAGATTAATAAATGTCACAATGCACTCGTTTCTTTGGTTTTAATTGTACAATACCTCTAATTTGACCTCATAGTATTCGGCAGTGAATCCAGAGCTAGCGTCCGTAAATTCAAACACTGGCGTTGACATTCCACCTACAACACATATGCTTGAAAATCACTGGTAATTAACAGTTCAGTTAGACGTGGCACCGATATTTATATCGTTACTAACTTGAACAATTACTGCTAGCTTTACAGTGAATAATAACAGTGAGTGATGCTGTTCACCTCAGATATTTCCTGAACTGATTAAATTATCGGAATTCTTATTTCACCCAAAGCAACTATAAAAATATCTATCTAAATAACGCATAGTCTCTGTTCATAACCATAATAATTACAGAGATATCGGTATCAACATTGCTTCTGCAAATGGAATTACAGTAATTTCTGATGGTAGTATCTTATCATGTTTGTTAGAAGTGTCAACATTGGGACAAGCGGTCTGCCGTAATTTTTATATTAAATGCTGTAACTCCTCGAAGTAAAGATTGTAAATAAGTTTTTACTTCGATTACTAATGAGCTACGCATGAGCCACCTTCAGAACATAAAAACATTCCTCATCAACCGTAATTTCGATGACGGCACAACTCGTCATTAAATTCTTTATTAAAACTGAAAACATCCGAACAGAACGTAAAGATAAAATAACTTTATACCATTAATACCATCCAATTAGAACGAAAGTCGTAAAACTAAGGGGTCATGCCGTTAAAGCTTAGTAATTGGCACAATTTAATCCGTGTTATCTCACAGCAGCGTTCTTCGTGAGTACGCTATTACAGCTTGGTATCTGAGAATAATATTGCAGTTGATAACCATTGCAACGTTCAAGAAACACAATAGTTGAAATGTACATTGTGTAAACACGTGTTGCCAGTATTGCAGTGAAATATAGACACAATACTGAACACACATGTGTACACGATGTGCATTTCAAATGAGTTTATTGATCGTTGTATGGTCATTCACAGCAATATTTATTCCCATACATCACGCTGTAGTAACGTACTCATGATGATCTTTGCTACGAGGTAATACGGTTTAAATTGTGACAGTTACTAAGTTTTAACAGCATAATGCCTAAGTTTTAACGGCATAACGCCTAAGTATTATGACCTTAGTTCTACGTGACTGGTATGAACGATGTAAAGTTATTTTACTGATATGTTCTGTATAGATGCTGCTAATTTTAAAAAACAGTTAGCGACGCCATAAGTCGTAATGACAGTTACACTAATCAGTAATGTTTTAATGATCTGAAGATGGCTGGTGTGTAGCTGAAACCAGTAATCAAAATAAAAATTTATTTGGATCTTTACTTTGAGTATTACCAAGCCTTAAAATAAAAAGTTGAGCAGTATGTTTACATTTTGCGGCGTGCAGTTGCAGGTGTAGCGGCTATAAAGCTAAGAACTGACAAAGTTATTTGTGCACTGGTAAATAATTATAAAAATTTAATAGTTTTCAGCGATGTTTCGTGCTGTTAGTGGCGAAATAACGATTTAATAAACTTCTGGAAACGTTCGCTCGCTGAGTTTTTTAGAGTTTTCTGTGCGTTGAAGTCGTTCAGTAAATTTCGAGCTTTAGTTTTCAGCTGACGTTTCTTATTGTCTCTAGTGAATATTTCAGTAAAATTTTCATTCACTGTTTTAACTTCTTGGAGTGTTCCAGTGGTCCCTTGAATTTTTGGTTTTAGCTAATAATTTTGTGAAGTTTTGTTGGTATTGGTATTAGCTGTGGTTTAGTAGTATCAGCAGTTGCTTTCTTAGTAGAGAGAGAATTTCGAGACCGCTACTGTTAGTTCTATAAATATTCCTACTGGTACAACTGAACTTAGGTAACGGTAGACGTATAGTTTTTTCGGTAACTGTAAAATTTTGCCATGAGTGAAAAATGTGGGCTCTGTCGTAGTCGTGTGTGATGTCCTTAGGTTAGTTAGGTGTAAGTAGTTCTAAGTTCTAGGGGACTGATGACCATAGCTGTTAAGTCCCATAGTGCTCAGAGCCATTTGAACCATCTGTCGTAGTTTTGTGAGTAGTGGGTTACGGTGTGGGATTTGTTCAAAGTAGTTTCATTGGGGGGAATGCAGTGGGGAAGCTAGTGGGCATTCTAGCGAGATCCTCTCCTGGGAATGCAGAATATGTAGTACAAATAAGTCGATACAGGATCAGGAGCGTAAGATCTGTGCTCTTGAGGTGCAGTTACAGCACGCAAAGGAGGAACTAGATAGGTTGAGGAGGGTGAAGGGTGCTGGAGAATGGGAACTGGGAGCTGGCAAAAAGGCAGCTAGGAGGAAGAGGTATTCACATAGTTATCCTTTGCGTATATCCAATAGATTTGACCAACTGTCAGAGTTGAGTGGAGAGGAGCCTCTTGTAGCTGTAAGTGTAAGAAACATACAGCAGTCCTCAGTAGTTAGGAGGCCTAGATAGTTCGCACGGTAGAGGTGTGGGCCAGCAGTTGCAGCAAGTGTTGGGAAGTGAGTACCAGGTCACCAGCATTGTGAAGTCTAGTGCAGGGTTGGCTCAGGTGACTGGCAGCATAGGGGAGTTATGTAGGAATTTTACGAAGGAGGATCAGGTAGTCATAGTGGTTAGAAAATGGTTCAAATGGCTCTGAGCACTATGGGACTCAACTGCTGAGGTCATTAGTCCCCTAGAACTTAGAACTAGTTAAACCTAACTAACCTAAGGACATCACAAACATCCATGCCCGAGGCAGGATTCGAACCTGCGACCGTAGCGGCCTTGCGGTTCCAGACTGCAGCGCCTTTAACCGCACGGCCACTTCGGCCGGCCATAGTGGTTAGAGCAGGGAACAGTTTTGATAGGGACGGGGAATATGACGTAGATCGTGACCTGGTAAAGATAGCTACTCAAACTGGTGGCACTGACGTGCATTTCGTGCAACTGTTTCACCGTCATGATCGGCCTCATCTCAATGCCGCTGTTAGGCGTGTTAACGTGGGGATGGAGAAGGCACTGATGACAGAGTGCATGGGTCACATTTCAGTGGTGCCCGTTGAGTCTATCAGTAGATAGGGTTTCACTAGGCATGGCCTGTACCTCAATAAATATGGGAAGGGGAGGCTGGATAAGGTTATAGGTGACAGTGTAGTGGGTGGTGGTAGGATCGCTCATGGAAAAATTCCTGTAGTAGTTGGTGTTAGAGCTGTATCTTTTTTATATGGAAGTCAGCTGATAGTTATACTTGCTTAAAGGCAGTCCCTCTAGCTAAGGTATAACCTTCAGACGACATCGTTTTTCCAAGTAGAGAAGGAATCAGAATATTTCATCAAAATATAAGAGGTATGAGTAGACCCGTGGTCTAAGGGCGCAGCCGCCTTTCGGCACGCTAGCGGCACGGGCGTCTTGTTTACGTCCTCGCCGCGCAGCTCGCTCGCGGAGTTGTTTACGTGACTCTGCCGTCTTAGCGCGCTATATTTCCTTCGAAAGAGAATGGTTTATGGCCACAGAAAGTCGACGCTGAAGATTAGATTTTCACTTGAATATGACGGACCAAAAGCACTTGAAATCGAACAGTTTACCAGAGACGAAGTCAAGATTGATTGCAACGATCTTGTTGGCATCCACCTGTCTATAGTGAGCAGTGTGGTATACGTAAAACTGGTTAACGGAAACATATGTGAAAAAGTTCTAAGTGCAACTCGAAGTTGTCTTAAGTTCCGTCACTCTGATGGACACATCGGTGACGTAACTGTGGAACATATGGGACTTGGACTGTGAACGATACGTGTATTTGAACTCCCTTTCGAGGTGCCTTCAGAGGTAGTGGTATCTGCATTCCGCCCATATGGAAAGGTGATTAGTCATATAGCTGGAAGTGGGTTCAGTTCATTATATACCCGGTTCTCAATGGAGTACGACAGATCCGCATAGAGCTAGCCAAACATGTGCAGTCCTACTTATACAGGTGAGTCACCTAACGTTACCGCTGGATATATTTCGTAAACCACATCAAATACTGACGAACCTATTCCACAGACCGAACGTGAAGAGAGGGGCTACTATAATTGTTTAATACAAACCATACAAAAACGCACGGAAGTATGATTTTAACACAAACCTACGTTTTTTTTAAATGGAACCACGTTAGTTTTGCTAGCACATCTGAACATATAAACAAATACGTAATCAGTGCCGTTTGTTGCATTGTAAAATGCTAATTACATCCGGAGATATTGTAACCTAAAGTTGACGCTCGAAACCTCCGACGTTCAGTTGCGTGTTGTAACAAACACGGGCCACGGTCGGCGAGCAGCATCTGCAGGGACATGTTTACGATGACGACCGTGTTTACGAGTGTGGCTGTAGTGCGGTGTTGTGGTTTGGTCTAGCTGTCGCTGTGTCCGCATGTAGCGCTTGCTGCTATTGTTATTCTGCATTCGTCTCCGCACGCAGACCAACTGTAGTACACCGTGTTACCAGACGTCTGTGATAGTGTAGTGTTGTAGGAACTGTGACCATGGTGTATTCGAACTCTGAAAAGGTGGAGATGATACTCATCTATGGCGAGTGTCGACGAAATGCAGCTGAAGCCTGCAGGGTGTATGCAGAACGGTACCCGGACAGAGAGCATCCAACATGCCGCACATTGCAAAATATCTACCGCCAACTGTGTGCAACAGGTATGGTCGTAGCACGCAAACGGGTCCGTAACAGGCCCGTCACAGGAGAAGCGGGTGCAGTTGGTGTGTTAGCTGCTGTTGCCATGAACCCACACATGAGTACACGGGACATTGCGAGAGCCGGTGGACTGAGTCAAAGTAGTGTCATGCGCATACTGCATCGTCGCCGCTTTCACCCGTTTCATGTGTCGCTACATCAGCAATTACATGGTGATGACTTTAGTCATCGAGTGCAATTCTGTCAATGGACATTAACAGAGAATGCGTTGCAGTTCTACCTGTTTACCGATAAAGCGGGGCAGTTAATCTACGGAACATGCATTACTGATCCGTGGACAATCCTCGCTGGCTCAGACAGGTAGAGCGACAGCGTCCGTGGACTGTAAATGTATGGTGCGGAATCAATGGCGACCACCTCATTGGTCCTCACTTCATTGCAGGGGCCCAAACAGCTGCAACATACAACCCGTTTCTACAGAATGACCTACCAACGTTGCTCGAAAATGTCCCACTGGAAACGAGTCGACGTATGTGGTATCAGCATGATGGTGCACCTGCACATTCCGCAATTAACACTAGGCTGACCCTCGACAGGATGTTAGACGGGCGTTTCATAGGACGTGGAGGACGCATAAATTGGCCAGCCCGTTCTCCTGATCTTACACCTCCGGACTTCTTTCTGTGGGGTACGTTAAAGGAGAATGTGTACCGTGATGTGCCTACAGCCCCAGAGGATATGAAACAACGTATTGTGGCAGCCTGCGGCGACATTACACCAGATGTACTGCTGCGTGTACGACATTCATTACGCCAGAGATTTCAATTGTGTGCAGCAAATGATGGCCACCACATTGAACATCTATTGGACTGACATGTCGGGACACACTCTATTCCACTCCGTAATTGAAAACGGAAACCACGTGTGTACGTGTACCTCAGCCCTCATGGTAATGTACATGTGCGTCAGTGAAAAAGACCAATAAAAAGGTGTTAGCATGTGGACGTAATGTGCTGTTCCAGTCTCTTCTGTACCTAACGTCCATCACCGTTCCCTTTGGATCCCTACGTAATTCGGTGCTCTCCGATACACACGATCGAACAGCGGAGGAGTGGTACTCAAGCGTCAACTTTAGGTTACAATATCTCCGGATTTAATTAACATTTTACAATGCAACAAACGGCACTGATTACGTATTTGTTTATATGTTCAGATGTTCCATTTTAAAAAACGTAGGTTTTTGTTAAAAATCATACTTCCGTGCATTTTTGTATGGTTTGTATTAAACAATTACACTAGCCCCTCTCCTCACGTTCGGTCTGTGGAATCGATGCGTCAGTATTTGATGTGGTTTACGAAATATATCCAGCGGTAATGTTAGGTGACTCACCCTGTATATTGGTGGCTGCAGTGTGTAACGTTCCCTGGCAACACTCACACTATTAATAAACTAAAATTTGATCGTACTATATACGCCGCTATGAAGCAATTTGTATATACTGTAATTATTTAACAAAAAATATTATTTAATTTTGTGTAAAGGACATTCGTTATTATTGTAATATTTTCTGTAGTAATATTCTCGATGTATTTATGATTGTAATATTTCTATACTCATAATGTAGTTGCGAAATGTGTCAATATCTGCGATAACAAAAATGTAAAATTCAGCCACAGAGGAAAATAATGTTGTAAGATTACAAAGAGATGTTAATGGTCAGCAGTAGTATAAAAAGCACCACGTAGTGTGTATTCTTGGTCGTCTCCCTGGAGAGCTGAAAGTGAGAGGAACCTGTGACGTAGCATTTTATGAATGGGTAGACTTCTTTTGTCTGTATCTAGATTTAGCCGCCATTAGAGGAGAAATTACAAACTAATGTAAGTTGAATTATTGTTGTGGTCTAAATATATTATAATTTAACAAAAGTGTGTATTACTAATGTAAATTAGCTTGCCCAAATCATCTATAATATTTCTTTAAAGAATTTTCAGCATTTTTAGCAATGATCGCTGGTGTTTCTGGGCTGTGCCGCGACCGAACGATTTGCAGCGGCGGCACATTTAAAAAATGTTCCGCTAAGAAAAATTAACCAAACCCGTAAATCGGGAGCAGATAAAAATTAGCAGTGAATTAAGGAAATGTTTTTCTTTTACAGCGATCCTGAGACTGACGGAATTTATTACTAGTTTCACATTTGTGCATTCATAGGCGGATAGTTAACGTTGAAATTTAACAATTTGTTGGTTCTTTCAAATAACTTAAATGTATAGTGAAGTGTGTTTTATCAATGATAATTAAAAGTCGGCTTGGCAATATTTAACCATTTTCTGCTAATAGAGACAGTCTTGTGTTCCATAGCTAACGCCGGGAAAGATATCAGTAAATATTTAAAAAAAAACACTGCATTTAGAAAACGTGTGCCAAGGCCGAATTATATAAAGGATTTAATTCTCAACTAAATATTCTTAATCAGTTAATATGAATTCACGTAATTTTAAATGTACTTAATTCTGTGTAAATGAATTTTTATTACCACACGTAAATAAGAGGTTCTACAACAAAGTTCGTACGTACAGAAGGAAAGAAAGGCAAATTAACTAAAAACAAATTTAAAAAAGGTAACTGATTATTTTTTTAATGTAATTTCATTAAAAGTGCAACTATAATTTATGAGGGCCAGCCGAAGACATGCTCGGGATGCGGCAAAGTAGGACACCTCCTTCCCAGCTGTCTGCAACGTAGAATCAAACAGTTACCGCCTGGGGACCAGCAGGCCACGACCGCTCCGACGACGCTACACCGCTGACGTTTGTCAAAGTTCTCCATAACGAGCCCCGACCGCGATCATCAGTGACTCCTGCTACTGCCACATCGTCTCCGGTAATGCCTCAGACTGTTGCGGACGGACCGACGCCCTTGCCTGCTCCTCCCGTCATGTGCAGTGGTGAGCAATCTATAGTGCAGGGGATGGCCCTTGACCCCATGGTTGTGCATACCGATGCTTTTGTGCCTGACCATACGGATCCCCAGGCGTCTTCGGACACTGAAGATCACGTGCCCAAGCAACGGTCGCCGACGAGACGTCGGAAACGGCGGATCGCCCCGTCTGACACCTGCAGGACGCAGTTTCTAGACGGTGAGGATCGCAACTTTCAAGACGGTTCCCCGATGGACGATTCCGTGGTGGAAGCACCAGTCTGCTCCCCGTCTGAGGTACAACCATCTTCGCATATACGAGGCGCTGTACCTATGGACGCTGAACAGCAGCTGAGCCAGCACCACTCCAACCGCCGATGTGACGCCGCCTTCGGACTCCAAGGGTACTCCACTGGACGCACACCATCCACGCACCTTTGCGTAATCTGACGATGTAGATGACGAAACACCCACCGTTGTACAGCAGCAAATGCTTCTGCTCCAACCCACGACTGCTAATCGACAGGGTTACTGGATGGGGATGTGCGGCCTACTGGGACAACGTTCCTGTTCGTAGCTGCCTTTTGTGAATCCATGAGCGTCCCAGTAGTCGCAATTCCGCGACAAGCTTACAGGATTGGCTCCATCAATGTCAACATCATTGGCACCCCTATCAAACTACAATTGCTCCGTGAAATGTTGACGGCGTCGGACCTCGATGTTGCCCCTCTGCAGGAAGTTCGCCTAGCGACGTTTCTACCTCATGCCGTGTGCTGACGTTGGCAATGGGACAGCTCTTCTTTTAAAGGAAGGCACTGAGGTAGACGACGTGATTTACCTACCATCGGCTAGGTGTCTTGCTATGACTTTTCACGGTGTCCGAATAATCAATGTTTACGCCCCCTCGGGCACGGCCAAGCGACGGGAACGGTCGTGATTCTATTCACAAGAGGTCGCTCCTTTGTTTGTAGGCCGCTACGACCATATTATTCTTGGCAGCGACTTCAGTTGTGTGTTATCCTAGAAGGACCAACATCCCCATTTCACCAAGTGCCAGAAACTCAAGCTGCTAGTCCATGAACTGAACCTCACGATACTTGGGACCGCGTGCATGGTGATCGGCCTGGATATACGTACGTCACCAGCCATTCAGCAAGTCGTCTTGACCGCGTCTACGTTTCCCAAGGAATCGTAACTGCCACGCTTGACGCTCAGTTGTGGCCTACCGCCTTCTCCGACCATATCGCCTACATTTGCACTGTTTCGCTCCAGAGGCAGGAGGTGTGGCGAGGTCGAGGCCTGTGGAAGCTGAATGTCGCCCATCTCAAGGATCCGGAATGGAGGCAGGTCGTAGAAACGACGTGGAGCAACTGTGTGAGTCGTCTTCCAGCATATCCTTCAACACTCCGGTGGTGGCTCAACTGCACCAAGCCTGCTTTACGTCGTTTGATGATGAATTACGGACACGACAAAATGCTGTGGCAACGACGTACCATGGAATACTATTTCACAATTCTCCGGGAACTCTCAAACCATGCCCCCCTCTGTTCAACAACAGGTTGAAGTTCAAAGGATTAAGACGAAGATAACTTCTCTTATGCGTCACCGCCTTAAAGGCACAATAGTACGTGCAAGATGTCACGATTCTGTACTAGGAGAACCCCCATCCATGCATCATATTATCCGAGAGTAGCAGCGGTATCGGTGAAAGCTGGTCAACGCCCCCGACATGCCAGATGGTCGTCGATTGATGTCCCAGAAAGACATCGTAAACGCCTTTGTGGATCGCTACAAACGGTTCTCCAGAGCATGGCGGTAACGACTGATGTCCTCTGTTCCTTGACATGTACCCCTGACGAGGCTGCTGCGGAGATTCTCACAGCGACAATTACGGCTGATGACGTCGCTGATGCTCTTCATAAGGGTGCGGCGAACGATGCCCCAGGTCCGGACGGGTTTCCGCTGGAGTTTTACCGCACATCCCACTACAACATGGGCTCACGCTGGACTGCGATGTATGAAGAACTGATGAACCCTGACCTTCTGCTCCCACGCGAATTCGTAGAAGGTTTGCTTATCCCGGTCGCCAAGCCATTGAGAACTCGCGGAGTTGGACAGTATCGGCCGTTAAATTGTGACTTCAAGATTTTTACCCGCATTCTTGGCGCTCGCCTCCGGCGCGTTATCCCTCAAGTCATTTCTCTGTATCAAACGTGTTTTGGTATGACAGTAAAAGTCAGACGGCACTCAGCGATTATCGTGACGTCTTAGCCCTCGCCACGACCTGCTGCAGTCACGGTGCCTTAGTGACAGTGGATTTCGACCACGCCTTTGACTGAGTCATGACTTCCTATAAAACTTACTCCGACGGATGGCCTTCCCCCACAGGTTTATACACATCGTCTTGCGGCTCCTCCGAGGTGCGACGTCGCGAATGCTCGTCAGCGGCCGTGTGGTGGGCCCTATTAACGTCATGCGGTCGATCCGTCAAGGATGTCCGCTATCGATGCTCCTTTTCGCCATCGCCCTTGAGTCACTGTTACACGGTTTGACGAGCCGGCTGACAGGTAACAGTGAGGGGAAATGCCTTCATCTGCCTCGCCTATGTAGATGACGTGGTGTTCTTGGTTCTATCGGAGGATGAAGTGCGAGAGGCACTGGCATGGATCAACCAGTGTGGGCTTGCTGCGGGCAGCCGTGTGAACCTGACGAAATCTAGCGCTATGTTCGTCGATAGAGGCCTTACAGCAGATAGTGTGTCTCCATTGTCATTAGCGGACAAGCTCAAGTGTGGAGATCACCTTCACGAATGATATACAGCGCACCATCTGGCAAGAACTTGAGAGCAATGGACATGTTACAACGGGTGGATTTTGTTAACACTCATCTAATCTCGCGACTACCCCATTTAGCACAGATTTTACCGATGCCAGAGGCAATGGCACACAGACTTCAGGCGGCGTTCGGCTACTTTGTAAGCACGGGTCTTATCTTCAAAGTCCGCTACAACACGCTGACACTTCCTCCTCGAGATGACGGCCTTGGCCTTGCCAACGTCCACGCGAGAGCAGCTGCCCTTTGTGTAAGTACGATGGTTAAATCGTGGACCCACCGCCGAACCGGATTATATGGAAGACTGATTGACGAACTGGCCCATCCCTCTCGAATGGCGCCCGTTGCAGTAGCCCATATTTCTTCCTCTCTCACACTTGTCAGGAGCTATTTCATCGAAGACAGTGATGCCCATGCCTACTTTCCTTGTACCAGGAACACTACGGTACGTGATGTTAACCGCCTAATGATGAGAAATCATACTCGGAATTTTGTGGAAAGCTGATTCAGAAGATGCTTACCTTTCTTCTACGTACGGCTCCCCATACCATTACACCGAAATCACTCCTGTTCCCAGATGAGACGTATTTCCTACGTACGAAGACCAACTCTGTGATCTGGATAAAAGGCCTCTCGATCTTTAATTTGTTCCATGATCGTAATAAAAGTGTTCTTGATTTTTTGACGTTCCTGCAAGATCGCTTTACTTTTCTAGTGCACCATCCACGATACCGTCAGTACTATGCCAACTTTTTGGGTAGTTCCTTCTACGGTCCCCCCTGAAGTTGGGGTGTCCCATGTATGAAAAGGTGATTTCAGTGTGATTGTATAATACCAGGACTCAGTCCAATGTACCGGCAAAAGATGTGCCTGGAACATGCCTGACTGCCTTAGGATTCAGAGTGCGTCTACCCACAAGTTGACGGGACGTGGATACCATTTTTTTTTCTTTAATTTCTTTAATACTCTTTATGTTTTGTTTGTTATTGATGGTAATTACACATAATTATTTTTTGCCTGGAGAGCGTCCTATGTGATCTCAACAAATGTAAAGAAAAACAATAAAAATAAAAACACATTGGTATGATACATGATCCGAAAAAGAAGGGGGCGTAGGATCTTTGATTCATGAAAACGTTTTCGGTCCCGAGTTCGAATCCCGCTGCTGCTTAAATTTTGATTATAATCAGCACTGGCGGCCGAAGACTTCCGGTATAAGAAGTCACCCCTCATTCTGCCAACGGCCTTGTCAAAGAGGGCGGAGGAGCGGACAGAAGTTCAGGGCACTCTCTTGTCCTTGGGGTGGGAAAGCACCCACAAATCCGGAAGAATCAGCAATGATCAATGGCATGAAGATACAGAAAGCAATGTAAACCACTGCATTAAAGACACGTAACGTGTATCCACAGGACATGTGGCCTGTAATTGAAGAAGTGTCATGGCCTCTCCATTGGCAAAAGACTCGGTAATAGTCCCATATTCGGATCTCCGGGAGGGGAGTGTCAAGGGGGAGTTTACCATGAGAAAGAGATTGAATAATCAAAAGAAGGATAACGTTCTACGAGTCGGGGCGTGGATTGTCAGATGCTTGAAACCGGTAGGGAAACTAGAAAATCTGAAAAGGGAAATGCAAAAAAAAAGTGGTTCAAATGGCTCTGAGCACTATGAGACTTAACTTCTGAGGCCATCAGTCCCCTAGAACTATAACTACTTAAACCTAACGAACCTAAGGACATCACACATATCCATGCCCGAGGCAGGATTCGAACCTGCGACCGTAGCAGTGGCGCGGTTCCAGACTGTAGCGCCTAGAACCGCCTGGCCACCCCGGCCGGCGGAAATGCAAAAGCTCAATCTAGATACAGTAGGGGTCAGTGAAGTGAAGTGGAAAGAAGACAAGAATTTCTGGCCAGATGAGTACTGGGTAATATCAACAGCAGCAGAAAATGGTATAACGGGAGTAGGATTCGTTATGAATGGGAAGATAGGGCAGAGAGTGTATTAATGTGGACAGTTCAGAGGTAATGTTGTTCTTAACAGACAGCAAAATAACACCGACAACCATAGTTTAGGTATACATGCCGACGTCGCAAGCTGAAAACGAAAAGATAGAGAAAGCGTATGGTAATACAGTATGTAAGGGATATGAAAATCTAATTGTCATGGGAGACTGGAATGCAGTGGTAGGGAAAGGAGTAGAAGAAAAGGTTACAGGAGAATATGGGCTTGGGAAAAGGAATGAGAGAGGAGAAAGACTAATTGTGTTCTGCAACAAGTTTCAGTTAGTAACAGGGAATACTCTTTTTCAAGAATCGGAAGAGAAGGAGGTAAACTTGGAAAAAGCCGAGTGATACGGGAAGATTTCAGTTAGATTATATCATGGTCAGACAGAGATCCCGAAATCAGATACTGGATTGTAAGGCGTACCCAGGGGCAGACATAGACTCACATCACGATGTAGTAGTGATGGAGAGTAGGCTGAAGTTTAAGACATTAGTCAGGAAGAATAAATACGCAAAGAAGTGGGATAGGGAAGTACTAAGGAATGACGAGATACGGTTGAAGTTCTCCCTGCCGCCGTTGGATAAGCAGCTGCCAGCAGCAAGTCGTATACTCCTAGATCACTTATTTGTTACATAGTTTAATCCTTAATTTCTTTGCGTGTTTTTGGTACTTGCATTGTTTAATTCATACATTTCGGGCGTATTATAGTATTTGAGAGTTGAAGCATCTCGTTTTAGTACCTGAATAGTATAAAATCGCGTAGTCTCCTTCCGCCGCCGAGCAGTGTGTCAGCAGTGCACAAGTGGCAGCATTACTGCATTTACTAGGCAATCTCGTATTTTAATAACCGTTTAAATTTTGTGTCGATTTGTTTGCACTCTCTGTAGATTAGTTCAGACGTTCTTTGCACAACAGTTTTTAGCATGGATAGGGACTGCAACTGCTGTGTTCGGATGCAGGCTGAGTTGGCATTCCTTCGCTCCCAGCTTCAGGCAGTGTTGGCTTCGGTCACACAGCTTGAGGCTGTTGCCAATGGGCATCATTGTGGGGGTCTGGATGGGGGTTTGTCGGGGACGGCCAGCTCGTCCCACGCATCCCCCGATCGGACTACGACTGTGGTTGCCCGGGATACTGCCCGCATTGAGGCTGCTCCCTCACCTGTGGTAGAGTGGGAGGTCGTCTCAAGGTGTGGCAGGGGGCGAAAGACATTCCGGAGGGCTGAACGGAAGGCCTCTCCAGTTTGTCTGACGAACCGGTTTCAGGCACTGTCTCAGGCTGATACTGATCTTCGGCCGTACATGGCTGCATGTCCTGTTCCAGAGGTTGCCCTCAGTCTGCAAGATCCGGGCGGTCGCAGAGGGTGGGCTTACTGGTAGTTGGGAGCTCCAACGTCAGGCGCGTAATGGGGGATATGACAGCAAGAGAGGGGAAGAAAACCAATGTGCACTCCGTGTGCATACCGGGGGGAGTCATTCCAGATGTGGAAAGGGTCCTTCCGGATGCCATGAAGGGTACAGGGTGCACCCATCTGCAGGTGGTCGCTCATGTCGGCACCAATGATGTGTGTCGCTATGGATCGGAGGAAATCCTCTCTGGCTTCCGGCGGCTATTTGATTTAGTGAAGACTGCCAGTCTCGCCAGCGGGATGAAAGCAGAGCTCACCATCTGCAGCATCGTCGACAGGACTGACTGTGGACCTTTGGTACAGAGCCGAGTGGAGGGTCTGATTCAGAGGCTAAGACGGTTCTGCGACCGTGTGGGCTGCAGATTCCTCGACTTGCGTCATAAGGTGGTGGGGTTTCAGGTTCCGCTGGATAGGTCAGGAGTCCACTACACGCAGCAAGCGGCTACACGGGTAGCAGGGGTTGTATGGCGTGGGCTGGGCGGTTTTTTAGGTTAGATGGCCTCGGGCAAGTACAGAAGGGCAACAGCCTCAAAGGGTGCGGGGCAAAGTCAGGACATGGGGGGACCAAGCAGCAATCGGTATTGTGATTGTAAACTGTAGAAGCTGCATTGGTAAAGTACCGGAACTTCAAGCGCTGATAGTAAGCACAGAAGCTGAAATCGTTATAGGTACAGAAAGCTGGCTGAAGCCAGAGATAAATTCTGCCGAAATTTTTACAAAGGCACAGACGGTGTTTAGAAAGGATAGATTGCATGCAACCGGTGGTGGCGTGTTCGTCGCTGTTAGTAGTAGTTTATCCTCTAGTGAAGTAGAAGTGGATAGTTCCTGTGAATTATTATGGGTGGAGGTTACACTCAACAACCGAGCTAGGTTAATAATTGGCTCCTTTTACCGACCTCCCGACTCAGCAGCGTTAGTGGCAGAACAACTGAGAGAAAATTTGGAATACATTTCACATAAATTTTCTCAGCATATTCTAGTCTTAGGTGGAGATTTCAATTTACCAGATATAGACTGGCACACTCAAATGTTTAGGATGGGTGGTAGGGACAGAGCATCGAGTGACATTATACTGAGTGCACTATCCGAAAATTACCTCAAGCAATTAAAAAGAGAACCGACTCGTGGAAATAACATCTTGGACCTACTGATAACAAACAGACCCGAACTTTTCGACTCTGTATGTGCAGAACAGGGAATCAGTGATCATAAGGCCGTTGCAGCATCCCTGAATATGGAAGTTAATAGGAATATAAATAAAGGGAGGAAGGTTTATCTGTTTAGCAAGAGTAATAGAAGGCAGATTTCAGACTACCTAACAGATCAAAACGAAAATTTCTGTTCCGACACTGACAATGTTGAGTGTTTATGGAAAAAGTTCAAGGCAATCGTAAAATGCTTTTTAGACAGGTACGTGCCGAATAAAACTGTGAGGGACGGGAAAAACCCACCGTGGTTCAACAACAAAGTTAGGAAACTACTGCGAAAGCAAAGAGAGCTTCACTCCAAGTTTAAACGCATCCAAAACCTCTCAGACAAACAGAAGCTAAACGATGTCAAAGTTAGTGGAAGGAGGGCTATGCGTGAAGCGTTCAGTGAATTCGAAAGTAAAATTCTATATACCGACCTGACAGAAAATCCTAGGAAGTTCTGGTCTTACGTTAAATCAGTAAGTAGCTCGAAATAGCATATCCAGGCACTCCGGGATGATGATGGCATTGAAACAGAGGATCACACGCGTAAAGCTGAAATACTAAACACCTTTTTCCAAAGCTGTTTCACAGAGGAAGACCGCACTGGAGTTCCTTCTCTAAATCCTCGCACAAACGAAAAAATGGCTGACATCGAAATAAGTGTCCAAGAAATAGAAAAGCCACTGGAATCACTCAACAGAGGAAAGTCCACTGGACCTGACGGGATACCAGTTCGATTCTACACAGAGTACGCGAAAGAACTTGCCCCCCTTTTAACAGCCGTGTACCGCAAGTCTCTAGAGGAACGGAAGGTTCCAAATGATTGGAAAAGAGCACAGGTAGTCCCAGTCTTCAAGAAGGGTCGTCGAGCAGATGCGCAAAACTATAGACCTATATCTCTGACGTCGATCTGTTGTAGAATTTTAGAACATTTTTTTTTTTTGCTCGCGTATCATGTCGTTTTTGGAAACCCAGAATCTACTCTGTTGGAATCAACATGGATTCCGGAAACAGCGATCGTATGAGACCCAACTCGCTTTATTTGTTCATGAGACCCAGAAAATATTAGATACAGGCTCCCAGGTAGATGCTATTTTCCTTGACTTCCAGAAGGCGTTCGATATAGTTCCGCACTGTCGCCTGATAAACAAAGTAAGAGCCAACAGAATATCAGACCAGCTGTGTGGCTGGATTGAAGAGTTTTTAGCAAACAGAACACAGCATGTTGTTCTCAATGGAGAGACGTCTACAGACGTTAAAGTAACCTCTGGCGTGCCACAGGGGAGTGTTATGGGACCATTGCTTTTCACAACATATATAAATGACCTAGTAGATAGTGTCGGAAGTTGCATGCGGCTTTTCGCGGATGATGCTGTAGTATACAGAGAAGTTGCAGCATTAGAAAATTGTAGCGAAATGCAGGAAGATCTGCAACGGATAGGCACTTGGTGCAGGGAGTGGCAACTGACCCTTAACATAGACAAATGTAATGTATTGCGAATACATAGAAAGAAGAATCCTTTATTGTATGATTATATGATAGCGGAACAAACACTGGTAGCAGTTACTTCTGTAAAATATCTGGGAGTATGCGTACGGAACGATTTGAAGTGGAATGATCATATAAAATTAATTGTTGGTAAGGCGGGTACCAGGTTGAGATTCATTGGGAGAGTCCTTAGAAAATGTAGTCCATCAACAAAGGAGGTGGCTTACAAAACACTCGTTCGACCTATACTTGAGTATTGCTCATCAGTGTGGGATCCGTACCAGATCGGGTTGACGGAGGAGATAGAGAAGATCCAAAGAAGAGCGGCGCGTTTCGTCACAGGGGTATTTGGTAACCGTGCTAGCGTTACGGAGATGTTTAGCAAACTCAAGTGGCAGACTCTGCAAGAGAGGCGCTCTGCATCGCGGTGTAGCTTGCTCGCCAGGTTTCGAGAGGGTGCGTTTCTGGATGAGGTATCGAATATATTTCTTCCCCCTACTTATACCTCCTGAGGAGATCACGAATGTAAAATTAGAGAGATTCGAGCGCGCAAGGAGGCTTTCAGACAGTCGTTCTTCCCGCGAACCATACGCGACTGGAACAGGAAAGGGAGGTAATGACAGTGGCACGTAAAGTGCCCTCCGCCACACACGGTTGGGTGGCTTGCGGAGTATAAATGCAGATGAAGATGTAGATGTAGGATATAGATACAGCAATAAGGAATAGCACAGTAGGCCGTAGAGTTGATGAGTAACGGAAATCCCTAAAAAGGGTCATCACAGAAGTTGGGAAGGAACAGTAACATTAAAAGCAACATTAAGAGCGCAACGGGAATTCCACTGTTAAATGCAGAGCAGATCGCGGATAGGTGGAAAGAATACCTTGAAAACCTGTATGAGGAGGAAGCTTTGACTGATATGATAGAAGAAGAAACAGACGTCGATTTAGAAGAAATAGAGGATCCAGTACGAGAATCAGAATTTAAAAGAGCTTTGGAGGACATAAGATCAAATAAAGCTGTAGGGATAGATAATATTCCATCAGAATTTCTAAAATCATTTGGGGAAGTGGCAACAAAATGACAATTCACGTTGGTGTTTAGAATGTATGAAGGTCGGGACACACATGTCCGGACCGTGTCCGTGCCGAGACACGTCCGAGTATCGGCCGTCACCCGGGCAACGAAATACATCATTAAAACAAATGTAGCGGGCCCCACTTAACCGGGCCGTGCACGGGGAACGTCAACGGGCCGGAGCCGGGCCAGGCGGGATTCGCCGTGTTTAATTTTTCACGTGACGGACACGGCCTGACGGTAGAACTGTCTTGTGAACTGTGCAACTGCGCAAGACTGTTCTGTGTACAAACATGGATGTGGAACGGCTAATAGAAGAATTTCGTAAGTTTCCTGTTCTTTACGATCAGGGAAGTGAAAACTACAGGAATATCGAGTACAAAGACAGAGTTTGGAAGACAATTGCAACAGATCTACAGGCCAAAGGTAAGATAAAAACTATACAAGTTTTAATACCCGAAAGATATTTATTTACTTTTTATTTTACAAACATGTTTGGTTTATGTCATCGTTATATCGCCAAGGTGACATGTTCTTGCCATTCCACAGTCCCATGTGGAGAATTCAGGAATTTTTTGAGTTGTTCTCGTACAGCAAATGCAGCATCTGTTGATCTCCCACGAATTCGAGGTAGGTTTCGAAGATTTGATGATCTTCCGGATTCCTCAGCAGTTTCCTTTTGATCCATCCTCTGTTCGGGCACCCTATAACCTTCGATTTTTCGAATAAAGTTGTACAGTACACACACAGCCGTCACAATCATTGTAAGGTTATTAGGATTCGAAATTTCTGTTGCAATATACCGAATGCATTTATGGATATTTTTCTTGCCCGACTCAAACAATAATTAAATATAGCCTTGTCATTTGTTAAGTTCCTGCCAGGATATGGTCGCATCAAGTATGTTTTGAGAGGAAAAGCTTCATCGCCTACAATTATCATTGGAAATTCAACATCAGTTCCGGGTAAAGTTTTACTCTTTCGGACGCTAAGCGTATTGTTTTCCAATGACTTTCCAAGGTTTGAATTTACTAGAATGCCTCCATCAGACTTTTTTCCGTACGCTCTCACGTCTATTGCAATAAAATTATAACATGGGTTAACCAGAGCAAGAAGCACAATGGAATATGTTTTTTTGTAATTCCAATAGAGACTTCCTGAGTTGTTTGGAGCTTGTATTGTTACGTGCTTTCCCTCTAAAGATGAGATGAGAAAATAATGAATCGAAACTCTCCCTGTACTGGTCTTGTTTTCCAGGCACTGTGGATCCATAATTTTCTTCTTCTTGTTTGCCTTCTTTCTTTTTCCTCTTCATCTAAAGCAAGTGCTGTTAAGTCCTAATTCACTATTACGAAAATTAGTGAACATGTTTTACAGCTTTCACAAACAGAAACACAGATCACCGCGTCCGAGTCACTACAAGGTCAACGAAGACACGGACGTGCCCCGGTCATGTGTGGCCCCTGCAGGAACGGACCGGAGCACGGCCGTCACGCGTCCGACGCTCGGCCCTGACACGGCCCGGACGTGTGTGTCCCGACCTTGAGTCTGGCGACATACCATCTGACTTTCGGAAAAGCATCATCCACACAGTTCCGAAGACGGCACGAGCTGACAAGTGTGAGAATTACCGCACAATCAGCTTAACAGCTTGTGCATACAAGTTGCTGACAAAAATAACATACAGATCTGTTTGTCTTTAGGAAAGATGAAGCCACGAGAGGGGCAATTCTAACGTTGCCATTAATAATGGAAGCCCCCCCCCCCCCCATGAACCATGGACCTTGCCGTTGGTGGGGAGGCTTGCGTGCCTCAGCGATACAGATAGCCGTACCGTAGGTACAAACACAACGGAGGGGTATCTGTTGAGAGGCCAGACAAACGTGTGGTTCCTGAAGAGGGGCAGCAGCCTTTTCAGTAGTTGCAAGGGCAACAGTCTGGATGATTGACTGATCTGGCCTTGTAACAATAACCAAAACGGCCTTGCTGTGCTGGTACTGCGAACGGCTGAAAGCAAGGGGAAACTACGGCCGTAATTTTTCCCGAGGGCATGCAGCTTTACTGTATGATTAAATGATAATGGCGTCCTCTTGGGTAAAATATTCCGGAGGTAAAATAGTCCCCCATTCTGATCTCCGGGCGGGGACTACCCAAGAGGATGTCGTTATCAGGAGAAAGAAAACTAGCGTTCTACGGATCGGAGCGTGGAATGTCATATCCCTTAATCGGGCAGGTAGGTTAGAAAATTTGAAAAGGGAAATGGATAGGTTAAAGTTAGATATAGTGGGAATTAGTGAAGTTCGGTGGCAGGAGGAACAAGACTTTTGGTCAGGTGACTACAGGGTTATAAACACAAAATCAAATAGGGGTAATGCAGGAGTAGGTTTAGTAATGAATAGGAAAATAGGAATGTGGGTAAGCTACTACAAACAGCATAGTGAACGCATTATTGTGGCCAAGATAGATACGAAGCCCACACCTACTACAGTAGTACAACTTTATATGCCAACTAGCTCTGCAGATGACGAGGAAATTGAAGAAATGTATGATGAAATAAAAGAAATTATTCAGATAGTGAAGGGAGATGGAAATTTAATAGTCATGGGTGACTGGAATTCGATAGTAGGAAAAGGGAGAGAAGGAAACGTAGTAGGTGGATATGGATTGGGGCTAAGAAATGAAAGAGGAAGCCGCCTGGTAGAATTTTGCACAGAGCACAACTTAATCATAGCTAACACTTGGTTTAAGAATCATGAAAGAAGGTTGTATACATGGAAGAACCCTGGAGATACTAAAAGGTATCAGATAGATTATATAATGGTAAGACAGAGATTTAGGAACCAGGTTTTAAATTGTAGGACATTTCCAGGGGCAGATGTGGACCCTGACCAAAATCTGTTGGTTATGACCTGTAGATTAAAACTGAAGAAACTGCAAAAAGGTGGGCATTTAAGGAGATGGGACCTGGATAAACTGAAAGAACCAGAGGTTGTACAGAGTTTCAGGGAGAGCATAAGGGAACAATTGACAGGAAAGAGGGAAAGAAATACAGTAGAAGAAGAAAGTGTAAGTAGAAAGTGTAAGTAGAATGCGAATAGAATAGCTAGTTCACAGGAGAAAATTAAAACCATATGGTCAGTTGTGAAGGAATAGGGAATCAGCGATCATAAAGCGGTTACTGCATCGATGATTTCAGCCGTAAATAGAAATATTAAAAAAGGTAGGAAGATTTTTCTGTTTAGCAAAAGTGACAAAAACAGATTTCAGAGTACCTGACGGCTCAACACAAAAGTTTTGTCTCAAGTACAGATAGAGTTGCGGATCAGTGGACAAAGTTCAAAACCATCGTACAATATGTGTTATACGAGTATGTGCCAAGCAAGATCGTAAGAGAAGGAAAAGAGCCACCGTGGTACAACAACCGAGTTAGAAAATTGCTTTGGAAGCAAAGGGCACTTCACAGCAAAAATAAACATAGCTAAAGCCTTGCAGACAAACAAAAATTACGCGAAGCGAAATGTAGTGTGAGGAGGGCTATGCGAGAGGCGTTCAATGAATTCGAAAGTAAAGTTCTACGTACTGACTTGGAAGAAAATCCTACGAAATTTTGGTCTTATGTCAAAGCGGTAGGTGGATCAAAAACAAATGTCCAGACTCTCTGTCACCAAAATGGTACTGAAACAGAGGATTACGGACTAAAGGCAGAAATACTAAATGTCCTTTTCCAAAGCTGTTTCACAGAGGAAGACTGCACTGTAGTTCTAGATTGTCGCACAGATGACAAAATAGTAGATATCGAAATAGACGACAGAGGGATAGAGAAACAATTAAAATCGCTCAAAAGAGGAAAGGCCGCTGGGCCTGATGGGATACCAGTTCGATTTTACACAGAGTACGCGAAGGAACTTGCCCCCCTTCTTGGGGCGGTGTACCGTAGGTCTCTAGAAGAGCGTAGCGTTCCAAAGGATTGGAAAAGGGCACAGGTCATCCCCGTTTTCAAGAAGGACATCGAACAGATGTGCAAAACTATAGACCTATATGTCTAACGTCGATCAGTTTTAGAATTTTGGAACAAGTATTATGTTCGATTATAATGACTTTTCTGGAGACCAGAAATCTACTCCGTAGGAATCAGCATGGGTTTCGAAAAAGACGATCGTGTGAAACCTAGCTCGCGCTATTCGTCCACGAGACTCAGAGGGCCATAGACACTGGTTCCCAGGTAGATGCCGTGTTTCTTGACTTCCGCAAGGCGTTCGATACAGTTCCCCACAGTCGTTTAATGAACAAAGTAAGAGCATATGGACTATCAGACCAATTGTGAGATTGGATTGAAGAGTTCCTTTATAACAGAACGCAGCATGTCATTCTCAATGGAGAAAAGTCTTCCGAAGTAAGAGTGATTTCAGGTGTGCCGCAGGGGAGTGTCGTAGGACCGTTGCTATTCACAATATACATAAATGACCTTGTGGATGACATCGGAAGTTCACTGAGGCTTTTTGTGGATGGTGCTGTGGTATATCGAGAGGTTGTAACAATGGAAAATTGTACTGAAATGCAGAAGGATCTGCAGCGAATTGACGCATGCTGCAGCGAATGGCAATTGAATCTCAATGTAGACAAGTGTAATGTGCTGCGAATCCATAGAAATAAAGATCCTTTATCATTTAGCTACAATATAGCAGATCAGCAACTGGAAGCAGTTAATTCCATAAATTATCTGGGAGTATGCATTAGGAGTGATTTAAAATGGAATGATCATATAAAGTTGATCGTCGATAAAGCAGATGCCGGACTGAGATTCATTGGAAGAATCCTAAGGAAATGCAATCCGAAAACAAAGGAAGTAGGTTACAGTACGTTTGTTCGCCCACTGCTTGAATACTGCTCAGCAATGTGGGATCCGTACCAGATAGAGTGGATAGAAATAGAGAAGATTCAACGGAGAGCAGCGCGCTTCGTTACAGGATCATGTAGTAATCGCGAAAGCGTTACGGAGATGATAGATAAACTCCAGTGAAAGACTCTGCAGGAGAGACGCTCAGTAGCTCTGTAAGGGCTTTTGTTGAAGTTTCGAGAACATACCTTCACCGAGGAGTCAAGCATTATATTGCTCCCTCCTACGTATATCTCGCTTAGAGACCATGAGGATAAAATCAGAGAGATTAGAGCCCACACAGAGGCATACCGACAATCCTTCTTTCCACGAACAATACGAGACTGGAATGGAAGGGAGAACCGATAGAGGTACTCAAGGTACTCTCCGCCACACACCGTCAGGTGGCTTGCAGAGTATGGATGTAGATGTAGAAGTGTCTGGTCAGCAGTACCAGGTCGACGATATAAAGTCAGTTTGCAGTAAAAATATTTCTGTTACTGGTAACTCAGATATATGTACAGTAATGAACAATCATTTTCTGAGCATTGCTGGTAAGTTAAATGGAAATTTATTTTCTACAGGGACTCATATAACTCTCTTGGAAAATGCCTTTCCAAGATTGATATCTGAAATACTCCTCTGTGATACAGACCTGGGGGAGATTGAGTCAATAATTAAATCACTGAAGACTAACGACTCTCACGGATATGATGAAGTGCCTAGCCGAATAGTAAAGTATTGTACTGCACATGTTAGCTCTGTCTTTAGCCATATTTGGAAGTTTTCGTTTAGGAATGGTCAGTTTCCTGAACGATTCAAGTACTCTGTAGCAAAGCCGCTTTATAAAAAGGGAGACAGCGATAACGTAGACAATTTTAGACTTATTTCTATGCCATCAGTGTTTATTAAAGTTATTGAAATGTCTGTGTATGTCAGGATAATTGATGATTTTATATCACACGATTTGCTATCAAATGTACAATTTGGCTTTAGAAGTTGTTCAACAACTGAAAATGCTATATTCACTTTCCTCTGTGAGGTGCTGGATAGGTGAAACAAAAGGTTTCGAACGCTAGTCATATTTTTTTGATTTAACTAAGGCGTTTGATTGTGTTGATCACAAAAAGTTGCTCCAGAAGTTGGACCATTACGAAATATGGGGAGTAGCTGACAATTGGTCCACCTCTTATTTTAGCAACAGACAGCAAAAGGTCATTATTCACAGTGTTGAGAATGGCTGTGATGTGGTCTGAGTGAAATACAATCAAATGGGGGAGCCCCAGGAATCAGTGTTGGGGCCACTTCTGTTCCTTATTTGAACAAATGATTTGCCCTTCAGTGTCATGGGTAACTGTAAAACATTTCTGTTTGCTGATGATTCACTCTAGGTAGTAAGGATGTTGTGTGCACCATTGGCTCGGCTTCAAATGGTGCAGTTCATGACATATGTTCATGGCTTGTACAAAATAAACTAACGCTAAATCACAGTAAGACGCAGTTTTTACAATTTCTAACACACAATTCAACAAAACTCGACGTTTTAATTTCGCAGAATGGGCATATGATTAGTGAAACTGAACAGTTCAAATTTCTAGGTGTTCAGATGAATAGTAAACTTTCGTGGAAATCCCACGTTCAGGATCTTGTTCAGAGGCTTAAAGCTGCCATTTTTACTATTCGAAAAGTGCTTCAAGTGAGTGATCGATAGACACGAAAATTAGTCTACTTTGTTCATTTTCATTCGCTTATGTCGTATGGTATTATATTTTGGGGTAACCCTTCCCATCCTAAAAGGATATTTTTGGCTCAGAAACGAGCGGTTCAGGCAATAAGTGGTATAAGTTCACAAACCTCTTGTCGACCCTTGTTCACGAATCACGGTATTTTGACAGTGGCCTCTCAATATATCCACTCCTTACCGTCATTTCTTGTTAACAATATTAGCTTATTCCGAAGAATAAGCAAGTTCCACTCGGCAGAAATCAAACCTGCAATTGGATCGGACTTCCTTAACTCTTGTGCAGAAAGCTGTGTAGTATACAGCTGCATCTATTTTCAATAATCCAGCAGTAGAATTCAAAAATCTTAGCAGTAATTCATGCACTTTCAAATCAAAACTCAAGAGCTTCCTCGTGAGTCACTCCTTCTATTCTGTGGAGGAGTTCCTTGGATAATTAAGCTGATTCTTGTTGTACTGTTGATCGCCTTTACTTAAACTTATGGCTTGACTTTTTTCGGATTCATAAAAATTTTATTTCTATCTATTATTACTTTTATGTTGTACTTTCATGTACTGACACGTTCCATGACCTTGGAGATTTGCTCCTCAATTTGATCCTACGGAACTTAACTTGTAAATAAATAAAAGTAAAGGTAAGGTTGCTATCGATCGACTGGTTCAATCGATTGACCAGCTCGAAGTCTCAGTGAGTAATGACAATAGGCGCGTTCTAGTAGTCGCTAAGCGTGACCCGTGTTGCCAAAGATTCGCTGTTTGTGTTCAGTTGTTCCACAAAGACACAAAGCTACAATGAAAAAAGATAAAATTTGTGTGATTTTCTTGTAATTGACTAGCATTAATGATTGAAATGTCGTAGTGATATGTTAATAGTGATTAAATTTCTACAGTCATCATAGGAAAGTACGAGTAGTTGACATAATTTCGTCATATTCACTCTGTGAAATAACGTACCGTGCAAGTAGACTAAGTGGTGCTAAGCGATGAAGTGCGAGTTGCCTTGAATAAACAATCTCGATTTTTTTTCAAATCTTAGGACTAAGTAGGTCGCTACAAACAGAATTTACGTATTGGTTTTAACTATACGTTTTCTGATAGTTTCTATGGGTTTTGATGACCAGTCAAATGTGTGCTTTTTCTTTATCTTCGAAGGTGAAATTTTGTAGTTTTAGCCACATTGGTATCGAATACATATTATTCCCTTTTAGATGCAAAAAAGCTCCTAAAAATAAAAAATATGAAATCCATTGACACTTATTTAGTTGTGTGTGGTATTTAATTGCGATTACACGATAGACCATTCACAAAGCCAGCTGCCTTGATTTTTCCGATGACATACATTTTTATTTTACAAATATTTCATTAGTAATGAACTTTTATGACTTCTGTCTCTAATAGTGAAATCCAAAAGAAAATGTTCAAGTTGCACTGAAAAAATTTAATACATGATCCAAATATTTTATTACACATCTGACTTAGGTGGCCCATCGGTAGTTACCATCCGCCAACTTAGTTCTAAAAGCGACAAATGGAAAATTCCACTCTTCAGAATCCAATTAATATTTTTGAGAACTTAGAATACTTAAAGCAAGTCATTTGTCTGTTTTAAACACGAAACTTTTTGCTGTGTTAAGCGGAAGTTCGTTTCATTATAGCAAGCTGTGGAGTCGAGCTGACTGGGAGCTCCGGCATGATGCAGCTAAGAGAGTCCACTTATAAAAGCGGAACTGTGGAGAAGAACTGCTGCTAAATACATATTGTAGTGCTGAAGCGACACAACTGGAAGGCTGTTATATCCTAGCCAGTAATGCCAACCGAGCCCGCTGCCAAAAGGTTGGCAGCATCAAAGTCCGGACGCCGTCCGCATAAGCAGCGCCAGCGATACAGAAAATCGCCGCAAGTCTGCGCGCGCCACCGCTGGCTTCTGGCTTCTTAAGCGATGGAGTCGCGAGCGCTAGGACAGTTCTGTATTCGCCGCTCAGTTGTATACTCGCCACCGATTTGTGTACTTGCTAGTCAGTTGTGTGTTCATCGCAGCAGAGTTGTTGTTTGTCGTCAGCCGACGCTGACCTAGCCGCTCCGACTCGAACTAGACAGATTTCTGTAGACACGGAGTTCACTACTGTGTTTCTGTATCTTCGTTAATAAAGATAAGTACCGACTTTTATTTAATCAGAGTGTTTGGGTTTTCATCTTTCTGTTCACTGTTCCAGCGGACCGGTCGGCCCGCTATTAAAAGTGTGGCGGTGACTTCGTAAGCCGTTTCTACAGCGAAGTGTTTGTCGCTACGAACCCCGCCACAAAACTGGCGACGAGGACTTCCGAACTCGTGCGCAGGGCTGGTTCAACTTGTTTCTTGTTATACTAATTATAGCGATAAAATTTTGGGGGCTGGTTTAATTTGTGTTCACAATGTCTGCCGAATTACAACAGTTGATCTTGTTACAGAGTCAGCAAATACAAAGTCTGGTGGAAGCAATCGCCAAACAAGCGGCTAATCCACCAACACAAAAGGAACAAGCACAGGCAGCACCACCCTTCCGTGCTTTTGATGCATCAAGAGAGGAATGGCGAGTATATTTCGCGCAGTTGCAGGCGCACATGACAGTCTACAAAATCACAGGTAATGAGCGGCAGCTTTATTTAATTTCCACTGCAGGCGTGGAAGTCTATAGACTACTTTGTAAGTTGTTCCCGGAATCCAAGCCAGACGCTTTAGACTATGACGTTGTTGTTAACAAGCTTGCTGAGTATTTCGAGTCGCGAGTTCATGTGGCAGCAGCCAGATTCAAGTTCTTCAGATTAAAGAAACTGCCACATCAATCTAATAAACAGTGGTTAACGGATTTCCGGGGCCTCACCCGTCAGTGAAGATTTAATTGTGTGTGTGGAGCTTCCTACAGTGATGTCATGTTACGAGACGCTATTACTCAAAACATTGCAGATTCTCGTATTCGTGCTGCTATCTTAAAGTTGCCTGACCCGTCATTAGAGACTGTGATGAACATCATTGAAGCCCAAGATACTTTTGACTATGCTGAGTGTGAGTTACATCAGCCATGTATTTCTCAAATTGCCTGTGCTAAGCAAGTTATGTCACGCCCGCGGCCCCACCGGCAGAGTCAGACTGTAAACACTAGCCGGCCGCGTCATGTTAAACACATTCGTCAGCTGCGTGTGCAAAATGATAGAGTTAAGTCTTGCCCTAAGTGTGTTCTTGCTCATCCTCGTGAACGTTGCACCGATCCAGAGACAGTGTAATAAACTATTTGTGAAGCTACGCCTCCAGGATAAGACCTTCAATTTTCAATTAGGCACTGGTGCGTCTGTGACTCTAATAAATAGTGCTACGTATGCGGCTATCGGCCGTCCTAAACTTTCAGCGGCAAAACATTCTTTGGCTACTTTTAGTGGAGAACAAATTCCTGTGTTAGGTGTATGTAGCGTGCCAGCCACATTCCGTGGCAATACAAAAACAGTTTCATTCACAGTGCTCCGCGCTACAGACAGTGTAAACATTTTCGGATTAGACTGTTTTGACTTGTTTGGCCTGTCTATCCAAGACAATGTGTTGCAAATTAATTCTGTTGTTGTTCCTCAAGACAGCATAACCGATTTGTGTAAACAATACAGTGACATATTTAAAGACGAACTAGGTTGTGCTGCGAACTTTGCCGCTCATATTACGTTAAAAGATAATGCTCAGCCTCGATTTTTTCGTGCTCGTCCAGTGCCTCACGCCCTCCGGGCACCTGTAGAAGATGAACTTCGTCGTTGGCAAAACAACGGTGTTATTCAACCCGTTTCAGCGCGCCAGTGGGCTTCTCCCTTAGTTAGTGTAAAGAAACCGTCTGGCAAGTTACGTTTGTGTGCTGATTTTAAGTCGACAGTTAATCCTCAGACTGTCATTGATTCTTTTCCTTTGCCTAGACCGAGCTGATGGATAAGTTAGGGGAAGCTCGTTTCTTTTCCAAAATTGATCTCCGTGAAGCATATTTGCAATTGCCCCTCGACGAGCAATCACAACAGTATTTGGTCATCAACACGTCGTTGGGGTTGTTCCGTTTTCTGCGTTTGCCTTTTGGTTGTGCGTCAGCTCCAGCTGTTTTTCAGCGTTTTTTGTCCCAATTTCTGGCTAATGTGCCATCGTGTTGCAACTATTTGGACGATATTGTTGTGTCCGGTCGGACGCCTGCTGAACATTTCCGTAATTTGGAGTGTTTGTTTACAGTGTTGTCTCAGGCAGGCCTACGTTGCAACATCGATAAATGTTCATTTTTCCTTACGGAGATGGAGTATCTGGGACATGTTATTAATGCTCAAGGCATTCATCCCTCCCAGTCACATTTAGCAGCTATTCGTGATTGGCCGCCCCTCGCAATCTGCATGAATTGCAAGCAGTTCTTGGCATATTGACATATTATATTAGGTTTATACCTAATGCATCACAGATTGCTGCACCGTTGCATCGTCTCCGCCGTAAGAATGTTACGTTTGTGTGGTCAGCTGATTGCCAATCAGCCTTTCAGCAGCTTAAAGAGGCTTTATTGAATGATCGTTGTCTGGTCCATTACGACCCAAACAAGCCTCTAGTGTTAGCTTGTGATGCCTCTTCTTTCGGCCTCGGTGCTGTGTTGTCTCACCGAGTCGGTAACACCGAATGTCCTATTGCGTTCGCATCTAAATTGCTAAACAAAGCTCAGTGTAATTATAGCCAATTGGACAAGGAAGCGTTGGCTAGTGTGTTCGGTGTCACAAAATTCCATCACTACCTCTATGGTAGACCATTCTATTTAGTAACAGATCACAAGCCTCTGACGTCACTGTTTCATCCGTCTAAACCAGTTCCTCAGCGGACAGCTCAAGAGACTCCAACGTTGGGCTCTTTTGTTATCACAATACCAGTATGAGATACTGTATCGCCCTACAGCTCAGCATGCAAACGCTGACGCGCTTTCTAGATTGCCGATTGCTGCGGATGATGTCTTCGATTCCTCTGAAGGCTCTTGCCATCAGATTGACGCCGATGAGCATCAATCCCTCCGGGATTTTCCGATTGATTATCGTCAGGTGGCACGTGAGACAGCTACGGATCCTCATCTGAGTTTACTATTACGTTTTGTTCAACGTGGTTGGCCGTCCAAGGCAAAGGACATATCGGATCCTGTGGTTCGTCGCTATTATCCGCAACGTCATCTGTTGTCTGTTTCACAAGGAGTTTTGCTGTTACGCACCGAGAATGACCAGCTTCGTGTAGTGGTTCCCCAAGTGCTCCAATCCAAGGTCCTCGACTTGTTGCATCAAGGTCATTGGGGAGTGGTCCGCACCAAGCAGCTTGCCCGCCGTCATTGTACATAGATCGGCATTGATAAGCAGATTACGCAGATGTCTACAGATTGTTCGACGTGTGCCGAACACCAAGCTGCTCCGCCTCAACGCTATTTTGAGTGGGCACGCCCTGCCGGTCCCTGGCAGCGAGTACATATTGATTTCGCTGGTCCATATTGGAATTCTCGTTGGCTCATCGTGATAGATGCATTTAGTAATTTTCCGTTTGTTGTGCCCATGCAGTCTACAACGTCTGCACCAACTATACAGGCGTTGACTTCAATTTTTTGTATTGAGGGTCTTCCAGAAGTTTTAGTGTCTGACAATGGTCCACAATTTACCTCTGCTGAATTTGAAAGTTTTTGTTCTGCCAATGGCATTCGCCATGTTCTTACTCCGCCGTTCCACCCTCAATCGAATGGTGCAGCGGAACGTTTTGTACGCACATTCAAGGATCATATGGACCGCCTTCGTGCTACGCACTCTCGTCAGCAGGCCCTCATCACGTTCCTGTCGTCGTACCGTACCGCACCACGCCACGCGACGGCCCTTCGCCTGCGGAGCTTCTCCACGGCCGTCGTCATCGCACCCTACTACGGTTGTTGCACCCCCCGGATCGACCCGCCGCTTCTGAGCATCGCACGCGTTTTCAGCGCAACGACGCCGTTTTTTTTTTTCAGAGTTTATCACGGTCGCCGTCGTTGGGAACGAGGCACCGTGATAAGTGTCCAGGGTCGCGGTTTTTATACTGTTCAAGGTGCTACTGGGGTGCACAGGAGGCATCAGAACCAGTTGCGCCGCGCTGGCCGCCCGGATTCTGCCGCTCGTTCTTTGTCCACAGACTTGGTCCGCGGCGGGTTCCAGCCACGCCTTCCGACTTCGCTGCCGCCTCCAGGGCAGCAGCAGCAGCCGTCGCCGTTACCACGCCGACAGCCCGTCCCGTTGATGTCTCCCTCGCAGCTTCATCCGGGAGCGCCCCAGGTGGTCGCTCCGGCGCCTGCGGTCCCTCTTCAGTCGCCACCGCCTTCGGAGCAGATGGACGTCGATCCCTCAGCCGGGCCGCCATCCCAAGCGGTGGCTGTGCAGCCTGTCCTGCAGCCGCTTTCCTTGGGCACCCCCAAGGAGTATGACATCGCAGCGCCTTGTCCGGCGCCCACTCAGCAGCCGTCGACGCAGCGTCAGGAGACGCTGCCTCTCTTCGTGGGTCCCGACGCCCCGTCGCGTCCAGTACCAGAAGCTGCGCCCGTGGTCACAGGCGTGCACCCTGACCTCGGTTTTCAGTCGGTGTTTCCCGAGGCCCCGCGCAGCCAATGCTGGGGTGCGGACCGGGGACTGCCACCGACAACAGTCTCCGCCCCGGTCTCTTCTGCTACGCCTGCGGCCAGACCCCTGCCCCGCCGTCGACGTTCGCCACGTCATTATTCCACGACGGTGCGGCGATTTGGGGGGGAGGAGTGTTATATCCTAGACACGGAGTTCACTACTGTGTTTCTGTATCTTCGTTAATAAAGATAAGTACCGACTTTTATTTAATCAGAGTGTTTGGGTTTTCATCTTTCTGTTCACTGTTCCAGCGGACCGGTCGGCCCGCTATTAAAAGTGTGGCGGTGACTTCGTAAGCCGTTTCTACAGCGAAGTGTTTGTCGCTACGAACCCCGCCACAAAAAAGGCAAAGGCCGTGTCTTGCAGTATACGGATATTTCACTAATTCGGTAACAATTCTACTCTTGTTTCTGCCAGAGCCACGTGTCAAAAATCGAGTCGATTTGAAAAATAGAAATTTGAGGAATTATAAAGATCAGTCACAAATTCGCCTCATAAGTTTAATGTCAAGCTACACAGCTACATGGCAAAATTGCATCATCAACAGCAAAAAAAAGCAAATCGCAAAAGAAAGTGGTCATCAACACTTCCTTGAGGAAACACAACTTTAGACTTTTTGGCCCAATTTTATTTGCTCAAAATTATTCTTACTCCGTCTTCCAGATTAATTCACATAGATTACTATAAATCTTAAAATATGTGAAAATTACATGGGACTTTGGCGCATTCGAGCGCTCGAATGGAACTGATCTAATGCTATAATACATCTCAGTTCCGAGAGTTCCGGAACCTGTACAGAAAATTGGAATAGGGATCAACATAAACATCATTTCCGCCCTTTTATTGCTCATGACAACCACACATTACAGCAAGACCTTCAGAGGTAGTGGCTCAGATTGCTGTACACACCTGTACCTCGAATACCCAGTAGCACGTCCTCTTGCATTGATGCATGCCCGTATTCGTCGGGGCATACTATCAACATGTTCATCAAGGCACTGTTGGTCCAGATTGTCCCGCTCCTCACTGACGATTTGGCGTAGATCCCTCACGTCACGTCGTCCATAAACAGCCTTTTTCAATCCATCCCAAGCATGTTCGACAGGGTTTATGTCAGAAGAACATGCTGCTCTCTCCAGTCGAGCAATGTCGTTATCCTGAAGGAAGTCATTCACAAGATGTGCACGATGAGGACGCGAATTTGTAAGTAGGCTGTTACTGTTTTCTTTATGTAAGTAGGCTGTTTAGGTTCTTATATTGGTAACGCCGCCGCCACGTAGCGCTCTCTGTATGAAAATCACTGGCTGTGCTGTGTGCAGTCTGTGGCTAGTTTGCATTGTTGTCTGCCATTGTAGTGTTGGGCAGCGGCAGCTGGATGTGAACAGCGCGTAGCGTTGCGCAGTTGGAGGTGAGCCGCCAGCAGTGGTGGATGTGACGAGAGTGATGGCGGAGTTTAAAATTTGTAAAAATTGATGTCATGAACTGCTATATATATTATGACTATTAAGGTAAATACATTGTTTGTTCTCTATTAAAATCTTTCATTTGCTAACTATCCCTATCAGTAGTTAGTGACTTCTGTAGTTTGAATCTTTTATTTAGCTGGCAGTAGTGGCGCTCGCTGTATTGCAGTAGTTCGAGTAACGAAGATTTTTGGTGAGGTAAGTGATTTGTGAAAGGTACAGGTTAATGTTAGTCAGGGCCATTCCTTTGTAGGGATTTCTGAAAGTCAGATTGCGTTGCGCTAAAAAATATTGTGTGTCAGTTTAAGCACAGTCTTGTATAAATTGTTCTAAGGGGACGTTTCAAATTGTCGTCCATGAAGACGAATACCTCGCCAATACGCTGCCAATATGGTTGCACTATCGGTCAGAGGATGGTATCGTACAACCGTTACGGCGCCTTCTGTAACCACCAGCGGCATACATCGGCCCAACATAATGCCACACCAAAGCAGCAGGGAACCTCCACCTTGTTGCACCCGCTGAACAGTGTGTCTAAGGCGTCCAGCCTGACCGGGTGGCCTCCAAACACGTCTCCTACGATTGTCTGGTTGATGGCATACGCGACACTCATCGGTGAAGAGAACGTGATGCCAATCCTGAGCGGTCCATTCGGCATGTTGTTGGAGCCATCTGTACCGCGCTGCATGGTGTCGTGGTTGCAAAGATGGACCACCCATGGACGTCGGGAGTTGCGCATCATGCAGCCTATAGCGCACAGTTTGAGTCGTAACACGACGTACTGTGGCTGCAAGAAAAGCATTATTCAACATGGTGGCGTTACTATCAGGGTCCTCCGAGCTATAATCCGTAGGTGACTGTCATCCACTACAGTAGTAGCCCTTGGCGGGTCTGAGCGGGGCATGTCATCGACAGTTCCTGTCTCTCTGTATCTGTTCCATGTGCGACCAACATCGCTTTAGTTCACTCCGAGACGCCTGGACACTTCCCTTGTTCCGAGCCCTTCCTGACACAAAACGACAATGCGGACGCGATCGAACAGCCGTATTGGCCGTCTAGGGATGGTTGAACCACAGACAACTCGAACCGTATACTTCCTTCCTGGTGGAATGACTGGAACTGATCGGATGTCGGACGCCCTCCGTCTAATAAGAGATCTTTGGGCGGGTTTAATGACATCTCTGAACAATCAAAGAGACTGTCTCAGTGATATAATATCCACAGTAAACGTCTATCTTCAGGAGTTCTGGGAAGTGGGGTGATCCAAAACTTTTTTTGATGCGTGTAATAATACTTTGGATTTCCAAAGACATTACCCGGAAACGGAAACGGGATTATTTATGTGAGTAAGTGCTTAACATAACATTTGAGGAAAGAAGGTATTGATCTAATGTCACCTCAGAACCTAGCGATACAATGTTACGTGTCTTTTGCAATCCCATTGGTTAATTAGTTGGTGAAGCGACACACGGTACCAATGGAAGCTCTATGAGTGCAAAATGTGAACAATGCTATGGTTATTTGTTCCAGAGGCATTCGCAGTTCATGTGGATGTAACATGTGGATTATAAGCAAGAGCAGCCAGAACATATGTTTCGTTCGCTCTGCTCAGTGCAGGTTTGCTCCTTTCCTTCTGCGAACGATTTCAGTCCCTTTCCAACAATTCTTTAGCGTTAGCCGAATTCTTGTTGGTCACCGTTTGTCGGGATGCCTTTGTGCGTTGAATTCAGCGGTCTGCTTTCATTCTGCACTCTCCGCAAAGAAGTAGTGTATCTCGTTTCCCTTGGCTTCTGAAACATTTATTTTTTCAAAGCAACCAGCACACGACACAAGAATGACACAGAGTGAAAGGTTCGTTTTCTCTGCACCACTCTCCACCGGTACTGCGACGGCACTCCACTGTGTTTCGTTATCCGACGTGACGTATTTCTTTATCTGGTTAAGAAATCATGAACTTCCGCATCGGTTTCATGTTCATATCAGGTACATTCTACATGTTCTAAATATTGTAATTACTCCGAAACAAGTAATTTGACTTTCATTACTTAAACGCCGTTGAGTCTCTTTTAAAACTGTTACAGTAGGAGCAGAAATTACTGTAGTCCTATTTAAAGAAGCGCAGTTGATACCAGTATCTCTGTAATAAAAATAGCTATGAAAAAGACGATACGACGTTTTAGTGAGGACATTTCCACAATTAATCTACGTGATGAAACCGAATAATGTTACCTTAAACGTTTCAGGAAAGTTAGAGAAGAACGACTTAATTTTTTTTTCTTTATAGAATTTGGAGGCTGGCAGCAGCGTAATATGCCGCTCTGCAGCCTACAGAAGAGTTAAAAAACATAATGAGGAGATATAACAATAAAACCAGGCGATAAAACGGTGACTTTAAAATTGGAACATGGCGAAATGCTGCGAAGTGAAAATATAAAAACAAAGGATCGGTGAGGCTGATTGAAACACATAGGAATTAGACAGGCACAGTTAAAATACATGGTGAAAGTCTGGTTTCTGTTCGCAACAGTTCAAATACACACCTAACGACAGCATGGTGTCTGCTCGGAACACTGACAGGGGATGCACAACACTGAACACACACTTAAAACAGCACTGTAGAGGAGACACGGTGGCAGATGGGAGGGGGAGGACCCGGACCGATGAGGGCAAAAAAGAGGGGGAGGAGAGCAAAGGAAAAAAGGGGGGACCCAATGGAGGGAGAAGACACAGGAAAAAGGGGGGCAGGGCAGACACGAGGAGGAGGAGAGAAGGCATTGGAGGGGAACGAAAAAAGGACCAAGGGAGGGGGGGGGAAGAATGGAGTCAAGGAGTGGGTAGGTGGAGAAAAAACAGGATGGAAGAGGGAGAGGGAACCTGGGAAAAGGACAGAAGGAGGGAGGGGGAGGTTAGGATCGTAGTTGTAGGAGGGATAAATGGAGGGAGAGAGGGCATCATCTGGGCGTTGATGGAAGCCACCTCAGGAAAGGAGATGAAGGGTGTAGAGGTGGAGGGTAAGGGAGACACAGTGGTGAAGGCGCAGCAGCAGGTGTGGGTTGAAGAGGAGATTAGCGACCAGGGGATGAGGGGGATAAAGTCGGCGGGAGGTGTAGTGGATGTGGACATGATCGAGGAAAATGAGCAGATGGGGGAAGGGAATCAGGTCATAGAGGATCCACATGGGGGACGGGAGGCATATACGGAAGGCGAGGCGGAATGCATGGTGCTCGAGGATCTAGAGGGACTTATAGAATTTGGGGGCGGAGGCTGATATCCAGGCAATCCAGAAGACAATACTGGCGTATCAGAGGATGGGACAGATTAAAGATTTGTAGGTATGGAGGATGCTAGTGGGGTTCAATGTCCAGCCAGAGAGGAGTTTAATGTGATGGAGGCAGCTGTGGGCTTTCAATTGGCTAGAGAGGAAATGAGAGATCCAGGTGAGATGACAGTCAATGGTGAGTCCAAGGTAGGTGACAGTGGGGGAGAGGTGGACAGGATGAGTGCAGAAGGTAAGGGAAAACCAAGGAGCCAGAAGGAGTGAATGGTATGACCTATAATGATTGCTTGGGCCTCGGAAGGATTGCTTTTGAGGAGCCACTGGTTACACCATGTGGCAAAAACGTCAAGGTGATTCTGGGGAAGGCCTTAGGACCATTGAAGGGTAGAAGTGAGGGCAAGGAAGGCGGTGTCATCGGCATACTGCAGGAGGTGGACCAGAGGAGGGAGGGGTAGAAGGTGCAGGAATCGGCGTTATGGATGGTAATGTAAGAGAGGCGGAAGGAGAGGAAAGAGGCAACCAGACGGACATAGTTGATAGGAAGGGCATAGGTCTGTCTGGAGTTTAAACATGAGTAGCGGATGCCATACACAGTTGTAGGCCTTTTCGAGGTCTAGGGAGACAAAAATGGTGGAGCAATGGGTGGTGATGCATGCGCTGGGTAAGGATGGATTCCAAGAGCTTGCTGAACACCAAGATGAAACATATAGGGTGTTAGGAAAATGCATGAGATGGGGGCTTGTTGGGTTTGGAGAACATCAGGATATGGGAGGTCTTCCACAGGTTGGGGTTAGAAGCCAGTGGCAAGGATTACCTTGTAGAGGGTGGCAAGGACTGCAAGGAAAGAGGGAGGGCAGTGTTTGAGATGGCAGCAGGTGATGCAGTCGTGGTCAGGAGCAGTGCTGCATTTCCTGCAGAGTGTGGGGCTTATGTCCTGTGTAGTGATGGGAACAGTAAGTCCTGATGGTGGTGTGTGGCTAGGAGCAAGGGGAGGAGTGGAGGTATCCAGATGATCGATGACATCGGGGAATAGGGAATAATAAAATTGGGGATCATCTGGAATGTAAAAGATTTCGGATAGGTGGGAGGTAAAGGGGTTGATCTTACAGAGTTTGTCAGAAAATGGGTGGTCATCAAGGAGGGATGGGGTATGGTAGTTCCCAGTAAGGTGGTGGAAAGCAGACAAATACTTGGAAGAGTTCATCAGGATCATGGCGTTGAGTTGTGTGCATGTCTGTCCCCAGGCGCGGTGTTTCTTCGCAGTAAGCATGTTACGGATGTGTTGTAACTGCTGGTGGCAGGTGAGTGTGTCCCAGTCACAGGTGCAGAGGAAGGATTGGTAGAGGCTATGGGATTCACAAAGGAGATGGACAGCCTGGGGGGCAGGACCGGGCAATGAGTGTAGATGGCTTTGGTAGGGATACATGTGACAGCAGGTCCAGTGGAGGAAGGCAGCATTTCAGGACATGGTTTTGGTAGATTGGAGGGTAGGGTCATGGCGTTCGACCTGGGTGTGTATGGAGTCTGGTAGACATCCCAGTTAGTACAGGAATAGTTGTGGACAAGTTTAGGAGGAATGTCAGGGCGAGGAACAGATTGGGGATGGCAACCATCAGAGATCGTGAGGAGAATGGTGGGGACATGGTCACTGCCAATTAGTTCAAGGACATCCATGGTGACATGCCCAAGGAGGTTGGGAGAGGCTAGGATGACGTTGGAAGTGGTCTTGGATTTGGGACAGGTGTGTTGGGGGTGGGGAACCAGGTCTCCCTGGAGGGTGGTGATAAGCTGATGTCACCAATGGAGTTCGGCAGGAGCATGACTGTGGATATTGAGGTCTGCAGCAATCAAGTAGGAGGAAAAGGTGCAGGCAGTGCAGTCCAGGAAACCGTATGGGATGGGGGTACGAGAGTGGATGTAGATGGTGGAATATGTGATAGTAAAGGTGGGGGAGAAACAGACTGAGGGTGATACGCTCAGCAGGATTGTTGAGGAGAGGTTGGGGCTGAACAGGGAGGTGCTTGAGGTGACCAATAGCAACCTCGCCACACCCCAGGGGGTTCAGGTTATTGGTGCAGTGGTGGGTGTAAGGAGCTGTGGAGATGGAGAGACAGGGTTGAAGGAAGGTTTCATTCAGGATGAAGGTATCCACGCAGTGTCGCTGGAGGGTGTGGAGTAACAGGAGTTTGTGGGTGGGCAGGGAGCGGATATTATGGCAAAGGATGTTGTAATGTTGTCATGCCATGGTAGGGGAGATTGAGATGAGGGCAGTGAGGGGGGTGAAGGTGAAGTGGGCCTGGTTGTGAGAGTAGGTGGCGTAGGAGGTGGAAGACAGAACAGGCAGCAAGGGCGATTTGGGAAAGGGTGTGGGGGCATTGGAAGAGGTGGGTGTTTTGGAGGACTATGGTGACAAAGCAAATAATGTCCTCTGCAGTAGGGGGAGAGCGGAGTAAGTGGAAGTGGATGGAGTCGTCAACGGGGCAGATAGGGCTGGTGAGCTCAGGGGTGACAGGAGGAGGTTTCACTTTACATTTCGAGGAGTAGGCAGGATGGTGCTCATTACAGGTATTATAGGATGGGGGAGAGGCGAGGTTCAGGCAGTTCTTCCAGAAGTGGGAAGCTATGCAGTGGGGACAGGTAGTGGGGCTCTTGCAGGCGGCAGTGACACGGTCATTGTACAATAGGCAGTGTTGGCAGTGGTAGGATTGTAGGGGGAATGGGAGGGGTCCACTTTATGACGTCTATTAGGGCTCCCTCTGTAAGGAGGCAGTCGATGGAAAAGGGGGATTCAGTGAAGAGGTGCATTAGGTAAGTTGGTCTGGCATCATTAAAGATGTGACAGATCGAGCAGATTTGAATGTCAGGATGGGAATTTAGCTCTGCCAACACCTCAGCCTCTGTGACCACGGTGCTAAGCTTTGTTATCAGGGCAGTGAAGGTCAATGGATGTCAGGGAGGTTGAGGCTGTTGGGAAGAGGACAGGGTGTGGTAGGTGGTAAGGGTAGCTTGTGGGCCAAATTGGACACATGGGATTTTGGAGAGGAGATTAGTGTGGAAGGAAGCATTGAGGGATTTAATGATGATCCTTTCGAGGAATGAGAAAGCAGGTGGGGGCATTGGGGATGCATTTATGGATGGCCAGGGTGAGGGTGCAGGGGTCGAGGAATTGAGGGTCAGGATTGGAGAGGATGGAGGTGTGGGTAGGAGGGGTGGTGTTGCATCCATTATGATGGTTGGGTCACAGGGATCAGGGGTTTTCTTTGAGGAGGCGATGGGGGTGGGGTCAACATTAGGGTGTTTAGCAAGTTTCTTGGACAGGGCAATGTAGGAAGGGGACTGGGGATGGGTTGCAGGGGGAGGTGGCGGGGGCAGGTCCTCCCTGAGGGATGGGTGATGCAGGGGGGTGGGGGCATTTGTGTCACAGAGGCTGTGGTGCGGCGGATGAAATCCATGCCGGCTGGGAGCCTGTCTGAAGATGGCGATGGAGCGGGGCTGAGGGAGAATCGGGGGAAGTGACAGACGAAAACGGCGCAGGAGTAGGGTGGACAGGAAGGGAAGGGTTAGTTGGAGCAGCAGATAGGGAGGTGAAAATGATGGATGTGGTGGGGTGTGACATGGTGGTGGCGTGCAAGTGGGGGGTGAAGTCGGCGCCGGTGATGAAGGTGGCGGCGGCGAAGGATGGCGGCGGATGGCGACGGCGGCGGCAGCGAGGGATTCTTCAGCGAGAGAGATCAGCAGTCCCTCCGGCGGGCGGTGAAGGGGGCCTGGCGAATCCCTCTGGGCAGCGGCTGGACGACGACAGCAAAAGGGGGTGGCCCATTATCATCGGCCGGCGGCGGCAGCGGCAGCAAGCCCCAGATGCCGGCGTCGAGCTTCGGATCGCGGCTAAACGGCAGGCAGGCAGACGGACGTACGTAAGTACGACTATAGCGGCGGCGGCCGACAGACGAACGGACGGCGGCGAGCACCGGGCGAACGGACGATAGTGGCCGGCAGGCAGGGAGGCAGACAGGCAGACAGACAAACAGACGACAACAGTAACAGCAACACGCGTTTCGAAACCGTAGATTACACTCTAAGGGTAGTCCAGGCAGTATAATCCGTAGAGTCTGAAGGATCCCAACGACTTAACATTTTTTTTCTCTTTATTGAGTTTCGATCCCCCCCAAAGGGGGCGGGCTGGCAGCAGCTTAGAACGACTTAACTGTATCACCCTGTACGAAAGTCGACACACGCCACATGACCTGCCAGGACCACGCCTGACCGACGTGTGCCTAGTACTGTAAACCTTGTCTGAACTTTTCATATTGAACAAATACGAGGGGCTTTCAACAAGTAATTTATTACATTTCTTTGCTGGTTGAGAAAATGCAGATTTTATTGTGGGACAACATGGAATAGTCCCGCTTCAGCCCTTATAAATTCATAAAGTACCGATAGGTGGCGGTGCTATTCGTAGCCTTCAAAATCGTATCTATAACGGACGTGGGTTCCATGCAGAGAGCTGTCCTTGAATTTCTTTCAGCGGAAAACCAGATCTTCGCAGATAAGCACAGGCGCTTGCAGAATGTCTACAGAGACGGTGAACGGAAGCGCGACGAAGCTTTGGGCGAGGTGTCTGTCATCATCGCAGAAAAGTCGGGCAGACCTGTCCGATCTCCTGAGTGCCAGCCGGCCGCACGCAGCTGTGACTCCAGCAGTGTTGGGCTGCAGTTTGTTCGTCGCCAGAAAAATGCAAACGAACTTCCCCTTCTCTATGTTAAAACAAACCTCACACAAGTCTGCTTACCCAAGAGGAGCTTACAGAACTTGACCCAGTAGCCCAGATCTCGCACTTTCCGACATCCATCTGTTTGGCCCCAATGTTGGCTGCGCTTCTCGGGAAGCTGTACGTGGATGATGAGAAGGTTATTGATGAATTAAAACGTTGTCTTCGACTTTAAACAGCAGAGTGGTACCATGCGGGCATACAGACCTGCCCAGTAAGGTGGCGTAAAGCCGTCGCATTGAACGGAGATTATGCTGAAAAATAGGGTTTTTTTTTAGCCAGAAAAATTTGGAATAATATGGTCTACTGGAGTCCTGAATAAAACCAACCAGCCGCGCGGGATTAGCCGAGTGGTCTGGGGCGCTGCTGTCATAGACTGTGCGGCTGGTCCCGGCGGAGGTTCGAGTCCTCCCTCTGGAATGGGTGTGTGTGTTTGTCCTTAGGACAATTTTGGTTTAAGTAGTGTGTAACCTTAGGGACTGATGACCGTAGCAGTTAAGTCCCATAAGATTTCACACACATTTGAACATTTTTTTAAAACCAACCTGATTTCAGAAAAATAATGTATTGCATTACTTATTGAACGCTCCTCATGCTTCGTACATTTTCCGTGTACGTTAGGACGTAGCTCTTACACGTTATTAACGTAAGCTCTTTTCTTTATCAGTGATGCTACGTCAACGTATTGCTGGAAGTCAAAAGAATAAATACCTTCCCGAGGTCTGCATCTTAAAAATTTATTCGCTTTTGTTAATTATAATAACGTCCCGTTCGTTCTCACATCTTCATCTACACCCTCGTTTCCTGGAGCTTTTTCCAGTTTTAGCTATTTCAGTCACTGACACTAATATCTAAATGGCTCTATTCAAATGGCTCTGAGTACTATGGGACTTAACATCTGTGGTCATTAGTCCCCTAGAACTTAGAACTACTTAAACCTAACTAACCTGAAGACATCACACACATCCATGCCCGAGGCAGGATTCGAACCTGCGACCGTAGCGGTCTCGCGGTTCCAGACTGAAGCGCCTAGAGCCCCACGGCCACACCGGTCGGCACACTAATATCTACATCGCTCATCTTTGTAATGGTGGGAGAATTAAACTGTTGCACCACTCCTGGATTTTCGTCTCTAAAGGAACAGCTGAAAACGGAGTTCAGCATTTATCCTTTTAGTTTTTCTATTATACTCCAGCGTTCTTTACTAACTTTGTCTTTAATATACGTGAGGTCAATCCCTTTTATTTTTAATAAAATATGTGAAACATATAAAAAGAGCGTAAATGTGGTATTTTTATTACGAAGATTTCATGTATGGCATTAAACACAACTCACTGTAAAGTGTTTTTATGCTTGCATATGTTTGACAGCACAACAGTTCATGCTGATCAGTTTTGTTTTATCCATTTCGCTGACGCTCTAGAACCAAGTTGCTTTAGGTAGATGTTTCAAAGTATATTACTTTTTAAATTCTTTTTGCACAAGTTTGGAATATAATCTGTAAGAGGTAGATACTTGTTATGTGAATTTAGACAAAATGTAGGACCCCAAAATCATTCAGAAGACAAAACGTTAGTCAAAATAGTGCTCTCGCTCAATTTACGTTGGTAACCAAGCACGCATATGCATAGTCATTACCGTCATGTTAATTCTGTCTATGTAGGAACACAAACTAGCACAACCGAGAACCTGTACCGGAAAAGGAATGTGAGACTATCTTACTGTTTTAGTGTCCTGTGTCACCCCGATGCAACTGTCTCGAAACACTTGCATTTTCTCCAGAACACAAACGATAAACGATGCAACATAAATGGTAAAAGTTTGCAGGTCGAAACAGCTTTACTGTCGAAAATGTTCTACTTTTATGTTTCATGTATAAGCTCCGTAACCAGGAATGAGGCATGTCTTCTGTGATCAAGGGCAGACGTGCCAACGGCCTTGGCCCATTGAACAGGAGGGATATTTATGTTTTTCAAACTCCGATCAGTCCCAAAGTAAAGCCACAATGAAAATCCGGTGAATCTTTACGCAGATGTCTTGCGCAGCGTTTCTAGAATGCCCACCGAAGAGCGCACAGTGAGCAAGGGAAGACACCTAGAACAATAGTGTCTCCCACCAAGTGTGAAGTGCTTGCCCAGCAATTTCGCCTGATTTAATGCAGCTCGCATTACGTAACGGTCATGTGTTTCCTTCTTCATGACAGTTTTCCGTCGCATACTGCAGGTGCGATGAAGACCATCCTGCAGTGTTTCCGAGGGGAACTGTTTGATCGCCCACCATATTTGATTTCCCACCATACAGCCCGGACTTGGCTACCTAGAATTTTCATCTCTTCGCTCACATGAACTGCCGGGTATGAGGACAGCATTTTGGCACTGAAAACCAGCGTAGGGAATTGGCGGAAATCGTACATGGCTGCCTTCTACGTCGAGGATACTGTAAACTTACGACCAATGTCTAAGTCGGAGCGACAACTGTATAAAGAAGTAGCTGGAAGGTTTATTTTCACTGTGATTTCCATTTCTCGACCGCTCGGTTCAAAAAAAAAAAAAAAAGGAAAGAAAAACCTGTTCTCGTCAGATAATTGAAATTAATCAACGTCCCGTGTGGTCGGTGTTTGGACAGTTGACCCCACGTGTGTGCAATGTGTTGTTGGCTGTAAAGGAGAGGAAGGGTGGCTATGTAAAGTTCCTGATCACCAGTCCTTACGCCAATGTCCTGGATTAAAATCCAAATCTCTCCTAAGCGTCTCGCAAAGTGAAAGACATTTGACACTGTTTACGGCGATCTTCATTCGGGTGATGTTCATTGCGGCAGGCCCATTGGTGCTATTCGGGAAGAGTAGGCTATATGCTGGCATTGCGTTTCACCCTCTCTTCTGTCATCATCAGACAACACAACCATGACACCACAGTACACACAATCATTACAGTCACCTACACTTAACAGATATGCGACAGCCGTTAAGTAATGCAACGCATTTTTTTTCCTGAAAGTAGGATAGTTTTATTCGGGATTCCAATAACTACACTATTCTCCACTCTTTTGACTACAAAATCTTAATTTTCAACATAATCTCTCTTCAATGCGACGGCCTTACGCCTACTTACTGGGTGGCCTTGTTTGTCCGCATGGTACCACTGCCTCATTATCACAAACGTACCGCTTCCCGCAGAGTGCGTCATTCATTGGGCCAAAGAAATGGATTGTCGGAAAGTGAGAGATCCAGGGTGGATGAGGAAGAAGAGTCCAATTAAGTTTTTTGGGCTCCTCTGTGCTGCGCGGACTTGTGTGAGGGTTTGCGTTGTCCCAGAGAAGTTCGCTTGCATTTTTGTGACGACGAACACATCGAAATCTTTTCTCCAATTTCCTCAGGGTAACGCAGTACACTTGAGACCTCACCGTTGCAGCACGAGTGTGGATATCAAACTGAAAAACCCCTTCAGAGCCTCAGAACTCTGTCGCCATGACTTTACCGCCTGAGGGTGCGGCTTCGAACTTTTTCATAAGAGCGCAAATGGTGGCCCACCTCTCCATGGATTTCCGTTCTGTTTCCAGGACCCATGTTTCATCTCCTGTGACGACGTTCGACAAAAAATTGTCACGTGGTGGTGGTGGTGGTGGTGGTTAGTGTTTAACGTCCCGTCGACAATGACGTCATTAGAGACGGAGCGCAAGCTCGGGTTAGGGAAGGAGTGGGTAGGAAATCGGCCGTGCCCTTTCAAAGGAACCATCCCGGCATTTGCCTGAAACGATTTAGGGAAATCACGGAAAACCTAAATCAGGATGGCCGGAGACGGGATTGAACCGTCGTCCTCCCGAATGCGAGTCCAGTGTGCTAACCACTGCGCCACCTCGCTCGGTAAATTGTCACGATCAGCCTCGAAATGCAAAAAAAATGGTTCAAATGGCTCTGAGCACTATGGGACTCAATTGCTGAGGTCATTAGTCCCCTAGAAATTAGAACTAGTTAAACCTAACTAACCTAAGGACATCACAAACATCCATGCCCGAGGCAGGATTCGAACCTGCGACTGTAGCGGTCTTGCGGTTCCAGACTGCAGCACCTTTAACCGCACGGCCACTTCGGCTGGCCCCTCGAAATGTACAAACAGTTCCGCACAAATGGTCCTTCATTGTGCTTCATTGTCTTCTGTTGGGCGACGAAGAACCCAGCAAGCACACAACTTTTAGTTCAAAATGGTTCAAATGGCTCTGAGCACTATGGGACTTAACATCTGAGGTCATCAGTCCCCTAGAACTTAGAACTACTTAAACCTAACTAACCTAAGGACATCACACACATCCATGCCCGAGGCAGGATTCGAACCTGCAACCGTAACAGCAGTGCGGTTCCAGACGGAAGCGCGTAGAGCCGCTCGGCCACAGCGGCCGGCACACCTTTTAGTACCCCAACTGATGGGCGAGTGTGTCAGCACTACCAACAGAGTCCTCCAGTGGTGCAGTGAGGCTGTGATCCATCACTTACCTGGAATGAGAGGGTCAGCACGCTCCAACATTGCAGCAGTCACAGCCACGTGCGGCCTGCCAGTAAACAGAAGATCGGACACGTTCGCGAGATCTTGTTGCGATGAAGACACATCTCGCCCAATGACTCAGCGTGCTTTTGTTCAGTACTAGGTCTCCGTTCTGCTAGCGCCTGTGAATATCTACGATGCTCTGATTTCACACGAAAAGAAACTCAATGCCGTTTTGAAGGCTACGTGTAGCGCTGCTACCAGTAAGAATTTCACGAAGCTATAGGGACTGAAGTGGGAATATTCCAGTATACCCAAAACAATTCCGCAGTTTTTCAACCGAATTTGGCCCAGTAAAAAAATGTGTTGCATTACTTATTGAAAGTCCCTCGTATTTAAACAGACAGGTCTCAGACATCGGAAGGGAAGATGGCGGTGTGACCGAAGGATAGCGAAAACATTTCCAATTAGACAGCTGAATATTGAAAGACTCTGTACACTCATCACTCTGTTCGTTGGTTGAGTTGAATTTAGTGCTCTTCCGCCTGCATCACGTTCGTCAACTGTAATGCTTGCTTCATCTGGTGCACTTACTACATCAAATACTGTCAATGAATAAGTGGTGCAAACCATAACTTGAGTGTCTTCACTCAGTCATGGAGTAGGAATGTGACTTTATGTATGTTGGCCTGGGGGTTCAGTTCGTTTATTTGACGGGGGCTCAGATTTTAATTGATTTTATACATCCAGTGACAGGTAACGCCACACATGGCGTTCAGTGATTTCTTCCTCAGATGAAGAAACCATTGCATGGAAGGCAACAACACAGTGACGACACGGTGATTCTCGGGGAGAGAACAGCCAAACCGCAGATTTCTAAAAACAAGGCCCCCACCAGGTCATCCATAGTTGGAAAAATTTGTCGCACTGGGAGTGTATATGTAGAGAAGGACCAGCACCATCACCAAGTTTCATTTTCTCAGTTCAATTTTTTCGATGTGATAATTAATACTTTTAGTATCTTTTAGTAGATACTAAAAGGTATCAGATAGATTATATAATGGTAAGACAGAGATTTAGGAACCAGGTTTTAAATTGTAAGACATTTCCAGGGGCAGATGTGGACTCTGACCACAATCTATTGGTTATGACCTGTAGATTAAAACTGAAGAAACAGCAAAAAGGTGGGAATTTAAGGAGATGGGGCCTGGATAAACTGAAAGAACCAGAGGTTGTACAGAGTTTCAGGGAGAGCATAAGGGAACAATTGACAGGAATGGGGGAAAGAAATACAGTAGAAGAAGAATGGGTAGCTTTGAGGGATGAAGTAGTGAAGGCAGCAGAGGATCAAGTAGGTAAAAAGACGAGGGCTAGTAGAAATTCTTGGGTAACAGAAGAAATATTGAATTTAATGGATGAAAGGAGAAAATATAAAAATGCAGTAAATGAAGCAGGCAAAAAGGAATACAAACGTCTCAAAAATGAGATCGACAGGAAGTGCAGAATGGCTAAGCAGGGATGGCTAGAGGACAAATGTAAGGATGTAGAGGCTTATCTCACTAGGGGTAAGATAGATACTGCCTACAGGAAAATTAAAGAGACCTTTGGAGATAAGAGAACCACTTGTATGAACATCAAGAGCTCAGATGGAAATCCAGTTCTAAGCAAAGAAGGGAAAGCAGAAAAGTGGAAGGAGTATATAGAGGGTCTATACAAGGGCGATGTACTTGAGGACAATATTATGGAAATGGAAGAGGATGTAGATGAAGATGAAATGGGAGATACGATACTGCGTGAAGAGTTTGACAGAGCACTGAAAGACCTGAGTCGAAACAAGGCCCCCGGAGTAGATAACATTCCAGTAGAACTACTGACGGCCTTGGGAGAGCCAGTCCTGACAAAACTCTACCATCTGGTGAGCAAGATGTATGAAACAGGCGAAATACCCTCAGACTTCAAGAAGAATATAATCATTCCAATCCCAAAGAAAGCAGGTGTTGACAGATGCGAAAATTACCGAACAATCAGTTTAATAAGCCACAGCTGCAAAATACTAACACGAATTCTTTACAGACGAATGGAAAAACTAGTAGAAGCTGACCTCAGGGAAGATCAGTTTGGATTCGGTAGAAATACTGGAACACGTGAGGCAATACTGGCCTTACGACTTATCTTAGAAGAAAGATTAAGGAAAGGCAAACCTACGTTTCTAGCATTTGTAGACTTAGAGAAAGCTTTTGACAATGTTGACTGGAATACTCTCTTTCAAATTCTAAAGGTGGCAGGGCTAAAATACAGGGAGCGAAAGGCTATTTACAATTTGTACAGAAACCAGATGGCAGTTATAAGAGTCGAGGGGCATGAGAGGGAAGCAGCGGTTGGGAAGGGAGTGAGACAGGGTTGTAGCCTCTCCCCAATGTTATTCAATCTGTATATTGAGCAACCAGTAAAGGAAACAAAAGAAAAATTTGGAGTAGGTATTAAAATCCATGGAGAAGAAATAAAAACTTTGAGGTTCGCCGATGACATTGTAATTCTTTCAGAGACAGCAAAGGACTTGGAAGAGCAGTTGAACGGAATGGATGGTGTCTTGAGGGGAGGATATAAGATGAACATCAACAAAAGCAAAACGAGGATAATGGAGCGTAGTCGAATTAAGTCGGGTGATGCTGAGGGTATTAGATTAGGAAATGAGACACTTAAAGTAGTAAAGGAGTTTTGCTATTTGGGGAGCAAAATAACTGATGAGGGTCGAAGTAGAGAGGATATAAAATGTAGACTGGCAATGGCAAGGAAAGCGTTTCTGAAGAAGAGAAATTTGTTAACATCCAGTATAGATTTAAGTGTCAGGAAGTCATTTCTGAAAGTATTTGTATGGAGTGTATCCATGTATGGAAGTGAAACATGGACGGTAAATAGTTTGGACAAGAAGAGACTAGAAGCTTTTGAAATGTGGTGCTACAGAAGAATGCTGAAGATTAGATGGGTAGATCACATAACTAATGAGGAAGTATTGAATAGGATTGAGAAGAGAAGTTTGCGGCACAACTTGACCAGAAGAAGGGATCGGTTGGTAGGACATGTTCTGAGGCATCAAGGGATCACCAATTTAATATTGGAAGGCAGCGTGGAGGGTAAAAATCGTAGGGGGAGACCAAGAGATGAATACACTAAGCAGATTCAGAAGGATGTAGGTTGCAGTAGGTACTGGGAGATGAAGAAGCTTGCACAGGATAGAGTAGGATGGAGAGCTGCATCAAACCAGTCTCAGGACTGAAGACAACAACAACAACAACAATTAATACTTTATGACTATCCTTCAAATAACAGGAGAACGAGAGAGCAATACTAATACCACGTATTCATGTAACACACTGTACAGTGGCTCGTTGATTGTAAATGTAAATGTTCGTCAATAGCCACTACGCTCAGTACAATTTCTGATCGTTACTTCCTCGCTAAGGAGAGGTGATCCACAGAGGAAATATCGGTGCGCGACAAATTCCAGAGAAGGCTTTGAGCAATTTAAATTTGCCTCGAGGAGAGTATACGAAGTTGGGAATTTTCTCTTTGAAGTTGTTGTAGCGTAATGCGGTCTCTAATTCTGTAGGCTGCTCAGGGATGCTATTTGACTGTCTGCAGCAGGGAAGGACGGCAAGGGAGAAAGGGCATCAGTGATACCAGCGGAGCTGATGCCGCGTGTACTCCGACATTGAAGACGAAAAGGTAGTCCGACACAAGACTTCTGTCTGCACTCTCCTAGGCTGTACAGTGCACGCTAATTCAGTGTGCCCAGCCTTTTATTTTTCCGAGAACCCAACTTTGGTAAAAAGCTGCAGTCGTTTTCTCAAAATTAAAAAAATTACGCTGGAAAAGTCAGGTTACTCCAAATATGAAAAATGGTTTCGCTGTACAGCTTTGTCGCGCGCCGCCAGCAGGAGTGGCCGTGCAGTTCTAGGCGCTTCAGTCTGGAACCGCGAGACCGCTACGGTCGCAGGTTCGAATCTTGCCTCAGGCATGGATGTGAATGATGTCCTTAGGTTAGTTAGGTTTAAGTAGTTCTACGTTCTAGGGGACTGATGACCTCAGAAGTTAAGTCCCATAGTACTCAGAGCCATTTGAACCATGTTTTTGTCGCGCGCCTATAAACTAATAACTATTCAAATTTAAAAACCATTGTAACTGAAATATCTTGCCAATACTGTATTTAATAGTCTATGTATTACATTATTACTGTACTATACATCAGTAATTAAATTAATAAGTGGAATCAAGTTAAGGTGAAATATTATCGAAATCTAGTTATAATTTAAAAACAATTTGAAATAGAAGTTATTCGCAACTAACAGAAACTGCTATTTTTAAGGAGGGAGAATTGCGAAGACCTTAAAGAAACTCAGCTCATTTGTCAGTTTCGTGTGTTTCATGATAGGAGGCCTTCTTCCGTTTCAAGGTACAAGATGGTGCACTACTGAAAGAGAATGATTTACCAGTCCACAAGTTATTTAACGAGTTTTAAAACTATATAGAATTTTCCTCACGATAAAACTCTGTAACTGACAAAGACAATATACATAACGCTTAAATGTGTAGAACTCTTCATATTCACAAATGCTACGAAAAACGCAAACTCCATGTACAAGAACAAAAAGTGTAGAAATCGGCGGAAACTGCTTATGGCAGTTTCTAGTGCGCATTCTTCCATTCGATTCGAAGATCAGTCACTAGTTTGAAATACCGATAGGTAAACATATTCCTATGTACACTACCCTCCAGATACAATATTTTGCCTTACTGTCTGGAAACTAATTATAATAGTAGTGGTAAGAGCAATAAGAAGAAGAAGAAGAAAGATAGATAGATCTTGAGGAAAATCGAAGTTCCAATCAAATGAATTGGCCCAGTGCGAGTAGGACTCGAGCGTTGTGGGTTCTGTAAAAACTTAATTATGTACATATATAGTTCATCCACCCTGTGACTCAACAGAAACGATTTTTGGCCTGTTATCGATATCGACCGTAGCAAAATCTCAAAAGAAGCGATATAATAAAACATTTTTATTTACTTGCCAAAACATGACTACAACTTATATTTTTATTTGCCTATTAAAGCATGAGTACAGCTTACATTTTATGTTTGTATGCAGTAATGTTGGTCTGTTATGACGGATGATGAACACAATGTGTGTCCAAATGGCGAAATATATTTTTATGTGATGTAATTAAAATTTTACAAGGCACAGATTTCTTACCTTACTTGTACTGTGAAACCTTACTTCTTGCCGAATTTCATGGTTCTGTGTCAACGGGAAGTACCCCACAGGTTTTGATGAGTGAGTTTTCGAGTATCAAAATATGTGACACAAATGGACGTATCTTTTGATTGCATTGACATAGAAGCTTAAATTTTTTGCAGCGGCAAGGGGTCATAGACTTTAGTAAGCGACATATACAGGGTTATTACAAATGATTGAAGCGATTTCACAGCTCTACAATAACTTTATTATTTGAGATATTTTCACAATGCTTTGCACACACATACAAAAACTCAAAAGTTTTTTTAGGCATTCACAAATGTTCGATATGTGCCCCTTTCGTGATTCGGCAGACATCAAGCCGATAATCAAGTTCCTCCCACACTCGGCGCAGCATGTCCCCATCAATGAGTTCGAAAGCATCGTTGATGCGAGCTCGCAGTTCTGGCACGTTTCTTGGTAGAGGAGGTTTAAACACTGAATCTTTCACATAACCCCACAGAAAGAAATCGCATGGGGTTAAGTCGGGAGAGCGTGGAGGCCATGACATGAATTGCTGATAATGATCTCCACCACGACCGATCCATCGGTTTTCCTATCTCCCGTTTAAGAAATGCCGAAAATCATGATGGAAGTGCGGTGGAACACCTCCTGTTGAAAGATGAAGTCGTCGCTGTCGGTCTCCAGTTGTGGCATGAGTCAATTTATTCGTCGACTTCCGCGGGCTACGCGTGAAACTTGCCCGCACGCGTTCAACCGTTTCTTCGCTCACTGCAGGCTGACCCGTCGATTTCCCCTTACAGAGGCATCCAGAAGCTTTAAACAGCGCATACCATCGCCGATCTTTGTTGAACTTCGTCCTGAAGTGTCGTTGCACTGTTATGACTGACTGATGTGAGTGCATTTCAAGCACGACATACGCTTTCTTGGCTCCTGTCGCCATTTTGTCTCACTGCGCTCTCGAGCGCTCTGGCGGCAGAAACCTGAAGTGCGGCTTCAGCCGAACAAAACTTTATGAGTTTTTCTACATAGTGTGTCGTGATCATATATCAATGAATGGAGCTACAGTGAATTTATGAAATCGCTTCAATCATTTGTAATAGCCCTGTATTTGAACTTAATACGCTTAACTGTTCCAGAAAAAAGGCTCTTAACACACAAATAGCAAAATAAACAGAAGATAAAAAAATTACAAAAAAATATTTTTCCGTGTTATATAATTGGAAATTAACATTTTTTGGATTTTTCATTTCCTTTTGCTGTGATATTTTGCTTCTTGCTAAATTTCATGATTCTCGGTCAACAGGAAGAACTTTATAGGTTCTCATGAGTGAGTTTTCGAATATCAAAGTATGTGACATCAATAGCTGTATGTTTACAGTGAAATGATTTAGGAGCTTAAAACTTTTACGCTTCCAGCGGACCATAGACATTAATATGTGACATAAATTTGAACTTGATTTGTATCTTTCTGAGAGAGAGCCTAAAAAATTAATGAATTCACCAATAGAAAATCATGATCACATTTCTAGTGATTTAAAAAAAATAGATGATAAAGCTGAAATCATCTCTGTTTGACGACTATTTCTCCACATAAGAGTTTACGAAAATGCAATAATAAGAGCCAGACCCAGAGGACAACAAGGAGGCTGGGTGGAGAGAGTGTGTATAAGTGAGGGGGAAGTAAGAGAGATTGAACATGATTAAGTGCGAAATATTATGTGTAAAAAAATAAAAAGTGAAGCACATAGCTTTAGGCTTTTTAAATAATAACATTTTCACCAATGAACGCATGTATTTGTTTTACATCCCACAGTCAAAACTTCTACTCAAAGGCATTATGAAGTGGTTTACATGCTGAAAAGTAGCAACTGTCACTGTTAGTACATGAAATGGATGTGATCTCGCAGGATTTCTGCAGTCTTTGCTGACAACACCACTTGACATTCGAATATACAGGTTGTCATATAGCAAAATTCAAAGATTTTCTAAAACCCAAATCAAATAAATTGTAATGTAGCTTCAGGCATTCTCGCAAATGGTCAGCATGTAGGCATATTTTTCACCGAGCAAGTTTCTTGTAACTATAAAACTGAGTCTCCCACATCACAGCGAGAGGTCGAGTTTACGATGAACGGAACACGGAAATAATTAACTGAATCCTGTACACATGTACAAAAGTTCACAGGGATCGTTCGCAGGAGGAGGATTGCGTTCGATATCCACACTTCTCGTATAAGTCCTAAAAGATTGTGCCACCAGATCTTCTGCTACATTCTCAACGAGAAAGCCAAATAGGCAGAAGAAGGTTTGGAAGAATCAGGGTAAACATAGGTGAAAAAATTGAAACACCTCACACTCAAGCAAGAACACAAAGAGTAATTCGGTTGTATGAAACTTCCTGGCAGATTAAAACTGTGTGCCGGACCGAGACTCGAACTCGGGACCTTTGCCTTTCGCGGGAAAGTGGGGAAGTATAGCTATGAGGACGGGGCGTGAGTCGTGCTTGGGGAGCTCAGTTGGCAGAGCACTTGCCCGCGAAAGGCAAAGGTCCAGAGTTCGAGTCTCGGCCCGGCACACAGTTTTAATCTGCCAGGAAGTTTCTTATCAGCACACACTCCGCTGCAGAGTGAAAATCTCATTCTGGAAGTAATTCGGTTTTTTTCCAGACAGAACCCAACGCATTGTTCTTAAGGGAAAGAAATCGACAAATATAAACGTAAATAACAAGTTTCTTATGCTGGCCATTTTCACAACAGCTGTACATAAATTAAAGTAGTCAAAAGGAAGACCCCTTTTGCATGCTGCACAGTAAGCTTATTTTTACTTATTCTGTGCACCCAGACGCTTATCGCCTTAATTACAACGCATCTTCCATGGATGTCCTGATATACTACACATTTCTTTAGTTTGTAATTACAGGTTATGGTTTCACTTTCAGGTTATAGATTAAAAAGAGTTCGTTTGACGTTTATATAATAAAATATGAAAGTACTTACAGATCAGCGTGTAATTCATTATTTTTAAGACAAACAGCATTCTCCCAGGTGGTGAACTTGTTGACATTTTGCACTTTCCCTTTAGGTCTCTTTTTTCAAAAAAATGGTTCAAATTGCTCTGAGCACTATGGGACTCAACATCTTAGGTCATAAGTCCCCTAGAACTTAGAACTACTTAAACCTAACTAACCTAAGGACATCACACACACCCATGCCCGAGGCAGGATTCGAACCTGCGACCGTAGCAGTCCCGCGGTTCCTCTCTTTTTTCAAAGTATAGCAGTTTAACTGTCATTTTCTGTGTATATAGTGTCATTTGTTCTGTAAGTGTTGCCAACTTTCCCATATTTTGCTTTCAACCGTTTTTTCTGTGACTAAATGTGGTATGTGTGTGTGTGTGTGTGTGTGTGTGTGTGTGTGTGTGTGTGTGTGTGTGTGTTGGTAGGTGGATGGGTAGGTGGATGTGTATTTTTTTATTTCATTATTATTCATATTATTTTTCTTTACTTATTTTCATTTTAATTTTTTCACGTACATTTATATTCTTGGGAGAGAAGTGGAATTTATGATCATCTGATTATTATATGATCAGTCAGTGTAAACAGTGAGTAGTTGGTGATATTCACTTGGTCCTTGTCTGCCCCCGGTAGCTGAGTGTTCAGCATGACAGAATGTCAATCCAAAGGGCCTGGGTTCGATTTCTGGCTGGGTTGGAGATGTTCTCCACTCAGGGACTGGATGTTGTGTTGTCCTAATCATAATCATTTCATCCCCAACGACGCGCAAGTCGCTGAAATGGCCTCAAATCGAAAGACTTGCACCTGGCGAATGGTCTACCTGATGGGAGGCCCTAGTCACACGACATTTACATTTACTTGGTCATTTAATAGCATCTTCCTTGCAGCCATTGTTTTTTGTATGTGGTAATTTTCTTGTATGCTTAGGAGATGTCTTTCATTAATTATTCTAACTATTTTCGCATCTTTCTGTCTTGTAGCAGGTTTGTGATTATTTTCTGTTAAATGTTCTGCAAAATTTGAGTGGCTTGTCCCATATTTCCATGCTCTGGCACTTTCTATGTATTGGGTGTTGAATGTTCTTCTGGCTTGTCCTACATATCTTCCAACACGTGTTGCATTTTAGTTGGTGAATTCCAGCTTTCAGACAGATGTCATGGCTTCTGTTATTTTTGGACGTATTACTGGACTGAACTGTCTACTATGAATGCTATGTTTATGCCTTGTCTTTTGAAAATGTTTGTTATTTTGTGTGAGAGTTTTTGCTTGTAGGTTTTGAGGTACAGTATGAATCTTCTTTCCTGTTTCCATTTATTCTCTGTGTCATTATTGTTCTGTTGCTGTGTGTGCTTGTGTGTGTGGTACTTTGTTGTGCTGCTGTTTTTGACTGAGTATGTGTTACGTTTATTAATTGTATTTGTTGTTTAATGTTTTTGTTTAACTTCGTGACTAGATTACTATTGATGCTGTTTGTGTGATGGCTGGTTCTTTCTGGTAGTTTCCTGTGCTAAGTGCTGTGTGTTGAGACTGGAAAGCATGCATCTGTTTCGTATAAATATCGATGTAATGCCTGTTTCCTTTTCTTTTTTTTTTTTTTTTTTTTTTTGAGAACAGAGGTTCCATTTTTTATTTGAGCCATGTTTTTCGTGCTGCTTCTTTTTCTATTTGTGTTCTAGACCAACTGCTTTTAATCTTCACATTGATTCAGTTAGTTACAAGCTTATTGTATGGGCATAGATTATAGCACTTTATGTGTTCTTTGGTTTTATGGATGTTGAGAAGTAGTCTTCTGAATATGTGGTAGAGGCCAACTGGAAATGCCTGGCAGGGCATCTTCAGTAGTGTCCTAAAATAATAGATAATATTTTTTATTTGCCCAACAGGTTATCGTTGCACTTACAGGTTACAGATTTAAAAGAGTTCGTTGAGGTATTTATAATAAAATGAAAAAGAACTTACAGATCACCGTGTAGTTCATTATTTTTAAGACAAACAGCTTTCTCTTAGGTGGTAAACTGATTGACATTTAGCACTTTTCCTTTTGGTCACTGTTTTCAGTATACAGAAATTTAACTGAAATTTTCTGTGCATTTGTTCTGTAAGTGTTGCCATCTTTCTCATGTTCTGCTTTCAGCTGCTTTTTCTGTGATTAGTGATTATATGTGTGCTGATGATCCTTTGTGTGTGTGTGTGTGTGTGTGTGTGTGTGTGTGTGTGTGTGTTTGTTTGGGGGCTTGTATTTCAAACAGCTTTGTTTCTGTAAGTGGGAGTTACTTGAAATCTGATGTATGATAGTGTCCATTGTCTTAGGTTTACAGCTGAAACGTTCCCTTAGAACATTTTCTGAATTACTGTGCTGATAAACCTCTTACATTATTTGCTTTTCAAACAGCTGAGCATAACTGAACGTACTCAAACATTCACTAAAGTGACACACAATATTTTTAGCGCAACGCAATCTGACTTTCAAAAATCCCTACAAAAGAATGGCCCTGACTAACATTAACATATCACAAATCACTTACCTCACAAAAATCTTCATTACTCGTACTACTGCAATACAGCGAGCGCCACTACTGCCAGCTAAATAAAAGATTCAAACTACGGAAGGCACTAACTACTGACAGGCATAGTTAGCAAATGAAAGATTTTAATAGAGAACAAACAATGTATTTACCTTAATAGTGTTGAAAAATCATAATATACATAGCAGTTCATGACATCCAGTCTTACAAATTTCAAAACTCCGCCATTTCTCTCCCCACATCCACCACTGCTGGCGGCTCACCTCCAACTGCGCAACGCTACGCACTGTTAACATCCAGCTGCCCAACACTACAATGGCAGACAACAATGCAAACTAGCCACAGAATGCACACAGCACAGCCAGTGATTTTCATACAGAGCGCTACGTAACGTTGCCAATAAGAAAACATAAACAGCCTACTTACATAGCCCCCATGCTCCCCACAAAAAATTTTACAAATTGTTTTGGGCAGTGGCCACTTCTGATTTTTTCTTGTAGTTTGTGTAATTAGTGCAGCTTTTGTTTATTGCTAGTGCGTAATTGTAGAGAGAATTTCCTTTGTAGTTGTAGTTTTTCATTCTTGTACAGTAAAACAGTTGGGGCATGCATGTAGATTTGCACCAAGTATTTCGCAGCTGCGCTTGCAATTAACTAGATATTATTTTCAGTGCTATGTTAATGTGTTCCCCTATTTTTGCTCCTCAAATTGTGTTTTTCTGTGTTGTCGTGTGAAATATTGTGACAATAATGGCGTGTGAAAAACGTAATACTAGGCTCCAAAGTAAACTCAGAAATGACAGTGAAGACGAAAGCAGTGTGTTAGCGCCATCGTGTAATAAATTAACTAATGTTCAACATAGTAATTTGGTAATTGTGCATAGGGAAATGGAGCGGGCGGCAAACAATGGCGTAGGCAGTGAAACAATTAGTGAACAGGGAAGCATTATCGATCGATCGGTCGGCAACAGCTCGCCTCAGGAATCCGAAATGACAGAACACAATATTGCAAATACTGTAGACTTAGGTTTTGGGTTCTAGCCGTTTTCTCAAATGAGTCAAGACACATTTTCCGCTTGTCAAAATGTGAATGTTGCCGGTGCAAATTCACTGCCGAAAAGCACTGAGGAACATGTTTCAGACACCAGTGCATTGTTATTACAATTAATGCAACAAATGGGACAAAAGCGTCAAAAGTTAGACACAATGGAACAAAATCAGAGACAAACACAGCAACAGTTAGACACAATGGAACAATACCAGAGACAAACACAGCAACAGTTAGACGGAATGGAACAAAATCTTCACACCACGCTTGAACAAACAATGTATTTACCTTAATAGTGTTGAAAAATCATAATATACATAGCAGTTCATGACATCCGGTCTTACAAATTTCAAAACTCCGCCATTTCTCTCCCCACATCCACCACTGCTGGCGGCTCACCTCCAACTGCGCAACGCTACGCGCTGTTAACATCCAGCTGCCCAACACTACAATGGCAGACAACAATGCAAACTAGCCACAGACTGCACACAGCACAGCCAGTGATTTTCATACAGAGCGCTACGTAACGTTGCCAATAAGAAAACATAAACAGCCTACTTACACAGTGAATTTCAAATGTATACTAATTGTTCTCTTTTTCAATGGTTGTATCTAAAAACTTTATTTGGTTCTCATGTTCTTTTTCCGTTGTGAATCTTATCTTTTCGCATACTGTGTTTATATCTGCATGTAACTGATCAATTTTTGCTGGAGTATCATGAGATAAAAAAAAGGATATCACCTATTTATCTGACCCAACAGAGTACTTTGTAATTCTCTGTGATAATGTTGCAAAGTTAAACAAAAAAATTAAACAACAAATGCAGTCATTAACCATGAACATACACATAAACAAGCCCACACAGCAACAAGAGAATACATGTAACCAAATAAGAAGATTTGTGATGGTACACAATTACCTACAAGGGCAAACTGTCACACAAATAACGAACGTTTTTAAATAAACAAGATATAAACATCCTTCAACACAGACAGTTCACTGCAAAAGTACATTTCAGAAAGAACAAAAGACACTGACATCTATCAGAAGGCTGGAATACACCAACTAAAACGCAACTCATATGTTGGAAGATACATACGACAAACCAGCAGAACATTCAACACCTAGTACAAAGACCATATCAGAGCATGGAGATATGGAAAAAGCCACTCAAATTTTGCAGAACATATAACAGAAGATAGCCACAAACCTATTACAAGAGAGAAAGTCATGCAAATAGTTAGAATAAATACTGAAAGACACCTCCTAATTTACAAGAAAATTATCACATACACAAAACAAAAGCTGAATTGAAATGACTGCTAAATGACAAAGTGAGTATGACTTACTATTCACTGTTTACTCTGATTGATCATATAACACACAGTAATCGCAATAGATGATCAGAAATCACATTTCTCTCCCAAGAATAGAAGTATATGTGGAAAATAAAAATAAATAAATAAATAAATAAAAGTAGTAATAATAATAATAACAATAAAAATACAAGCCCCCAAACAAACAAACACACACACACACACACACACACACACAAAGGAACATCAGCACACATATAATCACAGAAAAAGCAGCTGAAATCAGAACCTGAGAAAGATGGCAACACTTACAGAACAAATGCACAGAAAATGTCAGTTATTTCTATACATTGAAAACAGTGAAAAAAAGGAAAACTGCAAAATGTCAACCAGTTTACCACCTAGGAGAAAGTTGTATGTCTCGTTTACGCCATACCCACTGTTTTCTGTCAGTTAGGTATGATTGTAGTCGCATTCCCACTGGGCCAAATAAACCATAAAAAACAACTTTTCAAAGGAGATTTTCATGGTTCTAGTTCCCTGCTATTGGTGTTGTCTGTAAGAAAGTTTGCATTGAAGTCACCCAGAATGACTAAATGCCTAGCGTTTGAATCTATTTTTAACAAATCTAATTCAAGCTCTTTTAAGAATACACAAATTTTCCCTGCAGGAGCCCTATATATTGTCACTAATGTAACTGAACTATTATAAGCAAAAATTTCAGATCCACAGGCTTCAAAATGGAACTCTTTACAATACATAGTTAAGTGATTTATGAACTATACCCACTCAGACGTGTATTGCAGCACCACTTTTCTCTATTTTGCTCTACAGTAACTATCAGCTAGGACATAACTCTCCAACTGAGGCATCAGCATGTTCAGATGTGTGTGAATTCCTAAGGGACCTAACTGCTGAGGTCATCGGTCCCTAGACTTACACATGACTTAAACTAAATTTTGCTAAGAACAACACACACACCCATGCCTGAGGGATGACTCGAACCTCCGGTGGAAGTATCACCATGCAGACTACATGGCGCTCCGTGAAACACAGTATATGGGCTTGGGCTAGTGAGTAATTTTCATTTATGCCTAAAGTTCCACTTTATCTCTAAGGCTCCTGATATTTTGGTGGAATATACATAATTTATCATTTATAACAGAATTTAAGTTACAGTGTTTGGGGACTAAATTAATGTCTCTCAATACTTATGGTTTGGTACTTGATTTACTGACAGGCTCCCTCTTGCAGTCTATATTTGAGCACATATTACTTACAAATTTACCAGAGTCTTTCCATGTTTCTTTCCCACTGACCCCATAATAAAATCGTAACTGTAAACATCAGTTCTTGCACCCCTGTCGCTTTTTACTAGCGATGGTGTTGGACTGGTTGCTAGTGATGAGTTGGTTACTGCTTTTGACTGCCTGGTGTTGTTTAATTCCACACTTTCATGTTGCTTATTGCGCAAAAGATATTCTGTTCATTGTAGTCTATGATGATAGTCTCTTTCGTTTTATGCCGTTTTGCTACAAAGTTCCACTACCTGGTTCACTAACTGGTAAACTAACATGATTAAACTTTTTACACAGCTTCTGTAGTTGGGTGTTGTAGCGCTCAATTGCTGTTCACCCACGACCACTGAGGGATATCATGCCGCACTGGTACTTTTTTTAAGGTGACAGTTGTGTTGTAAAGTTTAGGCAATAACTTCCTGTAAGTTCTGAGTGCTGTCTTGCCCTCGTTTTTGAAGACGTCGTGGGCGCCGCCTCTAATTATAATGTGATCGTCTTTTTTCAAACTGTTTTTGTAGATTTTCGACTGCAGCACTTAATGTTGCTCCAGGTTTAACTTTTGAGAAAACAGAATATTCTTTATGTAGAGCATCATGAAGGGGAGCTGGAAAGCGTTTCCCGTGGCTGTCTGCATACAGTAAGAACTTTTTTCTGCAGCCCTCCTTTATTATCTTTTTGTTTCAACCGTTATCGTTAGATTCCTTGCGTTTACTTTCGCCACCACAGTGGTAAAAACTTAGTGGGTGACTCTAGTGATCTGTCTGTTAGTGGAATATTTGCTGACTTTAACATATGTTTTTGGTGGGTCCGCCTTTAACAAAACACAATTTTGTTTTTTGTCCCAGACATGTTTCACTGCAGTTGCAGCATCAGAATTGGGTTTCTTTATCATAATGGCTGTTAAATATAAGGAATGCTCTTTACTGTTTAAATACATGTAAATATTAGTTTCTAAATCGTAATTAAATTAAGTACATAAAATTATGTCTGGGGCAAAAAACAAAATTGTGTTTGCTAAAGGCGGACCCCACCCAAAAACATATGTTATTATTAAAGCAAATGCAGACAAATAAAGGTTAAACCTCAAGATGATTTGCTGACTCGTTTAGTATATCATTGCACATATAGCACTTCCATGTTTTTGTACAGTTCTCGTTTCCTTTCAAAGATGAGTCTATCTTTACACAACGAAAGTTGTGAAATTTAGACACACACTGCACACATACAATGCCGCTTTTAGCGGTTTTCCCACATTTTTTACACACGCCATCACATTTGTTACCCTAAGACCTAGTATCGATAGTATCTAATAATAGTTCGTTGTTTCTTTTATCACATTCACTGTTTTGTTTCTTGAGATAGTCATATTTATATTTTAAAGCGTGAAACTCTTCTAACAGTAAGGCAATGATGTCATATTTGCGGTCTCACATGCGGTTTCATTTTCTCAGTTTTGAGCCGCACTGTTTCTTCTTTCAGAAACTTTTCCGATGCTAAAACACGCAGTACACTCATCGCCACGATATACATCAAATTTGTTAAGCCTTAAGCACTTTTTGTTATTTCTATTTAATTTATTCTGGGACCTAACATACTCGCAATTTACACTTGACGCCATCTTGAAACACGAGAAGTAGTTGTTATTAAGTTTTTACAAAGTTAATATGTTGTAATGGCGTGGGGAAATTGTAAAATGTTCGGTTATATACACTGAAGAGCCAAAGAAACTGGTAAACCTGCCTAATATCATGTAGGGCCCCCATGAGCACGCAGAATTGCCGCGACACGACGTGGTTTGGACTCGACTAACGTCTGAAATACTGCTCTGAGGAACTGACACCGTTAATCCTGCAAGGCTGTCCATAAATCCGTACGAGTACGACGAGGTGGAGATCGGTTCTGAATAACACGTTGCAAAGCATCCCAAATATGCTCAATAATGTTCATGTCTGGAAAGTTTGGGGGCCAGCGGGTGTGTCTAAACACAGAATAGTGTTCCTGGAGCTACTCTGTAGCAATTCTGGACGTGTGGGGTATCACATTGTCCTGCTGGAATTATCTAATTATCCTCGGAATGCACAATGAACACGAATGGATGCAGCTGATCAGACAGGATGCTTACCTACGTGTCACCCGTCAGAGTCGTATCTAGATGTATCAGGGGTCCTGTATCACTCCAACTGCACACGCCCCATGTCATTACAGAGTCTCCGCCAGCTTACTCTGCTGTCGTTCAGGGTCCATGGATTCATGAGGTTGCCTCCATACCCGTACACGTCCATCCACTCGATACTATTTGAAACGAGACTCGTCCGCCGAGGCAACATGTTTCCAGTCATGAACAGTCCAGTGTCGGCGTTGGCGGACCCAGGGGAGGCGTAAAACTTTGTGTCGTACAGTCATCAAGGGTACACGAGTGTCCTTCGGCTCTGAAAGCCCATATCGGTGATATTTCGTTGAATGGCACGCTGATATTTCTTGATGGCCCAGCATTGAAATCTGCAGCAATTTGCGGAAGGGTTGCACTTGTGTCACGTTGAACGAATCTCTTCAGTCGCTGTTGGTCCCGTTCTTGCAGGATCTCTTTCCGGCCACAGCGATGTCGGAGATTTCATGTTTTACCGAATTCCACTCGAGAAATGTTCGTACGGGAAAACCCCACTTCATTGCTACCTCGGAGATTCTGTCTCCCATCGCTCGTGCGCCGACTATAACACCACGTTAAAACCCACTTAAATCTTGATAACCTGCCATTGAAGCAGCAGTAAACGATCTAACAACTGCGCCAGACACTCGTTGTCTTAAACAGGCGTTGCCGATCGCAGCGCCGTATTCTGCCTGTTTACATATCTCTGTATTTGAATACGCATGCCTATATCAGTTTTTTCGGCGCTTCAGTGTGGTTAGCCATCGACAGCAGGGTGGAAACTGATACCTTACGTGAAAATATAAAATGAAGAGAAATAAAATAACATATGATATAAACACAATCTATCAGTGTTCAAATTTACAGCGTAACCACCATCGCACTGCATAAAAGTAAGGAATTTATTCTTTCAAGAAGCAATGATTTCTGACGAATCACAGATTCAACGAGCATCAGCAAGAAGCAGGTACTGAGCGACTTTCCTTCTGGCCGACTTCTTAGTTGCACACAACTAGCGATGTAAGGCAGAAGAATGCACTTTCTGTGAACTTTTGTTTTCGATTGTTTGGTTCAGCAACAGAGGCGAAGGCCGGCTGAAGCAGCAAGAAAATGTTTATTAATTTACAATTTCTGAGTGACCAGTTATTTATTCAGGTTAGGAATATAACGAGTTCTTACTTACTTTTCAGCGAAGTAGCAGAAAACTTATATCGATTCAAATTGCTTCCCCAATTGCTAATATTGGGGAAACTTTCGTTTCTTACGGAAACCTGCTTAAACTGGAATGTGTATAATAGTGATTAAAATGTTCTCGGTTTTCCAACCAATTCAATTGCCTAAAACTACACGAGCTTTCGGCCAAGCACTCTTCGGCCATTGTCAAGTGATATGACTGCCAGTGGGCTGTTGGTGCGCCCTTAGATACGCTAGCTGCCGGCTGTGACGTCACTGGTGCCCGTGACATTGCCATATATGGGCACGTTTTTAGTCGGCGTTCGATGTGCCCTCTTCTACCGCGCGACCGCTGGATCCCACGCAGCGCTGTGCTGCAAGCCACCGTCTCTATTCAGGGTGTTTGCGGTAATTTTTAATTCAATATCTTCCTTTATTTAATTGTCCCAGAAGCCGTTAGTGCGAGCCACGACAGAGGTATCGTCAGATTTTGTATGGTGACCGTCTTCTAACGCATGCTCAACTAACGCAGATTTCTCTGGGTAGCGTAGGCGATAATACCTCTCATGTTCTTTCATACCTTGTTCCACAGTGTGCACTGTTTGTCCGATGTACTTCTGGCCACACTCAGAAGGTATTTCGTAGACTCCAGGTGTTCTGAGACCTTCTGTGTCTTTAACTGGTCTCAGTAATTGACGGATTTTCGTTGAAGACCTGAAGATTGATTTGATCTTGTGTCTTTTCAACAGGCGGCTAATCTTTCCCGACACAGAGCCACAGAATGGCAGAAAAGCAAGTTTCTTTCCCTGCTCTTCGTCGGTGGTCTTATTCTCATATTTCCCAGAAATCACTTCTTTCACTTGATGGGCGCTGTAGCCGTTATTCCTGAAAACCTTGCATAGGTGGCTCAGTTCATGGGGCGGGTTATCGTCGTCTTATATTACTCTTGCACGATGTACCAATATTTGTAATACTGTGCACTTCTGTGCTGGATGATGATGGCTGGTGGCGTGCAGGTACAGGTCTGTGTGGGTGAGTTTTCTGTAGACGCTGTGGCCAAGGCACCCATTTCGTTTACGGTGGACGAGGACGTCGAGGAAGTGCAACGCATTATCTTTTTCCACCTCCATGGTGAACTGGATATTACTGTTGATGCCATCGAGTTGGCTCCAGCTGTTGCAAACCTCTTCAGGGAGAATTTTGAGGATATTGCCATAGATACTGCGCCATTGAAGCCGAAGTGTTTCTTTCGATACGTTGACGACACGTTCGTCGTTTGGCCACACAGAACCGAGAAACTAGACGAGTTTTTGAAACACCTCAATGGCAAAATATTCCCACTGATGAGCAAAACATTACGACCCTAGGTCAGCGCGGGACTGAATGCCATCTGGCGGCGTTGCAGCTCGTGACGCGGTAAGAACAGTGTATAAGTGGAGCACAAATGAATCGGGAATCATTACATAGGGCGATATGGGCCGCAAAGGGAAAATATCCCGACATAAGGGACTTTGACAAAGGGCAGTTTACTATGGCCTCGCACCTGGGTACGACAATCTAGGCGAAGCTAGTCGGCTGCTCGCATGCTGCTGTCGCGGGCATCTACGGCATCAGTAGAACCAAATAGAATTCATTAAAAAACATTCGACTCGAATGGCACCAGCCACATGTGGGCCGTTTCACTGCCTTTTACTTCCACATAAATTTTATTGTGAAGACTTTTACGCTTAGCCCAACTCCAGTGGGAACGTTTTTAATTGATTTTATTTGGTTTTACTGATGGTCAGGTATACCATGTGACTAGACATGAGCTCCTTTGCTCTGATATTTGACGTCGCCAATATGTGATTTTACGTCTCGATGGCCTTTTGAAAAGACAGCTTCACATTTCTTGAAACCACTGTCATGCGTGTTTAATAAAGCTTTATACCTGCAATCGGTTGGCTGATTCTCAAATAATTCGTAAACGTCCTTCACTGTTACTTACAGTGGAAACTGACGCTACGAGTTATCTGAAGAGACAGAATGGAAAAAGACGAATCTACATTACTTTTTTTTCGTATGAAGATTTAATGAAAGCCTTTGACAATACTGACTGATTCACACCCTTTGATATTCTGAAGAATTGTGGGTATCCACGATGCTATTCAATTTGTTCATCGAGCAGGTAGTTAAGGAAACCAGAGAGACGTTATGAAAACGAATTACAGTTGAGGGAGAAGACAAACGCTAAAAGGTATGCCGATGACCTTACAGCACTGACATAGTCAGTAATAATTCAGGGATCAGTTGAGCGGCATGTACAATGGAGATTTTGTATACACTGCTGTTATGATCACTAGAGATAAATTAAATTCAAATAATTCAATACCCCTTTTGTTACCCAAGGATTTCTACTAGCCCTTGTCTATTTCCCTACTTGATGTACTGCTGCCGTCACTATTTCATCTCTCAAAGCTACCCATTCTTCTTCTACTGTATTCCTTTCTGTGTTCTTGTCAGTCGTTCCCTAACACTCCCTCTGAAACTCTCTACAATCTATAGTTCCTTCAATTCATCCCGGTATCTGCTTCAGTTCCAACCTTTTTGCAATTTCTTCAGCTTTAATCTCAGTTCTCAATGAGCGCATTTTGGACCCCATATTCACTAGACATTTTTGGCTTCAAATAATCGTTTCTGGCATATCCCTGAATATTGACCATTCCTGCTGTGACACCCTGTATGTTCCTTTCTCAGAACAATTGTAACTTGTCATGTAATTTATTATTTAATGTGTCACATAATTTATTAAGCTAAATGATTTCATATTGAATTTTTATTGAAATAATTCCTCTCGTTTTAGTCCTAAATCAAACATTAACAATTTTCATGTTTGGGAACCAACAGAGACACTCTGTAGATGCATTACTTTAAAATTTTTTAATTGCACGAGAATTTCACAGCCGCACAAAATTTATCTTTGTACCAGACGACGGGGTAAAAGTAGAAAACCGGTGTGTAAAACAATAAATGCTGTAGAATGTTTTTTTTTTCATTTATGATGTATAAATTATTCTACCAAGAAGCATAGGGAAAGTTAATTCATGAAATGCGATTACTCCGTGCCGCGATACTGGAGACAACGGGTACGTTATATACACTGAGATAATCCCGCTGAACAATTTCCAAATTTTTATACCTTTTTATGCCTTTTTTTATACCTTTTTTATACCTTTTTTTTTCAACCGGCATATTGTAAATCATAACGGTCCTTTGACACTCCTTTGCGATACACCGGAAGATGCAGTCGGCAATAATCATACGCAACTGACTCTTGAGGCTGCGTTGTCTTTACGTGAGACGCTACGTCTATCCAAATCTCATCAGCGATCAACACCTTCCGCAACGTTAGACCCACCGTATGACACCTGCTACCCGGTCCGAAAGAATACCTCGCCGGTCCTCGCTCCACTCGGCTGCCGGCTGCAGTCTGTTCAGTTGGAACGTGCGGTCACATATGTAATGGCCGCAAGCAGCGTGTTCTCCCCGCCAGAGGCCATCGCGGACGCGGGTCACGTCTGTGTCCCGGCAGTTCAGGCCGTTACTCGGGAAGAGAGCGACCGCGTCCCGCAGAGCAAAGTAATCTGTTAGCCCCCTCTGGTCAGGCTCGCCCATTACAAACCTAGCCCAGATACACTACTGGCCATTAAAATTGCTACACCACGAAGATGGCGTGCTACAGATGTGAAATTTTAACCGACAGGAAGAAGATACCGTGATATGCAAATGATTAGCTTTTCAGAGCATTCACACAAGGTTGGAGTCGGTGGCGACGCCTACATCGTGCTGACATGAGGAAAGTTTCCAACCGATTTCTCATACACAAACAGCAGTTGACTGGAGTTGCCTGGTAAACGTTGTTGTGATGCCTCATATAAGGAGGAGAAATGCGTACCATCACGTTTCCGACTTTGATAAAGGTCGGATTGTAGCCTATCGCAATTGAGGTTTATCGTATCGCTACGTTGCTGCTCGCGTTGGTCGAGACCCAATGACTGTTAGCAGAATATGAAATCGGTGGGTTCAGGAGGGTAATGCGGAACGCCGTGCTGGATCCCAACGGCCTCGTATCACTAGCAGTCGAGATGACAGGCATCTTATCCGCATGGCTGGGGACGTTTGCAAGACAATAACCATCTGCACGAACAGTTCGGTGACGTTTGCAGCAGAATGAACTATCAGCTCGGAGACCATGGCTGCGGTTACCCTTGACGCTGCATCACACACAGGAGCGCCTGCGATGGTGTACTCAACGACGAACCTGGGTGCACGAATAACAAAACGTCATTTTTTCGGAGGAATCCAGGTTCTGTTTACAGCATCATGATGGTCACATCCGTGTTTGGCGACATCGCGGTGAACGCACATTGGAAGCGTGTATTCGTCATCGCCATACTGGCGTATCACCCGGCGTGATGGTATGGGGTGCCATTGGTTACATGTCTCGGTGACCTCTTGTTCGCATTGACGACACTTTGAACAGTGGACGTTACACTTCAGATGTGTTACGACCCGTGGCTCTACGCTTCATTCGATCCCGGTGAAACCCTACATTTCAGCAGGATAATGCACGACCACATGTTGCAGGTCCTGTACGGGCCTTTCTGGATACAGAAAATGTTCGACTGCTGCCCTGGCCAGCACATTCTCCAGATCTCTCACCAATTGGAAACGTCTGGTCAATGGTGGCCGATCAACTGGCTCGTCACAATACCCCAGTCACTGCTCTTGATGAACTGTGGTATCGTGTTGACGCTGCATGGGCAGCTGTACCTGGACACGCCATTCAAGCTCTGTTTGACTCAATGCCCAGGCGTATCAAGGCAGTTATTACGGCCAGAGGTGGTTGTTCTGGGTACTGATTTCTCAGGATCTATGCACCCAAATTGCGTGAAAATGTAATCACATGTCAGTTCTAGTATAACATATTTGTGTAATGAATACCCGTTAATCATCTGAATTTATTCTTGGTGTAGCAATTTTAATGACCAGTAGTGTAAATACACCACACACATTGTCAAACTCTTGAGCAAACAAGTGTGGCGGAATGACGCGTTCGACATAACAACTCAGTGACAACTACTAAAACGTGATAAAAACTAATCGGACGAAGTGCGGTCGGTATCAAAATTTTGGATAATCCTCCGGATCCCTTAGCCGAGGTATAGGCACCAGAGAGGCAATAGAAAGCAACACAAGTTCCAAAAACGACGATCTTGTGGAACCCAGCTCGCTCCATTCGGCCAAGAGACGTAAAAATAAATAGATACTGATGCTCCGGTTGATGCCGTGTTGCTTGACTACCGCAAAGCATTCGATACAGTTCCGCACTGCCGCCTGACGAACAAGACACGAGCACACGGAGTATCAGACCAACCGCATGGTTGGTTTCTAGCAAACACAAAACGGAATATTGTTCCCAATGGAGGGATATCTTCAGGCATAAAAGTAACTTCGTGGCTACCCGAAGAGAACGTCGAGTCTTGCCCAGTCGCCTCGTGTAGGGTGCCTAAGCGATGTTGCATTCTCGGAACGCTATACAACAATTAAAGCAAATAACATTAGTAGTTTTATTTCTATAAAGCAGATTGGCAATATTTAACTTTGATGTACAAAGATGTCACAAGCGATGTGCGACATGCAACATTAATCCGGATCCTTGCTGTACACAATGTTCTTGCAAGTTGACAAACGTCACTGATAACGGTTCTCGTTACACTCTCTGCCATGCCGTGCTAATATTCCCGGAATACTTTCCACTAACGTCACTGTACTGAGCCGATCTGAGATGCCGAGGCTGGCAGGAGTGGCGCTTATATTCACTTCGGCTCGAGGGCGCTCCTGTCGTGATGCGGTCCTATTCCACGCACCATTGGCCAACGTCGTTCCACCGCCTTCTCTGGTGTTGCGTTCTTCGTCTTCGTTCCGGCGCTTGTGGTTACACCAGATCAGAGAGTATCATAGAATAGACGGAGTGACGGACAAGCCCCTGCCACTGGGTTTCATGTACCCTGCAACGCCTTCAGATATAACAAGCAAGATTTTGTTATTCTCTCACCCGCTACATCCTGTAGAAAAAACGAATAGGACCTGTTTGTAAGAAGTTTAATGTACTGTAGTTAAACTTTGCACTAGGGTACTGGTAGAAGCCGACCTCGGGGAAGATCAGTTGGATTCCGTAGAAATGTGGGAACACGTGAGGCAATACTGACCCTACGGCTTATCTCAGAAGCTAGATCAAGAAAAGGCAAATCTACGTTTCTAGCATTTGTAGACTTAGAGAAAGCTTTTGACAATGTTGACTGGAATACTCTCTTTCAAATTCTGAAGGTGGCAGGGGTAAAATACAGGGAGCGAAAAACTATTTACAATTTGTACAGAAACCAAAACAACAGAAAAATTCGGAGTAGGTCTTAAAATCCAGGGAGAAGAAATAAAAACTTTAAGGTTCGCCGATGACATTGTAATTCTGTCAGAGACAGAAAAGGACTTGGAAGAGCCGTTCAACGGAATAGACAGTTTCTTGAATGGAGGATATAAGATGAACATCAACAAAAGCAAAACGACGATAATGGAATGTAGTCGAATTAACTCAGGTGATCCTGAGGGAATTAGATTAGGAAATGAGATACTTAAAGTTGTAAAGGAGTTTTGCTATTTGGGGAGCAAAGTAACTGATGATGGTCGAAGTAGAGAGGATATAAAATGTAGACTGGCAATGGCAAGGAAAGCGTTTCTGAAGAAGAGGAATTTGTTAACGTCGAGTAAGGTTTAAGTGTCAGGAAGTCGTTTCTGAAAGTGCTTGTATGGAGTGTAGCCATGTATGGAAGTGAAACATGGACGATAAATAATTTGGACAAGAAGAGAATAGAAACTTTTGAAATGTAGTGCTACAGAAGAATGCTGAAGATTAGATGGGTAGATCACATAACTAATAAGGAGGTACTGAACAGAATTGGGGAGAAGAGGAGTTTGTGGAACAACTTGACTAGAAGAAGGGATCGGTTGGTAGGACATGTTCTGAGGCATCAAGGGATCACCAATTTAGTATTGGAGGGCAGCGTGAAGGGTAAAAATCTTAGAGGGAGACCTAGAGATGAATACACTAAGCAGGTTGAGAAGGATGTAGGCTGCAGTACGTACTGGAAGATGAAGCAGCTTGCACAGGATAGAGTAGCACGGAGAGCTGCACCAAACCAGTCTCAGGACTGAAGACCACAAGAACAACAACAACAACAACACGTTTTCGCTGGAGGCCAGAATAGACGAATTATTCAAGAAAAAGGTACAAAAGTGACTTTCAAACGCGTTTTTCTTCAATAACCCGAAAACTGTGGTCTTCAGCAAAGACGTTTTCCAATACAAAATTTAACTACATTAAATTTCCTAAAAACAGTTCCTTTCATTTTTATGTAGGATTAGTAGTTGGCCCATAGCAGGTGAGAGAATATGGAAATCTCACCTGTGGTTTTTTTAAGGCACTGGAAGTTGCATGAAACCTATCGGTATGATTCCCTAGTAGATAATGTCGAAAGTTCCATAAGGCTTTCGATGATTATGCTGTTGTATACAGAGAAGTCGAAACGCTAGAAAATTATAGCGAAGTGCGAGATGCCCTGCATGAGCATCGACAGTTGGTGCAAAGATTGACAATTGACCCTCAACATATACAAATATAAATTATTCCGCATATAGGCAGAAAGACCCTCTATTGTACGATTACACGATTTGAGAACAGTCACTGAAAGGAGTCACATCCATAAAATAGCATGGACAATGCGTACAGAGCTATTGAAAGTGGAACTGCAGGTAAGGCAGATGCCAAACGGAGATCAGTGAGTGAAATGTAATCCACCCAAGCCGGCCATAGTGGCCGAGCGGTTCAAGGCGCTACAGTCTGGAACCGCGCGACCGCTACGGTCGCAGGTTCGAATCCTGCCTCGGGCAGGGATGTGTGTGACGTCCTTAGGTTAGTTAGGTTTAAGTAGTTCTAAGTTCTAGGGGACTAATGAATTCAGAAGTTAAGTCCCATAGGGCTCAGAGCCATTTGAACTATTTTAATCCACCCACCAAGGCGGTAACTAACAAAACAATAGAGCAATACTTGAATATTGCTCGTCAGTCTGGGGTCCATGCTAGACAGGACGGATAAACGAAATATAGAGCATGAAAAGAACAATAGCGCATTTCGTTACAGGTTCATTTAGTAGGCTCGAAAAGGTCACGGGGAATGTCAGCCAACGCTGGTGGCAGACACAGCAAGAGAGGCATTCTGCTCCAAGTTCGTGGGCTACTGATATGTTTCGACATCGCATGCTCCTATGGGAATCAACTAATATATTCCTTCTTCCTACGTACATCTCGCAAACAGACAATGATGGTAAAATTAGAGATATTCTAACTCACATGAAGTCTTATCAGCAATCGTTCTTTCTGTGAACTCCATACGGCTGCAACAGGAAAAGGACGATGACAGCAGTACATAAGGTACCTTTCACGACACACCGTAAGATCGCTTGCGGAATATAGATGTTGATCATGTTTCGCTTGATAATGGATGCAACATGTTAAAAAAAAATTTTTAATCCTCAAGAAACTACCGTTGGATTCGTGAACCTATAAAAAGCGTTCGACAAGGTAAAGTGCTGCAAGAAGTTCAAAATTGTCAGAAACAAATAGATGTTATTATTATTGTTATTATTATAATTATTATAATTATTATTATTTCTTTTCTTTCTCAAACGTTATGTCTGGTTAAAAATGGAAAGTGACGCGGATCTTGATCAAGCGTGACTTCCTTTTAACTGTACGGTTTATGTTACATTGCATTTAGGAACTTTCGGGTAACTGAACAAGTATCAATAATTACAGATTTCTGTAGTTGTATATATAAGTTTGGATGTAGCTGTATTGCGTTGATGTACTGGTGGATATTGTGTGGTATGACTCCTGTAGTTGATAGTATAATCGGTATAATGTCAACTTTATCCTGATGCCACATGTCCTTGACTTCCTCAGCCAGTTGGATGTATTTTTCAATTTTTTCTCCTGTTTTCTTCTGTATATTTGTTGTATTGGGTATGGATATTTCGATTACTTGTGTTAATTTCTTCTTTTTATTGGTGAGTATGATGTCAGGTTTGTTATGTGGTGTTATTTTATCTGTTATAATGGTTCTGTTCCAGTATAATTTCTATTCATCATTCTCCAGTACATTTTGTGGTGCATACTTGTATGTGGGAACGTGTTGTTTTATTATTTTATGTTGTATGGAAGTTGTTCATGTGTTATTTTTGCTACATTGTCATGTCTTCTGGGGTATTCTGTATTTGCTAGTATTGTACATCCGCTTGTGATGTGTTCTACTGTTTCTATTAGTTGTTTGCAAAGTCTGCATTTATCTGTTGTGGTGTTGGGATCTTTAATAATATGCTTGCTGTAATATCTGGTGTTTATTGTTTGATCCTGTATTGCAATCATGAATCCTTCCGTCTCACTGTATATATTGCCTTTCCTTAGCCAAGTGTTGGATGCGTCTTGATCGATGTGTGGCTGTGTTAGATGATACGGGTGCTTGCCATGTAGAGTTTTCTTTTTCCAATTTACTTTCTTCGTATCTGTTGATGTTATGTGATCTAAAGGGTTGTAGAAGTGGTTATGAAATTGCAGTGGTATAGCAGATGTATTTATATGAGTGATTGCTTTGTGTATTTTGCTAGTTTCTGCTCGTTCTATAAAGAATTTTCTTAAATTGTCTACCTGTCCATAATGTAGGTTTTTTATGTCGATAAATCCCCTTCCTCCTTCCTTTCTGCTTAATGTGAATCTTTGTGTTGCTGAGTGTATGTGATGTATTCTATATTTGTGGCATTGTGATCGTGTAAGTGTATGGAGTGCTTCTAGGTCTGTGTTACTCCATTTCAATACGCCAAATGAGTAGGTCAATATTGGTATAGCATAAGTATTTATAGCTTTTGTCTTGTTTCTTGCTGTCAATTCTGTTTTCAGTATTTTTGTTAGTCTATATTTTCTTTTAGTTCTTCTTCAATATTTGTATTATCTATTCCTATTTTTTTCTGTATCCTAGATATTTATAGACATCTGTTTTTTCCATCGCTTCTATGCAGTCGCTGTGGTTATCCAACATGTAATCTTCTTGTTTAGTGTGTTTTCCCTTGACTATGCTATTTTTCTTACATTTGTCTGTTCCAAAAGCCATTTTTATATCATTGCTGAATACTTATGTTATCTTTAGTAATTGGTTGAATTGTTGATTTGTTGCTGCCAGTAGTTTTAGATCATCCATGTATAGCAAATGTGTGATTTTGTGTTGGTATGTTCTAGTAATATTGTATCCGTAATTTGTATTATTTAGCATGTCGGATAGTGGGTTCAGAGCAAGGCAGAACCATAAAGGACTTAATGAGTCTCCTTGGTATATTCCACGCTTAATCTGTATTGGCTGTGATGTGATATTATTTGAATTTGTTTGAATATTAAGTGTGGTTTCCCAATTTTTCATTACTATGTTCTGCCAGTCGTAAAAGGCGACGAAAAGAACAAACCACTAATAGGGCTAACCCCCTTTTAGTGTGATTAGTTGGTTCAGGACAGAACTAATGAAGCCTTGGACAAGCGCTGTCATGGTCGGTCGGGGACAACGCTTGACCCCTATGCCCGTCCACAATAGTAACGACACTGCTAGCCACACGCAAAATCCTCTCTCTCCGAAAGCCGCCAGCGATCGCACGCCAAGCATCGTGACCCCCTCTGGCGATGCGCCAAAGGAAGGAGAGCACAGCTCACAGGCCAGTATGATGTGCGGATGGCTCTATACTGTATTTTTGGTTGCTGCTAAAACAATTAAAAGGTTCCCACAGTTTCTTTCAGTTATTCTGGCAACCGGATTTTCATCTAGACGGTTTTATGTGTATATGGTTGAGAAAGAGCTTTGGTAACCGATGCACTGAACTCCATTTGACAGTTTTACATGATCTGACGGTGCCTAACTACGGCGAAATGCGTTATTCTTAAATAAAACTTTTACTTTGCAACCGTAACTGTTTTATTTTCACTATAACCGTGAAAATCGGTTTTTGTTGGTACGGTTCCTGCACCTAACTTAGGATCCACTCAGCAACTAATAAATACACGAAACCCTCCGTTGCCAAATTTACCTTTATTGTAATTTTAATTAACGTGGAAGCGATAAATTTATTTATTTATTGTTCCGCGGGACCAAATTAAGGAGAAGTCTCCATGGCCATGGAACGAGTCAGTACATGAAATTATAACACGATAGTCGAAATAGATAAAGTGAAATACAAGAAACGTATTCAGGCGACAATTCGTAAGTTTAAATAAAGAAAATCAACAATGTAACACTGGAATTTGCTTAATTTTTCAGCTCTTCCAGGAGCTCCTGGACATAACAGAAGGAGTGAGCTATGATGAAACTCTTCAGTTTAGACTTAAAAGCGTTTGGGCTACTGCTAAGATTTTTGAGTTCTTGTCGTAGCTTATTGACAATGGATGCAGCAGAATAGTGCACTCCTTTCTGCACAAGAGTCAAGGAAGTGCATTCCACATGCAGATTTGATTTCTGCCTAGTATTAACTGAGTGAAAGCTGCTAACTCTTAGGAATAAGCTAATATTGCTAACAACAAATGCATTAAAGAAAATATATACTCTGAGGGCAATGTCAGAACTCCCAGACTATTTAATAGGGGTCGACAAGAGGTTCTCGAACTTACACCACATATAGCTCGAACAGCCCGTGTTTGAGCCAAAAATACCTTTTTTGAATCAGAGCGGTAGCTCGGTTCCAGACTGTAGCGCCTAGAACCGCACGGCCACTCCGGCCGGCAAACGTAGTAACGATATAAGCGAGACAAATGTATTGAAGGAGGATAGCCGCATGAGCCGTAGTAAAAAGGGCCACTATCAACCCCGTCAGGACGCAACCCCCGAGAACACGTCAGTTTCAGCTACCTGCAACATATACAGAGTCATTTGTAGCTTCTTAAAAACAATTAACATGAAAAGGCACAACGCATAACACACTAATGAAATATAAATGACTACTTCAAAGAACTAGGCCAGGCAGAATATTAATAACACGTAAAATACTTCTAACCTATAACAAACTAAGGTACCACGTAATAGAATATCGCCTTGAGCTCATAGAATACTCAGTTTGACTTGCCTGTTTATAGGTCTTACAACTCAACTTAACAGTATCAGCTTAAGCAAACCCGCGAATACAAAACTCGAAATATGACAGGAATAATGAGTGAAGCCACTGACAATGCTAGGCTGCTACACAGAGGAGACAATAATAATTTACAGCGGCACACAACCGACCTTACATCTCCAATTAAGTATAATCAGAATAAACAATTTTGTGTATAATAATTATTTACAGTACCATGACAACCTCTGAATAACACTTATCACCCAAGGTAGGTGCTGGTATGGAAAGGCACCTTTAGTAATACAGAGTTCGAGAATATTCACTTATTGGAAGGGTTTCAGCCTTACATCCCTTTCCACATAGCTCCCTGTTTACACACTTCTATAACTTTTGCAACTAAAGAAGGGCATATAAATGCACGTATAACTGACACAGATTCAAGCAGAATAAAACAGTACCTCAGTATGGCGCAAATGGCTTCATTTGCTAGACACTTGGGATACCTTCATCATTCACTAATTCCGAAATATATTCAACAACGCGTGAGAGCAAGACGTCGCAGTGGTATCAACTATTTACTTCACATAATTTCCTGCACAGACACAAGGCAGACGAAGCGTTTTCACATGCAACAGCGGCGAGCATCACATCCTCCGTCACGCCATAGACACATCTCAAATTCAATGGCCAGTAACAAGAACCTATACATGCCCTAGCAGCAGAAAAGCCCCAAAACACAACAGTGCACCAGCGCGATAGCAAACCCGAGGTCCCATCAAGTTGTAACCTCCCCCTCACTTACCGACCTTAATTGACAGTGAAAAATTAAACCGCGTGTACCTAATGGAAATTTGGGAAAAGCAATCGTCACCGAAGTTAATTTGTCGGTAAAGAGGGAGGAAAGGGCTACATCTAAATGAAAGGAAAAATGCAAATGAAACTGGTGGAAATTAATTTTGAAAAGGGGTAAAGTTAATAAAGAAAGTAAATGTGCGGCCGTTACGTTAACAATTAACTAGCGGTAATTAGATATTTGAGATTTGGGGGAAATTACGGTCGCCAGTCCTAAAGACTATTACTATAGTAACTGAAAAAGAAAGGTTATTACACATACAATTAGCACTAGAAGCGTGGCAACTGAAGGTTGACACGTGTAGTGTGAAGACTGAAAGTTTGTCAAAAGTAATAAATTTCGCTACACTCTAACTTAATTTAGCAAAAGAATTAATAAAATCGGAAAATCGAAAGTTAATTTAGTGACTGAAGTTAATAGTGAGCTTTCTTTCTGAAGCAACATCAAAATTCAGTAAAATACGGTTAGTCTTGGACTACCTCAACAATCATTTCAAAAGCTATTGAATCTACACAATTTAGAAATAAGAGGTTTAACTTTGAACTTGAATAAATGATTCTGAACAATTAACGATAGTAAAATTTAGTACGTACCAAGCTGAGCTGCAGTCACAGGTAAGCTAAAGTACAGTAACAAAACTCGCACTCTTAATTTGTGCTTGTGTAATCTAAATATTGTAGCCAGCTATGAATACCTTAACTGAACTTTGAAATTACAGCAGTGAAATCGAATGATGCAGGCGTTTGAATTTCAACGACACTCGGGTTCATTCCGGAAAAGGAAGGGACCCTGCTTGGTAATTCAATTGGGACAATGAGCAACAAAGTTTCATTCTACGTTGCTGTAATTTAGTTATGAAAATGGAACAGTTTAAAAAGCTGAAGTCTGCCATACAGTTCTAAAACTTTACATGCTTCCAGTCTTCCTTGTTGGTTGACTGAAGGTTTGAAGCCGTCGATCGAGGAGGTGGCGACAGTCACTCATTGTCGGCCGTCGCTGTTGCAGAAGCTGGATGTTGGCGCGCCTTCTTCTCGATACGGTCACCAGGCGAAACGGGCTCTTGATGTGCACCAGCTAATGCTTCCCGTCCGCGACACCGTGTCAGAAACTATCATAGTAAGTCGAGCGCAATTACATGCTGCCCAACCCCGAAAGCGCGGCAACTCGCGGGAGCGTCACACAACACACCTACTCCACTGCACTCCTCCAGCTAGATTCTCCTCTGCCCGCGCTCCACGCGACAGAGTTAACACTACCAAAGATCCTAAACACTTTTGTTCTCCACACGACCTATCGATGTATTCGTTCGATAGCATAGTTTTCCCTAGGCCAGGCCCAGCGTATAAATACAAATAATATTCACAAAACAAACCAACATAAATGCATATATATATATATATATATATATATATATATATATATATATATATATATATACACTCCTGGAAATGGAAAAAAGAACACATTGACACCGGTGTGTCAGACCCACCATACTTGCTCCGGACACTGCGAGAGGGCTGTACAAGCAATGATCACACGCACGGCACAGCGGACACACCAGGAACCGCGGTGTTCTGCGCAGCATTTGTGCACCGCCGCCGTCAGTGGCAGCCATTTTGCCGTGGCATACGGAGCTCCATCGCAGTCTTTAACACTGGTAGCATGCCGCGACAGCGTGTACGTGAACCGTATGTGCAGTTGACGGACTTTGAGCGAGGGCGTATAGTGGGCATGCGGGAGGCCGGGTGGACGTACCGCCGAATTGCTCAACACGTGGGGCAATGAATTCACGGTGTTCTTATTTCAATTTCCAGGAGTGTATATATATATATAAACAGTAAAACAATTACAATATATAAAGACACAGAAATGTCATATCTTCAGGTAACAAAATAAGGAAAAAAATTTATAGTGCAGCAGATGGAAATAGAAGGATATGCATTTCCGGCGTTACAAAGTCACTGCCGGGATCTCTCGCTGACCCTGCCCATAGCGTACAGGCGTCGTACCACAGGTATAGCGGTAAACGTCAACAGGCCACCTCCGACCCTGCGAATATCCACTCCGCTGTCTCTTTTCTCTCCCTGTTAACCACCCGACCATGGGCCTGAATCGCGGAAGGCAAAGATGGTGACCCTATAATCGATGGCAGCGATGCCATTCTAAGTGTGAGAACACTGGCTCCAGCCGCGCCGCGGCTCAGTTGTATCAATCAGCCAGTCACGGATTGGAGTGAATACTTCATAATATAGTGCAAATGAAAGCATGCATTTGTTGTGGAGATGACCCATCTGCAATATTTAAAGCGTACAACTTGCCTGTTAATGACGGGGGATAAATTTAAACGCTCTCGCGATGCGTTGTCCAGCGTGGAATTGGGTTCCACTTTGCATATTCTAGCCGGCCCGCCCCAGCAACGAAGAGGGCTCCCGCTCCAGTATTTATAGAATAGCTGGGAACGCGGCCGTACATGGATTTTACTTATTCAGCTGCACGACACGGCGCGCGTTCCGTTCCGGAGCTGTTCCGGCCGCCTTCCTGGCCGGGCTACCGGCCCTCATAAAGGCGCACTACCTTATGTAAACTGTCGGCGGCTGCGGCGGCGGAAGCGCCAAGGCGAGCCGGGCCGCGCCGACCCCACCAGAGCGGAAGATGCGTAACTGCGGGCCTCCCCGCTGATGTGTGATGAAACTGCCGCGCAATCTGCAAGTTAAGCAGGACGGATGAGCCCGCGCACGCGCCTTTTATATTCCGCACCATCGCGAGCAGAACTTTTAACTTCGGCGCGGACGTTGCACTGATGTTTACGAGCGAGAGCTTAAGTTTACGATTTCGATATTTGGAAAGCCCGAGAGATACCTCATAGACCTGAATATTTATCAACAGCTTGCTGGCTCGCATTTCTGCAGCATTTTCTACTTAGAGGATTGCCTCTGGCACCAGATAACTCGCCCAGGTGGGAAAAACTGCGGTATCGATAGGGTCCGTACGCGGCACTCGTTCGTGCCGTGCGCTTGTTTCACTGGCGCTAGTCCCTAAGGATAGCTCACGCTCACTCTTTGGTCCCCGCTGGGTAGAGTAGTCCCTAGCCACGGAATAAAAATACTAAAAACTGAAAAGATCTACATCTACATCTACATCCATACTCCGCAAGCCACCTGACGGTGTGTGGCGGAGGGTACCTTGAGTACCTCTATCGGTTCTCCCTTCTATTCCAGTCTCGTATTATTCGTGGAAAGAAGGATTGTCGGTATGCCTCTGTGTGGGCTCTAATCTCTCTGATTTTATCCTCACGGTCTCTTCGCGAGATATACGTAGGAGGGAGCAATATACTGCTTGACTCTTCGGTGAAGGTATGTTCTCGAAACTTTGACAAAAGCCCGTACCGAGCTACTGAGCGTCTCTCCTGCAGAGTCTTCCACTGGAGTTTATCTACCATCTCCGTAACGCTTTCGCGATTACTAAATTATCCTGTAACGAAGCGCGCTGCTCTCCGTTGGATCTTCTCTATATCTTCTATCAACCCTATCTGGTACGGATCCCACACTGCTGAGCAGTATTCAAGCAGTGGGCGAACAAGCGTACTGTAACCTACTTCCTTTGTTTTCGGATTGCATTTCCTTAGGATTCTTCCAATGAATCTCAGTCTGGCATCTGCTTCACCCACCATCAACATTGTATGATCATTCCATTTTAAATCACTCCTAATGCGTACTCCCAGATAATTTATGGTATTAGCTGCTTCCAGTTGCTGACCTGCTATTTTGTAGCTAAATGATAAAGGATCTAACTCTCTGTGTATTCGCAGCACATTACACTTGTCTACACTGTGAGTCAATTGCCATTCCCTGCACCATGCGTCAATTCGCTGCAGATCCTCCTGCATTTCAGTACAATTTTCCATTGTTACAACCTCTCGATACACCACAGCATTATCTGCAAAAAGCCTCAGTGAACTTCCGATGTCATCCACCAGGTCATTTATGTATATTGTGAATAGCAACGGTCCTATGACACTCCCCTGCGGCACACCCGAAATCACTCTCACTTCGGAAGACTTCTCTCCATTGAGAATGGCATGCTGCGTCCTGTTATCTAGGAACTCCTCAATCCAATCACACAATTGGTCTGATAGTCCATATGCTCTTATTTTGTTCATTAAACGACTGTGGGGAACTGTATCGAACGCCTTGCGGAAGTCAAGAAACACGGCATCTACCTGGGAGCCCTCTGAGTCTCATGGACGAATAGCGCGAGCTGGGTTTCACATGACCGCCTTTTTCGAAACCCATGCTGATTCCTTCAGAGTAGATTTCTAGTCTCCAGAAAAGTCATTATACTCGAACACAATACGTGTTCCAAAATTCTACAACTTGACATGACTTGACATGACGTCGATTATGACCCGATGACAAAGTGAATGTACTGATGATGATGACAACGTCATCCGCCAACACACAGCGTAGTGACATACCTACTAGACCCCCATTTGAGTCAAGCCTTTAATAGGGAATGCTCATAGCCAGAAGACGCAGTGCAGGGCAGATGTGTGAAGCAAATACGCAACCATGCGACGGCGACGTACTCGTGCTTCCTGAAACCAACTGAGCAAGTTTGAAAGGGGTCAGATTGTGGCCTTACGACTGGCGGGATGGCTCTTTCGGAGAATTGCCGCACAAGATGGACGTGCGCATCATTCGTGCAACGATGCTGATAGGTTTGAACATTCTCACGCCCATAGACGGGGTTCTAGACAGCCAAGCAGTAGTGACGCCCGCCGGGATCGCCATAGTAGAAGGGTAGCAGGGACAGAGCGTAGAGCTACCGCAGCACAGGTAACTGTTGCGAAGGGGCTACTAGCAGTGGGACTACAGGCACGCACACCTCTAGCCCGTCTTCCAGTCACGCCTTGCATCGACGTGCGCGGCTCGACTGGTGCCGTCATATGATCATGGTCTTCAGGGATGAAAGCATATTACACCTGCACGCAAGCTATGGTCGTTCGTGCTTGCGACGTAGATCTGGTGAGCGCTGTCTCATCGCTTGCATTCTTTCATGAAACAATGGCCCCAGCCCCCCAGGCCTTACGATCTGGTTTGCGATGATCTACAGCTCTCGTTCACCTTTTGGTGTTTCTGGAGAGGACGCTAACCAGCGCTCTGTACGTGGACCAGTTATTTTGCCGTTCTTCCAAGAGAAAGGGTTTGCGTTGTTCCAACAGGATAATGCTCGCCCACACACTGCCTGTACTCAGCGTTCTCCGCAAGACGTGCAGAAAATTCCCTGACCAGCACGATCACCGATCCTGTCTCCGGTCGAGCGCGTGTGAGATATGATGGGACAAGAAGTGACTCGAACGACTCGTCATCCAATAACTCTTACTGAACTAAACTCATGCTCATAAATCAAGGATAATTGCAGAATGTGGTGCCACAACACAAAACTGGCGCTAATAGCATAGGCACATAGGGAACACACAGGACACAGATCTCTGTAAGTCCACGGTATTGGTGATAAGTTGAGAAAACCGACCCGAAGCACATGTGCTACAAAACGTCACTGTTTCCTGCGCATGTACCCCGACATCAATATCGGATATGATCACCATGCACACGTACACAAGCTGCACCTCGGTTTGGCATACTCTGGATCAGGTGGTCGAGCGGTTGGTGGGGTATAGCGTCCCATTTATTGCACCAGTGCCTGTCGGAGCTCCTGAAGTGTCCCAGGGGTGTGAAGATGTGCAGCGATACGTCGATCGAGAGCATCCCAGACGTGCTCGATGGGGTTTATGTCTGGAGAACACGCAGGCCACTCCATTCGCCTGATATCTTCTGTTTCAAGGTATTCCTCCACAATGGCAGCTCGATGGGGCCGTGCGCTATCATCCATCAGGAGGAAGGTGGGACCAACCGCACCCCTAAAAAGACGGGCATACTGGTGCAAAATGACGTCCCGATACACCTGACCCATTACAGTTTCTCTGTCAAAGAAATTCATGGGTGTACGTGCACCAATCATAATCCCACCCCACACCATCAAACCACGACCTCCATACAGGTCCCTTTCAAGGACACTAAGGGGTTGGTATCTGGTTCCTGGTTCACGCCAGATGAAAACCAGGCGATAATCACTGTTCAGACTATACCTGGACTCGTCCGTGAACGTAACCTGGGACCACTGTTCCAATGACGTGTACTGTGTTCTTGATACCAGACTTTACGGGCTCTCCTGTGACCAGGGGTCAGTGTCATGCACCTTGCAGGTCTCCGGGCGAATAAACCATGTCTGTTCAGTCGGCTGTAGACTGTGTGTCTGGAGACAACTGTTCCAGTGGCTGCGGTAAGGTCCAGAGCAAGGCTACCTGCAGTACTCCGTAGCCGTCTGCGAACACTAATGGTGAGATATCGGTCTTCTTGTGGTGTTGTACACTGTGGACGTCCCGTACTGTAGTGCCTGGACACGTTTCCTGTCTGCTGGAATCGTTGCCATAATCTTGAGATCATACTTTGTGGCACACGGAGGGCCCGTGCTACGACCTGCTCAGTTTGATCAACCTCCAGTCGCCCTAGTATTGTACCCCTCATAACGTCATCAACAGGTGTCCTTTGAGCCATTTTCAACACACAGTCACCGTTAGCACGTCTGAAAACGTCTGCACACTTACTCGCTGCACCGTACTCTGACATGCACCAACACACGTCTGCGTGGACTGCTGCCAGCGCCACCGTGCGACGACCGCAGGTCAAATGCACCGTATGTCATACCCTGAGGTATGAAAAACGGCAGAAAAACGGCACACCAGATCGTTGTTTCACCATGTATTACCATTATCCTTAATTTATGAGCATGAGTGTACTTGAACACGTCTAGCTGGCGGGGCATAACGTATCCCAGGACAGTATTTGCCATCTGTGTGCTCGATTGGATGCCAGAATCACCGCTTGCATAGACGCCTGTGGAGGCTACACCACGTTTGGTATTAATATGGGTGTTTCAGCATGAGTCGGTATCTGGTACTTCAGAACTGCTTGTGGTATTGATCACTAATTGCAATTATTTCATGTACTCCACATGCAACAATAAATCTTGAGCGGATTGTAAACCTTTAAAGGTTTGCACTAATTTTTTTTCCGGCAGTGTGTTTATTAAACTATAGCACTTACAACTATGAAACTTGAAACACATCTTTACGAATCTCTCCAATTTAGATTACAGATGTGCAGTGTGTCCTCCGCCAGTGACACAATATCACATTGATACTCGAATTCCTTTCATAACTGGATAAGCATTTCCGTCGTCACTGATGCTATGACACTATGCATACTATTCTTCAACTTTTCTAGCTTCTGCGGTAGTGTCGAGCAATCGATGGGTCGTTGTAAGTGAATAATTGCTGTTCTGAGCAAACTTCTCTTTCGGCTGCTTGCTGTTTATTGTTTAGTGTTGTAAACCAGTGGCTTATGTTCTGGTATAAATGTACTCAATTAATTCTATATATACAGTATACTTGTGTTGCAGGCCTAAGCCAGTTGTTGTGACCAAGATTTTTACTCGCTCTAAATAGGTGTCTGGCTGAGTCCAAAATTCCACTATTTCGTGTAATACTGTCCACCCAACGTAACTGATTTTGTATTGATACCATAATTAAGGTATCTGGATATGTTACCTTTCTTTTAGTAGCGTTCGCTGCCCAATGCGTTTATTTTAACCATCCGCCTAGTGTGTTTGTTTGCTTATGAGCCTCCTGCAGCCATATGGGGGAAGTGTTAACTTCATGCTGTTTGAAACATTTGCAACGCCGTTGACTGTTGGGCTTACCACTTCCCGTGCTTCAAAAGGAAAAAGACAAAGAAAACTGCCGTTAAGTAGATCTACTTAGAGCAGTTGTTTGGTTAAGTTAATTGCCGCCTTCCTTGTAAATACCAGTTTCGCAGTACAGAGAGTGGCGCCTGTCAAAATTACTTGTATGGTCACTTGATTAAAGTCCTTTTGGCAAAATTATACATATGTTCTGTGATTACATGTTAAGCGAAGTCACCTTATTTTATGCTTCTTGCTAGTCTAGTTAATAACATGTAAACATAGTCCCAAAGTGTTCTAAAGGGGATAAAGCACTAAGTGTTGTTTGATAAACTGTTTAATCTTCTCTCGCAGCCTAAGTAATAACATTTTGCCTTTGAATTTATTTAAGGTGTGGTGACCTATTTGTAATTGATCCGCTGTGTGGAGTGTGCTAAATGAAAGAATCACTCACTAACTTTCCTGCCAAAGAGGATTTCTTCTGATGTATGTTGTCTGCTTCAGCGGGAATTTCAGAGATTGTATGCCTTATCGCTGTTTTTCTATCATTTTGGATGGTTGTTACTGAATGAGAACATTTAAAGTAGCCCCAGGCCAAGAAAAACTGTCTTAGTTTGTGTGAGAGTCCTGTAAACACTTGTCCTGTGCAGTTAAGAAAATTCAAATTACTTTTGAGATCATCATCATTATCATCATCTTGGACAGTTTCCAGCCTCTGGCCGGGTCTGAATGGAACATAGGCCTCTCCATCGTCTTCTGTCTTGCCACCATCTCTCCGTCTTCACCTTGGTCCAGTCTTCTCCTTTCTTCTGGACGCATTCCTCTACTCCTTTCAGCCATCTGTCTCTCGGTCTTCCTCTTGGTCTCTTTCCTTCCAGTTTCATCTCATGTATCCTCCTGGGTAGCCTCTTCTCCTCCATTCTCCTAACGTGTCCATACCATCTCAGCCCTGATTTCTCTATCTCCTCCTGTAATGGTTTCACCTTCATTAACTCTCTGATCCTCTCATTTCTTAACCTGTCTATCTTTGTCACTCCAATACTATTTCTCAAAAATTTCATCTCACTAGCTCGTACTTTGCTTTTCTCTCTTCCTTTCATAACCCAGGTTTCTGATGCATATGTCATGATCAGGACATAGTATGACCGGTATATAACCTTTTTACTGATTTGTGGTACATCCTTGCTCCATCCTTGCTTCCGAAATGCTTCTACTTTTCTCCCTCGCTCGTTTATTTCTCTGTCTCTTTTTCCATCTTCCCTTATCAGGCTTCCTAGTCACTTGAAGCACTCCACTCTCCTCAGTCGTTCCCCACCAATTGTTATTCCAGTTGTTCCTCTCTCTTTCTTTCTTCTTGTGATAATCACTCACTCTTACTTATACTAAATTTCATCTCATATTCTTGGACTGTTCGTTCCCATACGTCGAACTGCTGTTGTAATTCCTCCTCCTTATTCCCCCAAATCGTTAGATCATCTTCAAACGCCATAGCTTTCATCTTCCTTTCACCAATTACTTGTGCTACTGTACTGATCATACAGGGTGTTTCAAAAATGACCAGTATATTTGAAATGGCAATAAAAACTAAACGAGAAGCGATAGAAATACACCGTTTGTTGCAATATGCTTGGGACAACAGGCGGACAAACTTTCGAAATTACAGTAGTTACAATTTTCAACAACAGATGGCGCTGCAAGTGATGTGAAAGATATAGAAGACAACGCAGTCTGTGGGTGCGCCATTCTGTATGTCGTCTTTCTGCTGTAAGCGTGTGCTGTTCACAACGTGCAAGTGTGCTGTAGACAACATGGTTTATTCCTTAGAACAGAGGATTTTTCTGGTGTTGGAATTCCACCGCCTAGAACACAGTGTTGTTGCAACAAGACGAAGTTTTCAACGGAGGTTTAATGTAACCAAAGGACCGAAAAGCGATACAATAAAGGATCTGTTTGAAAAATTTCAACGGACTGGGAACGTGACGGATGAACGTGCTGGAAAGGTAGGGCAACCGCGTACGGCAACCACAGAGGGCAACGCGCAGCTAGTGCAGCAGGTGATCCTACAGCGGCCTCGGGTTTCCGTTCGCCGTGTTGCAGCTGCGGTCCAAATGACGCCAACGTCCACGTATCGTCTCATGCACCAGAGTTTACACCTCTATCCATACAAAATTCAAACGCGGCAACCCCTCAGCGCTGCTACCATTGCTGCATGAGAGACATTTGCTAACGATATAGTGCACAGGATTGATGACGGCGATATGCATGTGGGCAGCATTTGGTTTACTGACGAAGCTTATTTTTACCTGGACGGCTTCGTCAATAAACAGAACTGGCGCATATGGGGAACCGAAAAGCCCCATGTTGCAGTCCCATCGTCCCTGCATCCTCAAAAAGTACTGGTCTGGGCCGCCATTTCTTCCAAAGGAATCATTGGCCCATTTTTCAGATCCGAAACGATTACTGCATCACGCTATCTGGACATTCTTCGTGAATTTGTGGCGGTACAAACTGCCTTAGACGACACTGCGAACACCTTGTGGTTTATGCAAGATGGTGCCCGGGCACATCGCACGACCGACGTCTTTAATTTCCTGAATGAATATTTCGATGATCGTGTGATTGCTTTGGGCTATCCGAAACATACAGGAGGCGGCGTGGATTGGCCTCCCTATTCGCCAGACATGAATCCCTGTGACTTCTTTCTGTGGGGACACTTGAAAGACCAGGTGTACCGCCAGAATCCAGAAACAATTGAACAGCTGAAGCAGTACATCTCATCTGCATGTGAAGCCATTTCGCCAGACACGTTGTCAAAGGTTTCGGGTAATTTCATTCAGAGACTACGCCATATTATTGCTACGCATGGTGGATATGTGGAAAATATCGTACTATAGAGTTTCCCAGACCGCAGCGCCATCTGTTGTTGAAAATTGTAACTACTGTAATTTCGAAAGTTTGTCTGCCTGAAAATGTACTGTTGTCCCAAGCATATTGCAACAAACGGTGTATTTCTATCGCTGCTCGTTTAGTTTTTATTGCCGTTTCAAATATACCGGTCATTTTTGAAACACCCTGTATCATCCATCACTGTAATGAAGAGTAATGGTGAAAGTGCACTTCCCTGTCTCAAGCCGTTCTTCAATCCAAGCTGATCTCTCTCCTTACACTTTCACACAGCTCACACTTCCATGGTACATTTCCCTTATCCTCCAGATAATATGTTTTGCTACTCCTCTGTTCCCCAGGGCTTTCCACACTTTGCTTCTACGTACACTATCATACGTTTTTTCAGTGTCCAGGAAGGTCATTTACAGATCCATTCCGTATTCATAGTGCTGTTCCTGCAGTTGTCTTACAGCAAAAATTAGATCCACCGTGGTCTGTGAAACTTTTTCATCCCTGTAATGTCCAGAGCTGCACTGGACGTCTTCTGACATGCTCCCTCTTCAGCTGAGTCGTTTCGAATCTCAGTCAGCAAGACTCAGCGGAAGCACGTCTGAAGATGTCCAGAGCAGCTCTGGACAAAACTGCAGGAATGGAAAAGTTTCATGGACCACCACCACACGATCCGATTGATTCAGCAAGAGCTAAGCCATTCGGTGGTGAATGCCTTCTTTGTACAACGAAGAAATATATTTCCCGCAATTTTGTTTTCCACTGTGGGGAGATGTGAGACATACGGTATTATTCATACGTATCTTCGTGGTTGGAGACGTGAAATGAGCGATAACTACAAGACATGAAGAAAATAGCTGTAGTTCAGTGGACAGAACATTTCTCCATATTTGAACTCGTATTACAGATGAACAATACGTTGTTTGTTAGTGTTGTGACAAACGTTAATACGTGCATGCAGTTCGATGATACGATTTGTCTGGGAAGGTGCTACGGCAGCGCTCTTTATAAATATGTTTACTGGGCCTAAAGGATGCGACAATACGGAGCAAAGGGTTAATGAAAGTTGAAGACACCACAACCTACAAGTGCAATCTGTAGTTGTAAGAAGTCGGCAAACCACTTGCAGGCTTCCCGTTTGCCACCGACACATTGATATCTGGTGGTTATAATTAAACCATGGTGTAGTGAGTGCTGCTGTGCGGGTTGCATACATCGGAGCACGCTGAAACATCGCAGATTTGTTTATTTATCTGTGAATTCGCGAAGTATGAGGGGGATAGAAAATAATAGCTGCATTTTCTGAAACCAGGTGAAAATATACAGCTGTAAGCAGTCAGCATGTGTTATGAGTGCAAAAAAGGGGAGGAATGATCAAACACAGGACAACGGTTGTTCTGGCACGTTTATTAGGATGTTGTCACTAGTCACGCATGTTCTATATGGTCTCCCGTCTCAGCAATACGCAACATCCGCAACACAGCATGGTCGACAGCTGATCACAGCGTATATGGTGTAATCAGAGCGATATGTCATCGTATGCTACCCTTCAGATCAGGAAGTGTCCAGATGCATCCGCGATAGACACGGGCTTTCAGGTGTCTCCACAACCAGAGGTCATGTGGATTTAGGTTGGAGGATCTGGAAGGCCACTCATCTTGAAATTAGCTAGAGATGATGCGCTCATTACCGAAGGTAACTCGAAGCAAATCTTTCACCTGGAGAGCGACATGTGATATCGCCCCATCTCGCATGAAAACAGCGGTGTGGACACAACTGCGTTCTTGCAAAACTGGAATCAGGTGTTGTACAAGGAGGTAGTTATAAAGTGCAGATGTCACTTTACACCTACCAGACCCCAGAAATAAGCAAAATAGTTTATTAAAAGTATTTAAATTGATAATACAAATACTTGGTTATTTTTTTACTTCAAATGTAAATAGGAAATGGTTTTAAATAAAGTATGTAAATACAAAACACAAAATACGTATTTTCAAAATACCTTTATTTCAAATAAAAGACCCCTAGTTCGTGAAAATTCACCACGCCGTATATTTCACTGATTTTAACGCCACTAAGATGGTTCAAATGACTCTGAGCACTTTGGTACTTAACATCTGAGGTCATCAGCCCCCAGAACTTAGAACTACTTAAACCTAACTAACCTAAGCACATCACACGCATCCATGCCAGAGGCAGGAATCGAACCTGCGACCGTAGCGGTTGCGCGGTTCCAGACTGAAGCGCCTAGAACCGCTCGGCCAAACGGCCGGCACGCCACTAAGAGCTCAAATATTTCGCCTTTAATGTTATCCTTATGTGGCCTCATTATTATACCATCATAGTAAAACGGTCGTTCAACAGGAGCAGGACTTGGTAAACAAATATTATATATCAGTTAAAAATTGTTTAGCGTTGGATATCTGTTCCAGAAATTCGAATTATTGTCATTATTTTCTACACATTGTAATATTTCCAGAGCTATTGTAGGGTTTGCCCTATCACTGGCTACAAATGAATCAATCCTCAAAAAACGTAAAATAAATTCAACTTTTTTTATAAAACGCCTATTAATACTTTCTTTAATATCTTCTATCAGCACGCCACTGTACATAGCTTCACCCACTTGCAGGCTGCTTAGCATTCTTTATATTATCATGTGTTCTGACAGAAGACAACAGAGTATGTATTCATTAAGAAATTTTATTTTCATTTCTTTAAAAGCTGTTGATCTGTGTTCCCTTCAAGTTTCAGTTGGAGTATCCTTGAGGCTATGAGTAAATCTTGAATAGAATTACAGTGTGTTCGTTGGACTTGGATTGGTAAGGGATTTTAGTTGATACTAAATATGTTTCACAAGTGGTAGGAGATCTTGAACACAAATTTCAAAGTGCTTGACATTTTGACATGATGCAGTTTAAACTTTTTTATACGAATTAATTACAGATGTGGCCTTATACATGTCTCTTGAAGCTATTAAATGTAACGTGTGTGACCTTTCTCCCACCTTCATTCAATTCCTTTGGCCTTATCAGGTGATTTTGGTATGTTTTACATTAAACAAACAATAAGGGTGGATATATAACGTGTACTCAAGTCTGACTACCCTTTCTAATAATTAGGATCTTGGCATATTTACTTGAAAGGTATACCTTTGTCACTTATTGCACCATCTATATCCGTCGTGGAACGATTTTTCGTTAAGCAAATGTCTCATTAAATATATGAGAACTACGAAGTATGAAATAAAAGATTCAGGACAAGTATTTTATGTCTTACAAATACAAAATATCTATACCTAAATAAATCAAGTAAAATATAAAATAATTTTTAAAGGAAAGTATTTCAAATGCAAAATGAAAATACGTATTTTGCATTTTTATTTGCATTTCAAATACTTATGTTTCACATAGTTCACAAATCCGCCAGGCCCGTGATGTGTGAAGAAAAACGGACCAATAACGAAAGAACTTGTGTACCCACATCACACAAATATACAAGCTGAGGGCAGTGGATGTTCCTGCACAACATGAGGCTGTTTAGAACGTCATATGCAACAGTTATCTGGACTCACGGCACCATGCAAAATAAGATATACGTCGACGGTCCAAAGAATATTCACCGGCCACATACATGAAGGGCAAAGTCACGACGCTGTAGCCGATCATCGGGCTTAATTTGGTGCATATTCTGAATCTTTTAAGGACAGCAATGTAAAATGCGCTGCATATCTTCCCGTAACACAGGTCGAGCACTGACTGCGAAGTATGGAAAAGGTGGTGCTAGGTAGGTGGTGGGGTGGTGTTGGTGGTTGTGGGCGGGGGGGGGGGGAGGTTTCTCACGGTTAGCGTGCCGTCCCCTCATTTCACTTAAGACAACCGCGAACGAGGAAGGAGATGAACACATTTTACACCATGATGCACTGCGTGCAGTAGAGGGACAGTTCCGGGACCATGACTTTTTTGCATCATCGTGACAGTCCGACGGGGACGTAAAGTTTAGTGCTTGTAACCTCCGCACAAAATAAAAATAAATATTATGGATAATGATTCTAATTTTAGTGTGACCTCAAAACAAAATTCTTTCTCATTTGCAACCTCCCTACAAAATTCTTTTCACATTAACCTCAACACAAAATTCTTTCTGATTTAATCTAAGCTCAAAATTCATTCACATTTAGCGTAACCTCACAACAGAGAAATTCCTAAACCTCTCAATTAAATTGTCGCTCACTTATGATTTTCCAATAATTCACTGTGAATTTAACCTGGTAAATTTTGGACGACAGCAGTGCTGCGTCATGGCCCTGAAAGATCATTCTGAATAAAGAAAGGAAAAAATTCTTACCTCAATGAAATCGCCGGATATGTCTGCTCTTACAATAAATTTTTCCGGCACATTTATGAAAAGAAGCAACTGATTTTTCTATTGCAATAATCGGGATGAGCATGGATGGGAGAAATTAGTAAATTCTTTAAATTGAAATGAATGGTTGTTAAAAGTTACTTTTTATGAGGAAGATTATTATTACGAGAGTTTTAAAACATTTACATGCGACTTGAGATAACATTACTACATATGCGCGAGGCTGCTTTTTTACCTTATGCAATAATACTCAGGCTCCGGCATCGCTGCACCGCGAGCGGGCCAGCCAACACGATAGACCAGACCAGACCAGAGCAGACTCCAGACTAGCAACAACTTACTGCTACAGCTACACAGTTCCTACTGCAGTCAACACTGCTCTCTGGTCAGCGATCCTCTTATACCTAGCATATCGCAGGCAGCGCATGAGCAATACATCGAAATTACAATTGCTCGGACCTCTTACATAAAATTACATCTGCTCGGACCTCTTACATGCTCTTCAAGAGGAGTGGGCTATGTATCGCCATCAGGTTTCACCCTTTCCCTCGTCTCATCAGCTCCAACATTAACGTGACACTATACTCCACACACACACATTGCTTTCACCTACACTTAACACATACACTTACCCACACGACGCTCATACTTCACGGAAGAAAGATGCATGCGGGCGCGAAGGATAGAAGAAAACCTTTCCAATTTGGAAGCTAAACTTGCCCTTCGGGATTTCCCAGCCACTCATGCCATATGACTTTACTTTTTTTTTTAAATCATGACCATGAAGCCTGTCATAAAGCAGTGTTTGTGAGACAATGGTCTATTGACAGTAACATTTCTGAAACAGTCTCGCCTGCCCAGAGTCCTCACCTGATCTCAACGGAAAACCTTTGGGACGCGTTAGAACGTAGATTACTACCTTCTCTTATTTCCGATCTTGAAGAAGAATTGGCTGCCATTTCTCCATACACACACATTCAGACACCTGGCTGAAACTGTCGCATCAGAGTTCAAGCCATCTTAAAGGTGAAGGGTGTTCACTAATAGGCGTTCGAATACTTTTGACAAGTAGTGTATTTGTGGGAGCTCTTCTTCTGACGGCGAGATAGTGAGCGTCCTATAATGGGGCAGATGTCTCGACATGCTACTGTATTATTTTATTGGAGAAGTTATGAAATATGCATGAACTGTTGAATTAGTACGAGGATAGATTGTTCATAAACGATTAAAGGTAATGTGATGTAACATAAAAGATTTTTACAGACAATTATTCGTTGTTAATATGTGTAGTCAAACGTCAGATTTTATCAGATTAAAACTTCCTGTGTTCATTTTTTAATGTGGCATGAGAAAACACATTTGCTGTGCATGAAAATAAAATCTTCTAGAGCAGTTTTCTTAATGCGATAGTTATTGTTTTTCTACAAGTCGCCAGGATACAATGAACGCTTGACTTCTATATCTGCATGCTTTTGAAAGTCGTTGAACATACGTCCTATCCACATTTCCTGCAGTACCACCCGATCTATTTAAACTCACTTGATAAAATATCACTTACTATCTGGAAAGAGCACTACGAGAATTAGAACCACCTACCTGCCACTGGGATGGGCTTTGGGATGAGAGTGAAAAGAAGGTGACTTAAAAACATAACTTAGGGACGTCTGGTGCAATTTCTACCAAATTTTGTATATGTCCGACTCAACTCATCATAGTGCGTGGGTAATACATCCGTACCACCCATAGGAGTGACGCAGCGAAGAGATACAGTGATATTCGTTAATGACATATTGGTAACTGTCCCTATGACGTTTTACCCTAGGGGCGGGTGCGGTGGGTAGAGCTGAAAGGACAGTGACGTATCAGAATATCTCTGTAACGCCTGAAACGGTCTTTCCCAAACTTTCCACACGTATTACTTTCTATCGGCAGGAGATATTGTGAAGGTAAGATACTCTTAGCACGTTAAACGCTGTGGGTGGAGGTGAAAACGGTGACATAAACGGCGTAACCCAGGAAACCCTGCAACAATTTCAGCACAATTCGGTGTACATGTGACTCGTTATTTGTATAAAATTACTGTGGGAGTAGATGCCACTACCTCCCCTAGAGATGGAGATGAGGATGAGAAGTGACGACATCTAAAAATGTTCGAAAACGACCTGTTGCTGTTCCATTCCTGTACTTAATTGAGAGTGAACACTGTAAAAGAATGAATCAGTCACTTATTTGTGTTGAAATACTTACCCAACTACAAATTTAAAATACAGCTGTTCCATTTTCACACCTAAAACAGGAACCAATATCAACGACTTCTTGCGTACTTATTCCCTTGCAAAAATATGTTTCTCTTTGGATACTGATGAAGCTGCGCGACGAAATTTGCTGTAGATACATATGAGATAATTATACAAATATGCCTGAAACGTGTCAAATGTATGTGACATTTATACATGTGTGAAAAGTATGTGATGTGTGGATATATGGGTGAAGATGCAGAGAAAAGGCTACTTTTTTTAATAAAGTATATTCTTTACCATCTGTTTCGGTTAATTTTCGATCTGTATCATTTATATTGTCACAGAATCACTTATTATTCCAATAATAGTTCCTTGTACATTTCCTCGAACGTTTAGTGAACGTGTAACATCAAGTCGCAAGCACGAACTCAGAAATACTCTGCTAACCAGTCTTGCGCGTTTGAAAAGCGGGAATGAAACGTAGCGCATTGCTCAACGGCACGGACCACCAACAGAGCGCACCACAATTGACTGCGAATTTCTTTTTCTCTTTTGTTCATTTCCGTTTACACTACCCGATGTCTTTGCCCTTGTTCCTTTGTTCCTCTCCCAACCGTACGAGCGCAGAGACATTGTCGAAAATGTTGAATTCAGAGACGTGCAGATTAAATCTAAATTCACCCATACCTCAATCTACTTTTGTGTGTACTTCCGGTTAAATGAGTATAAGCGTCGCCATTCAGGGCGCCGAAGTACTTTCATTTAAATGCGTTTAGCTTTTGCACTTTGTTTTGGAGCTTTCTTTCGGATTTTTGCGATTACGTTACATTTCCTATAGTACTAACGGAATTTGTTCACAATCCTCAAATTCTCTGTAACTCATCATAATCGAATCAAATACTTCCCGTTCTGTGCAAATTCAGCCGATGCCCACGTAATTCCAGCATTACATTTAATTGATTCCACAGTGTCTGGTAAGTAAGAAATGGCAGTAAGCCAAGGGTATACAATTTATTGAAATTCAGTACTTTGAAAATAATTTCACGAAGATAGAGATATTACAGTGCTAATATTAGTGACGTTGATGGCCCAAATGTAAGTCGCACCCTAATATAACCCGCGCCCTTAATTTTAAGGGGGAGAGGAGTGAAAGATAATCTCGGTGAAGAAACATTTATGTCACGTTAGCGATTTACAAAAAAACTGGTCATCTTTAATGAGAAGTTTTGTATTGTAATATCGATTAAACACATAAATAGACCTTCTATTCACAGACTTTACTGATGTCACTGTTAACTTCACCACTTGTATTTGTTCCACCACTGTCCCTATTTTGTCACTCTCTCCGAAAGTACGATTACAGTGGCCTCGTTACCGTGCAGAACATTGTACACACAACGCATGTTGATCCCCTTTCTGAGAATATAACTGATTATATTGTGCACAAAGGAAAGAACCAGACTTCCAAGTGTCTCAGCTTTTGCGACTTCGTATTATTTCCTTAATGTAACGGCAATTTGCTGCTTATTCTCCTATGCGGATCAATGCCACACATTGCGTGGGTCCGAATCACACTTTTTGATGCTCTGTGAAATGCATTCTTCGCATAATGGGTAACACGAATGTGAAATCTGCGCCGTAACTGTACAGAATTCAGATGTTTGTTAATGATTTTCTTTCAGTGTCACTAATCTTTGGTAAAGACCAAATTTTACTGTTGGGTTAGACAAAAACACTGAGTGTCATGTCGTGTAAAATAATGGAACTATGGGCACAATAATAATTCATATCTAAATGAAACATCAACAATGGAAGACTGCTACATTATTAGCTCATATACAACCATAAATTTCTCGTCACTTACGACATTGTTGCTCCGTTTGAAGATAAGGAACGGGCACTATAGTTTAAGTTTCTATGATACTAAAATATGCCAACATTTCTAGGATTGTGCATATGCACTGCATGCTAATTTTTCGTGGGCGGATTTGGGGGGGGGGGGGGGGGGGGAACGATGACTTTACCCTTCTATTCGGGCCAATACGATGTATTGTAACCTAATACTTGGATTAATGAGTTTCTCAATTATAAAGTAGATTTTTCGACAGTTCTTTAAGTCAGGATTAAACTTAATTACATAATGAACAAAACATTTAAAATACCAGTGATTTGATGAACGGATGAGCACTCTTGTATCTATTAATGGTAACCACTGAACACTTTACACAGACTATGGTACTTTTCGAGAGAAGATAAATGTTGGTAACGACAAAGGATGATAGTAGATACGTGTTTCTTAAACATTTAAAAAATAACAAGTCTTTGGAAGAGCTTCCCCGATAAAGCAAGTCTTTAAAAAAGTCGTTATCCGATGTTCAAAACTGTGAGCGCGCTGAGAGTCAAACCAAAGTCCTGTTGCAAATATCTGAAACTGCGTGTCATGTATTATATGTCCGAGTAAATGAAAAAATAATATTGCACTGTTGACCAATGACCTCAGTTAAAGAGGAAAAGAAAGGTTTTTTTAATAGGGACTATAAATGAACTATTGCAGTGCTGTGTAGTACAGCTGCTGCTACAGCCGAAAAGTATACCAACGCACAAAACAGTTGCTGTATTTTCTGTGGTGTCACCGCCAGACACCACACTTGCTAGGTGGTAGCCTTTAAATCGGCCGCGGTCCGCTAGTATACGACGGACCCGCGTGTCGCCACTGTCAATGATTGCAGACCGAGCGCCGCCACACGGCAGGTCTAGAGACACGTCCTAGCACTCGCCCCAGTTGTACAGCCGACTTTGCTAGAGATGGTTCACTGACAAATTACGCTCTCATTTGCCGAGACAATAGTTAGCATAGCCTTCAGCTACGTCATTTGCTACGACCTAGCAAGGCGCCATTATCATTTGCTATTTATCTTGTGATGCATGTACCGTCAGACCGATGATAATCAATTATGAATTAAAGTTAAGTATTCCAGCAGCAACGTACCTTATTGCCTATATTAATTACATTGTCCTGTTCCAGACCTCACGCCAGCCTGCGTGAGCTTAAACGCTTGCTTTTCGGCTACCAATCATAGTGGCTTGGCTGTATTGCCAAGTCACAACATTTTCACACATAAGCAAACTGAGAAAAATGTATCGGAAAAACACACTCGCAACAGCTGTCAACATGTAATATAGCGTCTTCTGCAATGAGAACCAACTGCAACACAAACAAGAAACCTGATTACCTACAATCAGAGCTTTCAATGTCGGAGCAAACATGCACTCTCTTCGAATTTGACGATAATTACTGTAGTCATTCGCCCACTACAATCATTTTGAAAATTGTGGGGAAAAGTATGTAAGAGAAGTAAGACGAAAGACCGCCGTTATCGTCGTATTAAAAATGCTCCCTGAATTTTTAAATTAAAATACTTAATCTGGATTTTGTCACTTGAAACCACTGCGGTGGAGCTTAATGCAGACGGTTTGTCATTTGTAAATGACATAATGCTTGAAATACACGGGAAACGGCTATTATGCAGCTATTATAGTAGTCTATATAACGTCTATGAGTGCCAGTTTGGTGACATAATTACTACAGTATAAAGATTTGCTTTCTAGTATTTACTGAACAGAACGTATAGTATGCAGACGGAAATGAACTATAATAAGACTTGAATGCTAACAGCAATACACGGGAATAAAAGAAATTTAAACTGTTCAACAATGAATATTTTTCACTCCGCGTATTTAGAATGCATACCAGTGCCAAACTTCGCATGACTTGCGACTATGAGAGCTGTACTGGAGTGATGAATTGAGAGGGTAAATTCAAGCTCTCGTATATTCACATCACGTGCGTTACCTCGAAGCTGTATTTCGATGCTCAAGTGCTACAGTGAACTCGCCGTAACGAGTAGCAGGCCTTTCGGAATGTGGGCTGATGACATCTTATTTGCTTTCTCACTTTAGGTAAATAACCAACAATTGGCCTCTTAATGTCGGTGCCGGGATTTTATGCCGCATGCTGTGGCAGCAAACAGCACGGACAAAACTGGAGCACTCATGTACTCCGTAGCACTGAAGATAATATTGCAGCGCTTCCCGTAAACCAATGCTGTGTGACGTTACTGCCGAGCACGTGAGAGTGCGGCAGGTTGTAAAGATTCTATAGTTCACATAGTATGTCGCAGGTGGACATATAAACGCCAAGCACATCGTTAAATTCTAATTTGCACTCACCTCAAATCTTCACATGATGTCCCTTGCCGCAGTAGCTACTGTTGTTGTTGTTGTTGTTGTTGTGGTCTTCAGTCCTGAGACTGGTTTTATGCAGCTCTCCATGCTAATCTACCCTGTGCGACCTCCTTCATCTCCCAGTACCTGCTGCAACCTACATCCTTCTGAATCTGCTTAGTGTATTCATCTCTTGGTCTCCCTCTACGATTTTTACCCTCCACGCTGCCCTCCAATGCTAAATTTGTGATCCCTTGACGCCTCAGGACATCCCTTCTTCTAGTCAAGTTGTGCCACAAACTTCTCTTCTCCCCAATCCTATTCAATACCTCCTCATTAGTTACGTGATCTACCCACCTAATCTTCAACATTCCTCTGTAGCACCCCATTTCGAAAGCTTCTATTCTCTTCTTGTCCAAACTATTTATTGTCCATGTTTCACTTCCATACATGGCTACACTCCATACAAATACTTTCAGAAACGACTTCCTGACATTTAAATATATACTCGATGTTAACAAGTTTCTCTTCTTCAGAAACGCTTTCCTTGCCATTGCCAGTTTACATTTTATATCTTCTCTACTTCGACCATCATCAGTTATTTTGCTCCTCAAATAGCAAAACTCCTTTACTACTGTAAGTGTCTCATTTCCTAATCTAATTCAAATGGCTCTGAGCACAATGGGACTCAACGTCTTAGGTCATAAGTCCCCTAGAACTTAGAACTACTTAAACCTAACTAACCTAAGGACATCACACACACCCATGCCCGAGGCAGGATTCGAACCTGCGACCGTAGCAGTCCCGCGGTTCCGGACTGCAGCGCCAGAACCGCTAGAACACCGCGGCCGGCCCTAATCTAATTCCCTCAGCATCACCCGACTTAATTCGACTACATTCCATTATCCTCGTTTTGCTTTTGTTGATGTTCATCTTATATCCTCTTTTCAAGACACTGTCCATTCCGTTCAACTGCTCTTCCAAGTCCTTTGCCGTCTCTGACAGAATCATAATGTCATCGGCGAACCTTAAAGTTTTTGTTTCTTCTCCATGGATTTTAATACCTACTCCAAATTTTTCTTATGTTTCCTTTACTGCTTGCTCAATATACAGATTGAATAACATCGGGGAGAGGCTACAACCCTGTCTCACTCCCTTCCCAACCACTGTTTCCCTTTCGTGCCCCTCGACTCTTATAACTGCCATCTGGTTTCTGTACAAATTGTAAATAGCCTTTCGCTCCCTGTATTTTACCCCTACCACCTTTAGAATTTGAAAGAGAGTATGCCAGTCAACATTGTCAAAAGCTTTCTCTATGTCTACAAATGCTAGAAACGTAGGTTTGCCTTTCCTTAATCTTTCTTCTAAGATAAGGTCAGTATTACCTCACGTGTTCCAACATTTCTACGGAATTCAAACTGATCTTCCGCGAGGTCGGCTTCTACCAGTTTTTCCATTCGTCTGTAAATAATTCGCGTTAGTATTTTGCAGCTGTGACTTATTAAACTGATAGTTCGGTATTTTTCACATCTGTCAACACCTGCTTTCTTTGGGATTCGAATTATTATATTGTTCTTGAAGTCTGAGGATATTTCGCCTGTCTCGTATATCTTGCTCACCAGATGGTAGAGGTTTTGTCAGGACTGGCTCTCCCATGGCCGTCAGTAGTTCTAATGGAATGTTGTCTACTCCCGGGGCCTTGTTTCGACTCAGGTCTTTCAGTGCTCTGTCAAACTCTTCACGCAGTATCGTATTTCCCATTTTATCTTCATCTACATCCTCTTCCATTTCCATAATATTGTCTTCAAGTACATCGCCCCTTGTATAGATCCTCTATATACCCCTTCCACCTTTCTGCTTTCCCCTCTTTGCTTAGAACTGGGTTTCCATCTGAGCTCTTGATATTCATACAAGTGGCTCTCTTTTCTCCAAAGGTCTCTTTAATTTTCCTGTAGGCAGTATCTATCTTACCCCTAGTGAGATAAGCCTCTACATCCTTACATTTGTGTTCTAGCCATGCCTGCTTAGCCATTTTGCACTTCCTGTCGATCTCATTTTTGAGACGTTTGTATTCATTTTTGCCTGCTTCATTCACTGCATTTTTATATTTTCTCCTTTCATCAATTAAATTCAATATTTCTTCTGTTACCCAAGGATTTCTACTAGCCCTCGCCTTTTAACTACCTGATCCTCTGATGCCTTCACTACTTCTTCCCTCAGAGCTACCCATTCGTCTTCTACTGTATTTCTTTCCCCCATTCCTGTCAATTGTTCCCTTATGCTGTCCCTGAAACTCTGTACAACCTCTGGTTTAGTCAGTTTATCCAGGTCCCATCTCCTTAAATTCCCACCTTTTTGCAATTTCTTCAGTTTTAATCTACAGTTCATAACCAATAGATTGTGGTCAGAGTCCACATCTGCCCCTGGAAATGTCCTACAATTTTAAACCTGGTTCCTAAATCTCTGTCTTACAATTATATAATCTATCTGATACCTTTCAGTATCTCCAGGATTCTTTCATGTATACAACCTTCTTTTATGATTCTTGAACCAAGTGTTAGCTATGATTAAGTTATGCTCTGTGCAAATTTCTACCAGACGGCTTCCTCTTTCATTTCTTACCCCCATTCCATATCCAGCTACTATGTTTCCTTCTCTCCCTTTAGATACTGTCGAATTCCAGTGACCCATGACTATTAAATTTTCATCTCCCTTCACTAACTGAATAATTTCTTTTATCTCATCATACATTTCTTCAATTTCTTCGTCATCTGCAGAGCTAGTTGGCATATAAACTTGTACTACTGTAGTAGGCGTGGACTTCGTGTCTATCTTGGCCACTATAATTCAACATCATGAAATTACATCCATAATACTAGAGCGAGCAGCAGAGTGTAAAAGCTATAGGGGAAGACAGAGGCTGGAATACATCCAGCAAATAACTGAGGACGTAGCGTGCAAGCGCTACTCTGAGATCAAGAGGTTGGCACAGCAGAGGAATTCGCGGTGGGTGCGTGAAACTAGTCAGAACACTAAAGACTTAAAAAAAGTTATGCTCCAAAATTAAAATTAGTAAACGCGAACAACTGAAGAATTATTATGGATTGCAGTCAGTGATTTCCGATTTCAAATTTAATCATGCTAAACATATTGAAGAATAGCGTAATTCGTTTAATAGTGTCAGCTATCCAATCCAAATAAAATAATGCAGTACAGCGATGTTAATAAGTAAATTGCACTAAGCTACTGCGTTAATGACACTATCATTCATTTCATTAAAAACGTTTCTGAATCGCAACTAAAGTGTTTAAGGCGAAAACATGTCTGGCGCCAGTTACAGGTTAGAAACTGCGCACTTTAACACACTGAACAAAGCACTATAGCTTGTTGGTACACCGACGTTATGAACGCGACCTCCCCCCCCCCCCCCCCCCTCAGATGGATCAAATGGCTCTGAGCACTATGATACTTAACAAAATGGTTGAAATGGCTCTGAGCACTATGGGACTTAACATCTGAGGTCATCAGTCCCCTAGAACTACTTAAACCTTACTGACCTATGGACATCACACACATCCATACCCGGGGCAGGATTCGAACCTGCGACCGTAGGAGTCGCGCGGTTCCAGACTGAAGCGCCTAGAACCGTTTGGCCGCACCGGCCGGCTGACCCCCCTCAATCACTCGACTGTACAGTACTTTGTACTCGTACATTAGGCGGCTGCAGTGGAGCGCAGCGAGTGACAACCGATGTGCGCGAAATTTAAAAGTTCTACATTCAGGTGCTCATAGCAAGAGAATTCTGACCGAAATTTCCTCGTGGAATCGATTAGTGGAACTGATATCTTGCAAGTGTGCTTTTTTCCTTCAGATATGTCAAGTTGGTGATGCTTCCTTGTAAAATGTTGTTTTCCACAAAAGGCCATAACTTTATATGGCAATATCAGGTGTGTCACTAGCCTGGAAGCGCAATATTGCGTCTTAAGGAAGCCTGTTCCTGAAGCAGCTTGATTGCTCTAGTTAACGTACAGAGCTAATCAGTCATGAATATTAAAATATAAATTGCACTCTGCACATGCATCGATTTCCATTCCAACTCCTGTTAATAACGTGTCATGTATACCAGCAAAAACATTGATATTAGTACAATTATAATACACGCAATACCTGTTGTCAAACAACACCAACGAATTCCCTCTAGTGCTGCTTTGTACAGGCGATTCTTACAAGCCAACATTAGGCTGTCACAGCTAAGATCGTCTTCAATGTAACACTTCCTACTTTCTTGGCTTTAAAATAGGAATATGCAAGAATTAACTTGCTAAACATTAGATGAACATGCAAAGTTACAAGAAAGAATAAAGCCTAGTTCAGCTACACGGAAGCCCCTTTGTGACAGGTTCTGTGGATGTTGTTGTAGAAAAAATTCCTCATATAATATGTTGGGTTCCTCCAGTAAATAATTTAGTAACTTATTAGCAAATGGAAATATGCAGAATACCCATCTTTCAGCATTTTCAGATCATATATGAAGATAGTAACTGTTCTGGAAAGAACAGATACCATTGATGACCGTGCAGTTTCTCTAGAACAAATGATAATTAATTGAAACCCTCAGCTGCCGACAGGTGTTGTTGACATACCTTGATGGGCACAGCTGAAAATGTGTGCCCCGACCGGGACTCGAACCCGGGACCTCCTGCCTAGATGGCAGACGCTCTATCCAGCTAAGCCACCGACGACACAGATCAATCGAATGAGTGCAGAGACTTATCCCTTGCACGCTTCCTGTGAAACCCACATTCCCAATTATCCACAATCCACATACGTAATGTTCCTAATAGATACTTTGCCCATCCACTCGTTACTCGCGCCCACTTAAGTTGACAAGTCCCGTAAATATCTATTAGGAACATTACATATGTAGACTGTGGACAGTTAGGAATGTAGGTCTCACTGGAAGCGTGCAAGGGATAAGTCCCTGCAGTCGCGCTATTCATTTGTGTCCTCGGTGGTTCAGATGGATAGAGCGTCTGCCATGTAAGGAGGAGATCCCGGGTTCGAGTCCCGGTCGGAGAACACATTTTCAGCTCTCCCCATCAAGGTACATCAACAACACCTGTCGGCATCTGAGGGCTTCAATTAATTATCATTTATTCTAGAGAAGCTGCACGGTCATCAATGTTATCTGTTCTTTCGAGAACACTTACTATCTTCATATATAGTTAAATGGCTACCCGGACATTGATCTTCGTCTGTGCAAGTGCGCACAGGTTGCCCGAACTAATACTGGAATCGTCAACTTAAGTAGGCGCGAGTAACGAGTTGATGGGCAAAGTATCTACACTCCTGGAAATTGAAATAATAAGACCGTGAATTCATTGTCCCAGGAAGGGGAAACTTTATTGACACATTCCTGGGGTCAGATACATCACATGATCACACTGACAGAACCACAGGCACATAGACACAGGAAACAGAGCATGCACAATGTCGGCACTAGTACAGTGTATATCCACCTTTCGCAGCAATGCAGGCTGCTATTCTCCCATGGAGACGATCGTAGAGATGCTGGATGTAGTCCTGTGGAACGGCTTGACATGCCATTTCCACCTGGCGCCTCAGTTGGACCAGCGTTCGTGCTGGAAGTGCAGACCGCGTGAGACGACGCTTCATCCAGTCCCAAACATGCTCAATGGGGGACAGATCCGGAGATCTTGCTGGCCAGGGTAGTTGACTTACACCTTCTAGAGCACGTTGGGTGGCACGGGATACATGCGGACGTGCATTGTCCTGTTGGAACAGCAAGTTCCCTTGCCGGTCTAGGAATGGTAGAACGATGGGTTCGATGACGGTTTGGATGTACCGTGCACTATTCAGTGTCCCCTCGACGATCACCAGTGGTGTACGGCCAGTGTAGGAGATCGCTCCCCACACCATGATGCCGGGTGTTGGCCCTGTGTGTCTCGGTCGTATGCAGTCCTGATTGTGGCGCTCACCTGCACGGCGCCAAACACGCATACGACCATCATTGGCACCAAGGCACAAGCGACTCTCATCGCTGAAGACGACACGTTTCCATTCGTCCCTCCACTCACGCCTGTCGCGACACCACTGGAGGCGGGCTGCACGATGTTGGGGCGTGAGCGGAAGACGGCCTAACGGTGTGCGGGATCGTAGCCCAGCTTCATGGAGACGGTTGCGAATGGTCCTCGCCGATACCCCAGGAGCAACAGTGTCCCTAATTTGCTGGGAAGTGGCGGTGCGGTCCCCTACGGCACTGCGTAGGATGCTACGGTCTTGGCGTGCATCCGTGCGTCGCTGCGGTCCGGTCCCTGGTCGACGGGCACGTGCACCTTCCGCCGACCACTGGCGACAACATCGATGTACTGTGGAGACCTCACGCCCCACGTGTTGAGCAATTCGGCGGTACGTCCACCCGGCCTCCCGCATGCCCACTATACGCCCTCGCTCAAAGTCCGTCAACTGCACATACGGCTCACGTCCACGCTGTCGCGGCATGCTACCAGTTTTAAAGACTGCGATGGAGCTCCGTATGCCACGGCAAACTGGCTGACACTGACGGCGGCTGTGCACAAATGCTGCGCAGCTAGCGCCATTCGACGGCCAACACCGCGGTTCCTGGTGTGTCCGCTGTGCCGTGCGTGTGATCATTGCTTGTACAGCCCTCTCGCAGTGTCCGGAGCAAGTATGGTGGGTCTGACACACCGGTGTCAATGTGTTCTTTTTTCCATTTCCAGGAGTGGTTAGGAACATTACGTATGTAGATTGTGGACAGTTGGGAATGTGGGTCTCACTGGAAGTGTGCAAGGGATAAGTCCCTGCAGTCGCGCTGTTTACCTGTGTCCTCGGTGGCTCAGATGGATAGAGCGTCTGCCATGTAAGCAGAAGATCACGGGTTGGAGTCCCGGTCGGAGAACACATTTTCAGCTCTCCCCATCAAGGTATGACAACAACACCTGTCGGCAGCTGAGGGTTTCAATTAATTATCATTTATTTTCAGATCACACATATAGTAATCGTGTAGCAGTCGTATCCAACTCAAGTACTGCACTTCGGTAATTCAATAGTATGGTCTTGCACGTGAGGTAGTCCTCTACCTATGGTTCCTGAAACTGAACACGATCTACTTTATGTACTTCATTGTTTCAATAGTTCTTTTCTTATTTTACAGTTATCCAACGACAGTATTCGAGTTCTCCATTAAAAACTGAAGTATATGCCTATGTTTTTCCTACTCTCAGCTTATCTATGCTTTGCAAGTTGTGATGAAACTATCAAATCAAATTCCATCAATGTAACAACAGTTCTGACTAGGCTCAATGTTTCCGAAATTCATGTCAAGTGCCGGGATCGTTCCCCATTTCCCCCTCGTATACCTGGGACCTATGTGTAATACACTCTAAGACAAGAAAACAAAGCACCACGAAGGAATTATCCGAATGAGGAGGAAATAGGTAGACGTTATGACATGCACAGACAAACCAATGATTACAATTTCACGAATATTGGAAGAGTGATTCGAGAGAAAGAGCTTCACAAACTGGACAAGTCAGTAAGGCATTGGTCCGACTCTGGCCCTTATGCTACCAAGTATTCGGCTTGGCATTGATTTATAGAGTTGTTGGAGACCCTGCAGAGGGATATAGTGCCATATTCTGTCCGACTGGCGCCTTAGATCGTCAGAATCCCGAGCTGGTTGCAAAACATCGTCAATTACACCAAAAGCGTTCTCAATTGGTTTTGGCAAATACGAAGACAAGCAGTAGAAACTCTAACTGTGTGCGGGCTGCCATTATCTTAATGAAATGCAAGCCCAGGATGGCTTGCCATGAGAGGTAATAGAACGATGCGTAGGATGTCGTTGACGTACCTCTGTGCTGTAAGGGTCCCGTCACGGATGGCCACCAAAGGGATGCTGCTATGAAGTGGCACCCTAGATCGTAACTCGTGGTTGTCGGTCCGTGTGGCAGGCGACAGTCAAGTTGGTATTCCACCGCTGTCTGAGGCGTCTCGAGACTCCTCTTTTGCCTGGAATTTCATTGACTGGCGTAGAATTGCCTTGAGTAATGAATCCCGCTTCGAGCCGAGTCCCGATGACGAGCGAAGACGTGTCTATAGACTCCTGAGACAGGCGTGAGGTACCAATCTCACGGTAGTCCTCCACACGGACAGACAAACAGCAGTCTGAGGTGTCGTTTCTTATCGTAACAGTATCTCTTTGGTTGTCACCAGCAACACCCTTACAGCACAGCGGTGCGTCGACGATATTTTATGGCCCTTTTTTTGCCTTTTATGGCAAGTCCTCCACACGGCGAGAGTTTCTACCGCTTGCCTTCGTGCTTGCCAAACCCCACCTTGGTCAGCAAGTCGCCGGAACTCTCACCAATTGAGAGCGGTTCAAATGGCTCTGAGCACTATGGGACTTCTGATGTCATCAGTCCCCTAGAACGTAGAACTACTTAAACCTAACTAACCTAAGGACATCACATACATCCATGCCGAGGCAGGATTCGAACCTGCGACCGTAGCGGTCGCGCGGTTCCAGACTGTAGCGCCTAGAACCGCTCGGCCACTCCGGCCGGCAATTGAGAACGCCTCGAGCGTTATGAGCGGAGCCATGTTGACGATCTATCGCGCGAATTGGACAGAATTTGTTACGATATCCCTCAGGAGGACATCCAACAGCTGTAACAATCAATGCCAAGCCGAATAGCTCCTTGCAATAGGACCAGAGGAGAAACGACTCGTTTTTGTCTTGTCGAATATGTGATGCTCTTTCTCTTGAATCAGTCATCCAATTTTTCTGGAACTGTAATAATCTGTTTGTCTGTATATGCACATCACATCTGCCGAATTTCGTCCCATTGCCGTAATTTCTTCTTGGTGCACTTTTTTTTTTTTGTCTTACAGTGTAATTTGTAGAGATACGAAACGAAATAATTGCGTAGGATATAAGTCTGTCGCAGGTAAAAGAGATGTCGTATGATCGTTAAGATACCGGGAACGTGCAGTTAGTCTACAAGCAAGAATGCTTACAAACAAGTCGCGGGACGCGTCTTTCAAAAAAAAAATGGTTCAAATGGCTCTGAGCACTATGGGACTTAATATCTGTGGTCATCAGTCCCCTAGAACTTAGAACTACTTAAACCTAACTAACCTAAGGACATCACACACATCCATGCCCGAGGCAGGATTCGAACCTGCGACCGTAGCAGTCGCGCGGCTCCGGACTGGACGCGTCTTTGAACGTCACTTACGTGTATGAGAACAATCTGTACCAAAAATAAAACTGTAAAACTGTCGTGCCTCTCTGTGTTTCTGTTTGAACATGCTAATCTCCAAAACTACTAAATGAATTTTCATATGGTTTTAACAGGTAGCTTAAACGTAGCTAGTTGCAACGTATAGGATTTATTTCTTCAAAATCGAGTCACGGAAAGGAATACATCGTGATTTAATGTTTTATCAACCCTCGCGTCTGTCCAGTTTTCTTGATTAACACGCTAACCCCCAAAACCACGAGAAGAATTTTCACAGTATTTTCACGTATAACTTTAGCATAGCTTGGGGCAATGTACGGGTTTCACTTCATCAAAATCGGATCACGGTAGAAAGAGGTATCATAATGTAACGCGACATAGGAAAACTTGTTTACTCTTTGTAACGGCTATTTACTCTTTGACGTTTGAACTTTATAATATTTGCGAAAATGCTGTTATTGTCATGTTCTAGGTAACACGATTCAGCGTAATGAACAGAATGTTTATACGTACCTCAATGTGTTTAAGCCACACTCCCATACTAACAGTACGAAATGCGAAACTAACTATCTTTCTACCTGTTACATTTTCACGGCTAAATTGCTGAACCGATTTCGATGAAATTTGGTTTGGAGATAGCTTCAAAGCAGAGGAAGAAAACAGGTAACTTTAGAAATTAGGAAAAAAAAACAGAAAAAAAACTATCTACCCCTAAGACTGTGAATCAAGGGATGGAACATCTTTTTTTTTACCTCAGTGAAAATGAACTACGTCAAAAATTATTAAGTTTTTTGCATAATGTCCACGTTGTGTGACGTATAGTTACTTCAGTAGCACGACGCATGCGTGCGCGCTCCTACCCACGCACCTCTTTGCACACTACTCGGCAACAACGCTGCGCATTCCGGTGCATCGTGCGTTGGGGCAGTGGAGCGGTGGGGAACTTAACGCAACACGCAGACACTTGAGGGCAGCTGGCATTACTGTACATACAACAGCTTACCATCACTCATCATAACAAAACTACTGATATGCGAGATTAGCCGCAGGTAACAGCTAGCACCACACAACTGACAGGGGATACTGAAGGTATTCAAGAAAGGTGTACACGAATGGTGACATGTTTATTGGATTCACGGCAGAGCATCACGGAAATGCTGAAAAACATTAACCAGCAGATGGCTGGAGATGGACATAAACGATCCTGTGGACGCATATTTTGAAATCTCCTTGAAGTGATGAACATAGGAATATCCTACAGCTACCTATGTATCACACCCGCAGGGTCCGCGAAGGGCAAGTTAGACCAATGACATCGTGCGCAGAGTCATTTAAGAAATCATTCTTCCCATGCTCCATACACAAATGAAACGGGGAGAATTAGGAAACTTTAATGAAATTAAATTAAAAAAAATTAAATAGTTACTTTTTTTAAATTGAAATTTTTTTTGTTTTTTTTCCTTTCTTTCAGTACGAACTTTGTTGTAGAACCCCTTATTTACGTGTGGTAATAAAAATTCATTTAGACAGAATTAAGTACATTTAAATTACGTGAACTTAGTCAACCCTCTCATGCTGATAAATTCATATTAACTGATTAAGAATATTTAGTTGAGAATTAAATCCTTTACATAATTCGGCCTTGGCACACATTTTCTAAATGCAGTGGTTTTTTTTATGTTTACTGAATTCTTTCCCGGCGTTAGCTATGGAACACAAGACTGTCTCTATTAGCAGAAAATGGTTAAATATTGCCAAGTCGACGTTTAATTATCATTGATAAAACACACTTCACTATACATTTAAGTTATTTGAAAGAACCAACAAATTGTTAAATTTCAACGTTAACTATCCGCCTATGAATGCACAAATGTGAAACTAGTAATAAATTCTGTCAGTCTCAGGATCGCTGTAAAAGAAAAACATTTCCTTAATTCACTGCTAATTTTTATCTGCTCCCGATTTACGGGTTTGGTTAATTTTTCTTAGCGGAACAATTTTTTAAATGTGCCGCCGCTGCAAATCGTTCGGTCACGGCACAGCCCAGCAACACCAGCGATCATTGCTAAAAATGCTGAAAATTCTTCAAAGAAATATTATAGATGATTTGGGCAAGCTAATTTACATTAGTAATACACACTTTTGATAAATTATAATGTATTTAGACCACAACAATAATTCAACTTACATTAGTTTGTAATTTCTCTTCTAATGGCGGCTAAATCTAGATACAGACAAATGAAGTCTATCCATTCATAAAATGCTATGTCACAGGTTCCTCTCTCTCTCAGCTCTCGAGGAAGACGACAAAGAACGCACACCATGCAGTGTTATTTATATTATTGCTGACCATAAACATCTCTTTGTAATCTTACAACATTATTTTCCTCTGTGGCTGACTTTTACATTTTTGTTATCGCAGATATTGACACATTTCGCAATTACATTATGAGTATAGAAATATTACAATCATAAATACATCGAGAATATTACTACAGAAAATATTACAATAATAACGAATGTCCTTTACACAAAATTGAATAATATTTTTTTGTTAAATAATTACAGTATATACAAATTGCTTCATAGCGGCGTATATAGTACAATTAAATTTTAGTTTATTAATAGTGTGAGTGTTGCCAGGGAACGTTACAAAACGTACCATCTGCCGTATAATTCACAGTGGTTTGAAGAGTACCGATGCAGGTATGCATATAGAACCCACAACCACCACCAAACGTAGGAAATCGACTCATTTTGGACAGGTGTTGCGATGGGAGAAGTACACCTTCATGCAAGTACGGCCGTACCGTACTTCTTGGACGTCACGGGAGATGTGATGAGAACTCTGCAGGTAGCGCTCTGGTTTGCCAGCGGAGACGCCACAGGAATGCCTTCGGTCTGCGGTCAGTAGAAGAGCTAGCAGTTTTGTGTGCTATTTCGAAGTAAAAACAGAATGCAGAAAGAGAAACGTCTTATTTCACACACTGTACAATGATTTAAGGATACGCTGCTAATTTTTTACAGATTCGTGAGAATGTCAGTGCGTTCATTTGACGAGTTAGCGGAGACCTCCCGAGATGAACTGAAGAAAAAGAGGGAGATTAATTTCGCCAGACGAAAAGATTCTTGTAACCTGCCTAATTTGAAGCTAATTATTTGTTGTCTGAAAGTGATATTTACAGGCTTAGTTGTAAATGGAAAATACACATAGGAGCGATTTTTAGCAGTTTTTATTTGAAAAGTGCGGTATTATAAACTGAAATTTAATTTACTGATGTTTTAGATAAGCAGAAAACCTGCCTCATTTGTTTACATATCTTAGTTCTTAAAATAACTCTAGCGCCTCTGATGTGTCAGACACACTAGCATCACCTGCTGCAGGAGGAAAATTTAGCTACGCTATTTTGGTCTGGAAGTATCCATACCCCCGACAGTAAAATGTACTCGTACTTTGTTTTGTAAACGCTCGTCGCCAGTTTTTGTAAAGGCCTCGTCGCTACTGATGAGGAGGAGGTCGAGTTGCCACTGTTGCTACAGTAGGCCCAGTTTTTGAGTTCGTGAAACTGCTTCTGGTGCAGTACACAGACAATTTCTTCCTGCCACTATTACATAGCTATGTCCCACAGTCAGGTAACAAAATAGGAGAATGAAAGTTCTACAACACTCCAACAAATTACTGATAAAATCATACAAATCAGCTGAAATGGCTTACTTATCTTTGTGACTTGTTGAATGATTAAGTCTGCGACACGAAAAAGGCCGTCAATAGCTAAGTCCAAATAATCGTAAGTAAACATCACAGTACATAGCAGATGCAATTCACAACAACTGTCTGTCCACTTCTAAGAGTTCATTATACGACGTTCCCTGTCAGCCCTGGACGCTGATCTATAAACAGATGGGCGAGAGCTGCTCTTCTATCCTCCGAGTAGGGTTTGTACATTGCCGTCCCGTCGTCGGCGTATTGTACTCGGCCGGCAACTGGCCAAGGCGAAGTCGATACCGTCATCCTCAGCGTCACGCGTGACGCTGGTAGAACTCGCGCAAGTTGCGAGTCTTTTGCACACTGGCGCCAGTTGGCATCTTTGCACCAGTGGTGCGTTTTTCCCTACCTGTGTCCAGTTCGGACGACACAGCATAAAGTCCTGTGATTGGAGTGGAACATCAGAAAGAGGCTGTGAGGAAATTGAAAATTTCCAGAATCTCAAACAGGCCAGAATCCACAGGTTTCCTCAGGTACCACATGCTAATTACACGCCGTAGAGCTGTCACATTTTGGGGATGTTGACTGCCACGTTTCACCCGCTGGTCCAAACACTCCCAGACATCTTTTGTGTGATTAAGAGGACCACTCGGGGTGCGACGTGGTGTCTGCGTGATCGTCAAACCAGTTATGTATGGGTACAGCCCTGTGAATATAGCTGTTGTCATCTTAGAAGACGGGAGTGTCCACAGCAGGCTCGCCGTCAAGAGTAGAATCAAGGGCAAAACCTGGCCTCGATAAGTTTGGAAAACGTACTAGTTGATGTTCAGGGTAGATTGAATGGTAATGATCAAGTCATCAAAAGAAATAGCAAAACTACCATCTGTTGAACTGTACCCTCCTCACACTGCGGGTTAATGGTCGATGCTTACGACATTTTACATCGTTTGAACAGAAGTAAATCCGCGACCCGTCGGACCGCATCACACGAGTCTAGACAGCTGATGACCAGTATCCGCCTTGTTTCGCCCATTGAGGACAAGTAGTCTTATATGTCACTATGAGCAGTTGTCTTGTCAACGGTTGGGCCGAGATGAATGCTCCGGTTCCTGTCAGAACTTCGGAGTTAAAACACCGTTGGGCGTGGCCGTTGCTAAGACAGGTGACCCTCCGAGTTCACCGCGTGCTGTCAACAATTGTACGGCTTCTCGAAGAAACATAATTTGTCCCAAATAGTGTAAATTGAGTTAGTGCTGGGATCTCCTAGTGTGTATATGAATGCGTCTGATGGTAATATTGTGTCGGCTAAAAGAGCATTAGTTCCCCGGAAAAAGGGGGGTTATAATAATAGGCGGTTCCGGAAGAACAACGTATGTGCAACGCTATTCCAGAAAAAACAGCATTAGTCATCGACAACTGCTGCTTATGTATTGAAGAGCGGCGCATGGTGCTGCAGTACAGTGGAAGGCCCTGAAACTAATCTTGTCAACAGAGACGTCGGGTTTTCCGTATAGACGTGCTGCCCTTCGAGGTTACATTGATTGAGAGAGGATGTGTAATCATTTGAAATACGATTCTGCACATCTAGTTCTAATAGGTGATAGTGCCTCTGGACAGAACAAAATTCATGTACTGGTGCTCTACTTGTATTTTCTGCTGCATGCCTTGAAAATATTTCGTAGTATAACGTACTTATCGCCAGTGCTGGGACACAGCTACCTCCCAAATGATCAAGACTTTGCCCTCACAGAAAAACAGAAAAGAAAACCGAATGCAGCAGAAATCCTAATGAGTGGATGGAAGTAATATCAATATCACTACAAAATCCATCGCCATCTAATCTACAAGAAATTAAATATACCGATTTCATTGATTTCAGAGCAAATTTGGTCCCATAGTTTCTGAATCTCCAATGCAAATGAAAACAGTGAGAATGTTCAAGTTAGAGCAGATACGTCCAACTGTAAAACTCAGGGGTACATATTCATGTCCTCGGAGGACTAGCGTCACTCGCAATAGCGGTCATTTATCACAGGAAATTCAGCTACAGCTAGCATACAGAGTAAGGTTACCAATATCACCAGCCAAGATTGCGGACCTGCAAAACTTGATGCAATATGTGAGCAAACGCGAGAACATAGTATTTTATAACAAAGTCTTCATGGCACCTGTAGACAACAGTGGCGAAGCTGACACTGCCTGTGATGGCAACAGCAATGAGTGTGGTGAACGAGCAGCTATCTACGAATGTAAACTGTGTGTACTGCAGCTTCAGTTCACCGAAATGGTATTAAAGACTCCTTGATTTAGAATGTGTGTTCTAATTGTGTCACAGTTGGTTACATGTGATAAGCACTCTGAATGTTACTTCGTCTTTGTTTGTTTCAGGTACATTTTTATACTTATGAATACATCTTACTAAAAAAATGTGTTTATGATACCTGTATTTTTGAAGCGTAAACAGCAGCGGATAGGCACTTGGTGCAGGGAGTGGCAACTGGCCCTTAACATAGACAAATGTAATGTATTGCGAATACATAGAAAGAAGGATCCTTTGTTGTATGATTATATGATAGCGGAACAAACACTGGCAGCAGTTACTTCTGTAAAATATCTGGGAGTATGCGTACGGAACGATTTGAAGTGGAATGATCATATAAAATTAATTGTTGGTAAGGCGGGTGCCAGGTTGATATTCATTGGGAGAGTGCTTAGAAAATATAGTCCATCAACAAAGGAGGTGGCTTACAAAACACTCGTTCGACGTATACTTGAGTATTGCTCATCAGTGTGGGATCCGTACCAGGTCGGGTTGACGGAGGAGATAGAGAAGATTCAAAGAAGAGCGGCGCGTTTCGTCACAGGGTTATTTGGTAAGCGTGATAGCGTTACGGAGATGTTTAGCAAACTCAAGTGGCAGACTCTGCAAGAGAGGCGCTCTGTATCGCGGTGTAGCTTGCTGTCCAGGTTTCGAGAGGGTGCGTTTCTGGATGAGTATTGAATATATTGCTTCCCCCTACTTATACCTCCCGAGGAGATCACGAATGTAAAATTAGAGAGATTTGAGCGCGCACGGAGGCTTTCCGGCAGTCGTTCTTCATGCGAACCATACGCGACTGCAACAGGAAAGGGAGGTAATGACAGTGGCACGTAAAGTGCCCTCCGCCACACACCGTTGGGTGGCTTGCGAACTATAAATGTAGATGTAGATATGTCCGTCGCAGTTTCTGTTTTTCATGTGTGAAATATAACTTGCAAATGTATATTATGTTTATTACTGTGTGAATGTATCCCAACGCAATACCGAGTTCCATATATATCGCTGCATTATGATGGTGGACGGTTCCGTCTCCCTTCCCTTCAATATTCCGTTTGCCTTTACGGCAGAGGGGACAGTTGGTGTTGTAGCGTGAAGTCCCTGATCATCAGCCTATGAGCCAACTTCCTGGATTACATTCCAAGCCTCTCCGAAGTGTTTTATGAAGTGAGGGCATGCTACACGTTGATATCTGTCCGTCAGTCGAATGGGTAAGTTTAGTTCGACGGTGCTCTTGGAGACGAGTAGGCTATGTGCCAGAACAGGATTTTAACTCTCTCCTTTCTATCGTCACTCTTCAACAGGAGCATGACACACTTCGCGAAATCTTTCCAATTAGGCAACTGAACCTGCCCTTCGGGATTTCCCAGTCATTCAGCCTTACTTACTTTACTTCAGCAATGGTCGTTGGCGAGGTGTGTTCCAGATTCCAGATGCTCACTGCATGCAGTTCTCTTAGGATTGTTCTCTCGGAAACTGGTTGATGTAAGGCTGGTTTCGTTGATAGCAGCGTTTCATGACCAACTGTCGTGAACAAAGTGTGACACACTCGCCTCCGGCTCCTATCGCTTAAAATATTTTTCTGACCACCTTACATCGCGTTAGAAGCCTGCGGGTACTGACCATTTCTTGAAAACAAGTTCAACAGTCTGCGCTAAAATAACAACAAATCTACTAACTCCAATCACTGTTTGGTTACGAGCACGTCCAAAAGCGATAGCTCCAACGACACCTTATTACGTCGATTCCGTACAACCGACAAGCATACAAACATAACTTAACGACCATGATGTATGTCAACAGCTATGCAACCTCTATAGTGTTCCAAAGAGAACAGTCTGCTCTTTTAAGGGCTTGACTGATATTTTGTTCGTGAGACTAAGAAATAAGAACGAAAATTTATGCATGGAGTGCTGTCCGTTGCACAAGTGTGAACGTGTAATCCGACGGTGGTCTTCAGTTTTGTATACTACCGCTACGGACGCTCCATTGTCACTTTTTTGCCAATTCAATCATATTTTCCGTAGTTATTGCTGTTTCTGTGGTTTTTTAACGTTTTTGAAAACCATTTCGTTCTGTTCCGTTTATATTAATTACCCGCATTGTCTACGCACGTTATTTCATAAAATAGATAGAAAATATACAAATATTACTTTTCAAATACGCTCGCCCGTATTAATTTTTTATGATTTCATGAATTCACAGTTGTGTAATTAACGTACATAGGAAATGATTCCGTGTTGAAGCCGCCATATGTAAAAATATAACGGCATAAAGGGGACTCCAATTACTGATATTTTAGCGCGAGGTAACATCTATTTTATGGTTTATTTAAGCCAGTGTTTGATTTCGTTATGTGTCGGAACTGTTTCCTTGCGAGGCCTGACTATCGGACCTGTTACGTTTTGCACGTAAATAACTGAAGTAATCCACTGCTGCTAAATTACACTGTTACGGATAAGTCACTAAAAACAATAAAAACTAGAAAATACTCAGGAATACCAAACCGAGGTGATCTAAACTGGTGTGCAAACATTAAGCAAACGATTGGAAAAACTGGTGAGAGGTTGAAAGTGATTGGGAGAATCTGAAGGAAATGTAATTCATACATGAAATAAGTGTTCGATTGACTCTTGAGTACTTACCGTCAGTTTTGAACCCTTATCTTACTTAGCTTTAAGGGCTTTTCCACTCTTCAGCAGTTGCCCTGTCTCCCAGTTCGCCAGCTTTCACGATCGTGGCCGTCTTCCTCTTTCAGATCGCTCTTCCTCATCATTCCAATTGCTCCCGCTCTCCATCTTAATTTCGGCCGCCCACTTTCCTCCCTCCCGGCGGCAACGACTCCAGGATTACTCTTGGCCAACGTCCTTGCTCCATTCGTCGTACATGATCATACCATCGAAGAGCTCTGTTCCCAATTCTTGGTACAACTGGTTGTCGTTCTCGCTTCCCACGCCCGGGTTCCCGGGTTCGATTCCCGGCGGGGTCAGGGATTTTCTCTGCCTCGTGATGACTGGGTGTTGTGTGATGTCCTTAGGTTAGTTAGGTTTAAGTAGTTCTAAGTTCTAGGGGACTGAGGACCATAGATGTTAAGTCCCATAGTGCTCAGAGCCATTTGAACTGGTTGTTCCATACCCATTATCTTCCTAACTTCCCCATTCCTTCTCCACCCAGTCCTGGATATCAGGTCGGTCACTTTATTCCATCCATCTTTACTGCCTCTACTCTGCTGCTGCTCCAGGGTCCATCGTTCTGCATCGTCTGTTAGATACTTTCCACTTGTATTTACAGTATCTTCTTCTTTCTTTGTTTTGGTCTCTACTTTGTACTATCAGTACCTGATCCTCGGTAATTAGTAATTAGTAGATAACTATTGCATGACTGGTTTCAGTGTTCCAGTACAGAGGGCGTTTTTTTTCCACCCTGTATAAACTCTAGGGATTGATCGATCAGAGGACTCGGAACGGAAGGGTCTAATGAACTTATGTACGGAAGTGCATGGTTTCCATGCTAGAGACCATTTATTCAATCATACATTGTTACAGAGACTGCGGTCTAATACGCTTTGTACTATACTGCCATCGTTACACTATGTGGTAAAAATGGTTTTCATATGTCTAAACGCATGCTTGCTTGCGCCGTAGCATATTCTGTGTCTCACTTTCACATAGGCCAGGCTGCATCCGAACAGTGTAAAAAGCAGCATGAATATTCCAGTGTCTCCACATCTGGACTGGGCTCAGCATATACGATACTTTTGAGATGACCACGTGACCATAAATCGCAAGGGTTGTGCTCCAATGAACGAGCAGGCCATGCATTTGGACCCCTTCGTCCGATCAACTGACCAGGGAAGACACGATTGAGATGCGCCAGGGCGTTAACGGCAAAGTAGGCTGGAACACCATCATGTAGCAACCACATATCCCTTCGAAACATCAATAGCACTTCTTCCAGCAGCGGAGGCAAAGTCACCCGCAGGAAACGCCGATAGTTCCGGCCTGTTAGACGACGTGGAAGGAAGATGGTCCCAAAATATAGTCGCCAATTACCCGGACGACACATTCCAGCTGGAACGATACTGATGATTCGCTGTCACCATACCATGGGGGTTCTGCATTCTAAGCCCACAGACGACCGTTATGGAAGTTGAAGAATCACTCCGCGTAAAGGTGGCCTCATTTATGAATAGGATGGATGACACAAATCCCAGAAAATTGGAAATTTGTTAGCCGGCCGGTGTGGCCGTGCGGTTCTAAGCGCTTCAGTTTGGAACCGCGTGACCGCTACGGTCGCAGGTTCGAATCCTGCCTCGGGCATGGATGTGTGTGATGTCCTTAGGTTAGTTAGGTTTAAGTAGTTCTAAGTTCTAGGGGAATGATGACCTCAGAAGTTAAGTCCCATAGTGCTCAGAGCCATTTGAACCATTTTTTTGGAAATTTGTTGTAAGGTTCTGGGGAACCAAACTGCTAAGGTAATGGGTCCGTAGGCTTACACACCAATTAAACTAACATAAACTACCTTACTCTAAGAACAACACACATACCTATGCCCGAGGGACGACTCGAACCTCCGACGGGGGGGAGGGGGGGGGGGGGGGAAGCCGCGCGAAGGCGCCCTACACCTCATGGCTACCCCGCGCAGCACAAATCCCGGAATCGTGGTTGCCTGGTGAATAAACCAGTGACAAAACTGCTTCCGATGTGGAAAGTCTGTCGCTAGGAAGCCCTGCACACGCTGTAACTGATAAGGGTAGTAACAATCGTCATGGAGGATGTTCCACACGATCGTCTGGCGTACCCTGTACTGGCGGGCCAACTGCCTGGTAAGGACACGGCGGTCTCCTTCCACTGTGTTACATTTTCTTCCTAGTCTGGTGTCCGAACATTTCGGCTACATCATTCATGACTGCCTGTTTCCTGAAACGACCCAGTCTCAGACAAACGGCGAAACACTGTTGGAAACACTGAATGTCGTGGTTGTTGTCGGTGGGTATAGGTCTCCTGATAAGACATTGCTGTCCGCCGCCCGTTGACATTTGTCTTTCCGTAAGGTAACACCATGTTAGCAAGCTCTCGATTCGAATACGGAACCATTGTGTACAACGCTGTATCACATCCACTACAAGGTGAGTTACTAAGAGGACTGAATCGGACAAAACATTACCAATTACTGCGGCAGGAGTGGGAGCTTGGTTATGACGTGTGAGGAACAGTACCATCCACTAGGAAGAAATCATGCATACTGTAACTGAGGCTGCATTGGGCAGCGTGTATTAAACCGCAGTCTCTGAAACGAACCGGGGTGAAACCATGCATTTCGGACATAAGTTCATTAGACCCGTTTTCTTCCGTATCCACTCACCGATCAATCACTAGAGTATGTACTGGGGGAAAAATCACACAGCATATACAGCATATACAAAAAAGTAAAGAAAGGTAGATTAACGTGAATGAGGGGGTGGGGGGAAAGAATGGTGTAACCTCCCCCTCACTTATCGACCTTAATGACAGTGAAAAATTAAACCGCGTGCACCTAATGGAAATTTGAGAAAAACAATCGTCACCGAAGTTAATCTGTCGGTAAAGAGGGAGGAAAGGGTTACATCTAAATGAAAGGAAAAATGCAAATGAAACTGGTGGAAGTTAATTTTGAAAAGGGGTAAAGTTAATAAAGAAAGTAAATGTGCGGTCGTTACGTTAACAATTAACTGGCGTTAATTAGATATTTGAGATTTGGGGAAAATTACAGTCGCCAGTCCTATGGACAACTACTATAATAACTGAAAAAGAAAGGTTATTGCACATACAATTAGCACTAAAAGCGTGGCAACTGAAGGTTGACACGTGTGGTGTGAAAACTGAATGTTTGTCAGAAGTAATAAATTTCGCTACACTCTGACTTAATTTAGCAAAAGAATTAATAAAACCAGAAAATTGAAAGTTCGTTTAGTGACTGAAATTAATAGAGAACTTTGTTTCTGAAGCACTACAATATTCAATAAAATAAGTTTAGTCTTGGGCTACCTCGAAAATCATTTCAGAAGCTACTTGAATCTACGTAATTTAAAAATAAGAGATTTAACTTTGAACTTGAATTAAATGATTCTGAACAATTAACAATAGTAAAATTTAGTATGTACTAAGCTGAGCTGCAGTCACAGGTAAGCTAAAGTACGGTAACAAAACTCGCACTCTTAATTTTTGCTTGTGTAATCTAAATATTGTAGCCAGCTATGAATACTTCAACTAAACTTTGAAATTAAAGCAGTGAAATGGAATGATATTACTTTAATGCTGGCGTATGAATTTCAACGACACTCGGGTTCACTCCAGAAAAGGAAGGGACCCTGCTTGGTAATGCAATTGGGACAATGAGCAACAAAGGTTCATGCTACGTTGCTGTAATTTTGTGATTTGAACAGTTTGTAAAGCTGAGGTCTGCCATACAGTTCTAAAACTTTACGTGCTTCCAGTCTTCCTTGTTGGTTGATTGAACGTTTGAAGTCGTCGATCGAGGAGGTGGCGACAGTCACTCATTGTCGGCCGTCGCTGTTGCAGAAGCTGGATGTTGGCGCGCCTTCTTCTCGACACGATCGCCAGGCGAAACGGGCTCTTGATGTGTACCAGCTAATGCTTCCCATCCGCGACAGCGTGTCAGAAACTATCATAGCAAATCGAGCACAATTACATGCTGCCAAACCCCGAAAGCGCAGCAACTCGCGGGAGCGTCACATAACACACATGCTCTACTGCCCTACTGCAGCCAGACTCTCTCTGCTCTGCCCGCGCTCCACGCGGCAGAGTTAACACGACCTATCGATGTAGTCGTTTGATAGCATAGTTTTCCCTAGGCCAGACCCAGCATAAAAATACAAATAATATTTACAAAACAAACCAATTATACATCGACATGAATGCATATATACACAAATAGTAAAACAATTACAATATACAAAGACACAGAAATGTTATATCTTCAGGTAACAAAATAAGGAAAAAATTTGCAGTACAATTGATGGAAATAGGAGGATATGCATTTCTGGAGTTACACGTGCCCCACATTGTCTGAGGAAGTTCGTGTAAGCTAAACAGACTCAGAAAATGTCCCAAAAAGGAAAAAAAAACAGCGGAAATGCATATGCTCAAAACATCAAGAAAATTTAGCGTTAGGCTAATTAACCATAAAACAGTTTTTTGACCATAGTAATTGAGTGGAGACACTCCTAACCTTATTCCACTCTGTCATCTTACACAAAAGAAAACAGGTTGACAACATATTAAATTTTATAGAAAACATAGAAAATGGTTTAGCTATTCTAAAATCGTCAAAATTCTTAACAGTATCAAGAAATGGAATACTATTTACAAAATTTATCAGAGTACATGGCCATAAAAACAGGTATATCAAAATACGCAAATTAATAATTAATTACATAGAATACACATTTTATATAACCTTTTCATAATTAATATTCAAGCCATAAGAGTCCACTTAACGCTAAACAAGAAAAGAATATTCAGCAGATCGAAAAAAAACATAAATATTGACAGCAGAATTCTTTCACGTCAGCTGTTCGGGAAGAAAAACAACTCCGCCTTCCGTGCCCGCAAGTACAAAGAACGCCGAGAGCGGCACAAGAGCCGACAGCAGCTCAGCCTCGCCAGTATTGTTGCGCCCGCCTGTGCGGCACGCTTGATCTCACTCGCCTGTGTAACGGCATTTCCAGAACGTCCGTTTCACTGAACTCTTTAGGAAAAACTCACTCCCGAGTAATCTCAAGGAGTCCATTAATACTATCACAGTGGATAACTCAACACTGTCCATCATCACACGCATGTACTAGCCTGAAACTTAAAACAGCGTCTAAGTACATCGGCAATGGCTAGTAAAACACAGATTCATGGAATCTTACAGCTAGTTACAAAATCAATTTTACATTCCTTAATCTACTGTGACTCAGCTGAAAACTTAAACTACCAGATTGGATTTTTCAATTGGTTACTAATCAGTTACTCTTAAATCATTTAATCAAAATTAATTACTTATTAATGACAACTTCTTTAACGACCTCTAGGTCAGGCAAAAACATCGCAACATGCACATCCTTAAATCTTACACTCTGTATTTACATACTGTACAAATTACCCTTTCTGTGGTATTAATCAATCCTTGGTTGGTACAATTTCAGGTCTACAATGTTCTGTATACCTAATAGCTTTCCAGAGCTTGGATACTCTAAGTAATAAGCATTTGTGTGAGGTATACCAATTACTTTATATGGTCCATTATAAACAAATTTAAATTTAGACATTTCATTGTCTATCTCGCTCGATTTCTCATGAGCTTTTACAAGTACTAAGTCTCCGATTGCAAACTTAGCAAAACGCACTTTAGCGTCATGACGACTTATGCGAGCATCGGCTTTTAGCTTCATTACTTCTCGCTAACGATCTTTTTTCACACCAATACTAATGTCTATCCGTGGAGGGAATTTGATTATCTCTTCCACTAAACTTTTACTTCTGTCATCCAACAGGATTTCCTCTGGAGAAAATCCCATAGACTCATGTCTCAAGGTATTCATATTTCTCTCAAATTCTGCTACATATTTGCCCCATGCCCTATGGTTGTGGTGGCAATAGGTACGGCAAAGTCGGTCTAGCTCGCTCATATACCTCTCAGCGGGATTTCCAGCCGGACAGTAAGCTGACATGTGGATCACTTCGACCCCATTACTTGCCATGCCTTCATTCCACAATTTAGAAGTAAATTGTGCCCCATTGTCTGATAGAATCGCCTTGGGCTTGCCAATATGAACAAAATAATCGTCGAAAGCTTGCTATAGACCGCTTTGGCTGTAGCTTTCCTAATCGGGTATAGTTTGATGAACTTGGATAAAGCTTCTGGCACTACTAAAATGTAGGCAGTTTCCTGATGTCTTGGGCAAAGGTCCATACAAGTCCACGCACAGTAATTCAAAGGTGTCGTTAGGCCTTATACTTTGCATAGGACAACGACTCGTACAGTTGCTAACCTTCACCTTCTGACATAAATCTCAAGTTTTGACTCTGTCAGTTACGCGTTTTAAAATGTTGTTAAAATGCACTACTTCACTCAGCTTTTCCGTACATTTCTTTGGTACAGAGTGACCATTCGCCAAATGGTAGTAGTCTATTATTTCCGTGACGTATTTGGTGGGCCAGCATACCCACCAAATATTACTATCTTCACCCTTACGTATGTACAAGATATGATCGTATATCTTGTAATACTTCCTTACTTTTTCTCCTTCTGGACTCCTTTCGTCATATCGGGTTTTCACCATATTTAAACAACCATCCTCGTTCTGATGACGACGTAGATTCTTACAGATGTTCACTATTAATTTACGTCCCTCAACTTCTTTAAAATAGTATAATTTGACCACTCCATCTCACTCATCTTTCAATACATCTTGATTAGACTCGGGCAACCGCGACAGCGCATCCGCTACGCAATTGTCGGTCCCTTTTACGTAACAGATGTCATAGTTTAATTGCTGTAAATACAGCGACCACCTAGTCAGTCTTTCGTGAGGTAGTTTACAATCCTTCAGATAAGTGAGCGCCTTATGGTCCGTATGAATAATCACCTTACGGTCCCATAGGTAACCCTTGAACTTCTTGAATCCCCACATGATAGCGAGACACTCTTTCTCAGAAATCGTGTAGTTTCGCTCATTTTTTGATAAAGTTCGACTCGCGAACGCTATCGTCCGGTGTTCCTTATCCTCTCCTTAACCAAGTTCTTGGAACAGTTCTACCCCCACCCCGTAATTCGACGAATCCGTTCCCAGATGGAAGGGTAGCGATAAATCAGGATGAAATAGTATGTTAGATCTTAACAACTCGTCTTTTAATCTCTCGAAAGCGGCCTGACACCCGTCAGTCCACAAAAAACGGAACATTTTTGCGTAAGAGGTTATTCAAATTTTCATCATTAAACACTTGTCCTTTTACAAATTTACAGTAAAATCCTGTGAGCCCTAGAAAACTTTTGAACTGTTTCCTAGACTTGGGTGGAGGACAATTCCTTATTGCCTCTAGTTTCTCTGGGTCCTTAGTAATACCAGCAGTGGTAATTACATGCCCTAAAAATTTCAGTTCCTGCTTCACAAATTCGCATTTCTTTAGCTTTAGAGTCATTCCGCCACGGCGCAATGCTCTAAAAACTTCATCTAACAGGTCACAATGGTCATGCCAAGTGGCATTGGCCAACAATAGTTCGTCAACATATATAGTTAATCTTGAACTTAAAGCCGATCCTAGCACTTTATCTAGGGCCCTGATGAATACGGACACAGATATATTAAGTCCAAACGGCAGTACTCTATACTGATAACACCTGCCCGCAAACAAGAAGGCGGTGTATGGCCTAGATTCTTCTTCGAGTTCTATTTGCCAGTAACTAGCCGTCAGATCGTGGCTAGTCATGAACTGAACGTCATGAAAACGTTGCAAAATCTCCTCCATACTCTCTGGTCTGTCTGTTTCGCGTTGAACGACCCTATTCAACGTGCGTGCGTCAATCACAATACGCACACTACCATCCCGTTTTGCTACAATGACCAAACCGTTATTGTATGGACTCGTACTTCTTTCAATCACTCCCCATTCGATCATCTTATCTATCTCCCGTTGCACTGCTTCCTTTTTGGACAGCGGTATAGCATACGGTCTCACGAAGAATGGTTCGTGCGGAATTACATGCAACTTGCATTTATATCCTTCCACAAGTCCCGGTTTGTCTGAAAACACACTCTTATTCCTCATTATCACTTCATACAGGCCTTGTCTTTGTTCGTGTGTTACGTTTGACACACCGTCTACAATACTTTCCAATTCACTTTCTACACTATTGTCAATGCCGAGATTCCTCACATAACAGTAGTTCAAATTCATACCTACGTCAATACCATCCGGCCAGTTAACAATGTGTATAGGCTGGTATTGCCTATGCACATCGTCTCTTGTCTCGTCAAAACTAACGACTATTGTTTTATCTTGTGACGTACATGTCAAAGTTTTGCTTTCGCAATTAATCACTGCACGGTATTTTAATAGCCAATCTAACCTGATAATTACTTGCGTAGTTAAGCCTGGCACGACGACAAACTCTTGTTCAAATCGTGCCCCACATATCTCGAAGTTGACAAAAATGTGTTTTGTGACCGGTTTACTGGCTTTTCCAGTAGCACCGATAATTTTCACTCCTGTTACTGGCAAAACTACGATACCAGGTCTGTCTTTCAGTAACTGAAATATTTTCCCAGATACAGCACTCAATTCTGCACCGGTGTCAATCAACACGTTTTGTTGTAGCTCGTGCATATTAACAGACACTACTATCTGTCTACACTTATCCTCGACTGTTTCTTTATTTTCCCACAGTAAATCGTCGTCTATATCCAGGTCATTCCAGAAAAAACCATCCGGCTTTGATCCTAAATCCGGCTTATCTGGCGGCTTTTTCAGCCTCTGTTCGCATACAGTTTTAATTTCAACACGTTCGTCCTGAGGCTTAGTCCGTAGCCTCGCCTCCAATACCGAAACCTTTTCCTGTAACTCTTCAACTAGTGAGTGTTTCTTTGCTATCAATTCACTAATTGTCACCTTCGTTGATTCCACTTTGGTCAGATTGATTTCATCTGCCAATCTACCTGGAGCAATGTGCCCAGTAGTCTCTGCAATTACTTCCTCTGGATCTGCGCAACCCACACTGCTATCGTCCGACAGTATAACGTCACCTCTAACCTCATACACGCTGTAATCTGCATGCTTTTCTACCAATCGTGTCCGGCTATCACTAAAATTCTCGTAATCTTTCTCCTTAATACTTTCGCAATGTTTAAACTGGAGTTTTGCGTCGGATGGGTCGGCCACTTCTACCACTACCACTTTCGGTAAAGTCTGCCGGTCAGGGCCACAACTTTCCGTTACTACTTCAACATCCAACTCCTGCGGGACGAAACACGACGAATCTTGCTCGTGCTCCCCATTAACATCAACTATTTCTAGTAAAGTCTGCCGGTTAGGGCCAGAGCCTTCTATCACTTCACAAATACTATCTTCCTGTGGGACGAGATCCGGCAAATCCTGCCCGCGCTCCCCATAAACACTTCTCCCGTACAGGCCCCTATAATCTCTTAGTTCGTCGTATAAGCGACCGAACTGCCTTAACCAGACCTCATCCCTCTCTGCATCCCCTCGCTCGATGATGGACGTGTTATCCGACATCTGATCTTCTGTCAACAATTGCGAATCATTCTTAAACTCAATCTCCAGTTCCGCTGTGGGTGTTACAGCTGCCACTTTATAATCGATTTCCGGAACACTACTTAAATTGTTCTCACTGATAGTGAATGTATTTTCTACTGCCGTGTCTACAGCTGATCTGCTACTTATGGGTGCACTCCTTTCTCTTAACACTGGCACACTCTCCCGCCGTTGATTATTCCATACGGAATTTTCATAACGACGACACCTCGGTTTTCTACTGTTATTGGGCCGCCAAAATTTCTCCACGCCCGGTCGGCCCCTCACCGGCGCGGCTAATGGTTTCCTGTCTGGTCCCAGCAGATACGCTCCCCAGATCTGCTGAGGCGGCTGATCGCACCCTCTGGCGTTATTACTATTCTGCGAAGCCCGTATCACGCTAGTAAGATACTGGTTTCCGTCATTCCTACTATTATTTGCATTGTACGGATTGTCATTACGGCCAGAACCACTATTGTTATTGCCGCCAAGATTGTGGTATGCATTAGTCCCATAGTTATCATTGTTGTGGTTGCTGTGGTATCCGTTGTTGTTACCACGGCCTCTACCACAGTCGCGATTATTGCGCCAATTGTCCTCGTACTCAACTCTTTCCAGGAAATCATTGATTGTTCTGTAATTGCTTTCTACGCAGCATTTTGTATCATCTGGAAGTTTCTTGTAGAGTTCCCAGACTATTTCGGATTCCGTGCGGCGATCACGCAAATATCCCAACTTGTGGATCCAGCCCTCCCAAAATTCCTCCATCGAGCCGCGCGAATTCGCATCGAAAGGCCTCGATACGACAAATTCGCGCCAGACACTTTGTTGTTTTTGCTCTGACCAGTATTCAGCCAGAAACAAATTTTTAACTCGTCAAAAGTCAGGTTGTTAATGTTGAGGTTTAAGCCCCAACCCTTGGCATCACCAGCCAACACATCAATAACCGCATTAATTTTTCTCTCATTAGTCCATGATCTGGGTAAAACTCTTTCACAATTTTTAATGAAATCCGTCGCGTGTATACCGCCTTTTTTCTAGGGGTCGAACCGCTCCTCTTTCGTCAACAATTCCGAACTATGTGCACAGATTGGCACATAGCTCTGTTTTTCGTCAAGTTTCTTTTCTAATTCCGACACTCTCGTAATTACTTGGCAAGTGGTTGTGGCAAGCGTTTCTACTTCCCTCTTTTTCTCTTCGCAGGTATTAGCCTGCTTCGTCACTTTGGTATCTACTTCGGATACTAAAGCCTTTAAAGTTTCCACCTTGTTTTGATCCTCTTTTTTCACTAATTGAATTTGTTCCGTCACCTTATTCTCGATGATCGGAGCAACTGCTTCTCCTACAATTTTCTCGATTCTGCTAATTTCGGAATAAAAACGAGTATTTATGCTCGCAATTTCCGCCTGAACGCCTATCATTTCCTGTTCAAGATTAACGATTTCAGTATTAATTACAACAATATCTTCTTTGATTTTATCAACTTTTGTGTTAGCAACTCCAACATTGTTCTAAATTGTTAAGGCTTTCGTGGCCACTTGTTGACACACTGGCTATTGGCTTCTGTCTCGGGTTCTCCGGCCGACGTTCATCTAATGATTTTTCTGACGTTTCGCCAGCACGAGTGGCTGGCATTGTCAAAGCTTCACCCTCCATTGCCGGTGGTGAACTGGAGCCGAGCTCGCGGGCGCAGACTATATGTACCTGGCGCGCCAACGTCTTAGGGCTTCTCCGTGGTCATTTCCGGTGCGGTTCTCCTCTTGCTACCTGCGACGGTCGTTCGCTGCAGTACGGGAAGCCAGGATCCGTTTACCTTAAGGCTTTCCTCTTTCTTGTTCAAACTGTTCGCGTGTTTTTGTATCTCTACAGCTTCTCTGAACAAGCGCGTGTGATAGTGGTTCTCTACAGCCAGAACTTCCGTGTCGGCGAATTTTATTACGTGGTCGGTCTCATTCAGTGCGTGCTCTGCCACGGCCGATTTCTCCACCTGCTCCAACCTGCAATGTCGCTTATGCTCTTTGATCCTGGTGTTAACGGATCGTCCAGTCATTCCGACATAAACTTCTCCGCATGTGCATGGTATGTAGTATATTCCCGACATTGCAAGTGGGTCTCTTTTCTCCTTCGCCGATCTAAGACACTCTTTGATCTTCCTTGTCGGTTTGAAAATCGTCTTTACGCCATGTTTGCGCAATATACGGCCGATTCTGTCCGTCACTCTGGGAATGTATGGCAGAAAGGCCGTACCCGACATTTCTTTTTCTGGTTCCTTACTTCGCCGAGTGTTTGGCTCAGTTACACTTCTAATATAATTTTTGGAGTACCCATTGCTCCTCAGGACTGTTTCCAGGTGTTGCATTTCTCGTTTGAGGTGTTGCGGCTCACATATTCGTCCTGCTCTCGTTACGAGCGTACTAATCATACATTAAGGACTTAGGACATTTCATTGAGAAGCTGAAGAAACTGAAACTTGCACCAAACACCTCAAACGAGAAATGCAACACCTGGAAACAGTCCTGAGGAGCAATGGGTACTCCACAAATTATATTAGAAGTGTAACTGAGCCAAACACTCGGCGAAGTAAGGAACCAGAAAAAGAAATGTCGGGTACGGCCTTTCTGCCATACATTCCCAGAGTGACGGACAGAATCGGCCGTATATTGCGCAAACATGGCGTAAAGACGATTTTCAAACCGACAAGGAAGATCAAAGAGTGTCTTAGATCGGCGAAGGAGAAAAGAGACCCACTTGCAATGTCGGGAATATACCGCATACCATGCACAAGCGGAAAAGTTTAAGTCGGAATGACTGGACGATCCATTAACACCAGGATCAAAGAGCATAAGCGACACTGCAGGTTGGGGCAGGTGGAGAAATCGGCCGTGGCAGAGCACGCACTGAATGAGACCGACCACGTAATAAAATTCGCCGACACGGAAGTTCTGGCTGTAGAGAACCACTATCACACGCGCTTGTTCAGAGAAGCTGTAGAGATACAAAAACACGCGAACAGTTTGAACAAGAAAGAGGAAAGCCTTGAGGTAAACGGATCCTGGCTTCCCGTACTGCAGCGAACGACCGTCGCAGGTAGCAAGAGGAGAACCGCACCGAAAGTGACAGCGGAGAAGCCCTCGGACGTTGGCGCGCCAGGTACATATAGTATGCGCCCGCGAGCTCGGCTCCAGTTCACCACCGGCAATGGAGGGTGAAGCGTTGACAATGCCAGCCACTCGTGCTGGCGAAACGTCAGAAAAATCATTAGATGAACGTCGGCCGAAGAACCCGAGACAGAAGCCAATAGGCAATGTCAAACATTGTTGTTAACAACATTAATAGCTTTGTTCTGATTGTCTAGCTTCCGTTCAATTTTTTCAGACTGAGCTTCTTGCTTGGCAGACTGAGCTTCTTGCTTGGCAGCCTGAGCTTTAATTTCTGCCGATTGACTCTTGATTTCATTAATCAAAACATTCAATAAATCAGTTAAATTCCCGGAAACTACTGGTTTTACTTCCGTAGCTGGTTCCTCTATATATGTTCCCCCGTATTCTTCATCAAGGATTACAGATTTGATTTTCGCTTCCGATACCGAAACATTTTCTAAAGTTCGGAACTCCATTTCTGCTCTTTGTTGCGTTTCGGCGGTCGCGTCTTTCATGCTAGCCGCCTGCCCCTGAACAATGGGTTCCGCGGTGCATGTTTCCCACTGTTCGACCGATTGTTCCGTATCCAAGTCTACCAAGTTTTGGTAATTGTTGCCTTCACTAATTTTAATAATTTTCAATATAAATGCCAAATCCCAAATATATTTAGGATTACTCCCACTACTTATTCTCGCTGACGTAACGGCCTGTTCGTAACCAGTACTTTTTTACGAGATTTGCACAATGCAAAATTCGTGTCCAGAACAACCTCAAATTTGAAGATTGTCCTGTCACCAGGTCGCCACGTGTTACGTCCCCCTCACTTATCGACCTTAATGACAGTGAAAAATTAAACCGCGTGCACCTAATGGTAATTCGAGAAAATTAATCGTCACCGAATTTAATCTGCCGGTAAAGAGGGAGGAAAGGGTTACATCTAAATGAAAGGAAAAATGCAAATGAAACTGGTGGAAATTAATTTTGAAAAGGGGTAAAGTTAATAAAGAAAGTAAATGTGCTGTCGTTACGTTAACAATTAACTGGCGTTAATTAGATATTTGAGATTTGGGGAAAATTACGGTCGCCAGTCCTATGGACAACTACTATAATAACTGAAAAAGAAAGGTTATTGCACATACAATTAGCACTAAAAGCGTGGCAACTGAAGGTTGACACGTGTGGTGTGAAAACTGAATGTTTGTCAGAAGTAATAAATTTCGCTACACTCTGACTTAATTTAGCAAAAGAATTAATAAAACTGGAAAATTGAAAGTTAGTTTAGTGACTGAAATTAATAGAGAACTTTGTTTCTGAAGCACTACAATATTCAATAAAATAAGGTTAGTCTTGGGCTACCTCGAAAATCATTTCAGAAGCTACTTGAATCTACGTAATTTAAAAATAAGAGATTTAACTTTGAACTTGAATTAAATGATTCTGAACAATTAACAATAGTAAAATTTAGTACGTACTAAGCTGAGCTGCAGTCACAGGTAAGCTAAAGTACGGTAACAAAACTCGCACTCTTAATTTTTGCTTGTGTAATCTAAATATTGTAGCCAGCTATGAATACTTCAACTGAACTTTGAAATTAAAGCAGTGAAATGGAATGATATTACTTTAATGCTGGCGTATGAATTTTAACGACACTCGGGTTCATTCCGGAAAAGAAGGGACCCTGCTTGGTAATGCAATTGGGACAATGAGCAACAAAGGTTCATGCTACGTTGCTGTAATTTTGTGATTTGAACAGTTTGTAAAGCTGAGGTCTGCCATACAGTTCTAAAACTTTACGTGCTTCCAGTCTTCCTTGTTGGTTGATTGAACGTTTGAAGTCGTCGATCGAGGAGGTGGCGACAGTCACTCATTGTCGGCCGTCGCTGTTGCAGAAGCTGGATGTTGGCGCGCCTTCTTCTCGACACGGTCGCCAGGCGAAACGGGCTCCTGATGTGTGCCAGCTAATGCTTCCAGTCCCCGACACTGTGTCAGAAACTATCATAGCAAGTCGAGCACAATTACATGCTGCCAAACCCCGAAAGCGCGGCAACTCGCGGGAGCGTCACATATCACACCTGCTCTACTGCCCTACTGCAGCAAGACTCTCTCTGCTCTGCCCGCGCTCCACGCGGCAGAGTTAACACTACCAAAGTTCCTAAACACTTTGGTTCTCCACGCGACCTATCGATGTAGTCGTTCGATAGCATAGTTTTCCCTAGGCCAGACCCAGCGTAAAAATACAAATAATATTTACAAAACAAACCAATTATACATCGACATGAATGCATATATACACAAATAGTAAAACAATTACAATATACAAAGACACAGAAATGTTATATCTTCAGGTAACAAAATAAGGAAAAAATTTTGCAGTACAATAGATGGAAATAGGAGGATATGCATTTCCGGCATTACAAGGGCAGGTGCAGAATTCCTCCCATAGACAGAGAGACACCTGGGCAAGGTCGTTAACATATTTAACAGTTGTGTTAGTACCTTCATCCCAAATATGCATATCTAGTTTCGAATTATTTTTTCACTACTATCGCTGATGTTGTTATCACTAATACTAATAATATTATAATTGCATCATCTGCAAGAAGGACAAATTCTATCCCCCGACTGAAATAAAACGGCATATCATTAACACAAAGTAAGAACAGTAGTGGGGCAATTATCAAACCCTGAGGGACACCCATTGCCATTTCTCTCCATGTAGATGATGTTTCATCCCTCTTTCTGTTACTCAAACAGCCAAGGATAACTTTCTCCATTCTGTTTCTCAAATAAGAACGAAATCAAGCCATGTGCTGCACTACATATCCCGTAAAACTTTAGCTTCTCTGATAGAATCATTTATACAATGAAGTTGCCTTCGATAAGTCACTGCAGAACCTGTTATGTAACGACGTCATCCAACGCAATTATAAATTAAAAATTTAAAATGTTTCTCGACTATTTTGTGTTTTTAAAAATCGTTAATATGATAAAAACATGTTTTGTTACTTTTGATTTTGAAATATCTGAAAGCTTTATGAGGACGTATAAATTAATAATAATAATTATAGAACTACTTTGGTAATTGTGAATCATTCTGCGTCCGCTCCGGTAGCTGAGTGGTTATCGCGACGGAATGTCATGCCAAGGAGCCTGGGTTCGATTCCCGGCTGGGTTGCAAATTTTCTCCGCTTAGGGACTGGGCATTGTGTTGTGCTAATCATTCTCATCAACACGCAAGTCGTCGAAGTGGCGTCAACTCAAAAGACTTGCACCAGGTGAACGGTCTACCCGACTGGAGGCCCCAGCCACACGACATTTCATTTCAGTCATTCTGCATCTCCCGAGGTTGTTTTATTACGTTGAAATAGAGTTTGTAATAGTAAACTGTAAACCTAGTGACTATTTTATCTTTTCCGCTGACGTGTTTATCTGTATGACCTAGGCGTGCTTTTAGCGTCGACGGCAGAACAGAGTCGAGATTGATCGAGCCAAGAGGGTAGATCGCTAGAGTAAGTCCTGTGTGATAGCAAGCACAAAAGTTACTAACAGTTCTTCAACATGATTTCCACAACAAATTTTGACAATAAAAGTGTATTAAAAGAATTTTTTAGTCTGAATGAGGCCAGTCACCACAAAGTGGAGTTATGGAACTGATTGCCCGAAGCGTATAGTAAACTGCGCATCTACGTCGGATGAAAACTAAATCACATCATATATAAAATTATGTTTCAACAGTTTACACAATTTTAGCAGTCTAGGAGCAGTCTGTCTGTAGAAGCCGAGCAGTGCGGATGCACGCTGTGTTTCCGCCTGCGACGAGCACAGCCTGGTTTGTTTACTTTGCAGACTTAGACTCTCCTTGTCTGTGAGCAGGAACATGGTCAACCGCTTCAGAAAGCAACGCTTCGATTCATCATTAACAATGAACATACACGACGAAAAGCGCTGAAAGTAGAACGCTTCCTCCGTGATAAGACGAGGATTTGGCCATCGGACGTATTGGGTATACACATTCTTAGTAGTGTCGCATGTATCAAGGTTGTTGACAATGCGGCGTGTGACAGGATCCTGAAATCTGCTCAATATGGCCTACATTTCTGTCATCCCAATTCACAAGCCATCGCAGGGGAATACAGTTGCCCAGTACTGCCCCCTCAATGCCGACTACAAGATGAAACTTCCTGGCAGATTAAAACTGTGTGCCGGACCGAGACTCGAACTCGGGAACTTTGCCTTTCGCGGGCAAGAGCTCTACCAACTGAGCTACCCAAGCACGACTCACGCCCTCTTCTCACAGCTTTACTTCTGCTAGCTTTACTTCATCAACGATAGTAGTCGGCGGTGTGGCGCAACTTTAATCAGCTGGACCTCCCAACATAAATCCGTACGACATGGTATCACATCGCCTTTGGAAAACTCGCCACGAACTAGGGTTTACATGTAACTCTTTTAAAGGACAGTTGTTTATGCTCCAACTGTCACTAGCTGAACGATGACGCCAGTCGCCTGACCTGCGCCGGCGTTCGTGAAGTCTGGACACTGGGGCGGCAAATAGTCGCCTGTTTCTTCCGCGCCCCTCCGTCGGTTGTCGAACCCTACGCTTCCATTCGCCCAGAGGACGTGTGTTTCCCCGCAGCCAAGGCTCATGCGATAATCAGTATCAAAGGATGGAAAGTCGCCTAATTTCCTGGAGTCGGCGACAAATCGCGGCTCGGTCTTTGGACCCTCCTACAGAATGAGCATTCTGTTTACTGACGGCGTCCACACTACCGCATCTACTACGCCAATTACCACCGTGGTGTTTTGCGTGATCCCGGTCGTTTGGAGTGTGTCTGACATTGTTGGCTCGATTGCTGCTTCCCTCATGTTATTTCAAGCCCTCGGCAGGTGCAGCGCCTGATACCGCACTGTCCTTGTCTTCCATTCCCCTCTCCCCTACTTATCACTGGTGTGTCAGACGATGAAATTTCATGGTTACAATTGAGTATCGCCCTCCTTGATTGTCCCTTTTTGTCGTCTTCCGGTCGGTTTGTGGTGTTGTGAACGTCCTGGCCAGACATCATGTGGTCGACCCCTGACCCCAGTTCACTCCTCCGCCTCCTCCAGCCCTTCTGACGGGCCGGCGGAGGCGACATACACGCATCCCATCATCCCTACGATCTGTCTGCTTAAAAGGGACTGTCAGTTGTCGCCACAGTATTTCTGACATTATACTGATTTGGTGTATTGTTTGTTTATAAATAACGTTTACATTACATTCTAATGTTCAAAAAAAAAATAAAGCATGGTAGAGTAATCGAAGCGTTCTCGGTCCCAGGTTCCAACCCCGCCACAGTTTAAATTTTGAATGAAAATCATCAGCGGTGGCTGCCAATGACTTCTGCCACAAGGAATCACCCTCTTTCAGCCAAAGACCTTGTCAAAGAAGGCCGAGAAGCGGAGAAAGGTTCAGGGTACTCTCTTGTCCTAGGAGTGGGAAACTGCCCCGAAAAGGTGGAAGCATCACCAATGATCAACGGCATGAGGATGCAGAAAGCAATGGAAACCACTGCAATAAATACACATAACGGGTATCCATAGGACAGGTGGCCTGTAATTGAAAAGTATCTTGATGATCTCTCCATTGGCAAAAGATTCCGAAATAGTTCCCCATTCGGATCTCCTGGCGGGGACTGCCAAGGGGAAGGTGATCATGAGAAAAAGATTGAATAGCCAACGAAAGGCTAACGTGATACGAAACGGAGCGTTGAATGTCAGAAGTTTGAACGTGTTAGGGAAGCTAGAAAATCTGAAAAGGGAAATGCAAAGGCTCACTCTAGATGCAGTGGGCGTCAGTGAAGTGACATCGAAAGAAGACAAGGATTTCTTGTCAGATGATCCAAGGGCAATATCAGCAGTGCAGAGAATGATGTGACGGAAGTAGGACTCGTTATGAATAGGAAGGCAGAGCAGAGAGTCAGTGGCTGCGAACAGTTCAGTGATAGCGTCATTTGATAGCGTCGTTCCTATCCGAATGGACAGCAAACCAACACCGACAAAGATAGTTCATTATATATGTCGACGCTGAGAGCCGCAGGCGGAGGAATACAGAAAGTACAAATGATTATAACGAACAACTTATACCTTACACAAACGAAAATGAAAATCTAACAGTCATGGCGGATTAGGAGTCAGTTGTAGGGGAAGGAACAGAAGTAAGGATTACGCGCAAACATGAGCTTGGTACTAGGAATGAGAAAGAAGAAGGCCTAATTGAGATAGATAAGGCGAGATTTCAGTTACATTACATCATGGGCAAGCAGAGATTCCGCAACCAGAGATTGGATTGTAAGGTGCATCGAGAAGCAGATACAGATTCAGATCACAATTTAGTAGTGATGAAGAGTACGCTTAAGTTTAAGAGACTAGTCAGGAAGAATCAACACGCATAGAAGTGGGACAACGAAGTACTAAAGAAAAGAGACATGATTTGAAGTTCACTGAGGCTACAGATAATGCGATAAGGAACAGCTGAGTAGGCAGTTCTGTTGAAGAAGAATTAAGTTCTCTATAGACGACAGTCGCGGAAGCTGGAATGAGAAACATAGGTACAAAGAATATAAATGCTAAGAAACCGTAGGGAAGAAATACTACAGTTTATCGATGAAAGAAGGAAATACAAAAATTTTCACGGAAATTCAGGAATATAGACACACAAGTAACCTAGAAATGAAATAAATATTAAGTGCAAAGAAGGTAATGCAGAATGGTTGCATGAAAAATGTCAAGAAATCGGAAAAGAAATGATAGTCGGAAGGCCGAACTCAGCATACAGAAATGTGGAAAACTAAGAATAAAAAGGGAATTCCACTGTTAAATGCAGAGGAGAGAGCGGATGGGTGGAAAAGCTACGCTGACGGCCTCTATGATGAGGAAGATTTGACTGATGACGTTATAGAAGAAAAATCAGCAGTCGATATAGAAGAGATAGGAGATCCTGTATTAGCATCGGAATATAAAAGAGCTTTGGAAGACTTAAGATCGAATAAGGCAGAACGTATTGATAACATTCCATTAGAATTTCTAAAATCACTGAGGGAAGTGGCAACAAAGCGACTATTAAAGTTTGTGTGTATAATGTATGAGTCTGGCAACATACCACCTGACTTTCAGAAAAACAACATATACACAATTCCGAACATTGCAAGAGCCGACAAGTGCGTGACTTATGGCACGATCAGCTTAACAGCTCACGCATCCAATTTGCTGACATGAATAATATTCAGAGAAATGAAAAGGAAGATTAAGGATGTGTTAGATGACCATTAGTTTTGCTTTAGGAAAGGTAAAGACAGCAGAGAGGCAATTCTGACGCTGCGGTTGGGAATGGAAGTAAAAATAAAGAAAAATAGGATTTGTCGGTCTACAAAAGACATTCGACAATATAAAAAGATGCGAGATGTCCTAAATTATGAGAAAAATAGCGTCATGATGTAGGGGAAGACTCGAAATATACAATATGTACATGAGGCAAGAGGGAACAGTAAGAGTGGAAGATCAAGTACGAAGTGTTAGGGTTAAAAAGGGTGTAAAACAGGGATGTAACCTTTCGCCCCTACTGTTCCACCTATACATCGAAGAAGCAATGACGGAAATAAGAGGACGGCCAAGAGTGGAATTAAAATTCAAATCAGTGATAAGATTCGGTGAAAGTGAAGAAGAATTACAGAATCTCCTCAATGGAATGAACAGTCTAATCAGTATAGAATATGAATTGAGAGAAAATCGAAGAAAGTAATGACATGTAACAGATATGAAAACAGTGAGACACTTAACATCAGGACTGGTAATCGCAAAGTAGATTAAATTGACGAATTCTGCTACCTATGCAGCCAAATACCTACGATGGACAAAGCAAGGAGGACATAAAAAGCAGAATGGCTCTGGCGAAAAGGGCATTCCTGGCCAAGAGGAGTATACGAGCATCAAACATAGGCCGTAACTTGAGGAAGAAATTTCTGAGAATGTACGTCTGGAGCAAAGCACTGGATGGTAGTGAAACATGGACTGTGGGAAAGCAGGAAAAGAAGAGTACTGAAGCGTGTGAGATGTTGTGCTACAGAAGAATGTTGAAAATTAGGTAACCAATGAGGAGGTTTTCCGCACAACTGGCGAGGAAAGTAATATACATGGAAAAGACTGACAAGAAAAGGGACTGGATGGTAGGACGTCCGTTAAGACATCAGGGAATGACTTCCTTGGTGCTAGAAGGAGCTGTAGAGGTTGAAAACGGTAGAGAAATACAGAGATTGGAAAAAATCCCGCAATTAAATGAGGGCGTAGGTTGTAAGTGCTATTCTGAGACGAAGAGATCGGCACAGGAGAGGAGTTCGAGACGGACCACACCGCACCTATCGGTCTGAAGACTGAAACTTCCTGGCAGATTAAAACAGTGTGCCGGACCGAGACTCGAACTCGGAACCTTTGCCTTTTGCGGGCTCTAGAGCACTTGCCCGCGAAAGGCAAAGGTCCCAACTTCGAGTCTCGGTCCGGCACACAGTTTTAATCTGACAGGAAGTTTCATATCACACTCCGCTGCAGAGTGAAAATCTCATTCTGGAAACATCCCCCCGGCTGTAGCTAAGCCATGTCTCCGCAATATCCTTTCTTTCAGGAGTACTAGTTCTGCAGGGTTCGCAGGAGTCTGAAATCTGAAGACTGACAAAAACTCTGAATTTAGCAGTCGTGGATACATGAATCTCCACTAACGCCTGAAGTAGCGCTGGAGGAAATTGACCCTATGAATGCTGCAGGGCTGTCCATAAATCCGTTAGAGTACAAGGGAGTGGAGATCTCTTTTGAACAGAACGTTGCAAGACATCGCAGATACGCTCAATAATGTTGATTTGTGTGGAGTTTGGTGGCCGGCGGAAGTATTTGAACTCAGAGGAATGTTGCTGGACCCACTCTGTAGCAATTCCGGACGTGTGGGGTGTCGCATTGTCATACTTGAATTTCTCAAGTCCGTCGGAATGCACAATGGATATGAATTGTTGCAGATCATCAGACAAGATTCTTACGTGCTTGTCACCTGTCAGGGTCGTATCTAGACGTTTCAAGGGTGCCATATCACTCCAACTGCACACATCCAATACCATTACAGAGCCTCCACCAGCTTGAACAGTCCCCTGCAGGATCCGTGGTTTCACGAGATTGTCTCCCTACCCATACACGACCATCCACTCGGCACAATTTGAAACGAGCCTCGTCCGACCAGGGAACATGTACCAGTCATAAACAGTCCAATGTCGGTGTTGACGGACCCAGGTGAGGCGTAAAGTTTCGTGTGGTGCAGCCATCAAGGGTACACGTTGGGCCTTCGACTACGAAAGACCATATAGATGTTTCGTTGGATGGTTCGCATGCTGACACTTGATGGCAAAGTATTGAAATCTGCAGTAATTTGCGGAAAGGTTCCACTTCTGTCACGTTGAGCGATTCTCTTCAGTCGTCGTTGGTCCCGTTCTTGCTGATTCTTTTTCCGGCCACAACGACGTCGGAGATTTGATGTTTTACCGGATTCCTGATATTCACGTTACACTCATGATATGATCGTACTGGAAAATCCCCATTTCATCGCTACCTTGGAGATGCTATGTCCCATCGGTCGTGTGCCAACTATAACACCACGATCAAACGTACTTAAATTTTGAAAAACCTGCCATTCTAGTAGCACTAACCGAACTGACGACTGCACCAGACAGTTGTTGTCTTATATAGGAGTTGCCGACCGCAGCGCCGTGTTCTGCCTGTTTACATATCTCTGTATTTGAATACGCATGCCTATACAGTTTCTTTGGCGCTTAAGTGTATGTGACGTGATGAAATTGTTACAAGGCAAGGACATTTACGTAAGTTAATGTTGTGTATGAGGGTGAAAATGTCTTGAGCACCTTCTCCAAGTCCACAAATCACCGACCATACTTGGGAACTGCGTGACCTGTCCGTAGACATGTGTGGCTGTATGGCTGCAGCAATCTACGACGTACTTGGCGAGTCAGTGCCACTGCATTAAAGACACGTAACGTATATCCACGTGACATGTGGCCTGTAATTGACGAAGTGTCATGATGATCTCTCCATTGGCAAAAGATTTCGGAATAGTCCCCCATTCGGATATCCGGGAGGGGACTCCCAAGGGGGAGGTTACCATGAGAAAGAGACTGAATAATAAAAAGAAGGATAACGTTCTACGAGTCGGAGCGTGGAATGTGAGAAGCTTGAAAATGGTTGGGAAGCTAGAAAATCTGAAAAGGGAAATGCAAAGACTCACTCTAGATATAGTAGGGGTCAGTGAAGTGAAGTGGAAAGAAGACAAGGATTTCTGGTCAGATGAGTATAGGGTAATATCAACAGCAGCAGAAAATGGTATGATAGGAGTAGGATTCGTTATGAATAGGCAGGTAGGGCAGAGAGAGTGTTACTGTCAACAGTTCTGTGACAAGGTTTTCCTTATCAGAGTCGACAGCAAACCAACACCGACCACTATAGTTCAGGTATGCATGCCGACGTCGCAAGCAGAAGATGAAGAGATAGCGAAAGTATATGATATTGAAAGGGTAATACAGTATGTAAAGGGAGTTGAAAATCTAATAGCCTTTGGGAACTGGAATGCAGTTGTAGGGGAAGGAGTTGAATAAAAGGTTATCTGAGAATGGGACAAGGAATGAGAGAGAGTCGATAGACTAATTGAGTTCTGTAATAAAGTTCTGCTAGTAACAGCGAATACTCTGTTCAAGAACCACAAAAGGAGGAGGTATACGTGGAAAATGCCGGGTTATACGGGAAGATTTCAGTTCATTACATCATGGTCAGTCAGAAGTTCCGAAATCAGATACTGGATTGTAAGGGCGTACGCAGGAGCAGATATAGAATTACATCAGAATGTAGTAGTGATGGAGACTAGTCTGAAGTTTAAGACATTAGTCAGGAAGAATCAATACGCAAAGAAGTGGGATACGTAAGTATTAAGGAATGTTGAGATACCCTTGAAGTTCTCTAAGGCTATAGATACAGCAATAAGGAGTAACTCAATAGGCAGTACAGTTGAACAGGAATGCATATATCTAGGAAGGGCCATCACAGATGTTGGAAAGAAAAGCATAGGTACAAAAAAGGTAACTGCGAAGAAACCATCGATAACAGAAGAAATACTTCAGTCGATCGATGAAAGGAGGAAGTACAAAAAAGGTCCGGGAATCTTAGGAATACAGAAATACAAGTCGCTGAGGAATGATACAAATAGGAAGTTCAGGGAAGCTAAAACGAAATGGCTGCTCGAAAACTGTGAAGAAATCGAAAAACAAATGATTGTCGGAAGGAAAGACTCAGCATACAGGAAAGTCAAACAATCTCCGGTGAAATTAAAAGCAAAAGTGGTAACATTAAGAGTGCAATTGGATTCCACTATTAAATGCAGAGGAGACAACGGACTGGTGGAAAGAACACATTGAAAGCCTCTACGAGGGATAAGTTTTGTCTGATGCGATAGAAGAAGAAACAGGAGTCTATTTAGGATAGATATGGGATCCAGCTTAAAGAGCTTTGGAGGACTTAAGCTCAAATAAGGCAGAGGGGATAGATAACATTGCATCAGAATTTCTAAAATCATTGGGGGAATTGACAACAAAATGACTATTCACGTTGGTGTGTAGAATATATGAGTCTGGCGAAAAACCAACTGATTTTCGGAAAAGCATCATCCACACAATTCCGAAGACGGAAAGAGCTGACAAGTGCGAAAATTATCGCACAATCATCTTAACAGCTCAGGCATCCAAGTTGCTGAAAAGAAAAATGTACAGAAGAATGGAAAAGAAAATTGAGGATGTGCTAGATGACGATCAGTTTTGCTTTAGGAAAGGTAAAGGCATCAGAGAGGCAATTCTGACATTGTAGTTGTTAATGGAACCAAGACTGAAGAAAAATCAAGACACGTTCATAGGATTCGTGGACCTCGAAAAAGCTTTCGACAGCGTAAAATTGTGCAAGATATTTGAAATTCAGAGAAAAATAGGGGTGAGCTATAGGAAGAGGCGGGTAATACACTATATGTACAAGAGCTAAGGGGAATAATAAGAATGGACGGCCAAGAACGGAGTGCTCGGATTAAAAAGGATGTAAGACAGGGATGTAGTCTTTCACCCTTACTATTCAATCTGTACATTTAAGAAACAATGATGATGATAAAAGAAAGGTTGAGAGGTGGATTTAAAATTCACGGTAAAAGGGTATCAATGATGTGGTTCCCTGATGACATTACCGTCCTGGGTGAAAGTGAAGAAAAGCTACATAGTCTGTTGAATGAATGAACATCTAATGAGTACAGAATATGGACTGAGAGTAAATCGAAGAAAGACGAAAGTAATGAGAAGCAGCAGAAATGAGAACAACGAGAAAGTTAACATCAGGATTGATGGGCACGAAGTAGATGAATTTTAGGGATTCTGCAACCTAGGCAATAAAATAACCAATCACGGACGGAGCAAGGAGAACATCAAAAGCAGACTACCAATTGCGAAAAGGGCATTCCCGGCCAAGAGAAGTCTGCTAATATCAAATATCGGCCTTAATTTGAGGAAGAAATTTCTGAGAATGTAAGTCTGGAGTACAGCATTGTATGGCTGTGAAACATGGACTATGGGAAAACCAGAACAGAAGAGAATCTAAGCATTTGAGATGTGTTGCTGTAGACGAATGTTGAAAATTAGGTGGACTGATAAGGAATGAGTGGGCTCTGTGCAGAATCGGAAAGGAAAGGAAACACTGATAAGGAGAAGGGACAGGATGATAGGACATCTGTTAAGGCACGAGGGAATGACTTCCATGGTACTAGCGGGAGCTGCAGACAACAAAAACTGTAGAGAAAGACAGAGATTCTAACACATCCAGCAAATAATTGAGGACGTAGGTTGCAAGTGCTACTCTGAGATAAAGAGGTTGGCAAAGGAGAGAAATTCGTGGCGGACCGCATTAAATGAGACAGAAGACTAATGACCAAAAAAAAAAAAAAAAAAAAAAAATCACTTCTTAATCACATACTTTTCCACACAACGATATACAATTTGTTTAAACTTTTCCCATGATTCCACTACGTCCATGTTTCTGGAACGAAGTGATCTCAATTCAGTGTTTAAGCGAGATACTACAGCCTGCTTTTCTGCTATTTCTAGCAGAAACACTCTCCCAGGCTGCTTGACTGATTTATTTATGTCCGTAGCCGCAGTGCCTTCGACGGCATGGCCTGTCTTTATACTGATGCCACTCATAAGGTCTAAGACATTCCCCATTTCCATTACGTGTGGGTTCCCGAACTTTGCTCAGGAATGTTTTCGGGAAAAGTGTTCAAATGTACACTCCTGGAAATGGAAAAAAGAACACATTGACACCGGTGTGTCAGACCCACCATACTTGCTCCGGACTCTGCGAGAGGGCTGTACAAGCAATGATCACACGCACGGCAACCAGGAACCGCGGTGTTGGCCGTCGAATGGCGCTAGCTGCGCAGCATTTGTGCACCGCCGCCGTCAGTGTCAGCCAGTTTGCCGTGGCATACGGAGCTCCATCGCAGTCTTTAACACTGGTAGCATGCCGCGACAGCGTGGACGTAACCGTATGTGCAGTTGACGGACTTTGAGCGAGGGCGTATAGTGGGTATGCGGGAGGCCGCGTGGACGTACCGCCGAATTGCTCAACACGTGGGGCCTGAGATCTCCACAGTACATCGATGTTGTCGCCAGTGGTCGGCGGAAGGTGCACGTGCCCGTCGACCTGGGATCGGACCGCAGCGACGCACGGATGCACGCCAAGACCGTAGGATCCTACGCAGTGTCGTAGGGGACCGCACCGCCACTTCCCAGCAAATTAGGGACACTGTTGCTCCTGGGGTATCGGCGAGGACCATTCGCAACCGTCTCCACGAAGCTGGGCTACGGTCCCGCACACCGTTAGGCCGTCTTCCGCTCACGCCCCAACATCGTGCAGCCCGCCTCCAGTGGTGTTTGGCTCCGTGCAGGTGAGCGCCACAATCAGGACTGCATACGACCGAGGCACACAGGGCCAACACCCGGCATCATGGTGTGGGGAGCGATCTCCTACACTGGCCGTACACCACTGGTGATCGTCGAGGGGACACTGAATAGTGCACGGTACATCCAAACCGTCATCGAACCCATCGTTCTACCATTCCTAGACCGGCAAGGGAACTTGCTGTTCCAACAGGACAATGCACGTCCGCATGTATCCCGTGCCACCCAACGTGCTCTAGAAGGTGTAAGTCAACTACCCTGGCGAGCAAGATCTCCGGATCTGTCCCCCATTGAGCATGTTTGGGACTGGATGAAGGACGTCTCACGCGGTCTGCACATCCAGCACGAACGCTGGTCCAACTGAGGCGCCAGGTGGAAATGGCATGGCAAGCCGTTCCACAGGACTACATCCAGCATCTCTACTATCGTCTCCACGGGAGAATAGCAGCCTGCATTGCTGCGAAAGGTGGATATACACTGTACTAGTGCCGACATTGTGCATGCTCTGTTGCCTGTGTCTATGTGCCTGTGGTTCTGTCAGTGTGATCATGTGATGTATCTGACCCCAGGAATGTGTCAATAAAGTTTCCCCTTCCTGGGACAATGAATTCACGGTGTTCTTATTTCAATTTCCAGGAGTGTATTTTGCAAGACCCCAATGAATCCAAAACCGTCACAGTTTATACTCGGCAGGTTAACATCGTTTCCAACTAGTATTGAATGACTTGGGTATTTACACGCTAGTGACCGTAGACTTCTGTGATTGATTCTGAAACTGTCACAGCGGGAATCGGGTGGCCGGTAAAACAGCCAAGCCCAGTGATTAACTTACGTCGAAGGCTATGTTTATATATTTGTAACTTTAAGACAATGAAGGCGGATTTTTCATGATAAGGGTACTATATTCACGACTAAAATTATTTCTTGTGGGTATTTTGTTCTGTCGTTGCAACTACAAAAATGCGTGATTTTTTTTCACCAGACGTGTTTCGCTTTATTGTAACAGAAAAAGCTGGTAGATCATATAATAGACTCTAAAATCCCTGGCACAGCAACATTGCTCTCCTTTGATGTAGAAAGTATGTGAAGTTGTATATCTGTTAATGTAACCATAAAAAATTGAAGAAAACTTCAAAACACACAACAAGCTACCACATGAACACGCAAATGAGACAAAATTATTTCAGTTACTAACACAACATATTTTGAATTCAATCAAGAATACTACATACAAGAAGAAGGTTTACCCATGGATTCCATTTTCATGAATCACATAGAACAATTAATATTTGAAGACATAATAACAAAGAAAAATTACAACGTCATCTACTGGTACAAATAAATGGATGACATAATGTGTATGGTAAATGAACCTAAAAACAGAATACAGCAACTACACAAAGACATTGTACACAAAAACATAAAGTTCGCAATAGAAGAAGAACAAGAAAACACAGTCAACTTTCTAGACATAATAAATAATAAACACACGTTTGACATACACAGAAAGCCCACAACAAGTGACATTACCTTATATGCAAACTCAAACCACCCACAGCACCACAAACAAGCAACAATCAGATACAAGTTAAACAGCCTGAACAGGATCCCCCTAAATACTTCTGGTTACCAGAAAGAGCTTGCCATTATAAAACAAATAGCATTAAAAAATGGACATAAAGAAACAATGGTAGACAAACTAAACAAAAAGTAAGGAGACAAATAATCGAAAAAAACTAACCAAACAACACCAACTCGTACAACTTGAACTACAACAAAAAAATTATATACATTGACCTGCCACAACAAATTCGCACATAAAATAGGTAACATATTCAATAAACAAAGCATAAGCATTGCTTAGAAAACAAACAATTCCATGCAGAAACACATCCCGAAACTGAAATCAAAACCAGACAGACACCAACAATATGTTATCTGTCAGCTCAGTTGCAGAGATTGTGAGAATGTATACATTGGAATGAGTGGCAGGCCATTCGACACAAGGTATGAAGTACACATCAAAGCATTTAAATACGGTACAAATCATTCAACATTTGCGGATTATCTAAACCAAGAACACCATATACCAAGCGATATTTAAGATATGAATATCATAAATGTCAGTAAAGACAGATAACTCCTCCCTTTCCCAGAAAATTTCCACTTACGAAAAGCATTAACACAAAATAAACAATTGCTCAATGACCAAATACATATTGCAAACCAGACTCTACATAAAACAATTGATGAAATTACATGAAAAAGAAGAGAGACTTTCCCATCCTTCACCCCCCCCCCCACTCACAATTTCATTTCACTTCTCGCCACTCACCTCCTCTAACTCACACTCACTCACACTGCTACACATTTGTGTCCACTCATTTTGGTTTCTCTCTCCCTTACGCAAAAAAATCTCTCCATCGCTATTCCTTCCCTACTCTGATACAGTACATAAATACACAGAAACATAATTAAATAGAATTACAAGCATACAATAATCTAATTAAAAAATAGTTGTATGTCAAAGACAAAGTAGCGGAAAGATTATGTTGGCAACACTACAAAACACAAACCTCAACACATACTTAGAAGTACAAAAACAAACAGAACACAATTGTGTGCATAAAAATGTGTTGCGAGAAAAAGAAATATACCGTAAATAACTTAATTACAGACCACTGATGATGCTTTACTTCAATAAAGGAAAACGCGTCTGGTGAAAAAAACACGCATTTTTGTAGTAGCAACGACGGAACGAAACACCCTCAATAATTATAAATTAACTACGGACACTACGGCCATACAAATGAAAAATTATCTCAGTTTAGGCGATCTGTACCACTGTTCGTAAAATAGTATTTGCTCGCACAGAAGTTTTCTAATAATTGGTAGATGCATACGGTGTCTTTCCTATGCTATCAGCAAAAAAAGTCGGGTTGCTCTTTCTGTTCTCGCTGCTTACAATGACGAATGAACTACGAAAGCCTCGACGAGACCCTAGCGTCGAGTTCCGACAGGCAGGCGCCTGCAGTACCCGCAACCTGTTGAGCACATGTCTGCGGAGGGAGGCCGCCCATCAAGGGGATCACGCGTGTAGCCCGACCCTACTCTGCTGAAACACGCAATATCATGCCTCCAGCAATCTCCTGCGGCAACCTAGTACAGCCTTGTCTTCATGTTTCGACGTTTTGCACTACACAATCGCTATTCACCGACACCTCAGCTGTTTCGAAACAATATCAGCTCCTGTAAGGCAGAAAGAAGGGGAAGATGGAAGAATTTGGCGCACCTAAGAGAAATCATTATTAATGATAAGACTATAGGCGCGATCCAGTGTTTAGTTGTAGGAGGAATGTAGCGAGGTGTGGTAACAATATGTTACTGCCTCACATCCTTCCATAAAAAAAGCTTGCTGCCAACCTGCTTTCAATGTGCCGGTAAACCCTAAGATTTTTATAATTAAAATAATAAAAATATGAAATGTTTTACTGAATTAAATAATAAATTAATTGCAACAAAATTTAAATCAGTGTGTAGTTTATAGCTCTAACTAAGCGTTCAAGAAGTTACAATTCACAGAAAAAAGCATTTAAGAACCATTCAATCGCAAATTTGAAAAATGCACATGCCCTGCAGGTAATTTATGTGTCACGATAGAAACTACCTACCACAGTTGTGACAGTTTCATAATTTACATAATATAAAATCGAACTGTGCCTGCACCACTGTCGATACTTCACTACGTACCACACCGCCTGTCCCAAAAGTTCCAATACTGATTTTATTTCTGGCCTACAAGGGACGTCAGTGCAAGAACTACGGTGGCTGAACTAACAACTGCAAATAACAGATGTGTATTCGACTAGTCAGTTGTGAGCAGGGAGTTACAAGTAGTGGGCGTGCGGCTGTAGTGTGTCAATGCTGTTGAGCCACAAATCACAATGGAGCAGTACCAGTATATCAGGTGTACAAGCCATTGTCCAGAATGCTTTAAAGAAGAGAAAACTGTATGCAAAGCTTGTACCGCACACCTTGACTCCCTAACAAAAAGAAAAGCACTTGAACACCTGGTACGTCTTGACTGAAATGCAAAACACGGACAATTCTTTTCTGGGAAAAAGCGTTGCGCGTGGCAAGATCAGTTATCAGTAAACAGCAGGAGCATCCAAGGAAAGGTCCCAGGACTAGTATCACATACTGAAGGTAATGCACAGATAGTGTTGGGAACAAAAAGCTGGTTGAAGCCAGACGTCAGTGACAACGAAATTCTAAGTTCAGTTTGGAATGTTTATCGTAAGGGTAGGTAAGTCGTCAATGGTGGCGGCGTGTGTACTGCAGAAAAAAAGTCGATAAAATCTAGCGAGGTTGTCATGGATTCCGAATGTGAATTAATCTGGGTGAAACCGAGTATCAAAGAACGGTAAAAAATGATGATCGGATGCTTCTATAGACCACCTGGGTCAGGATCTCTAGTTGTAGAACGCTTCAGACAGAAGATGCAGAATGTCATTAGTAATTTTCCTGATCATGCCGTCGTAATATGGAATGATCCCGGCGGAGGTTCGAGTCCTCCCTAGGGCATGGGTGTGTGTTAGTCCTTAGGATAATTTAGGTGAAGTGGTGTGTAAGCTTAGGGACTGATGACCTTAGCAGTTAAGTCCCATAAGATTTCACACCCATTTTTGAACAGGAAATCGTGTGGCATTGTTCTGGATGTCTTGACTGAAAATTATCTTCAGCAGATACAGTAACAACGCGTGAGGGTAACGTTTTAGACCTCCTGGCAACAAACAGATCTGAACTTATCGAATCAATTAACGTAGGGGAAAGTATCAGTGATCATAAGGCCGTGACAGTATCTGTGACAGCAGGTATTACAAGACATGTTAAGAAAGGTAGGAAAATACACTCCTGGAAATTGAAATAAGAACACCGTGAATTCATTGTCCCAGGAAGGGGAAACTTTATTGACACATTCCTGGGGTCAGATACATCACATGATCACACTGACAGAACCACAGACACATAGACACAGGCAACAGAGCATGCACAATGTCGGCACTAGTACAGTGTATATCCACCTTTCGCAGCAATGCAGGCTGCTATTCTCCCATGGAGACGATCGTAGAGATGCTGGATGTAGTCCTGTGGAACGGCTTGCCATGCCATTTCCACCTGGCGCCTCAGTTGGACCAGCGTTCGTGCTGGACGTGCAGACCGCGTGAGACGACGCTTCATCCAGTCCCAAACATGCTCAATGGGGGACAGATCCGGAGATCTTGCTGGCCAGGATAGTTGACTTACACCTTCTAGAGCACGTTGGGTGGCACGGGATACATGCGGACGTGCATTGTCCTGTTGGAACAGCAAGTTCCCTTGCCGGTCTAGGAATGGTAGAACGATGGGTTCGATGACGGTTTGGATGTACCGTGCACTATTCAGTGTCCCCTCGACGATCACCAGTGGTGTACGGCCAGTGTAGGAGATCGCTCCCCACACCATGATGCCGGGTGTTGGCCCTGTGTGCCTCGGTCGTATGCAGTCCTGATTGTGGCGCTCACCTGCACGGCGCCAAACACGCATACGACCATCATTGGCACCAAGGCAGAAGCGACTCTCATCGCAGAAGACGACACGTCTCCATTCGTCCCTCCATTCACGCCTGTCGCGACACCACTGGAGGCGGGCTGCACGATGTTGGGGCGTGAGCGGAAGACGGCCTAACGGTGTGCGGGACCGTAGCCCTGCTTCATGGAGACGGTTGCGAATGGTCCTCGCCGATACCCCAGGAGCAACAGTGTCCCTAATTTGCTGGGAAGTGGCGGTGTGGTCCCCTACGGCACTGCGTAGGATCCTACGGTCTTGGCGTGCATCCGTGCGTCGCTGCGGTCCGGTCCCAGGTCGACGGGCACGTGCACCTTCCGCCGACCACTGTCGACAACATCGATGTACTGTGGAGACCTCACGCCCCACGTGTTGAGCAATTCGGCGGTACGTCCACCCGGCCTCCCGCATGCCCACTATATGCCCTCTCTCAAAGTCCGTCAACTGCACATACGGTTCACGTCCACGCTGTCGCGGCATGCTATCAGTGTTAAAGACTGCGATGGAGCTCCGTATGCCACGGCAAACTGGCTGACACTGACGGTGGCGGTGCACAAATGCTGCTCAGCTAGCGCCATTCGACGGCCAACACCGCGGTTCCTGGTGTGTCCGCTGTGCCGTGCATGTGATCATTGCTTGTACAGCCCTCTCGCAGTGTCCGGAGCAAGTATGGTGGGTCTGACACACCGGTGTCAATGTGTTCTTTTTTCCATTTCCAGGAGTGTATATTTGCTCAGTAAGGGGGACAGGATAAAAATTTCAGAATACCTCAGCAGTTAGCATCAAATATTCTATGATGAGAACGAAAATGTGGAGAACAAATTGAAAAAATTCAAAGGCATCGTTCAATTTGCCCTAGACAAGTATGTTCCGAGTAAGGTTTTAAGGAATGTGAAAGATCCACCATGGTTTAATAGCTATGTTAGAAAAGCGTAACGTAAACAAAGAGCACTTCATCTCACATCCAAGAGAAGTAAAAACCTATCTGACAAACAAAAGCTGAAAGAAGCGAAAATGAGCGTAAGGGGAGTAACGAGAGAAGCGTTCAATGATTTTGAAAGTAAGGCGTTGTCAACTGAACTGAGTAAAAACCCTAAGAGATTTTGGTCGTGTGTAAAATCAATAAGTGGGACAAAATCAACCATGCATTCTCTCAGCGACCACACCGGCAGCAAAACGGAAGATAACAGAGAGAAGGCCGAAATACTGAATTCGGTCTTCCGAAGTTGTTTCACCGCGAAAGATCGAAACACTGTCCCTCCTTTCAACCGACGTACGAATGTCGAAGTGGCAGATATTGAGATAACCGATCTCGGAATCGAAAAGCAGCTACAATCGCTTAGCAGTGAAAGGGCATCAGGACCAGATGAGATACCTATAAGAGTCTATAAGTATTATGCGAAAGAACTTGCTCCCCTCCTAGCAGTAATTTATCGTAGATCGCTTGAGCAACGAAAGATACCTAACGACTGGAAAAAGCGCAGGTCATTCCTTTTTTTTTTTTTTTTTTAAGAAAGGCCGTAAGACAGATCCACACAATTATAGACCTATATCGTTGACGTCAATCTGTTTTAGAATTATGGAACATGTTTTATGCTCAAGAATGATGACGTTTTTGGAAAATGAACATCTCCTCTATGAAAATAAACATGGGTTCCTCAAGCAGAGATCCTGCGGAACTCAGCCCGCTCTCTTGCTCCATGAGATCCACATTACTGTAGACAACGGCGCTCAGGTTGGCGCCGTGTTTCTTGATTTCAGTAAGGCATTTGGCACCGTCCCGCACTGCCGTTTAACGAAAAAAATATGAGCTTGTGGAGTATCGCAGCAGACTTGTGATTGGATTCAAGAGTTTCTCGCACGCAGAATTCAACACGTCGCTCTGAACGGAACAAAATCGACAGATGTAAAGGTAACATCCGGAGTACCACAGGGAAATGTGATAGGATCGTTGCTGTTTACAATATATATAAATGATCTATTAGAAAGCGTCGGGTGCCCTTTAAGGCTATTCGCAGATGATGCAGTTGTCTATACCAAAATAGCAACGCCGGAAGATATCAAGAATTTGCAGAACGATCTGCAGAGAATTTATGATTCGTGCAAGCTCTGGCAGTTGACGCCGAATGTAAATAAATGTAACATATTCCGCATACATAGGGAAAGAAATCCACTACTGTACAGCTACACTACTGATCAAAAAGAGCTGGAGACAGCGTATGCCGTAATTTCTAGGCGTATTTCTAGGCGTAACCATCTAGAGTGACTTTAAGTGGAATGACCATATTAAACAGATAGTGGGAAAAGCAGACACCAGACTCAGACTCATCGGAAGAATCTTCAGGAACCGTAACTCATTCACGAAAGAAGTGGTCTATAAGGCGCTTGTTCGCCCGTTTCTTGAGCATTGTTCATCTGTCTGGGATCCCTATCAGGTTGGACTGATATAGGAGATAGAGAAGATCCAACGAACGGCGGCGCGTTTCGTCACGGGATCGTTTAGGTGGCGACAGAACGTTACAAAGATGCTAAACAAACTCCACTGCCAAACGTTACAAGAAAGGCGTTGTGCATCACGGAGAGAGTTACTATTGAAATTTCGGGACAGCACGTTTCAGGAGGAGTCGGACAACATATTATTTCCCCCACATACATCTCGCGTATTGACCACGAGGAGAAAATTCGAGAAATTAGAGCCAATCCAGAGGCTTACCGACAGTCATTCTTCCCATGCACTATTCGCGAATGGAACAGGGTTCTAGGGATCAGATAGTGATACCGAAAGTACCCTCCACCACACACCATTAGGTGGCTTGCAGAATATGATGTATATGTAGATGTAGAACTTACCACAGAACGACAAAACATGTAAATTCACTTGAAAGGTGAATCCATCGACAATATAAGCTACATTCAAGTCAATAGACTGCTCGAGTTGAGCAGCATCCCAAAGAAGTACATTTCTGACAGTTTTATGTGGTCGTATGAACGTTCTGAGGGGTGAAGTCAAGTGGGGGAGTTGGGCGACTATGTAATGCACCAGAAACAATAAAAACATCATCTTAACTTTTCGTTCGGCCGCGCGACGTAGCCGCACGGTCGGACGCCCCTAGTCACGGTTCGCGCGGTTCCCCCCGACGGAGGTTCGAGTCCTCCCTCGGGCATGGGTGTGTGTGTTCTCTTCAGCGTAAGTTAGTTTAAGTTAGATTAAGCAGTGTGTAAACCGATGACCTCAGCAGTTTAGTCCCATAGGAAATTCCGATAACTTTCCAAGTTTAACTTTTCTCTCTTTTTTTTTTATTAATCCAGGCCCGAAACTTTTTGCACTGACTGGTTATGACTGCGAACTCAGACCTGTATACTGTGGCAATGCGAGCGTGCCAACGATCAGGAAACTCAGTATTTCTATTTCCCTCGGTTTTTTTCTTAACGAAAAGTCTTTCCCTTTCTATTTTCCTTTACTCAGCTTCCTGTAGTATGCCGATGCTACCTGTGGACACAGAACCAAGCCGGATTTGGTATTGACAGCACGTACGTTCAGTCTGTGAATGTACACCTTTTCTGATAACAATGTTACCGGTCAGGCCAAGAGCCTACCCACAGAGACTGTGCTGTGTCCGCCCTGTATACCCAAGAGACTGGCAACCCTTCTAACAGCACTGGTACATTAGCGGTCTTATTTCAAAGCAGATGACAGAGTTTGTCATGCACGCTGACTAGACAGAGCAGAGACCACCAGAGGTCGCTGATGCCGCAAAAGTGTTTACCTCTAAAGGTCACGTGATCTCAGTTAGTTTCCCTACTTCATAAGAAGCACCCGTTGTCTACTGTTGGCACTGGATTCGCAAACTGGCTTTCTTTACCTGATCAGCTGAAGCTGCTTTATGGGATGAACTTCGTCTGTCTCCGGACTTTCCCGTCTTCCCTCAGACGAAGACTAATTTGATCGGATGGCTTCTTGGGCACTATGTCCACTATGTAGTTGGGCATGACAACGATCTCGACCCCCACGTTTTTAACTAATATATGGTGAAGACATTGGAAGAGGCATAGGCTTACACATTATCGTACTTTATTTTGAGAATTTGTTGTACTTTACCTTCAATCACCAAATAAGTGGTAGATCCTAGGTTCGATTCCAAGTTAAAAAATAAAAAAAGCAAAGATAGCATAGTTATTAACGCTCCTGCCAAGTAAGGAGGAGAGCCCGGCTCGAACCCCAGTCTGGCACACAGTAAAAGGAAAAAGAAGGGGGGGGGGGGATCGTCTTTGCCTAACAATCAAAGCGTCTTCGATCCAAGGTTCAAATTCCTCCATGCTTAAATTTTGAATTAAAATCATCAGCAATGGCTTCCTACATAAGAAATCACACTCATTCTGCTAATGGCCTTGTCAAGACGGAGCGAAGAGAAGTTGAGGGCACTCGCTTGCCCTTGGGATGGGAAAGTGCCCCTAAAGGCGGAAGAATCGCCACTGATCAACAATATGAGGATGCAGAAACCAAAGCAAACCACTGAATCAAAGGCACATAATGTGTATTCACAGGACAGATGGTCCATAGTTGAAAACGTGTCATGATGATCTCCCCATTGGCAAAAGATTTCGAAATGTGACCCACTCGAATCTCTGGGAGGGGACTGCTAAGCGGAAGCCGCCCATGAGAAAAAGATTGAATAACTAAAAGAAGGGTAACATTATACGAGTCGGGGCGTTGAATGTCAGAGGTTAGACGTTGGTAGCGATGCTAGAAAAATTGAAACGGGAAATGCTATGGCTCTCTCTAAATATAGTGGGGTAAGTAAAGTGAAATGGAAAGAAGATACGGGTTTTTGGTCAAATGAGTATACGGTACTATCAACAGCAGCAAGAAATGTTATAACAGGAGCGAGATTCGTTATGAGTAGGAAGGTAGGGCCAAGAGTAGGTTACTGTGAACAGTTCAGTGATAGGATTGTTCTCATCAGAATCGACAGCAAACCAACACTGACAACAATATAGGTACCGACATCGCAAGCAGAAGATGAAGAGAGAGAGGAAAAACAGGACAAATTCATAGGATTCATCGACCTAGAAAAAGCGTTCGAAAATGTAAACCGGACCAAGATATTTGAAATTCTGCGAAAAACAGGGGTGCACTATAGTGAAAGACGTGTAAAGCACAATACAAGAACCAGGAGGGGACTATAAGACTGGAGGGGCAAGAATGAAGTGCTTGGATTAAAAAGAGTGTAATACATGGATGTCTTCTATCGTCTCTACTTTTGAATCTGTACATCGAAGAAACAGTGATGGAATTAAAAGAAAAGTTCAAGAGAGGGATTAAAATTCAAGGTGAAATGTAACATTAGTGATCACAAAGCTGGTGACATTAAGGATCTCTGCTAGCTAGGCAGCATAATAAACCATGACGGTCGGGGCAAGGAGGACATAAAAAGCAGAACAGCACTGGAAAAAGTCATTTCTGGTGAAGGGAAGTGTGCTAGTGTCGAACATAGGCCGCAATTTGTGAACGAAATTTGTGAGAATATACATATGGAGCACTGCTTGCATGGTACTGATGGACTGTGGGAAAACCGGTAAATAAGAGAAGCAAATCATTTAAAATGTGGTGCTACAGAAGAATGTTGAAAATTAGGTTGACTGACAAGGCAAGGAATGAGATTCTCCGCAGAACAGGCGAGGAAACGAATATACGGGAAATAGCCACAAGAAGACGGGACAGGCTGATAAGACATCTGTTAGGACATCAGGGAACAACTGACATGGTACCAGAGGGAACTGTAGAGGTCTGGTTGGTTGGTTGATTTGGGGAAGGGGACCAAGCAGCGAGGTCATCGGTCCCATCGGATTAGGGAAGGATAGGGAAGGAAGTCAGCCATGCCCTTTCAAAGGAACAACCTCGGCATTTGCCTGAAGTGATTTAGAGAAATCACGGTGAACCCAAACCAGGATGCAGGTTTTGAACCGTCATCCTCCCGAATGAGAATCCAATGTGCTAACCACTGTGTCATCTCGGTCGGTGCTGTACTAAGTAAAAACTGTGGAGGAAGACAGAGATTGTAATATATCCAGCAGATAATTGAGGACGTAGGTTGTAAGTGCTACTCTCAGATGAAGAAGTTGGCACAGGAGAGGTAATCGTGGCTTGCTGCATCAAACCAGACAGAAGACTGATGACTCAAAAAAAGAAGTATTTTTACGGGACCTGGGTATTTAGAAAGGTGAAAAGCGACTCTGAGGTACATTCCATCGATTTCTGGGCCAGACAGTGACTGAACCTGCAGTTTTTCAGCCGGAGTCCCAAGCATGGCTAATTCAAATGATAATGCCCAGGAGAAAGCTGTAACAGTTAGACAAGTGGTGAATATTCAACTTTGACACGAAGGTTTGATGACTTTTATTAAGTAGCAGCACAAACTATGCAAGAAAATACTTTGTGCATAAAGTCAAGGTAGTGCAACAAATACTAACGACCTTAATAAACCACGCCATAGAAAAAATTTGTACAATTAAAATCAAGACTAGCTACATTGTTAGTCATGCTGGAAACCGCTACGCAAAGAGTCACGGAAAAGGTAATGACACAGATGCAAAGACACTAAAAGACACAGTACATACGCAAAACTTTGCAGATGATCTGAGCAAAGAAAGCTTTGAAAGCGGCTTTACAGTAAAATTCAGAACATGATTAACTGGAAGAAAACGGTTTAATCAAGATATTGAAATGAGCCCCAAGATTAGAATAGGTCTCAAAGCAACAAGAAGTATATAGTGGATTTCGTCAGTGAAAGACTACCTAGTAGTGAGATGATGCGCCCAATGCGAAGATCTTGGTCATCTGGCAAAACACTGTAATAGACAAGTAGTAACTTGTGGACACTGTGGGGAATAGAGCCATGTCAGGAAAGACTGCCATAAAATCAAACAACGGGCTGTGTGTGTGCCAAGAGGGGTAAAAAGTGCGTGGGGAACAGAGACAAATGGCACACTAACCAAACCTTCGTAACAAGGTTGATTTTAAGAACGAGCTATGGTGAGATGTCTCATAAAATTGGAAGCCAATGAGGGTTCTACTGACACTATTACGTTCCGTCTAGATAAAAACATAGATCCCGATTGAGGAGGAGCAATTCTGAAAGAGCGAGGCATTTCTCGCGAATGATGATCGTGGAAGACAACTAGAAGAAATCAGGTGTGGCACCTACAGGCATTGAATACACATCGCAATCCACCAATATGTGAAGGGGAAAGGAGGGGAGGGTAGGAGAACGTCAAACTCAGACGTCACTCTAGCGAATACGGAAGCGGGACGCCCTGTGAAAGACCGGAAGGTTGAGAGTGAAATGTCATCGAGTGATCACAATATCATACACTATATTATCACTGGAAGGTAAATCCAGTATACTACAGAAAACGTGCTCATAAAGTCCAAATGCAACATCAAGTTGGCTAAATGGGAAGATGTGCCCAGTAAGTCCATCGCTGGATGATGATATGGACGTTAAATCTCCATACATACTGAAATCCTTCTAGAGGAGTTCCTTGCATCTGGACTGACGCGCTGCAAAAATTAAGATGTGAACAAGAAGAGCTAGGAAGCTATGCCAGAGCGGTACGACACAAGAAGAAAGACTTCGAAGGCTGTAATGGTACTGGCAAGTTGTTTGATGTTGTAATAAGAGTGACGCAAAACAAAAAGAAAACGATAAAAACAATTCCTGGAGGCTAACGTAGAAACCGATCCCTGGGAAATAACCTACAAAATATTCTGCGAGAAAATACGATAGCCAAACGTCTTGTTCACCTCAAAAGAAACGATGGGACGGTAACAGAAAGTTGGCAACAGTCAGTTGCCCTGCTCCTGCTGATGGATACACTGTTCCCTGACGACGAAGAAGGAAACGAGATGGATAATCAGCTTAGATTATGAAACATGTTACAGGAATGCTACGGAAACAATAAGCTGGTGTACCTTTCCTCACGGGAAGAAATTAGGCAAATAATTCTCAGACTCCAAAAGAAAAAAATATCTCGAAGACTAGACTGGATCCCTGTAGAAGTACGAGGTGCATTCAAGTTCTAAGGCCTTCGATTTTTTTTCTCCGGTCTGGAAAGAGATAGAAACATGCGCATTGTTTTAAAATGAGGCCGCGTTCATTGTCAATACGTCCCAGAGATGGCAGCACCGAACAGCAGATGGAATTTTACCGCCAGCAGCGAGAATGAGAACTGTTTTAAATACTTAAAATGGCGACGTTTTCCTTACTTGAACAGCATGCAATCATTCGTTTTTTGAATTTTCGTGGTGTGAAACCAATTGAAATTCATCGACAGCTGAAGGAGACATGTGGTGATTGAGTTATGGATGTGTCGAAAGTGCGTTCGTGGGTGCGACAGTTTAATGAAGGCAGAACATCGTGTGGCAACAAACCGAAACAACCTCGGGGTCGCACAAGCCGGTCTGACGACGAGATCGAGAAAGTGGAGAGAATTGTTTTGCGGGATCGCCGAATGACTGTTGAACAGATCGCCTCCAGAGTTAGCATTTCTGTGGGTTCTGTGCGCACAATCCTGCATGACGTCCTGAAAATGCGACAAGTGTCATCCAGGTGGGTGCCACGAATGCTGACGGACGACCACATGGCTGCCCATGTGGCATGTTGCCAAGCAATGTTGACGCGCAACGACAGCACGAATGGGACTTTCTTTTCGTCGGTTGTGACAATGGATGAGACGTGGATGCTATTTTTCATTCCAGAAACAAAGCGCCAGTCAGCTCAATGGAAGCACACAGATTCACCGCCACCAAAAAAATTTCGGGTAACCGCCAGTGCTGAAAAAATGATGGTGTCCATGTTCTGGGACAGCGAGGGCGTAATCCTTACCCATTGCGTTCCAAAGGGCACTACGGTAACAGGTGCATCCTACGAAAATGTTTTGATGAACAAATTCCTTCCTGCACTGCAACGAAAACGTCCGGGAAGGGCTGCGCGTGTGCTGTTTCACCAAGACAGCGCACCCACACATCGAGCTAACGTTACGCAACAGTTTCTTCGTGATAACAACTTTTAAGTGATTCCTCATGCTCCCTACTCACCTGACCTGGCTCCTAGTGACTTTTGGCTTTTTCCAACAATGAAAGACACTCTCCGTGGCCGCACATTCACCAGCCGTGCTGCTATTGCCTCAGCGATTTTCCAGTGGTCAAAACAGACTCCTAAAGAAGCCTTCGCCGCTGCCATGGAATCATGGCGTCAGCGTTGTGAAAAATCTATACGTCTGCAGGGCGATTACGTCGAGAAGTAACGCCGGTTTCATCGATTTCGGGTGAGTAGTTAATTAGAAAAAAAAAATCGGAGGCCTTAGAACTTGAATGCACCTCGTAACACAAGCCTTATGTTACCAAATAGATATGTGCTTGTGTGAAATGAATAACGAGTGTCTCCTGCAAGGGAGGATCCCTGCACTGAGAAAAAATACCGGGGTAGTGACTGTCAGTTTACAGGAAGACAAGGATCTGATGGTACCAAATCCTATAGACTATTTTGTTTTCCGAACGTTTTGGAAAGATGTTTGAAAAACTTTGTAACTTTGCACATCACATAGATAAGGCAGGCCAAAAACGTCATAACGTGATGATAGAATTGTAACGAAGGTACAGGTGGGCGACCATTCGGGTTTGGCACAACTTTGAGATATAAAAATTTTTGATAGCACAATTCTTTATGAAGCGTTAAGCATTCCAAAATTCATCATCGGACTGAAGCTGTGGAATTGTTTCTTAGATTTACTTGAAGACACTACACGAAACGTATCTAAGGCCTGACCCAGTTCTGCTAAGATTGCTTAGAGTAGACATAAATATCTAGTCTTCATCAGCTACAGACGATGCAACCGTTATAGTTTGTAAGATGGCAGAATAAATGGAGGTCAGATTCGCACCTTACATGAGAGCTTTATACTTCGCAGTGGGAAGGTGTGTATGACACCTAGCTTAATTCGGCGGTTATGAGCAAATTTAGCCATCAGTATGTAATGCAAAACAGGGATGACGCTCAATCGACACTGATTAACACACCGTTCCTATATAATGCATGTCTAAGCAGAAGGTGCAACAAGCAGCGAGAGGCGTTTTAGTTTGGAATTTCAGAGGGGCGAGCAGAGGCAAGGCTGCGCTACAGGGGTACCATGGAAACCACTTAAAGGGGAGTCCCAGGTGGAAAGTCAACGACCGACCAGGTGAGTTAGATGGGGAGAGCGAGTATAATGGCCCATCTGAGGGAGTACAGGAAACAAAGCTTTTAGACAACTGTGTTTCGGAATTCCAAATGGATACCAAAGAAGACCAGTGACGCATTTTCGATCACGTGTCCAGCGATTGCTACGCACATGAGAGAGTCAATGTAAGCATGTAGGCCTCTGGAACGGGCACAAGACGTCCGATTGGCGGAAACGCGCTAGGAAGGAGAGAAGAGCCAAAGTTTCGACGCAATTTAATTGTAGGGACCTTGCGATTGGTAGAGAGAGTTTCCACAAAATAAGAGGAGCGCTCCTAATGGTCGAAAAAAACCGTGACGTCAAGAACGAAAGAACCGAGGTGGGGAGACAGTTTGGCTATGCTAAGACAAGACGGAAATTTGGCGTGACCCTTCTCTGAACTGGCGTCAAGTGCAGAACAGTGCGCATTACGCTCTGTACAGCGCAGAGAAGAAATTTGGGTGAACACTGCATTCACAGCGGCTGACATACAGCTAGAAATTAGCTGTAGCATTATTTAGCTCCAACTGTAGAGAAACGAACCAGCCAATTAGTTAATTGTTCTTGCGAGTACTGAGAGGGTATTATACACTCCTGGAAATGGAAAAAAGAACACATTGACACCGGTGTGTCACACCCACCATACTTGCTCCGGACACTGCGAGAGGGCTGTACAAGCAATGATCACACGCACGGCACAGCGGACACACCAGGAACCGCGGTGTTGGCCGTCGAATGGCGCTAGCTGCGCAGCATTTGTGCACCGCCGCCGTCAGTGTCAGCCAGTTTGCTGTGGCATACGGAGCTCCATCGCAGTCTTTAACACTGGTAGCATGCCGCGACAGCGTGGACGTGAACCGTATGTGCAGTTGACGGACTTTGAGCGAGGGCGTATAGTGGGCATGCGGGAGGCCGGGTGGACGTACCGCCGAATTGCTCAACACGTGGGGCGTGAGGTCTCCACAGTACATCGATGTTGCCGCCAGTAGTCGGCAGAAGGTGCACGCGCCCGCCGACCTGGGACCGGACCGCAGCGACGCACGGATGCACGCCAAGACCGTAGGATCCTACGCAGTGCCGTAGGGGACCGCACCGCCACTTCCCAGCAAATTAGGGACACTGTTGCTCCTGGGGTATCGGCGAGGACCATTCGCAACCGTCTCCATGAAGCTGGGCTACGGTCACGCACACCGTTAGGCCGTCTTCCGCTCACGCCTCAACATCGTGCAGCCCGCCTCCAGTGGTGTCGCGACAGGCGTGAATGGAGGGACGAATGGAGACGTGTCGTCTTCAGCGATGAGAGTCGCTTCTGCCTTGGTGCCAATGATGGTCGTATGCATGTTTGGCGCCGTGCAGGTGAGCGCCACAATCAGGACTGCATACGACCGAGGCACACAGGGCCAACACCTGGCATCATGGTGTGGGGAGCGATCTCCTACACTGGCCGTACACCACTGGTGATCGTCGAGGGGACACTGAATAGTGCACGGTACATCCAAACCGTCATCGAACCCATCGTTCTACCATTCCTAGACCGGCAAGGGAACTTGCTGTTCCAACAGGACAATGCACGTCCGCATGTATCCCGTGCCACCCAACGTGCTCTAGAAGGTGTAAGTCAACTACCCTGGCCAGCAAGATCTCCGGATCTGTCCCCCATTGAGCATGTTTGGGACTGGATGAAGCGTCGTCTCACGCGGTCTGCACGTCCAGCACGAACGCTGGTCCAACTGAGGCGCCAGGTGGAAATGGCATGGCAAGCCGTTCCACAGGACTACATCCAGCATCTCTACGATCGTCTCCATGGGAGAATAGCAGCCTGCATTGCTGCGAAAGGTGGATATACACTGTACTAGTGCCGACATTGTGCATGCTCTGTTGCCTGTGTCTATGTGCCTGTGGTTCTGTCACTGTGATCATGTGATGTATCTGACCCCAGGAATGTGTCAATAAAGTTTCCCCTTCCTGGGACAATGAATTCACGGTGTTCTTATTTCAATTTCCAGGAGTGTAATATGCACGTTGCTCTAGCCATGTGCTTGCACATCGCCACTTTCTAAGACTAGGGATGAATACATGTCCTCTAGCATAACGAGAAACATAGGGAAAGTTTCTGCTGGAAAATTCAGCAAAGATGTAATTAGTTTTATAGGAATTTCAGCGGAAGAGAGCGGCCTAACAGACGACAGCTCATCGCAGCTCAAGGTAAATACGGTGTGCAGAGGTGTGAACTTGTTGGTCCACCAGCTTGCGTGCCCTGTAAACTCCAGCGACTTTGGGTAATCTTTTGCTTTATTTGTCGCATAACTAATCATCCACCATAGACTTGATTGTAATCCTAAAAATAGTACTGAACTTTGAACCAGAATCAGACGATTTTCGTAGTACTGACCTACATCATAACATAAGTGTAGGAACAATTTTGTAAATAAACTTCTAGTTAAACTTTAATATTGTTGTGTTTAGGAAAATTTAACCTTCTGAGAGTTAATTTTTAATATTGTTGTGTTTAGGACTAATTAACTTTTTGATGTTGACGAGATGCTTTATCCTGACAAATGTTTTTTGTTGTCGCATTGAAAACTGTGTAAAAGTGTGTTTTTTGTGCTAATATTGCGACATTAAACATGTCATTTCAACTTACACAGTTGTCTTAAATCCTAGAATAAGTAAACCAAAAAATATTGCATCTTACAAGTTGAATGTACGTTATTGTCTTCTGTCCTGTTAGATGGCGCTATCATTTTCAGGGGCCTCTCTGACGTTGCCATCTCGCCACGTTTCCTCTATAGATTAACTTCACGCCAAGATACAGAGCCACTATTCTCAAAGCCCCCCCCCCCCCCGCCCCCACCCCCATCACAATGTACCTGATTCACTTTACAGCTCCATTAATTACAGACGCTGCCTATCGCATTGGCAGTTTGTATTTCGCTAATATTAGTACTTCATACTATACATTTGACTTATTTTATAATCTTATGCTTCCACACTATGAGTAGCACGTTATGAGCACAGTAAATACAACTTCTCGCCTTGAACGCAGTTACATTACATGTACACTACATTGTGGATAACCTTACGAAAATTGAACGCTTGTGTTTCGCTACCATTACAAAGCGCTTGTGTTTGTTACATGTAATTCCGCACTACGTACTGTTACACACGTTCATATTCTACTACGTATACCTACATCTACAAACCGAATTCAATAATTCTGAAATAGTTTGACCACAGTTTCAGCATTGCGAGTGCCTATACATCAATTTTTGAAAACTAATGATCGAAACTTTACATTCTCAACCACAGTATGGTACGATGTGTTTTGGGTAACCTCACGCATATACTCCAAGCTAGGCTGTTATATAGGTCATTACGCTTCTCTGTATAAAATGAGAAAGAAAGCTTATATTTTACTTCAAATTGTTGCCACCTAAATGATTCTGTTGTATGTCTTCTAGTATATGTTTGACTAATGCGATATTACAATAGTTGGTTATACTTTTGTAACATTTTAATTTGTGATAGTTATAAACTGAACATTTTAACTGTAATTACGATGTAATACTACACCATTCGGTAAAATACAAATACAAAATCTTTTTAATTATAATATTAGCTTACTTTTTACTGTTGCCACTAATCTAGGCTTACCCGAATGATTCTATCATATGTCATTTACTATTTGTTCGACTACTGTAATATGACTGCATTTGGTGATACTTTTGTAACATTTCATTTTGTTATGGTTACAAATTTATTCCTTGACAACTTACATTTTCTTTGTGATCTATATCGGTTTTATGTTTACGCTTTGCTAAGCCACTTAATGACTGCAAACATGTCTTCTGTTTTGAGTACTGACTAACGAATATCTTACCCGAATGATTCTATCATATGTCATTTACTATTTGTTCGACTACTGTAATATGACTGCATTTGGTGATACTTTTGTAACATTTCATTTTGTTATGGTTACAAATTTATTCCTTGACAACTTACATTTTCTTTGTGATCTATATCGGTTTTATGTTTACGTTGTGCTAAGCCACTTAATGACTGCAAACATGTCTTCTGTTTTGAGTACTGACTAACGAATATCTCTGGCACGTCGTTCGCGATGTTATCTAACGACGCACATTTCAAAAATGGCTCTAAGCACTATGAGACTTAACTGCTGAGGTCATCAGTCCCCTAGAACGTAGAACTACTTAAACCTAACTAACCTAAGGACGTCACACACATCCATGCCCGAGGCAGGATTCGAACCTGCGACCGTAGCGGTCGCGGGGTTCCAGACTGTAGTGCCCAGAACCGCTCGGCCACCCCGGCCGGCGCACATTTCACGCTACGTGATTATTACCCACTATCAATGTACGAGTCCTCCTTCATAAAAGTAGCGTGAATACATCTTTGTCAAGTTGTTCTGAAACCTATTTTATCGCAGTGTCTAGTTCTTTGTTAAGTTACTCTTTGACTTCATTTCTACTGGCCTTCATTTACTTCTTACGTAGCTTAAACACCACAGTTAATTTGGCACTGGTTCTCTTCAAAGAGACAACGGCACTTTCCAGTCTGTCTACATGAGATGGAATCTGCATTATATTCAGTCTACATGCTCACTTTCGTGAGCTTTTTACTAAAGTCTGATTTAAATGTCAGTACGATATTATTTGAAAATTCTGTGTGTGGATTACTAAGACGCATACCTATGGTAGTGTGTACATATTTGTCATCGTTAATTTCTTCGTACACGTTTCCCACAGCTTCAGTCTGATGATGAAATTTTGAAACACGTAACGCTTAATAAAGAATTGATCGATCAAGACCTTTCAACAAATTCACATCATACCACGGATCTATATTAGCGTCAGTCGTAGGACACGGCGCCAGCGTTTGGGCTCACAGATGGCAGCTTTGAAGCGACCTTCGTTAATCGGAAGAGTTCAACTGGGAGTGCTACTAAGATTAAAGGGCGCCTACTGCACTGCCCCGAATGATGTATTTTTCAGTAACTCTAGGAATACGCCCAATGGATTTGGAGATTAGGAAAAGGGAAGAACTTGGTTAAAGAAAGGCAACCAAATGTAAGTACGAAGGATATTTGTAATTGAGGCCAGTACAAAAAAATTAATACAAGATCGCTTACTGCGATACAGCTGTGGCAGAATGAACGGTACTCTTCAGGCAACGGAGAGCGGAGATACGAATTTCTTCCTAGCATCAGACTGAGACTAAAAATGAGATTGCTTCAACGATAGAGCGGACCGACACATTACTTGACTTGCTATAGACTGTATGCTACATACCTGTACAAAATCAAAAGGCAAACTAATGGTAGTTGCGCCTGCGGCAATGTGGGTGTTCTAGGGCACTCACTGTGGGACAGGGCGCAATAAGAAGACGCAGTGGTCAGTGGTCGTCACTCATTAAGGACTCTGGATCCCAGAGCACATTGAAGAACGAGTCAACCTTGCGCATCTTTGATGATACTAAAGCCGCGGTTTAGAGGAAGGGCAAAGGAAGACTTCTCAAGGCACTCAATCGCAGGGAAATATGCTGCCGTCGAGGCTAGACGAGATATTCTACGGATGGAGACCAATGAATGAAATGGTTTTTCAAGAATCTACAATGCGTTGGCGCTAGTAAAAAAGAAAAGGTAATACTGAGACATTGCAGTGGACCTGGAATCACTTTCCACTTGTGAGTTGAAGGACCGAGCGAGTGATGGACGGACCGAGAGGAGGGGTGGTTTAGCTATACGCTCGTAAAGTGGAAACGCCGCTGTCACTACTCTAACCCCAAAGAATCCGGCAGACAATGGTTGTTGACCGGGACAGTACGAGAGTGGATCCAACAGTGGAAAAAAATGAGCAGTTTAGATGCACCCCAATAAAAGAACATAAATAGAACAGAATCAGTAGCACTAAAGTATTATTAATTGGGTTATTGGTTAGGGGTTTTTTAGTTGTTGTTTTGTAGTGGTAGAGAATAATTGCAGTGGTAGCATTTTTCATATAATTAGCATTTTTAAAACATTTATATGCACAAGAAACAAATAATTAATCCATGCATATATTTCTAGACATAAAAAATTGACAGTATGACCTATATGAGCTCTCTAGATAATAGGCTGTAATACGGAGAAGAAATAAATTAATAATAAATAAATAAATCCGTCAGAGTCCCGATCGGAACCTTCACTACGTACGACGCTATGTCGCATCAGCAACCGCAGACCTAGGAGGTCGCCATGTCTGCCTTCACCACCGCTAGGACTTGGTCTCCGCTTCGGAGACGGCCAGGAACTTAATGTCGGCCATCGATCTTCACTACGTTATTTTGTTATGCTTCTGAGGAATATTAAATCTTGACTGCTTCATCATTACGTCTTGGACTTGGGTAAATTCAGTGCTACTCTCGAAATTTTACAAACTATTGTAGTGGTTAAGTTTTCTTCAACAGGGGAATATTTTGGATTGCATACTTTTCAATAAAACTGTTCTACGTTGTTTACTCGGGCTGTGTTCGCTTTGTGCCTCGACCGGTGCAAGACTTAGCAGGTAGAATTTCTTACAAGTAGCTGAGGAATATCGTGTTCTAAATGTACCTTGCTATTTCTAAAATTCCTCTTAGTTTCCATGTTACTTTATTCTTCGAAAGTTACCTGAGAAATATAGAAATTGATAGCTATGTAAAAATATAAATGCGCATCTCTTTTTTTAAGCGGAGAAGGGGAGAAGGGGTGCTCAGACTGCATGAAACCTCCTCGGATTCGCACCTGTAAGGTGTATTCTCAAAATCAAGGGTTCTGTTCCTAAACTTTCATCCATACCTTCATAACAATGACAATTTCATAGGAGTTTCAGATGACTAGCTGTTTCTATAACATCGTATCTGTCTAATTTCTTGCATTATGCCATCTTACCCGAACATAATAGGGAAAGTGGCCCAATGTGAATGTCTAAGTGTTTGATTTATGTAGTTATTTTGCAGTTTGTTTTAGCTTGCTAAATGTTTCAAATTAGGCTTAACGTAAAAATGAAACGTATCAGCTGTAGAAATATCTACAATGTTGAGCCAATTCTATCAAAACCTGTACCAATATAGACTACTGGCCATTAAAATTTCTACACCAAGAAGAGATGCAGATGATAAACGGGTATTCATTGGACAAATATATTATACTAGAACTGACATGTGATAACATTTTCACGCAGTTGGGGAGCATAGATCCTGAGAAATCAGTACCCAGTACAACCACCTCTGGCCTTAATAACGGCCTTGATACGCCTGGGCATTGAGTAAAACAGAGCTTGAATGGCGTCTACAGGTACAGCTGCCCATGCAGCTTCAACATGCAGCTCCAACACGATACCACAGCTCATAAAGAGTAGTGACTGGCGTATTGTGATGTGCCAGTTGCTCGGCCACCATTGACCAGACGTTTTCAATTGGTGAAAGATCTGGATAATGTGCTGGCCAGGGCAGCTGTTGAACATTTTCTGTATCCAGAAAGGCCCGTACAGGACCTGCAACATGCGGTCGAGCATTATCCTGCTGAAATGTAGGGTTTGCATGGTTCGAATGAAGGGTAGAGCCACGGGTCGTACAACATCTGAAATGTAACGTCCACTGTTCGAAGTGCCGTCAATACGAACAAGAGGTAACCGAGACGTGTACCCAATGGCACCCCATACCATCACGCCGGGTGATACGCCAGTATGGCGATGACGAATACACGCTTCCAATGTGCGTTCACCGCGATGTCGTCAAACACGGATGCGACCATAGTGATGCTGTAAACAGAACCTGGATTCATCCGAAAAAATGACGTGTTGCCATTCGTGCACCCAGGTTCGTCGTTGAGTACACCATCGCAGGCGCTCCTGTCTGTGATGCAGCGTCAAGGGTAACTGCAGCCATGGTCTCCGAGCTGATAGTCCATACTGCTGTAAACGTCGTCGAACTGTTAGTGCAGATGGTTGTTGTCTTGCAAACGTCCCCATCTGTTGACTCAGGGATCGAGACGTGGCTGCACGATCCGTTACAGCCATGCGGATAAGATGCCTGTCATCTCGACTGCTAGTGATACGGGGCTGTTGGGATCCATCACGGCGCTCCGTATTACCCTCCTGAGCCCACCGATTCCATATTCTGCTAACAGTCATTGGATCTTGACCAACGCGAGAAGCAATATCGCAATACGATAAACCGCAATCGTGATAGGCTACAATCCGACCATTATCAAAGTCGGAAATGTGATGGTACGCATTTCTCCTCCTTACACGAGGCATCACAACAACTTTTCACCAGGCAACGCCGGTCAACTGCTGTTCGTGTATGAGAAATCGGTTGGAAACTTTCCTCATGTCAGCACGTTGTAGGTGTCGCCACCGGCGCCAACCTTGTATGAATGCTCTGAAAAGCTAATCATTTGCATATCACGGCATCTTCTTCCTGTCGGTTAAATTTCGCGTCTGTAGCACGTCATCGTCGTGGTGTAGCAATTTTAATGGCCGGTAGTGTATATCACATAAATAATTCCGTGAACTGTCTCATCTGCTGCACTCTGAATAGCTTTAATACCAGCAAACTTCTCTGTCTCTTTTCAGATTCGTCACACTACTTGTTTCTTATCAGTATTCAAATCATCTACTTTGTCGTCCCACAAGCTCATCAGGACGATCTCTGATTCAGATTCAGGTGACTACAATTCGAGTGTTCCGTTGTATATAATTCTTGCGTTTTGTCTTAACAGTATTTTCCTTCTTTTGCTTCATTTTCTGTTGTCTTATGATTTTCGATTTTTCTTTAAAATTCTGTTTTTATCCTTTAATTTTCAACACCACTTTGTATGACGTAGCCTTCAGAATTGTGGAATGTTGCTTTTCTCTGCTTGTGCTTCTACATTTATTACTACATATGCAACCGTGTAATTATAATTATATACAAACATATAGTTCTGTGAGGCCATGTGACGCACCTAACTATTGTTCGCCTTATTACATCAGCGTACATTGGTTAGAAAAAATGGGTATCAGATACAATCTTTTAAGTACTATATCGCTGGATTTAGAAACATGTAAAGATTGTTCCTATTATACATGCATTCAGTAATAAATTACACTGTTCCTGTTACCTCAAAATTCACAGCAGAAAAATTACAACTGACGATGACAAAACATACTAAGCCACCGACAAATGATGTCATCTTCATACCGTTAATTGAGTTGTGTCACTAGAGTGCAGCATCCTTCAGGAGCTTACTGGGTTAGATAATGACGAGCTACAGAGTCGTGTAATTTCTCCAAATACCGCCACCCTCCCCTAACAGAGATTTCCTTTTATTGAAAGATGTTCAAAGTCCTTAAATTAAATAGTGTGTTTTGTGGATGTCCCAATAACAACACATGGTTTAATTATTGAATAAAATACATTAGTTACATCAAAATAGGTATATTTTTCTTTTAAACTCATGATTGTACGTATGGAAGGCAATATCGGACAAAGATCTGCCAAAACTTTATTGACGAAGGCTTAATGTTTTTTACAAAAGCTTCCATTACTTTTTCGTAATTTTGCGGAATGACGAGCTCAGTTTTGTCCTTCAACTCAGGGATCGTGCTCGGTTTGTTTCTGTGACGACGTGACGTCACGTAACCCCACAGGAAGTAGTTACATGGTATGGTATCATGCGACAAGAGTGGCCAAATCTGGTCTCCTCGGCGCAAGATCATATGAGCCGGAAATTTCTCCTGAAAGAAAACGTGAGATGTGTGTGGTATGACAGCTGGCCCCATCTCACTGGATCCAATTGTTTTTGAGGACCATCCTTACCAAATGTAACCAAAGAAACTCCGAATGTTGAGATAAAGTATGCCATTCACCATCACTGCATTTTCTGCCGCATTATAGAAAAAGTAGGGCCCAATCAATTCGCCAGCCGAAAATCCGGTTCAATAAGGGATGTGGCTCATCGTGCATGCATCGAATGTTGAAGACAAGCCTGAGGATTTTCGACGCCCGAAATTCGATAGATATGCTTCTTGACGTACTGATTCAGGTGCAAATACAACGCAATGCTGAAGATGACATACCTCGCAAAATTGTCATTCATATATTGGTTTTCCAGCTTCCTGTGAAGATATTCACGCCGCAGGAAATGTTCGAGTGTACATAATGTTTCAATGCTAACAAGTCTCGGAAAGTTTTCAGGTGTAGGCAACGGACAGTCAGGCAGAATACCACTGGAGAGGACAGGCGTGCTCAGCACGGGAGGACGACGGTTAAGAGATTACAAAGTTCCAGAAACGGACGATACCAGACTCACTTCCATAGCACACTACACTGGTCAGAAACTACAAAATTATTTCTATACTCGAAAGCGAGAACTGCGAAATACAAACAAAAGGAGCTCACTGATTTCACCTTCTCAATATGACGAGTGCAACAAGACTGAAACTCTTCTACACTCCAAAACCTCTCCACGCTACGAACAATTTAATTGAATATCGTAATATTTTTAACATTTTTTATGTAAACTGTGCAATATATCATGAAAGGGAACCAGAGGTAAGTCAGATGATATACAAGGATATTATCCATAATATGTGCCCAACACAACATTGTACCAATGACATCATGGTTGCAGCACCATATTTAATTGAAGATTGTCGCCTGAATCGGACTTTATGAAGTCGACTGGGAGTGAAAGCAGATACTGACAATCGTGCTTGAGGTGTCATTGCACAGCATTTACGACTTAACATTACACATGCAAAAATATACAGCACAGACGTAAGTAAATTTGAGTAGTAAGGTTGGAAAATAGAACACACGCTACACTATTACCAAGTAGAGCAACAGTGTAACATTAGAATAAGTACGTAGTAAAGTGAGGTATTACTCAAATTATTTATCGTATTAGCACACATAAAATATTGTGTCAGTTTTTGGTAGAAGTGTCTACTGAATAAAGCATATACAGTATGTGATCAAAAGTATCCGGACACCCCCAAAAACATATGTTTTTTATATTATGTTCATTGTGCTGCCACCTACTGTCAGGTACTCCATATCAGCGAACTCCGTAGTCATAAAACATCGTGAGAGAGCAGAATGGGGCGCTCCGAGGAACTCACGGACTTCGAACTTGGTCAGGCGATTGGGTGTAACTTGTGACATACGTCTGTACGCGATATTTCCACACTCCCAAACATCCCTAGGTCCACTGTTTCCGATGTGATAGTGAAGTGACACGTGAAGGGACACGTACAGCACAAAAGCGTACAGGCCGACCTCATCTGTTGACTGACAGATCGCCGACTGTTCAAGAGAGTCGTAATGTGTAATAGGCAGACATCTATCCAGACCATCACACAGGAATTCCAAACTGCATCAGGATCCACTGCAAGTACTATAAGACACTTAGGCGGGAGGTGAGAAAACTTAGATTTCATGGTCAAGCGGCTGCTCATAAGCCATACATCACGCCGGCAAATGCAAAACGACGCCTCGCTTGGTATAAGGAGGGTAAACATTGGACGGTTGAACAGTGGAAAAACGTTGTGTGGAGTGACGAATCAGGGTACACAATGTGGCGATCCCGACGGCAGGGTGTGGGTATGGCGAATGCCCAGTGAACGTCATCTGCCAGCTGGTGTAGTGCCAACAGTAAAATTCGGAGGTGGTGGTGTTATGGCTTCGTCATGTTTTTCGTGGAGGGGGCTTGCACCCCTCGTTGTTCTGCGTGGCACTATCACAGCATAGGCCTACATTGATGTTTTAAACACCTTCTTGCTTCCCACTGTTGAAGAGCAATTCGGGGATGGCAATTGCATCATTCAACATGTTCGAGCGCCTGTTCATAATGCACGGCCTGTGGCGGAGTGGTTACACGACAATAACATCTCTGTAATGGACTGGCCTGCACAGAGTCCTGACCTGAATCCTACAGAACACCTTTGGGATGTCTTGGAAAGCCGACTTCGTGCCAGGCCTCACCGATTGACATCGATACCTCTCTTCAGTGCAGCATTCCGTGAAGAATGGGCTGACATTCCTCAAGAATCCTGCAGCACCGCATTGAACGTATGCCTGGAAGAGTGGAGGCTGTCATCAAGGCTAAGGGTGGGCCAACATCATATTGAATTCCAGCGTTACCGATGGAGGGCACCACGAACTTTTAAGTCATTTTCAGCCAGGTGTCCGGATACTTTTGATCAGATAGTGTAACTCACTTCTAAAGAGCATCTACGTTAGATACATTATTTGACTTGTAATTAATTTGTATGAAAATCCTGATTAGGTACATTTACACTTTCAAGAAGTTAAACTCCCTTCCCTTTGCGAGCTATGATCAGCATTCTAACTGGCACGACGTCGACCCGGAAATATACCCTCTGACTCTCCAGTTGACTCTACATTCTGCTGTAGTCGGGACTTGCAGCCTCCTAAACACTCGGCGGGCGGAAGGATACAACAAAGCTCCAGTTCCGCCCTTGTGAGAGTCGCAGCAAAGTAGAGTCTCTCCGCTGTGCCCTCTGTACGCCGGACCGGAACTATGGGGTCATCTCGGCGCATACGCCTGTAGCGCAGGCAACCTCGCTAACTCTGCTGTACCGCATGAAGCCTCTTGTGCCCTGTGGATACAACGTTGTTAACAATCAGATATAACCACAATATTATTGGCATAAGTAGCGTTTCCACACTTACAGCAGGCTGTATTGCCAAAGCAGCGAAAATGGTTGCAAACGATAAGCTTGCTACGTCAAGTGCAATCCGTAATATTTGATCTGACTTGTAGTCAGCTTCCTTCATCATTTTCTTTTTCTTCTACACTTGTAAATGTTCATTCCATTTATTTTTGTTTTCATGTAGCTTTCCTTTCACATTCAACTCCTTTAGAATGTCTGCATTTCTTATTTTATCTATACTTTACAGCCCTTCACTGCTCACTGCTCTTATAATTCTCATTTCTATTCCCGGTATTTTGTTTTCCTTGTCTTTTATTCAATATCCGCGATTCACTTGCATACAGTAGGGTTGGCAATGCGACTGTTTCATAAAATTTCACTCGTGTTTCTTTCCGTGCTTTATTGCTGTAATGTTCTATTAATTATCCACTGATACTTCAAAATCTACGCAACTTATTCCGTATATATTCATCAAGTTCATAGGATATGCACAATTCGAGACAGCTAAAATATTTTACCTGTTCTATATTTTCATCAAATACTATTTTAGTTCTCACTGAATGTTTTCCACAAACCTCTATTGACTTAGGTTTACGGGAAGATATTTTCATACAGTAATTAGTGCTTGATTTATTTGGTTCATAATTTTCTTTTGTAAATCGTCTTCTCTGGAAAAAATCAGTTTAAGATCTTCAGCACAGAAAAGTGACTTAAGCTCTACCGAATTATTTAGTTGTCCTGGCGTATATACCAGAATAAAATTTGTAAACTTAATAATCAATATAAATATTGAACAGCGTATTTCATGAACTACGTACTTGTTTCACCATTTAATTAATTTGTATCGGTTCTGTACGCATGCCTTCTGTATCTAGGATTACTGACTTTTCTTTGTATGGTCTTTTGATAGCTGATGTAAGGTGTAAAGGGTAACCTTTGTGCTTCATTATTCCCCATAACTTTTCTCTAACCACATTATGAAACTCTTCCTTAAAATGTATAAAAGCACTTTGTCTATCTTTGTTGCATTATCTCTGCTATTCAATGAGCTGTCGCACAATGAAAAGGGCTCGTTGTTTACCCCTTTCTAAATCCGATCTTTTCTTCCGCCAGGTATTGCTGAAATTATTTGCTGTATTGAACACACAAAAGGACTTGTTTTTAGCTTTTTGTTTAAAATTCTAGCATAAAGTTTGTATGCTCTGCCAGGTAAACTTGTCCCTCTTTAGTTTCTATATAAATTTTTTCTTCTTTTTTTTATACAGCAATATTATTTTTGCTTTCTTCCAATGTCCTGATGCATCTGTTTAGTTTCAGTAGAAGTTAAACAAATGTGAAAATCCTCTTGCGTTAATTCCATCTAATCCTTTTGCTATCAGATTTTTTGTGGTTTTCAAACCTGTTACGAATACTTTTATTGTTGAGTCATCCAGGCATTTTATGACTATTTCTGGATGTTATTCTTTCTTCCCTTCCACGTTAGCGTCATACCATAGGTTTTTATAGTATTTAGTTCACTCATATTTCGTTATATTATTCAAACGAATTGAATCCTTTTCTGTTTTGTTTAATGTTTTTAAGCCTTATATACTGTCTGCTGATGGCAAAGAAGATCATGATCTATATTACTAATGTATCTTTCCCAGGTTTGCTGATTGGCTTTCTTCACTATTCCTTTTGTGTGATTCTGTTTCTGTTTGTGGATTCGTTTACTTTCCTGGGTAATTTTTGAAAAATATTTTTATATGCTGTGAGTCCTTCTCGTATGGCGTCCGCAATTTTTTGTTGACCAAATTTTGAATCCACGACTTCAGTGACAGTTCCTTTTCATCCGCAATGCCTGATTTGCACTTCATTATTACTTTTTCAATACTTGTCCATATTTATTCAATAGTGTCGCCAGCAGCTAATTGTGTAGATAGAATTCGTACGATAAGCATACGTAGCATAATTTAAATTTTAAGTGAATTGTGCACCACTTACATTAACGTTTATTTAAATTCTGTTTATTCCTTACCAAAATGATAAGTGCGCTGAGGCACTGAAATGAATAGAGTAATGTCTAGAAATAGTTAAGAGCCATGCTCTCGGGTGACGGTATTAAAGCAGCGAGCAGTTTTTTAAGGTAGGTCCAGTGGTCGGCTGTGAGCCTTCGGGCCCATACATACCGTTATGGTCTCTTCCAGTTGGTGAGTTTGAGAGAGCTTTTGGAGATAACCGAAGACCTCGCTTGCCGGCTGTCATATTAAAACTTTTCATAGAAGTATGAATCGCGATTGGCAGTAATGAATAAGCGTAGCCTGCTTATCGTACGAATTCTATCTACACAATTAGCTGCTGGGGACACTATTGAATAAATATGGACAAATATTGAAAAAGTGAAGTGAAATCAATTACTACTAGACACTATTGGGCTTTGAAATAATTTCATTGGAGACAAGTGAACATCGGTGCCGGACCGGGAATCGCACTCGGATTTAACGCTTCATGCTAGTAGTCCCCTAACCAATTTTCTTTGAAAAGGAAAATATCAATTCCATAATATGTAAACAATTACTAGTTACAAACAATTGATACAGCTGAATTTAGTTACATTTCTATTAACAGTGCAACATACCGCTTCTCCTATTCTATCATTTTTTTCCGCCCGACCAAAATTCTCAGCTTGTTGCACACTATTTACGTAGCGCTCCCTGTCCAAGCGGGAAATGCGGGTTCGAGTCGCCATTGAAGTCGTTTCAGTGCCTAAAACAAATCACAGGAGCTGCATGGGTTGGGCGCGTTAATGTATTGTGGGTTGCTGAGTATATTTCTGCTTGCATGCTTGCTTGCTATTCAACAACTTTAGTTTTATATACATCTGAGAACTATATTTAGTGTCAGAGATGGATGTTTATTTTATACAAATAGACCACTTGCATTGTGGATGACACCTGTCATCTGCGCGAGTGACCATCTGAAATAAGTGTCCAAGGAATAGAAAAGCAACTGGAATCACTCAACAGAGGAAAGTCCACTGGACCTGACGGGATACCAATTCGATTCTACACAGAGTACGCGAAAGAACTTGCCCCCCTTCTAACAGCCGTCTACAGCAAGTCTCTAGAGGAACGGAAGGTTCCAAATGATTGGAAAACAGCACAGGTAGTCCCAGTCTTCAAGAAGGGTCGTCGAGCAAATGCGCAAAACTATAGACCTATATCTCTGACGTCGATCTGTTGTAGAATTTTAGAACATGTTTTTTGCTCGAGTATCATGTCGTTTTTGGAAACCCAGAATCTACTATGTAGGAATCAACATGGATTCCGGAAACAGCGATCGTGTGAGACCCAACTCGCTTTATTTGTTCATGAGTCCCAGAAAATATTAGATACAGGCTCCCAGGTAGATGCTATTTTCCTTGACTTCTGGAAGGCCTTCGATACAGTTCCGCACTGTCGCCTGATAAACAAAGTAAGAGCCTACGGAATATCACACCAGCTGTGTGGCTGGATTAAAGAGTTTTTAGCAAACAGAACACAGCATGTTGTTATCAATGGAGAGACGTCTACAGACGTTAAAGTAACCTCTGGCGTGCCACAGGGGCCATTGCTTTTCACAATATATATAAATGACCTAGTAGATAGTGTCGGAAGTTCCATGCGACTTTTCGCGGATGATGCTGTAATATACAGAGAAGTTGCAGCATTAGAAAATTGTAGCGAAATGCAGGAAGATCTGCAGCGGATAGGCACTTGGTGCAGGGAGTGGCAACTGACCCTTAACATAGACAAATGTAATGTATTGCGAATACATAGAAAGAAGGATCCTTTATTGTATGATTATATGATAGCAGAAGAAACACTGGTAGCAGTTACTTCTGTAAAATATCTGGGAGTATGCGTGCGGAACTATTTGAAGTGGAATGATCATATAAAATTAATTGTTGGTAAGGCGGGTACCAGGTTGAGATTCATTGGGAGAGTCCTTAGAAAATGTAGTCCATCAACAAAGTAGGTGGCTTACAAAACACTCGTTCGACCTATACTTGAGTATTGCGCCTCAGTGTGGGATCCGTACCAGATCGGGTTGACGGAGGAGATAGAGAAGATCCAAAGAAGAGCGGCGCATTTCGTCACAGGGTTATTTGGTAAGCGTGATAGCGTTACGGAGATGTTTAGCAAACTCTGCATCGCGGTGTAGCTTGCTCGCCAGGTTTCGAGAGGTTGCGTTTCTGGATGAGGTATCGAATATATTGCTTCCCCCTCACGAATACCTCCCGAGGAGATCACGAATGTAAAATTAGAGAGATTAGAGCGCGCACGGAGGCTTTCAGACAGTCGTTCTTCCCGCGAACCATACGCGACTGGAACAGGAAAAGAAGGTAATTACAGTGGCACGTAAAGTGCCCTCCGCCACACACCGTTGGGTGCCTTTCGGAGTATAAATGTAGATGTAGATGTAGATGTAGAATTTTCGAGCGAGTAACGGAGGGTTAAGACAGTGAAGAACAATTTGGCGTTAATGGGCTACGACAGCAGACAACCGACGTGAGTGCCTTTTCTAACAGCACGACACCGCTTGCAGTGCCTCTTCTGGGCTCGTGACTGTGTGGTTGGACCCTAGACGACTGAAAAACCGTGACCTGATCATATGAGTTTCAGTTGGTAAGAGTTTAGGGGAGGGTTCGAGTGTGGTGCAGACTCCACGAAGCCAACAAGGCACTGTGCAGGCTGGTAGTGCCTCCATGATGATGTGGGCTGTGTTGACAAAGAATGGACGGGGTCCTCTGGTCCAAATAAACCGGACATTGACTGGAAATGTTTATGTTCTGCTACTTAGAGCCTATTTGCAGCAGTTTATGGACTTCATGTTCCGAACAAAGATGGAATTTTTATGGACGACAGTGCGCTATGTCACCAGGCCACAGTTGTCCGCGATTGGTTTGAAGAATTTTCTTTGCAGTTAGAGAGAATATTTGGCAGCCCAGACCCCCCGCCATGAATCGCATCGAACATTTATGGCACATAATCGAGAGATCAGTTCGTGCACAAAATCCTACACCAGCAACACTTTTGCAGTTATGGATGGCTACTGAGTCAACATGGCTCAGTATCTTTACTGGTACCTCCGACAACTTGTTGAGTCCACGCCACGTTGAGATGCTGCACTAAACTGGGCAAATGAGGTCCGACATGATATTAGAAGGTATGCAATGACTTTTGTCACCTTAGTGTATGAATCATTGTATTTAATATTAAATTGTTCTTATGCAAAATTTGTTGATTAAGATTTACCCCCTTTTTCTCCTGTAAAGATAAAAAAAAAAAGGAAGAGTCAAACGAAGCATATTTCTACAAACTGTATTCTATATGCGAAGAGTAAAAGGTTTTAAATACAATAAAACAATAGGAAATGGCACAGTGTCAACGCAGTGAAAAGCTCAGATTTTGACCGAAAATTATACACCAGCGAATCAAATTTTTCATGTTAGGCCTACTTCGTAATTGTAATTATTACAAACGATGTATACTGCTATGTTACCAGTAACCTGTGTCACAGTTCTTTACCATCCATTTCCTTGATAACGTCCAAGGGACCGAAGTCAGGTAAATATACATGAAATAAAATGTTTGGTTCTGGTATCAATTCAGATCGATGCAGGAAAAAAAATGCTTTATATACAAACTTTATAGCGTTTGCGGACAGAAACACAGAAAAGATAGTTGCGTAAAAGGTTAAAGCTATCGAAAACCGTTTCCAACAAGTAAAAATGTGCAAAAATTCGATTATTTCCTGCTTTGTTAATATCTATTAATTTTGGTACCTGTTACTCAGACCACTTTTACGCCCGTTAACAACAGGGATGAAAGGAAAAGCACAGTGATATAAGGCTTGCTAACATTTGTGGCGTGACTTCTCACCACAAAACACAGGCCGTTAGTGTGCTAAATTGGCAACGCTTCCAACTCAGTGTTGATTCCGTGATGTTTACGTAGCACGCAGACGGAACTGTGCTTTTCTGGCAGGACAGAAAGCCGCAGGTGTTCCGGGTGGTGCTGAATAAGAGTCACGTCGCCAGAGGAAAAAAACTACGGACGCGGATCCACTTTATCATTGTCCGTCCCCCCAGAGTGCTGTTCTGAGAGCAGCGGTAAAAGTTTGGGATCGATGAAGAAATATGTGCGTGACGTAAGCTGTGGGAGGTGTACTCTCTTCAGATACTGTGGAAAACCAGGAAGGAGGAAAGGTGCGCTACGTCTACGGTATTATTCTGTGGCCAGTTACTAAACGACAACCCCAATACGACAGAGTGATTTACTACTAGCGAAAACTAAACAACGAATGTGTCGGGTGGAATATTATTTCCAGTTCAAAGTTCTCATTCCTACAGGGCTGTGAAAATTACAGATCTGGGAACACGCTTGTTCGGAGTTTGAACACGACTGAAGATGGTTGATAGTAGAACGGCAACTGTACCTGAAGGGGGGCGAATATGCAGTGTTCCAGAGTGATGGGAAATAGGCTCCGTCTAACACAACGGAATGGTCGGACTAAATTTAAGTAGTGTAAATGACCATGGAACCAACCGGTGACTTAATCTTGTTATTTTACTCTAATGAACTTAAATGTGTTGGTCAAGAGCGCTTAATTCCACCTCTGAGATTGTGTGATGATAAGAACGAAATTAATTTGACTGTCCAACTCATAGCGGTGATCATATACTCATCCTGTACTTTTACCCAAATATGAAAAATCAGGATCAAGAAAATAAAATAAACATCCATCTCTGACACTAAATATAGTTCTCACAAGTGTATAAAGCTAAAGTTGTTGAATAGCAAGCAAGCATGCAAGCAGAAATACGCTCAGTAACACGCAATACATTAACGCACCCAACCCATGCAGCTCCTGTGATACTGTAAACAACCCAGCCCAAATGTGCACCATCTGTCTGATTTGAATGCAGCGCCTGCTGTGGTGTCGTCCAACCCTAATTTAGTACATTTGCGATATGTTAGTTCACACATCGTATAATGAAGGTTTGCAAATCTGTCCACAATTTAAATACATTATACCGCGAGAAATCAGTCTAACATGGAAAATTCAATGGATGAATGGGAGCATCTTTGACTATTTTACATATTAACGGAAACATAGTAGGAGGGATGTAGACTAACACTGATTTATTTGTAAGTGCTTATGCAGCAATTCGTGACAAACCTGTCGATTTAAGAGAATACTACATTTTAAAGAGAAAGCACCTAATACATAGCTTTCTTTATCAAGAGACTGATCCTACTTAACAGTCTATTTCAAAAGTCTCAGCTTTGGCTGTACCTCACCTCGTAATAGAATTCCGAGGTTGTGTGGCGGCCATGATGGGCGATGCTATTATATGACGATTCTGTGTTGAAAATAATGTCTCCAGATTCGTTATATATCTGTTCCAAATAATAATACGTCTCCCATCGTCAGGAGCTTGGTGTCTTCGGATTGCAGTTCCAGAGTGTGCACAATATGAAACACGCTGCACCGACTTATTTATAGAGTATATTTATTTGCCTGTACGAAGTCTTATTCTGTGGCACTTGCCAAACAATTTATGGTGACTGGGCGACATGATACGGTTCAAGAGTTACTCACATGAAAGCACAATCCTCGTAATGTTCAAATCTGCTGTCGTGCACAGGCATCGTTTCACTGGCGAACTAGAAATTTGTTGTCATTACGTACACAAAAACTGTGTTAGTTCGTCCCGGCATGAAAGCACAGCACACAATTCACAGTTCACTCAATAGTAATCCCTGTCTTTCCGCAGTTGATACATTAAGTTAAATGATCTAACAGTGTCCTTACACACGGAGGGCAACCATTAGCCTAGTCTTTAAGTCAACAGCAATCATCTTTGTCGTCATTAACTCGAACAATATTGAAACAAATATGGGGTTGAACTGACTTCCAAGCTAAATAACGTAGTTGTGCATTAAGGGAAGACTATTAATGTTCGCGGTATACAAGTGTTATCCGGAAATTAATATTCTCTACTTTTGTTAAGTTAACGCATTTAGATGGACATAAGTGCATGCACGACGGGGCTATGATGTAACAATCATATTGAGACGTGGGACTTAAAGAAAGCAGGAAAAGATGTGGACGGGGCCTAATCAGTTACCGTTGGCTGCACAGTAAACACATACACTTTATTTAAGGAAATAAATTTTTTAAAACAATCATTTTTTTTAAATTAACTGTAACACAAACTACACTGAGGGCTGAAGGTCTTATTAAGACAGAATTCAAAATTATTTGTCGGCTGAAGGTCACAAGCAATAGGAACAATTTAAACAAAATATTATTTTTTTAAAAATTGACACAACCAGACCAAATAAAAAAAGGGAGTGATCCGCAGACAGTGCTCCAAGGATCGAAGTGAGAAAAGTCCCTACAGCTGCGTAAGCGATGAGACAGGCAGCCAAGAGTTATGCTCACTTAACGCGATGGCAATTCAAACTACAGACAGCTTAAACGCCGACCAACACACTCTCACAATCCAGTTAGCATCGTCAAATGACAAGCATTTTTTTACACAAGTTGGCTCCACCAAATCCTAGTACGCAGACAGGGCTAAGAGCAAACTGCCTATTCAAAATCTGACTGGATGCACATAGAACCGCAAAAGACAATTCCACAAAAAACTCAAAGAATGCTAAAACAGTCACTATACAGTAACAAGACGAAATGCACGTAGACATGAACGTTAAGAACACAGGGACGGTCGAAAGACCAGATACACGTCGTCCACTGGGACGACCGACCGAACGACCAGCCATCGGTCGTTGCCAATCGAGTCAGGCAAGGGAAACAAAGTATAACCCCCCCCCCCCCCCCCCAACTGACAGCTTGATGGACTAAGGTCACTTCGACGGACGGACACACACACACAAGTGAAAGTTGCACTACTCGAATATAACGATCCATTCAACTTAAACTCGCTGAATCCGGACCTCGACGTGGTCGTGCACTCTCTCGACCACATCCTTCCATCGGGCAGTGCATATATCGCCAGCTCCCTCGGCGAGTACTGGCGCTTTCGGACCTCACTGATGCTCTCTTCTCAACTGAACCCCGACACACGACGACCCTGAAATACTAGAGGTCACTCCAAAGATAGTGTAACAGTACTTGCTATCGATAAACGCCGCTGCTGCCACTCATGGACAGACAAAGAGAACAAACGTAGTGGCGCCAGTGAACGCGCTAAGAAAACGAGAGGTCACAATCCGGATACACGATGCCAACTTGTCAACGGCACAAATGGGAGCCGGAGCACGGCTCACATATGACGGCCGAACAAGCCTCAAGTGTTATCAAAAGCGCTGTATCACTGGCTGAAAATGACGGGTTTTATTCCCTGTCTCCTGCCAATTTACGAGTTTCGGTCGGTGATAATGTTCCTTTAAAAAAAAAGAAAGACGTAGTGCCGATCGAAATTGTCAGATGTGTCCGGTGTGTGGGCCGAAGATCATGAGCAAATAGATGTTACGTCGCTGGTGTAGGCAATTTTCCGCAAACCTTCAATGTGTCCATCCCTCATCGGTGATGACCTTGTATTGCTGGTGCGGCATTGCATTATGAAGAACAGTCGCTCCTCTGTTATGGATTTCAACAGCTATTTTCTTCAGATATGACAGTCTCTATTGTGTTACAGTGGCATATATTGTTCAAGAATGTACGTGTCAGGTTCGTTTCACAAAACCTAATACCGAAACACAAAATGAATCAAGAAACAAAGGAATTAAAGAGGTTAGTGGCCACTGGTGTCCAGATGGCATAGTGGTTAGCACATCTGCCTAGTAAGGGTGAGAACCGGGTTCGAATCCCGGTCTGGCACAGATTTTCGACTTGTCCCATTGATATAAATCAATACCCATTAGCAGCTAATCTCCTTAATTGCTCTTTGTCTTGATTCATACTGGCTGCAGGTTCAACATATCCGGCAGAACAGACAACAAAGATATAAAATGAATCGCTTAGAAGCAGCATTGATATTTCTGCAACGGTACCATGATGGCAGCGACGAGTTTCTCGACAGCTCGTCGTAGACGATGAGATATGGGTTGCTCACTTTAGCCCGGAAACCGAGCAACTATCAATGCATTGGCTTCGCAGTGGATATCCAGTCAAGACGAAGTTGAAATAGTGTCGGTGGGTACCGTGACACGTTCTGCACATTGACTTCCTGCTCAGAGTCGAAACAGTGAATGCTCGCCGTTACTGCGAAACACTACGGAAATTTGCATAGGGCATTTCTAAACAAGAGGCGTGGAATACTTAGTGCGTGTATTGTGCTGATACATGACACTGATCGCCCACGTACTCCTCGGCACAGACCAACTACTCTGGAGCTCGTCTGGAAGCTGTTTGATCATCCACCGTACAGTCCCGATCACGCCTACAACTATTTCCGTCTTTTCTTGCACCTCAAGGAGTTTCTATTCTGGAGTCAGAATTTATACAGTGAAAAAGAGCTGAAGACTACTGTCACACTATGCCAGCATTTCCAGGTGGCGAGTTTCTAACACACGGGAATACGAAAGTTATCCCACATTATGCTAAAGCCGGAAATAAGTTCACCCGAAACTTTTTTCAAACGATCTAGCAGTGTTCAGAAAGGACAGATTAAATACAGGTGGAGTATTTATTGCTGTCATATGTAGTTTGCTTTGTAGTGAAACTGAAGTAGATAGTTCCTGCGAAATAGGGTGATGGTGGGAGGTTATACTTGAAAGTCGGACTAAACTATTAATTGGATCGTTTTACCGACACCCCGACTCAGAATATATAGTTGCTAAACAGTTCATAGAAAAATTGAGTCTCATTTAAAATAGGCAAATAGGTACCCCACTCATACAGTTATATTCGATGGTGACTTCAATCTACCCTCGAAATGCTGGAAAAATTATACGTTTAAAGCCGGCAGCAGACATAAAACGTCATCCGAAATTGAACAGAATGCTTTCTCAGAAAATTATTTTGAACAACTACTTCATGAGCCCACTCGAAGCATAAATGGTTGCGAATGCATATTTGACCTCTTAGCAACAAATAATCCTGGTCAAATAGTGAGTATCGTGACGAATACAAGGATTAGCGACCACTAGGCAGTTGCTAACACCTACAACCATCAAAAAGAAACGCAAAGTATATCTATTTAAAAAAGCTGTTAAAAATGCCCTTAACAACGTTTTAAGAGACAATCTTCACTCCTTCCGATCTGATTATGTAAGCGTAGAAAAGCTGTGGAATGATTTCAAAGAGATAGTATCGACAGAAAGTGAGAGATACATGCCACATAAATTAATAAGTGATACTTCAGATCCCACATGGTACACAAAACGGGTCAGATCGCTGTTGCAGAAGCAACGAAAAAAGCATGCCAAGTTTAAAAGAATGCAAAATCCCCAAAACTGGTAAAGTTTTACAGAAGTTAGAAATATAGCGCGTACTTCAATGCGAGATGCTTTCAATAATTTCCGTAACAAAACTCTGTCCCGAAATCTGGCAGAAAACCCAAAGAAATTCTGGTCACACATAAAGCACACCAGTGGCAAGACGCAATCAATACCTTCACTGCGCGATAACAGCGGTCAAGTCACTGATGACAGTGCCACTAAAGCAGAGTTATTAAATACGGTTTTCCGAAACTCCTTCACCAACGAAGACGAAGTAAATACTCCTGAATTCCAAACAAGAACAACTGCCAAGATGAGAAATACACAGGGTGTTACAAAAAGGTACGGCCAAACTTTCCGGAAACATTCCTCACACACAGATAAAGAAAAGATGTTATGTGGATATGTGTCCGGAAACGCTTAATTTCCGTGTTAGAGCTCATTTTAGTTTCGTCAGTATGTACTGTACTTCCTCGATTCACCGCCAGTTGGCCCAATTGAAGGAAGGTAATGTTGACTTCGGTGCTTGTGTTGACATGCGACTCATTGCTCTACAGTACTATCATCAAGCATATCAGTACGTAACATCAACAGGTTAGTGTTCATCACGTACGTGGGTTTGCAGTTAGTGCAATGTTTACAAATGCGGAGTTGGCTGATGCCCATTTGATGTATGGATTAGCAAGGGGCCATAGCCGTGGCGCGGTACGTTTGTATCGAGACAGATTTTCAGAACGAAGGTGTCCCGACAGGAAGACGTTCGAAGCAAATGATCGGCGTCTTAGGGAGCACGGAACATTCCAGCCTATGACTCGCGACTGGGGAAGACCTAGAACGACGAGGACACCTGCAATGGACGAGGCAGTTCTTCGTGCAGTTGACGATAATCCTAATGTCAGCGTCAGAGAAGTTGCTGCTGTACAAGGTAACGTTGACCACGTCACTGTATGGAGAGTGCTACGGGAGAACCAGTTGTTTCCGTACCATGTACAGCGTGTGCAGGCACTATCAGCAGCTCATTGGCCTCCACGGGTACACTTCTGCGTGTGGTTCATCCAACAATGTGTCAATCCTCATTTCAGTGCAAATGTTCTCGTTGCGGATGAGGCTTCATTCGAACGTGATCAAATTGTAAATTTTCACAATCAACATGTGTGGGCTGACGAGAATCCGCACGCAATTGTGCAATCACGTCATCAACACAGATTTTCTGTGAACGTTTGGGCAGGCATTGTTGGTGATGTCTCGATTGGGCCCCATGTTCTTCCACCTACGCTCAATGGAGCACGTTATCATGATTTCATACGGGATACTCTACCTGTGCTGCTAGAACATGTGCCTTTACAAGTACGACACAACATGTGGTTCATGCACGATGGAGCTCCTGCACATTTCAGTCGATGTGTTCGTACGCTTCTCAACAACAGATTCGGTGACCGATGGATTGGTAGAGGCTGACCAATTCCATGGCCTCCACGCTCTCCTGACCTCAACCCTCTTGACTTTCATTTATGGGGGAATTTGAAAACTCTTGTCTACGCATCCCCGGTACCAAATGTAGAGACTCTTCGTGCTCGTATTGTGGACGGCTGTGATACAATACGCCATTCTCCAGGGTTGCATCAGCGCATCAGGGATTCCATGCGACGGAGGGTGGATGCATGTATCCTCGCTAACGGAGGACATTTTGAACATTCCTGTAACAAAGTGTTTGAAGACACGCTGGTACGTTCTGTTGCTGTGTGTTTCCATTCCATGATTAATTTGATTTGAAGAGAAGTAATAAAATGAGCTCTAACATGGAAAGTAAGCGTTTCCGGACACATGTCCACATAACATATTTTCTTTCTTTGCGTGTGAGGAATGTTTCCTGAAAGTTTGGCCGTACCTTTTTGTAACATTCTGTAGAAGTAGATATCCTTGATGTCGCAAAGCAGCTTAAATCGCTTAATAAACGCAAGGCTTCCGGTCCAGATTGTATACCAGTCAGGTGCCCCTCGGAGTATGCTGATAAAATAGCTCCATATTTAGCAGTTATATACAGCCACTCGCTCACAGAAAGATACGTACCTAAAGACTGGAAAATTGCTCAAGTCACACCAATACCCAAAAAGGGAAGTAGGAGTAATCCGCTGAATTACAGGCCTATATCACTAACGTCGATTTGCAGTAGGGTTTTAGAACATTTACTGTACTCGAACATTATGAAGTACCTCGAAGAAAATGATTTATTGACATATAGTCAGCACGGATTCAGACGATATCGTTCTTGTGAAACACAACTAGCTTTTTATACTCATGAAATAATAAGTGCTATCGACAGGGGATGTCAAATTGATTCCATATTTTTAGATTTCCAGAAGGCTTTCGACATCGTTCTTCACAAGCGTCTTCTAATCAAACTGCGTGCCTACGGAGTATCGCCTCAGTAGTGCGACTGGATTCGTGATTTCCTGTCATAAAGGTCACAGTTCGTAGTAATAGACGGAAAGTCATCGAGTAAAACAGAAGTAATAACCGGCGCTCCCCAAGGAAGTGTTATAGGCCCTCTGTTGTACCTGATCTGTATTAACGATATAGGAGACAATCTTAGTAGCCGTCTTACATTGTTTGAAGATGATGCTGTCATTTACCGTCTTTTAAAGTCATCAGATGATCAAAACGACTTGCAAAATGATTTAGATAAGATATCTGTGTGGAGCGAAAAGTGGCAATTGACCCTGAATAAAGAAAAGTGTGAAGTTATTCACATGAGTACTAAAGGAAATCCATTAAATTTCGATTACGCGATAACTCACACAAATCTGAAGGCTTTAAATTCAACAAAATGCTTAGGGGTGACAATTGCAAATAACCTAAATTGGAACGATCACATAATTATGTTGTGGTAGAGCAAACCAAATACTGCGATTCATTGGCAGAACCCTTCTCCCCCATCACTGAAAGTTTGTAATGTCAGCTTGGAAGCATTCTTTAAATGCACATCCAGAAACTAGGAACAAGGAGATGTAAATTTCCTTCCTTGGTATGTATGCGACAATATGGGCCGCTTGTGCGGATAGCCTAGCGCATTATCCAGGCGAGCAGCGGAGTGGTGGTTTGTTGCTGTGTATGGCCGGGCAAGATGAGCCAGAAGTAGAACTGCGCTATACCAAAGTAAGGTTCGCTTGTTTTGGTAGAGTAAATAAATGAGGTAGTAAATGGTGCGGTTGCCTGTAGTATTGGTAGCATTGGTGCTTAAAGAAACGTAAATGAATGTGTAAGAGAGAAACTGGGAGCGACGTCTTCCCTTTGTTTTTTGTTTGTTTGTGTATTTTGTATATAATTTGAACCGCATATCTACAGTGTTAGTCTGTTGTGTTTTCTGTAGCCTTGATAATTAACAAAAATTAGTTGATCGAGTAACTTCTGTGCTCTTATGTAACCGACGCAAATACTTTTGATACAAGTACTGTTTGCGTACGCACAAACATACAGAAATCTATATTATTATTATTATTATTATTGTTTTTTGTACTCGATAGAACAATGTTGATCATCGTCAAAGGCAAGACTTCCCGTTATTATTGACAAGTTCAAAAGATGTTTATGAATAACAGAAACGTGTTTTATATAAGCTCTACGAAGTATTTAGGCGATGTTTGATGTGTTTTTGTTTTGCTGTTTCTTAATTTTTGCTTTTTTTTGTTGAGGAAATTGCTTTTTCTAGTGCTATATATTAATCGGTATTTTTTAATTTTTACCACAACATTCCTCTGTTTCAAGTTGCAAATCAACGATTTTCGAATAAAACCTGAATTAAATATTGGCAATTACAATTTTGATGTAAATACTGTTTATTTATAACAGACTGAGGGATAACAATGTAGAACAAAAATGTTCCTTAAGGCCTTTTATATATCGTCCCTCATCTTCTAGACGATTCAAGGGAATCTAGCAAGACGCCGATCGTATACGCAAACAAAGCGATCGAAATGAGGTAACGCCCTATAGGTATGCAACACACCTAATGTACAGGTAACACAGTTACGATCTTATCTGAACAAAACTACCGTAGTCTACGCTTACTTGTGGTAATCTACAGTAACCTACGGCAGTTTTAAAACTCTATCCATGAGGGTCGGGCGGCGACCCAGCGTCAAAGAGGCCGACAAAGGCCAGCAGGTGTGTGGATAGAGTAATGGAAATGCCGTGTGGCTAGGGCCTCCCGTCGGGTAGACCGTTCGCCTGGTGCAAGTCTTTCGAGCTGACGCCACTTCGGCCATTTGCGTGTTGATGGGGATGAAATGATGATAATAAGGACAACACAATACCCAGACCCTGAGCGGAGAAAATACCCGACCCAGCCGGGAACCGAACCCGGGCCGTTAGGTATCACAGTCCGTCGCGCTCTGCTACCAGGGGCGGACTGTGGATGGAGTGCGGCACTGGGAAAATTCTAAGGCTAGCACACTTGACAGGGAAAGTCCGGGATCAAAGGCAAGATGGCCTGGTGACTGAAAGTGGTATAATGAAATAATCGAAATTCACTAATATAGTCAAAACTGCCTTCACCTGAACAAGGCATATAAAGAGGTCACAGAAATCGGCGGAAGTTATAAAACTCAAGAAGATTGTCACCCTATGTGTGTGATGTCGTATTTAGAATTTATTTTGGTTTAAAGGTTTATTTTTTACAACAAAGTAATAACCATTTGGAGACTAATTACTAATGCATGTGGCACACCAATGGATAGGTAATGAATTCAGCTGCATAATCAGCAAGCATGGTTGTGTAATATGCAGGGAACTAAAACTGTTAACAAATTATTTGTAATATTTAACTCAGCAATGCAGTTAGCTTCACCATATTGACTACAATGTAATAATTTATGTCAAGAGAATTTGTTAAGTTTTATAAGAATTAAGACACTTGCTTCGCGTCATGTAGTGCCCCAACACTGGGTAGAATATCGACATACACTGCACTACGTTCTGTAACTTCCTCTGAGAACGAATACAAATTCACAAATTGAAGGGATAAAATGTAGGTATTTAGGTATGGATCAAGATGTGTATACATGTAGAGTTGTGAAAATGTTTATCAAATATTTTTTATGAACTGCAGACGTAAAGTCTGTAAATGAGTCCGCAGTCATATTGTGGCACTTTATTTGTATAGGTCCTTAATCACACCTTTTTTTAAATACACTCCTGGAAATGGAAAAAAGAACACATTGACACCGGTGTGTCAGACCCACCATACTTGCTCCGGACACTCCGAAAGGGCTGTACAAGCAATGATCACACGCTCGGCACAGCGGACACACCAGGAACCGCGGTGTTGGCCGTCGAATGGCGCTAGCTGCGCAGCATTTGTGCACCGCCGCCGTCAGTGTCAGCCAGTTTGCCGTGGCATACGGAGCTCCATCGCAGTCTTTAACACTGGTAGCATGCCGCGACAGCGTGGACGTGAACCGTATGTGCAGTTGACGGACTTTGAGCGAGGGCGTATAGTGGGCATGCGGGAGGCCGGGTGGACGTACCGCCGAATTGCTCAACACGTGGGGCGTGAGGTCTCCACAGTACATTGATGTTGTCGCCAGTGGTCGGCGGAAGGTGCACGTGCCCGTCGACCTGGAACCGGACCGCAGCGACGCACGGATGCACGCCAAGACCGTAGGATCCTACGCAGTGCCGTAGGGGACCGCACCGCCACTTCCCAGCAAATTAGGACACTGTTGCTCCTGGGGTATCGGCGAGGACCATTCGCAACCGTCTCCATGAAGCTGGGCTACGGTCCCGCACACCGTTAGGCCGTCTTCCGCTCATGCGCCATCATCGTGCAGCCCGCCTCCAGTGGTGTCGCGACAGGCGTGAATGGAGGGACGAATGGAGACGTGTCGTCTTCAGCGATGAGAGTCGCTTCTGCCTTGGTGCCAATGATGGTCGTATGCGTGTTTGGTGCCGTGCAGGTGAGCGCCACAATCAGGACTGCATACGACCGAGGCACACAGGGCCAACACCCGGCATCATGGTGTGGGGAGCGATCTCCTACACTGGCCGTACACCACTGGTGATCGTCGAGGGGACACTGAATAGTGCACGGTACATCCAAACCGTCATCGAACCCATCGTTCTACCATTCCTAGACCGGCAAGGGAACTTGCTGTTCCAACAGGACAATGCACGTCTGCATGTTCCCGTGCCACCCAACGTGCTCTAGAAGGTGTAAGTCAACTACCCTGGCCAGCAAGATCTCCGGATCTGTCCCCCATTGAGCATGTTTGGGACTGGATGAAGCGTCGTCTCACGCGGTCTGCACGTCCAGCATGAACGCTGGTCCAACTGAGGCGCCAGGTGGAAATGGCATGGCAAGCCGTTCCACAGGACTACATCCAGCATCTCTACGATCGTCTCCATGGGAGAATAGCAGCCTGCATTGCTGCGAAAGGTGGATATACACTGTACTAGTGCCGACATTGTGCATGCTCTGTTGCCTGTGTCTATGTGCCTGTGATTCTGTCAGTGTGATCATGTGATGTATCTGACCCCAGGAATGTGTCAATAAAGTTTCCCCTTCCTGGGACAATGAATTCACGGTGTTCTTATTTCAATTTCCAGGAGTGTATACAATCACTGTTATCGGTTTTACCTACTGCCATCTTCAGATCATAAAATATTCTGTAGGTATTAACGTCAAAATATAGGTATATACATGCGGGTACATAGACGAATCAGTGTAAAAGTATATTTTTTCGAAAAAGTGGCAGAGCCAAAGTAGCAGGCTTGACTGTAGTGGCTGGTCATGGGACCAAGTTCTGATATAAGCCAGCAAACTGTGCCTTGTGGTCCTTGGTCGATACGTTTGGTAAGACTGGGTGGGCGGTCGTCGAGTTGCGTGTCTTAGTTGCTCTCTATAGCTGTGTTACGAGTATAGCGCGATTTCTACAGGGTGGTCAGAAACAATCTGAAATGCTTTCCAGGGTGTTGCAGCGTAGGTTGTGCTGAGAAATAACTGTTGAGAAAAAATTCGTTTCGTTGCGCCGTTTCTAAGTTAATTAGCTTTGAAGTCAAGCGCAAATTCTAGACGCCCATCAAATACAATAGTGTCAGTTGATCTAATAGCGTAGCTGACAGCGCACGAGACTGCTCAGTCTTTGGCTCGGGTTCGATTATTACTACTGTCCCACGTCGAATTTTTCTATCGCTCTCTTGTCCCCTTTTAGGAAATCAAACGAAGAACACCTCTGTCGATGCCGTCTCTCGAGGGCCGCTTGAATTTGCACGCGAAACGGCCTGATTGGCTAACTTCAATGTTAATTACCCGGGAAACAGCTCAGTGTGTCGAATTTTTTTCTTAACAATTATTTCTCAGCACAAACTACCCTGTAACACCCTCACAAGCTTTTCAGACTGTTCCTGATCACTCCGTACGTGGCCACACGGAACATTATAGAATTAGACGAGTGACAAGTATAGCTGATGCCAGTGACTGAATGACCTTCACCCAGCTAGAACGTTTTTGTGGAACTTTTGTGGACATTGAAAATTATTATTATATTTATCTGCTACAAATTGTCAGATTAGTTAGCGTTCGGAACTTCCGTACGTCGCTCTGCTTGCTTTGTTGTGTTCTGTTGATTGCAATAAATCCATGTATGACCACATTTTCGTACTTGTTTCTTATTCTTTCACTTGTAATAAATTTCCAAGTTGTGTATAAGGCCACATCATAAGCCTTCAGGATCCAGTACCAGATTTCATTTTTAGCACTCTGACTGTGCATTTGTTTTGATAAACTTATGCTTATTCACATTAATATTTCATTAACTGTTATACTAAACCACATCAGCGATGTTACTTGGGCCTAAAGGCAGCAGTACACAGCTGACCCTTAAACATAGAGTGAAGGAAAAAGCCGCACTTGGTAGCCAACATGCGATTCCTCACCTCAATTCAAGACAAGTGTACCTAGTAAAAGTTGGTCCCACCAGTAGGTTTAATAAAAAATGGGATTTAAAGAACCTGGTCCTTGCAACGCTGTAGCTGCGTGCAGCGTGGCCATAGCCAGGTAGCATGAAATCTGCGCTGTGCAGGAGCTGTGCCGGAGCTGTCCCGTTAGCTCAGACAGATAAGGTAATGCCGTGGAGTACGATATACAGGCGATAAAATATTTCTCAGTTTGTGACCGCATTGTCAATATGTTAAACTACCGACGTTCCGGCCACTGTTGCAAGCGACCTTCTTCAGGGTCACTTACAACAGTGGCCGAAACTTGCAACTGTGACAATGGCCGCGAAAGCCTATGTTTATGTGATGTACAGACTACGTTAAGTCCGAGTCGCACCACGCCAAACTTTATTTTTTTTCAATTAGAGCGCCAAATTTTATTCAATTTTCACATCCACAGTGCGGTCTCTTGTGTATTTCTTTCTCTTACTGTTACCTTTACTTACACGTTAAGACACAATATGAACTTTTTACAGACGTAAACGACCACTTTATTTCGTCCATATTACAAATAAAGCCTACAGAAAATAATAAAGGAGACAGTAATACATCGTCTGTATCCAGTGAGGTACAAAAAATACAACAGGCAGGCTACACCAGGTTGCATATTATGCAACGTACAGTAATTCCATTTTGTATTTTTGACGCTCAGGTTTATCTTCACAGAGTCAGTACGTATTCTTACGAGCAACGTTCACTTTAAACAAGATGTTCAAAGCGACCACCTTGCATTTGCAAAGAGTTCGCCACTCGCTAGATCATAATTTGCTGGACCCTTCAGAACACACTTGCATCCACCATTGCCGAAGTGGCACGCACATCAGCTATTACGTCGTGTACGTAAGTGGGTGGCGAACAACCAAACTGTTCCTCTAAGTGTCCCCACGAATAAAAACGTAGTGTATTCACAATATATATAAATGACCTAGTAGATAGTGTCGGAAGTTCCATGCTGCTTTTCGTGGATGATGCTATAGTATACAGAGAAGCTGCAGCATTAGAAAATTGCAGCGAAATGCTGGAAGATCTGCAGCGGATAGGCACTTAGTGGAGTGGCAACTGACCCTTAACATAGACAAATGTAATTTATTGCGAATACATAGAAAGAAGGATCCTTTATTGTATGATTATATGTTAGCAGAACAAACACTGGTAGCAGTTACTTCTGTAAAATATCTGGGAGTATGCGTGCGGAACGATTTGAAGTGGAATGATCATATAAAATTAATTGTTGGTGAGGCGGGTGCCAGGTGGAGATTCATTGGGAGAATCCTTAGAAAATGTAGTCCATCAATAAAGGAGGTGGCTTACAAAACACTCGTTCGACCTATACTTGAGTATTGCTCATCAATGTGGGATCCGTACCAGGTCGGGTTGACAGAGGAGATAGAGAAGATCCAAAGAAGAGCGGTGCGTTTCGTCACAGGGTTATTTGGTAAGCGTGATAGTGTTACGGAGATAATTAGCAAACTCAAGTGGCAGACTCTGCAAGAGAGGCGCTCTGCATCGCGGTGTAGCTTGCCCTCTAGATTTCGAGAGGGTGTGTTTCTGGATGAGGTACCGAATATATTGCTTGCTCCTACTTATACCTCCCGAGGAGATCACGAATGTAAAATTACAGAGATTCGAGCGCGCACGGAGGCTTTCCGGCAGTCGTTCTTCTCGCGAATCATACGCGACTGGAAAAGGAAAGGGAGTTAATGACAGTGGCACGTAAAGTGACCTCCGCCACACACCGTTGGGTGGCTTGCGGAGTATAAATGTAGATGTAGATGTAGAAGTTCCGGGAATATGGAGAATATTGGACCTCCACAACCATTCCTTTTCCCTGGAAACGCTTCATTTGAATAGTTACCCACATTCGTTCCAAACTGCGGCGGTGCACCTTCATACTGAAATAATAGCTGTTGCCAAACGCCACCTGGGAGGTTTTCTAATGCGCCAGGCAAAGTATTGCAAAGAAACGTACGACAAAGATGCGCATTCAACTTGACGGCCAGTTTGTATGGGCCCCAAAATACTCCTCCCACGATTCCAACCCACAGGGTTATGCCAAACGGTGCCTGAAAGCTACGTACGTGGATGACATGTAGGTTGTGTTCCGACTAATAATGGCTGTTGTGGGTGTTGAAAATAGCTTCACGAGTGAATTAGATTCTTCATTCCATATCACGCTATTTATAAAAAGTTATCTTCGGCTTGGTGCAAAGCCTTTGGCAGCACAGCACTTGTCGAATGTGATCTCCTGACCCCTGGTGTTGAGCTAAAGTTTAATGATATGGATGCAGTTCTTGATCACGCTACACTTCAATAACGAGTCTTCGAAATAGTATTTGCAACTGCCCTGCAGTCTCACAAGTACTTTGCCGAGGCGGCTGTTGTTTCAAGAATCACATCCTCTGTTTTGTGAGAACGTCCAGTTCTTGTACGACCTCTGTCCGTCCGCCTAATCACCGGCCAGTTGGTACTGGGTTCCGTACTTTCACAGGGTTGGCGGCGTGCCTGCTTGTGAATATTCGATAGAAGTCGTGTGCTGTCGGCGCTCTGTTGGCTGGGAGATGTGTCATAACGCAGCTATATTCAAGAAAAAAGTTGAAACTTCCTGGCAGATTAAAACTGTGTGGCCGGCCGCTGGTGGCCGAGCGTTTCTAGGCGCTACAGTCTGGAACGGCGTGACCGCTACGGTCGCAGGTCTGAATCCTGCCTCGGGCATGGATGTGTGTGTTGTCCTTAGGTTAGTTAGGTTTAAGTAGTTCTAAGTTCTAGGGGTCTAATGACCTCAGCAGTTGAGTCCCATAGTGCTCAGAGCCATTTGATCCATTTTTTTAAAACTGTGTGCCCGACCGAGACTCGAACTCGGGACCTTTGCCTTTCGCGGGCAAGTGCTCTACCATCTGAGCTACCGAAGCACGACAAGGTCTCGAGTTCGAATCTCGGTCGGGCACACAGTTTTAATCTGCCAGGAAGTTTCATATCAGCGCACACTCCGCTGCAGAGTGAAAATCTCATTCTGGAAACATCCCCCAGGCTGTGGCTAAGCCATGTCTCCGCAATATCCTTTCTTTCAGGAGTGCTAGTTCTGCAACGTTCGCAGGAGAGCTTCTGTAAAGTTTGGAAGGTAGGAGACGAGGTATTGGCAGAAGTAAAGCTGTGAGTAACGGGCGTGAGTCGTGCTTCGGTAGCTCAGATGATAGAGCACTTGCCCACGAAAGGCAAAGTTCCCGAGTTCGAGTCTTGGTCGGGCACACAGTTTTAATCTGCCAGGAAGTTTCATATCAGCGCACACTCCGCTGCAGAGTGAAAATCTCATTCTGGAAACATCCCCCAGGCTGTGGCTAAGCCATGTCTCCGCAATATCCTTTCTTTCAGGAGTGCTAGTTCTGCAACGTTCGCAGGAGAGCTTCTGTAAAGTTTGGAAGGTAGGAGACGAGGTACTGGCAGAAGTAAAGCTGTGAGTACCGGGCGTGAGTCGTGCTTCGGTAGCTCAGATGGTAGAGCACTTGCCCGCGAAAGACAAAGGTCCCGAGTTCGAGTCTCGGTCGGGCACACAGTTTTAATCTGCCAGGAAGTTTCATATCAGCGCACACTCCGCTGCAGAGTGAAAATCTCATTCTGGAAGAAAAAAGTTTCTGATATGGCGAAATGATTGGAAACTCCTCTTCACCATTAACGGCGCAGTTTGAGAAGCTGGTGCCAGTTCGCCTATCTTGAGTCCGACAGACACGTCTTTTGTCCATCCCATATTTTCAAAATCGCGCTGAGATGAAGGGCCACCATACGATCGTGAACATTTACGAGCCCAGGTCTCCTCTATCAAAGAATAGGGTCAAGGCATCATATTGGATCTAGACGAGATAACCGCCTGCATGTGTAGGGCGATCGTCTTCGGCATCGGAAGAATCTGTGCGTATTGGGGGATAAGTGACACCAAGTAGGTACTTTTGACGCCTTGCACTGAAAGTTGCGTTCCCGTATCGTAAATCCTGTCAAGCGATGGTGAAGACCGCTGAGAAGTGGTTCAAGGGCCAGTGCACTGGATAAGGGACAACCTTTTCGTAGCGATCTGGTAATAGTAAGGGGTCCCTCCAACCGGCCATTAATAAGCACTATTGAGGTGCCTCCGTGAAGTAACCGCATCATCGTGGCGATGTATGGCTACGGAAACTTCATTTGCGTCAACACTTCCGTAATGTAAGTATGGCCAACCCTGTGAAAGGCTCGGTCGAAGTCTGTGGATATCAGAGCTCCGCGTAGTCGACATGCTTTCGCCAGTACGATCGAATAACGGTATTTCCAGAGTGACGTCAGGATGTTGCTACTGCTGCCTAGGGATGTCTGGTCAAGTGACACCACGTGGTGCAGTATTCTTGTAAGCCGTGCCGTCATCAAGGTGGTAAAAAATCTTAAAATCACAGTTAATTAGTGTTAGTGAGCTGTAGTCTCCAAGTCGTGTACCGCCTCAAGCTTTTGGCATTGGGATAATCAGTCCCTCTACAAAGGCAGGCGGAAATGGCTCGACGGAAGACATTAGTTCGCGGCAGATTTCAGTCCAACAGGCAGCCATCAAGTATTGAGAGGTCCGACAGAACTCCAAGGGTACACCGTCCGGCCCCGGCGACTTATTGGGCGCCCCTTTGCCTATAGCTTCTACCGCTTCGTCCTCTTTAATTTCCTCTTGTAGTATGGCCTCCGCCTCTTGATCGAGCGTCCCAAGAACGCGCGAATAACGCCTTTTAGAGTCGTCCTGTGATGTTTTATTCACTGTATAAATGGATATCATGGTCAACGAAGGCATTTGCTATGTCGTTTTGTGTAGTTAGTTGTGCGCGATCCTCTGTGTCAATGGTATGTATTAGAGCTCTGCGGCGCCGCTTATGATCATTAACGACATGGTGCGTTGTATGACCACCTGTCGTTCAGAAGAGGGGGCCTGATTCGTACTTTCTCATAATATCGTGAAATAAAACTTTCAAGTCTGCCGACTCCACAGTGAGTGTTGCAACCCAGCGCAATCAGTGCATGCCGCATCACCGGTTTGGTACACTCCAACTACCAAAGTAAAGTCGAAGCGTATATCCGTGGACGGATGAGATACATCCATCTTCCATAGGTCGTGGCTTCGCCACACCTGCTTTCTTTGAAGGGTGATCGTGCAGATATATACCGAGTGGTCCGTAAAGGTCGCAGGCCACAGTTTGCATCATGCATGTCACGTTGAAGGCGGGGCGTGACGTAGACGCGATCGATGCGGCTGGCGGAGATGCTAGTTACTTATGTATGTTCGGTCTCCATGGATATGTTCTCACGAGTCTACGAACTAAAGTTCACTTACCAATGTTCTCAATTCTGGACACGGGTTATAACGCGGGAACCGACCCATCGGCGCCAGCACACAATTGAAGTCGCCGCCGAGGGTGTAAGAAGCGTGCCATCCAAGAAAAAGCGGGGCTATTTCTTCCGCGAAGAAGCGTGATCGTTCTCTTCGTCTGTCCAAGCCTGAAGGCGCGTCGTTGTTAAGCTGCTCTCCAAGTACAGCCACACCCATTCCGTGTACCGATGGTAGATGGAGACGTTCTCCGCTGCTATACTTGCCTTAAGATGTATCACTATGCCACTACCGGTTTGTGAAGTTGATGATATCAAGTCGTCGTAACCATAGAGGGACGAGAATTCGTCGCTGTATGTTTACTGTAAAAGAGCGATATTCATAATTGCCGCCTATCTTCCGTGATCGGGTATTAGTATTAATGGATGAAATGAGGAACGCCTGTTGAAGTAGCATGTGTCGTGCGACTCGCACATAAGAGACTCGTTGTTCTTGTCGGAGCTCTCACCGTCGGCGAATGAGTCAGCCATAGTGATTTATAGACTGGGCTCCCCGTGAGAGCCCACTTTATAACTCTCCCCGTGAGAGCCCACTTTATAACTCACGATAGCCGCTGTTGCAGGTGGCTGGATTTTCTCATTGTCATCGGCAGAATACTGACAACACGACTCCTGCGGCTGGACCTTCTCAGCCTCTGCTGTTACGAATTCTCTACTGTGCCGAGCTCTGGGACTTCCTGTAACTGAAATTTAGCGAATTCTTTACAGTGCTCACGTGGATGACTTCTCACTTTTCGTGATTTAGAGTCAATTGCACTTTTTACTCTGCAGGGTCACATTACTGCCAAGGATTATGTGACGGTTTCAGCTGCTCAGGTCCATCCCATGGTAGAAGCAGTCGTGGCTGCCGCATCGCGGTCGCGAAATGGGGCCGAGGCAGTTTCAGGTAAGTTTTTACAGTCTGAGGATAATTTACGGATTTGTGGTTTTAGCTTGACGATGTCCACTATGGACAAACGGTAGTTACTATTATTCTGAAGAAGGTTGGGTTATCCTGACTGAAACCTAGGTAAATTCTAGGTAAACAGTGCAACCGAGGCCGTTGGTAATTGCCCGCATCTCGTGGTCGTGCGGTAGCGTTCTCGCTTCCCACGCCCGGGTTCCCGGGTTCGATTCCCGGCGGGGTCAGGGATTTTCTCTGCCTCGTGATGGCTGGGTGTTGTGTGCTGTCCTTAGGTTAGTTAGGTTTAAGTAGTTCTAAGTTCAAGGGGACTTATGACCACAGCAGTTGAGTCCCATAGTGCTCAGAGCTATTTGAATTTTGTTGGTAATTAAAATTAGTATTTCACTATAGTTGAGATTCGGTGGAACGGGTTATTGCTGAAGTTAAGATGTCTGATATTGTGGAAATAAGTTCCGATACTCTTTAAAGGCTTAGAGAAAGGCAGAAATCTTCCTGCAATAGACAGCAGTATTTTCTGCCCCACTGAGATGCTTGTCCGAAGTTACACTCAAGTTCTTCACTGCTTTTTGATAAGGGTGTTATAATAATTTCGAGAAGAACAGGAAGAAATTGTTCGTAGATTTCAGGGCTTATTAATTTCTGTTAAGGTACTAAAATTACTTAGGAGTTTTTCACATTTAGTACCAGCTCTCGCGCCCATCTTACAACTGAAGATAGATGTGGACAATCGAAGCACTGATGTCGGCAGGTCAGACACTTAGGTAAAACTGGAGAAATAATATTTTTAAGAGGACAAAACCGACAAGATATCATCGATATACAAGGAAACTTTAACCACGTCCAGGACTAGCCCCTGTGGCGTTCCTGAGAGAACGTGCATCCAGGACAACTTATTTTTAACCACATACAACACGTTGCTGTCGGTTTCTCAGCTAACTTTCACTCCACTTCAGCGTCCTATCTGAAAATTTCAGCTGTCACCTGTTTTTGAGTAGTAGGTCAAAGCTGACAGTTATAAGAAAAACATTAACCGCCCTGTAACACTCCCTTGGGGTGCTCCCGACATTGCCTCCACATTTGTGAATTTCGTCCTATTAAAAAAGATGCGATCAACTCTGTCGGTTAGGATGACCTGAATGCAGTCACAAACCATGTCCAGTATTTGATAAGCTTCTGCGATTTCCTTCACTGCACAGGGTGTGATTTTGCAAAATGCAGGCAAATCGCTGGAAACGATTCCTAAGAGGATAAGAAAAAAAAATGGTCTGCTAGACATATGAGAGCAATGAGAGAAGATTCACAGACTTTGAAAATGAAACTTGGCAACTGATCTGAGTAAAAACACCAAAAGGTTTTGATCGTACGAAAAATCAGTAAGTGGGTCAAAATCATCTACTCATTCGCTAAGTGACCATACTGGCATAGAACCGGAAGATGACAGAGATATGGCCGAAATACTGAATTAGATTTTCCTAAATTGTTTCAGGGCTGAAAAGCGTAACATGGTCCTTCCTTTCAATCGTCGTACGAACGTAAAAATTGCAGATATTGAGATAACCGATGGCGGAACAGAAAAACAACTACAATCGCTTAGTAGTGGAAAGACGTCAGGACCAGATGAGATACCTATAAGATTCTACAAAGATTATGCGAAACAACTTGCTCCCCTTCTAGCAGTAATTTATCGTAGATCGTTTGAGCAACGAAAGGCACCTAGCGACTGGAAGAAAGCGCAGGTCATTTCCGTTTTTAAGAAGAGCCGTAGAACAGGTGCACACAATTTTAAACCTGTGTCGTTGACGTCAATCTGTTATAGAATTATGGAACATCTTTTATGTTCAAGAATTATGAAGTTCTTAGAGAAGGAAAATCTCCTCTATAAAAATCAACATGGATTCAGTAAACAGAGATCCTTCGAAAATCAGCTCGCTCTGTTATTCCATGAGATCCAAAATGCTGTAGACAATAGCGCTCAAGTTGATGCCGTAAACCTTAACTTCAGGAAGGCGTTTGACATCTTCCCGCACTGCCGTTTAGTGAAAAAAATACGAGTGTATCGAGTATCGGAGCAGATTTGCGACTGGATTAGACTTACTTGCAGACAAAACTCAACACGTCGCTCTTAGCGGAACAAAATCGACAGATTTACAGGTAATTTCAGTGTACCCCAAGGAATTGTGATAGGACCGTTACTGTTTGCAATACATACAAATGATCTAGTTCAGAACGTTGAATGCTGTATATGGCTATTCGAAGACGATGCGTTTGTTCATAAGAAAGCAGCAAGGCCAGAATATAGTGATGATCTGCAGAATGACCTCCAGAGAATTGATGAATGGTGCAGGCTCTGGCGGTTGACCCTGAACGTAAATAAATGTAAAATCTATTACTGTATAGCTACACTATTGATGACAAACCGCAGGAAACAGTATCTGCCGTAAAATATCTAGGAGTAACTATACGAAGCGTCCTTAAGTGGAATGACCATATGAAACAAATAGCGGGAAAAGCAGATGTCAGATTCATAGGAAGAATCTTAAGGAAATGTAACTTATCCACGAAGTAAGTGGCTTATAAGGCGTTTGTTCGACCCATTCTTGAGCACTGTTCATCTGTCTGGGATCCCTACCAGGTAGAACTAACAGAAGAGATAGAGAAGGTCTAACGAAGAGCGGCATGTTTCGTCACGGGATCGTTCAGTCGGTACGCGAGCGTTAAGGAGATTGGAAGTTAGCAGGGTCGGTGGAGCAGTTTATTACTCTGAGATTTATTTCACCAATCATTATGAGTAAACTATATGCTAGAATGTGATGTAACATGGGCTGCATGCTATTATTAAAGTATCGGTGCCAGTGGTCCGCCACTAGATTGTATTAAATCTAGCGCGCTGCGGGCCAACGTCCACCTAACGTTTGTTAGGTGTTGTTGGTACCACAGATCACGACCTTTATATTTCTCGAAGATGTTTGGCTCTCAAAGATAGTCCTGCTCTCCCGCACTCGATGTTAGTCACTTTAAGCAATCTTGGGAAGCAACAATTCCACTAAGTAATATTCTAGGGAAAAGAGTGTTGGAGCAAATAAGAACACGGACCCGTTGTTGTTGTTGTGGTCTTCAGTCCTGAGACTGGTTTGATGCAGCTCTCCGTGCTACTCTATCCTGTGCAAGCTTCTTCATCTCCCAGTATCTACTGCAACCTACATCCTTCAGAATCTGCTTAGTGTATTCCTCTCTTGGTCTCCCTCTACGATTTTTACCCTCCACACTGCCCTCCAATGCTAAATTTGTGATCCCTTGATGCCTCAAAACATGTCCTACCAACCGATCCCTTCTTCTAGTCAAGTTGTGCCACAAATTTCTCTTCTCCCCAATCCTATTCAATACCTCCTCATTAGTTATGTGGTCTACCCACCTTATCTTCAGCATTCTTCTGTAGCACCACATTTCGAAAGCTTCTATTCTCTTCTTGTCCAAACTAGTTATCGTCCACGTTTCACTTCCATACATGGCTACACTCCATACAAATACTTTCAGAAACGACTTCCTGACACTTAAATCTATACTCGATGTTAACAAATTCCTCTTCTTGAGAAACGCTTTCCTTGCCATTGCCAGTCTACATTTTATATCCTCTCTACTTCGACCATCATCAGTTATTTTGCTCCCCAAATAGCAAAACTCCTTTACTACTTTAAGTGTCTCATTTCCTAATCTAATTCCCTCAGCATCACCCGACTTAATTCGACTACATTCCATTATCCTCGTTTTGCTTTTGTTGATGTTCATCTTATATCCTCCTTTCAAGACACTGTCCATTCCGTTCAACTGCTCTTCCAAGTCCTTTGCTGTCTCTGACAGAATTACAATGTCATCGGCGAACCTCAACGTTTTTATTTCTTCTCCATGGATTTTAATACCTACTCCAAAGTTTTCTTTTGTTTCCTTTACTGCTTGCTCAATATACAGATTGAATAACATCGGGGAGAGGCTACAACCCTGTCTTACTCCTTTCCCAACCACTGCTTCCCTTTCATGCCCCTCGACTCTTATAACTGCCATCTGGTTTCTGTACAAACTGTAAATAGCCTTTCGCTCCCTGTATTTTACCCCTGACACCTTCAGAATTTGAAAGAGAGTATTCCAGTTAACATTGTCAAAAGCTTTCTCTAAGTCTACAAATGCTAGAAACGTAGGTTTGCCTTTTCTTAATCTTTCTTCTAAGATAAGTCGTAAGGTCAGTATTGCCTCACGTGTTCCAACATTTCTACGGAATCCAAACTGATCTTCCCCGAGGTCGGCTTCTACTAGTTTTTCCATTCGTCTGTAAAGAATTCGCGTTAGTATTTTGCAGCTGTGACTTATTAAACTGATAATTCGGTAATTTTCACATCTGTCAACACCTGCTTTCTTTGGGATTGGAATTATTATATTCTTCTTGAAGTCTTATTTATCACGGACCCACCGTGATAAATAAAATATAATTCAGAGGCGCAATGTCCTCCAATAAAGCACATGTTACGACTGCAAGGGATTCCTATTACAGTATTGTTTGGCACCTGTAGTTAATCCGAGAGCACAGAAATGACAGAGTATCAGGCTAACGTCTTCCTTTACGTGCCTTATGATAAGGCATCTCTCATTTATGTTCATACTTCAGCTTCGCCATGAATCAGGCTCTATCCTTCAGAACAGTGCAACATACGTTACCCCCTTCTAGAACAATCTGTCTTCTCTTTACGTACAAAGAATTTAGATACCGGTTTCACTCAGAGTTAAACAATTAATTTTGCACTGCCACGAGGGACTTCTACTGATGCAACTACAACAAACACTCGCTCGCCTGAACATTACCACATTACACAATGAATTTAGGTTCGTTTCACTGCACTCGACTCTACGGCCATCTAGCGTACAGGAAAGCTTAAGACTTATCGGAAATTCACACCAGCGTCCAGCATGCAAGAAATCACTTACCCATGACGATGAGACCGCATCTTGACTGCGATACGCGGTTCTACCGTTGTTCTAAGGTTCACCACAGTTGCAATGATACTTCGTATCACACTGTCAAAATCACTACCTCGCCGACGCTTTTACTGGCGTATTAAATTGCGGAATAACATGTCACTACTCAACTGCTGTTCCAGACACTCGGAGTAGTGCCTGGAAAGCCATTTGTACTTTAAAAGTTCTTACTGACCGATTAAAGTTAGCATTAATCGGAGCGGTCAGATACGGGTCTGTCCGTCGTAAGGGGCGCAGAGCGGCTCTCTAGAGCGGAAGCGCCAACGCCAAAACTAGCGCTCCCCTCCACTTTGTTCGTACCTCTGCGCCAATGAGTAATCACGTCCTTACTCATTTTATAAAATAATGAAAGAAAATAGCATGTAAGAGAGGAGATCGTTTTCTTACGCTCTGTCCTCAATTACATGTTTTAGATTACATTTAAAATATATTTTTCTTAACCTAAAGGATTAAAACAACTGGGACTATTTTCTCTCGACGCCGATATCTCGCAATAGCACCATTGAAGTCCTACGGGGGGCGGGGAGGGGGGGAGGGGGGGGCTCCCCTCAGCATTCATAATCCCGCACGCTTTCTGATACTGTATCGGTATTACTACGCTAAAATTGTTCTAGAAGGTACTATAAACCTATTGTGGCCAAGATAGACACGAAGCCCATGCCTACTACAGTAGTACAAGTTTACATGCCAACTAGCTCTGCAGATGATGAAGAAATTGATGAAATGTATGATGAGATAAAAGAAATTATTCAGGTAGTGAAGGGAGACGAAAATTTAATAGTCAAGGGTGACTGGAATTCGACAGTAGGAAAAGGAAGAGAAGGAAACGTAGTAGGTGAATATGGATTGGGGCTAAGAAATCCAAGAGGAAGTCGCCTGGTAGAATTTTGCACAGAGCATAACTTAATCATAGCTAACACTTGGTTCAAGAATCATGAAAGAAGGCTGTATACATGTAAGAAACCTGGAGATACTAAAATGTTTCAGATAGATTATATAATGGTAAGACAGAGATTTAAGAACCAAATTTTAAATTGTAAGACATTTCCAGGGGCAGATGTGGACTCTGACGACAATCTATTGGTTATGAACTGTAGATTAAAACTGAAGAAACTGCAAAAAGGTGGGAATTTAAGGACATGGGATCTGGATAAACTGAAAGAACCAGAGGTTGTACAGAGTTTCAGGGAGAGCATTAGGGAACGATTGACAAGAACAGGGAAAGAAATACAGTAGAAGAAGAATTTCTAGCTTTGAGAAATGAAATATTAAAGGCAGCAGAGGATCAAGTTGGTAAAAAGATGATGGCTAGTAGATATCCGTGGATAACACAAGAGATATTTAATTGATGAAAGGAGAAAATGTAAAAATGCAGTTAATGAAGCAGGCAAAAAGGAATACAAACGTCTCAAAAGTGAGATCGACAGGAAGTGCAAAATGGCTAAGCAGGGATGGCTGGAGGACAAACATAAGGATGTAGAGGCTTATCTCACGAGGACTAAGATAGATACTGCCCACAGGAAAATTAAAGAGACCTTTGGGGAAAAGAGAACCACTTGCATGAGTATCAAGAGCTCAGATGAAAACCCAGTTCTCAGCAAAGAAGAGAAAGCAGAAAGGTGGAAGGACTATATAGAGGGTCTATACAGGGGCGATGTTCTTGAGGACAATATTATGGAAATGGAAGAGGAGGTAGATGAAGATGAAATGGGAGATATGATACTGCGTGAAGAATTTGACAGAGCACTGAAAGGCCTAAGTCGAAACAAGGCCCCGGGAGTAGACAACATTCTATTAGAACTACTGACAGCATTGGGAGAGCCAGTCCTGACAAATCTCTACCATCTGTTGAGCAAGATGTATGAGACAGGCAAAATTCCCTCAGACTTCAAGAAGAATATAATAATTCCAATCCCAAAGAAAGCAGGTGTTGACAGATGTGAAAATTACCGAACTATCAGTTTAATAAGTCACAGCTGCAAAATACTAACGCGAATTCTTTACAGTCGAATGGAAAAACTGGTAGAAGCCGACCTCTGGGAAGATCAGTTTGGATTCCGTAGAAATGTTGGAACACGTGAGGCAATACTGACCCTAAGACTTATCTGAGAAGAAAGATTAAGGAAAGGCAAACCTACGTTTCTAGCATTTGTAGACTTAGAGAAAGCTTTTGACAATTTTGACAGGAATACTCTCTTTCAAATTCTAAAGGTGGCAGGGGTCAAATACAGGGAGCGAAAGGCTATTTACAATTTGTACAGAGAGCAGATGGCAGTTATAAGAGTCGAGGGACATGAAAGGGAAGCAGTGGTTGGGAAGGGAGTGAGACAGGGTTGTAGCCTCTCCCCGATGCTATTCAATCTGTATATTGAGCAAGCAGTAAAGAAACAAAAGAAAAGTTCGGAGTAGGTATTAAAATCCGTGGAGAAGAAATAAATACTTTGAGGTTCGCCGATGAAATTGTAATTCTGTCAGAGACAGCAAAGGACTTGGATGAACAGTTGAACGGAATGGACAGTGTCTTGAAAGGAGGGTATAAGATGAACATCAACAAAAGCAAAACGAGGATAATGGAATGTAGTCGAATTAAGTCGGGTGATGCTGAGGGAATTAGATTAGGAAATGAGACACTTAAAGTAGTAAAGGAGTTTTGCTCATTGGGGAGCAAAATAACTGATGATGGTCGAAGTAGAGCGGATATAAAATGTAGACTGGCAATGGCAAGGAAAGCGTTTCTGAAGAAGTGAAATCTGTTAACATCGAGTATAGATTTAAGAGTCAGGAAGTCGTTTCTGAAAGTATTTGTATGGAGTGTACCCATGTATGGAAGTAAAATATGGACGATAAATAGTTTAGACAAGAAGAGAATAGAAGCTTTCGAAATGTGGTGCTACAGAAGAATGCTGAAGATTAGATTGGTACATCTCATAACTAATGAGGAGGTATTGAATAGAATTGGGGAGAAGAGGAGTTTGTGGCACAACTTGACAAGAAGAAGGGATCGGTTGGTAGGACATGTTCTGAGGCATCAAGGGATCACCAATTTAGTACTGGAGGGCAGCGTGGAGGGTAAAAACGTAGAGGGAGACCAAGAGATGAATACACTAAGCAGATTCAGGAGGATGTAGGCTGCAGTAAGTACTGGGAGATGAAGAATCTTGCACAGGATAGAGTAGCACGGAGAGCTGCATCAAACCAGTCTCAGGACTGAAGACCACAACAACAACAGCATAGAAACCTATCATTTTCCCGCGCAACTGTCACTCCCATCTACATCCAGCCACCTCAACTGGTGCGCCTTCTCGCTTCTATAACGATTGTTCTGCGTATGCCTGCGCAATGCCTTCTGTATACTCTCATTTACATTTACTTTGATTAGTAACTATATTAATGCACGTCGCCTTATCGATCGCGTGAATTACTTTAGTTTACATTTCTTCGTAGCTCTTACGTCAGTATTACTATCAAATTACTATTGAAGCCTTTAAGTAAAATTGCAAAATAGAGTGGGCATATTTATACACTACTACGTAACGTAGTTGCTACGTTACAAAATGCTCAACAAACTCCATTGGCAAGCGTTAAAAGAGAGGCGTTATGCTTCAGGGAGAGATTTTCTATTGAAAATTCAAGAGAGCAGTTTCCGAGAAGCATCACAGACTATCACTCCCCCCCCCCCCCCCCCCCCCCCCCCCCACATTAAGTCTCGCGAAATGACAATGAGGAGAAATTCAAGAAATTAGAGCCAATACAGAGGATTACCGTCAATCAATCCCTCCCACGCGCTATTTACGAGTGGAACAGAGTTGGAAGACTCAGTAAGTGGTACGAAAAGTCCCCTCCGCAACACACCATTAGGTGTTTTGCGGAGTATGGTGTAGATGTAGATGGCCGAAAATACGTTCTGAGGGATCTACATCCATTTGAAGGTTGGAGGTAAAAGATATTTTTCAGTGATCCCAAAATCAGGATCTCCATTAGAATGCATTTCCGATCATATCTCTATGTCCTCTCACGAATCGCTCCCTGCACTTTGTCCCTATTTAGCAAAATCACCCTGTATATGAGGTAGTGAGTGCATGCTTCAGATTTGTTCCGTGCAGCATCGATACATTAGTGTAACAACTGAACAACTATTTGACCAAATGTTGTAATTACCTTGCTAAGTAATTAGCACTACTACACACAAGACTTATCAGGATACCTGCTTGTGCAAAAAAGATTCTTTTGCTTTCTGATGATGAAAACATCTCGAAATTCCAACCAGGTGACGTGTTGAAAACTCAAGACGATTCGACGAGTGTCATATTCATGATCCTCTGACGAAGATTCAAGATATTGCTATTAAATAGGGGAACCCCATATAGAAGCTTATCCATCTGCACCTACTGATACGTTTTATGCAACCTGCAATGCCTTCAGAAATCACGTGCGAGATTCTCGTGTTCTCTCGCTCGCTATGTGCAAATTATTAGTCCAACGGAAAAAATAAACAGAATAATTTTGTAGGAAATGTAATGTACTTAAATTCTGTTTGGCATATATTTTCGCTGCAGGCCACTGGTTTCGTGTTATGCAAGAAAATCGCGTCTGGAGGTCATTTTTTAAGTTTTTCTTTAGTAATTCGCAAACTGCAGACTTTAGTGAAAACGTATCCCAGTACAAAATTTTACTACAGTAAATTTCTTACAAAATGATCTAGTTCATTTTTTCTGTAGATGTCAGTTTTGTGTAGAGAGCGAGAGAATAAGAAAACCCTGCTCGTGGGGTTTTCAGGTGTTGCGGGCTGCATAAAACCCACCGGTAGGGGCAGCTGAATCAGCCTGTACGTAACAAGCGGCTGCCTGTTCTCTTTAAGTTGAAACAATAAATGAAGAAGTAATATTTATTACTTGTTTGAAGTACACTTTGAGAAGAACACTACCGAGTAAGAATAAATTACAGCCAAGATGCGACATACATTGTGTTTCAGTGCGTTTCGTGTCACGCTTTGTTATTCAGCCGTCGCACTGCTGGGAGAACACAGGTTTAAACGAAGCAGACATAGCAGACATAAAATTCGTCCCTGGGAGGAGAATCCAGAAGGTAAGCCAACGGAACGCAATCATTCAGAGCTGATGACAGTTCTCTGTCCCTCTACTTGCCTGGAACTTCAGGGACGGATAATCCTGCTTGCAGGTGTGTGTTTCAGTTTTTCTGGCTGATGGAGTCCTCAATGATCCTTTTGGCCCTTCTCCACCGGCCGGAATGTGGTGCTGAGAGGGAAAGAATGTTCCCCTGGAGCGCATTGCCGGAATCGGTAAAAGTTTTGCGGCAGACGGTACGGTACAAACAGGGACCGAAGTTTAAGGGGAAACTTTCCCGCTCTCTTTCGCCAGTCAATTTGTTTTTCAAATCTGGGACCTGAATATTGTGTAGAAGGAAATAACCACGTTCAATTTATTTCTCACTAAAGCTTTACGTCCAGCCGGTGTATTTTTCTTAATACGGCTTCTTTGCTTTTTATCTCCATATTAAAAGGTCTGTACGTTGTTTTTACCTGAAACATTGAATCCCTAATACACAAATCCTTTTTTTATGCTTAACCGTGAACATAAAAAATGGATTTCTCCATTTGGCATTCCATTTTCTAGTGTCCACTGTTCCACTCTCTATCTCCAGATGACAAAATGGCAACATGTAAACTCAAATCGCAACAGTGAACCACAAATAAAAAATGACAATCGATAAATAAATCCGTAGCAACAGGAATACCAACATGCAAAACAAGAACGCTACGAAATTATGCACGAACCTAATATCTTTTCGATTCATCATGTTCTTCTCTGAGTTTGTTTTAACGTAGACTTGTTGCAGAATGGCTTTATTCCTTACTCGATCTGATCTTCCACTGTCACCAGTAACAAAGAATTTTAACGATTTTATTTCTGTCTGCCCTATTGTCCATGTTCCGCATCCATTCAGAACTGTACACAAAACATAGCTTCTCCTGAATCACACCATGTATGAATCTGGTCTCAATTTTTGACTTTTTTTTTGTTAAGTTATCATGTTTACTTTATAGAAAGCCTTTTTGCCTTGCGAAGTGCTTGCTAATGTGTCTTTCTTGCAGTCTCCTTCTGCACTTAGCCCGCTTCCGAGGTAGTAAACTTCATCCACTTAATGTGTTATTGTACACTGCCTAACAAAAAAAGGGAATCATAATTAGACATGATCTGAATTCAACCAAATGTCGTACACGTACACGCCAGTGGCAAGTATGTAAATGATTAGAAGCTGCAATTGTCTGTGACAGATGGAATGACCACCAGAGTGTTGTTCGTGTTTGGTGTTGTTACCAGGCTTGGTATGGTATATAAGGAGAGTGAACAGCGTCAGAAGTAATCTCTGAAGTACACGAAGACGTCGCGTACTCGTGTGAGAAAGCTTTATCACCACCTGACAGACATTGAAAGGGCCCTCGTTCTGTCTCTCAATTTATCCTGCTGATAGAACCGTCCAATATCCAGACTTTTGGGACATACGGATGTGACTGTGGGCCGATGTTGGACTACATGGCAACGTGAGAGAAGGAATACCCGTCTTCATGGTTCTATTCAGCCACGCCTGACTGCTGTTTGTGCACCAAATCCATCGTAACCTCTTCACATCTGAGCCTGTCATCCGAGAACAAGTAATGAATTCCCTGTAACATTCTTTGTCATCCGTCATCTATGGTGCTGTTTGTGCACCAAATCCATCGTAACCCCTTCACATCTGAGCCTGTCATCCGAGAACAAGTAATGAATTCCCTGTAACATTCTTTGTCATCCCTCATGTATGGTTGGAGATTAATAGCAGCTACATTAGAGAATTAGCGTTCCATGCGTAGGCTGCCGGATGAGTCTGGAGCAGTGACAAGACCGATATGCATGGATTGTTGACGACTGGCACCGCATTGTTCAAATGGTTCAAATGTCTCTGAGCGCTATGGGACTTAACATCTGAGGTCATCAGTCCCCTAGAACCTAGAACTACTTAAACCTAACTAACCTAAGGACATCACACACATCCATGCCCGAGGGAGGATTCGAGCCTGCGACCGTAGCGGTCGCACGGTTCCAGACTGAAGCGCCTAGAACCGCTCGGCCAGACCGGCCGGTCATTGAATTGTGTTCAAGATGAATCACGGCTAGGCACTACCCTGGAGAACATCATCTGTGAGTATGTTTGGGTCGTGAAAAGAAATGTCATTTTTCGAATGTTTTGGAGATGCACAGTGGCGTTGCTACTATCTTTACAGTGTGGCATGTCATCGGGCATGATTTCAGGTCACAGCTGGTAGTGACTGAGGGAACTACGTCACAGACACCATGCATCCTCATATGTTATCTCCTACGAGACAGTATAGTGGAACCGTGTTTCAACATGACAATGCTTGTCCGGGCATGGCACGTTTCTCCGCGAACTGTCTATCCGATGTTCGAGGGACCAGCAAGCTCCTTAAATCTGAGCTCGATAGAACATGTGCTGATCAATAAATAATGTGAAATCAATCGACAGTTGAGGTTAAACTAACCGCCAGAGGGCGAGTACAAAACCTTAGCTGGCCGGAGTGGCCGAGCGGTTAAAGGCGCTACAGTCTGGAACCGCCCGACCGCTACGGTCGCAGGTTCGAATTCTGCCTCGGGCATGGATGTATGTGATGTCCTTAGGTTAGTTAGGTTTAAGTAGTTCTAAGTTCTAGGGGACTTATGACCTCAGCAGTTGAGTCCCATAGTGCTCAGAGCCATTTGAACAAAACCTTAAATCTGTATATGCCCCGTCTGCAAATTAGGTGTTCGGATGTGGTCTGTTGTTTTAAGCCAGGCGACATACGTGCTCGCGGAGCAAGCTGTGAGCAGCAAGGCGCGAGCACGGAGCAGCGCGAGCTCGCTACCCCCACTACCGGACCAGAGCAGAGTGTGGGGAGAGTCACGTGGGGCACACAACAGCTGCCGCCAGTCAATGTGAATCTGCGGCCACCTGCAGGGATATCACTCACGAATTATTACTGCGACACATGAAACAAATAAATGAGAATGTACACGTGCCACATAATTTTATTAGCTTAGTGTATGCCTCTACATTCGTATTAATTTGTGAACTGTTGCACAATAAAAGGTGTCACTGAAGTGTGGGATTCTCGGTTATCTTGTACTTTTTGCCTTTTACAATTGTGTCTGTGTTCGGAGTAATTGTTCTTGTGCATTGTAGGCGCAGCGTGCAGTTTAAATTTCGATCAGACAATGCGTTTCTCAGGCGCGTCTTGTTACATTTCATTGCAGAGAACAGTTGTTCACAAACATACGTGGAACCGAACATTGATATTATTGTAGCCGCCAGTTTGTGCAAACGAGGAAATCTATCCTGAGGGAAGTGTCTGTAGAATTCCAAAATGTTTTTCTTGTTCTGACATTTGTCTCTGAATTCTCTGTCACACTGCAGGTCAATAATTTCTAGTTGCAGCTCAGGACGAATCTCTTCAATATTCGCTGAATATGGAGAGGAGAACAGATCAAAATCAGTGTCTAGTGCTGTCAGATCTTGAAAGCGTTGATCTAATTCTACCTTAAGGGCAACTAAACTATGTGAATAACGTTCAAAGTCTTTGTGAACATCTTGCATGGATGATAATTTAGGAAAATGAGCTAGATTTACTGTTTCCAGCTGACTCACCCAAAGTGTCAATTTCATTTTAAAAGCTCGTATTCGATCTATGAAATGAGTAATTAGCAGATCTTTACCTTGTAGTGAAATGTTCAAAGCATTCAGATGGCTAGTTAAATCTGCTAAGAACGCGAGATTACATTTCCATGAAGGCTCTTTCAATTCAGGAACACACATGTTATTTATTTCCATGGACATATTTATCTCATCTAATAGGCAAAAAAATCGATTTAATAATTCGCCACGACTAAGCCAGCGGACCTCGCTGTAATAAGGCAGGCTACCATACTGGCTTTCTACATCCTCAAGAAAGCTTTTAAATTGTCCGTGTTGTAGCCCTTGCTTCCTTATATAATTGGTTGTACGCCCTGTACGAACAACAACACTCATCACATTTTTTAGAGTGATACTCTTTGCACATAAGTTTTCCTTGTGGATCACACAGTGGACGCCCCTTATTTCATTCGGCACGGTCAGTTTTTGCATTTTCTCCTTCAACAGCGCAATGAAACCTGCTTTTTCCCTGTCATCGCTGGTGCACCGTCTGTAGACACTGAAACTAAAGAATTCCACGACAATCCTATATTTTCAACACTTCCTTCAACACTACTTAAAATATCACCTCCGGTTGTAGTGTTCTTCATGGCTACTACATCGAAGAGCTCCTCCCTCACCTGAAGATCTCTATTAACACCTCTAATAAATATGGCAAGCTGCGCTGTCCCAGTGATATCAACACTTTCGTCCAGAGCTAGAGAATAGGCCATAAAATCTTTACAGATATTTGCAAGCTGGCTCTGGACGTCGTTTGCCATGTCCTGTATGCGACGCATAATGGACATGTTAGATAATGGCACAATCCGAAACTGTTCAACTTGAGATGGACACAAATGTTCCGCTGCAACTACCAAACATTCTTTTATTATATCGCCATCAGTGAAGGGGCGCAAGGATTTTGCTAAAAGCAAAGCAATTTTGTAACTCACTCTGAGAGCTGCCTCAGTTGATTTTTCTTCGTCGTCCAGATCTTCTTCGGATAGCTTCCTTTTAAGTTTAATAACTTCCTGTGCACGATCTGGTCCATCACATTTTCCACTTTCGTAGTCTTTCGCGTGGTACGACATATAATGTCGCTGCAAATAAAATTTCCTAAAGGAATTCAGCGTTTTGTGACATACTAAACATTTTGCAACACCATCTTTTTCTGTAAACAGATACAATTCCTCCCAATGGGGGTTGAACTGCGAAAGCATGGTTGGGGTTACACAACGGCGACTTGACATGATTCTTAACCAGCGAAGTGACTGTTAGAGCTGATCGTAGTACTTTAAACGTTACACAGTCGGCGCGAATTCAATAGGCACGCTGCGGCCCTATTCAAACGTGTGCGCTCGTTTCCCCTCCCTCCCTCCCTCCCTACTTCACGACGTTGCATCTGCTCGCGAGCACGTGTCTGAGCAGACGCGAGTACTCGCGCTCAAAACCGGCCACTTGTTAAGCCCTGCTTTAAGCTCTCATCGAAGCATCGATTATTCATATGGCACATTAACGGACAATTATTAAATATTTTATAAAATCACATAAATAAATAGTGCAGTAAAGAAAAGGGATGAGAAAGAAATGCTCTCTCAGAACAATGATTGAGACTAAGACAACAACGAATGTAACCCAAATGCATCGTGCAGTGCACCCAAATAAATGGAACTGAATAAAATTCCTAGAGTTCAATAAGTTCCTTCAAGACTGTATACAGTAACCAATTTACAACGGCAACGTTTAGTCACTGATGGCTATTCTAGCGCCCATTGTCCAAACGTTTTCTAACTACTACTTTGTTATATTGAGAACAGGAAGTCCCGAATAGGTGTATACCCGAAATATCACTTAAATACACGCGGTTCACTGCCGGCGCAAATCTTACAGATATTACCAACTAGACGTGAAAATCAAGAGACCTTGAAATGTGCTCTGCTCACCTATTTAAAACTTCTGACATGTGACGTACTACTATTGTCAAGATAGCATCTTGGAACCAGGTTATCATTCTAAGGAATACATATTTTACGATCTTTACATATTTCAAGCACTTCCAATGTAATGGTCAGAAACAGTCTGAAAAATCTGTAAGGGTGTTGCAGGGTAGGTTGTGCTGAGAAATAATTGTTAAGAAAAAAATTATATACGTTGCGCCGTTTCCGATTTAATTAGCATGCGCAATTTCAAGCGGCTCGCTAGAGCTGTTGTAGCCAAGTGCGTACATTTTGTTTCCTAAAACCGAACAAATCAGCGATAGAAAAATTGGGCATAGGGCGATAGTAAGAATGGAATCTGAGAAAACGGATGAGCACTCTCGTGCGCTATCATCTACGAAGGCTATTCGGAAAGTAAGGAACGATATGTCGCGAAATGAAAACCACAGTGAAAATGAAAACTGTTTTATTTGCAACAGTTAGCTACAACTTCCAGCTACTAATCTCCATAGTCGTCGATCTGACTTAGACGTTTGTCGTAGCGTTGTACCAACTTTCCAATACCCTCATTATAGAAGGCAGCCGCCACTTCTTTCCGCCAATTTTCTACACTGGCCTACAGCTCATTGTCTGTGCCAAAGTGTTGTCTTCATAGTCAGCGGTTCATGTGAGCAGAGATGAAACTCAGACGGTGATAATTACGGGCTGTATTGTGGATGATCAATCATTTCCAATTGAAAACGATGCAGGAGCATCTTCAATCTTCAGTGCCCCTGCAGAATTGCCCCTGAGAATTGTCTTGAAGAAGAAAACGCACGACAGTTATGTAATGTTGGCTGCATAGCTTCAGGCGAAATTTCTCACCAGGCCGTCGTACTTGGAGGGAGACAATATTGTTCTAGGTATCTTTATATGCTCCCTGTGTACTCAGAACTAAAAAGAACGACGTAACGCAATCGACAGGCATACTAGAAACACTGCTCAACACACCTGTGCAATACTTCATCGGACTTTCACTTTGGTTTCAATTTCACGACCGATCGTTCCTTACTTCCCGAATTACCCCCGTATGTTAAGAGAACAACAGACGCTAATTGTATATGGTGGGCCGCTTAAAACTGCGAGTGCAAGTACCTAAATTCAATACTAATTAACTCAAAAACGGTGCAACTTACCCAATTATTTCCTTCTTAACAGTTATTTCTCAACACAACCTAGCCTATAACACCGTTACTAGCTATTCAACCTGTTTCTGACCACCCTGCATATTTACGGAGAATTTGTAGACTGATATTACTTCATTATACTTTCAACATCTGTATTTTGTACGTGGCAAAACGGAATGAAAAGAGCTAGCCAAACTCATGAATCTTCTCAGCTTGCCGTGCCATACTACGCTATTCAAACAACCATCTGTCAAACATTGGAACAATAGCATAAAGCCTTGATTCCGATGGTAAAGTACACTATATTTATCAAGACTTCTGTGCCACTATATTAATAAATTATTTATAACTGTATATCTGTTCTATATTAAGGTCAACATGATCATTTTATAGCTGACTTCAAGACCTACCCAACGGGGTGTTGTAAGCATATGTAGCGGATCTGCAGCCTTCGTTACTGTTGTTACAAACAATTTTACACATAATTTATAGCGTGGGGCTTAGGTTGAGTGGGGTTCAGGATGAGGTTTGTGCAGAGATGGAGTTCAATCTAAAAATTAATTTACCGTAAAAAATTTCAAATAACAGAACAGAAATCACTTACAATAAAATACATATAATTCTCTGAAACCTGAAAGAACGTCAGTAGGTCTAAAAATCAAGCTCAAAATATCTCTCTGTTAACAACAGCATCGAATAAAGAACAAATTCAGTCTGGTCATAAGGTGAGTTACCAAGTAACAATACACACTTCAAAATGTTTGTCCCACTGCCACAGTCAGACATAACAACAAGAAAGTAACTTATTTCGGATCAGTAGAGTGGCCTCTAACAACACCTTGTTCTACATTTACTACCAGCCTAACCAAGCTGCCCACACTTACGTCTGAATAACTTTTTATGCAATACATACGCTATGTGGTCAAAAGTATAAGGACACCTGGCTGAAAATAACTTACAAGTTCGTGGCGCCCTCCATCGATAATGCTGGGATTCAGTATGGTGTTAGCCTACCCATAGCCTTGATGACGGCTTCCACTCTCGTATGCATACGTTCAGTCAGGTTCTGGAAGGTTTCTTGGGGAATGGCAACCCATTCTTCACGGGGCGCTGCAATGAGGAGAGGTATCGATGTCGGTCGGTGAGGTCTGGCACGAAGTCGGCGTTCCAAAACATCTCAAAGGTGTTCTATAGGACTCTGTGGAGGCCATTCCATTACAAGGATGTTATTGTCATGTAACCACTCCGCCACAGGCAGAACAGGTGCTCGATCATGTTGAAAGATGCAATCTCCATGCTCGGCAGTGGAAAACAAGAAGGTGCTTAAAACAGCAATGTAGGCCTGTGCTGTGATAGTGCCACGCAAAGCAACAAGGGGTGCAGGCCCATTCCATGAAAAACACGACCACACCATAACACCACCGCCTCCGAATTTTACTGTTGGCACTACACACGCTGGCAGATGACGTTCACCGGGCATTGACCATACCTAAACCCTGCAATCGGATCGCCACGTTGTGTACCGTGATTCGTCACTCCACACAACGTTTTCCAACTGTTCAACCGTCCAATGTTTATGCTCCTTAAACCAAGCTAGGCGGCGTTAGGCATTTACCGACGAGATGTGTGACTTATGAGCAACCGCTCGACCATGCAATCAATGTTTTGTCACCTCCTACCTAACTGTCATAGTACTTGCAGTAGATCCTGATGCAGTTCGGAATTCCTGTGTGACGGTCTAAATAGATGTCTGCATATTACATATTATCACCCTCTTCAGCTGTCGGCGGTCTCTGTCAGTCAACAGATGAGGTCGGTCTGTACGTTTTGTGCTGTACGTGTCCGTCCACGTTTCCACTTCACTGTAACATCATCGGAAACAGTGGACCCAGGGATGTTTAGGAGTGTGGAAACCTTGCGTACAGACGTATGTCACAAGTGACATCAAATCACCTGACCGCGTCGAAGTCCGTGAGCTCCGGGGCGCTCCCCATTCTGCTTTCTCACGATGTCTGATGACTGCTGAGGTCGCTGATATGCAGTACCTGGCAGTAGGTGGCAGCACAATGCACCTAATATGAAAAATGTATATTTTTGGGGTTGTCAGGATACTTTTGATCACATAGTGTACATAACAAACCATTACATGTGTGGCACTTTATTCACGTAAGATAATAACAAAATAAAATCTAAATGCAAAGGAGCTAACCACAGATTCAAACACAAAATATCGAAAACACAGTTAACTCTAAAAATCACTGAATAAACAGCTCATTCACGCTCGTGGCGAAAAAAGACGGTCCACATCTGTTTAGATAACATTCTCTCGACCGGCCGGCCGGTGTGGCCGTGCGGTTAAAGGCGCTTCAGTCTGGAACCGCGTGACCGCTACTGTCGCAGGTTCGAATCCTGCCTCGGGCATGGATGTGTGTGATGTCCTTAGGTTAGTTAGGTTTAATTAGTTCTAAGTTCTAGGCGACTGATAACCTCAGAAGTTAAGTCGCATAGTGCTCGGAGCCATTTGAACCATTCTCTCGATCTTTCAGTTGCGTTAAATAGTTTAAAATCCACTAGCTTTCGGACGAGTACTCCTCTGCCTTTCTCAAATGACGACTGTCTTTTGGTTGCCGTTACCATCCTCATGTAGTCGTGATGGCTTCTGTTGCGTCACTGGTGCTCGCTCCAGTGCCATACAAGATAATGTTTCCGTTGTGCGCTGGCCGTGCCCACTTCAACCTCTCGATATCCGGGTCCCAAGCCGTACTTAGCAGCAGGACGCCATCTTTGGTTGGTTCAAATGGCTCTCAGCACTATGGGACTTAACATCTGTGGTCATCAGTCCCCTAGAACTTAGAACTACTTAAACCTAACTAAGCTAAGGACATCACACACATCCATGCCCGAGGCAGGATTCGAACCTGTTACCGTAGCGGTCACGCGGTTCCAGACTGAAGCGCCTAGAACCGCACGGCCACACCGGCCGGCGACGCCATCTTTATTGAAGGTGTTGTCACAAATATTTATCTCTATTGCTTCTTTTATTGTGCTATCACAAAAACGATTAGTCCGTGTAATAACATGAAACGTCCCCTTTGAAAAATTTATACAAGACTGTGCTTAAACTGACACACAATATTTTTTAGCGCAACGCAATCTGACTTTCAGTAATCCCTACAAAGGAATGGCTTTGACTAACATTAACCTGTACCTTTCACAAATCACTTACCTCACCAAAAATCTTCGTTACTCGAACTACTGCAATACAGCGAGCGCCACTACTGTCAGCTAAATAAAAGATTCAAACTACTGAAGGCACTAACTACTGATAGGCATAGTTAGCAAATGAAAGATTTTAATAGAGAACAAACAATGTATTTACCTTAATAGTGTTGAAAAAGCATAATATACATAGCAGTTCATAATATCCATTCTGTACTCAAAAATCCGCCATCTCATTTCCCACATCCACCACTGCTGGCGGCTCACCTCCAACTGCGCAACGCTACGCGCTGTTCACATCCAGCTGCCGCTGCCCAACACTACAATGGCAGACAACAATGCAAACTAGCCACAGACTGCACACAGCACAGCCAGTGATTTTCATACAGAGCGCTACGTAACGTTGCCAATAAGAAAACATAAACAGCCTACTTACAAACAGGCGTCTCTTCGGATGCAATAGTATGTTCGTTTTCTACAACGTGCTCTGCTGCCACTGATTTCTCAGGCTACCGAAGGCAAAAGCGTCTTTCGTATTCTACACAGCGCTGTTCAGTGGTATGCACAGTCTGTCGACATAAAGACTTAAGACGCGGTATTTTATATACTTCTGGTTTTCTGGTGCCTAAATCGTCTTTCACATACCTCTTGAGTTGTCGAATTTTTGTTGGAGCCCTGAAGATCGAAATGATTTAATGCCTCTTCAGGAGCTGGCTAACCTTTCCTGTTACTGAGTCACAGAACGGCAAAAGGGCAAGCTTCTTCGAGTCCTCCTTGGGGGTCTTTCTACTTCGGCGTTTTCAGAAAGATGACACGCGAAATCTGGCGGTAGTTGTAGCCATTTTCCTTGAATACTTTCCGTACAGGGCTCAGTTTCTTTGGCAGGTTTTCAGCGGTTGTGACGGCTTCTGCTCGGTGGACCAAGTTGCTCTCCATCGGACGGCAACAGCTATTAACAGGCAGATATCGATCCGTGTGGGTGGGGTTTCGGTAAAAACTGTGGCTGAAATACCTATTTGCTTCACGGCGGACGAGGATGTCGAAGAACGGCCAGGCACCATCTGTCTGTCTCTATCTTCATCGTGAAGTTTATGTTGACGCGGATACTGTTGACGTTGTACAAGAATTCTTCCAGCTTTTCACATCTATGAGACCAGACAATGAACGTGCCGTCTACTTCCTTCTCACACAAAAAATACGATGACTTCAGAGTGTACTTAGATAAATCTGCAACAGTGTCGTCAAATAGGTGGGAGAACAGATCTATAGAATCCTTCATGGGAACGCGCGTGAATAATTACACCACATTAAAGCTGATCATGATATCTCCTTCTCCATGACGTAGGCATTTAACTGACGTAGGCATTTAATTCGACTGATGAAGTCGGTCGTATTATTGATGTGCGGAGTAAGGAGGATGACCAGATGTTTCGCGAGTCTGTAAGTCGGCGGTCCAATGTTGCTCACGATGAACCGTACAGATGTATTCTTCTTGTGAACCTTTGGAAGGCCACACAATGTAGGTATTCGAGGTGTCCGAGTGAGATTTTTAATGACGTTCTCTTCCAGTGAAGACCTGTTGAAGCTTCGACGCTTTTCTCATTATTCTGAATGTTGAACCCCTTGATATATTTTTTAACGTGTCTCTTCCTCCAGCATCAACCAAATCTACAAACTTTGCTCGTTCCATAATAACGGCTGCATTGCGTTTATCAGCTGGCAAGACTAGGACGAGAGAATCTTTGCGGAATCCTTTAAGACCATTACGCTCAGCTCTTGTCATGTTCGAGTTTGGCGGCTTGGATTTTGAAAGAATGCGGCTCGACACATTTCCTATGCAGTTTTACAAGGCATTTTGCGAACTGCTTATTCCATACCAGTTCCTATGTCAGTGACAGGGATATACTCCGCGGCGATGGTGCAAATTTAAGTCCCTTCTTTAAACCACTTTAAGCTGCTGGAAACGCGACAGAACTTTGTCGATACATATCTCTGTGAAACTATGCATTCGTATATGAACTGTTTAATTCGCTTAATCATGTCCACGGTGCGTAGTTCCACAGTTATCTCTTCTGTATCACTTGAAACGTCCCCTTAGAACAATTATACAGGACTGTGCTTAAACTGACACACAATATTTTTAGCGCAACGCAATCTGACTTTTAATAATCCCAACAAAAGAATGGCCCTGACTAACATTAACCTATGCGTTTCACAAATCGCTTACCTCACACACTGCATCTACTAACCCACGTCCCGTGGGACGTAAATAAAAACAAGCCGTTACTCAGCACTCAGAAACTTCTGTTCAGAATGTTGTTTTACAAGTTGCTACACTAAAGCACATTCGCATATAATATGGTGCACAAAGCCACCAGGGTTCCACCACCAATTACGGAAGCGCTCAGGTAGTGCTCCATATGGCCAGCAGAAGCCACTCTTCGCCACCTCTTGAGTTGCTGTGCGCCAGGTAAACACACCAGCCACTCCCTCAGGTTATTTTCTAATATAGCAACCCCTTCCGCACTGCGTGACATCTCGTCCGGAGCACTCCACTTCTTTGAGGCGCCTCAGACTTGGCTCGCAGGCTCCTGCTCTGGGTCACGCCAGCAAGTCATTACGACAGCATCTCTTCCTGCTAGTATGCTGTACAGCTAATGACGTATCTCCTCTGCCAGTCTCCAAGCACAGTCTGAGCTGCCAGTCTCGGCTACCGCCACAACCCTCCACAGCCAGCGCTGGCTGCCGACCACGAGCCACAGCCACTAATCACGGACACGGCACTCGCCGCCGGGAGATGCTACATACACTCCTGGAAATGGAAAAAAGAACACATTGACACCGGTGTGTCAGACCCACCATACTCGCTCCGGACACTGCGAGAGGGCTGTACAAGCAATGATCACACGCACGGCACAGCGGACACACCAGGAACCGCGGTGTTGGCCGTCGAATGGCGCTAGCTGCGCAGCATTTGTGCACCGCCGCCGTCAGTGTCAGCCAGTTTTCCGTGGCATACGGAGCTCCATCGCAGTCTTTAACACTGGTAGCATGCCGCGACAGCGTGGACGTGAACCGTATGTGCAGTTGACGGACTTTGAGCGAGGGCGTATAGTGGGCATACGGGAGGCCGGGTGGGCGTACCGCCGAATTGTTCAACACGTGGGGCGTGAGGTCTCCACAGTACATCGATGTTGTCGCCAGTGGTCGGCGGAAGGTGCACGTGCCCGTCGACCTGGGACCGGACCGCAGCGACGCACGGATGCACGCCAAGACCGTAGGATCCTACGCAGTGCCGTAGAGGACCGCACCGCCACTTCCCAGCAAATTAGGGACACTGTTGCTCCTGGGGTATCGGCGAGGACCATTCGCAACCGTCTCCATGAAGCTGGGTTACGATCCCGCACACCGTTAGGCCGTCTTCCGCTCACGCCCCAACATCGTGCAGCCCCCCTCCAGTGGTGTCGCGACAGGCGTGAATGGAGGGACGAATGGAGACGTGTCGTCTTCAGCGATGAGAGTCGCTTCTGCCTTGGTGCCAATGATGGTCGTATGCGTGTTTGGCGCCGTGCAGGTGAGCGCCACAATCAGGACTGCATACGACCGAGGCACACAGGGCCAACACCCGGCATCATGGTGTGGGGAGCGATCTCCTACACTGGCCGTACACCACTGGTGATCGTCGAGGGGACACTGAATAGTGCACGGTACATCCAAACCGTCATCGAACCCATCGTTCTACCATTCCTAGACCGGCAAGGGAACTTGCTGTTCCAACAGGACAATGCACGTCCGCATGTATCCCGTGCCACCCAACGTGCTCTAGAAGGTGTAAGTCAACTACCCTGGCTAGCATGTTTGGGACTGGATGAAGCGTCGTCTCACGCGGTCTGCACGTCCAGCACGAACGCTGCTCCAACTGAGGCGCCAGGTGGAAATGGCATGGCAAGCCGTTCCACAGGACTACATCCAGCATCTCTACGATCGTCTCCATGGGATAATAGCAGCCTGCATTGCTGCGAAAGGTGGATATACACTGTACTAGTGCCGACATTGTGCATGCTCTGTTGCCTGTGTCTATGTGCCTGTGGTTCTGTCAGTGTGATCATGTGATGTATCTGACCCCAGGAATGTGTCAATAAAGTTTCCCCTTCCTGGGACAATGAATTCACGGTGTTCTTATTTCAATTTCCAGGAGTGTATCAATCGGGTCAGGTGAAAATGTGTGCCCCGACCGACACACGAACACGGGATCTCCTGCTTACATGGCAGACGCTTTATCCATCTGAGTCACCGAGGGCACAGAGGACAGTGCGACTGCAGGGACTATCTCGCGCACGCCTCCCGCGAGACACACATTCTCACCTTATACAGGGCTGTTACAAATGATTGAAGCGATTTCATAAGTTCACTGTAGCTCCATTCATTGAAATATGGTCACGACACACTACAGATACGTAGAAAAACTGATAAAGTTTTGTTCGGCTGAAGCCGCAATTCAGGTTTCTGCCGCCAGAGCGCTCGAGAGCGTAGTGAGACTGTGCATTGACGTGAGCTATTTGCGACACAGGGAAATAGGTGTCGCATCGGGACTCGAACGTGTATTTCCTGCTTATCGCGAGCGGTCGCCTTAAGCACTTCGGCTATCCTGGTTCGAGTCCGGCAAGAATTTTCGTGTGTCGCTAACAGGTGACGTCATACCATACTCACAGGATGCGAATGTAGTTTTTAATGTTTACCACAGCTGTAGACGTCAGTGACGGTCTCCGTTCCTTCAGAGATGCATTTATATCTGAAGAACATTGCATAAAGAAGATTCAGACACGGTATGAACACATACATTTATAACCATCAATTTTTAGTTTTCAACGTTACAAATGCCAGCCTCCATGTTATCTAAGACCAGCACTTGTGGGCTAGTTGCCACACACGACAATATAATGGCTTCCCAAGCAAATCAGTGCACTAGTCCTGGCCAGAGAGAGTGGAATGGCATACTGAAAATGGGTCAATATTGCCAAGTTCTTTGTAAGTTTAACTCGGTTTTATAACCACTGTAATAATGTCACATACCCTCTCAATCCGCGAAGTTTCTTTTCACTTAATCCTGCCCTAGTAGGTTCTTTACATTTTTGTCTACAGTGTACTTATCATCTTCAATAACAACATTTTAAAATGATATTTACAGCTGATTTAACTAACATTGGTAAATGTACGTGGATTAAGGACTTAGTTTTGAACAGGGATAGATATATATTTTTTTAACTAATTAACATCACAGAATTTCTACTTATCTATACACATACTCTTACATTAGGGAGTCTGAATTAAGAATGTATAAATCAAAACAGCCGCGGTGGCCGTGCGGTTCTGGCGCTGCAGTCCGGAACCGCGGGACTGCTACGGTCGCAGGTTCGAGTCCTGCCTCGGGCGTGGATGTGTGTGATGTCCTTAGGTTAGTTAGGTTTAAGTAGTTCTAAGTTCTAGGGGACTTATGCCTAAGATGTTGAGTCCCATAGTGCTCAGAGCCATTTGAACCATTTTTTAAATCAAAACACTTTCTTCACAGCCTAGCATATCGAAAAGTATAAATAGGAATTTTAAATGCCGATATATCGTTTTTGCCACGTTCTGACATTTCATGTAAACGTAAACTGATTAACAGGTAACACTGGCTCACCCACTGACGAAGAGCTAAGGTAATGCTACTGCATTTAATGGATGTTGATTGCTAAGTGTCACCTGGTGTTTCAAATAGTCTCAGATATTTCCTGAGGTATTACACTGTCACATTAATGGTACCATCTGGCAAAAAACTTGAATAACCACCTTTGCAGGGCATACCGCCGTGATACATGCAGCAAGAGATTAAATAAGACTCCATCCCTACGGTCGGCTGCACAAGATTTCTTTTGAGCACCCATAACGCGGCTGGCTGAAGTGGCCGTGCGGCTCTGGGCGCTGCAGTCTGGAATCGCGAGACCGCTACGGTCGCAGGTTCGAATCCTGCCTCGGGCATGGATGTGTGTGATGTCCTTAGGTTAGTTCGGTTTAACTAGTTCTAAGTTCTAGGGGACTAATGACCTCAGAAGTTGAGTCCCATAGTGCTCAGAGCCATTTGAACCATCTGAACCCGTAACGCGAACAGCCTGGTTGAAGTAGTCCCACAGATTTCGACTGGATTTGAATCCTGGGAGTCTGGTGGACAGGTAGACTCTTCTTGGTAGTCTTAGAACCACGCATGTACAGTGTGAACTGTGTGACATGTTGCAAAGTGATGAGATCGCCCAAGGACACATTCCTTGAAACGGATCTGCTTGTCCCATTCCATATTTTACTCAATAAATTCCGGTAACGGAGATTTATAGCGAGAGTGTTGTTTTTTACTCTGCAGAAGTAAGCCTGTGGGTAACAAGCAGAAGAGAACGGACCAAGCGGTGCTCATTCGTTTATTCATTGATTTTTATTTCGTGTGTTCCACGATTCCCTGTATCCCTTCCTTTGTGCAACCTGGGCTGTATGAATGAGATATTATGTGAAGTATCAGAATGTTTTGGTCAGAGGTCGTAGCATTGCATAAGTAGAGTGGTTCTGTGGTAGGATAGTACCAACCCCTAAATGCGAACAAGTTTGGAAAAGACAGTGTGCAAGTCAGATCAGAGAGGTCGCAAAGGCACGAGCATTGGCTCTGTCAGGTTGGTGAACCATCCCCTCCACCACGTTTTGAACGAACACCGGTTAGGCGAGGAGTCCGCAGGCCCACTTGTTCCTAGAGGTGGGCCAACCGGTTATTCTGGAGTAACCGTTATCACAGTTCCAGTTATTCTTTGATAACCGTTATCGTTAACGGTTATTAATAACTGCCAAGTTATTTTTCGCTAGCGAATACCGATAACTCCGACAGTTAAATAACGACATAGTTGGAATCCATGAGTTTAGTCATCAGTATAACTGCGAGTAGTGTGAAATAGCAGGAATGTCGTATGAATCGTGTCATAACCTCAGCTTATTAACTCCGGGTACATTTTAGTTGATGTTAGAACGATTATTAGTGTTTCAGATTATATGTTTGTAGGTTATCGGTCGCTATTAGAAATATTATCTTCGCAGCTGCGACAGAAAGTACGCGGAACTTCGCCAAAGCACTGTTTAAGTAAAATGTAAACAACGTGCGTTTTTAAGTATGAAGTAATATGTAAACTGAGTACTGTAGGTTAAATTCGAAGCTTAATTTCTTGTGCTGCTCACATAATAGAATAAAGTGTACAGCCTTGTAATACAACAAAAAATATGCGTAATGTGACAGATTCGTTTACTCTTGTGCTGTAAAAGCTAGTCCTATTGGGGAAAGTGTGAGTACGCTAATCCAAGTTTTATGTCAGATTTGGAAACTGCTCGATTTCTCCAGCTACAGCATGTTTATAACATATGAAGACATGCAGATAGAAAAGGTTGACAGTGTTACATTTCTGGGACTACAACTCGATAATAAATTCAGTTGGGAAGGGCATACCACATTTTTTTCATTCTATTATTTCATAAGGGAGCATATTCTGTGGTAACTTATCAAACGTAGCAAAAGTTTTTCGCATGTAAAAGCGTGTAATAAAAATCGTTTGTGATATGAATTCAAGAACATCATGTAGGAACCTGTTCAAGGAACTTTGTATTCTAACTACTGGTTCCTAGTATATTTATTCCTTAATGAAATTTGTTACAAGTATTTCCAACCAATTGCTTAATACATAATATCAGTACTAGAAATGGGAACAGCAATCTACATAAAGACCTAAAATCACTTTCCTTGGTCCAAAAGGGGTCCGATATTCAGGAACATGCATTTTCAATAAACTGCCAGCAAGTCAGCAACCATTAAAAACTTGGTTTCAGATAAAGCACGGTTTACAGTGTGTTTGAAAGACTATTTGATACAGAAGTGTCTGATTTCACCCGTCATCAATATGCCGGAAATAGCTATTTTAAGTGTGTCTATGACGTTACTACATACACATGGCAACAAACACGAAGATACATATAAATAATACAATAACATTTCCCACCAAAAATACAATCAAACCAACGGGACAACTGCGGGAAGTTGGGGGTTTTAGAATGAGGACAAGCTAGTAAAAAAAAACCACACCATGATCCCAAAACACAACATGAAGAACAAAAAGAAAAAAAAATACAGCATTCTGCTACAACAACAAAAATCTGCAGGAATCGGACACTTCCCTTGAACAATATAGGTCAACCATAGGTGACCATACCAAAACACCAGTACGAAAATTGGAATCGGACATTTTCCTTGACCTACATAGGTCAACCTCAGCACATACAACTATGAAAATGGGAATCAGTCATTTCCGGTGACCTATATAGGTCCACCACAGCTACTGATGCCAAAAAACCAACACCTACAACTGCGAAAAATAAAACCACAATCCCAAAAGTCCACAAATCAATCATCCCTACATAAATTAAATCACATTCAATACTTCATAAATACACAAAACATCACAGCTAGAAAAAAAAATAATAATTACCACCAGCAAATTCCGGCACTGCAACCTAGATCGACACACACAAAAACCAACTCATAAACACCGTGCCGTAATGACATTCACACACCACAACACCTTTACGTCGAAGCAGATGGGTGGAATCAGACGCTTCCATTGACCGCTCCTTCTACTCTGTAGATGAATATCGTAACAGAGACTGATAGACCAACTTAGGTAAAAATTCTGCTATATTTCAGTTTTGACAGCACTTGATTGCAACACTCAAGATCGGGTATTCTGTGTATGATAGATTTATTGAAAGTGCGTATCTGTGTTTTATTCTGACAGTGTATCAATTCTGTAAATGTTAGCAGTTACTGTGATATATTCACATATTTTGACAATCTCCTGACAAATGAAGAGGATAATAATTATTATATTCCACTGTATTATGTTATTCGTTCTGACATGTTATTTGTCATTCGCGACGGCCAGTGGCTATTTCCGAAGAAGTACGTAAATATTTGTTCACTCCAGTAACTATCGTCTCTGTAATATCACCGGGGTCTAAGACTGGAGTCACTGTATCAGGAACAGACACACAGTTATTCCGTTACCAACTTCCAGGTTACTTGTAATGGTAGTCCGATAACTGCCAGAGAGCGAGAACTGTGAGCCAATAACGATAACTGCCAGAGGAAAATACCTATCTCTTACAGTTATTTCCATAGTCGCTCGAATTCCTTATGGTACCTCTCTTTATACAATCCGTCCAAGCTAAATTGACATATGAGGCGGTGGCTTAAGGGAACGACCATACTTGTTAATGCCTGTACTACAGCTCCTATCAGCCACCGCTCGGACATTAATCTTATTTAATTGTTTGTGCTAAAAGTAACGAAGGCGCACGATATAGTACACAGTTCTTATCAACAGATGGCACGTAGTCTCACAGTTATTCCCATGGCCTATAGAACGCCTTCCAAATGGTCTATCCTCTCCTTAGCTCCTAGCCAGTTCTCCGATTATATATATATATATATTTTTTTTTTTTTTTTTTTTTTTTTGTGGTGCTGAAGTCTGATCAACTTCGTTGATTTTTACTTCTGTAGGGAATGGAAGGGGTAAAAATTTTCTCTTTATTTATTTATTCTTCTTTCAGCTTTAGTTTGGGCACACAGAAGGGTCCTTTAACTCGCTGCTTTTGGTGTATATTTGAAAACATGTGTGGAGAAGTGCTAAAGGACGATATGTCCATAAACTATGGAGAAGTACGTAGGGATATCATTTACGGAGGCTCAAATACTATCGCCTTCGGTACTTTATATTTGTGGTTGCGTAAGGGTTCTACCGTACCTACTGTGGTGAGTTATGGTGTACTGTCACGTATCATGTCCAACTTCCGAAATAAGTTTCGTGCCTTCTCCTTGACCTTGTCTGAGAGGTAACATTCGCTTAAGGCTCGATGAATGTCATGATTTCGGATCCACCATTGGGCTCCTGTGATCCATCGTAGGCATCTGCTTTGTACAACCTGTAGCTTCTTGTAGTTAGTGGCACACGTAGTACCCCAAGAGGTCGATCCATACAAAATAGATGGTTCGACTGTGGCATGGTTCAACTGGAGTTTCGTGCGTTGGCTGAGGTATGAGCTCTTCAGAAATGGGAGGAGAGCTCCCAGCATTTTGAGGCCAGACGTCTTCTTCTCCATAATGTGATGACTATACAACAGTTTGGCGTCCAGATGCACTCCCAGGTATTTTACAGTTGTTGCCCAGGGGAGTGGCTGGTCTGATATCCGTAGGCGTTCATTGACGATGGGTCTCCGACGTGTGAAGACAATAACTTTGGTTTTCTCTGCGTTGACCGTTATTTTGTTCATGTGGGTCCAGTGGTCCACTAAATCTAGTTGGCGCTGCATCCATGTGACGAGGTGGTCCATTCTTGTGCCTGCAGTCAGGAGCGCTGTGTCGTCGGCATAGAAACTGGCAGTAACATGTGGCACCGTCGGGAGGTCGTTAGTATATAAATTAAACAGCAGTGGAGAGATGACCGATCCTTGTGGAAGTCCTTCAAGGACAGGCCGTGATGTTGAAGTCTTGTCATCAATGCGAACATACACTCCTGGAAATGGAAAAAAGAACACATTGACACCGGTGTGTCAGACCCACCATACTTGCTCCGGACACTGCGAGAGAGCTGTACAAGCAATGATCACACGCACGGCACAGCGGACACACCAGGAACCGCGGTGTTGGCCGTCGAATGGCGCTAGCTGCGCAGCATTTGTGCACCGCCGCCGTCAGTGTCAGCCAGTTTGCCGTGGCATACGGAGCTCCATCGCAGTCTTTAACACTGGTAGCATGCCGCGACAGCGTGGACGTGAACCGTATGTGCAGTTGACGGACTTTGAGCGAGGGCGTATAGTGGGCATGCGGGAGGCCGGGTGGACGTACCGCCGAATTGCTCAACACGTGGGGCGTGAGGTCTCCACAGTACATCGATGTTGTCGCCAGTGGTCAGCGGAAGGTGCACGTGCCCGTCGACCTGGGACCGGACCGCAGCGACGCACGGATGCACGCCAAGACCGTAGGATCCTACGCAGTGCCGTAGGGGACCGCACCGCCACTTCCCAGCAAATTAGGGACACTGTTGCTCCTGGGGTATCGGCAAGGACCATTCGCAACCGTCTCCATGAAGCTGGGCTACGGTCCCGCACACCGTTAGGCCGTCTTCCGCTCACGCCCCAACATCGTGTAGCCCGCCTCCAGTGGTGTCGCGACAGGCGTGAATGGAGGGACGAATGGAGACGTGTCGTCTTCAGCGATGAGATTCGCTTCTGCCTTGGTGCCAATGATGGTCGTATGCGTGTTTGGCGCCGTGCAGGTGAGCGCCACAATCAGGACTGCATACGACCGAGGCACACAGGGCCAACACCCGGCATCACGGTGTGGGGAGCGATTTCCTACACTGGCCGTACACCACTGGTGATCGTCGAGGGGACACTGAATAGTGCACGGTACATCCAAACCGTCATCGAACCCATCGTTCTACCATTCCTAGACCGGCAAGGGAACTTGCTGTTCCAACAGGACAATGCACGTCCGCATGTATCCCGTGCCACCCAACGTGCTCTAGAAGGTGTAAGTCAACTACCCTGGCCAGCAAGATCTCCGGATCTGTCTCCCATTGAGCATGTTTGGGACTGGATGAAGCGTCGTCTCACGCGGTCTGCACGTCCAGCACGAACGCTGGTCCAACTGAGGCGCCAGGTGGAAATGGCATGGCAAGCCGTTCCACAGGACTACATCCAGCATCTCTACGATCGTCTCCATGGGAGAATAGCAGCCTGCATTGCTGCGAAAGGTGGATATACACTGTACTAGTGCCGACATTGTGCATGCTCTGTTGCCTGTGTCTATGTGCCTGTGGTTCTGTCAGTGTGATCATGTGATGTATCTGACCCCAGGAATGTGTCAATAAAGTTTCCCCTTCCTGGGACAATGAATTCACGGTGTTCTTATTTCAATTTCCAGGAGTGTATAATCTGCGATCCTGAAGAAAATTGTCGATAAGTTTTAAATAGCAGTCTGGTAGGGGAGTGGTACGTCGGAGCTTGACGATCAAGTTGCGTCGCCATACTTTATCGTAAGCCTTCTCTATATCGAGAAAGACTCCAATAGTATGTCGTGTCTTGTTGAAATTGTCTTGGATAGATTCCGTGATGTGCAGTAGTTGTAACTCAGCCGATAGCTTCGCCTGGAAGCCAAACTGCTCCGGCCGGATGATGTTGTGTGCCACAAGGATGTCCAGCATGCGTTTCAGTAGGACACGTTCCAGTACCTTTCCCAATGTCGGCAGTAAACTTATGGGTCTGTAGCTGTCAGGGTGCGAGAGATCCTTGCCCGGTTTTGGTATTGGCACTATTCTGGCAATCTTCCATGCCTCTGGGAAGTATCCAGTCCTGAGGCAGCTGTTCACTATCCGGGTGAGAAGCACAACAGGCTTTCTCGGGCGGTGTTTCAACTCCGTATTGCTGATTCTATCTGTTCCAGGTGAGGTGTGTTTGCTATACTTGATAATCCTCCGAATTTCCTCCGGCGTTGTCAGCCGGGGCATAGCGGTAGTCGGGGCGTCCCGAATAGCTACCCATTCCGCCGCTGTGTCCTCCTCTGAACGGTGGAGTGCATCATCTCCATCCTCCGTGGGGGGCGTAGTCATCTGTTGTTGGTATGTATCCGCATACAGCTCCGCCTGCGCAAGTGAGTCGTACAAGAGGCCATGGGGTCCTCGAACTGCCCTTTTGGGGGGCTGTTGTTGTCTGAGACTTTTAACTATTCGCCATTCATCTTTGGTGCGTAATAGAAAGTTGTCCATTTTGAGTTCCCATGTGTGTTGCTTCCAGTCCTGAACCTTCCGCCGGAGTTCTCGGGTTAGTCTGTGAGTCTCCGGTCTATCGTCCGGATGGCGGTAGCGGACCCATCGTTTCCGAAATCGATTGCGCCTTGCCTTAAGTTCCTGCAGTGGTGGTGGAAACTCGTCATAATTGACTTCTGGTTGCAGGTGCTCCGTGAGAGCTCGTTGTTTCGCATTGTTAATCTTCTTTGTGAGTACTGCGACTGCCACATCAATCGCTTCTCTGGTAGTAACAACCTGGGTTGGTCGCACATTGTTGTTGAGGTACGCTTGGAACTGCTGCCAGTCGTAATTTCTTGTCGTCGGCAGTGGGAGTTGCAAAGTAGCCCTCTCTATGAGTCCTAACACCGGTCTGTGGTCCGACGAAAGATCATCCAGCGTCCGCAGATGGAGATTCGGGCTGATGTTCTTGATTATGGCGATGTCTAGAACATCAGGGTCTTGTGTCTGGACGTAAGGTATCCTCGTCGGTTCCCGTGGTCCATGGACGGAAATATGTAAATTCTCAGCCAGTGCAAACAACATATGTCCTTTGGGGTTAGTCTTACGGGAATTCCAGGCAACATGTTTACTATTAAGATCCCCTCCAAGGAGGATCTTGTCGTAACCCTCTGTAACGGAGTAAAGATCTTCTGGGTGGAGAGGCTTCTTTGGGCTAAGGTAAGCCGCAATACAGGTAATGTTTCCAACGTCGTGTGAACTGTTACTGCCGTGGCCTCTAAAGTCTGGAGTGGGGGTAAACGTTCTTGGTGGTGACGAATACATTTTTTGATCAGGACTGCGGTCCCTCCACCCCGTTGGTCCCGTCTGTCCGTCCGGTAGATGTGCATGTTCCTCAAGCGGAGGTCGGTTGACTCGCGGAGATGTGTTTCGGAGACAAATGCTACGTCTATCTTGTGGCGATGTAAGAAGTCCGTGAATTCTATTTTCTTCAGTTTCAGGCCGTTCGCATTCCAAATGCAGAAGTTAAGATGCCTCGTGTGATGCCGTCTATCCATTTAGGGTGTTTGAAAAGCTGTCAGTACGCTTTCTACAAGCGAGAGGATAGACGTCAGCTTCTGCTGGAGGGCGGTGAGTAGTTGAAAGTTCTCCGATGAGTTGACGGGAAAGCGTAGTACGATCTTCGGTCAACAGATGGCGAGAGGCACTGTTGACATTAGACAGTTACTGAAATAACTGCCTGTATCAGAGGAACGGTTATCGCAGTAACCGTTAGTTTTCAGTAACCGATTATTTCTATCAGTTACGTTATTTTTTGCCACCTCTACTTGTTCCTGAGTAGCGGCGCTGGACAGACGTGGAGACGCAGGTCTCGATTTTGGCAGTATTAACAAAGGTATTAGAACGCCTCAAATCGGCTTATTAATAAATTCCAGATGTTGAAATCAGATGTGAGATTACCACCAAACCCTCATAAGGGAGTTTATTTTCATAATTTAGTCAAATTTCAGTAAGAACTTTGCGTTTTTGCCTTGGTCAGGCCACGCACCATGGGCCCTAAGCTCACGGCCGTATTATTTCTCTGTGTTTAACGGAAGTTCACTCATTTAATGTATTTCAATGTGGTCTTTCTCTTACAGTAATATTTTGGGGATTTTTATATATTTTTCATATGTTTTCTTTGTGTACTTGGTTTCCACCACGTGGTCGGTTGGAGCAACCGCCACATTGGTAAACTGCAGTTTTGGTCTTAAAATGTATAGTAGTCGAGTGAATAACCGTACGGTAGTGGGTGAGTGTAAGATAGAGAAGGAATAATCTTGTGTGTCGATATTTTTTGCTTTTCTGTTGGCTACCGCTACTTGGCCACGTGTGTGGAGTAGTATTGAAGTGATAGTTAATGTTTCTTGTGCCCCCAAAACTATTTGATTCGCCTCCAATGAAGTGCGTTACGTAAGTAAACGGTTTAAACTCTTGTACCTAGGAAAGTTCAGATTTTAATGCCCATTAATGGAATAAGGACTTGCAAAATATTCCCGCTATATGATAGTAAAAGTTCTTCCCCCCAGCTCAGTAACTTGGTGTCGTTTCTGAAAGCAAGAGTAAACCGAAATTGGCATTCATAGTTAAGTGCACCACTTGTTACGTTTTTTTCAGCGTACATTTTAACGAAAATTGAAATATTTAAGCAAATACCCTTCCGCCCTGACCGGAGTTCGCTTCTAGTGTCTTTGCTGAACTTGTTCTGGGTGACTTATAGTAATTGATTGTAATAAGCATAGGATTAGGTATAACTGTGTGCCTACGTGAAATTACATTGAATCCAGGTCTGCTCTCCCCTCTCACTTTCCATAATTACGTGGCGAAAGTGAATCATATTAACTAGAGAGACCAGTTGTGATTATGGGTACTCCAACACACACAAGGCTAGTTGTTGAAATGCCATCAGTATTGAATAAATACTAATTAACCTATACCCTTGACTGATTATTTCCTCTCTTCATAGTAAAGAATAGGTCTGTACCACAGTTGAATGCATTGGTTCCTACTGTAGTGGTTCTAAACAATATTGCGTTATCCGTTGCGTTCATATTTTTACCGGATGGTTAAACCCTCCCGCTATAAATTATTAATACCCGGCAATAACTCGCAGGGGCCTGTAAATTCGTGGACCAGACGAATTTGTTAAACCATTACTACAACGGGTAGTTTGCAGGAGCTGTAGGACATGGCAAGCGACGGTAATCTTCCTACCAGGTCGAGTTATAACATTAACTAAACCATCGCTAGTAGAAGGTTATGTTGCACGTGGCGTCCATGTCCAGGATTTCGATTCGCAGGTCCTTCTGACCAGTGATTAGGATGTACTAGTTATAATAAAAATTTAATCTACGAGGTGCATTCAAGTTCTAAGGCCTCCGATTTTTTTTCTCCGGACTGGAAAGAGATAGAAACATGCGCATTGTTTTAAAATGAGGCCGCATTCATTGTCAATACGTCCCAGAGATGGCAGCACCATACGGCAGATGGAATTTTACCGCCAGTAGCGAGAATGAGAACTGTTTTAAATACTTAAAATGGCGAAGTTTTCCTTACTTGAACAGCGAGCAATCATTCGTTTTCTGTATTTGCGTGGTATGAAACTAATTGAAATTCATTGACAGTTGAAGGAGACATGTGGTGATGGAGTTATGGATGTGTCGAAAGTGTGTTCGTGGGTGCGACAGTTTAATGAAGGCAGAACATTGTGTGACAACACACTGAAACATCCTCGGGCTCGCACAAGCCGGTCTGACGACATGATCGAGAAAGTGGAGAGAATTGTTTTGGGGGATTGTCGAATGACTGTTGAACAGATCGCCTCCAGAGTTGGCATTTCTGTGGGTTCTGTGCACACAATCCTGCATGACGACCTGAAAATGCGAAAAGTGTCATCCAGGTGGGTGCCACGAATGCTGACGGACGACCACATGGCTGCCCGTGTGGCATGTTGCCAAGCAATGTTGACGCGCAACGACAGCATGAATGGGACTTTCTTTTCGTCGGTTGTGACAATGGATGAGACGTGGATGCCATTTTTCAATCCAGAAACAAAGCGCCAGTCCGCTCAATGGAAGCACACAGATTCACCGCCACCAAAAAAATTTCGGGTAACTGCCAGTGCTGAAAAAATGATGGTGTCCATGTTCTGGGACAGCGAGGGCGTAATCCTTACCCATTGCGTTCCAAAGGGCACTACGGTAACAGGTGCATCCTACGAAAATGTTTTGAAGAACAAATTCCTTCCTGCACTGCAACAAAAACGTCCGGGAAGGGCTGCGTGTGTGCTGTTTCACCCAGACAACGCACCCGCACATCGAGCAAACGTTACGCAACAGTTTCTTCGTGATAACAACTTTGAAGTGATTCCTCATGCTCCCTAGTCACCTAACCTGGCTCCTAGTGACTTTTGGCTTTTTCCAACAATGAAAGACACTCTCCGTGGCCGCACATTCACCAGCCGTGCTGCTATTGCCCCAGCGATTTTCCAGTGGTCAAAACAGACTCCTAAAGAAGCCTTCTCCGCTGCCATGGAATCATGGCGTCAGCGTTGTGAGAAATGTGTACGTCTGCAGGGCGATTACGTCAAGAAGTAACGCCAGTTTCGTCGATTTTGGGTGAGTAGTTAATTAGAAAAAAAATCGGAGGCCTTAGAACTTGAATGCACCTCGTACTAATAATATTTCTCTTGTAAAATATAGCACAATTCTGCGTGTGTTGAATTCAGCGTTGTCCTGATTTGTGTTGTATTCTGTTGTTTTGGGTGTGTTGTGTTCTATTGGAAAATTTTTTGGTATTTTAGAACAAGAACACAGGTAATTAGAATTTCTATTCGTGTTTTGTGCTTCTATACTGTATAACGTGTAAGGGACAGGGGTAGTAACGATAGAGATAGGTAATGAGGCAGATTATTACCAGGGCGCGTTAAAAGTATTGTGGAAATGGACGCGCTCGGTGTTGGAAACAGTGTGGAGTGCTCGCCGTCATTGCCGGCTGCCGCAGAGTCCGAACGCGGAGCAGTGAACCTGCAAGGTCAGCTGACCATGGGTGGCGAACAAACAGGTAGGCCCAGGGCGACCCTAACGGAATCCGAGGTAGAAAGTGCGGGGACGACCTTGGAAACCGCCAGCATTAGCAAGTGCGAGAAGCGAAGCGGCGGAAGAACCGCTTCTGACAGTCTTGGCGAGCACAGGAGGTATGAGCATGGAGAACCCGTTTCTAGCAAGCATTCTTCAGTTCATGAAGCAGCAAGCTGATGAGCAGAAAAGGGCAAAGTATTTATTGAAGCTTTTCGTGCCTCAAATAACAAGTTGCGAGATGACCTAAAAAAGAAATTGGACGAGCATATAAGCACAATGAATACCGATTTGACGAACAAGAACGCAAGCTGGGACACCACCAGGAACGCCTAGAAGCGATAGAAACCAGAATCAAAACAGCAGCTGCTGGAAACCAGGCAATAGCTGACTCCATGTTAAAGAGATACAGCCTGTGCAAACTGAAGTTACTGATGCCACGGGCAGGTTTGAAAATCGTGTGATAGTGTTAGAAAGCGAACTGTCCTCACGAGAAATCGTCATTCCTTCGGAGTCGCAAATGAAAGAAGTCCTAGAAGACGTCTGCAAGGAGCAGAGAGAAGCTGTTGCATGTTTGAGCGAACAAGTGGCTGCTCAGGGTGAACAGATCACGGTGCAAGCGGACGAGATTGAGAAAGTAATCAATCAGGTAGGCGCCCTAATGAGTGCGGTAGAAAAGACCCCGCTAACGCATGATGCGGACTAGGATAGGTCACAGCCAGTCCCACTTGCGGAATCCGAAGAAATGCAATCTCTGCTGCTGTTTAAAAGGATGCAAGCAAACATAAACAAACGCAATCGGCACCTGATAGCTTACTTGCGTAATAAGCAGCGGGAAAACGAAAGTGCAGAGGGTGGTGCCACTATTAGTAACATGGCTAGAGATGTGGAAAGCTCCAGCGGCAAGCATAGGGGTGGAGAAGTCGAGGAATACCGTGACTTCGAAGAGAGACTCTGTAATCTGAGAGGAAACTCGGCGTCACCTGTGCGTGGGGCCAACATCGGTACGAATTTCGATAGTGACGAGGAAGTATGCAGTAGACACTTTGTCTCCATACAGTCTTATTCTCTTTTCCCAGACACGAATTACGACACAGAGCCTTCGGTGTGGTTAAACCAATCTGAGCACTCGCTACGTCACTCATGGGGAGATGTGCTGAGAATAAAATTTGCGTGCAGTCACCTGAGAGGTGAAGCAGCTACCCCAATACAAATAACGCTTCAGGACTGTCGAACGTACGAAGATTTTAAAACGGCTTTCCTCGACGAGTTCTGGTCTCGTAGCATGCAAGAACGGGTAGAGCTAAGCATCTTGATGAGAGAAAACTATGCTGACAGTACATACAAGCACCCCGTGGAATTTTGTAAAGAACTGGTGAAAAGTAATCAGTTTCTTGGTGCACCGTGTGATCCCAAGGAACTTAACAGAATTTGTCTGACTAGGCTTCCGAATAAATTGCGCAAAGAAATTACAATTGTGGGAAGAGGTATGGATGACGTTAGTGGTTTTCAGAACCTGCTGCAAAAGTTAGGTACTGAAAGAAATGTAAATGAGCAGCAAAACGTGGTTACCTTCGAAGACAATCATGACGGGAATTACGGGCAGAGGCGCAACCAGGGTTGAAGACCTCGGTTTTCTCGCAATAACAATCATGGCCGTGGTAATGACAGGCTTGGGCTTGGACCTTGGAGTCCACGGCGCAGTGATAGAGGTTGGAGACGCTTTAGGGAAGATCGGCCCCGACCCGATAATGGTAATTTGTTGCAAGCAGCGGACGGTAGGTCAATGGAGACACACGATAATTTCCCAGGCAACGACATAAACGAAAGTAGGGACGCATGACTAGCAGTGATAGGAGCGAGCACATCTGCGATGCAGAGTGATGAAGCTTACGACGACGACGCAATGTGCTTAGAATACGAAGACACCAGGGACGTGTTACTAGAGGGAACAACACTAGTAAACTCAGTCAAGTGCCCTACAATCAGCATAACAATTACCGAAATTACGATTCGCTATCTACTTGACTCAGCGAGCGAGGCGATGAGAGAAGATGTGTTCGTGTGGTGCAGCGTGAAGAGTCTGTGGCTGACGCGTCCTTTGCAGGAAATTAGAGTGCGTGGTGCCGTAGGGAATAAGAGCGTAGAGACGAAAGAGCCGTGCGACCTTACGGCCATGTTCCTGATAGTGCTGTCACTGGCAGTTGCGGCAGTGCTTGGCCTGGATTTTCTGAGACATTATAAGGCCGTTCTAGATTTTGATAGTATGTGCGTCCACTTGCGCGATCATAAAACAAGAATGAGTGTTGCTTTCGATGAGGGTCGTGTAGAAAAAGGAGTATTATGTGCATCCCTTGGTACACGCGTGATCGGCGAGGATGATGACGCCGAAGTGTGCCTATGCATGCTAGATGCAGAGGAAGGAGATCGGGATAACGAGAAAACAATAAAGGAGGTAATACGCGAGAAAACGCGGCATTTAGGAGCGACAGAGATAAGGGAACAACTACGTGGGTTTCATGAAAAGTACCAAACCGTCTTTTCAGATTCGCCTGGGCTCATAGAAAATTTCAAAAAGAAAGCACAAACTAGGAAACAACAACAAAAGGGACGTAAAAGAGAATTAACCCTTAAAATAGGAGATAAAGTTCTCGTTAAAACGCATAGATTGTCCAAAAGACACCAGTACATTAGCAGTAAATTTTTCAATGTCTATTCTAGACCCTTTCAGGTGAGACGTGTCGCTCATCAGAACGCGATTGAAATAGAAACGATCAGGTCTCCTAGGCCAAGAGGTTTGCATCACATATCTAATATCAAGAAATTGATCGAGTAAGAATTGGGGCAGGAGTGTCATCTCCAATAAACAACAAATTGGCTTAGTATAAAAATGTGTACTCTACAACATCATATGTGAAGGATTTGGTACTCTTTACTGTCTTTGCCTAGTGATCTGTTAGGTATGAATTGTAATAACGAGTGTCGACGGAAGATATTCGTACATCACGGCCGTGATTTGCTCTGGAGGAGCGATGATCACTTGCAATGGAAACAAGAAAAAATTAGGCTAGGAAAGGTGAACCTTTGCCAATGTATAATGATGGGGAAACGCGCCGTAGATGGACTTACGTGTAATAATAGCTCGCGCCGAAGTAGCGAGGGGGTCAGAAGTCGGTTGCAAAAGGCACCGAATTTTTTGTGTTGTTGTATTTGTGTTATAGTGGTGTGCAGAGACGCAGCGCTATGAAGTGTCACTGACTTAGGCAGTGATGACTTTGAGAGACCCCGAGGGAGAACTGAACTCTATGAAGAATGCATGACAGACCATAGTGAGGAAAATCAGATGGAGGCAAGTTAAGGATCCTGGAGGTAAACCATCCAGAGGAATCAAGGCAGGACTAACTAAAGAGAAGCCCGTGGAGGTAACAGAAGGGAGTATTGGTTATAGTTATGAATGACATCTATTTGGCGAAAGATGATGCTTGTAGAATAAGAAGTAAATGTAAAGTGTGCCCTTAGCCTTAAACTAGTTGCATGTGATATGCGGTCTCTGTGCTTGATTTTTGTTCACAGCGAATAAAAGGCACTAAAGATGACGAGATGCAGATGATGATAGATTGAGATGAATTACGACTAACACGAATTTGTGCAATGACTAAAGTGGAGGTACAATGTTTCTATGAGATTTTAAGTGAGCAACACCGTAGTGGTTTCCTTAGCGAACTAAACTGGATAGAACGAAGAGCAAAATGTCCGAATTGGGTAACGTATAAGACGGGTCTGAGAGCTGATAACTCCAGGTGGTATCATTCCAATGAGTTCTGATTTTGTGTATTATTCTCTTCTATTGTGTAATTGTGTACTTAGCATTTAATGGTGTGTTGTCCTGGTCATACCCTCAGGGATGAGCCGATACGTCACCTGTTTTGGCTGTTAGTGTGTGGTAAAGGAACAGTAATAAAACATCTAACCTGTTTTGGAAGTACACTCCTGGAAATTGAAATAAGAACACCGTGAATTCATTGTCCCAGGAAGGGGAAACTTTATTGACACATTCCTGGGGTCAGATACATCACATGATCACACTGACAGAACCACAGGCACATAGACACAGGCAACAGAGCATGCACAATGTCGGCACTAGTACAGTGTATATCCACCTTTCGCAGCAATGCAGGCTGCTATTCTCCCATGGAGACGATCGTAGAGATGCTGGATGTAGTCCTGTGGAACGGCTTGCCATGCCATTTCCACCTGGCGCCTCAGTTGGACCAGCGTTCGTGCTGGACGTGCAGACCGCGTGAGACGACGCTTCATCCAGTCCCAAACATGCTCAATGGGGGACAGATCCGGAGATCTTGCTGGCCAGGGTAGTTGACTTACACCTTCTAGAGCACGTTGGGTGGCACGGGATACATGCGGACGTGCATTGTCCTGTTGGAACAGCAAGTTCCCTTGCCGGTCTAGGAATGGTAGAACGATGGGTTCGATGACGGTTTGGATGTACCGTGCACTATTCAGTGTCCCCTCGACGATCACCAGTGGTGTACGGCCAGTGTAGGAGATCGCTCCCCACACCATGATGCCGGGTGTTGGCCCTGTGTGCCTCGGTCGTATGCAGTCCTGATTGTGGCGCTCACCTGCACGGCGCCAAACACGCATACGACCATCATTGGCACCAAGGCAGAAGCGACTCTCATCGCTGAAGACGACACGTCTCCATTCGTCCCTCCATTCACGCCTGTCGCGACACCACTGGAGGCGGGCTGCACGATGTTGGGGCGTGAGCGGAAGACGGCCTAACGGTGTGCGGGACCGTAGCCCAGCTTCATGGAGACGGTTGCGAATGGTCCTCGCCGATACCCCAGGAGCAACAGTGTCCCTAATTTGCTGGGAAGCGGCGGTGCGGTCCCCTACGGCACTGCGTAGGATCCTACGGTCTTGGCGTGCATCCGTGCGTCGCTGCGGTCCGGTCCCAGGTCGACGGGCACGTGCACCTTCCGCCGACCACTGGCGACAACATCGATGTACTGTGGAGACCTCACGCCCCACGTGTTGAGCAATTCGGCGGTACGTCCACCCGGCCTCCCGCATGCCCACTATACGCCCTCGCTTAAAGTCCGTCAACTGCACATACGGTTTACGTCCACGCTGTCGCGGCATGCTACCAGTGTTAAAGACTGCGATGGAGCTCCGTATGCCACGGCAAACTGGTTGACACTGACGGCGGCGGTGCACAAATGCTGCGCAGCTAGCGCCATTCGACGGCCAACACCGCGGTTCCTGGTGTGTCCGCTGTGCCGTGCGTGTGATCATTGCTTGTACAGCCCTCTCGCAGTGTCCGGAGCAAGTACGGTGGGTCTGACACACCGGTGTCAATGTGTTCTTTTTTCCATTTCCAGGAGTGTAGATTAGAAGAGTGGGTGGTAGTAGAAAGTAATATATAAGACAATATTGTGATTTGTAAATGTTTTGGTAATGATAAGTATGTAACTTAGTCCCAGATAAGCTAAGAGATGTGAGCATGCAGAATCGTAGTACATGGTGGTGGTGTAGTGAATTCCATACCAATCCTGATTGATTCCACAATTTGCTCCTTTATGGGCAATCGACTACCTTTTAAATAAGAAATAGGCTAGCTATTGTAGGACGTCTCCAATATTGTAAAAACTTCTAGAGACGTATTTTCTTTATTTAATTGTTATTCGGGGATCAGAAGACCTGTATTGCTAATTTACTTAGTAAGTGTAATGTGCCTCACAGATGAGAATGGGCATATTAGAGGCCTGTGTTTGTAAGCAAATGTGTAAAATACAGTGATTTAGGATTGGCGGTACCCTTACCCCTCCTCCAAGTGGCAGTGGAGGCGGCTGAAAGGGCAACAGCCGAGGCGGCGCGCGCGGATGCATGGCACTGAGCTACGGCACGCGGCGATTCTGGGCGGCTACCTGCAAAAGGGTCACCGCCGGTCAGAGCGTCTTAACTCTTTTCACTACAAAGGAGACCCCTGTTGTTACCGCTACGAGGCATCTTGTCAGATGGAGATCGCAATGTCGCTCCGCTGGGACATAACTTTGTACGAAGTAGACAGTCAGGTTGATATCCCGCCGCCGTCTGGACCGTCCCCAGCCACATATCCGGACTGGAACCTCATTCACTGCAGTAGAATTGTCTTCAGTGATAAATCCCATTTCGAAGTGATGTCTGATCACCAGCGAAGACGTGTCTAGAGACTCCCTGAATGTGGTGAGATACCGAACTGACTCGACCGCCATACGGCCTGACAACCAGGAGTGATGGCCAGCGGTGCCATTTCTTTTCATAGCCAGACCTCCTTGGTTGTTATCCTCGGCACCTTTACAGCACAACGGGGCTTACATTTCAGCAATAAAATGCTCGCACGCACTCGGAGAGAGTTTCTACTGCTTGTGTTACTGACTGCCAAACCCTACCTTCGCCAGCAAGGTCGGGGGACCTATCCCCAATTGAGAACATTTGGAGCGTTATGGGGAGGGTCCAACCAGTTAGAGATTTTGACGATCTAACGCTCCAGCTGGACAACAAAATTTGGCACGATATTCTTCAGGAGAACATCCGATAACTCCATCAATGCCAAGCCGAATAACTGATGCATAAGCACCAGAGATGGATAACGTGTTATTGACTTTCCCAGTTTGTGAAGCTCTTTCTCTTGAATAAATCATCCAGTTTTCCTGAAATTGTAATCATTTGTCTGTCTGTACATGAACATAACGTCTACTGATTTACTTCCCATTTGGCTAATTCCTTCGCGGCGCGTCGTTTTTCTTTCTTTGTCTTAGGACATATCAAATCCCTTGTCCTATCACAAACATCAGCCCATTAGGCTACCATTAGGTATAGACTAGAGATGGGCAAAACTGTTCTTTTCAGAGATTGGATCAGAACTGTTCACTCCCTGAAATGAATTAGCTCTTTTTCATGACTCACCACTCATTTACAATAGAAAATAAATGGAAGGCACATTGCCCTTTAAACTTGGTTTATTCCAGTACTATACCTGTATTTTGATCTTATTTGATCCTATTTTGAAGTAACACAGATAATGAGTAAGAATTTTGTATTGTTTATCGAAATTTCCACGATATGACAAAGTTTTTGATTATTGATTTATTTTGCACTATCGTGATTTTTTGGGTGATCGGAAAATGTTGTAACTTGAGATTTACATTAACAATATATTTGGCTATAATGTATTAAAATTTCATTAACCTCATACAAATACATAGCAAGCCATATATTTTTAAAGTGAACGTTTCCTTCCGAAGACGCCTAAAATCGCAAAATCCGTACCAGAATAAGAAAACAATATATAAATTTGACTGTAAAACGAAAGTTCTGCATATATCCTTACGCAGAATAAAACAAGGAAAATATTGGTGTATCACATTTTGCGATATGTTTATCGGTTCGCTCGTAATTAAAGCGTAAATTCGAGTGTCCATAATAAAAATCCTATAGTAAGAGGAGTCATCAGGAACCTAATCTAATCAGTTTAAACAAATAAAAATAAAATAAAAACAATTGATGTATACATAACATAATAATGTAATATACATAGCGGTATTACTACGAAGAACAATATCCAGTAGGGACGAACTCCGATGCAGAGGCGCTGAGTCGAGCAGGTCAAGCCGCGAGCTGTATTACTGCGTGAGCTGAGACCGCGGAGACCAGAGTGACACCTGAGTCGCTTTGCTCAACGCTCTGGCTAGAGTCGAGACGGTGGGGTGAGCGTTGAGCGGGCGAGTTCCGAGGGTGGGGGGAGCGGTGAACTCACCCGCTCCGAGAAAAATCGTCTGTTCCCTTGCGAGCAGGTTGTTGCAAGTAGTTCCTATGTTATCCGCTAGGTTTCTCTCTGTCCTGTTGCTCGCATCAACTGCCCAGAGGGCAGGACGTGCGACTGAAACGATCGCCGTCAGAGTGCGATGCGAAGTTAAGCTGCGCCAGACACTGCATGCGGCAGACGACGCACAGAGACGGCACGGCATATGTGAAACACAAAATCCAACGGGGCACTGCACAATGCAGGCAGCCAAGGTAGAAGCAGGGCAGAGGCCAGCGCTGGCTGTGTTGTGTGGCGTGCACTGTGCTCTGACCAGCAGAGGCGCTGCTGATATGCTCCGTCTCTCTCTCTCTCTCTCTCTCTCTCTCTCTCTCTCTCTCTCTCTGCCGTGGGAAACGTTTGGAGCTACCGTTCTTTTTTTCTGAATCACTGATTGTTCACTCCTTTGAAAGATTCAACTCTATGAATTAGTTCAAGAGCAGATCCCCCATCTCTAGTACAGACCCTCCTGATAAAATGACACCCCACAGACTCTACCCTCACAGAGCGAAAGAAACGTTCCCTCCTGATTCAGCATCACCCCGTGCAGGTCTTCTGTTTACAATCAACTAATGTGCTTCTTGTAAAGCTCTCTTAAGGATCCTTTAAAAAACTAGACGACACTGACTGTTTGTGCTGCTAGTGATTAGCAGTTGAAACTATCTCTCTAACAATATGTCGCGCTGAAACCGCCCGCTGTGCTGGTCCTCCAATCAGGCGCGGCTTTCGAGCTCGAAGAAGGTGCTGCCTGTTCCTTGAGCTGAGGACAGCAGTGAACTTGCGAGGTGTGTGTATTCATGATCGGACCAACAACAATTTGGCGGTGAACGGCCGTCTGGGAGTGGACTGTGGGAGCAGCAAAACGCAAGGAACGACAGAACCTCGCTGTGGATCTATGTGTAGACGTGGGTGCGGAGTCTGAACAGTGTATTCAGCCTTCCTCTTACAAGTTGCCGCGACAGTTGCATAAATGACTGATAATATCAGTCTTGACACAGTGCTACTGTAAGCCACCTATAATATCTTGTTTTCTGGTGTTCTTTTAAATTTCTTTCTGGCTCCAGATAGTTCTTGCCCCACCCAAGCCGTTGCTAATGTTAAAGTTGTTCAAGTGTGATGCATGAGTTTTATGAAGTCAAGTTTAAATTACACACATCAAAAAATTTTTTGCATCACCTCGGTTCCGGGAGTTCCGGAACCTGTACAGAAAATTGGAATAGAGATCAATATAAACACCATTTCCGCCCTTTTTATTGCTCACGAAAACCACACATTGCATGTAGTACCACCATACAGCGAGATCTTCAGAGGTGGTGGTCCAGATTGCTCACCAATATGCTGCCGATGTGGTTGCACTATCGATCGGAGGATGGCATTCACGTCTCGTATAGCCGTCACGGCGCCTTCCATGACCACCAGCGGCGTACGTCGGCCCCACATAATGCCACCCGAAAACAGTGGGGAATCACCACCTTGCTGCACTCGCTGGACAGTGTGTCTAAGGCGTTCAGCCTGACTGGGTTGCCTCCAAACACGTCTCCGACAATTTTCTGGTTGAAGGCATATGCGACACTCATCGGTGCCAAAACTGAGCGGTCCATTCGGCATGTTGTTGGGCCCATCTGTATTGCACTGCATGGTGTCGTGGTTGCAATTATGGACCTCGCCATGAATGGTGGGAGTGAAGTTGCGCATCATGCAGCCTATTGCGAACAGTTTGAGTCGTAACACGACGTCCTGTGGCTACACGAAAAGCATTGTTCAACATGGCGGCGTTGCTGTCAGGGTTCCTCCGAGCCATAAACCTTAGGTAGCGGTCATCCACTTGCAGTAGTAGCCCTTGGGCGGCCTGAGAGGGGCGTGTCATCTACAGTTCCTGTCTCTCTGTATGTCCTCCATGTCCAAACAACATCGCTTTGGTTCACTCCGAGACGCCTCGACTCTTGCCTTGTTGAGAGCTCTTCCTATCACAAAGTAACAATGCGGACTAGATCGAACCGCGGTATTGACGTCTAGGCCTGGTTGAACTACAGAGAACACGAGCCGTGTACCTCCTTCCTGGTGAATGAGTGGAATTGACCGGCTGTCAGACCCCCTCCGTCTAATAAGGGCTGCTCATACATGGTTGTTTACATCTTTGGGCGGGTTTAGTGACATCTCTGATCAATTAAAGGGACTGTGGGACTGTGTCTGTCATACAATATCCACAGTCAACGTCTATTTTCAGGAGTTCTGGGGACAAGGGCAATGCAAAACTTTTTTGATGTGTGTAGTTGCGTTTGTAAATTTTTATAATTTATTTTAAATTGTTTGCGTTTCATAGTTGTTAACGTTTTACTTTAAACTAGCTGTTACCCACAGTTGTGCTCACACGTCAGTACTTTTGTTCTGATGAATGATGGTATGGATGTCAGCTGCCCTCACATGGCTGCCTGTTCAGATAAACATAGCTCTTGAAGTCCGCCTTCCCCCATCTGCCCCAATTAACCACGGGAGCGCTAGCAAATTAATAAAATGGAACAAAACGTGGGTATTGTGGTGTTGGCCAGAAGTCCCTTTATAGAGACTTTGGTCGTCTGGTGCATTCCGGTGACTTGGCTGTTGATGATGAAGAAACGATAATGAGAACAACACACAAACACACAGCACCAAGCAGAGGAAATCAGACCTGGCTGGGAACCAAACCCGTAGCCCTGTGTACAATAACTACATGACAACAAACTGTTGACACATTTCAGGAGTTTTGTTATGATGAGTAATGGTGACAATACCAAAATAAAATATGGGGTTTCTAAAATTATTAAATAAATGATTTGTATTTCGGTGCAGTGCAAATTTTATAATATTTGTATGTGCAGTGGGGTCAGCTACCCTCACGTGTTTGCTTGTTACCTGCGACATACCATAGTCAAATGCAGCCTCACTGAAAGCGTCCCACATCCTACCTGTAGGTCTCGCTTATTCGTCGTGTAGCTTTTAGGTTGTGTTGTCACGAGTCTTCACTCTTCAAGCGTCTTAGATGCTATGAGAGACGTGCAGTGCTCAGTGGCTAAAGTGCGACTAGCTTATTACTGGTATTAGTATGGAAATACAGATTAAACACGTCGAGGATTTTATAAGCATTGTATTCACCACGGTGAGTCGTCTTATGGACAAGGTATCAAACAATGCAAACATTTTTACAAATATGGTTAAGTTCAAAATTCAAAGAGCATATAGCTTTTTCACACAGTAGTTACCGATTCCAAACATTTCGCGTTATATTGTTCCTATCAACAGATATCTTGTACTACACTTTCTGAAGTAAACTATGTTCTTTCTCAGCGTTCAAACTACCTCCATTGTGCATTTGTTTCATTGTAAAAGACATTGTTACGCCTACTTTCACATTTATAATACTACTATTAATTATTTGCATTTTTAATTTTTAATTTTTATTTGATAGTCACATAATGGTTCACTAAATGCGCTTGATCACAACAGAATCCAGCGTTATACACTCCATCCTAAGTAGTTGGCCTATTAAAAAGCGATAAATATTTTGGTTAACCCTAATAGCGTTTTACGCAGTGATTACTTGCTGTCGTATTTATTCGTTTTATTCATACAAAGAGTGCATCAATCTGATTGTTTTGTTACACCGTTACTATTATGATATGTTTTTACAGACCTGTAGTGCATTGAATTATAACGTCGTGCAATAGGACTGTTCTAATTCCTCATCTGGGGCACTAAAGAAAAGATTAACAGTATATAATGCAAAAATAAGGGACCAGTTGCAAAAAAGAAATTTAATTTCTTGGCCGGTTTCGGACACTTCTGAAGAAGAGCACTAAGTGCCCGAAATGGGTCAAGAAATTTAATTTCTTTTTTGCAACTGGTTGCTCTTTATTTCATTATATAGAAAGAGCTCGATGTGCAGCTTTTGCATATGTCTGTAAAAATGGCCTTAGTTAAATGCTAGTCCAACTACTAAAGAAACCAGACACCTAGATTATGTGTGCAATCTGCTTTCCCCTACTAAGGAACTATCTGGCGAATTTAACGTTCTTGCTTATTGTTGTCTCCTCCCATTCTTGTTGCCAGTCTGTGTTTTGTCTCTAAAAGAAACTGTCTATAGACCCTAACTAAGATTTCACTACAACTTGCATATCCTGCCACATCATAGTTCTTCAGTTGTCTGTTACCTTCTTTAAAATTATTTCGCAGGAGAGTACAATACTGAACCACTCCATATCAACAATAGTGAATACAAAATTGCCATCCATCATCACTACCGAATAACCCGCAAATATGAAATAATGGAATTTTTTTTAGGAAAAGTACTTTTTTATATAACTAGGTAAATGGAAGCGTAAAAAGGGAAGATACATCTTACAACCCGACATATTTCTTTGCATGTAACAGGCAAAGCTTTTGCTGAAATGCAGAACATGAAACTTATATAAGATGGAAACTGTTCATCAGAAATCTAATGCTAGATATAGGGAAGTAACAGTAACTTTCATAGTCAAACGCAAAATGTCACTATGAGATTCAAGCTGCGAGTTAAAAACTCAGTTTTATGCAGGTATAATGTATTGCAGTATGGATTATTAGATATAAAAATTGTTTAAGTCTAACTGTGGGCATATTGCATGGCAGTTTCAATGTAACACACTCAGAAACCTACAACATATTGTTACTTGAAATTCGTACCGTTCAGTCCTGAAAACAACTGTTATGTGGAGCACAAACTGAATTACGAATGCATTGAAAGAGGGCTTGAAACAAAATCAAAAATTTCGGAATAAAATTAGGTCATCATTTGCAAAATTAGGAAATACCTTACTTGTGACTATATTTCGTAATCACCCAAGAAAGTAAAACAGACGTTCATTATTTTAAAACTGTATATCATGTCGGTCTTTAGTTCTCATAAAGAGACAGAACGTGAAACAGACACTCATTATTTTAAAACTGTGTATTATACCGTCTTTAGTTCTCATAAAGAGACAGTTAAAACAATTACGAGGGGAAGTATTCACCGAGGACCTATAAACACAATGATGCAGCTTGTATAGAGTAAAAAAATGCTTTTTTATTCACGCTTCTTTCATGGACTGAACGGAAAGGATGGGAAGGAAATTATTATTTAACATCCACTGTCACACCCTGAAAAATAGCACGAAGAGCGCAGTTTAAGGGGCTCCGGAAAGGCTCAAAATCATGAAAAGTTCAATTTTTACTTTTTTGCGTTTTCTGAATCTGCAGACTATTACCTTTTAATAGATATATAATTTATTCAATTCCGAAGACTACAACTATTTTTAATTTTTTTTTTTTTTTTGAAATGTGTTCTACATGGGCGTGACCCACTGTGGCGCTGTTAAACTGCTGTCAAATGGTGTTATTATTAACGTCCGTGTTCATCAGGTACATTTTAGTGATGTGAGATAAAGTATGTGTTGTGGCTAACCTATTTTCAGAGAATTAGCAGCACCTGAACTGTAGAAAAAGTGTATTCACGGAAAAACTCAAAACCCCAATGAAAGTGTAAATAGTGTTATATGGTCGAGAATCCCCAAGACTGTATTTGTTGGAATAGAAACACTTCACTTTGGTGTGTATGATGCTGTTGCGACTTTCAATGATGGCAACATTGTAAGGTGCAAGGTATTTAGAAATATGGGAATGAAGATAGGTTCTAACATGGTACGAGCGATGTTTGCTTTAGACAAGGAACGCCTTCGGGACGCAGACAGGGCTGTAAAGAGTCTAGAAATACAAGCAAGAGTAAACAGGAGGAGGAACAAGAGGAAGCTGGAGGAGGAGTTTGCAGAGGATGAAGATAATCCATCCTATGGACTTGGAATGCACTAAAAAGTTAATCCAATCTTTGTCGCTCGATTCCCAAAACTTTTATTTTCTCATACTAATTACATGTTTTCTAAGGCTCTTCCAAACATATTTGTTTCAAACTTTCAGTAAATGTTACACAGTACCTTCTGCATAATTTAACACAGCCTTTTTCCAAAAAACTGTATATTTTTGAATATATAAATAAAAATTGCAAAAAAATGTTGTGAATTTTCATTACAATTGAAAAAAAATCATCTTTAATAACTGAACTAAAATTTTGTAAAATCGCTGTGTTAAGTTGTAGCCCATATTCCAATAAATAATCTGTAAAATGTTCAACTTCCTACCTCAAATACTTTGTGAGGAAAGATGTAATTTATAAGCGTTATTTTAACTTTGCAAGTATAGGGCGTTCCGGAGCCCCTTAAACGTAGATTGCAGTATAACCATCACGCCGAGCTGACAAAAGTCATGCGATACCTCCTAAAATCGTGTCGCACCTCCTTTTGCCCGAGGTAGTGCAGGAACTCGACGTGACATGGACTCGATAAGTCGTTGGAAGTTTCCTGCAGAAATATTGAGCAATGCCACCTCTTTCAGCGAAATATGTCCCATAAATGTTCGATGGCATTTATGTCGGATAATTTGGGTGGCCAGACTACTCGCTCGAACTGTCTAGAATGTTCTTCATACCAACCGTGAACAATTGTGGTCCGGTGACATGGCACATTGTCATCTATAAAAATTCCCTCTCTGAATGGCATTAAACAGTCTACATGTAGCCGAACATAATTTCCAGTCAATGATTGGTTCACCTATACCAGAGAACTCGGTCCATTCCATGTAAACACAGCCCACGCCGTTATGGAGCCACCACAGGTTGCACAGTGCCTTGTTCACAGCCAGGGTTCATGGTTTCGCGGAGTGTGCGCCACACTCGAATCCTACCTTGAGCTGTTACCAACTGTAATGGGAACTCGTTCGACCAGGCCACGGTTTTTCAGTCGCCTAGGATCTAGCAGATGAGGTCACGAGTGCAGGAGAGACGCTACACGCGATGTCGCAGTCGGTCGTCTTCTGCCATAGCCCATTAAAGCCAAATTTCGTCGCACTATCCTAACGGGTGAGTCCGTCATACGTACAACATTGATTCGTGCGGTTATTTCAGGCAGCGTTGCTTGTCTGTTAGCACTAACTACTCTACACTAACGCCGGTACTCCCGGTCGTTAAGTGAAGGCCGTCGGACATCGCGCTCTCCGTGGTGAGGGGTGATGCCTGAAATTTGGTATTCTCGGCACACTTTTGACGCGGTGGATCTCGTTTGCTGAAATGGAATGTCTCATCCGTCTAGCTGCAATTACCATTCCGCGGTCAAAGTCTGTTAATTCCCCTCGTGCAGTCATAATCACAGCGGAAACTATTTCATGCGAATCACCAGAGCACAGATGGCAGCCTCGCCAATGGACTACCCTTTTATACATTATGTACGCGTTAATACTGCCACCTGTGTATATGCCTATCGCTATCCCATCGCATCTACAAGTTTAATGTCATTAAAAGCAAAATTACAAATATCCGTAGTTGAGCTGGCTAGGTCGCATAAAATGTCATGCAGTAAGTGAAGTACGGCTTCATTAATCACAGAGAGTGCATGAAGCGGTTCGGAATTATTTCCGTCTTCAGGAATCAACCCAAGAGCAAAGATAGCATAAGGACAATGCGTTACCAGTTGGGTGCGTAACATGAGATGACAGGCTGCCGTCATTCTTCATCGCTGTATGACTTTTTATGCGACTTAGCCGTCTTAACTACAGACCTAGGCATATTTACCAGAATGGTCGCTAGCTTCCTACGTGGCTTTTTGTCTCAGCTTCATTATGAAATGCCGGCCGGAGTGGCCGTGCGGTTCAAGGCGCTACAGTCTGGAACCGAGCGACCGCTACGGTCGCAGGTTCGAATCCTGCCTCGGGCATGCATGTGTGTGATGTCCTTATGTTAGTTAGGTTTAATTAGTTCTAAGTTCTAGGCGACTGATGACCTCAGAAGTTAAGTCGCATAGTGCTCAGAGCCATTTGAACCATTATTAAATTGCAGAATAAACACTTTTAATACAGCAACTGAGTTGGCAACTAAAGAACTTTCCGAGTCTTTGTTCCAGTACTATTAGCATTATCCAGAATCGATTAAATCCAAATGTTCAAACCTAAGCTGAATCCGTTTCACCGAAGAATGCAAGTGTGTGGCTTTTCACAGAAGCCTCTCTCCCTGCCTTCAACTCTTTTCTAACCGAATGCATTCACTAGCTCTCTGTCTCTAGGCCCTTCGCTTATGTCGTTAGCTCTCTGCTACAATTTGGAAATTCGTGGTAAGTTCCTGTGGGACCAAACTGCTGCGGTCATCGCTCGCTACGCTTACGCATTACTTAATCTAACTTAAACTAACTTACGCTAAGGGCAACACACACCCATGCCCGAGGGAGGTCTCGAACCTCCGACAGGGGGATCTCTGCTACAACTTCGGTACCACTGCCATACTACGAGGGTCGGTCAAAAAGTAATGCCTCCCTTTTTTTTTCTACTTAAAGAAATTAAGTTAAGTGAAAAATTTGAATTTGGCGCCATTCCTCAAACCTTCTTCTGCAATCCACTGCAGTAGTAACTTTCTGTGTCAACAGGTGGCAGCACAGCAGAAGTTTGTAAGATGGCCGACATCGATGTTCGTTTGAGACAGCGTTGTGTGATTGAATTCTTGAATGCAGAAGGTGAAACGCACATACGCATTCATGAAAGACTGAAGAAGGTGTATGGTGTTGTGACAGTGGATGTCAGCACTGTTAGACGATGGGTTCGTCGTTGTAAGGAAGCTGAAGGGCAAACACCGTTGACTGACGAAAAGCGGAGCGGCAGGCCGGTGAGTGCAGTGACTCCACACAACATTCAGCAAGTTGATGACATCATTCGTGGTGACCGTCGGGTGACTGCAGATGAAGTGTGTCGCATTATTTCTCTTAGTAAAGGCAGTGTGATCACGATTATTAAACAATTGGGGTACTCAAAAGTTTGTGCACGGTGGGTTCCAAGAATGTTAACCGATCAGAATAAAGAGGCAAGGAAAACAATAGCCTCCCAACACTTGCAGCGCTTCCGTTTGGAGGGAGATGAGTTTCTGAAAAAAATTGTGACCGGGGACGAAACATGGGTGCATTTTTTTGAACCCGAATCAAAGAGGCAGTCAATGGAGTGGCGTCACACAAGCTCGCCGAGGAAGAAAAAATTCAAAACTGTGCGATCGGCAGGGAAAGTTATGGCAACAGTTTTCTGGGATACAGAGGGTGTGATTCTGGTTGATTTTTTGGAGCAGGGATGCACAATAAATTCTGTTCAATACGTCACAACCCTCAACAAACTTAAAGCACGTCTTCAGCGAGTTCGCCCAACAAAATCAATGGCAGATGTTCTTCTTTTGCATGACAATGCAAGACCACACACCAGTCGTCACACCTCTGACGAGATTGTCAAAATTGGATGGGAAGTTTTGCCTCATCCCCCATACAGCCCTGACCTGGCACCATCAGACTTCCATCTGTTCGGGCCACTAAAAGAAGCTCATCGTGGGATTCATTTTGAAGATGAGGAGGCCGTCAAAACATCCGTGCGTCAATGGCTTAGGAAGCAGAGCTGTGATTTTTACCGTGCTGGGATACATGCCCTTGTTCAAAGATGGACCAAAACTGTAGAGATGGGCGGAGATTACATTGAAAAATGACAAAATGATCCTCAATGTTGTGGTTTTCAACCTATGTAATTGCATTTAAATTTCCTGACAATTAAATGTAGAAAAAAAAATAGGAGGCATTACTTTTTGACTGACCCTCGTAGAATAAAGGTAAACATCAATTAATATGCTTAGTGCAAATTATTCATTCTGACCTCACCTCGGTAGCCTCCGTGTCAGATTAGCTTGTTATTTACTCTGTTGAGCGTTGAAAGTATTGTATTCACACCAGAGAAATATCCAGACTGAACACCGGGAATAAAACTTGAACTTTTACGTCAGTAACCAGCGGCGCTAACCACTACACTGCATTGGAACACTCGACTTTCAGAATGTTCCACCGCCTGTGCTCTGTTCTGCGCTGAACCAATCGTCGGAAACTCTGAAAACGAACTGCAAAAAATTAAATAATTACTCAGAGCCGCAGCGAGCCAGAGGAAGCGATAATTGAAGTAGCGCTTATTCAATATAACGAGGGTATGAAACTAATGGCGAGCAAATTGGGAAACAGCGTTTCGCACTTCTCATTCCGTTGTTAAACTGCCCGGTGTTGGTCAACGGTAAACATTATGTTCCAGTTATAAGCATTACCCCTCTGAACTTTCCGTATGCATATACAGTCCCGGTAGCAGCAAGATATCAACTGCATTTGCAATTTAGTTGCAAAATACACACTTTCGTAATTTCCGCAAAATATAAAACAGAGTCGTTTTCTGCATATGTGTAAAACAAGAGAGCAAGATGTAAGTAAATAAATGTTGTCACAGGAGTACAGATACGAAAATTGCCTACTTTAAGAACAAGGGTAGATGTAAAATACATCTAGTTCTTTTCTCACGTGGAAGTCCACACTTCTTTCTTCTATTCCTCAATTTCTGTAAGAGGGTTTTCTAGTGGTGAAATGAAAATATCCAGAACGCATTTCAGTTTTAATTTACTCGAACAGTTCGGTCGCTGCTCTGACTAAACAAGAAAGGTAACTAAGAACACGCACTGATCAGCGTTTGTTGGGAGCGGTGGTCAAACCTTAGTGGCCATGGCTGTGTGGTCTTCAGACAAAACAAAACAATAATCATAATCATAATAATATTATTTAATTTTGGAGGCTCAAATACGAATCTTGGTGATTTTTTTTTGATTTTTTTTATTTATTTATTGTTCCGTGGGACCAAATTAAGGACAAGTCTCCATGGTCATGGAACGAGTCAATACATGAAATTATAACACGATACTGGAAACAGATAAAATGAAATGTAAAAAAACATATTCAGGTGACAAGTCGTAAATTTAAATAAAGAAAATCAACAATGTAACACTGGAATTTGCTTAATTTTTTAGCTCTTCCAGGAGCTCCTTGACAGAATAGAAGGAGTGAGCCATGAGGAAACTCTTCAGTTTAGACTTAACAGAGTTTGCTTTCTGTACCAATCCAGAATAAACATGATAATGTAATGTAGTAACTATTAACTTAGTACAAACATCCACAGAACTCACAGTAGCAGAAAACTGTTTCCCTGCTATGTTTCCTTGTTCAGAAGGCCTGTACTAAGACAGATGTTTGTTTACACAATAACAAATAACATTTGAGACGCCCTGCTAAACCCACAGGACAGGACAGGTAGTTTAAGTTGTGGAAAGGGGCCAAAATAAGCGGCTGTCAATTGCACTCTAACATACAACCTTTTATCTGATCAAACATTACAAGAATCAAGAAAAATTTAAAAAAAAACACAGCTTTAGTTTTGGAACTTAATTAGCGGCTGAATGCCCTGTACAATCTCATGCCTTAAGGGCAAGAGCACTTTAATTTAAAAACGGCTGAAAGCCAATAACTTAAAGAGCAAACAACATAAACTCAAATTCGGCTGAAGGCCCAACACTTAAGACTCAATAACATTAATTTTAAAAATGTCAAAGGCTTTACGTAAGACAGTTCTTAAATTACCCTGTGGGTCCAAACCATCTGACGCCTTAAGGGCAAAACACCTGCGCTTTTTTCCTGTCGCTTGGGACCTTGCGCTGGATGAGAGATTCTCGATAAATGAAAGCTAAGCAAGTGGCCAATATTGAAGAGTTCTCTCCATAAAACCGAGCTGAATTCCGTTCGGACCTGGCGACTTATTGGTTTTCAACTCTGTCAGTTGCTTGTCTTCACCAGGAATGGCTATTACTATATACTCTATATGGGTGTCTTTCTGATGGTCTTCTTGTTTGAACGATTCTCCTGCGGTAATGCTTTCTTAGAAACGAGGTTTAAAACGTCGGCTTCCATTTCGAGGTCTTCCATTCCCACGCCAGTCTGGTCAACGAGTGACTGGTAAAAAGCCTTGAGCCCGCCTACAGACTTCACGTAGCTCCAGAATTTTCTAGTGTTCTGTGCTAAGTTATGACGGTAGTTGTTGTTGTTTGCTTTGTGCGTTGATCTTTTTACAGACACACGAATTTCTTCTAACTTTTGCATGCCGTCATTTGCACGTTCTTTTAAGAACTGAGACTGCATCAATCTCTGCGTCCTGAGGAACTTCCAAATTTTGTTCTTAAATTACGGTGGGTCTTGAATGTCCTTAATCCACTTACTCGGCAGATACTTCACCAAGGCACGATTCATTCATGTACGCGGCACGTAATTACCCAAGGCACGATTTACCATCAGTATGAACCATATTGATTTTACTTTGATGTTGAGCCACAGTCCTATAAAACTTCTAGAAAAATATAACCACCATGTGAATGTACAATAGTTGTTATTCCATAATATAGATTTCGGCCGTAGGGCATTTACATGTGTTACAAGTAAAAAAAATCATTAGACTTGCTGTTGTTGTGGTTTCAGTCCAGAGACTGATTTGATGCAGCTCGCCATGCTACCCTATCCTGTGCAAGCTTCTTCAACTCGAAGTACCTACTGCAACCTACATCCTTCTTAATCTGCTTAGTGTATTCATCTCTTGGTCTCCCTCTACGATTTTTATTCTCCACGCCGCCCTCCAATAGTAAATTGGTGATTCCTTGATGCCTCAGAACACGTCCTACCAGCCGATCCCTTCTTTTAGTCAAGTTGTGGCACTAATTCCTCTTCTCTCCAATTCTCTTCAGTACCTCCTCGTTAGTTACTTGATCTATCCATCTAATCTTCAGTATTCTTCCATAGCATAAAATTTCGAAAGCCTCTATTCTCTTCTTGTCTAAACTATTCATCGTCCATGTTTCACTTCCATACATGGCTACACTCCATACAAATATTTTCAGAAAAGACTTCGTGACACTTAAATCTATACTCGATGCTAACAAATTTCTCTTCTTCAGAAACGCTTTCCTTGCCATTGCCAGCGTACATGTTTTCCTCTCTACTTCGACAATCATCAGTTATTTTGCTCCCCAAATAGCAAACTCATCTACTACTTTAAGTGTCTCATTTCCTAATCTAAATTCCTCTGCATCACCTGATTTAATTAGACTACAATCCATTATCCTCGTTTTGCTTTCGTTGATTTTCATCTTGTATCTTCCTTTCAACACACTGTCCATTCCATTCAACTGCTCTTCCAGGTCCTTTGCTGTCTCTGACAGAACTGCAATGTCATCGGCAAACCTCAGAGTTTTTATTTCTTCAACACAGATTTTAATTCCTACTCCAAATTTCTCTTTTGTTTCTTCTATTGCTTGCTCAATATACAGATTGAATAACATCGTCGGTAGGCTACACACCTGTTCACTCCCCAACCACTGCCTCCCTATCATGCCCCTCGACTCATAACTGCCATCTGGTTTCTGTACAAATTGTAATTAGCCTTTCGTTACCTGTATTTGATCACTGCCACCTTCAGAATTTGAAAGAGAATTTTCCAGTCAGCATTGTCAAATGCTTTCTTTATGTCTACAAATGCTAGGAACGGAGGTTTGCCTATGTTCTAAGATAAATCGTAGGGTCAGTATTGCCTCACGTGTTCCAACGTATCTACGGACTCCAAACTGAGCTTCCCCAAGGTCGGCTTCTACCAGTTCTTCCATTCGTCTGTAAGGAATTCGTGTTAGTATTTTGCAGCCGTGACTTATTAAACTAATATTTCGGTAATTTTCACATCTATCAACACCTGCATTCTTTGGGCTTGGAATTATTATATTATTCTTGAAGCCTGAGGGTATTTCACCTGTCTCATACATCTTGCTCACCAGATGGTAGAGTTTTCTCAGGACTGGCTGTCCCAAGGCTGTCAGTGGTTCTAATAGAATGTTATCTACTCCCAGAGCCTTGTTTCGACTCATGTCTTTCAGTTCTCTGTCAAAATCGTCACGCAGTATCATATCTCCCATTTCATCTTCATCTACGTCCTCTTCCATTTCGATAATACTGTCCTCAAGTACATCACGCTTGTATAGACCCTTGGCGTACTCCTCCTATCTTTCTGCTTTCCCTTCTTTGCTTAGAACTGGTTTTCCATCTGAGTTCTTGATATTCATACAAATCGTTCTCTTTTCTCCAAAGGTCTGTTTAATTTTCCTGTAGGTAGTATCTTATACCTAGTGATGTATGCCTCTACACCCTTACATTTGTCCTCTAGCCACCCCTGCTTAGCCATTTTGCACTTCCTGTCGATCTCATTTCTGAGACGGTGGTATTCCTTTTTGCCTGCTTCATTTACTGCATTTTTCTATTTTCTCCTCTCATCAATTAAAATTCAATATCTCTTCTGTTACACAAGGATTTCTACTATCCCTCGCCATTTTACCTAACTGATCATCTGCTGCCTTCACTGTTTCATATTTTAAAGCTACCAACTCTTCTTCTACTGTATCTCCTTCCCCCATTCTTGTCAATCTTTCCCCAGTGCTCTCTCTTCAACTCTCCACATCTGATTCTTTCGGTTTATCCAGGTCTCATCTCCTTAAATTCCTACCTTCCTGTAGTTTCTTCAGTTTTAATCTACAGTTCATAACCAATAAATTGTGGTCAGATTCCACATCTGCCCCTCTAAATGTCTTAAAATTTAAAACCTGGTTCCTAAATCTCAGTCTTATCATTATATAATCTGTCTGAAGCCTTCCATTGTCTCCAGGTCTCTTCCACGTATTCAGACTTCTTTCATGATTCTTAAACCAAGTGTTAGCCATGATTAAGTTATGCTCTGTCCAAAATTCTACCAGGCGGCTTCCTATTTCATTCCTTACCCCCATTCCACATTCACCTACTACTTTTCCTTCTCTCCCTTTTCCTACTATCGATTTCCAGTCCCCCATAACTATTAAATTTTCGTCTCTCCTGACTATCTGAATGATTTCTTTTATCTTATCATACATTTCTTCAATCTCTTCGTCATCTGCGGAGCTAGTTGGCGTATAACCTTGTACTACTGTGGTAGGCAGAGGCTTCGTGTCTATCTTGGCAACGATAATGCGTTCACTATGCTGTTCGTAGTAGCTTACCCGTGCTCCTATTTTTTAATTCATTATTAAACCTACTCCTCCTATTTGATTTTGTATTTATAACCCTATATTCGCCTGACCAAAAGTCTTGTTCCTCCTGCCACCGCACTGAACAGCACGTTACAAGGCATCCCAAATATGCTCAATAATGTTCACGTCTGGGGAGTTTGATGGCCAGCAGAAGTGTTTAAACTCAGAAGAGTGTTCCTGGAGCAATCTGTAGCAATTCTGGACGTGTGGGGAGTCGCATTGTCCTGCTGGAATTGCCCAAGTCCGTCGGAATGCACAATGGACATGAATAGATGCAGGTGTGCAGACAGGATGCTTACGTACTTGAGACCTGTCAGAGTCGTATCTAGACATATCAGGGGTCCCATACCACTCCAACTGAACACGCCGCACACCATTACAGAGCCCCCACTAGCTTGAACATTCGCTTGCTGATAGGCAGGGTCCACAGATTCATGAGGATGTCTCCATACCCGTACACGTGTATCCGCTCGATACAATTTGAAACGTGAGTCGTACAACTGGGAAACATGTTTCCAGTCATCAACAGTCCAATATTGGTGTCGTGCAGTCATCAATAGTACACAAGTGGGCGTCTGGCTTCGAAAGACCGTATCGATAATGTTTAGTTGAATCGTTTGCAGGCTGATATTTGTTGATGGCCCAGCATTGAAATCTGCAGCAATTTGCAGAAAAATTGCACTTGAATCGTTGAACGATTATCTTCAGTCACCGTTGGTTCTGTTCGTGCGGGGTCTTTTTCCAGCCACAACAATGTCGGAGATTTAATGTTTTACCGGTTTCGTGATATTCACGGTACACTCGTAAAAAGATCGTATGGGAAAATCCCCACTTCATCACTGCCTCAGAGATGCTGTGCCCATCACTTGCGCGCCAACTCTAACACCATATTCAAATTCGCTTAAATCTTGATAACCTGACATTGTAGTAGCAGCAACCGATCTATCTGCGCTTTTTTGCCCTTTATTGGGTTTCGATGCCCCCCCCCCTCCCCCCTGAGGAGGGCGGGCTAGCAGCAGCTTAGTTCGCCGCTCTTCAGCCTAAGAATATTTAAAAACAGAATAAGAAGGAAAACAAACAATAAAAACTGGCGATAAAAATTGTGACTATTTAAACTACAAAATAGCAGAATGTTGTGGAAGTTAAAATATGCCGGCCGGAGTGGCCGAGCGGTTCTAGGCGCTACAGTCTGGAACCGCGCGACCGCTACGGCCGCAGGTTCGAATCCTGCCTCGGGCATGGATGTGTGTGATGTCTTTAGGTTAGTTAGGTTTAAGTAGTTCTTATTTCTAGGGGACTGATGACCTGAGCAGTTAAGTCCCATAGTGCTCAGAGCCATTTTTGAGTTAAAATATGAAAACAAAGGGTTGGTGGTGCTAATTAAGGCACCCAGCAAGCAGACAGACAATTAAAAAAACACGGCGACAGTCTGGTTTCTGTTCGCAAGAGATAAAAATCACACCTCGTGACAGTATGGTCTCTGTTCACAATACTTAAAAAAAAGTCTCACGACACTAAAAACTGCACTAAAGAGTAGACACGAAAGTGACACACCACAGCCTGAAAGGAGGGGAAGCCTATGGAAGGAGATGACACATAAAGGGAGAGGGGGCAGAGCAGACGCGAGAGGGAGTGAGGAAGGCAGAGGAAGGGAATGGAAAAGGACTCAGGCGAGAGAAGAGAGGGTAGGCGGGGAAAAACATGATGGAAGGGGGGGGGGAAGAGAAAGCCCGAGAAAAGGACAGAGGTATGGAGGGATAGATGAGGATCAGAGTTGATAGAAGGGATAAATAAAGGGAGATAGGGCATCATCAGGGAGAGAGAATTGACAGAAGGGTGTAGAGGTGGAGGGTAGGTGGGACAAAATGGTGAAGGTGCAGCAGCAGGTGGGGTTGGAGAGGAGAGGAGAGGAGTAACCAGGGGATGATGGGGATCAAGTCTGTGGGAGGTGTAGAGGTCTCAGATATGTTCAAGGAAAAGGAGCAGATGGGGGAAAGGAATCAGGTCATAGAGGATCTGTGTAGGGAACAGGAGGCCTATATGTAAGGCAAGGCAGAGTGCATGGCACTCGAGGATCTGGAGGGACTTATGGAATTTGGGGGTGGGGGCAGAGAACCAGGTGGGACTGGCATAGCAGAAGATGGGATGGATCAAGGATTTGCAGGTGTGGAGGATGGTAGAGGGATTCAACCCCCATGTCTGGCCAGAGAGGAGTTTAAGGAGATGGAGGCAGTTGTGAGCCTTCGATTGGATAGAGGGTAGATAAGGGGTCTAGATAAGGTGATGTCAATGGTGACTCCAAGGTAGGTGAGGGTCGGGAAGAGGAGGACAAGATAGGTGCAGATGGTAAGGGAAAAATCAAGGAGCTGGAAAGAGGGAGTTGTACAACCTATGATGACTGCCTGGATCTTGGAGGGATTGATTTTTAGGAGCCACTGATTACACCATGTGGCAAAAAGATCAAGATGATTCTGAAGTAGGCGTTGGGACTATTGAAGGGTAGGAGCAAAGGCAAGGAAGGCGGTGTCATCAGCATACTGTGGGAGGTGGACTGGAGGGGGTGTTGGCGCATATCTGCTGTTTACAGGAAGTAGAGGATAGGGGAGAGGACAGAGCCCTGGGGCACACGGAGGGGTAGAAGTTGTGAGAATCAGTGTTATGGACGGTAACATAGGAGGGGAGGGTGGAGAGGAAGGAGGCAATCAGACAGACATGGTTGATATGAAGGGCAGGATGCCATATGTGGTCATTGGCCTTTTCGAGGTCTATGGATACAAGGGACACAAAAATGGTGGAGCACAGAGGGTGTTGGGGAGGAGGTGGTGTTGGTGGAGGTGGTGATGGATGCACTGGGAAAGGATGGATTCCAAGAGCTTGCTGAACACCAAGGTGAGATATATAGGGTGATAGGAAGAGGCATTGGACGGAAGCATGTTAGGCTTGGGGAACATTAGGATATGGGAAATTATCCACAGGTCAGGAAAGACGCCAGTGTCAAGGATTACGTTTTAGAGGGCGCAAGGACTGCAAGGAAGGAGGGAGAGCAGTGTTGGTGAGGTGACGGTAGGTAATGCAGTCGTGGCCAGGGGCAGTGTTGTGTGGAGTGTGAGAATGATGTCCTGTGTAGTGATGGGAGTGTTAAGTTTTGATGGTGGTGAGTGGCCCAAGTAGTGGAGGCTAGGATCAAGGAGAGGAGCAGAGGTATTCATACATTCGATGACATCGGGGAAGAGGCAATAAACAAATTAGCGATCATCTGAAATGGAAAAGATGTCAGATAGGTGTGAGGCAAAGTGATTGGCCTTACTGAGGTTGTCAGGAAAGGGAGAGTCATCAATGAAGAGAGAGTATTGCAGGGTAGGGCGGTTCCCAGTAAGACAATGGAAAGCAGACCAGTACTTGGAAGAGTTTATGGGGAGCGTGGCGTTGAGTTGTGTGTATGTCTGTCGCCAGGCACGGTGTTTCTTCACAGTAAGCATGTTGCACATGTGTCGTCATAATTGCTGGTGGTGAGTGAGTGTGTCCTGGTCATGAGTGTGGAGGAAGGATGGGATTCATAAAGGAGTATGACGACCTGTGGGGGCAGGGCTGAGTGGTGAGAAAGGATGGCTTTGGTAGGGATATGGATGGCTATGGCATCAGTCATGGTCTGGTGGAAGAAGGTAGCGATACCGGAGATGTCATTGTGAGATTGGAGGGTAGGGTTGTGGCGTGTGTATGGAGTCCTTGTAGGCATCCCAGTTAGCATGGGAGTAATTGTGAACAAGTTTAGAAGGAGTGTCAAGTCGAGGAATATAGTGGGGATGGCGAACATCAGAGATAGTGAGGAGGACAGTGGTGTTGTTGCTGCCAATGAGGTCAAGGACTTCTGCACTGATGCGCCCAAGGTGGTTGGGAGAGGTGAGGATCATGTGAGGAGTTGGGTGGTGATAAACTGATGCCAATGCTGGGCATTGGCAGGAGCATGGCTGTGGATATTGAGGTCTGTGGCAATCACATAGATGGAGAAAGTGCAGTCAGTGTGGGCCAGGAAATCGTAAGCGATAGGGGTGTGAGGACAGATGTAGATGGTGTCACATGTGATGTTAAGGGTGGGGAAGAAAAAGCTGAGGGTGAGGTACTTGGCGGCATTGTTTAGAAGAGGTCGGGCTGAACAGTGAGATGTTTAAGGTGGCCAATGGCAACCCCGCCACACGCTAGGGAGTATGGGTTATCAGTGCGGTGGAGAGTGTAAGCGTCTATGGAGCTGGAGATATAGGGTTGAAGGAAAGTTTCATTTAGTATGAAGACATCCACACCATGTTGATTGAGGATATGGAGGAAGAGGTGTTTATGGGTGGGCAGGGATTGCATATATGGTAAAGGATACTGTAATGTTGTCATGTCATGGTAAGGGGGATTTAGACAAGGGTGGTGAGGAGGGTAAGATAAAGTGGGCCTAATTGTGGGAGTAGGTGGCATAGATGGTGAGGTGAAAGATGGGACAGGCAGCAAGGTCAATTTGGGAAAGGGTGTGGGGGCTTTGGAAAGGGTGGATATTTTGTAGGACAATGGTGATGAGGCAGATGATGTTCTCTGCAGTTGGAGGAGGGCAGAGTGAGTTGTTGTGGTGGATGGGATTATCTACTGGATGGACGAGGATGGTGAGCTCTGGGGTGATGGGAGGAGGTTTTGCTTTACATTTATAGGAATAGGTAGGATTGGATTCATTGCAGGAACTACAGGTAGGAGGAGAGACGAGGTTGGGGCATTCCTTTAGGGAATGGGAATCTTTGCAGTGAGGGTAGGTAGGGGACTCCTACAATTGGCAGTGACATGTACATTATATTTATGGCAGCATTGGCAGAGGTGGGATTGGAAGGGGGGATGGGAGGGGTCAACTTTGTGACAGCCAGAGCGAGAGCACCAGCAGCAGCGAGTACTGTTTGTTTAAAGCGTTTATTTTGCATTTTGTTTACGACCTTCCACTAAGGAAGGGATTCTATTTGTGTTTATCTGCTCTGCATAGTAACTAACAGTTCTTGATAAAACTTTACGTAGTTTTCGTGTTAGATTTCTTAGTGTTTTCTTGATCGTTTAGAACAGAAAGCGCTCTAAAACCGTCTTTGTTTGTTTCGCGGCCGTTAGCCACTAGTCACTTGAATCAGCAGTTGTCTTGTGACAGCCAGAGCGAGAGCACCAGCAGCAGCGAGTAGTGTTTGTATAAAGCGTTTTTGTACTTATTTGCTGCGCTTAGCTTTTAAATAGTTTTTCTGGGAAAACCTAGCGTAGTTTTCGCGTCTCGTATTTCAGTGAGTGTTTCTTGATTATCAGAGTAGCTCATCAGAAGATTATCTTGGGAATTTGTCACCGTATAGGGTAGGGTAAACATAGTCATGTGTAGAGACTGTGGTTGTTGTGAGCGGACGCAAGGAGAATTGGCCACTCTTCGGGGGCAGGTGGAGGCTTTGTCTGTTAGGCTCATCGAGCTCGAGGCGCAGGCGTCGGCTCGTAGTGGCGTTGGGGCAACTGTGGTGAGACCTATGCCTACTTCGGTGGCCTTGGAATCACATGGAGCCCCTGATGTCGCTGCGTCTTCCGGCAGTGAGCATCTTACCGGTCAGCCATCACTCCAGGGTGAATGGCGGACAGTGGTGGGCTCGCGCGTGCCTGGCCGAAAGGCGAAGGTGGGATCTGGCCGCGTGGCAGCTGCCTTACCCCTTTCCAACAGGTACGGGGTGCTTCCTAGTGGTGATGACATCGTTTCCGAGCCACCACAGGATGCCTCGCCTGTTGGGCCAGTGGCCGATTCTCCGGCAAGGTCCCGACAGTCACAGAGGGCGGGCCTATTAGTTATAGGGAGCTCCAACGTTAGGCGGGTTATGGAGCCCCTCAGGAAAATAGCGGGTAGGTCGGGGAAGAATGCCAGTGTGCACTCGGTGTGCTTGCCGGGGGGTCTCGTCCGTAATGTGGAGGAGGCCCTTCCGGCAGCTATTAAACGCACTGGGTGTGACCGGCTGCAGATAGTAGCACATGTCGGAACGAATGACGCCTGCCGCTTGGGTTCTGAGGCCATCCTTGGTTCCTTCCGGCGGCTGGCTGATTTGGTGAAGACAACCAGCATCGCACGCAGAGTGCAAGCTGAGCTTAATATCTGCAGCATAGTGCCCAGAGTCGATCGCGGTCCTCTGGTTTGGAGCCGTGTGGAGTGTCTAAACCAGAGGCTCAGACGACTCTGCGACTATAATGGTTGCAAATTCATCGACCTCCGTTATTGGGTGGAGAACTGTAGGGCCCCCCTAGACAGGTCAGGCGTGCACTACACACCGGAAGCAGCTACTAGGGTAGCAGAGTACGTGTGGCGTGCACACGGGGGTTTTTTAGGTTAGAGGGACCCCCCCCCTTGGGCGAAACGATAAAATACCTGACGGCTTACCAGAGAGGACATTATCATCGTTGATAAAGAACGTCCGTCCTCAGAGACCAAAAACAGGAAAAGTTAACGTAATATTGGTAAACTGCAGGAGTATCCAGGGCAAGGTTCCTGAATTAGTATCTCTTATTGAAGGAAATAGTGCGCATATAGTATTAGGAACGGAAAGTTGGTTAAAACCGGAAGTGAACAGTAACGAAATCCTAGACACAGAATGGAATATATACCGCAAGGATAGGATAAACGCCAATGGTGGAGGAGTATTTATAGCAGTAAAGAATTCAATAATATCCAGTGAAGTTATTAGCGAATGCGAATGTGAAATAATCTGGGTTAAGCTAAGTATCAAAGGTGGGTCAGATATGATAGTCGGATGCTTCTATAGACCACCTGCATCAGCAACCGTAGTAGTTGAGCGCCTCAGAGAGAACCTGCAGAACGTCGTGAAGAAGTTTCGTGATCATACTATTGTAATAGGGGGAGACTTCAATCTACCAGGTATAGAATGGGATAGTCACACAATCAGAACTGGAGCCAGGGACAGAGACTCTTGTGACATTGTCCTGACTGCCTTGTCCGAGAATTGCTTCGAGCAGATGGTTAGAGAACCAACTCGTGAAGCTAACGTTTTAGACCTCATAGCAACGAATAGACCGGAACTTTTCGACTCCGTGAATGTAGAAGAGGGTATCGGTGATCATAAGTCAGTGGTTGCATCAATGACTACAAGTGAAATAAGAAATGCCAAGAAAGGAAGGAAAATATATTTGCTTAACAAGAGTGATAGGGCACAAATCGCAGAATATCTGAGTGACCACCATCAAACGTTCATTTCTGAGGAAGAGGATGTGGAACAAAAATGGAAAAAATTCAGAAACATCGTCCAGTACGCCTTAGATAAGTTCGTACCGACTAAGGTCCAAAGCGAGGGGAAAGATCCACCGTGGTATAACAATCATGTACGAAAGGTACTACGGAAACAAAGAAAGCTTCATCATAGGCTTAAGAGTAGTCGAATCATAGCTGATAAGGAAAAGCTGAACGAAGCGAAAAAGAGCGTAAAGAGAGCAATGAGAGAAGCATTCAACGAATTCGAACATAAAACATTGGCAAACAATCTAAACAAGAACCCTAAAAAGTTTTGGTCATATGTAAAATCGGTAAGCGGATCTAAATCCCCTATTCAGTCACTCGTTGACCACGATGGCACCGAAACAGAGGACGACCGAAGAAAGGCAGAAATACTGAATTCAGTGTTCCGAAACTGTTTCACTGCGGAAAATCGTAACACGGTCCCTGACTTCAGCCGTCGCACGGACGCCAAAATGGAAAATATTGAAATAAACGATATCGGAATTGAAAAACAACTGCTATCACTTAGTAGCGGAAAAGCATCCGGACCAGACGAGATACCCTTAAGATTCTACAGTGATTATGCTAAAGAACTTGCCCCCTTTCTATCAGCAATTTATCGTAGATCGCTGGAAGAACGTAAAGTACCTAGCGACTGGAAGAAAGCGCAGGTCGTTCCCATTTTCAAGAAGGGTCATAAATCAGATGCGAATAATTATAGGCCTATTTCGCTTACGTCAATCTGTTGTAGAATAATGGAACATGTTTTGTGTTCTCGTATTATGACGTTCTTAGATAATACAAATCTCCTTCATCATAACCAACATGGATTCCGCAAACAGAGATCATGTGAAACTCAGCTCGCCCTATTTGCCCAAGAAATTCACAGTGCGTAGACACTGGCGAGCAGATTGATGCCGTATTCCTCGACTTCAGGAAGGCATTTGATACGGTTCCGCACTTACGTTTAGTGAAAAAAATACGAGCTTACGGAATATCGGACCAGGTTTGTGATTGGATTCAGGATTTCCTAGAAGAAAGAACACAACATGTCATTCTTAACGGTTCAAAATCTGCAGATGTAGAGGTAATTTCGGGAGTACCGCAAGGAAGCGTGATAGGACCTTTATTGTTTACAATATACATAAATGACTTAGTTGACAACATCGGTAGCTCCGTGAGGCTATTTGCAGATGACACGGTTGTCTACAAGAAAGTAGCAACATCAGAAGACTCGTACGTACTCCAGGAAGACCTGCAGAGGATTAATGCATGGTGCGACAGCTGGCAGCTTTCCCTAAACGTAGATAAATGTAATATAATGCGCATACATAGGGGCAGAAATCCATTCCAGTACGATTATGCCATAGGTGGTAAATCATTGGAAGCGGTAACGACCGTAAAATACTTAGGAGTTACTATCCGGAGCGATCTGAAGTGGAATGATCACATAAAACAAATAGTGGGAAAAGCAGGCGCCAGGTTGAGATTCATAGGAAGAATTCTAAGAAAATGTGACTCATCGACGAAAGAAGTAGCTTACAAAACGCTTGTTCGTCCGATTCTTGAGTATTGCTCATCAGTATGGGACCCTTACCAGGTTGGATTAATAGAAGAGATAGACATGATCCAGCGAAAAGCAGCGCGATTCGTCATGGGGACATTTAGTCAGCGCGAGAGCGTTACGGAGATGCTGAACAAGCTCCAGTGGCAGACACTTCAAGAAAGGCGTTACGCAATACGGAGAGGTTTATTATCGAAATTACGAGAGAGCACATTCCGGGAAGAGATGGGCAACATATTACTACCGCCCACATATATCTCGCGTAATGATCACAACGAAAAGATCCGAGAAATTAGAGCAAATACGGAGACTTACAAGCAGTCGTTCTTCCCACGCACAATTCGTGAATGGAACAGGGAAGGGGGGATCAGATAGTGGTACAATAAGTACCCTCCGCCACACACCGTAAGGTGGCTCGCGGAGTATAGATGTAGATGTAGATGTAGATATATTATAGATGAGGGCTCCCTCTGCAAGGAGGCAGTCAATGGAGGAGGAGGATTCTGTGAATAGTCGCATAAGGTAAGTAAACCTGGCATTATTAAAGATGCAGTGGGCCAAGCATTTTTCAATGTTGGGATGGAAATTGAGTTCCCCAACATCCCAGCCTCCTTGATCATTGGGCTAAGCTTCGTGATCACTGCAGTGTTGGTCAGTGGACGTCAGGGAGGTTAAGGCTGTCAGGGAGAGGAGGGGGTGTGGTAAGGGGTAAGAGTGGCTCATGGACCAAATTGGGCATGTGGTATTTCTGAGAGGAGATTAGTGTGGAACGATGCATTGGGGGTTTTGATGAGAACCGAGTCCTTGCGAGGAATGAGAAGGGAGATGGGGCATTGGAGAAATATTTACAGATGGCCAGGGTGAGGGTGCAGGCATCGAGGAATTGAGGGTCAGGATTGGAGAGGATGAAGGTGTGAGTCAAAGGAGTTGTAGGGAGTAGCAGATGGGGTCACATCCATGGGGGTGGGTGGATCGCAGGGATAAAGGGTTTTCTTTGTGGTAAGGTGAGGGCAGGGTCAACATTAGGGCGTTTGGGAAGGGGGCTGATGGATAGGTTGGAGGGGGAGGTGTTGGGGTGGGACAGGTCCTCCCTGACGGCCAGGTGATGCAAGGGTGGGAGCCTGGGTGTGGCAGAGACCATATCGCAGCAGACTGAGATCCATGCTGGTTGGGGCCTGATGTAGGCAGTGCAGTGAGCTGCGGGAATTCTGAAAATTGCGGTGGAGTGACAGTTTAGGGCGAAGGAGACTCGGCTGAAGTGACAGCTGAAAACAGCACAGGAGTGGGGTGGACAGGGAGGCAAGGGAGAACGAGTATGAGGTCTGCGGATGAGCTCCTTATGGCAGTGGCAGTGGCGAAGGACTACAGCGATGGTGGCAGCAGCAGCGATGATGAGGGAGCCCTCAGCAAGTGGGGGGGGGGGCGGTGACTACCGGACCAGCGCAGGGTAGCAGCCCCTCCAGCAGGCGCTGAAGGTGGTTCAGCGAATCCCTCCAGGAGGTGGCTGGGCGATGATGGCAACAGGGGTGGCAGGGGTGGCAGCGACGGTGGCTAGCTCTAGGCAGCAGTGGCTGATGGATGGGCTGGCAGATGGACAGATGGACAGACTGACAGCTTGCTGGCTGGCAGCAGCAGCGATGGCCAGCATACGAACGGCAGGGGACTCTTCCAAATGTGCCAATTCCACACTGAGTGTAGTCTAGGCAGTGTAATCCTCTGACTTGGAAGCGAGGGGATCCAACCCTCGAGATATCTGACAACTGTGCCAGACACTTTTTGTCTTATATAGGCGTTGCCGACGGCAGCGCCGTATTCTGCCTGTTTATATATCTCTGTATTTGAATATGCATGTCTATACCAGTTATTGCATAAACCAATTTTTGTCCTGCGAGAACATTTGTGTAATAGGCTAATTTAATGTCAATTATCACGATTTATTCACTTGATACTTTGTGGAATAAAACAGATAACTAAATCACAGATTTAAATTTCATTATGCTGTGTCTAAGCAGCCACTGACATAAACATAAGTGTCATCTTTGACGATCGTTTCACTTACGTTTATGTCAATGGCTGCTTAGACACAGTGTGGCGAATTTAAACCTATGATTTAGTCATCTGTTTTATTCCACAGCCATATAAAGTAAGTAAGTCTTGCTAATTGCCAGTAAATTAGCCTATTACACAAATGTTTCCACATTTCCTTTTGGCAAATATCTTGATGAGTCTCGCTCCTCCTCCGCCAACACTTTCCTGATGCCCCCATCTCCCTACCCCGAAGAGACTTCGTCCTCATCTCCTCCCCCAGCCCCACCCTTCATACTGACATCCTTTCCCGAATCCCCATCACCCAGTTTGGCCCCCATACCTCCCTCACCCCGGCTCCTAGGCGCACCCCTCACTGGAAATCCGAGCAGTCCGCCGCATCTTTAACCCGGCCGGTCCCACTCGCCTTATGTGGGTGTTCTCGGAACACGCCCCGTCTATTGACCATCTCCTGAAGGAGGGTGCCCTCCTCTTCCACCAACGTTATAAGGTCGACCCCTTCCGTTTCCCTCCTCAATCCCTCCCCTGCCAGCGGTGCCTGTGCTATAATGCACACACTACATATGAGTGCAGCGAGGCCCCTGTCTGCTCACACTGTAAACAGGCGCATTTCCTCCGGCAGTGCCCCAACCTCCAGTCCCCTCCCTCCTTCAACACCTGTAATTTCCCACATCCCACCTTCTCCCAAAAACTCACCATCCCTGTCCGCCCTCTGGACGCCCCCACCCCTCCTGGCAATTTCCTGCGTCCCCCCCCCCCACTGCTGAGGACATCATCAGGTTCCTCACCATCGTCCTTCAAAATTTCCACCCTTTCCAGTGCCCCCACACCCTCCAGCAGATATCCCTCGCCACCTGTTCCATATTCCACCTCAACATGTATGCCACCTACTGCCATAACCAGGCCCATTTCTCCTTCTCCTGTCTCGACACCCTCGTTTAATTCCATTGCATGGCGTGACAGCACCGTATCTTGTTCAATAACACCCATTCCCTTCCCGCCAACAAGAACCTCTTCCTGCACACCCTCGCAACCCACCACGTGGATGCCTTCCTCCTCAATGAAACCTTTCTTCAGACCCAACACACTGTCCACACCTCGCCCTACCTCCTTCACTGCTCTGATAATCCCCTCCCGATAGCACGTGGTGGAGTAGTCATTGGCCACCACTGCTGGATCCCTGTTCGGCTCCAACCTCTCCTTCCCAACTCCACAGAACACCTGATCCTTAGTCTCTTCTTCCCTGGCCTTACCATCACCTGTGCCACCATCTATGTCTGCCCCAACGCCCCTATTCCTTTTGACTTCCTCTCCCACATTGACCGTACCTTCTCCTCCTACGTGATCGTCACCGATCTTAACATCCATAGTCGTTCAGCCGCCCAGTTGGGGCGGTGGCTTCAGTTCCGCTCCTCCCTCCAAGGCTACCTCGTCCCCATTCCCCAGCACACCCGCCCTGAATCCAATTCCATTCCTGATGTCATCCTCTCCTCCCCTAACTTCCTTGGCCGCATAGCGGTGGGTGACCTGGACCCCATTGGTAGTGACTATCTCCCTGTCCTCACCGTTTCAGACGGTCGTCGTCCCCGTCCTGACCCACATACTGACCCTCCCCCGAAATACGTCCTTGATTATTCCCATGCTGACTGGAATGCCTACCGGGATACCCTCTCTACCCAGGTCGATAGCCACCCCGTTACCTACCACCACCCTGATGATGTTACCCGTGCCACCTCCTTTTTCCAGTAGACCTTGTCTGAGGCCGTGGAGGCCCACGTCCCTTCTGTCGCCATCCACCCCCACTGTCCTACTTTACCCCCACAGGCCGTCCTCCTTCTCTGTGAATCCCGCCATCTCTACCGTGCCTTCCTCCACACACGTGACCCGGACACACTACGATGCCACCAGCAACTACAATGACACGTCAGGAACTTGCTCGCGGCTAAGAAACGCCGGGACTGGCGACAGACAGGCACCCGTCTTAATGCTACACTTCCTATCAACTCGTCCAAGTACTGGTCAGCCTTCCGCCGCCTTACCGGATCTAAGCTCCCTCCCTGCTACCCTCTCCTTCATGACGATCAACCTTTCCCTGACAACCTTAGTAAGGTTAATCACTTTGCCTCCTACCTTTCCGATGTCTTACCATCCCCAACGGTCCCCAGTTCGATTACTCCCTCTTCCCGGATGTCTGCGATCGAACTGACACCTCTGTCCCTCCCCTCACCCCTGGTTTCCAGTACTTGGACAACATTGCACACACCGAACTCAATGCCCCCATCACTACTCAGGATCTCATTGCTACACACTGCACGAAACGCAACACCGCTTCTGGTCACGATCGTGTCACCTATCGCCACCTCCGTGAAGCTCCTGCCTCCTTCCTCTCCAGTCTGGCCAGGCTTTATAATGTGGTCCTGTCCGCCGGCTACTACCCCGGCCTGTGGAAAACCTCTCGCATCCTGAAGTTCCTCAAACCCAACAAACCGCCGTCCACTGTCCCCTCCTACCGTCCGATCAGCCTTACCTCGGTCTTCAGCAAGGTCCTGGAATGCATCCTTACCCGATGCATCCACCAGCATCTCCGCCAGCACCGCCTCCTTCCCGTTACCCAGTGTGGCTTCTCTACCGATGACCTTCTTCTTCACCTCACTCATCTCCTCTCTGAACAACTTAATTCCCGTCGCTCCACTATCATCCTCTCCCTTGACCTCGAATGCGCCTATGACTGTGTGTGGCATTCCGGTCTTCTCTTCAAGCTCCAAACCTTCGCCCTTCCTATTAACTACGTCCGTCTGATTGGCTCCTTCCTCTCCCAACTTCCTTCCTATGTCACCATCCATAACACGGATTCCTACACCTTCTTCCCCTCCGCCGGTGTGCCCCAAGGTTCCGTCCTTTCCCCTTTTCTGTACCTTTTGTATACGGCAGACATGCCACCACCTTAACCCCCCGTCCACCTTCTCCAGTACGCTGATGACACCGCCTCCCTTGCCCTCACCCCCACCCTGCAGCACTCCCAACACCTTCTCCAAACCCATCTTGACCGATTCACCACTTGGTGAAACCAGTGGATGCTTAAGCTTCCAAAACACAGGCGATCATAGTAGGCAAAACCACTCCATCCTTCCGCCTCATCGATTTCTATGTCACCGTCTATGGCCGTCCTATCGCCCTCACCCCGACCCTTAAGTACCTTGGCATCACCCTTGGCCGTCGCCTCTCCTGCACCCCCCACCTTCGGACAATCCAAGCCAAGGCACACTCCTGACTCCATGTCCTAAAGCTCCTTCCTGACCGTACATGGGGTCTGGACCCCTCCACCATCCTCCATACCTATAAATCCCTCATCCTTTGCTATGCCCACCCTGCCTGGATCTCCGTTCCCCCCTACCTTTTACAAATCCCTTCAGTTCCTAGAACGCCATGCTCTTCGCCTCGCCTATTGCATCTGTCTCCCCTCCCCCATGCAGATCCTGTACGACCTTATTCTGTTCCCCCACCTCCCCCTTTTCCTCGAACGGATACGGATCCTCTGCACCTCCCGTAAACTCGATCCTCCTCACCCACTGGTCTCTCCCATCCTCTCCCGCCCCCATCCACTGCCGTGCCTGTATTTCCACATCCCACCTCCTCTCCATCTCTCCACTCTCCATATCCTCTCCCAAGATGTCTTCCGCCAGCTCCCCCTCCCTGATGATGCCCTCCTCCCCTCCATCTACCCCTCCTACCAACTTTGATCCTCCCTCCCTCTTCCTGCATTTGTTCCTATGGGCACCCTCTCTCCCTTCTCTCCCCCTTTCCTCCCTCCTCCCTTTCTCACCACTCCTCCCCCAGGCTTCCCCTACCCCCATACCTCTATTCCTCCTACCATCTCCTATGCCATTAGCATCTTTGCTGTCCCCTCTCCCTCCCCCACCCCCTTCTTCCCCTCTTGGCAGGTCCCCGGACTCGCACACGCAAAGTGGACATTCGCGCGCCACAGATCATCGCCTAGTGTTTGTGTGTGACGTCGTGTTCGTGATCAAGTGTTCCAGTGTTTATTCGTTTGTGCTCCAACGTTCACGAGTGCCATCTATCATCTCTGTGCGTGTCCACGTGCCTGAACATTCTCATCTTGAACTCTGCGCCCGTGAACGGCTCCGTGTGTTTTAATTTTGTATGTCTACATCTGTACATCCGCCCTGTCTGTACTACGATTGTCTTCTTTTGTATCTTTAGTTTTATCTGTGGCCGAAGAGCGGCGGAATATGCCGCTGCTGGCCTCCTGTATCAGGTGTGAAATTAACAATAAAGGAAAAAAAAACCTTGACTAGCATCTCGAGGATTAGAACTACGCACTTCAAAGTCGACAGATTACAGAGGCGGGGCTACCCTCAGAATGCAATCTACAGTTTTGATGCTCCTGTTGCTGTTGCTGACTGCTTGCTTGTTTGCTTGCTTGCCTGCCGGCCACTGTCGTCTGTCCGTCATCTCTGCCCACCTACTGCTGTTGTCGTCCGTCCATCCGCCTGCCTGCCACACGCTGTCACTGCCCGGTGCTTGCCGCCACCTGCTGTCCATCCACCGACGTCCATCGTCGCCAACTGCCTGCCATCTTTCCACTACCATCTGTCCACTGCCATCCATCGTCGCTGCCGCCTGCTGTCAGACCATCTGTAGCCATCCATCCATCATGAGCCTTCCCATCTCTACTGTCATCTACACCTCCCCCTCCCCTTCTTCCACTGCCACTTCCTGGAGTGCCGCCCCTGGCCCCCCTCCGTATACCTCACCTCCCCTCACCACATTCACCCATTCCCCCATCTTCTCCCCTGCTGTGTACCCCCACATTTACATCCTTCCTCCAGCCTCCACACGCACAACAGCTCCCACTCCAGCCCCCACCCCACGTACACCTCCCTGCTGCCTCTACCGCCACCCCTCAGGTGAGCAGCTTCCCCTCCTGTCACTTCATCATCTATGTCCCCTGCATGCAACCCATCACGCTGGGCCACAATCACGATCACTGAACCAGATGCTTCTCTTAGCACCTCCACCACGCCTATTGGATCTACTGCCCACCACCTCCCTCTCCTCCCCATCCCTCTCCCTTCCTTCCAGCCTACAGTCTCCAAAAAAAAAAAACAGAAGTGCGTCATTGCCGACTCTGGTCCCGCAACTTCCCACAAAAAGTCACCACTTCCTCACCCTCCCACTGTTGTCTCCATAGACACCACTCCTCATCCTGACATGCATACCCCAGACCCCACCCTCCACATCTTTGTCCTGTCAACCCTGGAACCTAAGTTCCTTGATGCCCGTACCCTCACCATGGAGATACGAAAGTATCTACCTGGTGCTCCCATCTCCCAGCTGATTCCCCACAGGAACTCAGTCCTCATCAAGCACCCTCCCCCTCCTTACACACGGACCTCCTCTGTGAACTCCCATGCATTATGTTTGGCCCCCTTGTATCCCTGACACCCTTCCTCTCCTCATCCTCTCCTTGTCAGCTGAGCCTTCTCCTCGCCCCCCCCCCCATACACCACCATGATCACCAAGCTCAGCCCGGTGATCACAAAGGATGAAGTGTTGGTGGAACTGAACTCACACCCTGACCTGGAAATCCTATCCCCAGTCCCATGCAGGTCTTTTCTGAGTCCGCCCCCTCCATTGACCACGTCCTCACCCAATGTGCCCTGATTTTCCACTGTCGCCACCCTGTTGAATCCTCCAATTCCCCTCCCCAATCTTATTGCTGCCAGCGCTGCCTCATGTACAATGATCACCTGACCCCCAACTGCAAAAACCCCCAACCTGTCCCCATTGCAATGCCTTCCATTTTCGTAACAACTGCCCCAACCTCGTCACCCCTCCTAATAAAAGAGTTTCAGCTCTGATTCTATTAAAAACCTACATAACACTGACCATTAAATCATTTTCTTGAACCAAAAACACTTGAGTACTCCTATATGTTTTCCTTGCCCTAAGGGCTAGCAGAGAGACGGGCGTCCACTCCCTCCTCCCCTCTCCCCCCTCCCGCACTCCTCACCTTTTGGTCCTCTGGTACAGGCGCCCTTGCTGAGCAACCGAGGATATATTTAACTAACATCCCAATTACTCCCACAAGTGTAAAGCTAAACCCCCTGCTGCCACCTGTGAGCTTACTGTCCACCCCAACAATTACCTCTGTCCACCCACATGGCTGAAGACAACAGATCTCCCTCGCTGCCCACTCCATCTTTCACCTGAACACCTTTGTCACTTCTCCACAACCAAGCCCACTTCACTTTCACCCACCTTGACACCCTAATTTAAGCCCGTTCCCTCCTCTCTCTTCATCCCCTTCTCTGCCCATCATGGCATAGCATGAGTGTCACATCCTATTCCAGAACGTCTGCTCCTTCTGCACCAACAAATACCTACCCATGAACACCCTGTTCCACCACCAGGTCGACACATTCCTCATGAACAGAACCTTTCTCCAGCCCCACCATACTATCCACATCTCTCTCTGTATCCTCCACTGCACAGATGCTCCTGGTCCTCAAGCACAGGATGGAGTCACCATTGGCCACCTTAAGCATATCCCCATCCGGCCACAGCCCCTTCTCAATGACCCCACTGTACACCTTATCCTCAGCGTCTTCTTCCCCTCCCTCATCATTACCTGCGCCACCATCTATATCTGCTCCACTGCTCCTCTTTCCTATGACTTCATCTCCCACATTGACTGCTCCTTCTGCACGTATGTGATTACTGCCGACATCAACATCCATAGACGCTCCCCAGCAGCCCTTAGGCAGTGGCATCAGTTCCTCCCCATGATCCAAGGTGACCTTGTTCCCCTTCCCCAGCTCACCTGTCCTGAAAGCGACGCCACCCCCAATGTCATAATTGCCTCCACCAACCTCCTTCGGTGTATCGCCGTCAACATCCTTGACCCCACAGGTAGTGAACACCTCCTCATCCTTCTCACCATAACCTCAACTCATAATCGCCCTCTGGCTCCCCACCCTGTACCCCCTCTCAAGGTAGTCTATGACTGCCGTCGCACCAACTGGGATGCCTGCTGGGAATCCATCACCACTCAAGTTGAAAGCCACCCTCTTACCTATCACCATCCAGACGATGTCAGCCACGCCTTGTCCTTCTTTCAGAAGGCAATTAACGATGCCATGGAGGCCCATGTTCCTACTAAAACCATCCACCCCCACCATCCCACTCTCCCTCAGCGGGCTTTCCTCCTCTGTCGCGAATCTCGCCGCTGCTATCGCTTCTTCCTGCACACTCATGACAGGGATACACTCCAACACCACTGGCAAATACAGCGACACATACAGAACCTCATTACAGCAAATAAACACTGGGACTGGCACCAGGCCTATGCATGACTCAACGCCACCCTGCCTATAAACTCCTCAAAGTACAGCTCAGCCTTCCATCGCCATTTTGGTTCCCATTCTGCATGACATTACCCCCTTCTCCATAACGACCACCCCCTTCCCAACAACCTCAGTAAGGCCAACCGCTTCGCTCCCCCCCCCCCTCCCGAGTTATTCTCCTTTCCTGATGATCCCCACTTTGATTATTCCATTTTCCCCTCCATCATAGAATGCACTGATACCTCAGTCACTCCACTTGCTCCCAGTCTCCAGTACTTGGGGCAGTCGCCCCCCTCCAACATAAACACTCCCAATGCAACACATGACATTAAACTTATCTTCCAGTTAAAGCACAATACGGCCACTGGCCACGACTGCCACCTCAGAGAATGCCCCTTCTCCTTCCTGTTTTTGTCAATTTATATGTCATCCTCTCTACTGTCTTCTACCCTGACCTCTGGAAGACTTCCTGCATCCTCTTATTCCTCAAACCCAACAAACCCCCTTGCGTTGCCCCTTCCTATCATCCCATCTGCCTCACCTGCACCGTCAGTAAGGTCTTCGAATCCATCCTCTCCCATCGTACCCATCACCATCTTCATCAACACCACCTCCTCCCCCTTCCCCAGTGTGGTTTCCGACCCTCCTTCTCTGGTGAAGACCAACTACTTAGCCTCATCCCCTTTCTCTCCCTTCAACTTAGCTCCTGTAGCTACACCATTTTTGTGTCCCTTGACCTCCAAAATGCCTACGACCGCATATGGCATCACGGTCTGCTATTCAAAATCGAACCCTATAACCTGCCTATAAATTTCGTCCATCTGGTCACTTCCTTACTCCCACGCCATCCTTCCTATGTAACCCTCCATGACACCACACCTGTATCTTTTATCCCACTGCTGCCCGACCTATTCACCACCTCCAATAAGCTGATGACACCGCCTTCCTGGCTCTCTATCCTACCCTTGAACGGTCCCAGTGTCCCCTCCAAACCCACCTTGACCAGTTCACCACATGGTGTAAGCAGTGGTTCCTTCATATCAACCCCTCCAAAACCCAGGCAATAATCATTGGCCACATCACCCACTTCTTCTGTCTCCATGATTTCTACCTAACCATTTATGGTCATCCCATCCAGCTCACCCCCACCCTGAGATACCTTGGCTCGACTGTCAACTCACCTGGACCCCACATCTCCTGACCATCCAGCAGAAAGCCCATTCCCACATCCACCTCCTGCAACTCCTGTTTGGCTGACCATGGAGATTGCATACTTCCACCATCCTCCACACCTACAAATTCTTCATCTGTTCTATCTTACACCAGCATTGTCTGGATCTCCGCCCCCCCGTCACTTTTATAAGGCTCTCCATGTCCTAGAACGCCATGTGCTCTGCCTTGCTTTCCGTATCTGCCTTCCTCCCCCCACATGGCTCCTATATGACCTCACCCCTTCCCCTCCTCCTCCTTTTCCTCCAACATTTCTGCATCCTTTACACTGTCCGCAGGCTTGATCTGTGCCAGCCCCTGGTTTCCTCCTTCATCTCCAGCCCCTGCCCATTGCCACGCCTCTATCGCTGTATCCCTCCCACTGTCCATCTCCACACCCTCCATTTCCTTTATCAGGCAATTTCCAGCACCTTCCCCTCCCAGAAGTTGAATTTCGCCATGATATCTACCCTTCTTACCAACTGTAGCCTGGCCTTGCCCCCCCCCCTCCCCAGGGTTCCCCTCTTCCTCTCCCCTTCTTCTCCCAGATCGGATTTTTCTCCTTCCTCCCCTGAGTCCCTGCACCCCCTCCTCGACTGTTATCCTCTCCTGTCTCTTCCCTCCCCAGCCCGCCTTCGGTGGTCCCCCCACCTCATCCCCCTTTCTCTCCTCTCCTTCTCGCCTCCTTTTCCCTTCTCCCTTGTCCCCCACACCTGCTAGATCCTACCCGGTTTTTATTCATTCTCAAGTGTGCTGCATTAGTGTTGTGTTCAGTGCCATAATCCAGTGTCATCAAGTGATGTTGTTTATGTTGTGTGCTGGATCTGTATATAGTCCATGATTGTTCCGTGCTACACCGTCCATCATGTGGCTGTTTTAATCGTTCTGCAACTTCTTATTCTCCAGCCATATTTTGCCTGGTGCCTTTTAATCCTTACAGTTTGTGTCTTTTGGTATAAAATACTTTTTTAGATTTTTACCTCCAGTCGCCGCTTATTGTATGCTTTCTTTTCTTATGTTCCGCTTTTTTTTCTAGGTTCTGCCATGTTTTCTTCTTCATATGGTTTCACATGTCTTCCTGTCTACTTGTAATGTCTCTTGACTGAAGAAAATCGCCTATCCTGCTGCCAGCCCACCCCTCGAGAGGACTGCAAATACAATAAAGGGGGAAAAATCATGACGAGCCACCCACCCCAAATTCTATAAGTCACTCCACATTCTCGAGCGCCATGCGCTCCGCCTCGCCTACCGTACATGCCTCCCGTCCCCAAAGTGGATCCTCTATGACCTGATTCTTTCCCCCAATCTGCTGCTTTTCCTCGAACACAACCGAGTCCTCTACACCTCCCGGAGACTTGATCCCCCCCCAATCACTGGTTGCTCCTCTCCTCTCTTCTCCAACCCCTTCCCGCTGCTGCACCTTCATCATTGTGTCCCACCTACCCTCCACCTCTACAACCTTCATCTCCTTTCCCAAGGTGGCTTCCATCAACTCCTCCTCTCTGAAGATGCTCTATCTCCTTCCATTTATCCCTCCTATCAACTCTGATCCTACCTCTGACCATTTCCTGGGCTCTCCCTCTGCCCCTTTGATCATGTTCTTCTTCACCTATCCTCTCTTTGACTCCCCTCTCTCCTCTGACTCCTTTCGCATTCCCCTCCTCTGCCTACCCCACCCCCTCTCGTGTCCACCCTGCCCCCCTTTATGAGTCCTCTCCCTCCATCGGCCTTCCCCCCCATTTACTTTCTCCTCTCCTCCCCCATTTCTTCCCCTCATCTGTCCAGGTCCCCCCTCCCCCACCATCTGCCTTAGGCTGTGGTTTGTCATCTTCGTGTCTACTCTGTGGTACAGTTGTTTGCTATTCAAGTACAATGGTTTTTTATGATTGTAACACTTGAAAAAGATCTAAGGCTGAAATCTAGATGTACAGCCAAATGGCGGTTATATCTTTCAAAAAGTTTGAAGTTTGTCAATAAATCCTCTACTGGATCGTATTGGAACTGAATGATTTCCAGTCATTTTCTAAGTGGAGTGCTAACAAATGCTTATCTGCTCTTTTTAGCAAAAAGAGTCTCCTAGTTTTCTTTGTGGACTTATTAACTTTAGTAACCATCGTCGCTATGACGATATGACCACTAATGCCTGTCTCTATACTGTCTTCGACGATAAGGCCAGCTACAAGGTCAAACAGAGTTCCATTGTGTGTGGGCTGTCGAATAGAATTATTAACAGTATCTGATTGCTGTTTGCACCTCCACGGCCTCATCACATCATTTTCAACACAATAGCATTGTGAATACTCCTTGTGCTGATCTAATTGCTGTGATCACTGTATTTTGTTATCAGGATGACGTTACAACAGATCCCCCCGCCTGTAGGTTCCACGTATTGCGAGTACATAAAAATAGAGGCGACCCATTCAATCAGCGGCACAGCGACCTGGTGCGCCAGAAGCTAAGCCCACGGAAATCGAATATCGCTGTTGGGAGAAGAGGATGAGATTTCTTCTCTAATCCCCTAATGCCTCTCACGAACTCCGTTCCCAGTCTGGCTCTCCCCGAAAGTAGCTGAGTGCGACCCGCATTAACGAAATTGACTGAAAGCGAGCGCCAGCAGCAGTATCCCTACTCCAAATATGCCTTGCTGTGACGGATGACATTTTAGATGTCACGCAAGGTCGCAAGAGACAAAGATCAAACAGTCCTCGTCCGATAGCCTCCCCTGCTATTTTCCCAGTCTCTCATTTTTCCTCTTTACGAGGCATTCTAGAAGAACGCTAGCTGGTTACTGTCGAGCATTAAAGAAATAAACTGTTACATATTGCAGCTTTTGCAGCTTATCATTATGAGGAAACAGTATGTGTCTTTTCAAAATTGTAATTGGACGTTTATGCATCCCTACCGAAATCACGGATTGTCCATGGAAATCTGAAAATAACTGCAGAATACGATTGCCTTTCCTTCCCCCCCCCCCTCCCCCGGCCACTTTGCTGAAGTTAAAATTCTTCCGTACTAGCGTCATCAAAATAATCATTTAAAATTTCCCTAGGTTTCTAAGTACAATGATGATAACAGGAGCCTTAAAGTCTATTTTGAGAGTTAAATTTAAGTAAGAATTACGACCTTACATCAAGCTTCAATGAAAGTAGACACATTACATGCAACTTGTCGGCAAACTTCTCTAAATAGTTCTTAAAGAGATTGAAGCAATTATTCATTTCAAATAAAAGTAATAGCATAGAACAATGATTAAAAGTCAACCATAAAGGTCAGCTTTACTCACAGAAATGAAATTAAAACAGTTTTTCGCTTGTTAAAAGTTAGTTATTCATGCGGTAAAACTTCAGAAGCAAGCAAGAAGTTTCAGTTTATCATTACTTTACTACTACCTCTATTCGTTACTAAATTTGCGGTACCAAATATACCACTGAAGATATCGACAAAAGTATGTCGTTGTACGAGACATGGTTTAGGAGAAAATAGTAATTCGTTAGTAAAGTAATCAGACGTTCCATGCTGTTTCATACGTGGGAGCTCCATTCTTTAAAGAATCGTGGCGTTAGGGGAGGGCGGGAAGGGAAGCTGGTTCGTGAGCACTGGTTTCTTCCAAATACAACTACATCTACAGCTATCATCTCCATCTAGCCACTGTACGGTGCGTGGCAGAGGGGTACCCTGCACCACCACTAGTCATCCCCTTTCCTGTTTTCCTTGCAAACAGAGCGAGTGAAAAACACCTGTTCCTATGCTTCCGTAGGAGCCCTAATTTTTGCTATCTTATCTTCTTGGTCCTTACGCGTCAGCGGCAGTAGAACCGTCCTGCAGTCAGCTTGAAATGACTATTCTCTAAATTTTCTTAATGTTTCGCGAAAAGAGCGTCGTCTTCTTTCCAGGTGTTCCCATTTAAATTCCGGAAGCATCGCCGTGTTGTTATGAACCTATCGGTAACGGATCTAGCCACCTCTGAATTGCTTTGATGTCTTCCGTAGATCAGATCGGGTGCAGATCCCAAATACTCGAGCAGTACTCAAGAATGGGCCGTACTAGTGTACCACATGAGGTTTCCTTTACGGATGAACCACACTTTGCCAAAATTCTCCGAATAAACTGAAGTCCATCATTAGGCTTCCTTGCCACAATCCTCACACGCAAGTTCCATTTCATGTCGCATTTCAGCGTTACATCCAGGCATTTAAACGACGTCACTGTGTCCAGCAATTTTTCGGCAAACATCCCTAGATAGTTTTTTGAGAGTTTAAAGTAATTGTTCATCTCAAAGCAAAGTAATAGCACAGAACAGTGATTAAAATTCAACCATAAAGGTCAGATTTACTCTTCGAAACTGGAAGTGTGGCATAAAGGCTTCCTCTGTATTGACTAAGGCCGTCACCAGCAGTTCCACGCGTCACCCGGATTTGTGTGAACAGCACACAAAAATTACTAAACGTGTTCAGACTTGAGCTGTTAGGTTAAAGTAAGATCAGTCAGTAATCTTAACTACAGCCATCGTCATAAACTAGAAGTGACACAGTCTCGAAAAATCAGTCAGAAATGAGCTCGCGGTGACATTTTATTCCAAGCAAAAGACGTACTTCAAATTCGCGCTCTGCACAATACTTCGAGACAGAGCTACTTGCAACTGTGGGCTCACCTCACGTTACACGGAGCTGCACTAAGGACGTCTGTGGAATAGTCTGGTCGATAGTAGTTTTCTGTGTGAGCTGTGAGGACTCTGTTGAGTCGGAGGCCAGAGTGTCAATGAGAGGCACCTGGTCAATTTAAAGACCTGAAAGTGGATTAACACAGTTGATAGGCGCTGGACGAAATAATATCGCAGGCGATTTAAGCAGAACGTATTTTTTGGGGATTATTACAAGTAACCGGAAGAACTGTCTCTGGTAAGGACAAGTATGCAAGGTACAATTGTGATTTCAACCGTGTGTGGATAAAAGCTAGAAATCATGGTGAGTAATGTTTCATAATATATTCCGGAAGTATCGTGAAATTTGATCTCATTTGTTCTTATTCATTACTTGCCTAATTAGTAATGGCAGACGCTAAATACTTGCATCAATGACTTTAACCGCGTTCGTAATGGTTACAGCATGTGGACACTGTTAGAAGCCAATACGAAAAACAGATGTAAATTCTATAGTAACTAAACATTGCGATTGATAAAAATTAATTAAACTGTGCTGACAGTTTGCCAGTAGAGAGCTTACAGCTAACGAGATGGATAAATGGAAACAAATATCTTGTGGCACCACGACCTGGTGGCAGTCTTTCAGTCTGAAGCCACTTCGGCGACTTGCGTGTCCTTAATACCAATGACAACCGCCTTTTTCCGGGAGGTCACCCAACCAAGTACTAGCCGGGTCCAAAGTTGCTTAACTTCGGTGATCGGGCAGGCACCGGAGTTATCAACAGAGCAAGGCCGTTGGCCGTTGAGGTGGCTACACTACCTACAATCGGCAAACTTACCTTCAATCAGCATCTCCTTGTCAATATGATGTTACTTCGCCTCTGCAGTGCTCTAAGTCACGTCTATTTCTCTGATTAGGATCTTGTCCAGCAGCCTGCTAGATACAGTTATTAGTGTCAGTTATTCTCATGGGGTAGATGATAGCGCACGAGACTGCTCACCCTTTGGCTCTGGTTTATATCCTTATTACAGGCCCATGTCAAATTTTTGTATCGTTCCATTGTACAATTTGAGAAAACCAAATGAAGAACACGTTTGGCGACACTATCTCTGACAGGCTGCTTGAATTTGAACGTTCAACGACCTGACTAGCTAACTCCAATGCTAACTAAATCGGAAACGGCGCAAAGTATCGATTTTTTCCTGAACAATTGTTTCTCAGCACGACCTACTCTACAACACCCTTGCAAGCTTTTCACACTGTTTCTGACCATCCTGTATGGATGGTTTCGTCTAGTGTAGCTGTATGGAAGCCTATCATTATCACTAAATTTCAGCACCTGATATTTTTCTTGTGTTCATTTCGATCACAAGACGCCTTGAGAAACATAATCAAACAATCACTGTACTTGGAATTTTGAATTTATAAATTCCAAGTTTTGCATAGCTTCATGTGATCTGTTCTATAGTTGGTTAAAAAAATATATTTATGCCTGAAATGATTCTACAACTTTACTAGGATTTATGTTCAATAAGTCTCTGAATGCATTGATCCTTTTGCGAAAGAAAACGAGCGCCTTCGAACGGTTTCTCGCAGAATGGCTGATGCACTGTCGTAGCGGCATCGCTAAGGAGCAATTTCACCGTTCTAAATGCCAACAGCTCAAGGTTCCCTTATAAAATGTAAGCCTAATCCACTCACCTGAAATGAGTAAAAAAAGTATTTCATTGAATAAACGGAAGTACTGCTTTCTTATTTTCCACTACTTCGTACATACTTCGCGCCGTCTGTCAACGTGATCCCGTCATAAAAACATTAAGACTTCACCCATAAAAGAGAAAGCATGTTATTGCGGCGTACCAGTTTCTGCTTAAAATAAATGAGAGACGTAAACAGAACAATACATAAGGATGTGTTAACAGTAAGTTGGCTCTCAGCTCCCCTACGCCCGAGTCAGTAGAGTACCGAAAGCTTTGGCCATCAGTCTTTTCTTTCTTCTTTTTTTTTCCTGCAGCCAACTAGCTGACAGTACTGCGTGACATACCCACCGTTGCCTACTGTGTTACTTTTTTTCCACTTCACCTTATTTCGAACTGTTTCCTTTCCTTGTGATAAGTGTACGTAACTATTGCAGTTAGGATCTTTATTGAACAAGTTGTGGGGACATTCGTCCCAGTGCTACCGAACATCTTTGTCACGAGTGGTGTGGAAGCCCTTTGGGAAAGTGCAAAGCGACTTCAGTGCGAGCTAGACAATGCGATTGACTAAACGCTTTGTACTAGTGCTCTATTTAATAAATAATATTGTCGTGATACAGTTGCATCGTCTCTGTCGGTGGCTTACTACCGCTATAATATCCCACTTCCTACAATGTCAGTACATAAACCAGTTTCAGTTCAAGCGACTTTCATCTCTGTGTGCGACCTCTGTTTCTACGAAAACGTGAAGCACAAGTTAAAGTACCTGTGCTGAGGCTTGGCTTGCTCTCCGCTCCCCCTCTCCCTTCTCCCTGTGGCGATCTGCATGGGGACTGGGTTCACTTCCTCCACTCATCACAACCCCTCTGGAAGTCGGCAACTTAAAGTTAACACACTATACAAATACTTTTCTTGCCTTGGGAGCTCGGTAGTAAAGTGCCAGATTACAGTTCCAACAGTCTTATATTTTCACGGGTCACTTACACTTCTTTCAGCTCTGGCAATGTTTGCTAATGTGGAAAATGCCGACTTCGTCGTGGTTCAGCGTCCCTGTTAAGCTGTAGTTCCCCTTGTAATTGGTGGATGAGTCACTCCAAAGGTCTGAAGGATGCAACACCATCTCACCTCATACAGGACCGTGCCTAGTAAAGCACTGTGATGTTCAAAACAACCTTTGGGGTGGGCATAGCTTTACGTTTTAGTACTTATCTCCTAGTGTGAACACGTGATGACATTATGACACAATGACTATATGGATTGAAGTTACGACTTTTTCTTGTACTTTGATTATACAGGGTTGACAAGAATTAACTCCCTACCAAAAACTGTATATAACTTTAACACGTAACCAACTTTCACGAATTTTTTTTCCAGATAATTCAACAGTACGTTTCCAATAACTTAGCGAATTCCCTCCTCCAGTTTACGAAGAGTTCTGCGCAATAAACTTCCTCTTTCGTCCACTCCCAGAGGAATAAATCGCAGGGCGTTAGGTCAGGACTCCTCGAAGGCCGTTCACCGTTCAAGGGAGTCAGCGTCCTGGAAAATGGGTGTCGAGCCACGGGCAGACGGGATACGTGTGGGTAGGAGGGGCATCATCTTGCATAAACATTAGGTCACTGTAATTGTCCCAAGTGCATACAATACGTGAACATAATTTTCTAGCATCTCAAAGCACCATTCTGCATTCATTGTGTCCCGAATGATTTCTGTACCCACAACTTTCTATGATGTCAAGCAGCACCACACAGTAACGTTTCGGCGAAATTGACCTTCTTCAACAACCAAACGCAGATCCTCTGTTGCCCAATTAACAAAAATTGTTTCGGTTAACAAATCCCTCAACAGAAAACACGATTTCATCAGACCATAGGTTTTTTTTTTGTGTGTGTGTCTTCTGACTGCTTTGATGAGGTCCGCTATGAATTCCTCTCCTGTGCCAACCTCTTCATCTCAGAGTAGCACTTGTAAACTACGTCCTCAATTATTTGCTGGATCTGTTCCAATCTCCCTCTTCCTTTACACTTTTTACCCTCTTCAGCTCCCTCAAGCACCATGGACGTTATTCCCTGAACTTGATACATGTCCTATCATCCTGTCCTTTTTCTCCTTAGTGTTTTCTATATATTCATTTCCCCACCGATTTAATGAAGAACCTCCTCTTCCTTGCCTTGTCAGTCCACCTAATTTTCAACATACGCCTGTGGCACCACATCTCAAATGCTTCAGATCTCTTCTTTACAGGTTTTCACACAGCCCACGATTCACAGCCGTACAATGCTGTGCTCCAAACATACGTTCTCAGAAATTTCGTCCTCGAATTAAAGCCTATGTTCGAGACCAGCAGACTTTTCTTGACCAGAAATGCACTTTTTACCAGTGCTAGTCTACTTTTTATGTCTTGCTTGCTTGTTCCGTCCATCATCAGTTATTTTGCTGCCTAGTAAGCGGAATTCCTCAACTGTATCTATTTCGTGATCACCAATCATGTTGCTAAGTTTCTCGCTGTTCTCATTTCTGCTACAGCTCATTACATTCTTCTTTCTTCGGTTTACTCCCAACCCATATCCTGTACTGTCCGTTCCGTTCAACTGCTCCTATATTTCTTCTCACTTTCACCAAAGAGGGAAATGTTATCAGCGAATCTTATCACTGATATCCTTTCACCTTTCACCTTTCACTGCCTATTCGAAGTCTAGATTGAAGAGTAGGGGTGAAATGTTACATCCCCGTCTTACGCTCTTTTTAATCCAAGCACATCGTTCCCGGTCTTCCATTCTTATTCTTCACTCTCGGTTCTTGTACATATTGTACATTACCCGTCTTCCCCTGTAGCTTACACCCATTTTTCATAGAATTTAAACATCTTGCATCATTTGACATTGTCGGGCACTTTCTCCAGGTCGACAAACACTATGAACGTGTCTTTATTTTTCTTTAGTCTTGCTTCCATTATCAACCGCAACATCATAACTGTCTCTCTGGTGCTGTTACCATTCCTAAAGCCAAACTGATCACCATCTAACAGATTCTCAACTTTCCTTTCATTCTTCTGTATATCATTCTTGTCAGAAACTAGGATGAGCTGTTAAACTGATTGTGTGACAGTTCTTGCATTTGTCGGCTGTTGCAATCTTAGGTATTGCGTGTATGATGTTTTTCCGAAACACAGATGGTATATCTCCAGACCCATACATTCTACACATCAATGTGAATAGTTTCTTGGTCGCAACTGCCCCCAATGATTTTAGAAATTCTGGTGGAATGTTATCTATCCCTTGTGTATTATTCGATCTTAGGTTTTGTAATAAATTTCAGCTAGTAATACCAAATACTCTGTTAGTTAATCAGCAGAGCAGACGGTATACTTGGAAAAGACCTGGTGATATGGGAAGATTTGAATTAGATTACATCATGGCCAGACAGAAACTCCGAAATCAGATACTAGATCGTAGGGCGTACCCAGGAACAGATATAGACTCAGATCACAATGGAGTAGTGATGAAGGGTTAGCTGAAGAAGAGGAGATTAGTCAGGAAGAATCAATACGCAAAGAAGTGGGATACAGAAGTACTAAGGAATGACAAGATACGCTAGAAGTTCTCCGAGGCTATATGTGTAGCAAAAAGGAATAGCTCAATAGACAGTACAGTTGAAGAGGAATGGACATCTCTAAAAAGGGCAATCACAGAAGTTGGAAAGAAAAACATAGGTACAAAGAAGGTAACTGGGAAGAAGGAAGAAATCATGAATAACAAAATAAATACTTCAGTTAATCAATGAAAGAAGGAAGTAAAAAATGTTCAAGAAAATTCAGGAAAGCAGAAATACAAGTCGCTGAGGAAAGAAATAAATAGGAAGTGCAAGGCAGTCAAGACGAAATGGCTGCATGAAAAATGAGAAGAAATCGAAAAAGAAATGATTGTCGGAAGAACTGACTCAGCACATAGGACAGTCAAAACAACCTTCCGTAAAATTAAAAGCAAGGGGTTAAAATAAAGAGTGCAACTAAAATTCCACTGTTGAATGCAGAGGAGAGAGCGGGTAGGTGGAAGGAATACGTTGAAGGCCTGTGTGAGGGGAAAGATTTGTCTGTTGTGATTGAAGAAGGAAGAGGAGTCGATTTAGAAGAGATATGGGATCCAGTATTAGAATCAGAATTTAAAAGAGCTTTGGAGGACCTAAGACCAAATAATGCAGAAGGGGTGGATAACATTCCATCAGAATTTCTAAAATCATTGGGGGAAGTGGCAATAAAACGACTATTCACGCTGGCGTGTAGAATGTATGAGTCTGGCGACATACCTTCTTGACTTCCGGAAAAAATATCATCCACACAGTTTCGAAGACTGCAAGAGCTTTAAGTGCGAGAATTATCGCACAATCAGCTTAACAGTTCATGGATCCAAGTTTCTGACAAGAATAATATACAGAAGAATGGAAAAGAAAATTGAGGATGAGCTAGATGACAATCAGTTTGGCTTTAGGAAAAGTAAAGGCACGAGAGAGGCAGTTCTGACGTTGCGGTTGATAATAGAAGCAAGGCTAAAGAAAAATCAAGACACGTTCACAGGTTTTTTCGACCTGGAAAAACTGCTCGACAATGTCAAATGATGCAAGATGTTCGGATTTCTGAGAAAAATAGGGGTAATCTACAGGGAGAGACGGGTGATATACAATATGTACAAGAGCCAAGAGGGAATAATAAGAGTGGGCGACCAAGAACGAAGTACCCGGATTAAAAAGAGTGTAAAACAGGGATGTAGATTTTCGCCCTTACTATTCAATCTGTACACTGAAGAAACAATGAGGGAAATAAAAGAAAGATCCAGAAGTGGAATTAAAATTCGAGGTGAAAGGATATCAACGATACTATTCGCTGATGACTTTGCTGTTCTGAGTAAAAGTGAACAAGAATTACGTTATCTCCTGAATGGAATGAACAGTCTAAAGAGTGCAGAATATGAACTGAGAGTAAACCGAAGAAAGACGACATTAATGAGAAGTAACAGAAATGAAAAGTAGATGAAGTTCTGCTACCAAGGTAGCAAAATAACCAATGATGGGCGGAGCAAGGAGGACAACAAAAGCATACTAGTAATGGCAAATAGGGCATTCATGGCCAAGAGCAATCTACTGTCCCATTCATAACGAATCATATTCCCGTTGTACCATTTTCTGCTGCTGTTGATATTACTCTATACACATCTGATCCTAAATCCTTGTCATATTTCCCCTTCACTTCGATGGCCCCCACTATATCTAGAGTGAGCCTTACCATTCCATTTTCGGCTTTTCTAGCTTCCCCCACCACGTTCAAACTTCTGACATTCCACGCCCCGAGTCTTAGAACGTTATTGTTCCGTTAGTTGTTCAGTATTTTTCTGATTGTGACCTCCCCCTCGGCAGACCCCTTTCAGAGGTCCGAAAGGGGCTGGTTGGGATCTTTTGCCAATAAAGAGATCATCATGAAACTTTTTCAGTTACAGGTCACGTGTCCACCGAATACACATTATGTGTCTTCAGTACAGTGGCTTCCACAGGATATTATCGAAAATATCCGAACAGTCTTCATATCAAGCAACCAGCATCTCCTCGTATTCTAGCCGATGCTCACAGTCTTCCAGCGATAATTTCTTGCAGTAGTGTGGTTTCCATGGAGGAAAACTCAACTGTCTTTTCAGAACAGTTCGTATTGTGTGGTGCGTTACACCACTTCCGCAAGATGAGTGTCTTTGTAATTTGTGAGGACTTAGAGTGAACATTTCATGAACCACTTGCACAGTTTCCTCCGTCCTGGGCGTTGAGGGTCCAGTGCTTCTCCCAACATCTGATAGTAAAACTGTTCCCATTAGATTCGAGTGGCAATTACTTATATGCTCTGCATCTACCGTGGCACGAGGTTCTTCCACACTTCGTTACCATCTCTGTACTTGATTGCCACACTTCGTACTGGAATACCGGCTAAGCCCGCTCACGCAAGGTTAGACGTTGCGCCGTGGTCCGGCACTGATATCTGCGAAGACATCGACGAGATATACTGTAGTAAATTCTACCTTTGTAAGGAAGAAATTTTCTGTTTTATGAAAATTATTAGTTAATTATTAAAACATTGTAAACAGTTTTTAGTAGTGAGTTAGTTCTTGCCCACCCTGCATATTTCACAGTCCTCGTTAATGACAAGCGAAATACACTGCTGGCCATTAAAATTGCTACACCAAGAAGAAATGCAGATGATAAACCGGTATTCATTGGACAAATATATTATACTAGAACTGACATGTGATTACATTTTCACGCAATTTGGTGCATAGATCCTGAGAAATCAGTACCCAGAACAACCACCTCTGGCCGTAATAACGGCCTTGATACGAATGGGCATTGAGTCAAACAGAGCTTGGATGTCGTGTACAAGTACAGCTGCCCATGCAGCTTCAACACGATACCACAGTTCGTCAAGAGTAGTGACGCGTATTGTGACGAGCCAGTTGCTCGGCCACCATTGACCAGACGTTTTCAATTGGTGAGAGATCTGGACAATGTGCTGGCCAGGGCAGCAGTCGAACATTTTCTGTATCCAGAAAGGCCCATACAGGAAATGCAACATGAGGTCGTGCATTATCCTGCTGAAATGTAGGGTTTCGCAGGGATCGAATGAAGGGTAGAGCCACGGGTCATAACACATCTGAAATGTAACGTCCATTGTTCAAAGTGCCGTCAATACGCACAAGAGGTGACCGAGACGTTTAACCAATGCCATCCCGTACCATCACGCTGGGTCATACGCCAGTATGTCGATGACGAATACGCGCTTCCAATGTGCGTTTACCGCGATGTCGCTAAACACGGATGCGACCATGATGATGCTGTAAATAGAACCTGGATTCATCCGAGAAAATGACGTTTTGCCATTCGTGCACCCAGGTTCGTCGTTCAGCACACCATCGCTGGCACTCCTGTCTGTGATTCAGCGTCAAGGGTAACCGCAGCCATGGTCTCCGAGCTGGTAGTCCATGCTGCTGCAAACGTCGTCGAACTGTTTGTGCAGATGGTTGTTGTCTTGCAAACGTCCCTATCTGTTGACTCGGGGATCGAGACGTGGCTGCACGATCCATTACAGCCATGCGGATGAGACGCCTTTCATCTCGATTGCTAGTGATACGAGGTCGTTGGGATCCAGCACGGCGTTCCGTATTACCCTCCTGAACCCACCGATTCCATATTCTGCTAACAGTCGTTGGATCATGACCAACAAGAGCAGCAATGTCGCGATACGATAAACCGCAATCGCGATAGGCTACAATCCGACCTTTATCAAAGTCGGAAACGTGATGGTACGCATTTCTCCTCCTTACACGAGGCATCACAACAACGTTTCATCAGGCTGTTTGTGTATGAGAAATCGATTGGAAACTTTCCTCATGTCAGCACGTTGTAGGTGTCGCCACCGGCGCCAACCTTGTGTGAATGCTCTGAAAAGCTAATCATTTGCATATCACAGCGTCTTCTTCCTGTCGGTTAAGTTTCGCGTCTGTAGCACGTCATCTTCGTGGTGTAGCAATTTTAATGGCCAGTAGTGTATTTTATGGGTCAACAGTGTGATCAGCAACTGAAAAAAAAGTCTTATTCGCTGCAAGAAGTGAAAAAGAATACGGCTATGAACCTTCGCAAAATTATCCTTATCTTCACAAGAAAACTATAAGAAGATCGTACAAAGTTGATTACCAACAATGTTGTACTTTCTTTAAAGTAATTCTTTATTCTGAGAAAAATGGTAAGGAAAGAAAGTCTGCTAACATTCCACATCTCCTTACGTAATTCACAAATATTGTTCCATTATACTATTATGCCAAGTACTGTACAGTGTGTCTCACTATTATTCGTGCGCACCAAGCTGCGATTTGGCGCTTTGGCTGATGTGAACGACCGTTAAAACATTTCCCGTTTACAGTCAGTGACCGAGACAAGTGGCAGCTTGCAGTGCGCGAACAATATAGTTGAGAATTTGGGTCAGACAGAAAGAAAATCCGGATGGCCGAGGCATTATGTGCATAAATTGTGCCACTCAAACGCCAAACCGACTAAGTTCATTTTTTATATTTTTTTCTACGTAAAAGAGGCGGTTAAGGCAACCGTTCTAGAGAAGTGAGGCATCCGATTTCGAGTCCCAGCCTATTGCACATAAATTAAGAAACTTCGTAGAGCTCACTGTCAGATGTAGTCTAGGAAAATTTTAATTGACTGATAAGGACGTCAAAGGTTTTACACATAGCATGTAATCTGGAGAAATAGCAATTTCTCTGATAGTAATTATTCAATTAACTTGGGTGATTAATTCACACGTCAGTGTTAAATCACGCATTGGACTTTCAGTAAGTAATTAATAGTAATATGTCACTCGAAGGACATCAAAGAAAATTATTACGAAAAGTTTCGAATTCAGTTTACGCGAATTTGGGCCGAATGATCCATAGTTGAACCATTAACGACATTTAACTTGGCTAAGGGTTTATAGAACGTATCTGTAAAAGCGACAGGTTTACTGCTGTCAGTTTAGTCTCTCAGTGACAAATACTGAAATCAAATTCGTGTACGCACACACAATTCTTTAGAGGGCGTGTGGTCTCTGGCTGCGTTTCGTACTTGCTTGGGCATTGATCCTTTACCTGTATTAATGGAGTTTGTACTGTGAAAGATAGTGGAGACAGTTATTTGAAAGCTTCTCATCCGGGACGACTTGTCGGAAGAAATTATCGTTACAAAAGTACATAAAAGAAAAAAATTGCAACTAGAGATTAGCGACTGTTTGAACATCGATTCATTGAGATTTCGTTTGTTTCACAAAAGTTGCCAACTTTTACCCACGAACGGAATTCAGTATCCTACGTCAAAATATTTCTGGTTATACTTCTCGTTAGCGGAAATAGGTTTGCTACTGAAAAACAGGACTTAACAGAAGGAGAATTAATTGCAAAGAGATGAATGCTAGTTCGTTTTGTTCCTGATTACTCTACGATTGTGCACCTGCGGCGTGGCGACACACGGTCACGACATCACCTATATACAGGGTGTTTCAAAAATGACCGGTATATTTGAAACGGCAATAAAAACCAAACGAGCAGCGGTAGAAATACACCGTTAGTTGCAATATGCTTGGGACAACAGTACATTTTCAGGCGGACAAACTTTCGAAATTACAGGAGTTACAATTTTCAACAACAGATGGCGCTGCAAGTGATGTGAAAGATATAGAAGACAACGCAGTCTGTGGGTGCGCCATTCTGTACGTCGTCTTTCCGCTGTAAGCGTGTGCTGTTCACAACGTGCAAGTGTGCTGTAGACAACATGGTTTATTCCTTAGAACAGAGGATTTTTCTGGTGTTGTAATTCCACCGCCTAGAACACAGTGTTGTTGCAACAAGACGAAGTTTTCAACGGAGGTTTAATGTAACCAAAGGACCGAAAAGCGATACAATAAAGGATCTGTTTGAAAAATTTCAACGGACTGGGAACGTGACGGATGAACGTGCTGGAAAGGTAGGGCGACCGCGTACGGCAATCACAGAGGGCAACGCGCAGCTAGTGCAGCAGGTGATCCAACAGCGGCCTCGGGTTTCCGTTCGAAGTGTTGCAGCTGCGGTCCAAATGACGCCAACGTCCACGTATCGTCTCATGCGCCAGAGTTTACACCTCTATCCATACAAAATTCAAACGCGGCAACCCCTCAGCGCCGCTACCATTTCTGCACGAGAGACATTCGCTAACAATATAGTGCACAGGATTGATGACGGCGATATGCATGTGGGCAGCATTCGGTTTACTGACGAAGCTAATTTTTACCTGGACGGCTTCGTCAATAAACAGAACTGTCGCATATGGGGAACCAAAAAGCCCCATGTTGCAGTCCCATCGTCCCTGCATCCTCAAAAAGTACTGGTCTGGGCCGCCATTTCTTCCAAAGGAATCATTGGCCCAATTTTCAGATCCGAAACGATTACTGCATCACGCTATCTGGACATTCTTCGTGAATTTGTGGCGGTACAAACTGCCTTAGACGACACTGCGAACACCTCGTGGTTTATGCAAGATGGTGCCCGGCCACATCGCACGGCTGACGTCTTTAATTTCCTGAATGAATATTTCGATGATCGTGTGATTGCTTTGGGCTATCCGAAACATACAGGAGGCGGCGTGGATTGGCCTCCCTATTCGCCAGACATGAACCCTTGTGACTTCTTTCTGTGGGGACACTTGAAAGACCAGGTGTACCGCCAGAATCCAGAAACAATTGAACAGCTGAAGCAGTACATCTCATCTGCATGTGAAGCCATTCCGCCAGACACGTTGTCAAAGGTTTCGGGTAATTTCATGCAGAGACTACGCCATATTATTGCTACGCATGGTGGATATGTGGAAAATATCGTACTATAGAGTTTCCCAGACCGCAGCGCCATCTGTTGTTGAAAATTGTAACTACTGTAATTTCGAAAGTTTGTCTGCCTGAAAATGTACTGTTGTCCCAAGCATATTGCAACAAACGGTGTATTTCTATCGCTGCTCGTTTAGTTTTTATTGCCGTTTCAAATATACCGGTCATTTTTGAAACACCCTGTAAGAAATAAGACCTTATCCATTAAAGAGTTTCGTCGTAGGATGCCTGTAGTTGACTGCAGCAGCAAGTCGGAACAGTGTACCCAGCCTGCTGACGTGTGGTGTTAGGTAAGTTACAGCGGACAATGTAGCTAATTATCTACTGTACTCAAGTACAATAATCTTTAACATATATGACTGCTGAATTGAAGGGGTAGACAGAAGAGAGTACTACACATCTCACAAAAACACATGGTAAAACTTAAAAACAATAACATAAATACAGCAAGAAAAAAATTTGTATAGCAGACACAGCTTACTAGCAGTATTTATACATTGTGTAACAAAAAGGATGAAGCACCCATAACACATGGTCGGAGGCCAATGTAACTTCATACAAGTACGCACCATCGACCGATATGCAAATGACTGGAATTACATTTCTCTATGATATGTAGAACGGCCACAAGAGTGCATTAACATTGTTCATGTTTGACGTTGTTACAGGGAGTGTAGGGCACATAAGTGGTGTGAAGGCCGTCAGATGTTAAATGGCCACTGCAAAGGACACGAAAATGCCATGCACTCTTATGAGACAGCGGTGTCAGCATCTGACAGAATTTGAAAGGGGCCTCATTGTTTGTCTCCACATAGCAGGTTGGTCGAATCGTGCAATGTCCAGACTTGTGGGGCATTCGTATATGACGGTGACCCGATGGTGGACTGCATCGGAACGTAAAGGCAGGCACATTCTTCGTCAAGAGTCCAGTTGACCACATCCGGCCACCACAAGAGAGCATCGCCGTTAGTTGGTTGGTTGATTTGGGGGAGAGGACCGAACAGCGAGGACATCGGTCCCATCGGATTACGGAAGGATGGGATAGGAAATCGGTGCCCTTTTCAAAGGAACCATCCCGGCATTTGCCTGAAGAGGACCGCCGTATTTTGCATCTCGCACATCATAGCCTCGTCACATCTGCTGACTCCCGAGAACAAGTAATGGATCCCTGCACCATTCTCTCTCATCCTGCACCGTTGGTCGGAGACTAGAAACTTCCGGACCAGGTACTTACAGTCGCAAGCGTAGGCTGTCCTTAACATTACAACATTAATGCTTATAGTTAAATTTTCCTCGGGATATTGAAGTCTCATCTTTACCTACGATAATCTTTATCTACGATAACGATGGAAGCCAAAGAAATGAATTAAAATTTGTGCGGGTCGCGAACCCGGGTCTTCTCGCTAATAAGTGCTGACTATCACACCACCACAGCACTATGGTCAACACTGCTGCACGAACTACTCAGTTCTAATGCCCTCCCCAAAATAAACTTCGATTCATATCCTCACCTTATTTTCCTCCTAAATTGTCGCTACTGCCAGGGTTCTCCGGCACTGGAATATCACCCCAGAGTTGTACGTAATGGGGAAGTCCTGTACGACAGGTGATTTAGTAAGCGAGAAGAGCCGGGTTCGAGTCCCGGCCGTTGCACAAATTTTAATTCATTTCTGCAGCTTCCATCATTATATAGTACAATTGGATGCATTTGGAGTTCTGCCGTGACTGGGAAGGCTGAACTGCTGATGAATCCCGTCACACTGTGTTCAGCGAAGAATCGCGGTTCTGCAGTATCCCAGATGACCGTCGTCGGCGAGTGTGGAGCCTGTCTGGAGAGGAGAACCATTCTTCCAGTGTTTTTGAGAGACACACCGGTGTTATTCCTCGTGTCATGATGTGGGGACCATGGTGTATGACTTTTTTTCGAGGGTGGTAATGAGTGACGGATCTCTAATGGTACGAAACTACATCACAGGCATCTTGTGTCCTTACGTATTACCTTTCATGCGACAGTATCGTGGTGAAATTTTCAACATGACAAGCTAATCCACACATATCACTTGTTTCTGAACTGCCTGCGTTATACTGAGGTACTTCCGTGATCAGTAGGATTGCCAGATCCGTCAGCGATAGAACAAGTGTGAGACCAGATCGGCTGTCAATGCCGCTCCCAGTATATAAAGGACCAGTTACAACAGTTGTGGGACAGCTTACCTCTGGAAAGGATACAGTGTCTTTATGACACCCTTTCCGACCGAATCGTTGCATTTGATCCAACCCAGGATCGGCTCATACTGCCAAGTTCTCTGTGAATATGACTCGATTTTGTAATAACTGAAATAACATCATACTCCCTCTCAACATGAGGAGATTAATTTCGTTTCCTCGTCTGGGTGCGTCAGTTTTTATCTTACGGAATGTAAAAAACACAAGAGGCAACGCGATCAGAATAAATCTTACTAAACTGAGGATCAGCGCTTTCTTCCGCTCACTTTCTATGTCAAGGAGTGTACAAAATACAAGAGCTAACGTGATCATAATAATTCTTACTATGTGGTATTGGCAACAGACTTCGAAGAGGACTTCAGCGACACTACAGCGCCGCAAACAACTGTCCCGCCATTAGGAAGAGTTCCCAAATGTCTGCCCCACCGAAACGAACGTAAGAAGACACTCACTCCGTCCGAGCGGGCCTTGGAAGGCCCAACGGTACCTACCGGCCGACGTGTCATCCTCAGCCTACAGGCGTCACTGGATGCGGATATGGAGGGGCATGTGGTCAGCACACCGCTCTCCCGGTCGTATGTCAGTTTACGAGACCAGAGCCGCTACTTCTCAATCAAGTAGCTCCTCAGTTTGCCTCACAAGGGCTGAGTGCACCCCGCTTGCCAACAGCGCTCGGCAGACCGGATGATCACCCATACAAGTACTAGCCCAGCCCGACAGCGCTTAACTTCGGTGAGCTGATGGGAACCGGTGTTATCAGTGCGGCAAGACCGTTGGCGCAAGAAGACACTGCATAAAGGAAAAATCCTTTCACTGTTTTTCCATTACTGTACAGTTTCGTATTTACCACCTTACCTTTGACTGTGAAAGTTTAGTATCATGTCAGACATCCTACAGTTACACGGCTACAGATAGGAGTCGATGAATTATTACCATTCTGACCCACACACGGTCGTTCTGATGGAAAGCGACTGGGCATCTGTTATTCGAGATTAATACGGTGGGTGTCAACCCTTTGCCCTTATGACGGCTTGAATTCTGCTGGGGACTCTTTCAACGAGGTTTCTAAATATCTGTGGAGGAATGGCAGTCCATTATTGCTGTACAGCCGAAAGCAGAAAAGCTAGCGATTTTGGATGCTGGAGTACGGAGCGAATTCGATGTACTATTTCATTCCAAAGGGTTTCCATTGGATTCAGGTCTATATTCTGGGCAGAAGAGTCCATTTCAGCAGTCTTATGGTCCACTGATCGTTGCCTTCCAGATGCTGGTTTACTACAAGGTGCATTGACTTGTTGATACAGTCATCGTCTCCGAAATGTTTCTCTGCTTACGGAGTAGACAATGCTGTAAAATTTGTTCACATCCTTCCATATTTAGCGTTTTCTTAAGCGCAGAAGGGTGATCACACCCTAACCACGATAAAATCTGCTATACCATAAAACTACCCCGTCTGTACTTCACTGTTGGCACTGCAAATGAGACAGGTGACTTTCTCCACGCATTCGCCAAACATAAATTGTTCTATCGAATGATCATAGGGTGTAGCCTGATTGATCAATCAAAATCACTCGTTCCCAGTTACGCATTGTCCATTAGCGTCGCTCTTTACCTCACCTCAGGTGTCGCTTAGCATTCGCTACAGAACTGTTTCACTTCTGAGGAGCTGCTCGATCATCATACCCCAGATACAGATACACCCTACGCACATTCCTTCTGCTATATGCACTGCACTGCACAGCATTGCACTACTGACAACACTTTGGCATTCACGGAGGTGATCCCTTCGGACGATTTCATGCGATTTTTTACATCCATCCTTAGTAATGCCCGATGGTCCCTGTCCGTCAAAACATGACGTCTACCTGCTCTTGGTATAGCTGTGGTTGTTTCTTCGCATTTGCACCTGACAATCACATCACCAACAGCCGACTTAGGCATTTTTAAGGGGTTGTAATGTCTACGACATCCAGTGGCTAGTCCACGTTCGAAGTCGCTAAGCTCTCCTGACGACCCATTCTAATGTTGCTGCTCATCTACTGACACCGCAGTATTCTCCACCTCCATTTACATTGACTGGTCCGCCTCTCATGACATCTGTTGGTCAATTCCGCAATACTTAGGGTGTCTGGACCCCTTCCATGAAACTGTAATTAAGAATGTGTTCGGAAAAGCAAAACTGTTTCACTCAAGAAAAATATAAAAGCCTATATACTTCTGAAATCTGATTTCGCAGGACAGAGCGGATCAGGTTATAGCTGTCAGAAGGGGCCAAAATCAGTTACTGTCAGTTGCACAAAACATACAAACTTTATTTTCCTAAAACACTTAATCACACATGCCCTTAAAAACATTCAAAAACCATACGGCTAAAGGCCCGAACACTGGTTATTAAAACTACCTGAAGGAATACACACGGCTGAAGGCCTTAGTTACAAAATTTTGCGTAAAACACACTCTGGAGATAGAAGAACTGAGGGCTTAAAGCCTGGACAACAAGAATTTCAGATAGAGAAGAAAATTTTAAAAGGTTTTAAACAAGTGACCTTTCAAATTTTAATTTAAGACAGCTGAAATTCTTATCTTAAAATATTTCACGTAAAGTTCGGATGATGGCCACATACTGAACATACAACAACTCAAGGCTTAAGGCCCGGATAATAATAAGTATTTCCAATGGGCAAACTCCCTTTAAAAAAATTAGTTTAAGCAAGAATCTTCAAAGTTCGAATTTAAGACAGCTGAAGGCCTTATCTTAACATTAAAAGAAACTAAATTAATAGATGGCTGAAGGCCTCGCACAGTACTTGAAACTAAAAGGAAATCACAATCTAAAACTACAGAACAGTGGTGCTCAGAACTGCTCCAAGGGCGGCCTGAGGAGGTAACTCGAACATAAGTTTAGGTGGGACAGGCAGCCAAGCGTAATACTAAATAATCGGATGGCAACCCGACCCAGGGAAGGCTGAAGGACCGACCAACAACCTAATCAATTGCCTTCTGCCGTACCAACAGCACGACAATGGAAAAATCAGCGAAGACAAAGATACCAGTACCACTATGTCTTGAAAATTGGCGTCTAAATACAGTCAAGACACAATAACCACTCAAAAATATGAACAACACCAAAGTCTGTCGAACTAAACAGTGTGCCGGACAGCATCAACATGGTGAGGAAAAACACACTGCCGGAAAACTACGCTAACGAACAGAGCAGGTAACTGGAACATTAATGGCCACAAGGCAGAAGATACCACTGATGCACTTCACTAATAAGTCTCAACCAATTCAATAGTTAAACACCATACAGGAAGACGGCTACAAAATGTCGCTGACTCCAACACACGATATGTTGCTGCTTGCGGGAACAGCCCAGAAAGCAACAACTGGCAATGAACGAAGAGACGTCACAATAGTTGAGGTTTCATAACAGGTCAACTGATCACTCAGCTTTAGTGTCCAGGTACTTTTTTTTTTCTTTATTGAATTTCAATTCCCCCCGAAGGAGGCGGGCTGGCAGCAGCTTAGTATGCCGCTCTTCAGCCTACAGATTTTGTGATAAAGATCAAGAGAATAAATAAAAAAAATAGGCGATAAAATCGGAGACTTAAAGAATAACATGGCGAAAAGAAATCGTGGAACTTAAAACAAACAACAGAGGGATGATGATGCTAATAAAATACATACGAAGCAGACAGGGAAAACAATATACAGACAATTAAAAAACACGGCGACAGTCTGGATTCTGTTCGCAAAAGACATAAAATTCACACCTAGCGACAGCATGGTTTCTGTTCGCAACACGAGAAAGACAAACAACACTGAATAGTCACTGGAACACTGCACTAAAAAGTTGGCAAATGTGACATAGCACAGTCGAGAGCAGGTGTGGGGAAACTGGACAGAAGATGGGAAAACAAAAAAGGGGGGGGAAAGGAGAGTAAAAGCGAAGGGGGGAACCGGGAAAGGAGCTGATGGAGGATGAGGACCCATAAGAGGGGTTGGGGGCAGACGCGACAGGGAGTGGGGTAGGCAGAGGAGGGGAATACAAAAGGACTTGGGGGAGGAGAAGGGAGGTAGGGAGAGGTTTAGTGGGGAGAAAACAGGACGGAAGGGGGCGGAAGAGGGAGCCCAGGGAAAGGACAGAGGAAAGGAGGGGGAGTGAGGTTCAGAGTTGATAGGAAGGATAAATGGAGGGAGAGAGGGCATCGTCCAGGAGGGGGAGTTGACGGAAGCCACCTTGGGAAAGGAGATGGAGGGTGTAGAGATGGAGGGTAGGGGGGACACAACGGTGAAGACGTGGCAGGGGGCGGGGATGGGAGAGTGGAGCAACCAGGGGGTGAGGGGGTTCAAGACGGCGGGAGGTGTAGAGGATGCGGATATGTTCGAGGAATAGGAGCAGATGGGGGAAAGGAATGAGATCATAGAGGATCCGCGTGGGGGACAGGAGGCGGATACAGAAGGCGAGGCGGAGTGCATGACGCTCAAGGATCTGGAGGGACTGATAGAATTTGGGGGGGGGGGGCAGATATCCAGGCAGGACTGGCATAACAGAGGATGGGATGGATTAAGGATTTGTAGGTGTGGAGGATGGTAGAGGGGTGCAGCCCCCATGTCCGGGCAGAGAGGAGTTTGAGGAGTCGGAGGCGGTTGTGGGCTTTCGATTGGATGGAGCGGAGATGAGGTATCCAGGTGAGGTGACGGTCAATGGTGAGGCCAAGGTAGGTGAGGGTGGGGGTGAGGCGGACAGGACGTGCGCAGACAGTAAGGGAGAAATCCAGGAGCCGGAAGGAGCGAGTGGTACGACCTACGATGATTGCCTGGGTCTTGGAAGGATTGAGTTTCAGGAGCCACTGGTTACACCATGCAGCAAAAAGGTCAAGGTGAGTCTGGAGAAGGCGTTGGGACCGTTGGAGGGAGGAGCGAGGGCGAGGAATGCGGTGTCATCAGCATATTGCAAGAGGTGTACTGGAGGGGGGGGGGGGGTTGGGGCATATCCGCCATGTACAGGAGGTAGAGGAGAGGGGAGAGGACAGAGCCCTGGGGCACACCGGCAGAGGGGTAGAAGGTGTGGGAATTGGCATTATGGATGGTAACATAGAAGGGGCCAAAATCAGTTACTGTCAGTTGCACAAAACATACAAACTTTATTTTCCTAAAACACTTAATCACACATGCCCTTAAAAACATTCAAAAACCATACGGCTAAAGGCCCGAACACTGGTTATTAAAACTACCTGAAGGAATACACACGGCTGAAGGCCTTAGTTACAAAATTTTGCGTAAAACACACTCTGGAGATAGAAGAACTGAGGGCTTAAAGCCTGGACAACAAGAATTTCAGATAGAGAAGAAAATTTTAAAAGGTTTTAAACAAGTGACCTTTCAAATTTTAATTTAAGACAGCTGAAATTCTTATCTTAAAATATTTCACGTAAAGTTCGGATGATGGCCACATACTGAACATACAACAACTCAAGGCTTAAGGCCCGGATAATAATAAGTATTTCCAATGGGCAAACTCCCTTTAAAAAAATTAGTTTAAGCAAGAATCTTCAAAGTTCGAATTTAAGACAGCTGAAGGCCTTATCTTAACATTAAAAGAAACTAAATTAATAGATGGCTGAAGGCCTCGCACAGTACTTGAAACTAAAAGGAAATCACAATCTAAAACTACAGAACAGTGGTGCTCAGAACTGCTCCAAGGGCGGCCTGAGGAGGTAACTCGAACATAAGTTTAGGTGGGACAGGCAGCCAAGCGTAATACTAAATAATCGGATGGCAACCCGACCCAGGGAAGGCTGAAGGACCGACCAACAACCTAATCAATTGCCTTCTGCCGTACCAACAGCACGACAATGGAAAAATCAGCGAAGACAAAGATACCAGTACCACTATGTCTTGAAAATTGGCGTCTAAATACAGTCAAGACACAATAACCACTCAAAAATATGAACAACACCAAAGTCTGTCGAACTAAACAGTGTGCCGGACAGCATCAACATGGTGAGGAAAAACACACTGCCGGAAAACTACGCTAACGAACAGAGCAGGTAACTGGAACATTAATGGCCACAAGGCAGAAGATACCACTGATGCACTTCACTAATAAGTCTCAACCAATTCAATAGTTAAACACCATACAGGAAGACGGCTACAAAATGTCGCTGACTCCAACACACGATATGTTGCTGCTTGCGGGAACAGCCCAGAAAGCAACAACTGGCAATGAACGAAGAGACGTCACAATAGTTGAGGTTTCATAACAGGTCAACTGATCACTCAGCTTTAGTGTCCAGGTACTTTTTTTTTTCTTTATTGAATTTCAATTCCCCCCGAAGGAGGCGGGCTGGCAGCAGCTTAGTATGCCGCTCTTCAGCCTACAGATTTTGTGATAAAGATCAAGAGAATAAATAAAAAAAATAGGCGATAAAATCGGAGACTTAAAGAATAACATGGCGAAAAGAAATCGTGGAACTTAAAACAAACAACAGAGGGATGATGATGCTAATAAAATACATACGAAGCAGACAGGGAAAACAATATACAGACAATTAAAAAACACGGCGACAGTCTGGATTCTGTTCGCAAAAGACATAAAATTCACACCTAGCGACAGCATGGTTTCTGTTCGCAACACGAGAAAGACAAACAACACTGAATAGTCACTGGAACACTGCACTAAAAAGTTGGCAAATGTGACATAGCACAGTCGAGAGCAGGTGTGGGGAAACTGGACAGAAGATGGGAAAACAAAAAAGGGGGGGGAAAGGAGAGTAAAAGCGAAGGGGGGAACCGGGAAAGGAGCTGATGGAGGATGAGGACCCATAAGAGGGGTTGGGAGCAGACGCGACAGGGAGTGGGGTAGGCAGAGGAGGGGAATACAAAAGGACTTGGGGGAGGAGAAGGGAGGTAGGGAGAGGTTTAGTGGGGAGAAAACAGGACGGAAGGGGGCGGAAGAGGGAGCCCAGGGAAAGGACAGAGGAAAGGAGGGGGAGTGAGGTTCAGAGTTGATAGGAAGGATAAATGGAGGGAGAGAGGGCATCGTCCAGGAGGGGGAGTTGACGGAAGCCACCTTGGGAAAGGAGATGGAGGGTGTAGAGATGGAGGGTAGGGGGGACACAACGGTGAAGACGTGGCAGGGGGCGGGGATGGGAGAGTGGAGCAACCAGGGGGTGAGGGGGTTCAAGACGGCGGGAGGTGTAGAGGATGCGGATATGTTCGAGGAATAGGAGCAGATGGGGGAAAGGAATGAGATCATAGAGGATCCGCGTGGGGGACAGGAGGCGGATACAGAAGGCGAGGCGGAGTGCATGACGCTCAAGGATCTGGAGGGACTGATAGAATTTGGGGGGGGGGGGGGGGCAGATATCCAGGCAGGACTGGCATAACAGAGGATGGGATGGATTAAGGATTTGTAGGTGTGGAGGATGGTAGAGGGGTGCAGCCCCCATGTCCGGGCAGAGAGGAGTTTGAGGAGTCGGAGGCGGTTGTGGGCTTTCGATTGGATGGAGCGGAGATGAGGTATCCAGGTGAGGTGACGGTCAATGGTGAGGCCAAGGTAGGTGAGGGTGGGGGTGAGGCGGACAGGACGTGCGCAGACAGTAAGGGAGAAATCCAGGAGCCGGAAGGAGCGAGTGGTACGACCTACGATGATTGCCTGGGTCTTGGAAGGATTGAGTTTCAGGAGCCACTGGTTACACCATGCAGCAAAAAGGTCAAGGTGAGTCTGGAGAAGGCGTTGGGACCGTTGGAGGGAGGAGCGAGGGCGAGGAATGCGGTGTCATCAGCATATTGCAAGAGGTGTACTGGAGGGGGGGGGGGGGTTGGGGCATATCCGCCATGTACAGGAGGTAGAGGAGAGGGGAGAGGACAGAGCCCTGGGGCACACCGGCAGAGGGGTAGAAGGTGTGGGAATTGGCATTATGGATGGTAACATAGAAGGGGCGGTGGGAGAGGAAGGAGGCCACCAGACGGATGTAGTTGATAGGAAGGGCGTAGGTTTGGAGTTTAAACAGGAGACCGGGATGCCAGACACGGTCGTAGGCCTTTTCGAGGTCAAGGGAGACAAAAAGGGCGGAGCGACGGGAGTTAAGCTGGAGGGAGAGGAGATGAGTGAGGCGGAGGAGTTGGTCATCAGCAGAGAAGGAAGGTCGAAAGCCACATTGGGTGTTTGGGAGGGTCCAGGTTCGGTGGGCGACGAACTTTGTAGCTCTCGCAGCTAGCGCCTCGCAAATCCGACCGCGCGTGCTGCACGCCGCCAGCGGCCCCAACCTGACCCCGAGCCGCTGCTCTGTCCCAACCGACCGACTGCGACACACACCACACACGGATATATCCCGGTCACACCAAAGATGGTACAGAAGTACTAGTATCAATAAGCGCTGCTGCTGCCACTGACGGAGGCAAGTCAGCAACTAGTTATGGCAGTAACTCAGGGAGAAATAACACGCCACTCGATTGTGACAAATGCCAAAGAACAAGGCATGAACGCGAGCCGGCCACGGCTCAACTTCTGCGTAATAAATATTATTTTGCTGGAAGAAAAGGGTGTTTCAATTTATAAAGCGAATATACAGCAATTTTCTACCTCATCCAGTGCACTAAAATAGTATCATTCAGAGACGTTTTTGTTGCTCTTCATTGTGTTGCAGCCCAACTAATGTCTTAGTTGTTATTAGTAAAAACGGATGCGAAAAAGAATGCTGTTATCCCTAACATTCTTTGTTTTCACAAACGAGGATCATATTTTTATCTGGAGCATTATGTCGTTCCTAGAAGAGAATAATATCTCTTGAAAGGTCTCTAAGAGCCATTTCATAACTTTTCACCAAAATTTATCTTCGTTTTCCACGTCTTTAGCAAATACTTTCGGCGCCTTTGGCAAACCTTGGCAAGAGGCAGGAGCTGAATATATCCTTACCACCCACAACTTCATACTTTTTCTGAATTCATGTTTGTTCCGTATCTGTTTTACATGCATATTTGTCAGTTTATTAATTATTTGTGTTTCCTCTACATCCAATGACATGATGTTCCTCCCGTTCAAAGCGCTATTGTGTTTTAAACTGGCAGTGTGCGAAAAGGTTTTCTCTTACCACTTCCGCAACCTGTGTGGACATCGATTTTGTTAGGGCTCTCTTCACTCGTTCCTGGGAATCCGGTGAGTAAGGTTGCTCGAGGGGGCTCGTGTGCAGTAGCTGAGTACGGTAACTGAGCTCGTGTAAGTTTCGATCTAGCTCAAGTCTTAACCCAGTCAAGCCGTAATCACGAATAACACTTTATTCGGTATACGGAGTAGCAGAGTTTTGTAACAGTTCGATTTTATAGGTAGTTATTTTCTTCAGATGGAACTCAGAAACGTGTGAGCGAGGAAAGGGCGACCGTCTAAAAGGGGGTGGGTAAAACACAGTAAGTTAGTTGTAGAAACGATCGGTATTGTAGTTGTAAATTGTGGTAGCTGTGTTGGGAAAGAACCAGAGCTCCAGGCCCTAATAGAAAGCACTGAAGCTCAAATAGTTATTGGTACGGAAAGCTGGCTAAACCTGAAAATAAGTTGACTAATTCCTTTGGCCCCTATGGGGGCATAGGGCATCCAGGAGAACTCGCCATCCGTCTCTGTCTTTGGCCATTTGCCTCAATTCTGCCCAGGTCTTGCCAACTCTTTTTGCTTCCCCTTCCACTGTCCTCTTCCATGTGCCCCTTGGTCTTCCTCTCTTCCTTGTTCCCTGGGGATTCCATTCCAATGCTTTTTTCTCGAAGGCTCCATCTGGTTTTCTCAAGGTGTGCCCCAACCAGCCCCACTTTCTCTCTCGTATCTGGTCTTCTATAGGTATCTGGTTTGTTATTCGCCAGAGCTCCTCATTACATATTTTTTCTGGCCACCAGATATTCATGATGCGTCGAAGACATCTATTTATGAAGCTTTGTAACTGGTTTGTTATCTTTTTATCCATTTTCCAGCTTTCACTGGCGTACAGAAGGACAGCCTTCACATTTGTATTAAAAATACGGATTTTTGTTTTGTATGTGATATTTCTATTTTTCCATATTGAATACAATTGTATGAAGGCAGCATTTGCCTTTTTAATGCGGTTTTTCACGTCATCTCCAGCTCCACCATCTTCCGCCACTATACTACCCAGATACAGGAATGAGTAGACAGTCTCCACTCGCTGCTCACCTATTAACAGGGGCATCTCCATGTTACCTGAATTTACTCTCATTGAAAATAAGTTAACTGAAATTTTTTCAAACGACCTAACAGAGTTCGGAAAGGATAGATTAAATACATTTGGTGGCGGAGTATTTATGGCTGTCAGAAGTAGTTTATCTTGTAGTGAAATTGAAGCAGATAGCTCCTGCGAAATAGTATGGGTAGAGGTTACACATCACAATCGGACTAAACGATTAACTGCATAGTTTTACCGAATATCCCCCCCCCCCCTCCCCCGACTCAAAAGATACATTTGCTGACCAGTTCAAAGAAAACTTGAGCGTCATTTCAAATAGGTACCCCACTCATACAATTATAGGCGGTGGTGACTTCAATCTGCCCTCGATATGCTAGAAAAATTATACGTTTAAAGCCAGTGGCAGGCATAAAACGTCATCCGAAATTGTACTGAATGCTTTCTCAGAAAATTATTTTGAACAATTAATTCAGGAGCCCACTCGAAGCGTAAATGCTTGCGAAAGCATACTTGACCTCTTAGCAACAAATAATCCTGGACAAATAGGGAGTATCATGACGAATACAGGGATTAGCGACCACAAGGCAATGGCTGCTAGGCTGAATACAGTAACACCCACAACCATCAAAAAGAAACGCAAAGTACACCTATTATAAAAGCTGATACAAATGCTCTGAACGCCTTTTTAAGAGATCGTCTCCACTCTTTCCGATCTGATCTTGTAAGCGATGAAAAGATGTGGAATGATTTCAAAGAGATGATACTGACGGCAATTGACAGATATATACCACATAAATTAACAAGTGTTGGTGCTGATCCCCCATGGCACACAAAACGGGTGCGATCGCTGTTGCAGAAGGAACGAAAAACGCGTGCCAAGTTTAAAAGAATGCAAAATCCCCAAGACTGGCAAAGTTTTACGGAAGTTCGAGATATAGCGCATACTTCAAGGCGAGATGCTTTTAATAATTTCCACAACGAAACTCTGTCTCGGAATCTGGCACAAAACCCGAAGAGATTCTGGTCATATATACAGCACACCAGTGGCAAGACGCAATCAATACCTTCATTGCGCTATAGCAACGATGAAGTCACTGGCGACAGAGCCACTAAAGCAGAATTATTAAACACGGTTTTCCGAAACTCCTTCACCAAAGAAGACGAAGTAAATATTCCTGAATTCTAATCAAGAAGAAGATGAGAAACATAGGAGTATATATCCTCGGTGTAGCAAAGCAGCTTAAATCACTTAAGGCAAGGCCTCCGGTCCAGACTGTATTCCTTTCAGAGTATGCTGATACAATAGCTCCATATTTAGCAATTATAAAAAACCGCTCGCTCACAGAAAGATCCGTTACTAAAGACGGGAAAATTGCTCAAGTCACACCAATACTCAAAAAGGGAAATAGGAGTAATCCGCTGAATTACAGGCCCAAATCACTAACGTCGATTTGCAGTAGGGTTTTGGAACATATACTGTGTTCGAACATTATGAATTACCCCAAAGAAAACGATATATTGACACGTAGTCACCACGGATTCACAAAATATCGTTCTTGTGATACGTAACTAGCTCCTCATACTCAGGAAGTAATGAGTGCTATCGACAGGGTGTGTCAAATTGATTCCATATTTTTAAATTTCTAGAAGGCTTTCGACACTGTTCCTCACAAGCGTCTTCTAACCAAATTGCGTTCCTGTGGAATATCGCCTCAGTTGTGCGAAGACGGAAAGTCATCGAGTAATACTTGTAATATACGGCGTTCCCCAAGGAAGTGTTATAGGCCCTCTATTGTTCCTGATCTATATTAACGAAGTAGGAGACCATCTGAGTAGCCCTCTTCGATTGTTTGCGGATGATGCTGTCTTTTACCGTCTTGTAAAGTCATCAAATTACTAAAACGAATTGCAAAATTATTTAGGTAAGATATCTGCATGGTGCGAAAAGTGGCTATTGACTCTGAATAAAGAAAAGAAATCAGCTAGATTTCGATTACGCGATAACTCACTCAAACATGAAGACAGTAAATTCAACTAAATACTTACGGATTACAATTACAAATAACCTCAATTGGAACGATAACATAAATAATGTTATGGGTCGAGCAAACCAAAGACTGTGATTCATTGGCAGAACACTTAGAAGGTGCAACAGGCCTACTAAAGAGACTGCTTACAACACGCTTGTCCGCCCTGTTCTGAAGTATTGCTGTGCGGTGTGGGATCCTCATCAGGTGGTACTGACGGGTGACGTCCAAAAAGTTCAGAGAAGGGCAGCTCATTTCGTATTATCCGCGAAATAAGGGAGATAGTGGCACAGATATGATACCTCAATTGGTGTGGCAATCATTAAAACAAAGGCGTTTTTCTTTGCTAGGGATCTTCTCGTGAAATTTCAATCACCAGTTTTCTACTCCGATTGTTTTGACATTCTGTTGGCACCCACCTACATAGGGAGAAATGATCATCACGATAAAATAAGAGAAATCAGGGCTCGCACAGAAAAATTTAAGTGCTCGCCTTTCACGCGCGCCGTTCGAGAGTGGAACGGTAGAGAGACAGCTTGAAGCTGGTTCATTGAAACCTCTGCCAGGCACTTTATTGTGAATAGCAGCGTAATCACGTAGGTGTAGATATATAGGTGTACGAGCTATGCTTAGTCTCGTTCGTTTTATTTCTGTTCTATAATTTCTATCCGTTAGTACATGAGACTTTGTTCTATCCCACGTGCTAGTGTATATTTTAGCGAGCCTTCAATTCTCGGATCTGTTTTCTCATGCAATTACATGTCGGTAATTTTCTTACTTTGGTAATTCTGTCACCAAACTAAACGATTTTCATAATGTTCTAATTTTCTCTTGGTTCGGCTTTGTGCTCGAAATACGAGTCTTTAGCCCCTCATTCTCCCGTTTTTCCCTTTAGGGTAGGCTTCAAATTAAGTTCGATTCAGGTGCGTATAATTTCTCTAATTTTTCGTTATGTCGTTTCTCTGTGTACGTGTGCTGGATTATTGCACCAGCGGATGTGGGTACAATGTATTTAGGCTGTTACTATTTTAGCATCTTAGTTTATTTCACATATAGAGATTCCTGTTTGTTTCTTCCATTTAGTGCTTCGAAAATGGGTAGTGGTCGTAGTTTGTTCTCCAAGATAACTTGTTCGGCCACGTGGTCGTTTTCTGGTTCATATTAAAAGACAACTAGAACAACCATACCTGGCAGAGGAACAGTTACAGAAACTACAGTCGTTCCATGTTGAGCATGTTGGGAACAACAGGAATGTTCCTCCACCAGCTGCTGTTGAAATTAGGCTGGCTGACCCCCTTAGAAACCACCAGAGAGGCTATGGCACGACAATGACGATTGTTCAATATGGAAGGCGTTGTAGCTGAGACAACAATGGAAAGAGAATACAATCAGAGATAAGTTCAGTTGGTTATGTGGCAACAATCTCGATTAGGGAGATGCCAGTTACGTGAGTTGTGGACACTGGAAGTCCCTTGACCATTAGTATTGAGACGGCATTTCAAAAATGCGAGGAGGCAGGAGCTTGGCTTGTTAGGAACAAATTTGAGGGGAGCGATTCACGAGAAGACTGTTGAAATCTAAATCTAGGCTCGTATCATTTTTAAATGTCAGGGAAGTGAGCTTGAATTTAATTTTTTAATATTACCTGTGATGAATGTGTAAGTAAGGAACCGACTTCATGCATGCCCATCAGGCCGCGATTGACCTGCAGGAGGAATAATGTAACTGAAAGTCGAAGGAAGCCCTGTGAAATTAGTATCTGATGAGTGTGTTTTGCTCAACAAGATGAAAGTGAGCTGCCTGAAGAATCATCCTCGCACCAGATAAAGACCCGAATTGGAGGTCCTCGTCAGCTGTTTTGGTGAGTTGAGTCCTCAGTCTGACAAGTGCAGGAAAGATACGATCTTCACTGATTTTGTGAATGGAAGTATTACCGGTGTTGGAACATCAGAGGCTGGCCGGATGAGATTATTTCATACTTTAGGGATCACACGTGGGTATTTTCAGATGCACTTGAAGGTTTTGCTTACCAGTTTACAGTGCGGCACATTCTACAACACAGTGCTCTGGAAGTGGAGACCCTTTGGTGGTGGCGATCAAGAGGTCTGCGCCACATATCAAAGGCGAAGCCATTCATCAAACGATATGGGCGCCGACTGATTACAGTAACGTGGGCATGGTACAACGACAATTTCTCCATTGACTTTATACAGATGTGCTGTAAATACACTCCTGGAAATGGAAAAAAGAACACATTGACACCGGTATGTCAGACCCACCATACTTGCTCCGGACACTGCGAGAGGGCTGTACAAGCAATGATCACACGCACGGCACAGCGGACACACCAGGAACCGCGGTGTTGGCCGTCGAATGGCGCTAGCTGCGCAGTATTTGTGCACCGCCGCCGTCAGTGTCAGCCAGTTTGCCGTGGCATACGGAGCTCCATCGCAGTCTTTAACACTGGTAGCATGCCGCGACAGCGTGGACGTGAACCGTATGTGCAGTTGACGGACTTTGAGCGAGGGCGTATAGTGGGCATGCGGGAGGCCGGGTGGACGTACTGCCGAATTGCTCAACACGTGGGGCGTGAGGTCTCCACAGTACATCGATGTTGTCGCCAGTGGTCGGCGGAAGGTGCACGTGCCCGTCGACCTGGGACCGGACCGCAGCGACGCACGGATGCACGCCAAGACCGTAGGATCCTACGCAGTGCCGTAGGGGACCGCACCGCCACTTCCCAGCAAATTAGGGACACTGTTGCTCCTGGGGTATCGGCGAGGACCATTCGCAACCGTCTCCATGAAGCTGGGCTACGGTCCCCCACACCGTTAGGCCGTCTTCCGCTCACGCCCCAACATCGTGCAGCCCGCCTCCAGTGGTGTCGCGACAGGCGTGAATGGAGGGACGAATGGAGACGTGTCGTCTTCAGCGATGAGAGTCGCTTCTGCCTTGGTGCCAATGATGGTCGTATGCGTGTTTGGCGCCGTGCAGGTGAGCGCCACAATCAGGACTGCATACGACCGAGGCACACAGGACCAACACCCGGCATCATGGTGTGGGGAGCGATCTCCTACACTGGCCGTACACCACTGGTGATCGTCGAGGGGACACTGAATAGTGCACGGTACATCCAAACCGTCATCGAACCCATCGTTCTACCATTCATAGACCGGCAAGGGAACTTGCTGTTCCAACAGGACAATGCACGTCCGCATGTATCCCGTGCCACCCAACGTGCTCTAGAAGGTGTAAGTCAACTACCCTGGCCACTAGATCTCCGGATCTATCCCCCATTGAGCATGTTTGGGACTGGATGAAGCGTCGTCTCACGCGGTCTGCACGTCCAGCACGAACGCTGGTCCCACTGAGGCGCCAGGTGGAAATGGCATGGCAAGCTGTTCCACAGGACTACATCCAGCATCTCTACGATCGTCTCCATGGGAGAATAGCAGCCTGCATTGCTGCGAAAGGTGGATATACACTGTACTAGTGCCGACATTGTGCATGCTCTGTTGCCTGTGTCTATGTACCTGTGGTTCTGTCAGTGTGATCATGTGATGTATCTGACCCCAGGAATGTGTCAATAAAGTTTCCCCTTCCTGGGACAATGAATTCACGGTGTTCTTATTTCAATTTCCAGGAGTGTATAAATTTAATGTGTTCCTTATTTCACTTTTTTCTGCGTCATATAATGTGAATGATGACATTCTGCTTCATTCCATGTGTGCTCTGAGTTTATATACATGTTTTCTTGAGTGAATTGGCTTTGTCATTCAGTTTATAGGAGACGGTAGGTTTGAGTGACAGGTCTATCATCACCAGCAGGTAGCGCGAACATCAGAAGGAGCCATGACAAAACATGGAGGCCTAAGAAGAAAAAGGGGAGTAATGTAGTTAGGTGGATGTGTAGTAATGATGCTGCTAATTTAGTCAGGCTATTTATTTATTTACAGCGTGGTCTCTAGTGGTAGCTGTGTAGTAGCATTGATGTTATGTTTCTCGTCTAATGTGTATCTGTGTATATTGAGATATTTAGTATAGCTAGTCTGGGTGTGGAAATAACGTTAACACCAGTCCTGTTATACACATCCAATATTTAGTGAGAAGAATTTTATGCTTCAAAAACTGAACTTCATTTTGGATCAGTTGAGTCCACCCTGATTGGTAATGTCGGTCCACATTATATTACTACCATGATTTTTTTTCTTCTTCAAACAGATTTTTTTCTTTTTCTTAAAGAATTAATTAAAATCTTTTATTGTAAAGCGCATAACGTAAAACTATCCCAGGCAATTCATTTTGTAACTATTATTAAGTACTACTGTTACACAAGGATTCAATTCAACCTGCAACGCTCTTAAGAGAGATATGAGCTGTGTGAGTTTTTTCTGACATATTATTATTTTGAAAATTTTGTGATCCCAGTTGGCACTGAGAAACGAGGCATCTCAGCCTGGAACCAGCGCGCGGACGAGCAATTAACAGCCGAAGTATACGGAGATTTCTGTGTCTTCATTGGGCTTGCAGCACTCCGCAGGCTGCAAGCAGCAGTTGAAACACAAAGAGAGTGCCGCATTTTCTACCCCTTCTCCTCTGGCTAGAGTGTGGCACACCTGGGTCCTGCACTCGCCTTCCCCACCAAGCGGGCGACTTTGATCGCAAGGCCATAGCCGACACTCGGAGGTCATACCGACAGACCTACTGGACGTCGGGTGCATCGACCCAAATGTTTTGACAGGACCACTGGCCGCATGCGTGACATTGGCGCTGACGTGCGGTGGGTTCCACACTATACGCCAGACGCTGAGGTCAGTGCCTACGAACGACCCGGCTACCTGTGTCTAGTAGAAAGAAGATGCGCGGCTTGTCACAACTCGAGGCATGTGTTACGAAGTTGCCCTCGATCGCGTTATCAGAAGAAGAAGAACACTGGTGCACCACAGGGTTGCCACCCACCAAAGGTTTCGTTTTGTAGACTAGAGATGACACCTCTGTGAGACGTCAGCGGGACAAGTCAACACGCCTTCCCAGCTGCCGGCTATCAAGTCACAGTACCAACACCGTCTGGGAAGTCTGGGCAAGGTTCACTGCTTGCTGAGGGGCGCACAAGAAGAGCTTGTGTGTGCCAGCCTTGCGCAGGAACTTGCAGGTGGTTGTCAGTATGCCACACTACAAATGCTCGTATGGTTACCTATCGGAGAGGAGTGTACACATAAGATATTGCAAGGAGGACTCCAAGAACGTCAGAGGCAACTAGACCGCGCCTCGCGCATTGGCAGCGAACACCCGCCGACGGTAGCAACAAGCTCCGAACCCACCCCCGACAACCGCATCCCAGCGAACACCCGCCGACAGTAGAAACAAGCTCCGAACCCACCCCCGACAACCGCATCCCAAGATGACTGCCGCAAGACTGCGTCTCGTGCTAGCGACAAGACTGCGTCTCGTGCTAGCGACAAGTGAAAGTTGAAGTGAAACGTATGTCTAAAATGCGAGTGCTTTTCTCGGGAAGAGTGAATTTTCTTGCGTGACCTGGCCTTGACACTTATTATAGGACTCCAAGAACGTCAGAGGCAACTAGACCGCGCCTCGCGCATTGGCAGCGGACACCCGCCGACGGTAGCAACAAGCTCCGAACCCACCCCCGACAACCGCATCCCAAGATGACTGCCACAAGACTGCGTCTCGTGCTAGCGACAAGTGAAAGTTGAAGTGAAACGTATGTCTAAAATGCGAGTGCTTCTCTCGGGAAGAGTGAATCTTCTTGTGTGACCTGGCTTTGTCATTTATTAGTTGTGCGTTACTGGTCCATTTCCTTTTCTGTTTTTATATTGAACTCTAATAGTGCATTAATCAACCAAATTTCTTTCTACTTGTACGATAATGTACCAAGGACATTCGTTCTCTTAGAGTGATCGAAAGAAATAACTTCTGATACGTCATTCGAGGTTCATAATCTAGTTTATAATTACTTGTTTGGTTGATATAGTACTGGGATATTCCTTTTGTGAAGTTGTTGTGCAGTAACAGTCATATCCCTTGTAAGTAGGCTGTTTAGGTTCTTATATTGGTAATGCCACGTAGCGCTCTGTGTGAAAATCACTGTCTGTGCTGTGTGCAGTCTGTGGCTAGTTTGCATTGTTGTCTGCCATTGTAGTGTTGGGCAGCGGCAGCGGGATGTGAACAGCGTGTAGCGTTGCGCAGTTGGAGGTGAGCCGCCAGCAGTGCTGGATGTGGGGAGAGAGATGGCGGAGTTTTGTAATTTGTCATGAACTGCTATATATATATTATGACTATTAAGGTAAATACATTGTTTGTTCTCTATTGTCATGAACTGCTATATATATTATGACTATTAAGGTAAATACATTGTTTGTTCTCTATTAATATCTTTCATTTGCTAACTATCCCTATCAGTAGTTAGTGCCTTCCGTAGTTTGAATCTTTTATTTAGCTGGCAGTAGTGGCGCTCGCTGTATTGCAGTAGTTCGAGTAATGAAGATTTTTGTGAGGTAAGTGATTTCTGAAAGGCATAGTTTAATGTTACTCAGGGCCATTCTTTTGCAGGGATCTTTGATAGTCAGATTGCGTTGCGCTAAAAACATTGTGTGTCAGTTTAAGCACAGTCTTGTATAAATTGTTCTAAGGGGACGTTTCACCCTTACAGTTGGTGTTTTTGAAAGGAACGTCTCTCGAAAACGACACCAAAAATTTAAAATTTCGTTTATAATTGTTTGTGTACTTGATGTGATATTGTTTTCTTATCTTTGTTTATTTAACTTTCACGTATTCCTTTTATGGTAATGTTTTACATTAACAGCTATACATTTTTTAAATCTAGAATGTTGAAAAGAAACGATGCTTTAAAGCGGAAAGCCAAAGTTAGTCGTATTATCTGTATGTTAAAATGGCTCTGAGCACTATGGGACTTAACATCTATGGTCATCAGTCCCCTAGCACTTAGCACTACTTAAACCTAACTAACCTAAGGACAGCACACAACACCCAGTCATCACGAGGCAGAGGAAATCCCTGACCCCGCCGGGAATCGAACCCGGGAACCCGGGCGTGGGAAGCGAGAACGCTACCGCACGTCCACGAGCTGCGGACTATCTGTTTGTTAGATGTTCTGTTACCTTCTTGTCTTACTTATTGATGTTTGTAGTGTATTCTTGTTTATAATGTTTTGTTTCATTTTTATTGAAATTGTTGTGGTGCTGTTGCTTTTATTGTTAATGTTTCTTAATACTGTGGTTTTTTGTGCTTGCTCTCGCATTGAGCTATATGTGAAGAACCCCATAACAGTAACAGTAACAGTGTCCTAGCTTGGCAAGACTGTTCCCTGTGCAGTTTTTTCCCAGAGGAGGGCGACGAAACATCTTTATACGACCCATTTCATAATGTTTCACTAAAAATTAACACCATTTACCATTCTTTAGCAACTCATACTTTTGGAGCATTTAATAAACCTCACCAGGAGAAAGAATGAGCAGCTGAGGATGTCCTTATCAGCTATAACTTCATACATTTTCTGAATTTTTATTTGTTCTACATCTGTTTTACAAACACAAACGTCGATTTATGAAGTATCTGTGTTTCCTCCACCTTCCCTGCTCTACATTATAGTGTCTTAATGTACTTCTATTCTTTCCCTCCCCTCTTTGAATGACAGAGTGATTGAATGCGTCTGTGCATTGCATTTTCATAGTGTTGGTGGCTGGTAAACTTCTCGTCTGCTACTGTGGCTGTTTAGCCAACTCTTATATAGGCTTAGAGGGAGGCAAAGTGGTTTGATTCTTCCTTTAGATCTTAATAATCGTGCGGAATATTATATTACGTATATGGTGTGGTAGAGTTTCTGTAATAGTACGATTTTATGAGCTATTACTTTGTTAAGCTGGAAACTAGGAATGTGGGAGCGAGGTGTACGAGCTATGCTTCGTCTCAGAATTTGTTTCTCTCAGTTTGAATGTGCGTGTACTTGCGTTACTTGTTTTTTTAACGCTTCTGTCCCGTTAGTTTCACATCTATTCTGTATTTTCTATCGGTTGGCACGTGACCCTTTGTTGTACCCCACGTGTTAGTATATGCTTTGTAGAGCCTTCAACTCCCTGAATTTGTTTGCTCTTGTAATTATTTCACGGTAATTTTCTTATGTGGCTAATCCTATCACCGGAATAAAAGATTTTCAGAATTTTCATATTTGCTCTTGTCTGACTTTGTGCTCGAAATATGCAATTCAAATACACTCCTGGAAATGGAAAAAAGAACACATTGACACCGGTGTGTCAGACCCACCATACTTGCTCCGGACACTGCGAGAGGGCTGTACAAGCAATGATCACACGCACGGCACAGCGGACACACCAGGAACCGCGGTGTTGGCCGTCGAATGGCGCTAGCTGCGCAGCATTTGTGCACCGTCGCCGTCAGTGTCAGCCAGTTTGCCGTGGCATACGGAGCTCCATCGCAGTCTTTAACACTGGTAGCATGCCGCGACAGCGTGGACGTGAACCGTATGTGCAGTTGACGGACTTTGAGCGAGAGCGTATAGTGGGCATGCGGGAGGCCGGGTGGACGTACCGCCGAATTGCTCAACATGTGGGGCGTGAGGTCTCCACAGTACATCGATGTTGTCGCCAGTGGTCGGCGGAAGGTGCACGTGCCCGTCGACCTGGGACCGGACCGCAGCGACGCACGGATGCACGCCAAGACCGTAGGATCCTACGCAGTGCCGTAGGGGACCGTACCGCCACTTCCCAGCAAATTAGGGACACTGTTGCTCCTGGGGTATCGGCGAGGACCATTCGCAACCGTCTCCATGAAGCTGGGCTACGGTCCCGCACACCGTTAGGCCTTCTTCCGCTCACGCCCCAACATCGTGCAGCCCGCCTCCAGTGGTGTCGCGACAGGCGTGAATGGAGGGACGAATGGAGACGTGTCGTCTTCAGCGATGAGAGTCGCTTCTGCCTTGGTGCCAATGATGGTCGTATGCGTGTTTGGCGCCGTGCAGGTGAGCGCCACAATCAGGACTGCATACGACCGAGGCACACAGGGCCAACACCCGGCATCATGGTGTGGGGAGCGATCTCCTACACTGGCCGTACACCACTGGTGATTGTCGAGGGGACACTGAATAGTGCACGGTACATCCAAACCGTCATCTAACCCATCGTTCTACCATTCCTAGACCGGCAAGTGAACTTGCTGTTCCAACAGGACAATGCACGTCCGCATGTATCCCGTGCCACCCAACGTGCTCTAGAAAGTGTAAGTCAACTACCCTGGTCAGCAAGATCTCCGGATCTGTCCCCCATTGAGCATGTTTGGGACTGGATGAAGCGTCGTCTCACGCGGTCTGCACGTCCAGCACGAACGCTGGTCCAACTGAGGCGCCACGTGGAAATGGCATGGCAAGCCGTTCCACAGGACTACATCCAGCATCTCTACGATCGTCTCCATGGGAGAATAGCAGCCTGCATTGCTGCGAAAGGTGGATATACACTGTACTAGTGCCGACATTGTGCATGCTCTGTTGCCTGTGTCTATGTGCCTGTGGTTCTGTCAGTGTGATCATGTGATGTATCTGACCCCAGGAATGTGTCAATAAAGTTTCCCCTTCCTGGGACAATGAATTCACGGTGTTCTTATTTCAATTTCCAGGAGTGTATGAGGAGGCCTTCAGCTCATCGTTTTCCAGTTCTTCCTTTCATCGTTGGGCTTCAAAACAAAATCCCCTCAAGTGCTTGTAATTTCTCACGCATTTTTCTGTTCCTTTTGTAATTTTTCGTGATTTCGTTCCTCTGTGCTTTGAGTTATAGCACCACCGGATGTCTGTACCACGTGCTTGAGGCTGCGATTATCTTAGAAAATGGTCCAAATGGCTCTAGCAACTACGGGACTTAACGTCTGAGGTCATCAGTCCCCTAGACTTAGAACTAATTAAACCTAACTAACCTAAGGACCTCACACACATCCATCCCCGAGTCAGGATTCGAACCTGCGATCGTAGCAGCAGCGCGGTTCCGGACTGAAGCGCCTAGGACCGCTCGACCACAATGGTCGGCGTTATCTTAGCACCGCAGTTTATTTTACGACTGCAGTTTCTTGTTTGTGTCTTCATTTATTACTTCGGAAATGGGGAACGTCGTGGTTTGTTCTGCAAAATAATTTGTTCGGCCACGTTGTCCTTTTCTGGTCCATAGTAGGTTTATCCGTATTTCTGTGCATATTCTTTACTCAGTGTCTAGTATTGTGCATTTTCATATACATTTGAAGCTGACAGGTCATTTCTCTTTATTAACAAGGGGAGGCCACGACGCTTGGAACGCTGATTTACTGCAAACTTCGTACACTCGTAGTACTCCATTGGGACAGTAAAATGTGTAAGCAGTAGCGCGTACTTCTCAAGCGTTATTGAGAAAATCGCAAGATAATTTCGGTCGTCGAATATACACCTGTGCGTGGCCATTTTTACCATGAAGCGGCGGCAGCCACGTGATGCCGTCACGGTAGCTCAGCGTGTTCGGTCAGAGGGTTAGGTGCCCTCTGTAATAAAATAAATAAATAAATAAAACATAAAAAAAACTGAGTTCATGGATGAACGATTAACTCGAACAATAATCATGGAACGTCCGCCCCGAACAAGTATAACGAACGCTAACGAACAAAATGAGAGCCAGCCGAAGTGGCCGCGCGGTTCTGGCGCTGCAGTCTGGAACCGCGAGACCGCTACGGTCTCAGGTTCGAATCCTGCCTCGGGCATGGATGTGTGTGATGTCCTTAGGTTAGTTAGGTTTAAGTAGTTCTACGTTCTAGGGGAGTGATGACCTCAGCAGTTGAGTCCCATAGTGCTCAGAGCCATTGAACCATTTGAACAAAATGAGATTAAACAAAAAAGTGGTTTGCGTAATCGCTGGTTCGCTAGATCGAGTCCCGTTCGTCAGTTTTTTTTTAATTTTCAATACAGTCATTTTCTTTACTATTTATATTACAATTGATATAATGGGAAAAATAATACGTGTAATCGGATGAACGTTTATTAAATTTACAATGTTATTTGGCAGTCTACAAATTTTTACTATCACAAATAATATTATATTCACAACTACCGACTAGTAAACGACCAAACTCATAAAGTGATGCTGAAAATGTATGCTTGTTCGTGATTTGAGAAATCCCTTATACCTGTAAGGAGCCCGAAACTACTTGTTACCTGCAAGTTTTGACCGGCACAGACGGCTTTCGAAAGATGTGCAGTTAATCGTCGCTTCCGATATTACGAGTACAAGTTTCAGGACGGTATTTTTCATAAAAACATGGAAAACATAAAGTTAAAGGGGATCGGCCGCATTGAATAAATGCTATGTTTCCGCATACGCAAGGTCTTTTGAGGTTTTCGTGGAAAAGCAAACCTCGTTAACATTTTCAAAAACCTCTCTTTCAGCCGATAATTTGGAAGCAAACCATGCCTAACGCAGAATTTCCTTAAATATCGGCGCTGATAATTGGTCATGTAGTATCGAGTGTATTTTAATAGCGTCTTCACGAGAAGCAAATTCTCGTTCTCTTTCGATTAAATACGAAAAATTTTGAAGACACAGACAAGCATACATTTTCAGTATCACTTTATGCGTTTGGCCGTTTACTAGCCGATTGTTGTTGTTGTTGTTGTGGTCCTCAGTCCTGAGACTGGTTTGATGCAGCTCTCCATGCTACTCTATCCTGTGCAAGCTTCTTCATCTCCTAGTACCTACTGCAAGCCTACATCCTGCTGAATCTGCTTAGTGTATTCATCCCTTGGTCTCCCCCTACGATTTTTACCCTCCACGCTGACCTCCAATACTAAATTGGTGATCCCTTGATGCCTCAGAACATGTCCTACCAACAGATCCCTTCTTCTGGTCACGTTGTGCCACAAACTTCTCTTCTCCCCAATCCTATTCAATACTTCCTCATTAGTTATGTGATCTACCCATCTAATCTTCAGCATTCTTCTGTAGCACCACATTTCGAAAGCTTCTATTCTCTTCTTGTCCAAACTATTTACCGTCCATGTTTCACTTCCCTACATGGCTACACTCCATACAAATACTTTCAGAAATGACTTCCTGACACTTAAATCTATACTCGATGTTAACAAATTTCTCTTCTTCAGAAACACTTTCCTTGCCATTGCCAGTCTACATTTTATATCCTCTCTACTTTGACCATCATCAGTTATTTTGCTCCCCAAATAGCAAAACTCCTTTACTACTTTAAGTGTCTCATTTCCTAATCTAATTCCCTCAGCATCACCTGACTTAATTCGACTACATTCCATTATCCTTGTTTTGCTTTTGTTGATGTTCATCTTATATCCTCCTTTCAAAACACTGTCAATTCCATTCAACTGCTCTTCCAAGTCCTTTGCTGTCTCTGACAGAATTACAATGTCATCGGCGAAACTCAAAGTTTTTATTTCTTCTCCATGGATTTTAATACCTACTCCGAATTTTTCTTTTGTTTCCTTTACTGCTTGCTCAATATACAGATTGAATAACATCGGGGAGAGGCTAGATCCCTGTCTTACTCCCTTCCCAACCATTGCTTCCCTTTCATGTCCCTCGACTCTTATAACTGCCATCTGGTTTCTGTACAAATTGTGAATAGCCTTTCGCTCCCTGTATTTTACCCCTGCCATCTTTAGAATTTGAAAGAGAGTATTCCAGTCAACATTGTCAAAAGCTTTCTCTAAGTCTACAAATGCTAGAAACGTAGGTTTGTCTTTCCTTAATCTTTCTTCTAAGATAAGTCGTAAGGTCAGTATTGCCTCACGTGTTCCAGTATTTCTACGGAATACAAACTGAACTTCCCCGAGGCCGGCTTCTACCAGTTTTTCCATTCGTCTGTAAAGAATTCATGTTAGTATTTTGCAACTGTGGCTTATTAAACTGATTGTTCGGTAATTTTCACATCTGTCAACACATGCTTTCTTTGGGATTGGAATTATTATATTCTTCTTGAAGTCAGAGGGTATTTCGCCTGTTTCATACATCTTGCTCACCAGATGGTAGAGTTTCGTCAGGACTGGCTCTCCCAAGGCTGTCAGTAGTTCTAATGGAATGTTGTCGACTCCCGGGGCCTTGTTTCGACTCAGGTCTTTCAGTGCTCTGTCAAACTCTTCATGCAGTATTATATCTCCCATTTCATCTTCATCTACATCCTCTTCCATTTCCATAATATTGTCCTCAAGTACATCGCCCTTGTATAGATCCTCTATATACTCCTTCCACCTTTCTGCTTTCCCTTCTTTGCTTAGAACTGGGTTTCCATCTGAGCTTTCGATATTCATACAAGTGGTTCTCTTTTCTCTAAAGGTCTCTTTAATTTTCCTGTAGGCTGTATCTATCTTACCCCTAGTGAGATAAGCCTCTACATCCTTACATTTGTCCTCTAGCCATGCCTGCTTAGCCATTTTGCACTGCCTGTCGATCTCATTTTTGAGACGTTTGTATTCCTTTTTGCCTGATTCATTTACTGCATTTTTATATTTTCTCCATTCATCAATTAAATTCAATATTTCTTCTGTTACCCAAGAATTTCTACTAGCCCTCGTCTTTTTACCTACTTGGTCCTCTGCTGCCTTCACTACTTCATCCCTCAAAGCTACCCATTCTACTTCTACTGTATTTCTTTCCCCCATTCCTGTCAATTGTTCCCTTATGCTCTCCCTGAAACTCTGTACAACCTCTGGTTCTTTCAGTTTATCCAGGTCCCATCTCCTTAAATTCCCACCTTTTTGCAGTTTCTTCAGTTTTAATCTACAGGTCATCACCAATAGATTGTGGTCAGAGTCCACATCTGCCCCTGGAAATGTCTTACAATTTAAAACCTGGTTCCTAAATCTCTGTCTTACCATTATATAATCTATCTGATACCTTTTAGTATCTCCAGGGTTCTTCCATGTATACAACCTCCTATCATGATTCTTAAACCAAGTGTTAGCTATGATTAAGTTGTGCTCTGTGCAAAATTCTACCAGGCGGCTTCCTCTTTCATTTCTTAGCCCCAATCCATATTCACCTACTATGTTTCCTTCTCTCCCTTTTCCTACGCTCGAATTTCAGTCACCCATGACTATTAAATTTTCGTCTCCCTTCACTACCTGAATAATTTCTTTTATTTCATCATACATTTCTTCAATTTCTTCGTCATCTGCAGAGCTAGTTGGCATATAAACTTGTACTACTGTAGTAGGTGTGGGCTTCGTATCTATCTTGGCCACAATAATGCGTTCACTATGCTGTTTGTAGTAGCTTACCCGCATTCCTATTTTCCTATTCCTGCATTACCCCTATTTGATTTTGTGTTTATAACCCTGTAGTCACCTGACCAGAAGTCTTGTTCCTCCTGCCACCGAGCTTCACTAATTCCCACTATATCTAACTTTAACCTATCCATTTCCCTTTTTAAATTTTCTAACCTACCTGCTCGATTAAGGGATCTGACATTCCACGCTCCGATCCGTAGAATGCCAGTTTTCTTTCTCCTGATAACGGCGTCCTCTTGAGTAGTCCCCGCCCGGAGATCCGAATGGGGGACTATTTTACCTCCGGAATATTTTACCCAAGAGGACGCCATCATCATTTAATCATACAGTAAAGCTGCATGCCCTCGGGAAAAATTACGGCCGTAGGTTCCCCTTGCTTTCAGCCGTTCGCAGTACCAGCACAGCAAGGCCGTTTTGGTTATTGTTACAAGACCAGATCAGTCAATCATCCAGCCGATAGTTATGAATATTATATTATTTGTGATAATAAAAATTTGTAGACTCGCAAAGAACATTGTAAATTTAATTAAAGTTCATCCGATTACACGTATTTTTCTCATTATATCAGTTGTAATATAAATAGTAAACAAAATGACTGTGCTGAAAATAAAAATAGAACTGACGAACGGGACTCGATCCAGCGATTACGGGGTTTGAACGACAACCACTTGGCTGCCGTCGGTTCATGGTAAAAATGGCCACGCACAGTTATATATTTGACGACCGAAATTATCTTGCGATTTTCTCAATAACGCTTGAGAAGTACGCGCAACTGCTTATACATTTTGTTGTCCTAATGGAGTACTACGAGTGTACAAAGTTTAAAGTAAATCCGCGTTCCAAAGGTCGTGGCCTCCCCTTGTAAGAGTATTAAACAGCTGAGGATTGTTTGCTTCATTTAGCTATTTACAAACATCTCAGAATGGCATCCATGCAGTAGACTTCTAAAACATTATTCACAAATTACCAAAAGTTCATAGCAGATTATATTTATCAGCAATTAGGAAAATAATTTCTTATAGTGGAAGGTCAGTCAGTCTCAAAATTTCCTTCTCTATACTTACATTTGGATAGTAGGAGAGAGTTATCTACAACTATTATGTAAATAGTACAGTAGAAGAAGTGGAATACACAGTGCAATAAGAGAAGAAATAGTAGTTCCCAGCTCAAGGAGGTGCAGCTCGAGGAGGTATCAATTACGAGTTGATGTACCTCTCACCTGTCACTCGTTAAATATCTTGACATTTGATACATGATTAACACCTCTTGAGCTATGTATTCTCAATGTTTTCACTTTCACAGCATTTTTGTGAACAATGCAACATATGTGAAATTGTCTATTGTATAGAAAAAATAACTCGTGGCTGAGTGATTATTCCTTTGTGGCAAAGGTGATAAGACTTAACCAAAATGTTTTTATCTACATAAATCTGTTTGACATTTATGTATCACTGCAAGTTCTTCCTATTTTCAGCAGCTCTCTTAATGTTGGCTGAGGCTAAATCAGTGACTTCATGATGATAATCATCTCTATTTGGGCAATTGTACAATTTCTCTGACTCTGTCGGGTGGCTTGTTATTCTTTAACACTAGAAGAGTGGCAACGATGTAGAATCATTTTGTAACTCATTCAGTACATTCTAAAACAAATGAAGCTTGCAATTCAAATGGTTGTGCTTGCAGTAACAATATAGACTGAAAAGTTTCCCAAGCTCCTTCTCTAGGCATTGCCAAGGGACTGAAGATGCATGATACAAGGAGATAAAGAAAGACTTAATTTTCCTACTGCATAATGTGCGCAACCAATGCTGGGACCAGAACTGATGTCCATTGTCAGATATTACTTTGTCTATGTGACCAACTTCCTTCAAAAAGCGTTTAACAAATGCTGCAGATACAGATTATGTACGTAGTTGCTCTATGTAGTGGGGTAACGACGCAAAATTCAACTCAAGTCCTACTGCCACAAAAACAGAAGAGTAACTATTGTTTGACTTGGGAAGGGATCCAAATAAATCAACAGCTAACAGTTGTCTTAATTTAGTAGGGCATGTGGGAAACGGCGGAGCAGAGAGGGATATAGTAGGAGATTTTGGCTTTTGACGTAGTTTACACTCTGAAAGCACCATACAAATTCTTTTCTCCATATTGTGAAAATAACATGTGCTACATAACTCGTAAAAACATTTTCAGGCCCCAAAACTGGTGTAACTAAGGTGTATGCACCACACAAGTTTCTTTACTAAGTCATCAGGAACGCATACCACTATTAGGACTGCTAAGTTTGAAAAGAATATTTTTCCACATCAGAGAAAATTGTCTCGCAGCTACACTGTCCCTATCATATCAATTCTCTTTGATTTCCCTCAATATAGGATCCTTATCTTGTTCCTTATCGATGTCAGCAAGTGTTAGTGAAATGTAATTCTCAAATGCAACTTTCTGAATGTGTAACATATTAAAGTTATTTTACTGACAATCTTTTTCAGTTGTTTTGACAACACCAATAGGTGAGCGAGACAAAATGTCAGCTATTGCGTTTTATTTTAGCAGAATGTAAACAATGATAACATGGAAGCCCTGCAAAGTTAAGCCCAACACTTAAGATGATCATGATTTAACTAATCAGTTATCAAAGATTGAAGGGCATGGTGATCAGTATTCACCTTGGTATATCTGCCATACAAGAAGTAGTGGAATTTATCAAAAGTCAAAATCACTGCCAATACCTCCATTTCGGTCACATAGTAATTACGTTCTGATTTAGATAAAATGTGACTGGCAAGTGCAATAGTCCTTTGGTTTATGACACCATTTTCTTCAAATTCTTGAAAAACGTGCATGCCAAGTCTAAATTTGGAGCCATCAGTAGAAAAAAAAGTCATTCGTCAGATCTGGATGATATAATATAGCTGTAGCAAGAAATGCATCCTTCAAACTTTGAAATTCATCCTGAGCTACCTTGTCCCAGTACCACTCAATATTCTTACCAGTCAACTCATACAACCTGGAAATAGTCAGGTTTTCCCTATTAATGAAGTGACAGTAGAAATTAATGAACCCTAAAAACCCTCTAAGTTGATGTTTAGTTGTAGGTGTAGGCATTTTTGCAATAACTTCCAACATCCCTGAATCATGAATTACTTCTTTAGATATGATATGACTAAGAAATTTAATTTGAGATTTGTCAAATGGCGACTTTTCCAAATTAACTGTGATGCCAATCTCAGCAAACACCTGTAGCAGTGAATTAATAAGACTCTTGTGTTCTAACTATGACTTTTGTGCAATGAGGATCTAAGAACTCATGGCTGGTTCAGTGAGACCGTGAGCTAATATGAACTGGATCTCAGTCTGTACTCTTTCCCTGCATGCCAAGGGTTAGCATAAGGTAGAACAAAAAACTTCTTATGTTCCTTGTCTTTAAATTCACATAGAAAATTTATGGTGTCAGGTTTGTTGAAAAAGACTTCAGGAAGTGACTGCAAGACGTCTAACAACTCTTGCCTATCTAATTCAGAAGATCCTCTGCACTGTCTGCTTTATCATGTATAATTTCTTGTCTAATTTCAGAGATATCAAAAGACTGTTCCACTTCCTGAGAAGTATTAGATTTATGACCAATAGCTTCAATGGAAGGCTGTGATTTTGCGAAGATAAACATTTCAAACAGTTGATGTCTTCGTCCCATTTTCTAATCCAGTCCTCGAATTGCAAACATTTGACTTGCCATCGACTGCAGCTTTAGCCTGAGCAACATTAAAAATCGGAGACACCTTGTAGGCAGTCAAGAAATCGACGCCCAATATCATTTTGCAGCAAGAAGTGGCACAGTTAATACGTTGTCACAGAACTGATGACATTGGCAAATGAAATACAAACGTGTTTGATTTCTGACATCTATAGTTTTATCAGTAATAACACCCTTAATTCCACCCGCCGGAGGTTCGAGTCCTCCCTCGGGCATGGGTGTGTGTGTTGTTCTTAGCGTAAGTTAGTTTAAGTTACTTTAAGTAGTGTGTAAGTCCAGGGACCGATGAACTCAGCAGTTTGGCCCCTTAGGAATTCACACACATTTGAACATTTGAACGCTCTTAATTTTGGTCAGTTGCAATGAAAATGTTGGACAAACAGTTGACCCCTGACATTTTCTCAAAAGCCGCCTCACTGATAACCGAAATATGACTACCTGAGTCTAATACTGCTGATAAAGAAACCTGTCCAGCACATACTAACACTACAGGATTGATCAAGTGTTCTGATTGTCTGTCTTCTCTTCCAAGAAGGTGTCTCTAATATCATCACACTGGGCAAAATTTATTAGTCTCTCCTCTGAATCCATGACCAAAACGCTTTTCCTAAGAACGTGTCATGAAAATCCACTACCATATCAATAGTTATGTCCCTTGCTGGTTGTGGATATACATGTGTTCCACATTCAATATCATCATCTGGCCAGGGCATGTAATTAGCTACCTTGTCAAAAACATTGACAAATTTAGTCTTTGGTCTTCAACAGTCTCTATATTTACAGGATTATGGTTTCACCTAACATCTTTTTCTCATTTTGATTACTAATTGGCTCAATGGGTTCACAATATATGATTTTTGTGATATGAATGAAGGAATTTTCTGTATTGACAAACGAGTTGTTTGTCACATATGGCATCAGTCATCCCTGTGATGGCCTGTCACGTGTAACATTATTACAAGGATTAGGTGGTCTGCCGGCCGCGGTGGCCGAGCGGTTCTAGGCGTTTCAGTCCGGAACCGCGCAACTGCTACGGTCGCAGGTTAGAATCCTGCCTCGGACGTGGATGTGTGTGATGTCCTTAGGTTAGTTAGGTTTAAGTAGTTCTAAGATCTAGGGGACTGATGACCTCAGATGTTAAGTCCCATAGTGCTCAGAGCCAACCAGCCATTAGGTGGTCTAATCTCAACTACTTCAGCACGTCGTTCAGAACTAACATTTCCACGATCACGCCTCTCCTGATTATTTCTTTCGTAATAACTGTTACGATCATGTGAACCATCAAATGTTTGGTTGTAATGATAGTCATATAATCTGAAATCAGTGTTCTCACTTTCTCGATTAGAATTAAAGTTTCGTCTTGTACGCCAATTACTGTTATTTCTTTCATTATATTGATCTCTGTTGGGATCACCATTATTGCCATAACTTCTTAAGTTCCTAAAACCACGACCTCTGTTTCTGTCTCTAAAATTGCCGCTATTGTACGACTGATCGCTCGAATGCCAATTGTTTGAATAATTATGATCACGGCCATTAGAGAATCGATTATTCTGTTCATAATTGTTGTTCTGATTCGCAGAATACCCATCATCTGATTATTTTCGTTATGATTAGAAATTTTGTCTGTATTTATTTCGCGATTAAAATTCCTCACTGGCAACTTCCAGTTCTTGCAGTAAATTTTGAAAAGCCTCATGTCATTTTTACAGGGTCCGGCCAAAATAACGTGTCGCAAGCATGTCGGTAGTTTATTCAAACAAATTCTTATTAATTCAGAGGGACTGTACAGATTCGATAAAAAGCGATTCTTACGTATCATGTGCTGAAAATAGTTTGCTGAGCAGGAAAAGACTGATTGTTCAAAATTCTTTAGCATAATAATACTGTTTTTGACCCTGTATTGTGTTGCTTCAGACCAGTGTGCTGACAAGAATGCGTGATCAAATCCACCCTCCGTTCGGTATTCCTGTGCGATTCCTCTTATTCTTGTGGCTGGTTCAGATTCTAAATAGCCACACGTATATTCAGGTTTATGACCAATTGGCCATGAAGGTGGGAGACAGTATTGGAATTGTTGTAGCTGTTCTCTGGGGAGCATGTCATTGAAACAATTTCGAAAAATCTTAAACTTTCGAACAGTGAGGGAATGTTTGTAATCAAATTAATCATTCTCGTGGGAGTACAAACTATTTTTCTCGCTATCTTGTCTGCGTAACGTACTGCGTTCGCATATCGGTTCACCTGCATGGCACAAATCAGGAAGTTCCTCAGGAGTATTAAAACGCGAAGTATGGCTATCGACATGATCATAACCGTGACTGATTTTCCGTTCAATGCGTGATAATTGGTCTTCTAGTTTCCATAAATCAGATTTTGCTGTTGATTAATGGTCATCTGTCCTTCTTTAAAACGATGAAGAGGAAGATGTACTTCCGACTCTACAAAAGGAACAGATTTTGTTACATCACAATGTTTGTCTGTAATGCTGGTCAGTTGGATCACTGTTACAGAGTTCGTCTACTTGTTTGGCAACAATATTTAAATATTCTAGGGTAACTGTTTCTGTAGTCTTAACTGTACACATTGTATCTGAGTTCCAAACTAACCATCCCGCTGTTTTAACTGCAAGATTTCCACCGTTTCAATCTGTTCAACTCTCGATTTTAGACTGTTTATTAGAGGGTTGTACTCCTCGCGTGCATCTTGCCTAATCTGTTTCATCTCATTCTTGGAGCACTTAATCTCTCCTCTAGCACTTTCTTTAATCTCTTCTTTAAAACTTTTATTGTCTTCCTTATCGCTCTTAAACTCTGATTAAAGTACCTGCAAAAGTTCATTGTCCTTGTGTTTGGCACCACTACCTGAAGCCATAAAGACTGGCTCAGTATGAATAACCTGTAGCTTAACTCGTATTCATACGCGTCACATTGATACCTGAGAAATGTGTACACATATTTCTCAAACCGAAATATGCAAATGACAGTGCAAGACAGCAGAACTATGTGATAGTTTATTTCTGAACGCAAGTACGTGGACTCACGCTACACGATGCTAAATCCAGATTAGCCGGTACGTCAAACTATTCCTCTGCGAGAAAGCAATCTATTACAGTGAAATTTACAAACGCCGTCTGAATCTGACTGCAGAACCAAATGGTTCAGCTTACATTATTGGCCCTGAATACAGCTAATCTGTATCATTATCCTTGCAAACTATCACTGTACAAGAACTGTTATTGTAATTATGTAGAAACTGAACATGGAAATTAACGCACCTGACTTTCTGGTAGAAATGCTTGAAAATTTCCAAGATAGCTTTTTACTGGAATATGTCACTGGTATTATGCCCCTGAACTGATATGGTATTATTTTCACAAATACACCCTGTCAATCATTGTGCCTTACAGTGGAAATAAACCTTGACAGCAATTATATCTACTGACCAACCTGTGCCCACAGAATGCTCGTCTGCTTAGCATATCGTTGCTGTTAGGTATAATGATGTGACTGTCAAAATTTGAATTTCCTTTGCTGTACTTGCGATGTGCCGTGCGAGATGGTATCTTACCAATTTTCATAAATGCTTCTCAGTACACAACTCGTGATAAGCAAAGCGAGTGTGCAAACAGTGTCATGAAAGTAAATTAAAATTGGGAACTAATCTTAACGACTGGTAAATGAGAAGAAAGACTCAAAGTTTAACTGTGGTTCATTAAGCTATAAAAGTCTCACACCTAGGAAAGTTAGAAAAATATTTGTTAGTAACTCTCCTGTGTACCGTTGCCTCCTTCGACAATTGTTTCAACTATAAGACAACACCCTATGCTTCATTACAAAATTTCTACAGTAAACTTCATCCATACGCAATTTTCTAACAATGAGAAGCTACACAGTTACAAACATAGAAAACTGGATTACCGTAAAACTTGGCTTTTATCATTCGTTTATAATTATAATCTCGTTTGCTCAATATCTTTCCTCAATACATATTATTACAAAATCCCTTTTAAATAATGCTGTCTCCACCACACAGCAGGTCAGCCTCCATCCTCCTTAAACCAAGTACACCGCCAGACTCTCCAACACTGTCTGTCACTGCTACTCTCTCACTTACTCTCACAAAGCAAAGTTAACCTCCCTGGAAAACATCTCTGATCTCAAACACAGTCTTACAAAGAATGTGATTATATTGAATAATCGCAATTCACCAAGTCATTCATATTCACGGCCGAAACTTCATGAAAATCGTCGTGGCAAATAGGACAGCCGCCTTTCACGCTCCCATATCGAAGAACTTTAAAATGCAAGTATGGGAGAGTGCGTATTTTTTACCAAAATTTTAATCAGTTGGATCCCCAGAATTTTTGAGCTGCCGAGGCATGGCACAGACCGTACCAGTGGGAAAGAAAGGCGAAATGAAACCGTGTAAGTGAAGAGGAGACAGTGGCAGTGAAATCTACCGTAAATCAATGGGAGAAATAGGAGACAGTGGGATATATATATGGAGGGGGGGAGGCAGTGAGATAGGGATACTGAGTATAAAGGCTTAACCACAAAGACAAACTGGATAAAAGAATTTAGAATGTTCTGTGTTGAAAAAGCGGGAATGCCTTCGCATGCCAAAATGTTTGGTGTGAGAGGCAGAATGAGGAGTGAGGCAGATGGTTTCCCCACATTTCTGTCAGAGTCCTTTAAAGAGAAACATATTCGCCTTTTTTGTGCTCCGATAGGAACATTTTTCCGTAAATTATATCTTGTATAAGATTTAAATTTTTATTGAATACATGTCCCTCAATACACATTACGTTCGCAGTATATACATAACGCTCATTATATATATAAAATCGTTCACACTCAGAAAATAAACATTATTTTTGTAACTTCCTGGCAGATTAAAACTGTGTGCCCGACCGAGACTCGAACTCGGGACCTTTGCCTTTCGCGGGCAAGTGCTCTACCAACTGAGCTACCGAAGCACGACTCACGTCCGGTACTCACAGCTTTACTTCTGCCAGTACCTCGTCTCCTACCTTCCAAACTTTACAGAAGCTCTCCTGCGAAACTTGCAGAACTAGCACTCCTGAAAGAAAGGATATTGCGGAGACATGGCTTAGCCACAGCCTGGGGGATGTTTCCAGAATGAAATTTTCACTCTGCAGCGGAGTGTGCGCTGATATGAAACTTCCTGGCAGATTAAAACTGTGTGCCCGACCGAGACTCGAACTCGGGACCTTTGCCTTTCGCGGGCAAGTGCTCTACCAACTGAGCTACCGAAGCACGACTCACGTCCGGTACTCACAGCTTTACTTCTGCCAGTACCTCGTCTCCTACCTTCCAAACTTTACAGAAGCTCTCCTGCGAAACTTGCAGAACTAGCACTCCTGAAAGAAAGGATATTGCGGAGACATGGCTTAGCCACAGCCTGGGGGATGTTTCCAGAATGAAATTTTCACTCTGCAGCGGAGTGTGCGCTGATATGAAACTTCCTGGCAGATTAAAACTGTGTGCCCGACCGAGACTCGAACTCGGGACCTTTGCCTTTCGCGGGCAAGTGCTCTACCAACTGAGCTACCGAAGCACGACTCACGTCCGGTACTCACAGCTTTACTTCTGCCAGTACCTCGTCTCCTACCTTCCAAACTTTACAGAAGCTCTCCTGCGAAACTTGCAGAACTAGCACTCCTGAAAGAAAGGATATTGCGGAGACATGGCTTAGCCACAGCCTGGGGGATGTTTCCAGAATGAAATTTTCACTCTGCAGCGGAGTGTGCGCTGATATGAAACTTCCTGGCAGACTAAAACTGTGTGCCCGACTGAGACTCGAACTCGGGACCTTTGCCTTTCGCGGGCAAGTGCTCTACCAACTGAGCTACCGAAGCACGACTCACGTCCGGTACTCACAGCTTTACTTCTGCCAGTACCTCGTCTCCTACCTTCCAAACTTTACAGAAGCTCTCCTGCGAAACTTGCAGAACTAGCACTCCTGAAAGAAAGGATATTGCGGAGACATGGCTTAGCCACAGCCTGGGGGATGTTTCCAGAATGAAATTTTCACTCTGCAGCGGAGTGTAAAGTTTGGAAGGTAGGAGACGAGGTACTGGCAGAAGTAAAGCTGTGAGTACCGGACGTGAGTCGTGCTTCGGTAGCTCAGTTGGTAGAGCACTTGCCCGTGAAAGGCAAAGGTCCCGAGTTCGAGTCTCGGTCGGGCACACAGTTTTAATCTGCCAGGAAGTTTCATATCAGCGCACACTCCGCTGCAGAGTGAAAATTTCATTCTGGAAACATCCCCCAGGCTGTGGCTAAGCCATGTCTCCGCAATATCCTTTCTTTCAGGAGTGCTAGTTCTGCAAGTTTCGCAGGAGAGCTTCTGTAAAGTTTGGAAGGTAGGAGACGAGGTACTGGCAGAAGTAAAGCTGTGAGTACCGGACGTGAGTCGTGCTTCGGTAGCTCAGTTGGTAGAGCACTTGCCCGCGAAAGGCAAAGGTCCCGAGTTCGAGTCTCGGTCGGGCACACAGTTTTAATCTGCCAGGAAGTTTCATATCAGCGCACACTCCGCTGCAGAGTGAAAATTTCATTCTGGAAACATCCCCCAGGCTGTGGCTAAGCCATGTCTCCGCAATATCCTTTCTTTCAGGAGTGCTAGTTCTGCAAGTTTCGCAGGAGAGCTTCTGTAAAGTTTGGAAGGTAGGAGACGAGGTACTGGCAGAAGTAAAGCTGTGAGTACCGGACGTGAGTCGTGCTTCGGTAGCTCAGTTGGTAGAGCACTTGCCCGCGAAAGGCAAAGGTCCCGAGTTCGAGTCTCGGTCGGGCACACAGTTTTAATCTGCCAGGAAGTTTCATATCAGCGCACACTCCGCTGCAGAGTGAAAATTTCATTCTGGATTATTTTTGTACATCGTGATTCATTCTTTCACACATTATATGTTGTCAGTAGTATACGCAGGCGAGTTGGTAGATTCTTTCACACTAGATTCCCGTAAGGCAGGCTGTTCCAACCGAGCTCCAGGGAGCCGGAGCGCTCCGGAGCGCTCACAGCGGGAGCTCGGAGCCCGCGTGGAGGGGGAAAGCGAACTCACTGCCCCCTGGCCACATGCAGTCGCAACCGACGCAATAATCCGTGTTCAATGACAGCTATGACAGAAGCGGTAGCCCTGTACCTCTGTTGGAGGATACCTTTCTATTCGTTGAGAGCGATGGTCGCCGCAGTGTGTTGTATGTCATTTAAGGTATTTAATTCTGCGAAGAGGTACAATATACAACGACATTATACACGTCTTCACGCAGCGCACTACGATTAGGTAGAAGGCGTTGACGCAGAGAACTGGTAGCCAGGCTTAAGAACGACCTACCAGGAGAAGTATGTTTAAAAACGGTTTCGTAATACGGAGGGTATCAAAACATGCAACATAGTTCGTGTTCTGTAATGCGTTTATAATTTTCAGGTGAATGAATGCGGAGAAAACACTACTGAATCTGAAATTCGAGCAAGCTACAGGGTCGTTCACATTGTTGCGACGAGTGGCAAGCCGTTTTTGGTAGGACCACTCGTAAAATCGTGCATGGTAGCAGTTGCAGAATGTCTGTTACCAAGGGAGTTGCAGGCAATTGAATGGGTAATTGAAGGGGTTTGCCTGTCTAAGCAAACAACGTCTCGTCGAATCCTGGACATGATAGCGGATTTAGAGACACAGCTCAGGAAAAAGGCGGAGAGCTTTGTTGAATTTTCGCTAGCGCTGGACGAAAGCACCGACATATCGGACTGTGCTCAGCTTGCAGTCTTTGTGCGTGGTGTCGACATGGAGCTGCAAGTAACTGAAGAACTCTTGGATGTGGTACCACTCGATTGCACCGCAACAAGACGTGACGTTTTTGAAGCTGTTTGTGAATCAGTGGACAATATGAATTTGCCGTGGGATAAGCTCCGTTCTGTAGCGACAGACGGTGCACCAAAAATGATCGGGCGTCACCAAGGTTTTGCTTCTCGTTTGGAAAATAAACTCAGGGACGAATTCGGAAAGACATTTTGACTCTTCATTGTTTTATTCACCAAGAGGCACAATGTGCTGAAACAGTAGAGCTATGTGACGTAATGAAAGATGTCGTGAAGTGTGTGAATTTTGTGCGGCGTCACGGTATGAATCATCGCCAATTCAAAGGATTCCTGAAAGATATTGAAGAGGAGTATGAGGATATACCTTACCACAGTACAGTTCGTTGGCTGAGTCGGGGAAAAGTTCTTGATGTTTTCTTTGCCATTCGTGAGGAAATATCCCTTTTTCTCGAAATGAAACGAGAAGAAATTCGTTGTCTGAAAGATATAAAATGGATGTCGGACCTGGCGTTCCTAGCTGACATAACTATGCATCTGAATAATTTAAATCTGTCATTGCAAGGCAAAGAGCAGCTAATCGTTGACATGCACGACCAGATCAAAGCGTTCATGGAAAAGTAACGTTTATTTGAGAGGCAGATGAGTAGTGGACATTTAACGTTCTTCAATCGTCTTGGTTCTTTAAAACTACCTGAAGGTACTACTTTCGGCTATTACCAAGCAAAGTGAAAGCAGCTCATCACGTCGTTTGAAACACGATTCCAAGACCTCACTAGTTTGAAAATGGAACTTAAGGTGTTCAGCACTCCTTTTTCAGTTTCCCCCATGATTTGTCATCGTCACTTCAATTGGAGATTACTGATTTCCAAAATTCAACTTTGTTGAAAGAGAGGTACTACAACACGTTGGATTTGTCACGATGGTATCGTTCATTACAGCGAAAAACATTTCCCAAGCTTCACAACAATACCGCTCAGATCATTTGCATTTTTGGATCTACATATTGTTGTGAGCAGCTTTTCTCAGCAATGAAAAGAGTAAAAAGTAAGGAACGATCGTTTCTTCAGGATGCAACAATGTAGTCCATCCTCCGCATTAACGCTGCGAACACTTTGACGCCTGATATTTCCGATCTTGTAATGAAAAGAAAATGTCGAGCTACAGAGGCCCAATAAATTCAATATGCAACTTCTTGTAAAACAGTTGTTTCTTACTTATTTCCTGAACATCGTATTTCCTGGTCTAGCATGTCACCACATCGTAGCAGCTAAGAGTATGAGGTTGTCGATCTTGTAAGACGCAGCTGGCACATCAAAACGCTTGTCGGCGTGCCGGCCCACTTGAATGGTCACAGCGAGCGACACGGCTCCCTGGAGCAGGGAGCGCTCCACAGCTCACAACGGAGCCGACGAGCTGGAACAGCCTGCCGTAAGGTATTCGACCCAGTATAAACTGTCGACTGATAACTGTGATATCATCTTACGGAGTACATTCACAGATATGAGAATGGCTTGACGAATTTTTGTCCGATAGAATCCGGCATGTTATAATGGACGTCGGATGTTCAACTGAAACGGAAGTAACACTGGATGTGTCTCAAGGAACGTTTTCACTATATAAAACTGATTTCTCAGATGTGGTCAAAAGCACTATTGTATTTCAAACTTTTTAATAAAGCGGATATTAATGGCCATTCATTATTCTATGAAGTTCATGGCACACATACTGTGCATCATGAACTTTATATACTAACAGACTTCGCTAAACGTGCCCTTACCTACAGGAAAGTATCATCGCTGTATGGTAGTAGGCAAACGAAGAAAGACTTAGTGGCTCCATTTGGTGTACTGAATGACAGCTCTCTTAATATACGGCTATGTACATGACAGTGCTCCTAACCAAGAAAAACGCCATAACAGTATTTGATGCTAAGATGACTGAAACCTATTTAAATAAACAGCTTTCATAAAACGAAGCTGCGTCAAATGGCTTGAATACATGAAATCAGTGGATTAGAAAGAAGGGTGAATGTAGACATGTTTGTGGGCTGCTTTTGGGAAGATGGCTGTTTTAGAGCGAGGATTGGGAAGAGGGAAAACGCCGAACGCTCAACATTTAAATGCCAATGCAGTCGCACTGCATTCGACTTGGTTTTGTAATTCACATTTCTCAACAAGATAGATCACAAAAAAACACATTTCCAGTATTATTTAATTAATTTTGACATGCTGAAGCCATAACCTAATTTTTAACTGGTACAGACTGTCGACATACGGACGGACGAAGTCAGTTTCACAAATTTTCGCACTCAGGTTCCAGGTAATCGTGTTTTATTTAATTCCGTAATCGAGAAAAGTCTTTCACATGTTTATGTCGGTCGAAGTATTGTAGCAATTTTACAAACTCGTTACGGAGACTTGGAAAATGTACCTCAGGAAAGCAATGTAGACTTCCTGGACAGTTCACCTAAAAGGTATTTGCCGTTAAAAAGCGAATTACGTTGCAAATCAATCAGTTACATCTGTACATGCACAGGGGAGCTTTCAACTGGAAATGGCAGACGATCTCGAGAACAGCTTCGAAACAGGCGTGAGATTGGCAGTGACCTCGAAACGTTTAGGAAACTGTTCTTGTAATTCTTTCAGGGGTGCAATGAATTCTTCAAACCTCACTTTTTCCATAACGCCAGTGACTTAGGGAACTGGACTATGCTTGTCAGCATGTGTTCCTTCTATAAGGCGATTTTCTTTTTAAATGTCCTTCATCACAAGGAAGTTGTTTCTCACGTTCCAATGTGTTGCAGCGGGCAGTGTATAGGAAGTCCAAACAAAGTGTGAGATCTGCAATCCTTTACAGATGTTCTATTTTTCATTCTTGCACTTATTTTGCCTTCTTAAATTCAATAAAAGCGTTTTTTAAATCAAAAAGTCGTTCCAGGCAAGCCTCTTAACTAACCAACATACTTTGCAGTAATAAACACTTGCATCGAAAAATGTTGCAACTGGCAGTGGAACAATGCTTGAGACTTTAGAAATTTTACTGTTCGTACCACCAATTTCGTCATGTGCTCCATGTCTGCAAATTTGGCAGAAAGCGCTCCTTGAAGAACAAATTATGAACACTGTCTGGACATCGTTGTAATTTTTTGCTCTTCCATTGTCACCTGAATCGTAAATTTCTTTCTGCATGGTACTATAATGCCATTTCATACCAAAATTGTGTACCCGACGCTTATGCGACTGCATAATATATATTGAGAATTCCTATCACTCTGTTCTGTGGTTCCCATGCAGTTTTAAAGGCTTGTTACGACTGATCGCTGGCTGCGTCTCTCTGTGCATACGGCCACAGCACCTGTGAACGTACTTCATACCAAAAACAAATGGCGCTGACACCACGATTCTGCCGAACTGAACAGAGATGTGCCGACTGAAAAATGCCACCGCACAATACTCAATGAAGTACTTCCGAGAAGGACAGAAAAGCCGAGACAGGGTGGGCCTTGGTTCGCAAGAGACCCACACACCCTAACCGCTTGTAGTTTGGCACGCCATGGCTGGCCCTGACCTAGGGCGATCTATTCTAGAGACATTTTCCAGCGACTGGAGTCCTGGTCAAATAGAAATGGCAGCAAACATCAAAAGCAATCAGAGGCGCATTTCTAGTACAGTAATGATGAGTATATTTAGACAAGTGTTATTTGAGGTAAACTGAATCACAATTACGTTCTGACCGTTGTGCATTGTGCGTAAAGACCAAGGGACTGAGATAATAGATAGTAGTATGCTCACTGAGACACAAACACAAGCATCTTCCCATCGTTTCATACACGAATTAAAGCCATTCTCTCTTGGTACGAATTAGGTAAAAACATTAATCAGGCAAAGGAAAAAGAAGGTTTCGCAAGTGGATATATGATAATGCCATAAGCTTCAGCCCGCGAATTGATTTACCGAGCATAATAATCGTTATGAATTATCACTACGTCTGGAATCAGAGATGTAAAAACGCTTCTGGCTCTGTTTTAACCAAATCTGTTCTCACAACCTTTGGAAAACTAGATATTAATTCAAAACTAACGGTTATTCTGTCACCACCGTATAATTCGCGAATGGATCATAGCAGTAAGACAAGAGAGATTCCAATGTTTACATAGTCATAAAGACATCCATTCAGCAAACGAATGAAACAGGACGCAAAGTAGATCATATTGGATGAAGTATTAGGGGGAACGGAAAGAAACGTCGTTTCTGCGCATGTCGATATTCTTTTGTCTTTTATGAGCTGATTGTGCGCTTGAAAGTCCGTGCCAAAGACACTTTAAAATAAGAGTGAGCTCTTAAATCGTAAATAATTAAAACTTATTTTTTGCAATTTATGGTGAAATGGCCAGAAGAGATCTGCCTGCTTCTTGAGTTTTTCAAGGATACTAACGCAACAGTTGCTACAAAACATGTTCACGATGTTTATCTAAGTACATTAAATGTTCATAAATGCCTAAGGTGGCTTTCTAAGTTCAAATCCAGTAATTTTGACCATTCCGTCCCGAATTGACCAGAAAGACCAACAACTTTAGAAATGACATGTTTGGGGTCGAAGTGGCAGCAACTGTGTGTCAGACAATCGAGGTACTGTCAAACACTCTAAACTTACTACCAAAAAGCATGTTCAGCAGACTGTAAAGACGAACAAAGCTAAGCGATCCACCACAAGCAAATTATTACTTCAGTGGAACGATACAGAAGCGTTTTCTGATTGGTTCATCACTGGAGATGACAAATGGGTCCCCTAGGATAATTCAGAATGCAAAAAGCAGTGGCTCTCTCCAGATAAATAATCACGAAGTACAGCAAAGTCAGGTTTACACCCTGAAAAGGCCTTTTTGTCTGTTTGATGGAGTATTCTGGGAGTGTCGTTCAGTTTGAAGAGCTGAAACCCGTACAGACTGTGAATGCAGACCTTTACCATGAACAACAGGATCGAGCAAATCATTCTTTAATTGCAAAGTTTCCAGAGACTGTCAACAAAAAGGCGTTATTCTGTAATATGATAATGCACTTCAGTAGACAAACCCTCGAAAAAATTAATGAATTGGGGTGGGAGGTACTGCCTCGCCCACTATATTCGCCAGGCATTGCGCCATCGGATTTCTATTTACTCCGATCGCTACACCATTTTGTAAGTGGTAAGAAATTTGACAAAGTGGATGATGTCCAAAATGCCTCTCTCCAGATATTTTGCTCTAAAACCAATTGATTTTTATCGATCTGGCATTGAAATTTGCACACTAGATAGCAAAAGTTGTTGATAACGAGGGTGTTCATCGATTACAAATAAAGACTTCTTAACAATTTTTTATGTTTGAACATAATTTAAGAAACGATATTAGTTTCCCCTCAGTTAATACCCTCCCCATTCACTGTACAGTGCCTTGCGGCGTATATAAACAGACAGCAAAAAAATCGCAAAACCAAAAAATAATTAGTATGGAGTAGTCAAATTTCGGGAACAAATTTGTCTAACAAACGTAAGTGATTAACATAGCAAAATCACAAGTTAATGTAAGCACGAGAAAGCTTGACCATTTTCACGTTCTAAAGAAAGTAACAGTAATATCCATTACATAATAAACGTTAAATTCTTTTACATAAAACCAATACAATTTCGTTCCTAGCTTAGAATGCTACGGCCAGCAGCCTTGCACCAATGTGCTTTCTGATAAATCAATAAAGAACAAAAGTAACTGTTGTGCACTGAACTTTATGACAAATATTCTACTACCTAATGATTCAATAAGGTGTCATGCTACCACCGTTCATTGTGTTTTGTATGGAGCAAATGATGATCTGATGCTTAACTGTAAATACTGATAATTCAAATTTACTTTATCTTCTAAACAAATAAAGTTACAGAGTTTATATTTACAACGTTTGTCATTTTAATGATACGCTTCTATACGAAATGTCGCTCGTTAAGATCAACCAAAGAGTTCGTATTTACCATTAAGGTCTTTGATACAAAACTTGTCAATTTCACTTCAACAGTTAATCCTAAACTATTATAGATATGATCAATAATCAAGTATTATTGGGATCACCATGAAAAATTTATGGAGGAGGGCAGATCAAAATTACTGTGGCTTGATTCTCTGCATTACTACGGAATTAAATACTTTTCGTAAATGTTTCCATTTATGACCGATCACAGGTCCGCCATATTTAACACTGATATATCTCCTTGGCCACAAAAGGCTTCTACTGCGCTTCCCTCTGATGTAGGTTCTCGTCTGCCTCACTCGTACACTACAGCACTTACGCCTCAATAGACAATAGAGACGCCTTTGAGTTTCCCCATCTCGTGGTGCCTTTGTGGCACGCAGTCCTTGATGACAGGGTTCATTTCACAATGGTCTAAACATGGAGTCTGTGACATTCCGTGACAAAATTAGAAAACACGAACTTTCTTCAGTCCATGTAAATAACGTTGCTAATATGGCAAGTCTAGGCAATGTAAATGTAGCTACCCAATTAGACATTGGGTACAGAAGGCTCGTGGCATTACACAACCAAAAAGGTACCGATAATAGGTACATATTGAATCTAATTATTAACTGTATTCGTTTCTGTGGTGCGTTGGAACTTCCCCTTAGAGGACATGATGAGACCGAATCATCTTCCATTCCTGGTGGTTTTTGTTCTTTGATTAATTTTAGTGCAGAATTAGACTCTGCATCAAAATTGCATTTAGAGAAAGCTACAGTTTTCAAAGGAACCTCAAAAAACATATAGAATGAACTCCTCCTGTGCATGCTTCAAGACTGCTAAGAGGAAATTAGAAAGGAAATTAAGGGTGCTGAGTTTTTGGCCGTAATAGCTGACGAAAGCAGTGACGTAGCCTGTGTTTTCCAGGTGGTTTACCCATGGTCTAGGGGTAGCGTCTTTGATTCATAATCAAAACGTCTTCGGTCCCGGGTTCGATCCCCGCCACTGCCTAAATTTTGATAAATAATCAGCATTGGCGGCCGAAGACTTCTGGCATAAGAAGTCAGCCTCATTCTGCCAACGGCCTTGCCAAAGAGGGCGGAGGAGCGGATAGAGGTTCAGGGCACTCTCTTGTCCTAGGGGTGGGAAATTGCCCCTAAAGGCGGAAGAATCAGCAATGATCAACGACATAAGGATGCAGAAGGCAATGGAAACCACTGCATTAAAGACACGTAGCGTGTATCCACAGGACATGTGGCCTGTATTTGAAGAAGTGTCATGATGATATCTCCATTGGCAAAAGATTTCGGAATAGTCCCCCATTCGGATCTCTGGGAGGGGACTGCCAAGGGGGAGGTTACCATGAGAAAAAGATTGAATAATCTACGAAAGGATAACGTTCTACAAGTCGGGGCGTGGAATGTCAAAAGCTTGAACGTGGTAGGGAAACTAGAAAATCTGAAAAGGGAAATTCAAAGGCTCAATCTAGATATAGAAGGGGTGAGTGAAGTGAAGTCGAAGGAAGACAAGGATTTCTGGTCAGATGAGTATCGGGTAATATCAGCAGCAGCAGAAAATGGTATAACAGGTGTAGGATTCGTTATGAATAGGAAGGTAGGGCAGAGGGAGTGTTACTGTGAACAGTTCAGTGACCTGGTTGTTCTAATCAGAATCGGCGGCAGACCAACACCGACAACGATAGTTCAGGTATACATGCCGACGTCGCAAGCTGAAGATGAACAGATAGAGAAAGTGTATGAGGATATTGAAAGGATAAAGCAGTATGTAAAGGGGGACGAAAATCTAATAGTCATGGGCGACTGGAATGCAGTTGTAGGGGAAGGAGTAGAAGAAAAGCTTACAGGAGAATATGGGCTTGGGGCAAGGAATGAAAGAGGAGAAAGACTAATTGAGTTTTGTAACAAGTTTCAGCTAGTAATAGCGAGTACCCTGTTCAAGAATCACAAGAGGAGGAGGTATACTTGGAAAAGGCCGGGAGATACGGGAAGATTTCAATTAGATTACATCATGGTCAGACAGAGATTCCGAAATAAGATACTGGATTGTAAGGCGTACCCAGGATCAGATATAGACTCAGATCACAATATGGTAGTGATGAAGTGTAGGCTGAAGTTCAAGACATTAGTCAGGAAGAATCAATACGCAAAGAAGTGGGATACGGAAGTACTAAGAAATGACGAGATACGTTTGAAGTTCTCTAACGCTATAGATACAGCAATAAGGAATAGCGCAGTAGGCAGTACAGTTGAAGCGGAATGGATATCTCTAAAAAGGGCCATCACGGAAGTTGGGAAGGAAAACATAGGTACAAAGAAGGTAGCTGTGAAGAAACCATGGCTAACAGAAGAAATACTTTAGCTGATTGATGAAAGGAGGAAGTGCAAACATCTGACTTTCGGAAAAGCATCATACACACAATTCCGAAGACGGCAAGAGCTGACAAGTGCGAGAATTATCGCACAATCAGCTTAACAGCTCATGCATCGAAGCTGCTTACAACAATAATATACAGAAGAATGGAAAAGAAAATTGAGAATGCGCTAGGTGACGATCAGTTTGGCTTTAGGAAAAGTAAAGGGACGAGAGAGGCAATTCTGACGTTACGGCTAATAATGGAAGCAAGGCTAAAGAAAAATCAAGACACTTTCATAGGATTTGTCGACCTGGAAAAAGCGTTCGACAATATAAAATGGTGCAAGCCGTTCGAGATTCTGAAAAAAGTAGGGGTAAGCTATAGGGAGAGACGGGTCATATACAATATGTACAACAACCAAGAGGGAATAATTAGAGTGGACGATCGAGAACGAAGTGCTCGTATTAAGAAGGGTGTAAGACAAGGCTGTAGCCTTTCGCCCCTACTCTTCAATCTGTACATCGAGGAAGCAATGATGGAAATCAAAGAAAGGTTCAGGAGTGGAATTAAAATACAAGGTGAAAGGATATCAATGATACGATTCGCTGATGACGTTGCTATCCTGAGTGAAAGTGAAGAAGAATTAAACGATCTGCTGAACGGAATGAACGGTCTAATGAGTACATAGTATGGTTTGAGAGTAAATCGGAGAAAGACGAAGGTTATGAGAAGTAGTAGAAATGAGAACAGCGAGAAACTTAACATCAGGATTGATGGTCACAGAGTAAATGAAGTTAAGGAATTCTGCTACCTAGGCAGTAAAATAACCAATGACGGACGGAGCAAGGAAGACATCAAAAGCAGGCTCGCTATGGCAAAAAAGGCATTTCTGGCCAAGAGAAGTCTACTAATATCATATACCGGCCTTAATTTGAGGAAGAAATTTCTGTGGATGTACGGCTGGAGTACAGCATTGTATGGTAGTGAAACATGGACTGTGGGAAAACCGGAACAGAAGAGAATCGAAGCATTTGAGATGTGGTGCTATAGACGAATGTTGAAAATTAGGTGGACAGATAAGGTAAGGAATGAGGAGGTTCTACGCAGAATCGGAGAGGAAAGGAATATGTGGAAAACACTGATAAGGAGAAGGGACAGGATGATAGGACATCTGCTAAGACGTGAGGGAATGACTTCCATGGTACTAGAGGGAGCTGTAGAGGGCAAAAACTGTAGAGGAAGACAGAGATTGGAATACGTCAAGCAAATAATTGAGGACGTAGGTTGCAAGTGCTACTCTGAGGTGAAGAGGTTAGCACAGGAAAGGAATTCGTGGCGGGCCGCATCAAACCAGTCAGTAGACTGATTACCAAAAAAAAATAGAATGTAGGTACATCATTAACGGATAACCGGTTGAAAGATTTTTGGGACTTCATAGCACCTGAAAAGCATGAATCCCAGTCTTTGGCAACGTCCATCATCGAACATATAAATAATCATTTGCGGAATTGTCCACATAAGATAATAGCGCAAACATATGATGGTGCAGCAGTCATGAGTGGTTCTTCACGTGGGGTGCAAGCTCTTGGTAAGGAAAAGTTTCCCAATGCTTCTTTCATACATTCATTGTTATGTCCACCAGTTGAACCTCATTATGCTTAAAGCCGCTTCCATTAACAAAAATATGCTAAATATTCTTCGCTAAACTTCAGGGACTTTGCAGCTTCTTTTCAGCATCTCCTCAAAGAACAGCAGTTCTCGACGAAATAGTACGAAAACAACTGCCACGTTCAGTGCCTACTCGTTGGAATTTTCAGTCAAGGAGCGTCAATACCGTTTTCGAATATAGAGAAGCTATTATCACATGCATGAATAATATGATCCAGGGGGAAAAACTGCGTAATGAGAACACGATCCTGCAAGCCTGTGGCTTAGGATCAATTTTGAAGGATGAAAAGTTCATTTTTCTGGCTTTCATTTTTTCATAAAATCATGATCCATGTGGATATTTTGCCTAACCAGCTACAAAAAAGGTATATTGACCAAACTTATGCACAAAATCAGCTGACAGCTTTTAAACGAGAAATTGCGAACATTAGGGAAAGATTGAGAGAAAATTCAACAGGTTTACACGAGTACCTTAAAAGAGAGAGAACTGAAGATGGCGCAGCGGTGTCTAATCTACTGCTTGAGGCAAAAGATGTGTGTGATGCCGTAACTTACGAGGCCAAAGAAAGATTCAAGTTCACTGGACACCTAGTTGCAGCCTCTCTCTTCCTACCAGGGAAATTCGCTACTTACTCTTCCAGTTCTCCAGAAACTTCATTCAGAGCTGCTATTGAATGCTGCTGTTTTTTGGAAGCAAAGAAACTTCGAACAGAACTCTCTGTTATTTATGGAAGAGAGGAGTTCAAAAGCATGTGTGGAGCTTTGAGCTGGATTACTTAACAGACAACAATCTCTGTGATACACTGAGCGAATCTGTGAAGCTCCTGAAAGCGATAATTACAATTACAATGACCACGTCAGAAGACGAACATTGTTTATCTTCGCTGAAACGCATCAAAACCTTCTTTCGGAATGCTATGGACTAAGAAAGACTATCAGCACTCGCGATGCTCTCTATTGAACGAGACCTCGTTTTAGGAATTGCAGATTTCAATGAAAGAAGGAAAGAAGAATAGAGTTCCTGTACAAGTGATCACCACCACATCTAAATTCAGAGATAAAATCGAATGGCGTTAACATCAGTCCTGCTGAAAAAGGTTAGTAAGGCACGCCTACCACTTTTTGAGTATATAGAGCTACAGTTGATTTTAATTCCTTTTATTCTGCAAAAATAGTACTTTTTTCTGTGTACACCTTTTGGTTTTATTATGAGTAGATGCAGGAGTGACACGAGCGACCGCTTTGTTTATATCAGGCATTACAAAACATGAGCAGTGTACTGATTTTCTCTTTTTTGTTGATGTTTTCCTTCGTGAGCAAAGTGCACCACCATCTTCTTTGGTCATGAACCGCCACTGGCTGCTGGTTAAATTTCCATGACCCGTATTTGAAGAAGACGGTAAACAAATCACATAGGGGAGCGAGGGGCTTGTTGTAACAGGAGTAAGTAGTAACAGGCTCTTTTCACTAGGATCTTAAACTGTATTAGCGTATTTCTTTGACTCGATTTGACCTATAAACCGCGCCGCATCATGTTGCCGTAGCCAGTGTCCCGCCGGCCGGCGCAGTGAGCGGGTGTGCACACGCTTTACTTTTGCCAGGTAATGTAAAATTGTACTGTCGTTTAACATTTTGGGTTGCGTTATTATTATCGACTAATTGCAAACTTTCTATATCCTATTTACATTCAAATTTATCTATCTCTGATAATGTGTAACAGTTTTTCAAATTGCTAAATTGTTTAAATAGTTATCTTGATAAATGTTAAAAATCATACCATGGGGTTAGTTGTAATAAAACCCAGGGGCTCGTTGTAATGTGTTACAACATGCCCCACGTTATGATGTAGATACCTACTTTTTTTTTCCTTTCTTCTAGAATGAGGGTGTATAAAAGAAAGTCAGTGCGGGCAACACAAAGCCAAGAAGTGTATGAGTTAGCGGCAGCTGAAGCTGTAGAAAAAAAATGCCGTATTCGGAAAGCTAGTCAGACTTTCGGATTATATCACGTCTCTCTTTATAGATACATAAATAAAAAGAAGAATAATGAATGTTTAAGAGTTGGTTATGTTAAGCCTAGGCAAGTATTTACTGTAGAAGAAGAGGGTAAGATGGCTTCCTACCTACTCAAGTGCACCGAAATATAATTTGGACTACTTCCTATAGAAAAAAGGAAACTAGCTTACCAATGCGGTGTGCAGCTTAATGCTAAAAACATTCCTCCTTCTTGGCATCAAAATAACATGGCTGGTACTGACTGGTTCCAAACTGTTATGCCCAGAAATCCACAGTTATCTTTAAGGACACCAGAAGCGACGTCTTTAAGTCGAGCGACGCCGTTCAATAAGACTAACGTTAATTCATTCTTTGCAATATATCAATGACTTCTCCAAAAATATCAGTTTAATGCTTCTCGAATATGGAACATTGATAAAACAGGGGTCACAACGATTCAAAAATCTAAGAAAATAGTAGCTGCTCGTGGCCATAAACAAATTGGAGCTATCACATCGGCTGAGAGGGGAACTCTTGTAACACTTGCTTGTGCCTTTAACGCTCTGGGTAATTTTATCCCACCGATGTTCGTTTTCCCCAGGCTCAAATATTCTGAAATGCTTATTCGTGGTGGACCTCCAGATTGCATTGGAGTTGGTAATTCCTCTGGATGGATGACCGAAAAAGAATTTATAATTTTTATGGATCATTTTATCAAACACCCCAAACCAACCAACGAAGAGCCAGTTCTGTTGATAACCACAGCTCACACGTGAATATTGGAGTTGTTGAAAAAGCCAAAGAAAATAATGTCATCATGTTATCGTTTCTCCCGCACTGCTCACAATTTCCAACCTTTAGACGTAGGAGTGTACGCCCTTTTAAAAATTACATAAATAGGGCACAGACAGCATGGATGCACAACAATATGGAGAAAACAATGACAATTTATGACATCCCAGGTATTGTGAAAGAGTCGTTACCGCTTGCCTTAAACCCTGCTAATATTATGAGTGGATTTAAAGCTTCTGGTGTGTGGCCCTTGAATGCTGATACTTTCCAAGGCTCCGACTTTGCGCTATCTTATGTTACTGATCGTCCAGATCCTACACAAGAGCCAGATGTCGTAAATGTCACAGACATTTATCATTGAATCTTGAAAATCCAGAACTATTAGATTCTGCCCCTGAATTAGATATCAGCACCACGGAAATTATAAGCCAAATAGAAACTGCGAACGAACCAACTCCGAGTTCCTCCATTCACACAAAAACCTTTTTCGCCATCGAAGATTAGACTTCTACCAAAGGCGCCACCAAGAAAAACTAAGACAAATAGCAGACGCAAAAGATAATCTACAGTATTGACGGACACTCCTGAGATAGTAGCTTTACAGAAGGAATATGAGGAAAAGATGAAGAAGAAACAGAAAAAAGATGACAAAATTAAAAGTAAAGGTAAGGAAAGGGGAAGGGGAAAGGCAAAGGTAGATCAACAAAACATAAAACCGGGGTGGACAGAGCTAAAAAACAGATTTCATGTTCAGAATCTGAATCAGAAGAGTGAATGTATGTGGTGACGTTTACACAGATTCAAATAAAGAAGATTGGGTCGAGTGTTGCATTTGAAAGATGTGGGCACATGTAGGATGTGTTACAGGAGACACTATATCTTTTATTTGTATTAATTTTAGCTCAGATGAAGACTGAATTTAATTATAATGAAACCCACCAAATGTTGATTCGTATATAAGTGCAATACTTTGTTAGGTAGATATTAAAAAGAGATAATTACGAAGCATACCTTAGATATAAATAATTTAATTATTTATTGTGATTGAAAAGCGCCATGATGATTATAAGTAGTGTTTAACTAAATAAAACTGTTAATGACTTAATTTTTAGGTGTTGAGTACTTAAAAAGTGTTTTTAAGTTGATTTTTGATAAGAATTACATAATACCTACTTTAGAAAAATGTCAATTTTGTTAACAATAAACAAAGAATAAATGATTAGAGGTATTATTGTTTTTTTTTTTCGTTACTACTTGCCCCGGTAGACGTTACAACTTGCCCCAAGCACAAGGTAAGTTGTAACACCGCCCGTCTTCTAGCAAATAATTGATTGTAAAATAATGACCAATAGTTATGGTGTTATTTCTACTTGGTTTGGTAGAGGAAGAGTTACAGCATCCATCCATCTTTATTTAGTAGCAATTTCATCAATGGGTCATTAGTTTTCATGAAAACTGTAACAAGCCCCACGCTCCCCTATCTCGGACAAGGGTCAAGAAAATAGTGTAAAAGAGACTATGACAATTATTGGGGCAAAGAGACATGCATTTCTCCTCGCTTTAATCGTAATGGAATAACAGGCGGAAAGCGACAAATATCTCCATCATGCACTGCGTTATGTACGGAAAACAAATGTGTGGCTTAATATCAGCTAATTGCACTCATTGAAATTAAATAATGTGACGTACCGAGTGTTCATTTGCATATTTTTTGCTACAGATTAATTAGGCTACTTTGACCTTCACACCGAAAAGTAGAAAAAAATTACTGTAGTTTCTTACTCTGGTGAACGCTGTACCTCTCACGATACAGCCGTAAGCATTAAAATTAGAAATCGCTATATTCCAAAGTTACATACAGTCACTGGAATTTTAAACATATTTTCTTGTAAATAGTGCAAATAGCGTATTGCAATATATTATTGAACTTATAATATAAACGGTTATATACACCCATATCGCACTTCCTGCAACTTTATTATAACGTATCACGCCTTAAACGACGCGTTTCGGAGAGATCTTTAATTCGGCGCTTCATTTAAATTGCACACTTTCGTAATGAACAAGTACAAATACGAAATCCACCAAATTCAACTCGTTCTACAACTACATCTACAAATTCCATTCTCTAACAGCGCGTCCGATAAACGAACACTTAAATCTTCCCGTGCACAACTCTGATTCCTCTTATTTTAATACAATATCATTTCACCCTACGAAGCGAGACACAACAAAATATTTTCGCTTTCTGGGGAAAAGCTGACCTATGCGATCATTCCACTTTAAGTTGTTCGTAATTGTAATTCCCAGGTATTTAGTTGAATTGACAGCCATTACACTTGTGTGATTTATCGCATAACCGAAATTTAACGGATTCCTTTTAGTACTCGTATGGTTGCCTTCATGCTTTTCATTATTTAAGGTCAACTGTCACTTTTTGCATCATACAGAGATTTTATCTAAATTATTTTGCGAGTCGTTTTGATCTTCTGAAGACTTTACTAGACAGTAAATGACAGCATCATCTCCAAACAGCCTAAGAGGTCTGCTCAGATTCTCTAGCCTTGTCCATCAGAATGTTTATTAGAGTGTCGTCTAAAAATCTAAAGTAAAGTGATCAAGAACTTTTCCAGACTTTTGGTAACAACGTTAACTACAATTTGTCTTTATACAGTAGCATAGAGTTAGGAGACAATCTCAGCAGGCCTCTTAGGTTGTTTGGAGATGATGCAGATGATGCTGTCATTTACCGTGTGGTAAAGTCTTCAGAAGATCAAATCGACTCGCATATATATACGTGCGTAAATCTTATTTTGAGAAGCCTAGAGGCTCCCTCTCTCTCTCTCACTATCTCTCTCTCATATATATATATATATATATATATATATATATATATATATATATATATATATATATATAATTCTGCGAGTCGATTTGATCTTCTGAAGATATATGTAATTTGCGATTAGACCCTGTTGGATCATGCAAAGCTTCTTGATTCTTTTTCCTTTTCTTCCGCACCGCTCTCATTTTTTCTGCATGGGCTCTCTTCCTTTCCTCTGTCCATTTTGTTCCTGCTTTCTTCGGAACTTCGTTCTCTGGCCTAATTTCCCATCTGGCAACTTTCTGCTTAAATATATTTCTCTCCAAAATGTCTGAATAATTTATCTGATCTTTTTGTAGGTCCTTTTTGTCCTCTCCCATATATATATATATATATATATATATATATATATATATATATATATATATATATGTGTGTGTGTGTGTGGAGCCAAATCGAAGGCGATCGAGGTAGACCACTTGGCTTTTGCCGAAGACCATGGCATTCTGTCAAACGACGCAGATACCGTTAGAGTTCAAATCGAACTGTTTAAAGAAATCGCTGAACAATCTGGTCTGCAACTATCATTTGAGAAAACAGAAGTCTTGACTAACATTAATGACGTCCCACCAAATCTCCGTACGAAATATGGGGTCATCGTCCGGGTAGACAAATTCAAGTACCTGGGTGAGATCATAATGAAAAATGGGCTGGACAAGGAAGCACTTAGGGGACGGATACGAAAACTAGAAACAGCTTACAAAACATCATGCACGATCTACAACAAGAAATACCTTTCCAAGAACACTAAGGTAAGTCACTGCGAAACAGTTTTGAAGCCAGTAGTTTATAATGCAGCCGAAACCTTATCCCTAAACGCTGATAAGAGACTCCTCGAAGAACCGGAGATAAAAGAGCGCAAAATCATTAGAAGAATCCCCGGATCCAAGTACAAGAACGGCATCCATCAAAACAGATCCAACAAGGAAGCCTACAGTAAAATAGAAAAAAAGACGGGCACGATTTTATGGTCCCCTCAAAAGAATGGACGGAAACTATTTACTTTAAATTTTTACACGATACGCCAATAAATGTTCGGATGAACACAGGCTACACTTTTTAGATGTGTGTGCTATATACGTACATATACACTATATCAATGCGCAAGGTTGTTAACAAAACTCTTACAAAATATTTTACGAAATTACTCCAGTTTTTTACACTATACTCTAATAAACGTTGAGACGGAAATGTGGTACTGATACATTAATAAACTTTCGGACAGATATAGGCTACATGTTTTTAAGATATATGGTACATAAATATCTACAACATAGAGGAGAAAGTGTAATAGCAGCGAACTCAAAATTTTTCTGATCGCTTTACTTCTGTTTTTCGATGATGCTCTAATATACTTTCGGATAAACTTAGTCTACATATTTCTTTAATATTTGTGGTACATGAAAATATATATCGTACATAAAGGGGAAACGTTGTTATTAAATATCTCTAAAAGTTCTTGTCCTATTTTTTCCTACTTTTACACTACACTCCAATAAACTTTCGGACAGGCATAGGCTACATATTATTTAAATATATACAGCACGAAAATTTATATGTGCTACATAATTGGTATATAAATGTTAAGAGTTCGAATAATCATGCGTATGTAAGTTATTTTTCCAATTTCAGCGTACAAAAGATCAGTAAATAGAACATGTCATGCAAGATTATTCAAAAATAGTCTCATTAATAAACCTATCATTACAGCTCGCTTTCCTTAAATGTGTGTTCCTTTTGTGGTTTGTAGTTAAAATTCCAAATACCGAGTGATCAAAAAGTCAGTATAAATTTGAAAACTTAATAAACCACGGAATAATGTAGATAGAGAGGTAAAAATTGACACACATGCTAGGAATGACATGGGGTTTTATTAGAACCAAAATGCAGGATGGCGCTCCACCCCATATTGCTAGACGCGTGAAAGATCTCTTGCGCGTGTCGTTTGGTGAGGGTCGTGTGCTCAGCCGCCACTTTCGTCATGCTTGGCCTCCAGGTCCCCAGACCTCAGTCCGTGCGATTATTGGCTTTGGGGTTACCTGAAGTCGCATCTCTATGGATGCTGAAAGACAACATCCGACGCCAATGCCTCACCATAACTCCGGACATGCTTTACAGTGCTGTTCACAACATTATTCCTCGACTACAGCTATTGTTGAGGAATGATGGTGGACATATTGAGCATTTCCTTTGCTTTGTCTTACTGTGTTATGCTAATTATTGCTATTCTGATCAGATGAAGCGCCGTCTGTCGGACATTTTTGGAACTTTTGTATTTTTTTGGTTCTAATAAAACTCCATGTCATTCCAAGAATGTTTGTCAATTTGTACCTCTCTATCTACATTATTCCGTGATTTATTCAGTTTTCAAATTTATACTGACTTTTTGATCACCCGGTATTTGGGCAACATTGGCTTCCTAAGTACCCTAGACGTGCCCTTGCCTCGTGTTGTCCACAATCGCTCACGGACATGGCATGTATTATTTAACGATATTTTGTACGTGAAACTTAAAAAAAAATGTACTAAGTCATAATTCGAAACCCTAATGCCTGTGGGTAACCGTGACATTAACCACTGCCCTATGCTCGCTTGCTCCACGTACGGCTATCGTTACAGGTACAGGAATTACGCATAAAGCTTCAACACAGAATTTCTAGGAAACTAGGGGCGTCGTGTGAAAAGCTACTGGCCAGGAACTCAGGTTAGGTTCCTCTACAACGTACCTAAGACTCATCAAAAACCGTGAGTAACATCTCTGATGGTTCGCTTGTAAGGCATTTCTCCGTAATATTCTTTCTTCCAAGATAGCTAGTCCTAAAAAGTATGCACGAGAACTTCTGTGAAATTTGGAATATGGGAGAAGAGGTACTTGAGGATGTAAAGCTGTGAGGGCGAACCACGAGTCGGGTTTTTGGTAGCTCAGTAGGAAGTCACTGGTCCCAGCTTCGAGTCGCTTTATGGTACACAGTTTTAACCTGCCAAGGAGTCTCAGTATCCCGTTTAGTCTGTCGCCTGTAGAGGGGGACAAGCGTTTTATTACAGGAGGCACCTTCAAATAAAAATTAACTACAATGTTTATGCAGAGATGAAGATACTTGAATCGGACAGACTAATATGGACAGCTGCATCAAAGCAGTATTTGGTTGCAAGACCACAACAGCAACAAACGTAAAACAAATGTGTATGGCTTAAGGAGGGTTTGTTCCCCAATATTTACAATTACAGCTCCAGTGAGTTCATCACTGCAATAGTGATCTGCCAAGTCTCATCACGGTAACAAGTAAAACAACGTAATGATACTCTGTCTGATGCTTTAGAAAGAAATCCGAGATTAACCGCATTCGACCTCTTGCGATCAAAATCAAGCACAGGAGTTTATCTGGACTCATACACGAACTATTAGTTAAAGACAGCATATCTGAAGGTGTTTCAGAGTGGCTCTTTGATTCATACACCTCATAACTTTTCTTTTGTTCTTTTGATCGTTTCGTCACCTTACCATGATCGGGACAGCAATGTGGAAATATCAACTTACAGGTTCTACTTGCGTCACATATTCCCGTCAAATGGTGACGTGTAGTGAAATTACAGATGTGAGGTTCTTATATCTACAACGGAAAAAGTGAAACCTATATTCTGATTAATCCACTGTGCTGGTACCATAAGTACAACAAAATAGGTCAGCGTGAATCTTGAAATAACAACGCGCATTACAAGGCTAACATGTTACAAATTTTAAAAAATGACAAGCAGACAAATGAAATAATATAATGTAATTTTCTGTAATGTTGCTTAATAATCGCATGTGCAGAGGGTGGTGGGAATAGCTAATCCATAGTGAAATAAAGTGCTTGTTTTGTGTAAGAAACAGGGCATCGTGGGAAATTACTTCTTTCAAGGGGCGAGTCAAAAGTCCTTGGACACCTTCATAAGTTGGCAGATTAAAGGGAAAATTGAAATGTGATGATGGGAACATAGGTTTGACGTGGGTTCGCAACTTTTGGAGTGAATATCATTCATGGTCGTCATCTAGCAATCCGCCATTTTGAATTCAAGTCTTTTTTTTTAATGGGAAGAGGGGGGAAAATGACACATCAAATAAAACTCGCTTGAGCTCTGGAAGTGAATGGTGTAATTTGTTTTTGTCTATCTGGTACAGTTTAGAATTTATTAATGTTCAAAGTTACCTTGATGCCGACTCATGTCTCTCGTTGTTCCAGATGATCTAAAATGGGTCTGACAAGTGAACAGAAGATTGAAATCATCCTTATATCAGGGGAACGCAGCTACCGAACAAAGCAGCTGACTACAACAGACGGCACCCAGACAGAGAACCGGTATCACTCAGCACGGTGGCTCACGTGATCACCAAATTCCGGGAGACGGGCTCTGTTCACGATACGGCACGTAGTGGGCGACCAAGGAGTGCCACCAATGAGGAAACTGCAACTGCGGTTGTTGCTTCGTTTGTGAAAAGTCCTAAACGAAGTACACGTCTTGTGGCCCTAGCATGTGGAATAAGCCAAACCTCCGTTGTCCAGATATTGCACACCAATAAGTGGCATCCTTACAAGCTGCAGATGCAACACCATCTTAACGAGGATGACACTGATCGCCCGTTGGAGTTATCCCTGTGGGCTACTGAACATCACGAACTGGATCCTTCGTTTGCCAAGGGCATACTGTCCAGTGAAGAGGCGTATTTCACTTTGAACAGGGAGGTTAATCGACATAATTGTCGATACTGGAGTGACGCAAATCCGAACTGGGTTGCCCCAATTCGAGAACATAGTCCAGCGAAGGTGATGGTGTGGTGTGGCATATGGGACACCCGCGTCATTGGGCCATTTTTCATTTGCAACACCTTAACTGCACCACAGTATCTGATGCTGCAGCAGGACCTTATGTTCCCTTCTACACTGAACGCTGACGGCATTTTCCATCTTATTTTCAGCACGATGGAGCCCCTCCACACTATGGCACTGGTGTCCGTGAATGGTTGGAGGAACAACAGCCAGGGAAGTGGATTGGTCGCCGTGGTCCCGTGGAGTGGCCGCCCAGATCCCCTGACTTATCGCCCCTTGATTTTTATCTATGGGGACTTCTTAAGGAGATAGTGTATGCTGCGAGCATCCGTGAACTGAGACACCTGGAGGAACGCATACAACACGCCATTGACCAAATTGCAGGAGATACTCTCCTCCGTGTGCAGTCAGAATGCTTACGGCGACTACAGTTGTGCATTGCACAGGATGGACCAACGTAGAACATGCGTTGTAGCAGTTGGAATGAAGGTAATTTCCCAACGTTGAACATTAATAACCTCTAAACTGTACAAGATAGAAAAAAAATTACACCACTCAATTCCAGAGCTCAAGTGAGTGTTATTTGATGTGTCATACACCCCCCTTCCCATTTAAAAAGAATGACTTGAATACAAAATGGCGGATTTCAATATGGCGGCCATGAATGACATTCATTTCAAAGGCTGCGGCCCCACATCAAACCTATGTTCCCATCATCACATTTCAATTTTCCCTTTAATCTTCCAACTTATGAAGGTGTCCAAGGACTTCTGACTCGCCCTTCGCATTTAAAGAATTCACTAAACACACATTCTATTCTGATTTTCATAATGTCACAGAAAACTGCGAAGTTTGCTTTTCTTTAAATCGTGACCTTCATGGATTTTTATGGTTCATGCTGTATTTGAGGAATTCGCCCTTTGACTTTTCATAAGTACATTCAGTATATTGACAGTCAGTGGTTCGATCTTTGTAGCTGACTCTACTATCCAAATGTTCATAAACAGAACAGCTGTAATTCTAGGTTATTACTCTGGATTTAAAAATGTCTCTCAGCAATAGCAGTGTCTTATGCTGTTGAAAAATACCAAGTAATAGCAATGTTTACACGTTAAACTGTAGGTCCACAATAGCTGGCCTAGGAAGCCCATTCTCACGGGATAACTCAGAAAAAATAAAAGATATACCACCTCCGAATAGAGCATTACCAACTAAAACAATGGGGTTTTCGAACCAACCTGTTGGTCTATGACCATTTTGTTTAACTGTCTATTACGAAGGTCCACGTAGAAAAGCAGTTTTCCAATGTTTTCATCAGGTATCGGTTGGAATCCGTCGACTGCGTTTTATTTTGAAACGGTACCTACATAAGAAACAAGTTGCTTGGAGGTCTCCTATGATTCCAGGTATTTACCGTTTAACTTAGCTGTTTTCCTGTTACACATACATTACGGTAATTCTGTACACGCCCTGAAACATGACATTATGTTAACAGACATTCGAGATTTGTGATATTAGTAGCGCTAAGATCGTAATACAACGAGTTTGAGTCCATGTGCAAACAGCTACACTGTTTCAAACAATGCGTCAGCTATGAATGCTCTTTTGCAGCGGTTAACCATGGTACAAATATTTACACCATAGGGCCTCTGAGTCAATTGATAGCATTGGTCACAAATTCTGGAGTGGGTGGGGAGAGACTGACCATTTTCACCATAGCATTGGTCACGAATACTGGAGTGGGTGGGGAGAGACAGACCATTTTCACATCAATACACCTCTACACGGGAAAGAGTGCGTTCAGGCATTGTATGTAGGCCTCACAAACATTTCTATTAATTTCCTAAGAAATATATTGACAAATTGACTTTGATAAAGGACTAATTATCATAGCCTAGTGTCTGGGAACCAGTACGTCGGAAACGGCAACATTAGTTAATTAGTTAGTTAGTTACATGTTTCATAGATCATTAGAAGATTCTTTTATCGAAATGACGCGTGACGAGTCAATTTCCAGGATATGTGTTGTGTACATGATTAGTGTTAACACAAATGAACACATTATTATTTTTAGTGCAACTGGCTCATGTTTTTAAGTGAAAACGCGTCAACAGAATAGAAGGATTTGTCCAGGAGAAATGATTTTAAATTAGATATAAAACTTAGGAAATGAGACACTTAAAGTTGTAAAGGAGTTTTGCTATTTGGGGAGCAAAATAACTGATGATGGTCGAAGTAGAGAGGATATAAAATGTAGACTGGCAATGGCAAGGAAAGCGTTTCTGAAGAAGAGAAATTTGTTAACATCGAGTATAGATTTAAGTGTCAGGAAGTCATTTCTGAAAGTATTTGTATGGAGTGTAGCCATGTATGGAAGTGAAACGTGGACGGTAAATAGTTTGGACAAGAAGAGAATAGAAGCTTTCGAAATGTGGTGCTACAGAAGAATGCTGAAGATAAGATGGGTGGACCACATAACTAATGAGGAAGTATTGAATAGGATTGGGGAGAAGAGAAGTTTGTGGCACAACTTGACCAGAAGAAGGGATCGGTTGGTAGGACATGTTCTGAGGCATCAAGGGATCACCAATTTAGTATTGGAGGGCAGCGTGGAGGGTAAAAATCGTAGGGGGAGACCAAGAGATGAATACACTAAGCAGATTCAGAAGGATGTAGGTTGCAGTAGGTACTGGGAGATGAAGAAGCTTACACAGGATAGAGTGCTTCGCTACTTGTCAGACATCTTATCAGGGCCGTTGCTAGGTGTTTTGCCGCCCTAGGGGAGAAGTGAAAAATTATGCCCCCTCTTTTTTACTGCTATCGGTCTCCCGGATATCCCTCCTCCTCTACCACCACCAACATCCAACGGCACAACAATGCGAATCTCCTACTATAGTTTTAATCATTAAACTAAGATGACCATTTGTCCTCATTTTTTGGGAAAAGTTCTCAGTTTTCATGCTTTGTCCTCTGTTCCTTTAAAACTGGTCGAGGACAAGTCCTCGGTATTTTTTGTTCTGAATTTACGAAATTTCCCAAAATAATTGAAGTAGAAAGAATATGCTGAACATTTTAAACTAGAACTCAATTCTATATATCAGTGCCACCAAATTTGGCAGCAGTTACTTTTTTATTTAATTGCAAGAAAATGTACTAATAAATGTGTCGGAACTATTTTCTGGTACGAATTAATTTTCCCTTGGATTTAGAAATTGTGCTGTAATGAAAATTATGGTATACTGATGGCAGACATGCAGAAGCATCAAACTAGTTCATCGGGATAATATGGTATACTGATGACAGACATGCAGAAGCATCAAACTAGTTCATCTGGATAATCATTTCGCTTCTATTTTAACTGAAATATTTTTAGAACACGGAATAAATCTCATCTTTTTCAGCATCCACTTTCTTGAGATTAAATAAGTAAATGACGCCATCTTTGTATTTTCTGCTGAGAGTTCAGCAATTTTTATTAGCTTCTCCGGTGGCACAGCGGTCCTAGTGATTGGCTTCCGATCATTCGTCTGAAATGGGCCCGGTTTCGAATCCCGGTGAGCCATGAATGTTGTGTTTTCTAAAGGCACTGGCTCTTTCCCTAGCCTAGAATCAGTGGACGACTGCTTATTGCCAACTGAGTTGCTCACGGTGGTCGTTAAACCTAAGTCAAAAATTCTTACATATTCTGACGTTCGTATTTTAATACAGGTAATACTTCAATGAAAATTTTAATATAAATTGCAATTTAATGATAAAATTATAAAATATACAGAACCCTTTTCTACGAAGTTAAGTACCTAGCGAATTGTATTGAAACTTGACTTATCAGTCAACAAATTCGTAAAATTTTTGGATGACATGATAAATTCATTTGTAACTTCCTCATGAAACACAACATCAATGTTTATTGTAATATCTGAGTCAATGTTGTAGACTACGAATGCTTCTAAGAGTTCTTGTCCTTACAGTGCGCGAAGCCCGGTGTCTATACACTTTGAAGCATAAAATGTCCTTTCGTACGTTACTTGTGCAAATGCAACCGTCAGAAAGTGCAATGTACAAGATAGACACGACAGTATGCACTAATATGTAAATTATATTAAGACAACAGCTAACAAGCACAACGCACACAACTTCGACAGTTATGTACCTTCGATAAATAAGTTACGACACTTTCTTCGTGGTTGTTATTTGCGTGTACGTGAAATTTTAAGAAAACGACAGCTCATTTGTCTGAGAAAAGACAATGTATTTTTTCGCTCGTGCTGCGACAGACTTACAGACACAAACTCATTATAATGTACAGGTATAGGTATGATGAAACCTCCCCATCGCACCCCCCTCAGGTATAGTGCTAACAAGGGAACCTCCCCATCGCACCCCCCTCAGATTTAATTATAAGTTGGCACAGTGGATAGATCTTGAATAACTGAACACAGATCAATTGAGAAAACAGGAAGAAGTTGTGCGGAACTACGAAAAAAATAAGCAAAATATACAAACTGAGTAGTCCATGTGCAACATAGGCAACAACAAGGATAATCTGAGCTCAGGAGCGCTGTGGTCCCGTGGTTAGTGTGAGCAGCTGCGAAATGAGAGATCCTTAGTTCAAGTCTTCCTTCGAGTAAAAAGTTTAATTTTTTATATAATCAACTTCGCTCTCCAAAATACCAGGACATGTTCAGATTTGCTTGGATATATGCAGGATTTGACGGTCTACGCACGGAAAAATTTGAAAACGTTAAAAATGTATGTTTTGACAGAGCACAGGGAAAACTGTGTGACTGTGAAACTGTTGCATACATTTGTTGCAGTTTATGTGACAAACTCTTACGTTTTCATCACTTTTTTGGAAGTGATTATCACATCCACAAGAAAACCTAAATCGGGCAAGGTAGAAGAATCTTTTTACAAGTGTACAAGTTAGATGGGTCGACAACATATTCCTGTCATGTGACGCACATGCCGTCACCAGTGTCGTATAGAATATATCAGACGTGTTTTCCTGTGGAGGAATCGGTTGACTTATGACCTTGCGATCAAATGTTCTCGGTTCCCATTGGAGAGGCACGTCCTTTCGTCTATTAATCGCACGGTTTTGCGGTGCGGTCGCAAAACACAGACACTAAACTTATTACAGTGAACAGGGACGTCAATGAACAAACGGACAGATCATAAGTGTGCGAAAATAAAGAAAATAATCTTTTCACTCGAGGCAGGACTTGAACCAAGGACCGCTCGTTTTGCAGTTGCTCACGGCTACCACAGGACCACGACGCTCCTAAGCTTACACTCTCCTTGATGTTGCCTATTTTGAGCATGGACTACTCAGTTTGTATATTTTCTTATTTTTTTCATAGTTCCATACAACTTCTTCCTGTTTTCTCGATTGATCTGTGTTCAGTTTTTCAAGGCTTATCCACTGCGCCAACTTATAACTAAATCTGAGGGGGGTGCGATGGGGAGGTTCCCTTGTAAGAAGGGCCAGTGGACAGCCTGTCCAAAACTGATCAAGCATGAAAACAGGAAGAAGATGTAATGGACTGTGAAAAAAAAGAAAAATAGAAACAGTGAATGGTCCAAGAACAAGAAGTGCAATATAGAGCAGCACCATACAGTAATGGCGTCTTGGTTATGCGGCTACGATGTTGGACTACCCAGCTAATGAGCTGTGTTCAAACCTCCCTCGAGCCAATTATTATTATTATTTTTCGTTGTTCACTTTGTTCAAATTTGAAACTGTGTGGTGGTGTAACGTCTGTTTGCAGCAGCGAGGGACCTAAATGACAGTTGATTCTGCACAACTACTCTGTTATCAGCCGAAAGGAAGTGGCTTTCGAGTGGTAACCGCAAACGTTTGATGACAAGGCGACAAGTCAACCGAGTCCTCTACCGGAAAACACGTGTGGTGTGTCTACACGCGTTTGTGACAGTACGTGTGTCTTATGACAGCAATTTCTTATCGATGCACCTAATTTGTACGACTGGTAAGTGAGTGAGATACGCCTCCTTGCCCGATATGGGTGTTCGTGCGCATGTGAATGTGATCACTCCCAAGGAAATGAAAAAAACATAGTAGATTGTCACATTGGCTGCAACAAATGAACGTAACGGTTTCACAATCACACAGTTTCTCTGTGCTCTGTCACAACATAGGTTTTTTTAACGTTTTTTAGCCGGCCGCAGGTTCGAATCCTGCCTCCAGCATGGATGTGTGTGATGTCCTTAGGTTAGTTAGGTTTAAGTAGTTCTAAGTTCTAGGGGACTGATGACCTCAGCAATTAAGTCCCATAGTGCTCAGAGCCATTTGAACCATTTAAACGTTTTTGAAGTAGCGTTCCGTTTTGGAAGTCTTGACTGTCGAATTCCTTTGTTACAACATAGTTCACACCTGTTTACTTGTTGGTTCAAATGGTTCAAATGGCTCTGAGCACTATGCGACTCAACTTCTGAGGTCATCAGTCGCCTAGAACTTAGAACTAATTAAACCTAAGTAACCTAAGGACATCACACACATCCATGCCCGAGGCAGGATTCGAACCTGCGACCGTAGCGGTCACGCAGTTCCAGACTGAAGCGCCTTTAACCGCACGGCCACACCGGCCGGCCTTTACTTGTTGTTTTCATTTCAGTGAGACATCTATGTGTTCTCTCGCCTGCTGTCATTATTCATCACATTTACTTGCGATGGTAACGTATTTTTACCACATGACTCATATTCTATACTCAATGTATAGTATGACAGTTTCCGAGACTACAGAAAAAGAAAAACGCACTTCAATGACCGGACGGACATTTAATAATGTTGTAAAAAAAAAAAGGAAGTAAATGGCAGGAGGGAGTTGTAGAACGCAGCTCGACCTCATGGCAATCCGACGTCATGCCTACTTACACACGACGTCGTTGCTGTTGCACGTTCCTCTTTATTACAGTTCTTTTTCTTGGACCGTGCACGTTTCTATTTTACTTTTTTCACAGTTCAGTACACTTTCTTCCGATTTTCAGGCTTCATCTGTGTCCAGTTTTTGACGGGCTGTCCACTGGGTCATCTTACCACTAAATGTAACGGGGGTGCGATTGGGAGCTTCCCCTTGTCAGTAGCGGCTGCTTTAGTTTTGAAGTAGATGGAGGCAATGTGATTACTTTCGTCAAAGTAAGTAAAGACTTATTAATAACTGTTCTGTAGCTTTTGAAAACGGGCCGGCCGCTGTGGCCAATCGGTTCTAGGCCCTTCAGTCCCGAACCGCGCTGCTGCTACGGTCGCAGGTTCGAATCCTGCCTCGGGCATGGATGTGTGTGATGTCCTTAGGTTAGTTAGGTTTAAGTAGCTCTAAGTCTAGGGGCTGATGACCTCAAAGGTTAAGTCCCATAGTGGTTCAAATGGTTCAAATGGCTCTGAGCACTATGGGACTTAACATCTATGGTCATCAGTCCCCCAGAACTTAGAACTACTTAAAAGTAACTAACCTAAGGACATCACACAACACCCAGTCTCATAGTGCTTAGAGCCATTTGAACAATTTTTTTGAAAACGATTTGGTATTTCAGTTTTTCCTCTTTTTCATTTTTATGCTACTTCGCTCGATTTTTTCGCTGTTTGATTTGAAATTAATTCTTTTTCCGCCCTTTGCCGCCTCTAAAATTTTGCTACCCTAGGTAGCCGCCTAGTCTTGCCTAATGGTAGAAACGGCCTGCATTTTATGTTGTTGGGCAAATGATCAAAAATTTTTGTTGCTCCATTTGAACTTCTTTCTGAGGCGCTGACAGTTTTAACTGTGGGCAATAAAGGTCATTTTTCCGTCTAGTGTTGTAGGTATGGACATCACTGTTGTTCGCAAATAGCGATGGATTGTTTATGACGAATTTCGTTGGCGAATGTATGTATTGCGCGGGCGCAGTTAAAATGCCTAACTTCTTGAAGAAGTACCTAGATGATGTCCGTGAGTGGACACCACATACTATTCTAAGTGTTCGTGGTCGAGCGGTTCTAGGCGCTTCAGTCCGGAACCACGCGGCTGCTACGGTCGCAGGTTCGAATCCTGCCTCAGTCATGAATGTGTGTGATGTCCTTAGGTTAGCTAGGTTTAAGTAGTTCTACGTCTAGGGGACTGATAACCTCATATGTTAAGTCCCATAGTGCTTAGAGACATTTGAACCATTTTAAGTGCTCGCTTTGGTACAATCAGTACTTTCTTTCTAAGTGATGAGTTACCACAGAAAATTATTCCTTAAGATATTATTGAGGGGAAATATGCAAAATATGTCGGGAAGTTGTTTTGTTTGTTTACAAGATTATCGATTACACGAAGAGCTAAAGTAGCTTAACCTAATTGTTTGAGAAGATCAGTAACACGCTTCTACCGATTCAAGTTTTCATCAAGATGTACACCCAAAAATTTGGAGTATTTCACCCTATATACTGATCCCTGTTTATGTGCTACATCAATTGTTGGTATGACCCAATTTGTTGTACATAAATGAATGCAGTGTGTTTCTTCAAAATTTGAAAGCTAGTTGACAGTTCGCTTGAGAATCTAAGTGGGTTAAAAAGGATGAAAGCACGAGTAGACGACAAGGTGTCGAACGTCTACGCCTCATCACGAACTTGGTTGTCTGATGCTCGCCCTCTCTGTAAAGTAAGACAGATGTGGCAGATCTGACGACACAGTACACTGCGGGTGCAGGCAGGCACCGTCAGTAGATGTGTGAGTTGATATTGCTCGATTTGTGCTCTTTCTGTACTGTTGGTGAAGCTACAGACAGAACAACAGCTTCAACAGCAGTACAGCAAGAGTTCGCGTATAACAGTATCAGCATACACACAGCCACTGATGACGTCTTGCTAAATTGAGGCTAAATGCGCCTGGCAAAACAAATAATGCCTTTATTCAGTTGCATACAGTTGAGTCTAACTTATTAATCATCAGTGTAAAAGGAATAATCAGTTGGCTAATAAAGAGAAGTTTGGGGGGTGGGGGGGGTAAGCATTGTACTGAAAGACCGAGGATTGAATACAGGAAGTGGGGTCTAATGGATGGTGGGTGCAGAAGTTACGCAGGGGTGAAGAGATCTGCACAGGACAGGACAGGCTGGAGGACTGCATCAAACCAGTCTTCACAGGAAAGACCAAAACAACGACATATTACCCTAGTGGATTTGAGCTGTGGCGCGGCAGTTCGCTTTATCTTCGCGCGAATATCCTCTTTGCCTCATACATCGATAGTGACCAACTCTTTGGTTGTGACCATTATGGAGGGGAGCGGGCACTGATCACTATACAACCTGAATGTAGCAGTCTGGTCTTGAGTATAGAACTGCAGCATGTCTTCAGATTCACGTGCTTTGCGTCGTCCGCCATGTTATAGCTTGGCAAACAAATTTCCATTGGTCTGTACGTGACAGAGAATTGCCGACTGATTTCTTTTTTTTTTTTTTCTTTATTGTTATTTTAAAACCCGTACAAAACAGGCAGGCTGTCAGCAGCATGGTACGCCACTCTTCAGCCGTAGAGGAGATAAGAAAGAACAGAAAGAATACACAAATGTGACATAACGGTGTTTAATAAAAAGGAGACACATAAAGACAAACACGGAGCCGTTCACACTCGACGATAATTCACAACAAACTGTTGTCACGACGCACGAACACTGAAGAAGACAATGGCACTGGTGAACAATGGAGTGTGACGACGAAACTGAACACTAAACACGACGGCACACACGATACACTGATGGCGATGACCTCCGGCGCGTGAATGTTCACTCAGCGTGTACGAGTCCGGGGACCTGCCAAGAGTGGTGGTGAAGGAGGAGGAAGGGGAGATGGGAGAGGGGAGAGCAGAGATGCCATGGGCAAAGGAGAGAGGGGGAGGGAGGAAGGGGGAGGGGAAGCCCGGAGGAGAGGGTAGGAGGGAGGGGGGAAAGGAAAGAGAAGGGAAGGGAAAGGGGGGGAGGGAGGGTGCCTAAAGGAAAGGACACAGGAGGTGGGGGGGAGGATCAAAGTTGATAGGAGGGGTATATGCAGGGGAGGAGGACATCATCAGGGAGGGGGAGCTGGCGGAAGCCACCTTGGGAGAGGGTAAGGAGGGTGGAGAGATGGAGACCAGGTGGGATGTGGGAATACAGGCGCGGCAGCGGGCGGGGGTGGGAGAGGATCGGGGACACGAGCGGGTGAGGAGGATCAAGTTTACGGGAGGTGTACAGGATCCGTATCCTTTCAAGGAAAAGGAGGAGGTGGGGGAAGGGGATGAGATCATACAGGATCCGCGTGGGGGAGGGGAGACGGATGCGATAGGCAAGGCGGAGAGCATGGCGTTCAAGGATTTGGAGGGATTTATAAAAGGTAGGGGGCGCGGAGATCCAGGCGGGATGGGCGTAACAAAGTATAGGGCGGATGAGGGATTTATAGGTGTGGAGGATTGTGGAGGCGTCCGAACCCCACGTACGGCCAGAAAGGAGCTTGAGGAGACGGAGGCGGGAACGTGCCTTGGCTTGGATTGTCCGGAGATGGGGAGTCCAGGAGAGGCGACGGTCGAGGGTGATGCCAAGGTACTGAAGGGTGGGAGTGAGGGCGATAGGACGGCCATAGACGGTGAGATAGAAATCAAGGAGGCGGAAGGAAGGGGTGGTTTTGCCTACAATGATCGCCTGGGTTTTGGAGGGATTGACCTTAAGCAACCACTGGTTGCACCAAGCAGTGAAGTGGTCAAGATGGGATTGGAGAAGGCGTTGGGAGCGTTGCAGGGTGGGGGCAAGGGCAAGGAAGGCAGTGTCATCGGCTAACTGGAGAAGGTGGACGGGGGGTGACGGCGGCGGCATGTCCGCCGTGTACAAAAGGTACAGAAGGGGGGAGAGGACGGAGCCTTGGGGCACACCGGCGGAGGGGAAAAAGGTGTAGGAATCTGTGTTATGGATGGTGACATAGGAAGGACGGCGGGAGAGAAAGGAGCCGATCAGACGGACGTAGTTAATGGGAAGGGCAAAGGTTTGGAGCTTGAAGAGGAGACCGGAATGCCAGACGCGGTCATAAGCGCGTTCGAGGTCAAGGGAGAGGAAGATTGCGGAGCGACGGGAATTAAGCTGTTCGGAAAGGAGATGAGTGAGGTGAAGGAGAAGATCGTCAGAAGAGAAGGACGGCCGAAAGCCACACTGGGTGACGGGAAGGAGGCGGTGCTGGCGGAGATGCTGGTGGATGCGGCGGGTGAGGATAGATTCCAGGACCTTGCTGAAGACCGAGGTAAGGCTGATAGGACGGTAAGAGGAGACGGCGGTTTGCCAGGTTTAAGGAACATGAGGATACGGGAGGTTTTCCACAGGTCGGGGTAGTAACCAGTGGACAGGACTACATTGTAGAGCCTGGCCAGGGTGGAGAGGAAAGAGACAGGAGCTTCACGAAGGTGACGGTAGGTGGCACGATCGTGACCAGGAGCGGTGTTGCGTTTTGTGCGGAGTGTATCAATGAGATCCTGTGTAGTGATAGGGGCATTGAGTTCCGTGTGTGTGATGTTGTCCAAGTACTGGAAACCAGGAGCGAGGGGAGGGACAGAGGTGTCAGTTTGATCGCGGATATCCGGGAAGAGGGAGTAATCGAACTGGGGATCATCAGGGATGGAGAAAACATCGGAGAGGTAGGAGGCAAAGTGATTGGCCTTACTAAGGGCGTCAGGGAAGGGGTGATCATCGTGGAGAAGAGGATAGTAGGGGGAGGGTTTAGTTCCGGTAAGGTGACGGAAGGCCGACCAGAACTTGGACGAGTTGATTGGTAGGGTTGCAGTTAAACGGGTGCATGTCTGTCGCCAGTCCCGGCGTTTCTTAGCCGCGAGCAAATTACGAACGTGTCGCTGGAGTTGCCGGTGGCGTCGTAGTGTGTCCGGGTCACGCGTGCGGAGGAAGGCACGGTAGAGACGACGGGATTCACGGAGGAGGAGAACGGCCTGTGGGGGTAAGGTAGGACGGTGGGGGTGGAGGGCGACAGTAGGAACGTGGGCCTCCACGGCCTCAGACAAGGTCTGCTGGAGAAAGGAGGCAGCATGGGTGACATCGTCAGGGTGGTGGTAGGTGAGAGGGTGGCTATCGACCTGGGTGGAAAGGGTATCCCGGTAGGCATTCCAGTCGGCTCGGGAATAGTCGTGGACATACTTAGGGGGAGGATCAGTACGAGAGTCGGGGCGAGGGCGACGACCGTCTGAAACGGTGAGGAGGACAGGGAGATGGTCGCTACCAATAGGTTCCAGGACATCCACCGTTATGCGGCCAAGGAGGTTGGGGGAGGAGAGGATAACATCAGGAGTGGAGTTGGATTCGGGACGGGTGTGCTGGGGGATGGGAATGAGGTCGCCTTGAAGGGAGGAGAGGAACCGATGCCACCGCCGTAACTGGGCGGCGGAACGACTATGGATGTTGAGGTCGGAGGCGATCACGTAGGAGGAGAAAGTACGGTCAATGTGGGAGAGGAAGTCGAAGGGAAGAGGGGCGTTAGGGCGGACATAGATGGTGGCGCAGGTAACGGTAAGGCCAGGGAAGAAGAGACTAAGGATCAGGTGTTCGGTGGGGTCGGGAAGGAGAGGTTGGAGCTGAACGGGGATCTGGCGGTGGTGCCCAATGGCAACTCCGCCACGCGCAATCGAGAGGGGATTATCGGAGCGGTGGAGGAGGTAGGGCGAAGTGTGGACTGTGTGGTGGGGTTGCAGGAAGGTTTCATTGAGGAGGAAGGCATCCACGCGGTGGGTGGCAAGGGTGTGCAGGAAGAGGTTTTTGTTGGCGGGAAGGGAGCGTATGTTGTTGCAAAGGATACGTTGCTGTCGCGCCATGACAGGGATTTAAACGAGGGTGTCAAGACGGGAGAAGGTGAAATGGGCCTGGTTGTTGGAGTAGGTGGCGTACATCTTGAGTTGGAATATGGAACGGGCGGCAAGGGAGATCTGCTGGAGGGTGTGGGGGCGCTGAAAGGGATGAACATTCTGGAGGACGATGGTAAGGAACCTGATGGTGTCCTCAGCGGTGGGGGGGGGGGGGGGATGAAGAGAATTGCCAGGAGGGGTGGGGGCGTCCAGGGGACGGACAGGGACGGTGAGTTCAGGAGTGGTTGGAGGGGGTCGGGCTTTACACTTTTGGGAGTAGGTGGGATGGGGGAGATTGCAGGTATTGCAGGAAGGAGGGGATTGGAGGTTAGGGCACTGCCTGAGGAAGTGCGCTTGCCGACAATGCGGGCAGGTGGGGGCCTCGCGGCACTCAGCTGTGGGGTGCGCGTTATAGCGCAGACACCTCTGGCAGTGCAGGGATTGAGGAGGGGAACGGGAGGGGTCGACCTTGTACCGCTGGTTAAAAAGGAGGGCACCCTCCTTCAGGAGACGGTCAATGGAGGGGGCGTGCTCAGAAAAAACCCACATAAGGCGGGTGGGGCCGGCAGCATTATGTATGCGGCGAACCGCACGCACCTCCAAATGGGGATGCGCCTGGAGCTCTGCCAACACCTCCTCCTCTGTGATCACTGGACTAAGCCGAGTGATCACGGCGGTGAGAGTTGGCGGGCGACACGGAGGTTGGGGTTGGCGGGAGGGAGGTGGTGAAGGAGCAGGGGTGAGAGAGGCATGAGGGCCAAAGCGGGTGACAGGGATGCGGGAAAGGAGGTATGTGTGGAGGGTTGGGCTGGGGGAGGAGATGAGGACCGAATCACGGCGAGGAGTGAGGAGGGAGATGGGGGCACCAGGACAATGCTGGCGAAGGAAGAGGGTGAGGTTCCGGGCTTCACGGAGAGAGGGATCAGGACGGGAGAGGAGGTAGCGGTAGGAGGAGGGGGTAGAGGAGGAGGAGGAGGGGGCAGGGACAGGCGGGGGAGACAACCATGGCATCATGGGTGGGGGAAGGAGGACGGGGCGGAGCCTTTTTGGAAGCAGAGGAAGCAGGGGTGCCACTGGGGCGCTTGACGGCAGTGGAGGAGGTGTGGGGGACGGGAACAACGGGAATGTGGCGGGGAGGGGCAGGTCCCGGGGCCGGAGTCGGCGCCAGAGATGGTGACGGTGAAGGTGAAGGTGAAGGCGGCGGCGACGATGACGATGACGGTGGCAGTGGCGGCGGTGATGGCGAAGGTGACGGGGAGAGCTGGGCGTGGACAGTGGCCCGACGGGCCACCACCCGAGCCGGAGCTGCAGTGACAGGCTGGGGGAGTGGGGGGAAAGGATCAGAACAAGAGGGGCGAGAGGAAGAAGCGGGAGAGGGGGCGACAAAGATAGAGGGTGAAGGGAGAGTGAGGAGAGGTGGGATGGAAGGAGGGGGGTGGGACTGGGCACACCAAGTTATAGTGGTGGAGGCTGCGGAAGGGGAAGTATAAACTATGGCGGTGGTGGTAGCGGTGGCAGCGGTGGTGGGGGCGGACATGACGGTAGACAGAAACAATAACGAACAGAACGAAGAGGAAAGGACAGAAACTGGGGACAGACAAAGACGAAGACGGATGAAGACGAAGACGGAGGAAGACGAAGACGGCCGTAGACCAAGGTCAGGACGGCGGCGATGGCGGCGACCAGGCGGCACCGGATGGCGGCGACGGCGGCGGCGGCGGCGGGCACCGGCTGGCGGCGGCGGCGGGCACCGGCGGCGGCGGGCACCGGCGGCGGCGACGGCGACGAACAGACGGACGGACGAACAGCAGATGGCGGTGAACAGGCAGACGGACGGACGGACGGACGGACAGCAGGCAGCAGCAGCGGCGGCGGTGGACAGCGAGCAGGCAGGCGGACAGACGGACGAACAGCGACAGCAGGAAGCGACGGGCAGGCAGGCAGACAGACAGACAGACAGACAGACAGACACAACCGCCGAAGACGGAGATTACAACCTGAGAGTAGCCCAGGCGTTGCAACCTGACGTCGTCGACTGAGGGGATCCAACCCTCTGATGCCGACTGATTTCGTGTTTTGAACATTATGTCAACATGTAATGTGACGGGCTGATGTGGGAGCGGAATCGAAAAGTACAGGGTGTTTCAAAAATGACCGGTATATTTGAAACGGCAATAAAAACTAAACGAGCAGCGATAGAAATACACCGTTTGTTGCAATATGCTTGGGACAACAGTTCATTTTCAGGCAGACAAACTTTCGAAATTACAGTAGTTACAATTTTCAACAACAGATGGCGCTGCGGTCTGGGAAACTCTATAGTACGATATTTTCCACATATCCACCATGCGTAGCAATAATATGGCGTAGTCTCTGAATGAAATTACCCGAAACCTTTGACAACGTGTCTGGCGGAATGGCTTCACATGCAGATGAGATGTACTGCTTCAGCTGTTCAATTGTTTCTGGATTCTGGCGGTACACCTGGTCTTTCAAGTGTCCCCACAGAAAGAAGTCACAGGGGTTCATGTCTGGCGAATAGGGAGGCCAATCCACGCCGCCTCCTGTATGTTTCGGATAGCCCAAAGCAATCACACGATCATCGAAATATTCATTCAGGAAATTAAAGACGTCGGCCGTGCGATGTGGCCGGGCACCATCTTGCATAAACCACGAAGTGTTCGCAGTGTCGTCTAAGGCAGTTTGTACCGCCACAAATTCACGAAGAATGTCCAGATAGCGTGATGCAGTAATCGTTTCGGATCTGAAAAATGGGCCAATGATTCCTTTGGAAGAAATGGCGGCCCAGACCAGTACTTTTTGAGGATGCAGGGACGATGGGACTGCAACATGGGGCTTTTCGGTTCCCCATATGCGCCAGTTCTGTTTATTGACGAAGCCGTCCAGGTAAAAATAAGCTTCGTCAGTAAACCAAATGCTGCCCACATGCATTCTAAGGAATAAACCGTGTTGTCTACAGCACACTTGCACGTTGTGAACAGCACACGCTTACAGCAGAAAGACGACGTACAGAATGGCGCACCCACAGACTGCGTTGTCTTCTATATGTTTCACATCACTTGCAGCGCCATCTGTTGTCTAAAATTGTAACTACTGTAATTTCGAAAGTTTGTCCGCCTGAAAATGTACTGTTGTCCCAAGCATATTGCAACAAACGGTGTATTTCTATCGCTGCTCGTTTAGTTTTTATTGCCGTTTCAAATATACCGGTCATTTTTGAAACACCCTGTATTTTCTTTTCATGTTCTAGTGACATTTGCTAGCAGCCATGTTGTAGTTTGTAAGGAAACTAAATATGAGCATCTATGGCTAGTGCCCGCATCTCGTGGTCGTGCGGTAGCGTTCTCGCTTCCCACGCCCGGGTTCCCGGGTTCGATTCCCGGCGGGGTCAGGGATTTTCTCTGCCTCGTGATGGCTGGGTGTTGTGTGCTGTCCTTAGGTTAGTTAGGTTTAAGTAGTTCTAAGTTCTAGGGGACTGATGACCATAGATGTTAAGTCCCATAGTGCTCAGAGCCATTTGAACCATTTTGAATCTATGGCTAGTACTATCAGACAGCTGAAGTTCAACATCCAGGTAGTACAGAGATCGCTGGGAGCGGATGCTCAGTATCCCTTGTTGAGCGACCGCCAGAGAGAAAAACAAGGTTCTATGGCGTTCGTTGAGACGGAACGAGCTCCGGTGCGCTCTTAGTGGTAGTTATGCAACTGCTACGCACTTGAGTGGCGAACAGATGCAGCACGCCCGTGCTGTAGTGTTATTTCGAAACGCTCCGGAACGAGAGAGTTCGCAGGCCTGCGGCATAGCGGACTGAAACTTCTGCTGCACGCCTTGGGAGGAGCCATGTATATTGTGATACGGCAGTGCGTGGATCCATTTAATTTTTCCCTTTGTTGGGGAGATTTACCTTGCTTAATGGTGGTGGTGTTAAATTTCCTTGGGAAACTGATACTCTTACGGGGAATCCTACCAGCCTTGTCGCACTCTCATTGTCTGCTGCCGTGAGACAAAAAAAAAAAAAAAAAGAAAAAAGAAGGATAGGGAAGAGAGTCCTGGAACGAGCGGAAGAGAGTCCTGGAACCAGCTGAGTGTAGTTATCCAGGCTGTGATAAAATTCGTTATGATATTGCAAATCAATAAGTGTGCTGAGCGCGGGCAAGTTTGGTGACTTGAGATTGTTACAGTGGTTAAATAATTACCTAATTGTGTGAGGAACTGGTCGGAGCTGTTGATACATTTAAATGGTTATTTTGAGTTGGTTCCTTAATCAACACAATAGATGTTTAAGTCCATGTACTTAAATTTTGTTCGTTTGTAGAAATGTAAACGGGTTCATTTTAAATTGTATATGTGCACTTGTTCTGAGCTTGTGCTTTTATTTGTTTCTTGTGTTCCAGGTAGCTTAATAATTGTGCTTGTAAATCCTAGAGCTTATATTGTTGGCTGACGAGCATTATGTATATCAAGGCTTAGTGGTCCCTTGCTACCGTTAAGCGTAATTATTCCGTCACCTGATGCCAGTAGCTGCACTGTAATATATTGATTATTCCTTGCTACTGTAGTGTTATATTGAAGCTGTGAGAAAGGAGGCCAGGCGCTCCAAGGTGCGGAACCAGAGACGATGCTGAGGGCAGACGAAACTAGGAGAGATATTGTTACATGAAGTAAACCGTAAGGGAAGAGCCTCGCGAAACTGCAGACGCCCCCAGACGCGGTTCCAGGGCGCTAGTTACTCTTCAAGGAATTAACATGTAATTTCATACGTCGTCTAGACGCTGTGGTAGGTTGCCACCATAGAACTTTGTAACCAACAGGCACGTACTAGCGTGTAAAGCCAGCCTGATACCAGCCCTGAGAACAGCAACGTCAGTAGACTCATAAGGGTTAGAAAGAGAGCGAAAATGTCAAAAACTGTTGACCTAGCAGCCCCTACTCCGGGCAGCGCGACGGGCGGGGCTAAATGACGTATAGCAATAATGTTACAAGTCTTATTTGGTAGAGCAGTTACGTTTAGCTTTCAGCTGAACAAATGTTGATACCAAATACGGATTTAGTTAGTGCAACTGCATTAACATCCCCGCCTTAGGAGCAGTAGAGGGGACCTAACTAAACCGTGATTAGTAGGCGCCTGCAAGAAACATGCGGGATTGGCTGGGTGGTTTTAAGTGGGAAACACAGTGCCCTCACGCGACTCTTTAAAACCCCTAGACTCCGCATTTTGGTGGAGTTCGCAGTCAGACGATCTGGATGACGAATTCGCGTCCGTCGATTCCAGCCTCGGTCCAGCTCCGCGTAAATCTGCTCTCTCACTTGGAGTGCCTTAGTAAACAACGTCACATTCAGTATGTTTTGTTTTGCAACTAAGATGCTACTATTGTCTGCCGCTGTGGTTAGCATCCACTCCTGGAACTTCTGCACTGGCTTCTGTTGTAACAGTGTTATTCATGCTGTTTCTAACCCAACAGCTAGCCTCCAGTGTATTAGTTAGTCCTGTCTGGAATAAACAACTACTTCAAAATCCTCTTTGTCCAAGAGTCTCCACAACGAGTTTCCTACCGAGTCTCACCACCTGCATTTCTAGTAAATGCCTGTACCAGTGTTGGCTCAGATAGAAGAAAACAGTTAAATGCCTTCACTGTGAATTGTCCTTCTGCCTTCTGCTCTGTACCGCTCGGGAGCGCAGACTGGCCAGTAACCCCTTTTTTCCGTCTCCCACCTATGTCAGGCCACGACAGCACCGTCTGCTTCTGAGGGTGATGCGTAAGTGTTATGATTGTAATTCTTCAAGCAACGTGCTGCCTTACTGATGTGTAAAATTTAATTTTTTAAGTGGCTCAGAAAGTAATTCATTTAATAGAATGCTGTGTAAGCTTTTAACCGGTTTTTAATTTTATTAGTGTCTTGGGGATCTACTTTGGTCACTAGTAAATTTCGTCACTGTAAGAATTCTCTTGCTGCCACAGTAATTTTCTAGAGCGTTTCAAGGCTTAAATGAGAAGTAACGATTCAGTTTTCTTCTGTTACGCTTTGTGATACTCCTGGCTGTGGTCACCAGTATTTTATCTTGCTAGAAGCTCGCCTTAATGCAGCTTGATACACGTGAAGGAGCATATGGTACAAAAGTGGAGTGAGGTACAAGCAGCAGATGGTACAGTATGTACCATTCCCGTGGGAGACTCCGCTAATTTTACTGAACTTGCTTCTGATTGGTCGGCACATTTGGGTGTTAGGCGCCAAACCGCCCAACTTCTCTTATTAATTACTTATACGCTTTTCATTGTATTTAATCCAGTTTTCAGTATGACAATCTCACATGGTTACCCTACGAGTCTACCGTTTTCGTTTATTAAATTTCACTAGTTTTGACAAACATGAAAGTAATTGTATTAGAACCGAAGTGCTTCGGGCACCTTCAGGTGGCTTTGGCGCACCTGGGAGACGAAGTACTTCGTCTGTGCTAGTCACTCTGTTTCGGGCGTTCCGGAGGGCAGGAGGTGTGTCTCTATTTCGGACGGACGTGTCGAACTCTATATCGGGAGTTGTCAGAAAAGGTAGCATACTGTCAAGAAAGCTATGTCGAGTGTTGTAGAAGACAGTGTAAAAAATGATATTTTAAAATACACTCCTGGAAATGGAAAAAAGAACACATTGACACCGGTGTGTCAGACCCACCATACTTGCTCCGGACACTGCGAGAGGGCTGTACAAGCAATGATCACACGTACGGCACAGCGGACACACCAGGAACCGCGGTGTTGGCCGGCGAATGGCGCTAGCTGCGCAGCATTTGTGCACCGCCGCCGTCAGTGTCAGCCAGTTTGCCGTGGCATACGGAGCTCCATCGCAGTCTTTAACACTGGTAGCACGCCGCGACAGCGTGGACGTGAACCGTATGTGCAGTTGACGGACTTTGAGCGAGGGCGTATAGTGGGCATGCGGGAGGCCGGGTGGACGTACCGCCGAATTGCTCAACACGTGGGGCGTGAGGTCTCCACGGTACATCGATGTTGTCGCCAGTGGTCGGCGGAAGGTGCACGTGCCCGTCAACCTGGGACCGGACCGCAGCGACGCACGGATGCACGCCAAGACCGTGCCGTAGGGGACCGCACCGCCACTTCCCAGCAAATTAGGGACACTGTTGCTCCTGGGGTATCGGCGAGGACCATTCGCAACCGTCTCCATGAAGCTGGGCTACGGTCCCGCACACCGTTAGGCCGTCTTCCGCTCACGCCCCAACATCGTGCAGCCCGCCTCCAGTGGTGTCGCGACAGGTGTGATTGGAGGGACGAATGGAGACGTATCGTCTTCTGCCTTGGTGCCAATGATGGTCGTATGCGTGTTTGGCGCCGTGCAGGTGAGCGCCACAATCAGGACTGCATACGACCGAGGCACACAGGGCCAACACCCGGCATCATGGTGTGGGGAGCGATCTCCTACACTGGCCGTACACCACTGGTGATCGTCGAGGGGACACTGAATAGTGCACGGTACATCCAAACCGTCATCGAACCCATCGTTCTACCATTCCTAGACCGGCAAGGGAACTTGCTGTTCCAACAGGACAATGCACGTCCGCATGTATCCCGTGCCACCCAACGTGCTCTAGAAGGTGTAAGTCAACTGCCCTGGCCAGCAAGATCTCCGGATCTGTCCCTCATTGAGCATGTTTGGGACTGGATGAAGCGTCGTCTCACGCGGTCTGCACGTCCAGCACGAACGCTGGTCCAACTGAGGCGCCAGGTGGAAATGGCATGGCAAGCCGTTCCACAGGACTACATCCAGCATATCTACGATCGTCTCCATGGGAGAATAGCAGCCTGCATTGCTGCGAAAGGTGGATATACACTGTACTAGTGCCGACATTGTGCATGCTCTGTTGCCTGTGTCTATGTGCCTGTGGTTCTGTCAGTGTGATCATGTGATGTATCTGACCCCAGAAATGTGTCAATAAAGTTTCCCCTTCCTGGGACAATGAATTCACGGTGTTCTTATTTCAATTTCCAGGAGTGTATAAACAAACAGAATACATTAATGAGAGGTGTCGCCTACCGTCATTGCCAGTACTATAGATCTTGCCCTCTGTAGATACAGAGGCAAGTGGCAGCCCACAAAAATAGCACAAACACAGGTTCAAGTTCTAAATGACAGCATAGCAGCCTCCGCCGAAGAAGGCCCCACGACCAACGAGCTGCCTTCTGCGCTGGGGACACAACTTTAGAAGACGACAGGTTGGTGGAAAGAACGGTTAGGGACTCTTATTCAATCTCTATAGATCTCTCCAGCTTCCAGATCTGACTTCCAAAGTGAACAACGTATAATTTTATAGCTTGTTTATTTAAGCCCAATGTGGACGCGATCAAATTAAAGATGTAATTAAGGTGCTGTTTATCCTCTGGGAAATTTTATGTGTAATAAATGCATTTTAAAGTTTTTAGCTAATCCAGCTCGTTACCACTCCACTACCCAGCTCCTGGCTATCGCACCTTTACAGGATTATTGTTTTTTCTGAAGTGACTCACGCGTTCCTGAGCTTCAGATGCTTCTATAAAACCAAATCGGGTGGCGTCATGTATGTCTTCAATAGATCGCCCTGTTCACAAATGTTACCAGAGTCAGGACGCAGTTCTTGTAGCATTCACCACCACCACCAGCACCACCCTCCATATTTCGCGCTCTGTAGTGCTTCCAGATGACTGCATTAGAGGCTGGCTTATTCTGTGAGCTTCTACGCAGACAAGGCTCTGCGCCACGTGTCGGCTGCTCGCTATTTACGCCGGGCTTGCCGACGATTGCGCGCTTCACGCCGCCTTAAATTGGGTGCGAGCGCAGTTTCGCAGGAAATGAAGGAAGCAAGCGCGCCGGCGTGTCGCGTCACTTTCGCCACCGGCGTTTCTAGGCGTAGTTTAAGGAAGGAGGCAGGCCTCTCTGACCTAGCAAGTGCGCAGACTGGTTGTCAAGAGGCGTAGAAAGTCCGCCGCTCGTGGTCTCGCGGTAGCGTTCTCGCTTCCCGAGCACGGGGTCCCGGGTTCGATTCCCGGCGGGGTCAGGGATTTTCACCTGCCTCGAGATGACTGGGTGTTTGTGTTGTCCTCATCATTTCATCATCATCCAAGAAAGTGGCGATATTGGACTGAGCAAAGGTTGGGAAATTGTACGGGCGCTGATAACCACGCAGTTGAGCGCCCCACAAACCAAACATCATCATCATCAAGAGGCGTAGAAAGGCAATGCTCTGAAAATAAACAGAATTACGTTCGTAATTGGTATATAGACTGGAGTACGAAGTTCGATAAAAAAGAATAGAAGAACACAAATTTCTCTAAAATATTGTTATTTCTTCATCGGTATGTAGCTTGATAGAGCTTGGGAACACTTACTATCAAACAAGGCATAAGGGATAGATAACGTTCCTGCGGAAATTCTAAAATCATTGGGGAAAGTGGCAACTAAATGATTGTTCAAGATAGTTCGTAGAATCTATGAGACTGGGGACATACAATCGCACATTCTGAAGAAAACCGTCCCCACAATCCAGCCAGCTTACCACCGTCCCCACAATCCAGCCAGCTTACCAGATCATTCATCCAAGTTGCCGACAAGAATAATTTAGATAGAAATGGGAAAAAAATTGGGGATGTGTTAGGTGACGATCAGTTTGATTTAGGAAAGGTAAAGGCACCAGACAGGCAATTCTGACGTTGCACTTGATAATGGAAGCAGGGCGTACGAAAAATAGAGTGTAACGACAGAACTGACTCTAGGGTGCGTCTGTCACGCCTAAATCGAAACAAATCGTCATGTATCACGTTCTTAATTTTCTTTTCCACTCTTCTGTTTATCACGGCGGGCTTTCAGTAAGCAATCGACGCATGTTTTCTGAAAGCAGGTTGGTTTTATTCAGGTTTCCTGTACATCATATTTTACCCCTTTCTTTTGGCTACAAATCTCTGCTTTTTAACATAATCTCCGTTCTCTGTGTGAAATACAATCCTGGAAATGGAAAAAAGAACACATTGACACCGGTGTGTCAGACCCACCATACTTGCTCCGGACACTGCGAGAGGGCTGTACAAGCAATGATCACACGCACGGCACAGCGGACACACCAGGAACCGCGGTGTTGGCCGTCGAATGGCGCTAGCTGCGCAGCATTTGTGCACCGCCGCCGTCAGTGTCAGCCAGTTTGCCGTGGCATACGGAGCTCCATTGCAGTCTTTAACACTGGTAGCATGCCGCGACAGCGTGGACGTGAACCGTATGTGCAGTTGACGGACTTTGAGCGAGGGCGTATAGTGGGCATGCGGGAGGCCGGGTGGACGTACCGCCGAATTGTTCAACACGTGGGGCGTGAGGTCTCCACAGTACATCGATGTTATCGCCAGTGGTCGGCGGAAGGTGCACGTGCCCGTCGACCTGGGACCGCAGCGACGCGCGGATGCACGCCAAGACCGTAGGATCCTACGCAGTGCCGTAGGGGACCAGACCGCCACTTCCCAGCAAATTAGGGACACTGTTGCTCCTGGGGTATCGGCGAGGACCATTCGCAACCGTCTCCATGAAGCTGGGCTACGGTCCCGCACACCGTTAGGCCGTCTTCCGCTCACGCCCCAACATCGTGCAGCCCGCCTCCAGTGGTGTCGCGACAGGCGTGAATGGAGGGACGAATGGAGACGTGTCGTCTTCAGCGATGAGAGTCTCTTCTGCCTTGGTGCCAATGATGGTCGTATGCGTGTTTGGCGCCGTGCAGGTGAGCGCCACAATCAGGACTGCATACGACCGAGGCACACAGGGCCAACACCCGGCATCATGGTGTGGGGAGCGATCTCCTACACTGGCCGTACACCACTGGTGATCGTCGAGGGGACACTGAATAGTGCACGGTACATCCAAACCGTCATCGAACCCATCGTTCTACCATTCCTAGACCGGCAAGGGAACTTGCTGTTCCAACAGGACAATGCACGTCCGCATGTATCCCGTGCCACCCAACGTGCTCTAGAAGGTGTAAGTCAACTACCCTGGCCAGCAAGATCTCCGGATCTGTCCCCCATTGAGCATGTTTGGGACTGGATGAAGCGTCGTCTCACGCGGTCTGCACGTCCAGCACGAACGCTGGTCCAACTGAGGCGCCAGGTGGAAATGGCATGGCAAGCCGTTCCACAGGACTACATCCAGCATCTCTACGATCGTCTCCATGGGAGAATAGCAGCCTGCATTGCTGCGAAAGGTGGATATACACTGTACTAGTGCCGACATTGTGCATGCTCTGTTGCCTGTGTCTATGTGCCTGTGGTTCTGTCAGTGTGATCATGTGATGTATCTGACCCCAGGAATGTGTCAATAAAGTTTCCCCTTCCTGGGACAATGAATTCACGGTGTTCTTATTTCAATTTTCAGGAGTGTATTATGTGTGTGAAATCTTGTGGGACTTAACCGCTAAGGTCATCACTCCCTAGGCTTACACACTACTTAACCTAAATTATCCTAAGGACAAACACACACACACACATGCCTGAGGGAGGACTCAAACCTCCGCCGGGACCAGCGGCACAGTCCATGACTGCAGCGCCTTAGACTGCTGGGTTAATCCCGAGCGGCTCTGTGTGACGGCCCTACTACACCTTATTGGTAGGGCCTGCGTGACCGCATGCTACCACTCTAGTGGCCGAGGTCGGAGCCAAAATGTTGCTGCATCAATAACGTTCCCACCATCCACGTACAGCTTCCCGCAGAGTGAATCCTTCATTAGGCCAGACAGATGGAAGTTGGAAGGTGTGAGATCTGGGCTTTAGGATGGATGAGGAAGAACAATCCAATGAAGTTTTGTGAGCTCCTCTCAGGCGCGCAGGCTTGTGTGAGGCTTTGTGTTGTCATGGAGAAGGAGAAATACGTTTGCATCTTTGTGGTTATATGCACGCTGAAGTCTTTTCTTCATTTTCCTGAGGGTATCATAATACGGTTCAGAGATGTTCGTGGCAACATGAGGGAGGACATCGAACAGAATAACACCTTCAGAATCCCAGAGGACCGTCGCCACAGCTTTACTGGCTGAGGAAGCAGCTTTGAATTTTCTCTTCAGAGGAGAAGTGGGTGGCGCCACTCTGTGGATTGCAGTTTTGCTTCCCATTCGAGGCGATGAACCCACATTTTATCGCCTATGAGGCTGATCAAAAAAAAGTTACAATCAGCCTTGCAACGCGCAAAAAAATTCTCACACATGGTCCTTCATTACTCTTTATGGTCTTCTGTTAGGTGGCGAGGGATCTAACAGAACACGCCTTTGAGTATCCCAACTGGTGGACGTGTGTGTCAACAGTGCTAACAGAGATGTCCAATTGAGCGACAACGAGTTTCATTGTGATCCGTCGATCAGCTCGAATGAGTGTCTGCAAGTTCCAGGATTGCAAGAGTCACAGCTGTGTGAAGCTGCCCACCACGCAGGGGATCAGAGAGGTTTGCACGACTTTGTTGCTATCATGACAGACGCCTCAGGTTTCCGTAGACACTCTGCAAGCGCCTATGAATATCTACACGTTTTCTGCCAAAAGAAACTCAACGACAGCTCTCTGCTTGGAACTCACCTCCGCTATAAACGCCATTTTGAAGGCCATGTATAGCGCCGCCAGCTATCGGAACTTCACGAAACTATAGGGACTGAAACGGGAGTAGTCCACGAAGTCCCACAACAAATACCATGTTTTTTCAACCGAAAGAGGCACAGAAAAAAGTGTTGAATTACTTCGTGAAGGCCCTTTTAATATAAGCAACTTCAATGCTTCAACTGTTAAGCTGACTGTGGGATAGTTTTCACACTTGTTGCTTTCGCTATCTATGGGACTGTGTGAATGATATTTTTTCGAAAAGCTGATGATACGTCTCTAGCCTCATAGATTATACAAACCAACACTGAAAAGTACTTCCACCTTATTTGTTCGAAAATCTTCCAAAACTCTTCGAAACCCTGACTCTCATGTTAGACCCCTGTGTCTTCCACATTGACACCTTCTTCTATCACGTTAGACAATTTTTTGCCGATATTGAGGTCATCAATTTAGTCTTTCCATCCACCCACTCTTTCATCTGCGTTTGATGGAAGTTCTCCTGTATTTTTAATTCTGACAGCTTTACTTTTAATTGCTCTGAAGCTTATTGTTATTTTTCTATATGATGAATCAGTCCATTTAACGTTCAATTCTTTTTCGATTTTTTTCACATCTTTCTTGCGGCCGCTTCACCTTGACTTTCAAGCACTTAGAATTTATTTCATTCCTATGAGAACTATATTGCTGTATTCTTGTCTGTGCAGCTTCTGCGATTGCCCTTTTTTTAGAATTCTCGATTTCTCATCAGCTGAACTGTCCTCTCAGTTGAACCGTCCCTTTGCTATTCATTATTACAGTGTCTGTGTCTTTAGCGAACTTCAAATGCATATCATCATTCCTCAATACTTCAGTATCGTAATTCGGTTCACATTTATGCTTCTGGACGATACTCTTGAACTTTAATCTACGGTTCATCAATTGCATCATCATTAAATTGTACTCTGAACACGTACCTGCTCCTGGGTATACCTTGTAATCTATTATCCGATTTCGGAATCTCTGTCTAATCATGGTGTAATCTAACTGGACTCTATCCACGTATCCAAGCCTTTTCTAACTTTACCTCCCTCTCTTGTGATTTATGTACAGTGTATTCCTTAACACTAGCTGAACCTCCTCTATTACTCCTACTACTGTGCCCTTATTCTCCCATAATTCTTTCTTCTGATCCTTCCCCTGCTACTGCACTCTAATTACCTATACTTATTCCTTCCTTTACATTCTTAATAACCCGTTCTATGCCCTCACGTACTTTCTCTATCTATGTAGCCTCTCTGGAGGAAAATGGAAAACAGATACTAGGTCGCATACGTTTCGAATCAAGCCGTGAAACAAGAACAATTTCTCAAGCAACAATGCGTTGCCGTTAAAATGTAATTAAGAGCCCAAAATCTTATTTGATGCATGATTTTGGTCTGTCAGGAAGTTCACCCCAAAACAAAAGAAAGGAAATACAATTAATCCACTGAATTATAGAACCGTACCACTGATGTTTTGCTGTAGTATTTCGCAACGTGTACAGTGTTCAAACATTGTACCTCGAACAAAACTACCTATTGACGCATAGACAGCACAGATTCAGAAAATTACGTTCTTCTGAAATACAGGTGTTTCTTTATTCATACGAGGTAATCAGTGCTATATACAGGCTTCTCAAGTTTGACCACGCTGTTAGGTCACCTCCTCCAAATCAACCATTCAAGCTTCTCAAGTTGATTTCATATTTACAGATTTCCGGAATGCTAATGACACCGTTCCTCACAATCGGCTTTTAATCAGATTGAGTGTCTGTGGAGTACTGTCTCAGCTGTGCGACTGGATGTATGATTTCCTATCAGAAAGGTGATTTTTCTTAGTAATTGATGGTGCTATCTGAGATTCTATAAGGAAGTGTTACAGGCACTCTGTGTTCATAATCTACGAGGACTGTTCCAAAGTATGGTCCGATCGACAGTGAGAGGGATACCACTGCGAAAATCAAAAACGTTTTATCTGTGACACTTTGCTAGACCTTATAGCTACTTCTTTACGTAGCCACCGCTCCTATTTAGACATTTGTCGTAGTGTTGTACCAACTTCCGAATTTCCTTGTAATACATTCCTGGAAATGGAAAAAAGAACACATTGACACCGGTGTGTCAGACCCACCATACTTGCTCCGGACACTGCGAGAGGGCTGTACAAGCAATGATCACACGCACGGCACAGCGGACACACCAGGAACCGCGGTGTTGGCCGTCGAATGGCGCTAGCTGCGCAGCATTTGTGCACCGCCGCCGTCAGTGTCAGCCAGTTTGCCGTGGCATACGGAGCTCCATCGCAGTCTTTAACACTGGTAGCATGCCGCGACAGCGTGGACGTGAACCGTATGTGCAGTTGACGGACTTTGATCGAGGGCGTATAGTGGGCATGCGGGAGGCCGGGTGGACGTACCGCCGAATTGCTCAACACGTGGGGCGTGAGGTCTCCACAGTACATCGATGTTGTCGCCAGTGGTCGGCGGAAGGTGCACGTGCCCGTCGACCTGGGACCGGACCGCAGCGACGCACGGATGCACGCCAAGACCGTAGGATCCTACGCAGTGCCGTAGGGGACCGCACCGCCACTTCCCAGCAAATTAGGGACACTGTTGCTCCTGGGGTATCGGCGAGGACCATTCGCAACCGTCTCCATGAAGCTGGGCTACGGTCCCGCACACCGTTAGGCCGTCTTCCGCTCACGCCCCAACATCGTGCAGCCCGCCTCCAGTGGTGTCGCGACAGGCGTGAATGGAGGGACGAATGGAGACGTGTCGTCTTCAGCGATGAGAGTCGCTTCTGCCTTGGTGCCAATGATGGTCGTATGCGTGTTTGGCGCCGTGCAGGTGAGCGCCACAATCAGGACTGCATACGACCGAGGCACACAGGGCCAACACCCGGCATCATGGTGTGGGGAGCGATCTCCTACACTGGCCGTACACCACTGGTGATCGTCGAGGGGACACTGAATAGTGCACGGTACATCCAAACCGTCATCGAACCCATCGTTCTACCATTCCTAGACCGGCAAGGGAACTTGCTGTTCCAACAGGACAATGCACGTCCGCATGTATCCCGTGCCACCCAACGTGCTCTAGAAGGTGTAAGTCAACTACCCTGGCCAGCAAGATCTCCGGATCTGTCCCCCATTGAGCATGTTTGGGACTGGATGAAGCGTCGTCTCACGCGGTCTGCACGTCCAGCACGAACGCTGGTCCAACTGAGGCGCCAGGTGGAAATGGCATGGCAAGCCGTTCCACAGGACTACATCCAGCATCTCTACGATCGTCTCCATGGGAGAATAGCAGCCTGCATTGCTGCGAAAGGTGGATATACACTGTACTAGTGCCGACATTGTGCATGCTCTGTTGCCTGTGTCTATGTGCCTGTGGTTCTGTCAGTGTGATCATGTGATGTATCTGACCCCAGGAATGTGTCAATAAAGTTTCCCCTTCCTGGGACAATGAATTCACGGTGTTCTTATTTCAATTTTCAGGAGTGTATTATGTGTGTGAAATCTTGTGGGACTTAACCGCTAAGGTCATCACTCCCTAGGCTTACACACTACTTAACCTAAATTATCCTAAGGACAAACACACACACACACATGCCTGAGGGAGGACTCAAACCTCCGCCGGGACCAGCGGCACAGTCCATGACTGCAGCGCCTTAGACTGCTGGGTTAATCCCGAGCGGCTCTGTGTGACGGCCCTACTACACCTTATTGGTAGGGCCTGCGTGACCGCATGCTACCACTCTAGTGGCCGAGGTCGGAGCCAAAATGTTGCTGCATCAATAACGTTCCCACCATCCACGTACAGCTTCCCGCAGAGTGAATCCTTCATTAGGCCAGACAGATGGAAGTTGGAAGGTGTGAGATCTGGGCTTTAGGATGGATGAGGAAGAACAATCCAATGAAGTTTTGTGAGCTCCTCTCAGGCGCGCAGGCTTGTGTGAGGCTTTGTGTTGTCATGGAGAAGGAGAAATACGTTTGCATCTTTGTGGTTATATGCACGCTGAAGTCTTTTCTTCATTTTCCTGAGGGTATCATAATACGGTTCAGAGATGTTCGTGGCAACATGAGGGAGGACATCGAACAGAATAACACCTTCAGAATCCCAGAGGACCGTCGCCACAGCTTTACTGGCTGAGGAAGCAGCTTTGAATTTTCTCTTCAGAGGAGAAGTGGGTGGCGCCACTCTGTGGATTGCAGTTTTGCTTCCCATTCGAGGCGATGAACCCACATTTTATCGCCTATGAGGCTGATCAAAAAAAAGTTACAATCAGCCTTGCAACGCGCAAAAAAATTCTCACACATGGTCCTTCATTACTCTTTATGGTCTTCTGTTAGGTGGCGAGGGATCTAACAGAACACGCCTTTGAGTATCCCAACTGGTGGACGTGTGTGTCAACAGTGCTAACAGAGATGTCCAATTGAGCGACAACGAGTTTCATTGTGATCCGTCGATCAGCTCGAATGAGTGTCTGCAAGTTCCAGGATTGCAAGAGTCACAGCTGTGTGAAGCTGCCCACCACGCAGGGGATCAGAGAGGTTTGCACGACTTTGTTGCTATCATGACAGACGCCTCAGGTTTCCGTAGACACTCTGCAAGCGCCTATGAATATCTACACGTTTTCTGCCAAAAGAAACTCAACGACAGCTCTCTGCTTGGAACTCACCTCCGCTATAAACGCCATTTTGAAGGCCATGTATAGCGCCGCCAGCTATCGGAACTTCACGAAACTATAGGGACTGAAACGGGAGTAGTCCACGAAGTCCCACAACAAATACCATGTTTTTTCAACCGAAAGAGGCACAGAAAAAAGTGTTGAATTACTTCGTGAAGGCCCTTTTAATATAAGCAACTTCAATGCTTCAACTGTTAAGCTGACTGTGGGATAGTTTTCACACTTGTTGCTTTCGCTATCTATGGGACTGTGTGAATGATATTTTTTCGAAAAGCTGATGATACGTCTCTAGCCTCATAGATTATACAAACCAACACTGAAAAGTACTTCCACCTTATTTGTTCGAAAATCTTCCAAAACTCTTCGAAACCCTGACTCTCATGTTAGACCCCTGTGTCTTCCACATTGACACCTTCTTCTATCACGTTAGACAATTTTTTGCCGATATTGAGGTCATCAATTTAGTCTTTCCATCCACCCACTCTTTCATCTGCGTTTGATGGAAGTTCTCCTGTATTTTTAATTCTGACAGCTTTACTTTTAATTGCTCTGAAGCTTATTGTTATTTTTCTATATGATGAATCAGTCCATTTAACGTTCAATTCTTTTTCGATTTTTTTCACATCTTTCTTGCGGCCGCTTCACCTTGACTTTCAAGCACTTAGAATTTATTTCATTCCTATGAGAACTATATTGCTGTATTCTTGTCTGTGCAGCTTCTGCGATTGCCCTTTTTTTAGAATTCTCGATTTCTCATCAGCTGAACTGTCCTCTCAGTTGAACCGTCCCTTTGCTATTCATTATTACAGTGTCTGTGTCTTTAGCGAACTTCAAATGCATATCATCATTCCTCAATACTTCAGTATCGTAATTCGGTTCACATTTATGCTTCTGGACGATACTCTTGAACTTTAATCTACGGTTCATCAATTGCATCATCATTAAATTGTACTCTGAACACGTACCTGCTCCTGGGTATACCTTGTAATCTATTATCCGATTTCGGAATCTCTGTCTAATCATGGTGTAATCTAACTGGACTCTATCCACGTATCCAAGCCTTTTCTAACTTTACCTCCCTCTCTTGTGATTTATGTACAGTGTATTCCTTAACACTAGCTGAACCTCCTCTATTACTCCTACTACTGTGCCCTTATTCTCCCATAATTCTTTCTTCTGATCCTTCCCCTGCTACTGCACTCTAATTACCTATACTTATTCCTTCCTTTACATTCTTAATAACCCGTTCTATGCCCTCACGTACTTTCTCTATCTATGTAGCCTCTCTGGAGGAAAATGGAAAACAGATACTAGGTCGCATACGTTTCGAATCAAGCCGTGAAACAAGAACAATTTCTCAAGCAACAATGCGTTGCCGTTAAAATGTAATTAAGAGCCCAAAATCTTATTTGATGCATGATTTTGGTCTGTCAGGAAGTTCACCCCAAAACAAAAGAAAGGAAATACAATTAATCCACTGAATTATAGAACCGTACCACTGATGTTTTGCTGTAGTATTTCGCAACGTGTACAGTGTTCAAACATTGTACCTCGAACAAAACTACCTATTGACGCATAGACAGCACAGATTCAGAAAATTACGTTCTTCTGAAATACAGGTGTTTCTTTATTCATACGAGGTAATCAGTGCTATATACAGGCTTCTCAAGTTTGACCACGCTGTTAGGTCACCTCCTCCAAATCAACCATTCAAGCTTCTCAAGTTGATTTCATATTTACAGATTTCCGGAATGCTAATGACACCGTTCCTCACAATCGGCTTTTAATCAGATTGAGTGTCTGTGGAGTACTGTCTCAGCTGTGCGACTGGATGTATGATTTCCTATCAGAAAGGTGATTTTTCTTAGTAATTGATGGTGCTATCTGAGATTCTATAAGGAAGTGTTACAGGCACTCTGTGTTCATAATCTACGAGGACTGTTCCAAAGTATGGTCCGATCGACAGTGAGAGGGATACCACTGCGAAAATCAAAAACGTTTTATCTGTGACACTTTGCTAGACCTTATAGCTACTTCTTTACGTAGCCACCGCTCCTATTTAGACATTTGTCGTAGTGTTGTACCAACTTCCGAATTTCCTTGTAATACATTCCTGGAAATGGAAAAAAGAACACATTGACACCGGTGTGTCAGACCCACCATACTTGCTCCGGACACTGCGAGAGGGCTGTACAAGCAATGATCACACGCACGGCACAGCGGACACACCAGGAACCGCGGTGTTGGCCGTCGAATGGCGCTAGCTGCGCAGCATTTGTGCACCGCCGCCGTCAGTGTCAGCCAGTTTGCCGTGGCATACGGAGCTCCATCGCAGTCTTTAACACTGGTAGCATGCCGCGACAGCGTGGACGTGAACCGTATGTGCAGTTGACGGACTTTGATCGAGGGCGTATAGTGGGCATGCGGGAGGCCGGGTGGACGTACCGCCGAATTGCTCAACACGTGGGGCGTGAGGTCTCCACAGTACATCGATGTTGTCGCCAGTGGTCGGCGGAAGGTGCACGTGCCCGTCGACCTGGGACCGGACCGCAGCGACGCACGGATGCACGCCAAGACCGTAGGATCCTACGCAGTGCCGTAGGGGACCGCACCGCCACTTCCCAGCAAATTAGGGACACTGTTGCTCCTGGGGTATCGGCGAGGACCATTCGCAACCGTCTCCATGAAGCTGGGCTACGATCCCGCACACCGTTAGGCCGTCTTCCGCTCACGCCCCAACATCGTGCAGCCCGCCTCCAGTGGTGTCGCGACAGGCGTGAATGGAGGGACGAATGGAGACGTGTCGTCTTCAGCGATGAGAGTCGCTTCTGCCTTGGTGCCAATGATGGTCGTATGCGTGTTTGGCGCCGTGCAGGTGAGCGCCACAATCAGGACTGCATACGACCGAGGCACACAGGGCCAACACCCGGCATCATGGTGTGGGGAGCGATCTCCTACACTGGCCGTACACCACTGGTGATCGTCGAGGGGACACTGAATAGTGCACGGTACATCCAAACCGTCATCGAACCCATCGTTCTACCATTCCTAGACCGGCAAGGGAACTTGCTGTTCCAACAGGACAATGCACGTCCGCATGTATCCCGTGCCACCCAACGTGCTCTAGAAGGTGTAAGTCAACTACCCTGGCCAGCAAGATCTCCGGATCTGTCCCCCATTGAGCATGTTTGGGACTGGATGAAGCGTCGTCTCACGCGGTCTGCACGTCCAGCACGAACGCTGGTCCAACTGAGGCGCCAGGTGGAAATGGCATGGCAAGCCGTTCCACAGGACTACATCCAGCATCTCTACGATCGTCTCCATGGGAGAATAGCAGCCTGCATTGCTGCGAAAGGTGGATATACACTGTACTAGTGCCGACATTGTGCATGCTCTGTTGCCTGTGTCTATGTGCCTGTGGTTCTGTCAGTGTGATCATGTGATGTATCTGACCCCAGGAATGTGTCAATAAAGTTTCCCCTTCCTGGGACAATGATTTCACGGTGTTCTTATTTCAATTTCTAGGAGTGTATAAGGAAGTGTTACAGGCACTCTGTGTTCATAATCTACGAGGACTGTTCCAAAGTATGGTCCGATCGACAGTGAGAGGGATACCACTGCGAAAATCAAAAACGTTTTATCTGTGACAGCTTGCTAGACCTTATAGCTACTTCTTTACGTAGCCACCGCTCCTATTTAGACATTTGTCGTAGTGTTGTACCAACTTCCGAATTTCCTTGTAATAGAAGGCAGCCGCCTGTGCTTTCCGCCACTTCTCTACGCTGGTATGCAGTTCTTTCTCTGTGCCAAAATGCTTTCCTCATAGCTCATCTGAGCAGAGATGAACATCAGAGTGAGCCAAGTCCGGTCTGTACGGTGGATGATCAAACACTTGCCATCGAAAACACTGCAGGGGCGTCCTCATTGCCCCTGCAGTGTGTGCAACGAAGAAGGAAATTCATGACAGGTACGTTATGTGACGCTGCATGAAATCAGACGAAACTTCTCAGTGGGCACCCATGCTCAGCGGGAGACACTATTGCTCTAGGCATCTTCACGTGCTCACTGTGCGCTCACAAGGGAACCTCCCCATCGCACCCTCCTCAGATTTAGTTATAAGTTGGGACAGTGGATAGGCCTTGAAAAACTGAACACAGATCAATCCAGAAAACAGGAAGAAGTTGTGTGGAACTAAAAAAAAAAGCAAAAAATATACAAACTGAGAAGTCCATGCGTAAGATATGTAACATCAAGGATAATCTGAGGTCACGAGCGTTACACTTTTTGCAGCACTGCCTATGCGGATGATCTGGTACTCCTTCTTCGCAATAATGACGATGTTCGTGCAGCACTGGCGTGGGTGGCGACCTACGGCGCGGCATCGGGGAGCCATCTCAATTTTCACAAATCACACGCCCTGTCTATCAGTGATACAATCCGCTGTCTTGGCATTGATTTCACATCTGCATTAAGCTTTCAACAGCCCTTAACTACAGGCGTTTATTGAATCAGATGAGAGCAGGAATAAGTGACCACCGTCTGAGACATCTAGACCTCATGCAACGGACACGATATGCTAACGTCTATTTGGCGTCACGTATCCCTCATTTTGCACAGATACTCCCGATACCACCTACCCTGGCTCACCGCATGTTGGCGGTTTTGAGATCCTTTGTTAATACGGTCATGTTATTTAAGATTCGTTACGAGTCCCTAACCCTCCCGAGTAGCAGAGGGGGTTTAGGCCTTTGTCATGTTCAGAATAGAGCGAAGGCACTGTTCGTCAGCTGTCACCTGCAACTGTGGCGACGAAGTCCCACGTGCCTCACAAGTCTGTTACTGGAAGCCTTACGACCAACCTCAAAATGGTTCAAATGGTTCTGAGCACTGTGGGACTTAACATCTGTGGTCATCAGTCCCCTAGAGCTTAGAACTACTTAAACCTAACTAACCTAAGGACATCACACACATGCATGTCCGAGGCAGGATTCGAACCTGCGACCGTGTCAGTCGCGCGGTTCCGGACTGAGCGCCTAGAACCGCTAGACCACCGCGGCCGGCTGACCAATCTCACTCGCACCCCCTGTGATGATATCGGACATCCCAGCACCTTTCTTCTACATTAGCCAATTCTTCCTTGAACTAAGCTACATCCGCACCGCACTACTACCCACAAGCTTGATGATGACGAGGGCGATATATGCTGCCATGCAAATGAACAGGACGCCGAATGTGGTTGAAAGCAAACACCCCACTACAAAGTGGCGCGCTGTGTGGCAGGCAGTGAATGCCAGCACCCTTGATACTGACGTGCAATCTGCATGGTACGTAACTGTTAATGGGAAACAGTTGTGCCAGTCCCGCCTACATCACATCCACCTCGCTGGTTCACCCTTGTGTGCCACATGCCAAGTGATTGACACGGATGAACATCGTTTCGAGTGTGGGTCGGCAAAGGACGTTTGGTATTTGGTGCGTCAGATATTGGCTTTTCTCACACGCACGACTTCCGACAGGATAACTACCCGATCACTTCTTTTCCCCGATAAGATTTATTTCCCAAGAGCAAAAACGAAATCTGTGACGTGGATCAGCGGCCACGCTGTTCACTACCTATTCGGTAATGGCGAAAAGACAGTACCCGATTTTTGGTATTACCTCAACTAACGACATTGTGCGATCGTCAAGAACCCTAAAAATAGGCAATATTTTTCTAATTTTCTATGGAGCGCATTCCGTAATCCGCCTCGCGGCTGGATTATCGATGACATGAGAAGATAACCATAGCACCTCTTCCCAGTTCCTTTTTTTTTATGAGATTGAACAAACAACGGAAACAACACAGCAACGAGAAGACAGTCATCGAAAAATTCGCAGCGGGCTATAGTATGGGGCATCCTTTGTCGTAACGGGACGACTTCCTATTATTCTGTTTATGTAGCCGAAGAGGAACGGCCTTCCTTTTATCCATTTGTATAAAAATAAAATGACATAAAAATTTCAAAAAGGCAGAAAAACAAACCTTCCGAAATCCTTTTTTTCTTTTTTTAATTTTTGTTAAAAAAGTGGCTGGGATAGCTGGCTATTAAAAAAAATGTCCATTTGTTTTAAAAAAAAAAGCGCCGTGGTCCCGTGGTTAGCGTGAGCAGCTGCGAAGCAATAGGTCCTTGGTTCAAGTCTTCCCTCGAGTGAAAAGTTTACTTTTTTTTATTTTCGCAAAGTTATGATCTCTCCGTTCGTTCATTGACGTCTCTGTTCACTGTAATAAGTTCAGTGTCTGTGTTTTGCGACCGCACCGCAAAACCGTGTGATTAGTAGACGAAAGGACGTGCCTCTCCAATGGGAACCGAAAACATATTGCCCACGAAATACATCTCACGTATTTAATGCACTCTCGTCCAAAGTAGCGAACAGTCAACTGCCAGCCAGGGAGCCTCGTTAGCAGGATTACTCTCTCTTCCGTGCGCTGTAGTCGACTGACGTCGCGTGTTTCGATGTTTGTTTAGGTGTAGCGTCCCCATACTACGTCGCAGTTACCTCGCATCGGACGGACGGACGGACAGATAATAATTGTCTGAAAATAAAAAATTAAAATTTTTCACTCGAAGGAAGCTTCTCACGCTAACCACGGGACCACGGCGCTCCTGAGCTCAGATTATCCTTGTTGTTGCTTATGTTTCACATGGACTACTCACTTTGTATATTTTGCTTATTATTTTCATAGTTTCACACAACTTCTTCCTGTTTTCTGGATTGATCTGTGTTCAGTTTTTCAAGGCCTATCCACTGTGCCAACTTATAACTAAATCTGAAGGGGGTGTGATGGGGAGGTTCCCTTGTCAGAACTGAAAACGGCGACGTGACGCGTCGATAGGCATACTGTACACACAGCCCAACACATCTAATAAAAGCTTCATCGGATTTTCACGTCGTTCAGATTTTGCGATCTATTGGACCTTACTTTCCGAATAGCCCTCGTACATAAACGATTTAGGATAGTCTGACCAGCCCTCATAGACTGCTTGCTGATGAAGCTGTCATTTGCCATCTAGCAAGGTCGTCAAAAGAACGAAAAGAATTGCAAAATGATTTCGAAAACATATTTGCATGGTGTGAAAAGTGGAAATTGATTCTAAACAAAGTGAAAAGTCCTCCAAATGAGTACTAAAAAATCCCACAGAATTTGCTTGCAAGATAAACCACACAAATTTAAAGGTTATCGAGTCAACTAAATATCTAGGGATTAAAGCTACGAACAGCTTATAATTGAACCATCACATAGAAAATGTTATGGGGAAGGGGAAATAAAGACTGCGTTTTAGCCGGCCGAAGTGGCCGTGCGGTTAAAGGCGCTGCAGTCTGGAACCGCAAGGCCGCTACGGTCGCAGGTTCGAATCCTGCCTCGGGTATGGATGTTTGTGATGTCCTTAGGTTAGTTAGGTTTAACTAGTTCTAAGTTCTAGGGGACTAATGACCTCAGCAGTTGAGTCCCATAGTGCTCAGAGCCATTTGAACCATTTGAACTGCGTTTTATTGCGGAACACGTAGAAGTTGCAACAAATCTACTGAAGAGACTGGCTGCACTTCGCTTGTCCTTTCTCTTCTGGAATACTGCTGCTTAGTACGGGCAAATAGGGCTGACGGAGCACATCAGAAACGTTCAATGAAGGACAGCTCATTTTTAAGTACCGCGAAATAGGGAAGAGATCGTCACGGATACGTTATGCGAGTTATAGTGGCAATTATTAGAACATAGACTTTTTCTTTGCGGTGAGATTTTTTCGCGAAACCTCGATTACAAGCTTTCTCCTTCGAACACCTAAATTGGTAACCCCCACTTACGTAGGGAGAAAGACCATCGTAACAAAATAAGAGAAATTAGAGTTCGTGCGGAATAATTTAAGTGTTAATTTTTCCCATGTTTTCTGTTCGAGAGTGAAACGTTTGAAAAATGGACAGAAAATGGTTCTACGAACCCTCTGCCAAACACTTAAGAACGAATTGCACAGTAAACTTAAGCACGTAGACGTGGAATATGTTCGGCTTCTTCCATCCGTCTGAACCAAATATCAGGCAATGCAGAAATACGACGAGTTCCGTTTCTCTATTTATGAGCAATGGCATGGTAAATGTATATTTAGGTATTTTGAATTTGCTGTCGTATTAACGCGCAAAAACCGACGTTGGTCAGAATTAATACTAGTCATGAGGTGATTGCGAAACACATCTGCCCTTGACCGTTGTTAGTAAACATGACTATCAGATTTTATCTTATCACAGCCATGTAATTTATTTTTGGCTCGAAGGCACCTCTTACAGAAGCAAGAACTACGCAGCGCTTCCGCGGAGAGCTAGATTTATCCAAAAGCAAGCGTGTTCTTCACTGTCAGTGTCAATGTGAAATGACTTATGATCCAATAAAGCGAGATAATCATATAGTTAGCGTACACAATGGATCGAGTCACCGTCATGTGTACATAAACATGTGACTGATCGTCAGCAAGTCTATTCTTTTCTTGTTATTTCATCCGTCTCGTCCTACACAAAATGAAGATGGAGCGACTCTTCAACCTGATGTTATAAATCACATAAAAGCGACTTTAAAATAATTTAAACGTGTTGTAGGCATTACTGTATAGCGATAATGTCATGTTGTAGCCGCGCTCGAGTCCAATTCCGAAAGCTGGGTCGTCAATGAAATACAACAGCTAGCATAGACAGCACATTTATTACGAATACCAACATAACAGCTGGAACAGAACTTAGCACCTGAACAGATAATTATGGATATTTACACAAACATCGTACCGTACATTTCAGAATGCTGTTATTTATAGAAACATCCAATATTCCAGAACACACAAAGATAAGATACACTCGCCTGCAAAACTTAAGGATGAAGGTAACTTTCGCATGATGTATCATTTCCAGGTAACATAGGTCGATGAAACTTGGATCATACACTGAAAGAACTGCTACACTACAGGACGGTAATGCATCTCACACGCACTCGATGCCATTTAAATCGGCGGAAGGAGTACAGTGTTACAATAACGTTGGCCGATGAGTGTACAGTGTTCGAAGATTTGGAGGTCAGTGCCCCCATGCAACATAATGGTACACCAAAACGATTGTATTCGACAATGTTCCTGCAAGCATTATGTGCGCCCACCTGTCTCCCGTTCGCAATACTATCGTGCACGTTTGGGGAGACGTATTGCAACAGGTCCACATGCACCAACACCAACCAGCAGTTCAGTTACAGGTGGGGGAATGAAACGTTCTACCACAAAAACTCGTTACCAACCTTGATCACACACCTTATTAAGAACCATATATTACCTTTTGTAATGTCCAGACGATCATCATGAATCACAGTGACTTCAGTTTAATCATTGTCTTTCAATAAAAGTGTCATTTCGGTTCGTCTCACTACATATGGCTTACTGTTACCTTCTGTACTATACTGTAGCAGTTCTTTCTATGTACAGTATAAGTTTCTTCGAGCTGTGTTACATTTGTGTAACTAACTCGGATCTCAACTCTGTCCCAGTGCCAATATACAAGATATCAAGGGCTAGTTACAGAAGTTATGGGCCAGCTCCCCTCAGAAAAGGATACAAAAGTTTTATGAAACTCTTCCCAGATGAATCAGTGTGTGCACCCAGGTCAAAGAGGATGCAATGTAATACTGATAAGTGGGCTCATACTGCAAGGTTCTTTGGAAATTTGATTCAATTTTGTATGTAGTCATTGAAATAACTTCGCATAACCTCTCAACCCATGAATTTCATTCCGTTTCCTCCTCTCCTTCCAGGTGCCTCACTTTCTTCATGTTATCCCGAAATCCCCTTCGGAGGCTCTTTCCAGTGCCACAGAAAAAGCACATAACCCAATTTTGTTAATAGGAAGTTGGTGTTATAATTACACAGCTACAAATGTTAAACATTACTCATGCCCATCATCAATTACATCACATTGTCCACTATAACTTATGATTGTGAAAACCTCACCTTGATAGATTTACTTGATCTGGATGTACTTCGGGTGGTTGTCTGACAGCCACTCCACCCTCGTAAACTGATATACTGCACTGGTTTTGCCATTGTTGGTTATACCCTGGTAAACTGATATACTGCACGGGTTTTGCCGTTGTTGGTTATGTTTAGTTAGGAAACCAACAGAAAGTAGGGATGGGTGAGATGTGGGGGTTTGCTGGTTTGGGAATGAGGTGATTGATTGATTGATTTTTATTGTTGTGTAAAACGAGGCTGGGATTTGTGGCAGGGCGTACGTGCCATTTGTTTTACGTAGAAGAGAAAGAGATCAGAATTTTTAGGGAGATACCAAACCAATGTGTTCAAAACAGACTGAGAAGGATTCTCTGTTGGGTCTGGAAGGATAGGTACATCTCCAGGAAAATTTAACCGTCAGGTAGAAGAGCAATTAGGGATTTTTTTAGGCTAGGATGTGGAGGAAGGGCAGGTGTAGAACAGCATCATACAGTGACTCTTCAGGGGGGTGGGGGGAGGGGTATTGGGTTTTGTGTTTGTGAGAAACGTAGGTGATCTGTAAGTAACAAATGCAGAAGGGGATTGGGGAGGGGTTAGTTTTATGTGCTGATACAGGACTCACATGGGAGAAGGTTAGGTGGACAAAGAAAGGCATGGACATCAAACATTTGAAAAGAGTGACAGAATAGAATGATTGGATTGGGGCTTGCTGCTGAAGATGGAGGATAGTTGTAATGCCCACAGCCAGCCACTTAGTATCTTTAATCTAGAGCGCTTTATGTGATTAGCAAATTGGTTTCCATGTACGAAGAGACCAAGTCTCATTCAGTTGTGAACAAGAACACAGAAGAATGAGTCTCTACTCACACTTAATGTCATACAATAAGGTTCTGCAATCTGACTGAAATCTCTTCGGCCAGTCCGGAAAACCGCAATGAACCTCTTAGCCAGTCCTTTCAATCCTGTGGGTCCTGGGAATTGAAATGTTATCACATCCTATTTTCTATTTTTCCAATGTGTAATATCATATAATATTATTTTATAGGGTAACTCTAAGTTGTGTGCATGACATCTTAATCTTGCAGATGAAAGCTACTAGTGTAATTATGGGTTCTTCATAAAAGGCACACTGTAAACCTTCATTTTGCAAACAAAAAAATCTTTATACTTATACTGTGTTTCAATTTATACAAAGAAAAAGTTCATGGAAGTAGAAGTTACCAGAGGTAAAATGCAGAGAAAATATTCAATGTTACAACAAAAGAAGCAATAGATGCATTTATACTCCACACTACAGACTGTCAATATCACTTAACAGCTATGAACTCATCAGGTACAATTTATTAAATAAGCTTCCACAAAGTACACAAGATTTACCGGAACAGGCATTCAAACAAACATTGCAAGACTGGTTAGAAACCACCCATTCTATGACATAAAGGAATTTACCGACAGTAACATAAAACTGTGATGTTAATAACTAGCCTGCAACAGTGGACAGCAGCTAAAAAAAGACAATCAATAAATAAACCCATAGTAAATGGAATATCAGCATGTAAAACAAAAACACTACAAACTTATGCACCAACATGATAATTACAACAACAAAACTATCATACATTTGGCCCAGATGGCATGCTCTTGAGCCGAAAAACATTCTTTGCATCAGCAATGAGTTGTTATAAAGTGTTTCTACACCTTACACCCAGGAATGGTACTAACTTAAGAAAACTATTTTAAAGAGATTACAGTACTTTAATTCAATTTCTGAAGGGGATACCAAATATGTATCTTACATGAGAAGCCCTGAAGAAATATACACCAAAGTTTTTCTATGGTTTCAACAACTTACCATTGTGTCCAGAAATGAAGAACACCTCACCTACTCTACCCAAAGTGGTACTCTGCCACCCATCCAATCTACAAAATATCTACCATCTACAGAGCAACAGACTTTTGGAATGGTACCATCAAACACTCAAGACAGCACTTATGTGCCATGAGGGCCAGTGGACAGAGTCTTTATCCTAGGTACTATTCATCATTCATTCTTCTTCCAAAGAAGATCTCCAATCTTCATTAGCAGAGATTTTACACAGGAAGCCACTCAAACTACTGGCAGAATTCATCTCTCCAGTATAACCACTGGCCACTACAGATGTACCAGCCCTAGTCCAGACTGTGAATAAGAATATCATCACCACAACCCCATTGCTCTCCAAAAATACCCATACACAGTACTCTAGCAGACTGTGAATACATTATAAGATGGTACACTGGGATCAGCACTGCAGCTACCATATCCTGGCCTGCATCTGGTACTGAAACAGGGAGTTAATACATTCAGCACGCTATGGTCACCATCTCCATGCATTGCATAAACCCGCCAGGATTTCCTGAGATCCACACAATACTGATGAAGCAAACGCTGCTCAGACAAGGACAACACACAACAAGAGAGGGATGGTAATGGACCACCTCATTTCCCACTTCCACAACTGATACTTCCATTGCCTCAACCTGACAACTTCACTTGAACCTGAGAACCTTAGCCAGTACCACCTGGACTAAAGAATGGGGGACAGGGGGTTGGCACCATCACTTCTTCATTGAGAAATGGACCAGTTATGTCCTGTTTCACAGCACACCTATTTGTCATTCATTTTAGTTTTGACGGAAACATCCCTGTTCTGAAAGAAGTATTAAATAATGTTAGATAGCTCAGTATCTAGACTGGTGGAACTAAAATTGATCAACTTGCCTGGAATTCTGTCAGTACCACCAGCTGTCTTGTTTTTTTAATTTTTTAATAACATTTCTCATTTCATTTTCTGTTCCTGGGTACAGATACAGTGTCTTTTCACTAGTTGGCATTTTTACATTTTTAGTGTTTCAGTTGTACATACTTTAAATTGGGATTGTTACTATACCAACATAATATTTATTAAATGTATTGGCAATCTGTTGAGCATCTTCTGTCACATTACTCTCTCTTCTGAAGTTATGGGTTTTAGTTTTACATTTCTGTATGCTATTGTTTATAACCTGCCAAATCGGTTTTGATGTATTGCTTCCCATGTTGAGACATGAAACATTCACGTTGTACCTTTTCATCGTGAACTGTTAACTTGCTTTGTCTAATGAATTTATTTCCATTCCTACAGCTGGTCATGTGCAACTGTGTGAAGAACATGAGAGTAGCTGGTACGTTTGTCAGCCTCATCCCTCCAGTGCAAGGTGAAGGGGTCTCTGGGGGGGGGCTCACTATTGATGACATGAAATATCACATAATAAAACTCTTTGGCAGTGCCATGAGTTTAGCCCTCCTCCAGAGAGAAATATCTTTGGTACTCTAGCCATCCTCCATTCACGGTGAACAACTGTTCTGTACACAGATGATCTTTCTGTGTGCTCTGTTATTACAAATAAGATTCATTTTAACTTTACCCACTGGCTTCCAGCTTCAATCCATAATCCACCCACATTGGAATTTGTACAACCTCAACAAAACATTAGTACAACATACATTAGTACCAGGCAGTACCAGTCATTTTTGCCTGATCAGTTTGGTCATGAACTCAAAGTACAAATGAAAGAAAAAATTTGCTGTAGGATGAGTTAATTTCCTCATCTTTAGTGTCTGCCTTTCTTCCTCAAGAAATATTTCTTTTGTTATTTATACTCTACAGATTAGCATGCTTTATTACTAACATCTGAACCTTATAATCTTAAAAATCACATATTACTGTATCAAAAGAGCTCTAGGTGATTGGATATAAAAACAGTTTTCTAATGGTCGGTACAATATGACATTCAACTTTAAGCTTACTGTGGAATACAGTTCAAAATTGCATAGGATTCTTGAGTACTATTACATAGGAATTCCCTAGAAACAACATTTTTCAAGTTACTTCTTTGTAGTTTTATTAATACACAAAGTTCTTGAAAAAACTAAAATAAGATTCACTCTGGATGCCCAAATCAAACAATGGAAAATCCAGGATGGAATGTGACAATATTCTGAAAAAAAAAAGACTGTCACAAATAATAGCTTTCGGCCAGCATCTCCACTATATGATGAGTAGCAACTTTCCTTTTCACGGAAGCCCATCTATTGAAGGAGAAGTCCACATTCTACCAAAACATTCCACAAAATGCTTCATTCTGGTTTTCTATGTTTCATCAGATTTATCTTAATTGTTCCACTAGCATGAATGGGGTTTCCAGTTTACTACAATAAACAGTGTTAGCTGAACACATATCTGAGTTCACCACAAGAAAATTAAACAGTGTAGAAAGCTGATTATAAACTCTAAATATAAAAGAATCTGGCTTTAGGCTGTGAATGTATGTTGAAGTGGATTTACTGTACCATCTGAGATCTCACTCAGCTAATGATTCACACTGTCTGTACTTATATTTCTTGTCATTGGATTTCTTGAGAAAGAGAAAAATTTACATTAGCACTTTTGTTCATTCATGTTTGTCTCTTCTGTAGTTGTTTATAAAATATTTTGAGGAGCTAAGGCTTAGATTAGTTTAGGCTGCTTGGTTTCTGTATAGCTGATCCACAAATTCTTTTCCATTTCCCATCCTGACAACACAATGTACGGAAATCTATTACGTGAGTTCTACCAAACTAATAGTGGAACACGTTTGTTCATGTGTGATGGAAGTAAATTTAAGAAAATATTGAGTGTGTTCAGTTAAGGTTTGTTTCAGCAAATTCAGTTCAGTCTCTTTATTCACCCATTAACCATATACATTGTATGGATGCAGTCAGTTCATAGCCAGGACTAGCTAGAGTAAAATTTCTTATTTTTAAGTTGTAAGTAAGTAGGCTACTAGCTTACCTGGCAATACAATCTTCTTGCATCAGTAAACGTAAATAATTGTACTTTTTCATATTTGGATACTCTTCACCATTATAAAAGGTATATATTATTAAGAATTGTTTTAGCTCTACTTTGAATTTATGAAATTCTATAATTTCCTTTATTACAGTGGGCAATGTACCAAAAAGTATTTTGTGCTCATAATGTGTACATTTTTGGGGATGGGCCTTTTTGTGAGTGTGTCTGTGAAAATCATTTCTGTTTCTTGTTTGTAGTTATGGAGCTGATTGTTCAATGTCGAAAATTCTGGATGAGTTTTCAGATAGCACACATATACAAAAATGTATAAGCTGGGTAGTGTGATTATTTTAAAATTTTTTAATATTTCCCTTCATCGCTCTCTTCAGGGAATTCCTTATATTATCCTCTCCAGGGAACTCCTTACATTACTCCAATAGCTCTTGTTTGAAAGTTTGTTCTACCATACCTGTGTTCCCCAGATTACACCATATCTAAGCAAGCTGTTGATATAAGCATAACAGTCACACAACAAAGATTCAATGCTGCAACAGTCCTGAAGCATTCTTAGCACATAACAGCATTTACTTAGTTTTTCATTCAAAATTTCTATATGCTTCTCCCATCTCAGGTGCTCATCCACCTACATGTCTAGAAATCTGGTGTATGAAATGTGTGCAATAGCGTAGTTCCCTAACTCAGTTTTTATGCTACTAACTATTGTCTAATATTGCAAAAATTCATCCATACATATTTTTGTATTTATGACCAAAGCCTTATCCTTAAAATTCTTTTCCTACCTCATTTACTATCTTAAAGACATTCTATTGTAGATCATAATCAGTGCATCCTTTTATAAAAATGCTTGCATTGTTGGCAAACATCACTGTATGTGCGGATTGTTTGGTAAATCATTTATGTATACCAGGAACAACAAGGGCCTAACAAGGAAACCTGGGGCACTCCATAACTAGTTTTGTTGTAATTTGCCTTCATGATTCTCCATTGTCTATCAGAAGAATAAGACTTGAACAATTTGAAGACCAGTCCCTGGACCCCATAACAACCTAGTTCCATAAGCAGTAAGTCATGGCCGATTAGATCAAATACTTCATCTAAGAATATCTCACAGCTTGATTCATTCATATACAAGACATTCTGGGCTATTTTCATGAACTGAAACTGCTGTTTCTGTTGGTCTGTTCTTTTCTAAAACCATTTTGAGTATTAGTCAATATTTTATTTTATTCATGAAGTCAGATGGCCTTTCGTACATTACTCCTCAGTTACCTTAGAGGAACCAGTCAATAATTACACTTGTCTGCAATTATTTATTTCAGCTGCACTATCCTTTTTGAAGAATGGCTTTATTAGGGATAACTTTAGTTTTGACAGAAATATCCCTGTTCTGAAAGAAGTATTAAATAATGTTAGATAGCTCAGTATATAGACTGGTGGAACTGACATTGATCACCTTGCCTGGAATTCTGTCAGTACCACCAGCTGTTTTGTTTTTTAATTTTTTAATAACATTTCTCACTTCAGTTTCTGTTCCTGGGTACAGATACAGTGTCTTTTCACTAGTTGGCATTTTTTCGTTTTTAGTGTTTCAGTTGTACATACTTTAAATTGGGATTGTTACTATGCCAACATAATATTTATTAAATATATAGGCAATCTGTTGAGCATCTTCTGTCACATTACTCTCTCTTCTGAAGTTATGGGTTTTAGTTTTACATTTCCGTATACTGTTGTATATAATCTGCCAAATCGATTTTGATGTACTGCTTCCCATGTTGAGACATGAATCATTCACGTTGTACCTTTTCATCGTGAACCGTTAACTTGCTTTGTCTAATGAATTTATTTCCATTCCTACTACTCCCGATTTTTTTGCCTGTGTGAAAGTAGCTTAACGTCAGCTATATCTGCACAATCTGAACAGAGTGAAATTCATTTTCGTTCAACAAACATATTTTGTTCTAACGACTAAACTGTTCAGATATCGAACAAAATGTTACCGAATGATGCGTGTGCTTTGCGTAGACGAGCGCGAACTTTCATGCGTCAGAATGAAATTTCACATTAGACATTCAAGGTTATGAAAACAGCGAAGAAGAAAGTGACCCTGTAAGTAGTTTAGCATGCTTGCGTCTTTCGTAGGAGCGTTGTTGCAATCTTGAATGTTTACACCTGTTATCACGGAGCTAATGGTTTATGAAATTTATGTGCTGTGGTCATTTTTCGAATAGTTGCTCGCAGTTCATGTTTGCAAAAGTGTCTCCCACCTTTTTGCGTTCGTGGAGCAATGTTCAATAACATTGTACGGTTCTTGCCAACAGGAGTTGTTACAAATCTCACGGCAGCTTATTTTAAAGGTGAGTCAAATTCCTTAAAGCTAAGGTACTATACATAGTTGGTACGACTTGGTGCCGACTACTGTCGTACTGACTGGCTTGAGGATACGACGATATTATTGATTGATTGCGACTAGTAGTTATTTGATTGAAGGAGTGCTTTCTGATTACTGATTTTCTGCTATCAAGGATTATCTCGCAAAGGATTACTTGTGTAAGCTTACGAAGCTAGATAATTTTCATTGCTCAACGGCTTAGTTCCGAAACTGGATATGTTTGCGTTGAAGAACGTTATTAAAATTGGACTGCCTGCGTTAGGACTTTCACGTAATGTGCTTTTATATAAATTATAATTTGTATATAATTTCCGTTCCGTGCAGTGGTCTAAGTCTGTTTAGTAGTGACATTGTTCTGTTCTGACAAAAAAAAAAAATCAGTCTTCGTACAGATCTTTCATGCTATGTAGTTGGAGGTGCTACTAGATATAAAGTGAATTAGGGGCCTACATCGTTCTATCGAGATGGTAATGTTTAAAGTACACATTCGTAATTCGTACAGTTACTCGCTTTTGAATATTGACTTTCAATGCTAAAATACGTTTTAGTTTCATCAAAAAATGTTAAGGGCAAAATTATCTTCGTATGAATTTACATATCAACAATATTAAATTTATAGACGATGGAAAATTTTTTTAATGGTCTGTTACAAGCAGATTAATTCAGCCTATTAAATGTGCGCCACAATTAGATGATGAACAACAGTGAAATACAAGGAATTATTTACAACTGAATGTAAACAGTTTTAATGTATGGAATACAGTTGACAGTAAATAACTTCGTTGAATGAAGTTACACGCTGTGCTGAGATCAATCTCAAGTTGCTTTTTCATCTGGTTCAAAAGAAATAGTTAGGTAGGCTGTTGATACAAGATTGCGCTACAGAAAACTGTGGGGAATCATTTTCTTGTGTCTGACGGTCAAAACATGTAGTCTATTTCTTCAGTAGTTGTATTGTCGAGCGAGACTGATGATCCAATAGCTTAGTTCCTTTAAACACATGATGATCATGTATTGTTGAGCAGTGAATTACTACACGGGGAGACTAAATTCTCAAAATTGTTTTTACTCATTTTAACAACGTTACAATGGCTGTAATTTGTTTCTATCCATACCAAATATATATTAAAATTGGTTGCCAACATATTAAATATCATATGAGCTGCTTACGATAAATTGGCCAGCTGTTTTCATTCATAATGCATTAACTAAACAAGTTACATGGTTTGTTGGCTGAATTCTTAGTTTAATTAAATCTTAAAGAACAGTAAGACTCTATGGAACTGAAAAATTGTTTTTGCAGTTGAGGAGTAGTAGCAGTTTTAATACCTAAGAATAATGTAAAAAAATATCTTAGACCCTTCATATTTTCCCATGAATGTGTCATATCAGGTAGTGTGAATTGTATGTACTTCCAGTATCAAAGATGTTCATATTTTTGCCCCAGGAAGATGGATTGGAAAGAGTAAAAAAGGGTTTATGAGCAGCTGCTAGAAGTAATAAACTCTCTCTCTCTCTCTCTCTCTCTCTAGAAAAGTAGTGGGATATTTTTATCACTGCGTATTAGCCTCTTTCTGTGCGGAGACTTAAGAACTTGGCAGTAGGTGTAATTTTTATTCTTGGGGTTCTGTTTAGGATTGCTGTCATTGTTTTCAGATTCTGAACAGTTGATAATAAGCTTCATGAATGAGTAAATGTGTGGTGGATACCCATAGAGATGTGACCAGTACTTACTTTCAATGAGGTGCAACTCTCAATAGTCTTTCATGAAGCACCTAAAGTATAAATAATGCTCCTAGCTGTCACAACCACACATTCCTCCTTCAGGAAGGATACGAGATCGGATTGTCAGAAGTTGGGCTAAAGTTACATATTGAACCTCCCCTGAAATCTTGGTTGTGGTGACAGATTCATCTGTAGTGTAGCCAAAGGTCTAGATTAGGTTGGAAGTTGACAATTTGATTGTGAGTTGATGAAGCTAACACGTAAAACAGAAAATTGACCGTTAGTGAAGCCTACTGTTTACATGCGTGCCATACTGAAAAATGCAAGGGTGCTCCAATACATATTTTTACCAGAAGTTGGGTGGAGGAGGTGTTCACAGGCTTAAACAGTTGATTACAGGTAACTGAAGGCTGTTCAGTGCATATGTATTCCCAAATGCACATTTTGTGATCAGGACTGCCTAATCTAACCATATTGTGACAACAAAATAATAATGTCACATAATAAAAATTGAGTATATGCGAAGTAAATTAAGTTTATTATTCATCACAAAACCTGCAGTTGTTTTGATATGAACATGAAACACATAATGTAGTCTGTGGCATATCATTACCAGTTGAAGATGTTACCAATAAGTACTCCACGAGCTTTAACATTAGATCTATGTTTTAAATGTTATGTTTTCCTCAAGTTCTGCTTTGTCAGAGTGGTATCACGCCTGTTACAGGACTACAAAGCGAGGTGATGTTGGACCTACATTCAGGAGCACAGTAGCCTAGTTCAAATCATCAACAGATCATGTAGATTCCCTCCCTCCCTCCCTCCCTCCCCCCCTCGTCCTTGTGCCATAAATTTTTCTCTCTTTGATTCAATAGCTCTTCATTTGGTAATAGGTAGCTCATAACCAGTAAATTATCAGCTGACACTTGTAACCTTAAATGTTTTATGCTTTAAAATCGGGTTACAATGTTTCTGCCTTACTATTATATAATCTAGGCCTAGCTGTTGCCTTTTGGTGCCTCCTGATTTCTCTCGTATATACAACCACCTTCCTAAAGCAAATTTTAGCAATTACTAAATTATGCTCCATGCAAATGTGTATTAGGTGTTTTCATCTGTCATTCCTTTCCCCCCTTCATACTCTTCTAATATTCTTCCTTCTCTCCCTTTTTCTACAGTTGAATTCCTGTTCTCCACAACAATTAAATTTCCATCATCTTTTATCTCATCGCATAATTGTTCAAACTTGTCATCCGCAGAGCTAGTTATATAAAATCATGCTGTCACAACCGAGGAAGGCAAAAAGAGAGAGTCATAAGTTTCTGAAGTCAGTATCATTATGAACAAGCATCAGTTTTCTAAAAACAAACTTGTGATCATTACAATTTAGTTGAGGTCGTTTGGATTGCAGAGAACCATTAAATTGTTCCTAATCCTTGATTGTGTTGGAAACTTATGTCACTGGATGTATTCATATCCATTTTCCAATACATTTGGTATTTTAATACTACAAGAGTAGTCTGTCAGTGGCTTTTTTTTCTGCGGTCAGTTTGTGATGTTTGCCTGCTTTATTCCTTCAATGACAGTCCTCAGTGTCAATGTACTGTATTGATATACTGGCAGAAAAAGGGGGGGGGGAGTTCAACACTGACTACGGTAAATGATGTAATTGACAGTTGCACAATGGCGTTTCACAGTTCTTTACTTTCACTGCTAACAAACCCCGATATTACACAATTATATGGCCAGCACAATACCCGTCTGAAAATCAGCCGTGGGCTGACTGTCTTGGTACCAAAAATCGGTCCTTCATATACCCTCACTTCAATAGGCTCTGAAACTATACATTGTCCGATGTTTAAGTTACAGAAATTACAGTTAAAACATAACTCATTCAATTAATTGAATACACCACAAAAATCCTCCTTTTTAATATTTCCTTCTGTCACAAAGGTTAGGCGGAATTATTTATTTACATAATGAAATCAACAGATATAGTTACACAAACAATACTTTTGACAAAACTGGTAATTACTTTAAAATTAAGTAAGGGCTGGCTTTGCTAATATGTTTTTTAATAGAGCCAAATAAATACTTTAAGAATCCTAGTAGTTCTTCTTCCAAATGTTTATAATTATTTAAGAAATTATATTTGCTTATAAGTTGACAATAGAATCTAAGTCTTGAAACAATTACTAATTTCACCCTATAACAAATGTATTAACTAGGAATGGTTGAAATTAATTAGGAAATTAATTACATAGACAAAACTAAGCACAAAATTAGACGTGGTGCTATATTCCTTAAAACTGAGGTCCAAAACTCACTCACTCTTATGGAAATGCAGATTATACTCACGCATGTTAATGGTAATGAGGCAAAAATAAAAATAAAATGAATTTAAGGAGGCGGATGGCAAAACGAAAGGAAGTGAAGAGATCCCAGTTTGCCTCGTCACAAGTTATTAAAAAACATAAAGCTGTCTTCAACCCAGAGTTTGGGTTAACCACCACAGTGCTTCACTAGTCATGGTTGTTTTGGAGATGGTTTTATCTTGTCGTTCGCAGGCTAGTGAGTGTAAGTTTCTCTGCCAGCTACAGAGGGACCTGCAGCTTTAGGTGGACTGTGAACTATGGTGCATCCATATATTTTTCACTTACACAACTTATTTCCAAAGGTGAAAGAAGCAACAACAGACAGAAAAAAAAGCATGGGACTGACAGAGATTGAACTACAGATCTTTGAACCATATTGTGAAACTGAACAATGTGCCATTATGTAGCAATTGATATTTTCTTTTTGAGAAGTCTTTTGTTAGCTTTTGCCTTCTGGAGTGAAACACTCTGTTTATTTAGTTTCAATTACAGAAGTATTATTTTAATACAGCTGTTGAGAACTCTGTTCACTGCATATCTTCAGCAGATACCGTACCATCCATGTCACAAACTAGTGTTTGATTCGAGACCATACTTTGACTACTGCTTCTTTTTGTATGTGGTGATGGCTGTATGGCAAAACATGCAATGTAACTAGAATCAAATGAAGCCATGGAGGAAATTGGGATAAAATGTGTAAACATGATTGCAGACTTATATATGCAATTTATTTTTATCATTGTCTTATAAGGTTTACTTCTACAAGGATTAATATCTACAAGCAACTCCACAAATACAACTGGTTTTCCGTAATGTTGTGGTTCATCTTCTCTCAATACTGTTTTCTGTGTCAAGTAAGTGATTTTATAGTGAATTGTGTAATGCCTACTGTAAGAAGATATAATCAAAGGTCCTCGCCAATAAATGTTCCAACTTTTTATTTTAATTGACCTTCACAGCGCAGCTCTCAACCAGACCTACATGTCTACAGTATATTACCCAACAATTCATTGGTAGCCTTGATACAGTTTACAAAATTAATGTACTTCAAAATGGTGAAAAGGTAGCACTTCTTTGCACCTAAGGTACAAGAGAACAAGATCTATGAAGATACTTCACATCATACAGTTATACTGTGCAGCTTATATAAAATCAAAATTTTCAGCTACTGGTAGGTCAGGTATATATGTGTAGGGAATGGTTTTTTAAACACCTACATCTGTTAAATCTCTCATGAAATGTGTTCTGTTAGAGAATGAAGGGGTTGGAACAAAGTCCTTACCCAGTCTTTATTCCGAGACTAAGAGCTTCCAGTAACAAGTAAAGCCTAGAGGCAGAATGAGCATTGTTTAAAGTATTTTGGGCAGTTAGCTCCGCATCATTAGTGTTTGCCCAGTGGTACAATGATTCTACAGTAATCATCCACGAGCAGCAAAATCATCAAGGATGGATTGAAACTCAAATTTGCTTGTAAGTGTCTTAATTCACAGTAGATTTTCAGGAGCTTACCAGTTACTCTTCTATATATTAAATTTAAAATCTTTTCATAAAAAATAATTATACATTATTTTGCACTGACAAATAAAAGCAGTGATTGAGTCTCCTCCCTTGTCTCCAGTGATTGAGTTTCTAACAAACTTAAAGTTTTGTAAACAGAATGGTCTGCAATCGGAAATTGGAATAGCTGGCAGCGGGTAGTTCTGGTCGGAGATTTACACCTGCAACACAATCCAGAGGTCTACAGAGTACATAGATAATTGTCTATATATTCAGAGGCTCAAGGACACATGAGAACTAAGATTTGAATGCCTGTGTCTCAGCCTGTGCTTAACCACAGGCTGCCATCTTTACTGAGGGTGTTGTCTCAAATTTTTATCTCAATTGCTTCTTTTATTTCATCAGCCCAGTAACAGGTGACTCATTGAATGCAATGTGATGCCCGTTTTCTAGAGCATTCCCTGTTACTGCTGATTTCTCAGGGTACCAACAATTAGAGCATTCTAGTGTTCTACACTGCGCTGTTCGATAGTGCACACAGTCTGTTTGACATAAAACTGTCCAGATGTACATGGTATTCTGAGACCTGTACCGTCTTTCACAGGTCTCACAAGTAGCCAGATTTTTGCTGGAGCCCTAAAAACTGAAATGATTTTATGCCTATTTAGTAACTGGCTAAATTTTCCTGTTACTGATCCACAGAATGGCAAAAACACAAGTTTCTTAGAGTCCTCCTCGGGAGGACTGCTTATGTATTTTCGGAAAGATACCTTGCGAAATTTGGCGGCTGTTGTAGCCATTTTCCTTGAATACTTTCTGTAAATGGCTCAGTTCCTTTGGCAGGTTTCCAACTTCCACTTGTTTCATCAAGGTCCTCAGAACAGAATGTTTGTTGATGGATGGTTATAGCTGTTAACAAGCAGATATCAGTCCGTTTGGATGGGTTCCTGGTATCACTGTGGCTGAGACACTCATTTTCTTTACGGCTGATGAGGACGTCGAGGTACCATCTGTCTCTATCTCCATTGTGAACTTCATGTTGTCATGGATATTGTTGATGGACAAATTTAAAAGTACAATAGTTCAGTCCGTCTGAGTGTGGTCTGAGTGCTCTGCAATGTACTTCCAAATCACTCTGTCATGCAATACTGAGATTTCTCTTTCTGAAGGTAAGTACTGGCCAGCCAATTATGTCTCCTTATAATCTTATAGATTTCCAAATTCTCCTTTTGATATAGTTAGTTATAGACCTTGATAAAGATAACAGACTTGTGAATCATTATGGTTGGGTAATAGACATAAAGGCAGTAATGAGACTAATAATAATAATAATGACATGTGGCTCGGTGGCAGGGTGCAAGTCTTTCAATTGGATGCCGCCTTGGTGATTGCATGTCCCTAATCGACTTCATTCATCCAACTGTGGAAAGGAGATCTCCCGTTTAACATAGAATTCAAACCATGTGTCATTCCTAGTGACTCCTCACATCATTGAGAGGTAAAGGTTAGATTAAAGGCATACTGAAAATTTCTGTTGTCCAGCCAGGATCTAATCCCAGTTTCCTGTCACCTGCTTTACAGCTAGACCATCAGGACCATCTACCAGTGGTGTATTTATATAATTAAACTGTCAGCAGGAAAGATAAGACTGTAGGGAGAGAAGATTTCTTGTGATGGAAAAAAGTCCGTTAATAATAGCCAAGTACTGCTGTTTGTGGATTTGAAGTGGGCATGTGACAGTCTCGTCTGCATAAAGACAGCTTGATGAAAACAGATGGTAACAGATAAATGTTATATGTCAAAGTAAATTCAGATGTTGTGGAAGATTCTGTAATTTAGGTTTACTACGTGTCTAAAAGACGAAAATGTGAATATGTTTTTGAAAGATAACCAATTGAAAGAATCTGGATACCAGGAAAATCCAGTCCAAATTGTCTTCAAAAATGTTTGCATTAGATGATTCAGTCCAAGGTTTTACTATGTCTGTCAACCCATCCCTGTACATCTATATCTTATCGCTGCTTTTATCCCCATCCCCAACAATGCTGCTGCCATCACTACCACTACCGCTACCCCATACCTTCCACTCCCCAAACTCTGTTTCACCTCTCTCTTTGCAGCAAGTACGATACCAGATAATGTTTTAATAAATTTTATTTTGTGAGGCAACATATGCTGCAATTTTTTTCCCTTTCTGCACAGTGTCAGATAGCCATTTTTTTCATTAGATCATGCAGACTTTTATTCCAAATGAGATCATCTTCCTTTGAAAATGCGTTGGTGGGAACAATTAATTTACAATGCGTATGCTTTGGGGGGAAATTAAAGGGAGGACGTTTATTGACTTACTTCTGCATTATCAAAAAGTTACTATTGAGTTTAACATGGAAGAAGTTTTAAATTGGACACGTGGAAGAGTCTGGACACATTAAGTTTCAAATTGACTTAGTTATCAGATGACTGTTTCATGATCTTGTCAATTACCTTCCCAGTAGCTCACATTTGTTTTGGGTGTACGTGCTTGACAAGCATACAATTCCCAAGTCATTGTAGTTCTCTTGTGTTTCCTGTGTTGCCGTCCTACTTTCTGACTACCTTTTTACTCTGACTTCCATCTGTTTTCCCAGACTTACTTCCCTCACTCATGTTTGGTCCTCATTTCCAGGTTTGACCTCCACTCTTTCAAACTTTTAGAGTAGTGCATGGAAGGTCACCTAACAAGACACATGTTCCACGTGCTGTGCAATCCTGTCCTAAGCACTTTTTACGTTATTGGATTCAATTAGGTGCCCAAAACCTAGTGTAGTAGCCAGTCCACAGGGAGGGAGAGGGGATATTATGTTTCCTTACACAGTCATAGCCGCCCTTACAATGCAGGGAATACATTATTGGCACCAGAGCTGAAAACATTGCAAGCATGCATGCCAAGGAGTATGTTCCTTTTAACTATGTGGCATGGGGACTGTGTGCAGTGGTTATCACATAAGACACCCATTGCACTATGGGGGGTGAGAAATGCCCTCAATACTTGATTTGTACCCGACCTGATGTTGAGCCCTTTTTTAGCAGAAAACTGAGCAAAAAGTCAGGGAATTAATATCAGTAAGCAATTTGCGTAGTGCCCCTGTCCTAAGAAAAATGGCGACTTCTACTCAGTCATCGGCTACTCAGTCATCGGCATTGCTCGTCTTTCAGAAGCTCAGTAGTATTCCTAGCACTTTTTATTTTGGCTTTCAAAGACAGTGTATTGCCTGAAAAGATCAAAGTAAAGGTTTAAATATTTGTGTGTTGTTCGTATGGCTTCTGTGAAGACTGTGAACAGCTGCTGCATGAGAGCATTCCGTACAACCCACTGCCAATATGTATCAACTGCGGAGAGTAACATTCCTGTTGGTATTAGAACAGCCTCATTTTAAAGGAGGACAGGAGGAAAGATATAGGAGTACAAAACCCTTGACTGTTGTTCATGTTTGTAGCAGATAAAAAATTAAAAAAAAATGTGAATGCCTAGATAAAGTTTGAATGACAGCAAACTTTGCAAGCATGATGAATTGGCCCTCATCTATAGAAAGGATTAACATATCCACATCTCTGCCAATGTTGGACACTGGTGGCCATCTGAATAATTTGGTTTATAATGAGGCAAGATCACCTTCATTCTTGGGTAGAGCCCTGCAGGTAGAGTGGTCTGCATGCAGCTGTGGTGTGCAAGAGAGACAGTGAATAAACTTCCTACAGCTTGGTGGAAATTGCCAAAAATGATCTCTTATTCCTCTCCTAATGATACAGCTGAATACGGATGTCGTGCGCTCACGTTCACTTGCACGTAGACTGCGAATCTGCAGTATGTGCATGTCTAGTGTGCTACCCTTATCACCACACCTTGTGCTTCCTTCTTCTTTGTGGCCAGTGCAGTTCAGTTGTCAGCTGTAATGACTCCTGTTGGATAATTTGCTTGAAGTAGTTAAGAGAGCCTACAATGTAGCTGGATTGAAGTTTATTGTTAATTATAAACTGAGTTGACAGTAGTCAGTTGTCACATTCCTCATTATAAATCCTTTCATTGGTTCTGTCCAAAATAAATGTCATGACAATGCAAGCATTATTTCATCAGCTGCCCACAAATTTATAGTTCCATAATGAAATCATTGATCTTCAGTAACATTCCTTATTGAATTATCACTTTAATCTTCCTTATACATAATCATACTCAGTCACTGTGGTAATACTAGGTGAATCTCAGGCATACAGCAACCGAGTGATGTGGTACTATGGTTGGCACACCAGACTTGCATTTGAGAGGACAATGGTTCAAACCCACATCTGGCCTGGCCATCCAGACTTAAGTTTTCTGTGCTTTCCATAAATCGCTTCAGGTAAATGCCTGGATGGTTCCTTTGAAAGGAATCTCCAGTGATTTCAATGTCGAATGTACATTAAACCCTGTCTTCCTTCCTTCCTTCCTTCCTTAACTGCATGACATGGCCACTTTCTTGTTGACTACACTCAGCAAGATTTTGTCCATGTTATGGTGAGTAAGACAGTTGTCAATCATGTGCTTCCATGTCATGTGCAAAGTGAGTGATGGGGAATGAGAACTGCTCACACCGGTTCACAATGCAGATGCAGTTTTTGCTGGACCTGCACCCGACACCTCAGTTCCTCTCCTCCAGCCAGGAAAGAATCCTACTCAACAGGTAACCCCCAGCAGAAGGTTGAGAGTCTGTATGCTGAAGCTGCTGAACTACCACTGTCCTACTGCTGTGACTTTCTCCTCAGCAGGTATGCATGCCATTTGTCTGTCACGCTTGGCCACCCCCTCCTATACCTCCTCCTTTGATGATTCCTTTGATTGTCAGTATGGGGCTCGTCCCTCTTCTCTGTTACATCCTGGAGTCTGCTTTCGCCACTTGCTATGGCGGCTTTATTTCACACTACCTGCACCTTTCCCGGTGGCTGTGAACCTTCACCACCTTGGCTTCGTGAAGAGGCCTCGGTCTATCGCCTTCAGTTTCATTACCTTCGCATGGAACTTCGCGATACTACCTTTGTATTCACAGACTGACCGTGGGGTCAGGTGTGCCTTCGTCATTGGCACCTGTGTCTTTTGATATCGGCTTCTGGCTCTTCAGTATTTACAGCCGAGCTCTTCGCCTTGTATCAGGCAACAGTGTACATCCGGCGACACGGCCTTTCCTTTCCAATTGTGTCCTTTGCTCAGACTCACTTAGTGCCCTTCAAAGTCTATGTGCACTGTACACTGCCCATCCCTTAGTGCAGCAGGTCCAGGAAAGCTGCCACTTGCTCACTCTTGGTGCAGAAAGTGTCATGTTTCTGTGGGTTCCTGGTCATGTCAGTGTGCCAGGAAACGAGAATGCTGATGCTGCTGCCAAGGCTGCAGTCCTTTTACCGCAGCCCGCGAGTACCTATATTCCCTCTGATGATCTCTGCGTTGCTCTCTGTCAGGAGGTGGTGTCCCTTTAGCATCGCCAGTGGTCCTCCCTTTACGGGAATAAGCTTTGGCTTATCAATCCTCTCCTAGCGCCTTGGATGACCTCCACTCGGCCCTCCCGCTGGGAGGAGATTATTTTAACTCGGCTGCGTATTGGGCACTTCCTTTTTAGCCATTGTCATTTGCTAAGTGGCGTCACCCCACCACTTTGTACATATTGCGCCCGAATTTTAACTGTCCACCACTTCCTGATGGAATGCCCTTTTTTAAACCATGTATGTTCCAGTATGGGTTTGCCGCCTGATTTATCAGCCGTTTTAGCAAATGATGCGCGAGCTGTTGACCGCATTTTACTTTTTATCCGCTGAAGCAATATGATGGAGGCCATTTCATTTTTAGTTTTGGACTGCCATTTCTGTATGGTGTATCTTTTAGCCCTTTTTCCACCTGCCTATTTTTAGCTGTATCCTATTCTGTCTATTGGGGCTGACATATAGTCATTTAACTCCTCCCTGTGTTAGTGTTCTATAGTTTTGACATGCACACACATGACCTTAGTTGTTTTTTGCGCCCTAAAGCAAAACAATTCATGTCAGTATAGTTCCCACTCAACAGGTGGTACATGTAGAAGCTGAAAGGTGAGCGATCTTCTCACCTCTTTCCCACCACTCCTGGATACATCTGCAGCAGTCATCGACTGCAATGGTTATTTTCACCACCAATCAGAACTCTGACAGATGCTGTCATTTTACCCATCAGTATATGTTGCCTTTCAGGAAACTTGGTTCTCAGAAACATATGCTTTTGTTCTACATAATCTCTGTAACTATATCAAAAATGAGAGTTGACCCTGAAATAAATCAGCTGTGTCACATTGGTACTTGTGGACCTGTACCTGACTGAGCATGCACAGTGATGGGCCCATAAGAAAGCTGATTGGCATGTGTTCAGTGCTGCCCTATTTTCCACAAGGAAATATTGACGTACTACAGGATATAACTACCAGAAGATTAACAACAGCAAAATTAATGACATCCCCTTTTCTTGGGAGAAACTACTTGGAAACAAGTCTCATAGTGGACACTGGAAATGCAAAGGCAAACAATGTATGAGGTGCTTAAACAACATGAATGTCACCCTTAAGTGGAAAACCTTACTACCTTTCAAAGGCTCTCTTGTTGTGACACATTTGTGTAAACACCAGAAGGAATTTGGGGGAGACAAGTCACTACATGGGGAACCTTATCTCTTCGTAACATGTGATGGCTAAGGTGTGTTGTACCTACAGCCATCTAACAAGTATTCTTGGTATCTTTTCAGATGGTACTTTTAATGGCAACACTACAGTTATTGCAGAACTCTTTGTAGCAAATTTTGTTCGAGCATCTGCATCCAGAAATCATCCCTGCACATTCTGTCTGTGCAAAATAAGGGTTGTGGATAAGATCTAGTAATTTACTAGGCAGTTGCTGGGACTACATAAAGCTTTTTACAGTGGATGGGAACTCCTCAGCACTCTGACTCCTGGCCATAAAACAACGATGGGACCTGTTAGAAGTCACAGTCAAATAGTACACCACCTATCTGTGACTTACTGATATGATGTTTCTGCGATCTTTAACCATATCTGGTGTCAGCATAAGTTCCAAACCAAGTGGAGGAAAACCACAATTGTCTGTCCTGAACAACACAGGTAAAAACTGGTATGAGATGAATGGCTTTAGACTTACCGGGCTCAAGTTTGTTCTGTGTAAGTTGATCAAATGAATGGCGAACCAGTAACTACACTAATTAATCTCTTGAGATGAGGCATACACTATGTGATGAAAAGTATCTGGACACCTGGCTGAAAATGACTTAAAAGTTTGTGGCACCCTCCATTGGTAATGCTGGAACTCAATATGGTGTTGGCCCACCCTTAGCCTTGATGACATTTTGCATTGTCGCAGGCATACGTTCAATCAGTTGCTGGAAGATTTCTTGGGGAATGGCATCCCATTATTCACGAAGTGCTGCACTGAGGCAGGTATCGATGTTGGTCGGTGAGGCCTGGCACGAAGCCGGCGTTCCAAAACAGCCAAAAGGTGTTACATAAGATTCAGGTCAGGACTCTATGCAGGCCAGTCCATTACAGGGATGTTGTTATCGTGTAACCACTGCACCAAAGGCCGTGCATTTTGTAAAGGTGCTAGATCATGTTGAAAGATGCAATCGCCATCCCCGAATTGCACTTCAACAGTGAGAAGCAGAAGGTGCTAAAGCATCAATGTAGGCCTGTGCTGTGACAGTGCCATGCAAAACAACAAGGGGTGCAAGCCCCCTACATGAAAAACACGACCAAACCATAACACCACTGCCTCCAAATTTTACTGTTGGCACTACACATACTGTTGGCACTAAACACGCTGGCAGATGACATTCACTGGGCATTCACCATACTTGCACCCTGCCATCGGATCGCCACATTGTGTACTGTGATTCATTGCTCCACACATTGTTTTTCCACAGTTTAATCGTCCAATGTTTATACTCCTTACACCAAGCAAGGCGTCGTTTAGCATTTACCGGTTTGATGTGTGGCTTGTGAGCAGCCGGTCTCTGTCAGTCAGTAGAGGAGATCGGCCAGTACGCTTGTGTGCTGTACATGTCCCTTCATGTTTCCACTTCACTACCACATCGGAAACAGTGGACTTGAGGATGTTGAAGAGTGTGGAAATCTCACGTACAGACCTATGACACAAGTGACACCCAATTACCTGACCATGTTCGAAGTCTGTGAGTTAAACGGAGCCCCCCATTCTGCTCTCTTATTTCTAATGACTACTGTGGTCACTGTTATGGAGTACCTGGCAGTAGGTGGCAGCACAATGCACCTAATATGAAAAACATGTTTTTGGGGGTGTCCGGATACTTTTGATCACATAGTGTATTTTGTCCAACTCCTTGTAAGTGTTTCGTGAGTCTGGTCCACAGCTGACCACTTAATTCATCTGGAGCTCTCTGTAAGGATGACTTCTGCCACTTTCCAACACCTCATTGCTGTCTTTTTGACTTAGAAAGGTATATGACACGTGATAGCATTTTCACATCCTTACCACCTTGTATGAGAGAGCTTTCAGATGTCCTTTCCAGATTTTTATCCATGAGTTTCTTTAGCTTCAGTTATTTCATATTTGAGTCAGCCCATCCTACAGTATGTGGAAAAATGGAATCTTACAGTCATCCATAGTGAGTGTGAACCTTTTTCTCACTGTAATGATCAAACTAGCAGAGGCTGTGGGGCCTATTGTCACCATTCATATATGTTGACATGTATTTACTACTTTTCTTCAGCCATTAGTGTTGCTGAGTGTCTGCTTTGGGTTGCTGCAAGGAAAGCATGGTCCTGGTTCCTCACTTATGGCATCCAGTTTCTGACAGGCAAGACATGCTATGCACATCTGCTGACATAGAACTGTTCAACCACATCCTATACTTTCATATGAATGGCTCACACTGGATGAGACATGTTGCATTTTAGGACCATTATTTGCTATGCTGTTGGCTTGGCTACCACATATTTGACAGCTTAAAAAGAAGTTCCATTTGAAACACTATGCACTCCACTGTGTGTCGTACTTCGTGGGATGCGAACTGATCCACCCTCTTTTATGTTTACAAAGCCCTCATTCTGTCTTGACTGGGTTATGGTAGTCATCTTTATGGATCAGTGGCCAAATTAGCATTACAGCTAGTGTACCTAATGCACCATTCTTGGTTCTGAGTTGCAACTATCATCCCTCAAGCTGAGCCTCCTGGCAGATGCTTTGATTCCTCCTCAACTGCTCAGTTGCCACCAATTACTGCTGAACTGTGCAATACACATCCTCAGCTACCCTGAACACTCAACTCACCATATCCTTCACTTGGACAGGGTATTCACCTCATGCAAAGGCATTCAGATATTGTGTCCCAGTAGCAGTTCATTTGGAGTGTAATCAATCTGACCACCACATTCTCTGAAATCTATGTAGGTACCCCACAAGCCACCACATTGTGCGGGGTGGAGGGTACTCTGTACAACTACTTTTTATTTTATTTCCTGTTCTACTCGCAAACAGAGCAAGGGAAAAAGACTGCAGTACGCCTCTGCATAAGCCCTGATTTCTTGTATCTTATCTCCATGGTCCTTTTGTGCAATGTATGTTGGCAGCAGTAGAATCGTTCTACTGTCAGCTTCATATGCTGGTTCTCTAAATTTTCTCAGTAATGTTGCTTGAAAAGAACGTTGCCTTCCGTCCAGGGATTCCCATTTGAGTTCCCGAAGCATCTCCGTAACACGTGTTGTTCGAACCTACCGGTAACAAATCTAGTAGCCCACTTTTGAATTGCTTCGATATCTTCCTTCAGTCTGACCTGGTACAAATCACAAACACTCGAGCAGTACTCAAGAATAGGTTGCACCAGTGTCCTATATATGGTCTCCTGTACTGGTAAACTACTCTTTCATAAAATTGTCTCAATAAACTGAAGTCGACCAATCGCCTTCCCTACCACAGTTTTCAAATGTTCTTTCCACCTCATATTGCTTTGCAATGTTATGCCCAGATATTTAAATGACCTGCATGTATCAGGACACTAGTAATACTGTTTCTGAACATTACAGGTTTGATAGTTCCACTCATCACTCTCTCTAGCTGCCTCCCCCCATGAACCATGTAGCTTACCGTTGGTGGGGAGGCTTGTGTGCCTCAGCGATACAGATAACCGTACCATAGGTGTAACCACGACAAAGGGGTATCTGTTGAGAGGCCAGACAAACGTGTGGTTCCTGGAAAGGGGCAGCAGCCTTTTCAGTAGTTCAGGGGCAATAGTGTGGATGATTGACTGATCTGACCTTGTAACATTAACCAAAATGGTCTTGCTGTGTTGGTACTGCGAACAGCTGAAAGCAAGGGGAAACTACAGTCTTAATTTTTCCCAAGGACATGTAGCTTTATTGTATGGTTGAATGGTGAGGTATCCTCCTGGGTAAAATATCCTGGAGGTAAAATAGTCCCCCATTTGGATCGCTGGGTGGTGACTACTAAGGATAGGAGTGTGGAATGTCAGATCCCTTAATCAGGCAGGTAGGTTAGAAAATTTAAAAAGGGAGATGGATAGGTTAAAGTTAATTATAGTGGGAATTAGTGAAGTTCGGTGGCAGGAGGAACAAGACTTCTGGTCAGGTGAATACATACTTACTTACTGGCCACACAAACCGTAGCTGGTCCTTCGCCACACCCTCTCGAGCCTTCCACACTTTTCTGTCATCTCCATCTTCATCTCCCAGACACAGTATCTGCATGTCTCCCATGGTATTATCCTTCCATCTCATTCTTGGCCGTCCTAATGGTGTCTTTCCTTCAGCTTCTCCATCCATTACAGCCTTTATTACCGTGTTTTCCCCCTCTCCTCCTCCTTCTCACATGTCCGTACCATCTTAGTCTCTTAATTTTCACACTTGCTACGATGTCAGGCAGTGTGTACAATTGAGTTCTCTGTTTTTCTTTATTCTCCACTGTTAGTTTTCTTTCACTGGTCCATATAATTTTCTCAGTACTTTATTTTCAAAAGTGATTCCATCACACATATTTTAGTTAGCTTTATCAGCTTTTCATGTATCCCATACTCTGCCATTATCCTCCACATTTCGTCTCTTACTATACTTTCATATGCTTTGTTGAAATCTATAAACAGGCAAAAGATATCCTGATTGTGTTCTCAGTTCTCATCTAATATTTGTCTTAGTGTGTATATTTGGTCAATTGTTGATTTACCTTTTCTGAACCCTGCTTGTGCTGTGTCTAATATTTCCTCAATGTGAATACAGGGTTATAAATGCAAAATCAAATAGGGGTAATGCAGGAGTAGGTTCAATAATGAATAAAACAATGAGAGCGCAGTTAAGCTACTATGAACAGCTTAGTGAACGCATTATTGTAGCCAAGATAGACATGAAGCCCAAGCCTACCACAGTAGTACAAGTTTATATGCTGACGAACTCCACAGATGACGAAGAGATAGAAGAAATGTATGAGGAGATAAAAGAAATTATTCAGATAATGAAGGGAGACGAAAATTTAATAGTCATAGGTGACTGGAATTCAATGGTTGGAAAAGGAAGAGAAGGAAACGTAGTAGGTGAATATGGAATGGAGGTAAGGAATGAAAGAGAAATCCGCCTGGTAGAATTTTGCACAGAGCGTAACTTAATCATAGTGAACACTTGGTTCAAGAATCATGAAAAAACGTTGTATACGTGAGACAGGCCTGGAGATGCTTGGAATTCTTCAGATACATTATATGATGGTAAGCAAGAGATTTAGGAACCTGGTTTTAAATTGTAAGACATTTCCAGGGTTAGATGTGGACTCTGACCATGCTCTATTGGTTACAAACTGTAGATTAAAACTGAAGAAACTGAAAAAAGGTGGGAATTTAAGGAGATGGGACCTGTATAAACTGAAAGAACCAAAGGTTGCACAGTGTTTCAGGGAGAGCATTAGGGAACGATTGATAAGAACAGGGGAAAGAAAGACAGTAGAAGAAGAATTGCTAGCTTTGAGAGATGAAGTATTAAAGGCAGCAGAGGATCAAGTTGGTAAAAAAATGAGGGATAGTAGATATCCTTGGGTAACAGAAGAGATATTTAATTCATGAAAGGAGAAAATGTAAAAATGCAGTTAATGAAGCCGGCAAAAAGGAATACAAACGTCTCAAAAATGAGATCAACAGGAAGTGCAAAATGGATAAGCAGGGATGCTAGAGGACAAATATAAGGATGTAGAGGCATATATCACTAGGGGGTAAGATAGATACTGCCTACATAAAAATTAAACAGACCTTTCATGGAAAGAGAACCTCTTGTATTAGTATCAAGAGCTCTGATGGAAAACCAGTTCTAAGCAAAGAAGGGAAAGCAGAAAGGTGGAAGGAGGATAAAGAGGGTCTATACAAGGGCGATGTACTTTAGGGCGATATTACGGAAATGGAAGAGGACGTAGATGAAGATGAAATGAGAGATACGATACTGCGTGAAGAATTTGACAGAGCACTGAAGGACCTAAGTCGAAACAAGGCCCCGGGAGTAGACAACATTCCACTAGAACTACTGATAACCTTGGGAGAGCCCGCCCTTACAAAACTGTACCATCTGGTGAGCAAGATGTATGAGACAGGCGTAATACCCTCAGACTTCAAGAAGAATATAATAATTCCAAACCCAAGGAAAGGAGGTGTTGATAGGTGTGGAAATTACCGAACTATTAGCTTAATAAGTCACGGCTGCAAAATGCTAACATGAATTCCTTACAGACGAATGGAAAAACTGGTAGAAGCCGACCTCAGAGAAGATCAGTTTGGATTCCGTAGAAATGTTGGAACACATGAGGCAATACTGACCCTACGATTTATCTTAGAGGATAGATTAAGGAAAGGCAAATCAGCATTCATAACATCTGTAGACTTAGAGAAAGCTTTTGACAGTGTTGACTGGAAGATTTTCTTTCAAATTCTGAAGGTGACAGTGGTCAAATACAGGGACTGAAAGGATATTTACAATTTGTACAGAAACCAGACGGTGGAGTTGAGGGGCATGGCATGAGAGGGATGCAGTGGTTGGTGAGTGAGACAGGGGTGTAGCCTATCCCCAATGTTATACAATCTGTATATTGAACGAGCAATAAAAGAGAAAAAAAAAAAAGAAAAATTTGGAGTAGGAATTAAAATGTGTGGTGAAGAAATTAAAACTTTGAGGTTTGCTGAAGACATTGTAATTCTGTCAGAGACAGCAATGGACCTGGAAGAGCGGTTGAACGGAATGGACAGTGTCTTGAAAGGAAGATACAAGATGGACATCAACGAAAGCAAAACGAAAATAATGGAATGTAATAGAATTAAATCAGGTGATGCAGAGGGAATTAGATTAGAAAATGAGACACTTAAAGTAGTAGATGAGGTTTGCTATTTGGGGAACAAAATAACTGATGATGATTGTCGAACTAGAGAGGATATAAAATGTAGACGGTAATGGCAAGGAAAGCGTTTCTGAAGAATAGAAATATGTTGACATTGAGTATAGATTGAAGTGTTAGGAAGTCTTTTCTGAAAGTATTTGTATGGAGTGTAGCCATGTATGGACAATAAATAGTTTAGACAAGAAGAGAATAGAAGCTTTTAAAATGTGATGCTACAGAAGAGTGCCGAAGATTAGATGGGTAGATCTTGTAACTAATGAGGAGATGCTGAATAGAATTGGAGAGAAGAGGAATTTGTGGCACAACTAGACTAGAAGGGATCGGATGGTAGGACACATTCTGTGGCATCAAGGGATCACCAATTTAGTATTGGAGGGAAGTGTGGAGGTTAAAAATAATAGAGCAAGACCAAGAGATGAATACACTAAACAGATTCAGATGGATGTAGTTAGCAGTAGGTACTGGGAGATGAAGAAGCTTGCACAGGATAGAGTAGCATGGAGAGCTCCATCAAACCAGTCTCTGGACTGCACAATAACAACAACAACAACAACAACAACAACAGGGCTAGCTGCGATTCATCACACCAACTTAACTCGTGATGTATCTTCCTGCAATCACTAAACTTTAACACCTTACTGTACACTACAGCACCAGCAGCAAACAACTGCAGATTGCTGTCCACCCTGCCAAATCATTTCTGCATATTGATTGGATTATTTTCTCAGTTGAACCATCTTGTCAGAACATCTGCCTTGCCCTCTCCCTCCCCCACTCCCTCCCTCCCTCCCTCCCCCCCACTCCCTCCCTCCCCCACTCTCCCTCTCCCTCTCCCTCTCCCTCTCCCTCTCCCTCTCCCTCTCCCTCTCCCTCTCCCCCTCCCCTCCCTCCCCCACTCATTCTCTCCCTCCCTCCCCCACTCATTCTCTCCCTCTCCCTCCCTCCCCCACTCATACTCTCTCCCCCTCCCTCCCTACTCACTCTCTCTCCCTCCCTCCTTCCCGCACTCACTCTTTCTCCCTCCTTCCCACACTCACTCTTTCTCCCTCCCTCCCGCACTCACTCTTTCTCCCTCCCTCCCGCACTCACTCTCTCTCCCTCCCTCCCTCCCTCCCTCCCTCCCTCCCGCACTCACTCTCCCTCCCTCCCTCCCTCCCTCCCCCACTCACTCTTTCCCCCCACCCTCCCTCCCCCACTCACTCTTTCTCCCCCTCCCTCCCTCCCTCCCCCACTCACTCTTTCTCCCCCTCCCTCCCTCCCTCCCTCCCCCCACTCACTCTCTCCCCCCCACCCTCCGTCCCTCACTCCCCCCACTCACTCTCTCTCCCTCCCTCCCTCCCTCCCTCCCTCCTCCCTGGAGAGGAGGGAGGGAGGAGGGCAGAGGAGATACAGAGTGAGGGAGGAAGGGGGTTCTAATGACCAGCGAAAATGTAGACTAAACATCCAGGAAGTGGGTGATGTGATGCCAGAGAATAATGGTAAAAGTAAAGTGATCAGAGAAGATTTCAAATAATACTGAAATTGAATTGAATTGAATACTACCTGGGGTTAATAAGACGAAAGCTAACTGGGTAAGACAGATCTTCAGCATGAAATGTCAACTGCATGACGTAAGTGAATGGGAAGTGGAGGTGAATCCAGTCTGTTGATGTAGTAATATTCATTCAGTTACCAGATGATTTAAGTGATAGAAAACAGTATAGTGTACTGAAGCTAGTGAAATGTAGGGAGGAGTCAGTGATGATACTTAGCAAATAATTAGGCACTAGTTGATACTGAATAATAAAGCATTACAAAAGGGATAGGGAAAAAGACCTTTCTTAATGTATGTTTGTGAAATTGAAGTTATTGTTAGAAAACCTGTTGACAAGTTATAAGACAAGTTTTCTTTTGTTTATATTATAGTTTTACGAAAAGTGAATTTCTTGTCTATAAAAAATTATGTGAACAGTTTCAGCTTGGAAATCTGTAGGCTTCCGAGGCACTCATAGTATAACTCAATCAGAATTACTTCCAAACATGAAGGTCCAGGTTCTGTCTGCACTGCAGGACAATTACATGTACTTGGTAAGTCAAACAAGCTATATATTTGAAAATATTTCATTGTGAAAATCTCCTTGTTTATGTTAGAGAAAACTACTCCCAGTAGAAACACACAAGATGGAATTTAATTAACAGAAAGAGAATACAAAAAATAGCAGCAAATGATGCAGCCAAAAGGAATACATTTTTTTTTAAATATGGGAGTGACAGGAATTTATAATATTTGTGCCTTTTTAATTATCACATTGCCTTTCCTTTTAATACCAAAAATACTTTTTATCTCCTGACTTGCGGTAGCTTCATTTTCTAAAGGTAGCCATAGTAAACCTTTGTAATTACTAAAAATCTGGATCTAGTAAACCATTTTATTTGCATTATTGCAATTCTCTCATAAATTACACTGCTCACCATGGAGTAGGGCTTCTTGCCAATATGAAAACAAATCTGACTGTGTCATTCAGTTTCTTTCATTGTTTTCGCATCTCTCTTCGACCTCATTTGATGACAAGTGGTACTGGCAGCAGAGGTATAAGTGCTCAAGAGAGCTGCTGATGGATAGCAAAATATGTAAAGAAAAGAAAATATAAATGTGGTGGTAAATCTCAAAGTTGACTGGATTAATGTATCCCGGAGCCATGACAAAGTACAAACTGGCAAAGCAGGATTGACTAAAGGGGGAGTGTAAAGCTGTGGGAGCACACACAACATTGGGGAAGATGGGTGCCACCTTTAGGAAAAGTAGAGAACCGTTTTGAGGAAAACAGAAACATCTCTATGAACATAATGGTATTAGGTAGTGAACCAGTACCAGCCAAAGAAGGGAAGGTTGAAAGATGGAAGTAATATATAGCACATCCATATAAGGCAAACATTTCTCAAGATAATATTATGGAAAGAGAATGGGAAACAGATGAAAATGAGATGAGAGGTACGACACTGAAAATAATTTGGCAGAGCACTGGAAGACATAGGTGAAAACAAGACTCATGAAGTAGGAGATGCTCCCTCTGAATTATTGAGATTGAAGGGAGAGCCAGCCATGATAAAACTGTTCCATCTGATGTATGAGATGGAAGAGACTGGCAAAACACCCTCAGACACCGAGAAAATATAATAATTCCAGTTTCAAACAAAGCAGGTACTGACGGTTGTAAATATCACTACACTATCAGTTTAAGTCATGGTTGCAAATTGCCTGACATGGATTATTTACGGAAAAATGAGTGGCTGACCTCAGAAAAGGTCAGTTTGGGTTCTGGAGCAGTGTAGGAACAGGTGGGGCACTACTTGACCCTATGAATTATCATAGAAGATAGGTTAAAGAAAGACAAATTCGTCCAGAATGAGATTTTCACTCTGCAGCAGAGTATGTGCTGATATGAAACTTCATGGCAGATTAAAACTGTGTGCTGGACCGAGACTCGAACTCGGGACCTTTGCCTTTTGCGGGCAAGTGCTCTACCATCTGAGCTACCAAAGCACGACTCAGCTTCACTTCTGCCAGTACCTCGTCTCCTGCCTTCCAAACTTTACAGAATCTCTCCTGCGAACCTTGCAGAACTAGCACTCCTGAAAGAAAGGATATTGCGGAGACATGGCTTAGCCACAGCCTGGGGGATGTTTCCAGAATGAGATTTTCACTTTGCAGTGAAGTGAAGCTGTGAGGACGGGGTGTGAATCGTGCTTGGTTAGCTCAGATAGTAGAGCACTTGCCCGCGAAAGGCAAAGGTCCCGAGTTCGAGTCTCAGTCTGGCACACAGTTTTAATCTGCCAGAAAGTTTCATATCAGCGCATACTCTGCTGCAGAATGAAAATCTCATTCTGGAAACATCCCCCAGGCTGTGGCTAAGCCATGCCTGCAGTATCCTTTCTTTCAGGAGTGCTAGTTCTGCAAGGTTTGAAGGAGAGTTTCTGTAAAGTTTGGAAGGTAGAAGACAAGGTACTGGCAGAAGTGAAGCTGTGAGGACGGGGAACGAATCATGCTTGGGTAGCTCAGATGGTAGAGCACTTGCCCATGAAAGGCAAAGGCCCTGAGTTCGAGTCTCAGTCCGGCACACAGTTGAGGTAGCTGCACCAGTGGTGGAGTCTCTGGCATGTGGTCGGTCATAGTGTCATGCCACGATGTCATTGGAGGTGCACATGACGCAGAGGCAGCAGCCTCAGTAGTGATAGATGGCCACTTGTATCCACTGGCCAAACCTGCGGGCCCAGATGGCAGAGCCTGGACAGAACCACTGTGAGGCGAATGCTTGTGTGTGGCTGAAAGTCGGCCAGAGCAGATGAAGCAGTGTATGGGGCTGATGACCATGAATCATCTACGTTGGGCTACAGTCACCAATGGGAGGGAAGCTATATGAGCCCAAGGACCTGCTGAGGGCTTCCTCGGGAGAAGGTATTTTATTAAATTCTTTCATCTGAGTTTTGAAAGTACGGACCAACCACTCCATCTCACCATTGGACTGAGGATGAAATGGAAGGATCTTAACAAGGTTGGTGCCACTCTTTGTACAAAAATCTTCAAAATCCTGAGTCACAGGTCGTGCACCGTTGTCCATCACGTGTGTCATTGCAAGGAACAAATCTTTGCAAAGACCATCAGTAGCTGCCGTGGATGTCGATGGGCAACGAACTACATAAGGAAACACTGACAAAGTGTTAACTACTGCAAGCAAAAGGACTAATGAAGGGAGACACAAACTCAGCACGAATATGCTCCCAGGTGCACTGGTGCACTGGCAATGGGGAAAGAGGGGCCTGTGCTGCCACTTGTTGAATAATGTACTCCGAGCAGGTTTCCCCCTGAGGGTCTGGGGTAAGAATAGGCCCCAGGTATTCCTGCCTGTCGTAAGAGGCAACTAAAAGGAGTCCCTCCCCCTCAAGGTGGTAGTTTGCGCCTGCGTCCAGAGACGGACAGTTCAACTACTTACATTTTGGTTTTTCGCTTATTCTGGTTTCTTCCTTCCTTTGCTTGTTTCCTTTCTTTGCCCTCCTCCATCTCTCACTGTCTTCCTTACTTTCTACCTTGCCTTCTTCTCCTTGCCTTCTTCTCCTTGCCTTCTTGTCCACCCTATGGTCTCAGTCTCGGTGTTTGGGACGGTCTGTCCTTTCTCTCCCTTTTTTTTCCCTATTCTTCTTTCTTCCCTGTGCGTGCTTGAAGGCCGACCCACGTGTTCGCACGCATAGCCGTGACGGGCTAAAGCGTAATTCCCCGCCCTGGGTAGACAAGTAGGGCCCGTGTGTACCCCCTGGTAAAGGCCAGGCCCGGGGAGGGGTGATTGCCTGAGCTGACACCTTCCAACCATCCCGGTTGGCCCCTCCATCTGTTCTCGGGAGGTGTGACCTGAGGTGCAAACATTCACCTAAGGCGGGAGCGCCCTCTGAGAGGGTCCCCACAAGGAAGGAGCGCGCCATTGGAGATGCTGGCAATCATGGGGGATTCATCTGCAATAGATTTCTCTTCTTCTTCTTCTTCTTCTCTCTCGACTTCTGCCCAAAAATGGAAACTTGACCAGCCACCAGTGACGAAAGTACTACCGCCTGCCCCAAAGTTTCTAGATCTGAGGATGGAAAGGATTTTTCATCTGTCAACCCTTTCGTTATTCAGAAGGGCGTAGATGCCATAGCCGGACCTGTCAAACCTAGTACCTTGTTGTTGGAAACTGAGAGCACCTTTCAGGCACAAAAACTCCTTTGGGCCACACTCCTGTACATGTTCCCTGTCCGAGTGGAGGCTCACCGCACTTTGAATTCGTCGCGTGGTGTGTTATCTACTAGATCACTTGACGGATTGATTGACGAGGAGATTCAGTCTTTCCTCATTGAGCAGGACGTGACGGCTGTCCATAGGGTCATGAAAAAGGTCGACAATGACCTTGTACCGACCTGGACAGTTTTCTTGACCTTTGATAGTGTTCAGCTGCCGTCGCACATCAAAGCAGGCTATGAGGTTATTTCTGTTCGCCCTTATGTCCCGACACCTTGTAATATTATGTGATTGCCTTATCTTTTTAAATCATTCACTAATCGAGCAGTCGCTCGGCAACAGCTACAGTTAGCAAATAATGTTGCGAGAATGTAAAAGGTGAATGACCTGTGACGTAACTTGTTTATTGTCGAAGCGCCATCAGAGATGTAGTGAGTTATTGACTTTGAAAACAGTGCGAAAAATGGACAGAAGAAGAACACTTTTACAAATTTTTTTTTTTTATGTACAAGATATATTCTCGATGAACAGTTACTCATTCTTCTCTTGTCTCTGTGTTGGACACGCATGTCTTGCCGCCGTATTATTATCGTTAAAAATAATATTATTTTAGTGTAAAGTAAAAGTGCAATACTAAAAGTGCAATACTGCATAGCAGTAAATTTATTGTGCGACGTATATGTGAAAATGTCAAAGGAATTATTTTCATTACGAGAAGAGGAGTGCCAGTCAAAACGGCATACATGTTAAATCCTTCATTGCAGTGTAAGTTCATCTATTAATTGCCATAAATTCAGAGTTAAATGGAACTCGTGTATGAACTATTTATTTAATATAGAATCTATGTCTGACTCCTTCATGAAGTTATTTAATTTTCTTTATGTTTCTGCCAAATAGAGAGTTCACAGTCTCGAATTCTTTCGTCGAAATCGGACGGAAGTTGTATGCTGCGAAATATTTTCTCCACGCCATATTCTACTGGTAAATGCATGATAAACTACGGTCCCTTAGGAAATTCATGTTGAGCTATCCAAAAACAATTATATTTTGAATAGGCATTTACTCTCCTCTGCAATGCAACTTCCGTCTGATCAAACGATCCAACAAGAAACAGCCACACATGGTCGGCGTTCGCAAATATATTTCCACCGCTGATTATAGCTATATGTTACAGCACAAAAGTAAACATATTGTTACAATTAGCGACTACGAACGGGGACATTTATAACTGTATGTTTATGTATACACATTACGTAAACATATCGTTATAACCTACGCGCTGCTACCAGTGTCAGAATTTCAAACACACCCGCCAGTCTTGTTCTAATGCGGCTAAATGCATCACTTGTGGCAGGGACGCCCATGAGGGTGACTGTCCGTCTCTGTCTCTTGGTTGTGTGAACTGTCAGGGTGACCATGCAGCGTCCTCTCGCGACTGTCCCATCTACAGGGCTGAACGCTGTATACAGGGTCAAATAGAAAGTGTCCACCTTGGCTGCTCACAAGCTTTTTGCTAGTAGGAAGCCCACGCTGCTCCCAGCGGGGAAATACAGTACCGTCCTCGCCTCTACTCGGCCTACCAGGGAGGTATCGACGCAGACATGCGATCTGACCGCCGTTCGGCCAGTACTGAGATCACCCGGTCAACGTCTCCTCTTCCTCCCATCACCCCTAAGACACAAGCACCTTCATCAGCTCCTGCAAGACTAAGACCCAGAAGTCAGATGCATGGGCCTTCAAGAAAGAACCGTCCCGTGAAGACTTCTTACGTACTCTGAACTCCCAGCCATCGACCAGTACTCCGACTAAATGACCTTGCAAGGAGACTCATAGGAAGAAAAGTTCTCCTTCTCCGCCACGGTGCGTTTCTTCTCCTGTGTCACCCAGCGGTTGCTGCCCCAGGCCATCATCCGTTTCGCCTGGTCGCATCACTGGTAGCTGAGCCTCTGGCGGTTCACAGGCGGAGGAAGCTCCCCCTCCTGACCATCTTAACATGGTGGCCGACGAACCTATTGAAAAAATGGATGATGACTCTCCTCCTATTGATAGCGGCAGCAGTGCTCGCTCGAAGCCAGGCCCTCAGCGACCTTTGAGGTGACCCCTTCTTGCTTCTCCTTTTTCTTTTTCATCTCACGATGGCACTTCTTCATTGGAATATTCGCGGCATTCACTCCAACTGAGAGGACTTAAAGTTGCTGCTACGCTTGCACTGTCCGCTCGTAGTAGCTCTCCAGGAAGTGAAGCTATGCCCATGAGATCGTATTGATTTGGCACACTATACCTCTGTGCGTTTTGACCTACCCCCTGTGGCAGGTATTCCGGCTCATGGAGGGGTTATGTTGCTGGTCTGGGATGATATCTACTACGATCCCATCACATTGCACACCGATCTGCAGGCAGTTGCCGTCTGCATTACTCTCCTCACTTTCACATTTTCCATTTGTACCATCGTCATCTGCCGTTACTAGGGCAGACATGATGCAAATTATTGCTCAGCTACCTGCACCATTTTTGTTGACTGCCCATCCCCTTTGGGGCTCTCCAGCATCCTGCCCGAGAGGCTCCCTGTTAGCAGACCTTTTCAACCACCTCAATCTTGTCTGCTTCAATACTGGTGCTCCTACTTTTCTTTCGGACACAACTCATACCTATTCCCATTTAGACCTCTCTATATGTACTACCCAACTTGCACGTCGGTTTGAGTGGTACTCTCTTTCTGATACGTATTCGAGCGACCACTTCCCTTGTGTTATCCATCTCCTGCATCATACCCCATCTCCATGCTCAACTTGTTGGAACATCTCCAAAGCAGACTGGGGGCTCTTCTCAGGGTGACATTTCAGAATCAAAACATCGCAAGCTGTGATAGTCAGGTCACACACCTCACGGAAGTCATTCTCACTGCTGCTGAATATTCCATCCCTCATACTACCTCTTCTCCACGTCATGTACCGGTCCCCTGGTGGACCACAGCATGTAGAGATGCTATATATACGTGCTCGTCGACGTGCTTTACACACCTTTAAACACCACCCTATGATGGCGAATTGTATTAAATATAAATGATTACATGTGCAGTGTCGTCGTGCTATTAAAGAAAGCAAGAAAGCCAGCTGGGCTGCTTTCACAAGCTCCTTCAACAGTTTTACTCCTTCTTCTGTTGTCTGGGGTAGCCTGCGCCGGCTATCTGGCAGTAAGGTCCACTCACCAGTTTCTGGCTTGATGGTCGCGAATGACGTTCTTGTGGCCCCTGAGGATGTCTCCAATGCCTTCAGTCGATTTTTCGCAGAGATTTCGAGCTCCGCTCATAACCACCCTGCCATCCTCCCTCGAAAACAGGCAGAGGAGGCAAGGCCACCTAACTTCCGCTCCTCGAATCATGAAAGTTATAATGCCTCATTCACCATGCGGGAACTCGAAAGTGCACTTGCCCGGTCACGGTCCTCCACTCCGGGGCCTGATTCTATTCATATTCAGATGCTGAAGAACCTTTCTCCTGCTGGTAAAGGTTTTCTTCTTTGTACTTATAATCACATCTGGATTGAGGGTCATGTTCCCACATGCTGGCGTGAATCTATTGTTGTCCCGATTCCTAAGCCAGGGAAGGACAAGCACTTGCCTTCCAGGTATCGACCAATTTCCCTTACCAGCTGTGTCTGTAAGGTTATGTAACGAATGGTTAACTCTCGTTTGGTTTGGCTGCTTGAATCTCGACGCCTACTTCCCAATGTACAATGTGGATTTCGTAGGCGCCACTCTGCTGTTGACAGTCTGGTTACCTTGTCTACCTACATTATGAATAACTTCTTGCGGAAGCGCCAGACAGTGGCTGTGTTCTTTGATTTGGAGAAGGCTTACGACACATGTTGGAGGGCGGGCATTCTCCACACCATGCATACATTGGGGCCTTCGTGGTCACCCGCTCTCTTCGCCATAGCGATCAATCCAATAATGGATTGCCTCCCAGCTAATGTACAGGCTCCCTTTTCATGGACGATTTTACCATCTACTGCAGCGCTTAGCGTACATGTTTCCTGGAGCGCTGTCTTCAGCATTGTCTTGACCGTCTTTACTCCTGGAGTGTCGCCAATGGTTTGCGTATTTCTGCCGAGAAGACGGTCTGTATTAACTTCTGGCGCTACAAAGAGTTTCTCCCACCGTCCTTACATCTTGGTCCCATTGCTCTCCCATTCGTGGAGACAACAAAATTTTTAGGTCTTACATTTGACAGGAAACTTAGCTGGTCTCCACATGTGTCATATTTGGCTGCCTGTTGTACCCGTTCCCTAAATGTCCTCTGTGTTCTCAGCAGTACGTCGTGGGGAGCAGATCGAACCATTCTACTTCGCCTATATTGGTCGATTGTCCGCTCAAAGCTGGATTATGGGAGCTTTGTATACTCCTCTGCACGGCCGTCCATCTTACGCCGCCTCATCTCTATACAATATCTGAGGTTATGTCTTGCGATCGGAGCGTTCTGTACTAGTCCCGTCGAGAGTCTTCATGCTGAAGCCGGTGAATTGACACTAACCTACTGGTGCGATATACTGCTATGTCGGTATGCCTGTCAGCTATTATCAATGCCCGACCACCTGTCTTATCGTTCCTTTTTTGATGACTCTCTCGACCGTCAATACGGGTTGTATGTATCTGCCCTGCTACCCCCTGGAGCTCGCTTTCGTCACCTCCTTCAGCAACTTGATTTTCCACTCCCTGCAACCTTTCGAGTGGGCGAGAGCCAAACGCCACCTTGGCTCCAGGCTCAGGTTCGCGTTCACCTTGACCTCAGCTCGCTCCCAAAGGAGATTACCCCAGCTTCGGTATACTGCTCGCGGTTTGTTGAACTTCGTTTGAAGTTCATTAATACGATCTTCATTTACATAGATGGCTCTAAGACCAATGACTGTGTTGGGTGTTCTTTTATTGTCGAGGCACACAGTTTCAAATACCGGCTCCATGGCCATTGTTCAGTCCTCACAGCTGAGCTGTTTGCCCTCTTATCAGGCTGTTCTTTACATCCGCCGCCACCGACATTCTGCTCATGTCATCTGCTCTGATTCCCTGAGTGCCATCCAGAGCCTCAGTGATCCGTATCCGATTCACTCTTTCGTCCGCAGCTGGCGGATGACTGTTCTCTGGTTACATTTATGTGGGTTCCTCGCCATGTCGATATCCCTGGAAACAAAGCTGCAGATGCCGTGGCCAAGGTTGCGGTCCTCCAGCCTCGGACAGCTTCTTGTTGTGTGCCTTCATCTGATATTAGCAGGGTCATTTGTCAGCGCATTTTATCGCTGTGGCATGCCAATTGGTCTGCACTTACTGAAAACAAGCTTCGGGCCGTGAAACCTCTCCCCACAGCTTGGATGACCTCTTCACGCCCTTCTCAGCGGGAGGAGGTCGTTTTGGCTCGGTTATGGATTGGGCACTTCCGGTTCAGCCACTGCCATCTGCTGACGGTTGCGCCAGCGCCATTCTGCCCATGTGGGCAATTGCTGACGGTACGCCACATTTTAACGTCCTGTCCAAATTTTAATACACTGCGCATTGATTTTGGCCTGCCATGGACTCTGGATGACATTTTAGCAGATGACCCAGGAGCAGCTTCTCGCGTTCTTCATTTTATCCACTTGACAAACCTCTCTAAGGACATTTGATTATGCTGTTTTTTTTTAATCCCTTGCCTGTTACTGTGCCTTTTATAGTGTTGTCCTTTTCAGTTGCTGTTTTAACATGGTGCCTCACAGTGCATTCATAATTTAGTCTGGGCACTAATGACCACTAGTTGGGCACAATAGAAAGAAAAAAAAAGAAAGGAAAGAGAGAGAGAGAGAGAGAGAGAGAGAGAGAGAGAGAGAGAGAGAGAGAGAGAGAGAGAGAGAGAAGATTCCAAGCAGGTTGATACAACACGAGAGATCTACTTGTCAATACCTCGGCCAGCAATTCTGTACAAGTAATAGCCCAGGGGTTCAGGTGGAGAAGGTGCATAACATCCCACTGCAATGCGGAAAGGATCACAACCGTGGGGTCAACTCCTCAATAGGCACCAGAAATACACCAACCAGAATGTAGAGGTGGTGGCAGAGAGCATAATAATTATGCAAGGAATCTGATGCCCAGTCCGTTGTTTATCTACTCAGCCATGGTGGACAAACTGAATGACCTGACAGCCACCAAATCCTAGAATTTGGAAACCATCCACAATGTTTTGGGCTTCGACATCTGAATGGAAACTCAACAGTTCATCCTGATCAAATGCTGTATTGGGACCAGTTGGCAGCCGAGAAAGAGCATCCACATTAACCTGTTGCACCATGGTGTGGAAATGAATCTTGTAGTTATAGTGAGACAAAAAAGAGCTCAGCATTTGCAGGTGGGGATGGGTCACTTTTTCTGGTTGAGGTGCTGAAGGATAGAAAAGAGAAACCAGAGGTTTTTATCAGTAATCAAATTAAATTTAGAACTGTATATGAAAATATTAAATTTTTTAGTGTGTACACAATAGCAAAAGTTTCTTTTTCTATCTGAGTCGCACTTTTGCACCTGATTCAGGGTTTTGAAAGACTACACAGTAAGGTGTTTGGAACCATCCACGTATTTGTGCACAAGAACAGCCAAAAGGCCATATTGAGAGGAGTCTGTGGCCAAAACGAGGATCTGGCCTGCTTGGAAGATAACCAAGCAAGATGCTTAGTGCTTCAACATGGTGAAAGCACACTCATGGGCATGCCACCAGTTGAAAAGAACGTCTTTATGTAAGAGAGCATTAAGGGGCCTAGCCATAGTGGCTGCATCAGGACGAAATTTATGGTAACATAAAATCTTTCTGAGAAAACCCTGCAACTCTTTGACATCGGTAGGACGCGGCAAAGCCGCAATGGCATTGACATGCTGGTGCAAAGGCTTTATGCCAGCCTGTGAGACTTCAAGACTGAGATAGAAAATAGATGGCTGAAAAAGATTATGATTTGTCCAAGTTACACTTTAACCTGGTAGCCTGCAGCACCATGAACAAGCCACAAATATTCTGCAAATGTTTGTCTATTGAGGAACTGGAGACCACAATATCATCCAGGCAACCCAGCACGGAGATCATGAGTTGCCCTAAAAGCTGTTGGAAAATAGCAGGGGCACTAGCCACATGAACGGCAGGTGCTGGTATTAGTATAGCCCAAAGTGGGCATTCACTTTGAGAATCCATTTAGAATCATCATCCAGATGTAGTTGCAAGTAGGCTTCTGAGAACTCTATTTTGGGAAAAAATACTGGTCCCTGGAAAGCTGTGGTAGGAGTTTATCCTGACAGGGTAAGGTGTAGGTATCAAAAATAGACAGTGAATTTACAGTCTTTTTAAAATCATCATAAAGGTGAGGGTTGCCATTAGGTTTTGCAACAGTTACTAACGGAGTATACCTTTCACTATAGGAGACAGGATTGGCAACACCCAAGGACATGAGGTGATCGGGCTCTGATTTGACTTGCTCCCATAAAGCTATTGGGATTGGGCAGGCACGAATAAAATGAGGGTGTTCCAATAATTTCATTGTGATGTGAGCCTTAAAATTGGTAGCACACACTAAACCTTCCAAAAACAGTGATGAAAATTCCAAGCAGAGAGCATCCAGTTGTTGGCAAGGAACTTGATCAGATAAAAGATGCACTTTGTCAGAAATAGAGGATCTAAAATTTAGAAGGCATCTAACCCAAAAAAATTTTCAGTGTTGACATCTTCCTCTACTAGAAAAGTCAAAGGCCAAACAACACCTGTATACACAGTGAGAGTAGAAGACTGTTCCAGTACGGGTATTTGATGTTTATTGTAACTCACCAACTAACAAGAGAGAGGAGACAATGCTGGTGATCAAAGGTCCACATAGGTTTGAGAATTTAACGAAGTCACTCTCAAATCCATCAGGGGGATGTACTTTGGGTTCCTCTGTGTTTACTGGTTGCCCGGCCTGGCGAGGTGTGACGTCACTGGGTAGCTACTACGCTGTGTTCTCAGGACTCGCACGTTGTTGCTAGTGCTGTGTTCTTGCTTCCTTGAGTATAGTGCATGACCTGTGGCATATTCTGGTACAAAGTGGTATCTGTTGTAATCATGCTAGTTATCCACAGTATTTTCTGAGTGAAATTAGCAAAAACACATTGTACTGTGCTGTTGCTAAATACAGCAACTCTGGGCGTAGAACCAAGGGCAATCTTTACTATTGGTTTTGAAAAGACTTAGAACTCCAACATGAATGGTTGTGTCATTGCAAACTAGAGAACAGGACCAATATTAAAAATGCAAGGATATGTTCTGAACATGTTCATTTTCAGGATTGCAAATGGGACATGCAGAATGAGTTTTTCCATCTACCTACAAGAAATTTGATGAAGCCAGATGGAGTTCCATCCTACAAAATACGAAATTGACACAGAAATAAACCTGATCACCTGTCACTTATCGGAAGCTCACATGAATGTGAGTGGACGTCCATGTCAAAACAGTAGAATGGCTGTGTAGCTATTTTTATGTCGCAGAACCCCAGCTGTGAGATACATCTTCCTCAAAGACTGTGAAGGAAACTTCATTGAAATCATAAACTACATTTTTGATGTGTTGAATTCAAGATACACCCAAGATCAGAAAGCACCTAATAGAAGTGATTATGGGTTCAGCCTCAGAAGTTAAGAGAATGTGAACAGGTTTTTGGAAATTTTCTCAAATATGTGATGAGGCGAAGGAAACAGTCTCCTCATTTCAAAAAGGATTTGCTACGTCAATAAATGTGCTTTTTATACTTTTTGTAGACGTGAAAAATGCTGTGGCAACCTACATCCTGACTGTCAAACTGAATCAAGATTGTCTCGAAAATTTATTTTCTAGAATTCATGGTCTTGGCTCACTTTATAACAACTCGATGCTCGTCAAGGTTCAAAATGAAATTCACTTACTAATTTTGACTGGTAATGCAACAAATATACCTTCATCCCTTGGTGCTTGAGTTGCAGAGGAAAAAGAGGAAACTTTTGCAGAAGAAACAGTGGGCGAATTCAAGAATTTTATTTCTAGTGAGTTGTTGAAGAAAGTAGCTGACTTGTCACATTACAATACATCAGATGAAGGTTATTTCCATTGAGATTGTGATCTTAATGAGCTCCAGTGAAGACATTACTCACCAAGTCTTAAAATACTTGGTGGGATACATTGCATTCAAGTGCAAAAGCGTGAACAGTTCATTAGGAATTAAAACAGCAAAATGCCATGTCACTGTAAATCTACCAGCCAAACATGAAAGGTGGGCTTACTTCTCCGTCTCATGAGTGGTTTGCTACAATATCAGATTTCAAAATAATTTTTGCATCTTTTCATGGAGCAAATATTTTGCATTGCAAACATGTGATGGAATCATTACCAGTACTAGTACAATAAGGATTTCCCGCAGTCATTAAGAAAGTCATTGATTTGTATGGAAGAATGAGAACTTTCATCCAAATGAGATTTTTTAATAAAAGAGCCAAATGGTGTGGTTTGAAGCTAGCTTTAGTGAAAATAAATCTTCACTGGACTGCACGGTCTTCAACAAATTCAAACTAAATTTTCCGCAGTCAGCATCATCAGCTAAGTTTCGTAATCTCTAGCATATTATTGTGTAAATGTGTGTGAACTATAGCAGCTCATAAGGCTGTAAAGTATTCAGCGTAGCACGTCCTTAAGCCGTAAGTTTTGATAACAATCATCTACAGCTAAGTTTGGATTTTAACATGTGTTGTCATTAGTGCTTTTACTGCTTAACGTTTCCTTTTGAATATTTCAAAAACTACTTCTTTCAAATCATCTTGAATATCATCAATGAAATGCTAAAAATGGAATGAAGAGAGACATGAAAAATTGTTTTAAAATGCAAGATTCCCCATTAGTGAGAGCACGACTGCACCAGTGCTGGCTGCCAAGTGATGTAATACGCTACTGACTAATCAGAGTGCACTCGCCGGAGTGGTGTACCTTTCTAGGATGTGTACCTTGGCACCCACATCTGCTTTCATTTTTAACATTTTGTCCATAAGATGTACTTCAGTACAAAGTTCGTTTGAGGCTACCATCACTTGGAAAATGCTGTCCACTTCAGTGTTCATATCTAACAAAGGAGGTTGAAATTTGTCCACAGGCAGAATATGTCCCCCTTTATTTTACAATAATTGCACGTCGTCCAATGCTTTGTGCACATGGCCCACTCATGTTGAACAAAGCAATAAGGGCATGATGGAGGAGAGGCACAAGGCCACTGTTGTGAAGTGGACTGCTGTGGCTGTTTAGCAGGACACTGCCCACTGCACCGAAGAGACTGTGGTTGCATGGCTGCAACATCATCTTCCCCTTGCAATCTAACTGAGGCAGCTGAGAAGGAGAAGCAATGGTGGCTACTTTCCACAAACTTCTATCTAATTTCCGGTTTTCCTAGATACTTCAAAAGACTGGGCAATGTTCAAAACTGGGATTTGCATATTGTAAAGTGCGTTCACAAACTTCTCTATCAGGGGCGAAGTGTATTGTAACATCATGAACCATGGAATCAAAATATGAGTTTCGGTGAGCTTAAGTAACAAATTGGCAAACAGCTAAGCCCATGATGCTCCACTGCCCAAGCTCTGTATGACTGTTGCACTAGATTTCAACATGAGCAGCAATAACATGAGTATATTTACAATGCTAAGTAGAAAGCAGCTGACACATTTCATCGAGAGAGAGATTGGCAGCTTCCTGAAGAGGAACTAGCTGACACAAAAGGTGATAAACATGAAGAGAATCTAAGTCTGACACATGTTGGAGTCGGCAACATCAAAAGCTTGGAAATTTTGCCAAAGATATTTTTCATGTGTGTCCTAGTCTTCTGCAGGATCATCATACAGTGGAAACAGGGGGGTGGGGGGGGAGGGGGGCTGCATCAGTGGCAGTGAAATTTGGTGCGTCAACGATGCTGCCAAATGGTTTTGCGTGATGGTGAGAGCCTGCTGCTGGTTTGTGAGAGTTCACTGCCGTCCATCAAAGTATTGAAGAATTTCTTCCATTGACAAATTGGCCACAGTGAACTGCAAATGAAACAGGTGGAGTGGAATACCGCACTTGTTGTCAAAAATATTGTAACGATGCACAAACACAATATCAGAATTCCCACCAACCAACTTTTATTATGCCTCCACATGAAGGAATATACTAAGACACTGAACGACACAGTAATTAGCACGAATACACATAACCAAGGAGTACATCAGGGCATAGTCTAACAGTGAAATATGTACAGTGTGGGGCAAATAAAAGTGGCCCGGAGAACAGAGTGCCAGGGTACAAAGAAACACAGCACAGGAAAGGAAATACAATACTAACCTGATGATAGCAGATGTTGAAAGTGATCACTATTCAGATCTTGGCCTTGTTTGGGTGAAGGTGGACTAACGGAATTGCTGCAGTCTCATCTGAAATGTTCTGCTGCAGTTCTTGAAGACTGATGGTTGTTGCGATACATCTTGGACTTGAGGGCTCCCCACACAAAGTAATTGCACACTGACAGATCAGGTGATCTGGGTGGCCAGCTGCGACTACGACCATATGACCTCTGCTAACAAAGATTTTGTAAATGTGCGCCAAGGTTCGGCAGTTGTATGGGCAGTTGCTCCATCCTGTTGGAAGTAACTGTAGGTCTTTTTCTTCTCCGTTAATGTGTAAATTCATGTCCAATCGTGTCCACTCATCGGGGTCACTTTTATTTGCCCCACCCTGTATTTGTCAAGTAAACATTACAGTGACCAAGGACCAGTATGCTGTCTTACATAAGGTTGCGTCGATGTGATCAGCCTCTTTAGACTGGCCATGGAGGCATGCGCTGTTTAGTTACGTTACAACAGAATAGCATTGTAAAAAATGACATTTGTAGGACAACTTGACTAAAAGAAGGAATTGGTTTATGGGACATATCCTGAAGCATGAAGGAATTGTCCATTTGGTAGTGAAGGGAACTGTATAGGTTAACAATGGAAGAGGGGGACCAAGGCTTGAATACAGTAAGCAAGTTCAAATGTATATAGGTTGCAGTACCATGCCTGAATGAAGAGGCTTGCATTGGATAGACTAGCATGTAGAGCTGCATCAAACCAATTTTCAGACGCAAGACCACAAAAATCGCAAACATTCTATTTTATGGATTGTAGCGTGAATATTTGTAGAAGAATGATTCTAAATACCAATAAATTGCAAGAACATTGCAGAAGGTTATATGTAAAAGATTTCAAATGACAGTTCAATCTAGTCTGTTTTACATTTTCATTGAAACTAATATATCCATTCATACCATCCTTTAGGTCTGTGCTCTTGAAATAGTGTGCTTTTGTTATTCCATGTGTGTTGCAACAATACTACTGTTAATTAGTCTAGAAGTAAAGAGGTTTATACAAGGAAAAATTCAATAGAGATGGATGAATGAGCAATTAATAAATGTTAAGTTAGGTCTGTGTTCTGTGTAGAAGTTCATTGTTACTTATATTGAAGTTTTTGGATTTTCTGTGAATTCATTTTATCATTTTTAATTTTTTCTTTTCTTTTTATTTCAGATTGTGGATGAAGCAACAAAACAAGCAGCTGTTGTTGATCCTGTGGATCCTGACAAAGTACTACAGGCTGTACAGCAGGAAGGAGTGAATTTAACAACTGTTCTTACAACTCATCATCACTGGTAAAGAAAATGATATTTCTTCATTACATTACAGGAACCTTGTTGTGTGTGAAAAATGACAACACTCAAATGTAATGGATCAAGGCTAGCAGCGGTGGGAAGGGGGAGGGTAGCATATCTGTTACCCAGACTTCTTGTGACATACCTAATTCTTATTGTATAGAAATTTTGTGGCTGAAAAATTAGTGTTTGGCAAAGCCTCACACTTGGCAGCAAGAACGTGCACATACTGTAGCAATGTGTGGACCTACAATGAGTCTAAATAGAACACTTGACTTAAATTTGAAAGATGAGATTCACTTAATACTTGTAATGAAACTTATGGCACTTTTCTCATTGTTTTCTTCCGTATCTGTTGTATTCATTTCTACACATCAGTCCTGATTAACACACTAACAAACACCAGTACTTGTCTGTTAACTGTTGCCATCCGTTTATGATGAAACACTCCCTTCTCTTCGTACTTGGTAAACCTACATTAGGATGCACGTTTGCTACACAAACATGAATCTGGTGTTACACCTGCTTTCATTTCTCGCTATCAGTCCTCCATCGTAATTGTTACAGACTTTCCCCATCATATTGACCACTCCCTGAAAAACGGAAAACTTCTAGCTATCTTAAGTACAAAATATACTGGGACATTTTATGCCACTGATAGCCCTGCCCCTTAGTCACACAAGTCATGAAAAGCTCATTTGCAAGATATATTCCATGCACCTACTGAGCATATCCTGTTCCATTCCTGTCACAAGCATATCTTAACGTTATCAGAGGCAGGACCATCTGTAAAAACAGTCATGGCATATATGAACTCTGCTGCAACTTCTGCACAGCCATTTATGCGGTCATGATCACCACCAAATTATCCACTTGAATTAATGTCTACCTTCAATCTGAGCAAAGTTATCCATGCTCCCCCCCCCCCCCCCCCCGATCTCTCTCTCTCTCTCTCTCTCTCTGTGTGTGTGTGTGTGTGTGTGTGTGTGTGTGTGTGTGTGTGTGTCGGATTTGCAGTCCCTCACTGTGTCATCTGCAGCACTGATTACTTCTTTTTATGTTTTCAGTATGCCTATTTTTGACTATTCATGCTTCTGTTTCTGTTCCGTTCTGTTCTTATTTCTAACATGGCGCACTGTCTTGGTTCTAATTTCTCAGATTTTAAAACATTATCTGTTGCAAGCATTTCATTATTGCATTTCCTCTTCTCCAGTGCTGATGTGACTTCTTTAAATTAGGGTCATCAGTTGCTTTTCTACTTAGATACTGAATAATTTTAGTCGTTCCCCTTCGCTGTTTCGCTTATTTTAGCTTAATACCTATGTGAGCATATAGATATTTATCATGAACAACATTTATTTGCTGTAATAATGGAAGCCTGTTAATTGTGATTGTTGTTATTTTTCATGTAGCTACCAGTAGGCATCTTTAGTTTTTAAATCTAGATATTGAGCTGATTTTTGCAAAGGAGTACAGTGGAACTTTGATTATACGTTCTCTGATTCTACATTTCTCATGATCATACACCATAAATTCATAGCCCCTGTGAAAAACCCATAAAAGAATGCTAAATATTATTATTATTATTATTATTATTATTAGCGAATGTCCCCATGGGAGAACGATAAGCAGGTGATTAACATTTCTTAATGTTCTTCTTATTTTCCCAGTATTTCTTCATTGCCTCCCCAAAGGCCTTCTTCCTTTCTTCGGTCCACTTTGGTCGGAAAGGTTTAGATTCCGTCTCTGGAGTAAACTTCCACTTGTCGATTTTTCTTCTGAATGTATCCCGGTCTGATGTGTTTGTTATGTCAATTTTTGCCTTTTTCAAATCCTTCTTAACTTCAGTTACCCAGGGTATTGTTGCCTTAAGTGATGTCATATAGTCCAATAGACGTTTAGTTAACCTGTTTCCAGGTAATCTGTCTATATGTCCATAAAACTTCATCCGCCTCTTCCTGATATCTGCCTCGATGTTTGATATTTTTTCGGTTGTCTCGGTAGTCTGCAGCCTGTATCCATCTTGTGTGTATCGTGGTCCTAGGATTTTTCTAATAATTTTTCTCTCTACTTTCTTAATTTCGTGTAAATCTAATTTTCTATTCAGGGAGAGTGTTTCACTTGCATATGTGACTGTTGGTTTGATGACTGTGTTGTAGTGTCTGATTTTAGTGCCTTTTGATAGACATTTCTTGTTATATATATTTTGAATAAGTCCGAATGCTTTCTTGATTTTCTGTAATCGGTTTTTTTGTGCTATTTTCTCAAGTCCTGTTGGTTCAATAACTTCACCGAGATACTTAAAGTGCTTGACTCTAGTTATTTCACCATACTTTGTTTTTAGTTTCGAAATATCTAATTTTGAGCAGATGAATTCTGTCTTCTCAAAGGAGATTTGCAGGCCAACCTTCTCAGCACATTCTTTAAGTGTCTCAATTTGTTTTACTGCTGTTTCTTCACTGTCAGTTATAATTGCCAAGTCATCTGCAAACGCTAAATAAGGGATGTTCAATTTTCCTTTACCTCTTCCTAGTTCAATTGGCTTCCACAAGCTTTGTTTCCTTAGTGTTACTTCCCACTCTTTCATAACTTTGTCCAAAACTATATTGAATAATAGTGGTGAGATCCCATCTCCTTGTCTTACTCCTGTTTTAATTGAGAATGGTTCCGAAATTTCCCCTCTGAATTTAATTTTTGATTTGGTTTCTGTTAGTGTTTGTTCAATTAGTTTTCGGGTTTTAGTGTCTAGGCCTCGTTCTTCGAGAATGTGACATAGAGACTGTCTGTCTATGGAATCGTATGCCTTTTTGAAATCAACGAATGTGCAGATTATTGGTTTTGACCTGATTGCTTTAATCTTTAAAATAGTTTTAAGGTTGAATATCTGTTCCGGGCATGATCTATTAGGACGAAAGCCTGCTTGGTAGTCTGAAATTGTATGTTCTAGTTGTTCTTGTGCCCTCTTTAGGAGACATGCAGATAGAATTTTGTAGGTAACTGGTAAAAGTGAAATGCCTCTGTAGTTGTTTACGTCTGATCTCTCTCCCTTTTTGTGCAATGGGTGAATTAGTGCACACTTCCACTCCTCTGGGATATTTTCTGTCTGCCAAATTTCTTGGATGATGCTAGTGATCTCTTTTAACGAATTTGGACCAAGGTTTTTCAGTAGTTCAGCTACAATTCCATCTTCTCCCGATGATTTATTGTTTTTGAGTTTTCTAATGTGACTATAAATTTCTTCTTGAGATGGTGGTGGTGAAGTCTCATTCGTGTGTTCTGGTTGTACTCTGGGGAATCTTGTACTTGGTTGTGGGCAATTTAGGAGTTGTGAGAAATATTTAGCTAGTTCTTGGCAATTTTCTTTGTTAGTTAGTGCCAATTTTCCATTCTGTTTCCGGAAGCAGAGATTTTGTGGAGTGTATCCTTTGATTTGATTTGCGAATATTTTATAAAAATCTTGAGTGTTGTGGTTCTTAAAGTTTTCTTCAATTGTGTTTAGTTGTTCATTAAGGTATTTTCTTTTAGTTTGTCTAAGTATTTTAGCTGTTTGTTTTCTCACTTTGAAAAATGTTTGTTGTGTGGTTTCTGATTTGTCACAATTGTAATTTAAAAAGGCTTGTTGTCTCTCTTCTAATGCGTTATCACAATTCGAATTCCACCATGGATGCTTGGATATTTTCTTTAACGGAATCAAATCTCTTGCTTTCTGTATAATTTTCGTTCGGAAATCTTTCCAGTTGTTTGTTGGTTGTTTATCCCATGCTTCTGTAATTTCTGATTCCTTGATATTTTTCAAGTCAAATTTGGGAATTAGTGGTGATTTCCTTTGGCGTTTCCTTTTTGGAGTGAATTTAATTTTAACTCTGGTAAGGTAGTGGTCAGAATCTATATTTGCCCCTCTGCGGACTTGAACGTCGTGTATTTCTTTCTGGAAGTCATAGGAGATCGCAACATGGTCTATTTGAAATTCACCAAGCTGGAGGTTTGGTGATCTCCATGTTTTTTGTTTATTGGGGTCTTTTTGAAGTGATGTTGTCACGATTTTTAGGTTGTTTTGCTGACATAACTCGATGAGTCTCATGCCGTTCTTGTTTGTGAATTTGTGTGCAGGGTAATTACCGACTGTTTTTTTATATTTCCTCTCTTTGCCAATTTGCGCGTTGAAATCCCCTAGAAGAATTTTTACATCCTCCTCTGGAATTTTGGACATTTCAGTTTCGAGTTTTTCCCAAAATTTTTCTGTCTTCTCCGGTTCTTTTTTGTTGGCAATGTTGGTAGGTGCATGAACATTAATAAATGTATATATTTTGTTGGTGTGCTTGATTCGCATGGTCATTAGTCTGTTACTGATTTGATTTATGTCTATAACAGAGTCAAGGGTGTCCTTATTTACAATAAAAGCCATGCCAAATATTGCAGCTCCTTTGCCAATTTTCTTGTCTGTTTTACTTTTAAAGATACGGTAATTGTTGTAGTCTATTGTTTCTGAATCAGTGAATCTGGTCTCTTGGAGAGCAAGGATTTGAATTTTCTGTTTGTTGAGTTCTGTTGTAAGATTATGAAGTTTGCCTGTCTGAATTAGTGTCTGAATGTTAAAAGTGCCAATAAATGTATGGGACTTTCGTGGACGTTTACTAGAGAACTCCGACTTTCTCTGTCGTACGAGCCCAAGCTCCCCAGAATCCGATAGCTTGGTTGTCGCCACAGGGCGAGTGGATTGGCCACTATATAATTTTACTTTCCTTTGTAGTAAGACTCTGCATTCTTGCTCAACGTCTTGCTTGACTTGCTTGTTTTCTTCCTTTTGACATTTGATGTGGATGAACAAGTTGTGAGTGGCACAAAAGACAGATGGTTTACACCAAGGGTGATGACGGAGTTAGGGGAATATTTTACACCGTTGTGGAGAGGGGAGACAAGAGAAAAGAAATGCTGATTTAATCCATGATTAGCTTTGCCAACACAATTTGTAACATTTAGCTCCACTGCGCAATTATGATAAAACTACTGCTAGGTTGAGGCAGCAATGGAAAAAGGACAGTCAATGTGAAGTGTTCCGGTCCGAGCTTACATGTGATGAAGGGGCCCAGCCACCTTTTCTTGTGCCACTTACAACTCGATCTCGTCTTTCTGCATGTATTTCTGATGTACTGTATTCACTAACATTGTAGATTGTCAACGTTTTAAATTCAAACACTGATTCTCGAAAAACATCCTCGTTCAGAACCAACGAAACGTTGACCATTTCCAGCTAACGAGTTCTTACTGGCTGGCGACTTGTTATGTCACCCAGCAGTCAGTGCTGCCACCACACCACACCACACTAACACATGTAAAAATGAGGTAATTGAACCATTTCCCAATACACTACTGCCACAAATTATACCTTAAACCACACAGTTTTGAGGATTCTTTGATTTAAGTTCACCTTGAAAGTAGAAAAAAAAATTATAGCTTATGTAGTGAAAAGTGTGAAATATGGTGAATACTGCCAGATTATCTCATCTTGGATCTTTGTTTTTCACCTGCAGTCAATAGCTGTATAGCATGCCAATGTCACGCTAATGCAGTGGCTTCTAGTGTATAGAGTGATAAACAGCAAACTTACTTGGGATCAGTGTAATTAAAACTGATCAGCTTAATAATTCTGATTAATCCAGTGCCAAAGGGTTAAGCTTGACAGGAAACTCTTTATTCAATGAAAACAGGAATCTAATTATTTGTGAACTAGATTGTCAATACAGAACCAAAAACATGGAACATAAAAAACTTGGGAATAAACATTGTGCGTGGAGAATGCACAAGCATGGGTGCACAGAGGCATTCAGACAGTCGCTCATCCCATTCTCCCTACACGAATGGAACAGGAAGAAAATCTAATAAATGGTACAATGGGACATATCCTCTGCCGTTGACCTCATGGTGGTTTGCAGAGTATAGACACAGATGTAGACATAGTATACTACTACTTTTTGCAGTCGTGGCATTACCAATGGGCTTTAGACTGTAGACTTTTGTGAGCACATGCAAATGACCCTGTGTGGAGTATTTGCATCTCAATTATTCATTTATGTAGGAGTGTGTGTGTCACAATACGATATTTCAAAGCAAGGGTGCAATGAAAATGATCCCATATGTGTCCTTATCATTAAATGTCAATTAATAACACAGCAACAACACGAGGCTTGGAGAAATGTTGTGGTAAACAAGTCTTGAGACAACGGTCATACAATTAATTCTTAGCATAAAGGATAATGATGTGGTTGACATATTGAAAGGATGTAGGTTCGCAACCCACAACATGCGATTCTTCTTTTCTTCATCGTAGTGTTAGCACAGTCTGGGATTCATTGTGAATATAATACTAGTATGTTCTCATTTAACATTTCCATCTGATTAGAGGAAAAATAAAAATAAAAATAAAAATAAACTGTGCCGCTGGTGGTGTCCAGGCACATACATAACCTTGACAGCAGCAATTCAGCTGCTACACCACATGACACTGCAGGTGCATACACTGTATGACACTTCACTTCTCCGTACTAGCACGTAACAGTTGTCATGTCGGATGCTATAGGTGTATTGCAAATGGAGTGACCACAGCTTCCACTTAGGTTTCATTTATATATAGTTATACGTCATACACTTTTCACTACTGTGCATTAATTTTACTTACAGTAGTTCTGCTTGCAGCCCGTAGACAGAATCCAGAATGTACAGTGCCCCTACTGACTGCAGCCAATGTAGGCTACTCCATTTGCTATGTGCAGCGTCATAGTGAACAGGACGTGTTTAGTGAATAGTAGCATGATGGCTTGTTCATCTTTGTTGTGGTCCTCAATGTCTTTTAATGCTTTGTGATGGCAGACAGATTGTTATAAATCTAACAGGTTGCTGAGACAAAGAAACATTGGAATCACATTAGGCTTAACTGTATTTCACATTCACTGGTACAAATATGTACCACATGTGAAAGAAAACTTGTGTGTATATACGTGTTTTCACAAAACTTGCTGTGTTTGCTCTACAGCAAGCGACGAGTTCGAAGTAAAAGCAGTGCACGTAGGGAATATTGTAGAATGCTCCGCTTCTACCACTCAGCACAATGAACAAGGAAAAGACCATAAGCTCTGTGCTCATTGCTCACCTCACCAGAGTACATTGCACTGCTATTGGCTGCAGAAGTAACCCCCCCCCCCCCCCCCGCACACACACACACACACACACACACACACACACACACACACACACACACACACACACACACACACACACACACACACACGCGCGCGCGCGCGCTTTCGGATGCCGTTCGTCTTTCATTGTACTTCACAGTTTTTGGTTTAATTCACCATGTTGCATCCATTTTTACTTGTTTCTGGGTGATCACTAAGGAAAGATCTCTCAAAAACACTTGTTTCAAAGTATAATTTGTAGTCGAAGCGTATCAGAAAATATGCTCAATTAACTTATACCCAGACACCAATTTTAATTTTTGGACAGGGTTTACTTGCTAGTACACATGTGATTTTCTTAAGAACTGATGACATTCATTACTACAAATTATAGTCTAAACATTGTATTGTATATTTAATTTCCTTCACTTACATAGATTTTATATGATTTATTGGAGAGGATTACGATTTTTAATTATATATGCCAGTTATATGTTTCTGCTTGTATTTTGCTGGTTTTAGCATTTTTCTTAACATTTTTCTCGACTCTACGTTTTTCTCACTTCCGCATTTTATTAAGTCTGGACCACGTGAAATCATAGAATAAGGGTTTCAATTTCTATTAAAGGTTGAAGTGCCTTTTTATTTTCTTATGCATTTTTGTGTTCTCAACTTCTGCTTCATTTTAAATGAGGACTTATGGGAGACTTTGCAACAGAGTAAAGGATCCCACTCTGAACGTTAAACAAGAAAAGCACATATCAAAGTTATATTTTCGTCTTGAATTGTGCTGGTAAAATTTACAATCCAACTCCGATTCCTAGCATCCGTCCTGTGATGCAGGGTCTGATGTTTTCATTATTCAATTACTTTAAGGGAGAGAAGTCTTGTGTACCCTCTGCCTGTGAATAGTGTAAACTTAATTCTATGTGTTATTGTATTTTAAATATCTGTACATTGTATTTTATGAGATGGAAATTGGGAATGAGTCCTGCATTTGTCTAAACGAGTGTGAAAAACTACCTAAAAACCACATTCAGACTGGTTAGTGTACAAGACCAACAGTCTTTCACCTGCAGCGTGAATTTGATTGGGATATGGCTCCCTTTCTGATCTCACAAGGTAGCTACTGCGCATTAAGCTATAGGGAATGGATATCGTGATGTGCAATGCAATTTGAAGGTAGCAAGGGCTCTGCTCTCCCTCTAAAAGATATATAAACATGTAGTGACTTTGTAACCGGTGGAGTCTGAGAGAGGAGGAGGCAAATATTTATCCTCTCTGCATACAAAAGTGCAGGATGCATTATAAAAAGGCTTGAACAGGTATGAGCTAAATGTGTGTCAATGCTTCACCCAGGAAGAGGGTGGGGGGTGGGGAGGTGAAGCACCAAATACAGGACATCAGAGTAATTTGCCTGTAATATATTGGGAGTTTGATCATCCACACAAAAAATAGTTATTTGAGCAATAATGATGGTTTTAAGAGTTTGATCCAAATGGCCTTCACCTGAACAACTTCTAATATTGTGAAGCAAAACCATGTTGACATGGATACTGCTGAAAGAAACATTGAGGAAAAACATGTTTTTGAAATTGGTAATAGAAGTTGCCTGATGCAACAGTTCTGTTCTGTGGGCATTTGATGGATAGATTTTTGCTGTAAATTTTAGACACTTTAAGTTTCTGCACATCTAGGATCCTTCAAACACATTCACTGCTACTGCTGTTAAAGTTTGACATACTGTCATGTTTTTTGTGCACAAAAAGCTTAATCATTGTGTGGTGTCCCAAAACAATGGATAAGAACCATCAAATTGAACATACATAGCCAAAGCAACCCTTACAATTTTAAGCCATGTGGACAATTTAATCAAATGTTGCTTAATTTTAAATGTAATTGTATTTTTCACTGAATATTCTTCGGTGTTGTGTCCTCATAAATTTTGTCTGTTGGTGCATTTGATAATAGTAATAAAATATAAACATTTATTAGAAGCTGCCCAAATACTAATATTGATTAAGTGACATGTGCATTTTTAATTCATTGAAGCTGAAGCTGCACTGAAGTACAGTTTCAATATCTTCTTTCGTTAAAAATCATGGTCAGTATGTTTCGGTGTCTGCCAAGTACGAGAACTACAGGTTTTGGTAGTTACTTAAATGATGGACATTATACAATTTTTAATTATTTAATAATTTTTGCACTTTCATACCTTAACAAACTATTACTTAGTTCAAGTGAAATAAATGATTTTCTGTATGCCTAAGAGTTTTAAAAAAAGTTGATTTTCCAGTTCTTCAGTCACAGCTGTAATTTTTTACGTGTTTACTGATTACAGGGATCATGCTGGAGGGAATGAAACCATTGCAAAGAAAGTGGCAGGACTGCAAGTTTTAGGAGGTGATGAGCGCGTGGGTGCACTCACCTGGAAGGTCAAGCATGGTGATGAGTTGAATGTGGGTAATCTCCATATTCGCTGTCTGGCTACTCCGTGCCATACTTCTGGACATATATGCTATGTAGTTGGTGCACAGGGAGAGCCAGCACCTGCTGTATTTACCGGTGATACTCTTTTCATAGCTGGTTGTGGACGCTTTTTTGAAGGCACACCACAACAGATGTACCATGCTCTTGTGGAAGTACTAGGAACATTGCCTGATGACACAGTATGTGCTTTGTATGCATTTTCCTTACCATATTATCTCCTGAAAAACTGTTGTAATTTTTCTGATACATTAAAATAAGATTTTCGTCAGTACAGACATCATCAATTTGCGATCAAACATGTGAATATATGTACTTAAATGTTTTATGACTGTACTGTCAGTTGCTGAAATATTTAGTGTGATGTTTCACAGTTTAATGGTGTGATAGAGAGACTGTATATGTTTGGGCTTCTAGCCATACCGATAATTCTCTTTTGTTCAAAATTGTATTTTCAGCTCCAGAGAAGCCCAAAATATACCTTCGGCATTTTGTGTCATATTGATTTTGATACTATTATAGTACAGATCTATCATTCAAATTTAATCTGCAGGGCCAAATAATGCATGTAAAAAGTGTATCATATGAAGGATGAGTAGTTGGTACTGGCTTAAAATGATACACAAAGTGAGCTGGAACAGTGCTTATTTTGTACAAACACAATATCAGAATTTCCACCAACCAAGTTTTGTTCTGCATCCACATGAAGAGGTACACCAACTGAATGTAGTAGGAATCCGTACTGTCACATTTAACCTTAAAATACATTAAAGCACAGTTTAACAGTTAAATATACAGTCATCATGTAAACATTAGTCTGCTTGACAGCCCAGCATGCCGGCTTATATAAGGCTGTTTTTCACACAGTGCAGCTCTTAGTGCGCTATCCGTGTCAATGTGAGAGGACCTCATTAGGCCAGCTGTGGAGGGGTGCAACATTTGATTACGCATGCCTGCTCTATAGAGTTACAACAGTGTAAGACCCAAAACTTGCATTTGATAGGAGCAGAGTTTGCTATCACAATTTTAGTTTTCTGTGATCTCTCTCTACATACATTCAAATGAATGCTGGGATGTTACTTTAAATCTTACAGTCAATTTTTCTCCATACAAATGTCCAACCTGAGCGTATGCTCAGTTTACAATGACCATTTTGTCGTTACAGCATTAATCCTGATTTCCATTCTGTGTTTTATATCCAGGGCTGGTTCTGGTTTGAAAATGTTTTTCTACACAAGTAACGTATTTGCCCCCTCTCCTCCCCAGACAGTAATTGGCATTCTTTTCAGTCAGTGGTTTAATGCAACAGATCACAAATTTCATTCCAGTGCCAACCTCTTCATCTCAGATTAGAACTCTCACCCATCATCCTTAATTATTTGTTGGATATAGTCCAGTCTCTGTCTTTTCCCATAGTGTTTACCATCTGCTGCTGCCTTGATTACCATTAACTTTCATTGATGTCTTACATACCCTATTATTGTGTCTGGTTTTCTTATTAATGTTTTCAATCTTTTTCTCTTGTTGCCAGTTCTGTGGAAAATCTCTTTGTCTTGTCAGTCAACCTATTTGTGACATCCTTCTGTGGTAATACAGGGATGCCCTCTTTGAGTGTGCTAGTGTGCTTTTTATGTCCACCAGGCTTCATCCATTTTCTGTTCTTTTGCTTTCAGGGTATCAGAAGTCCTTCACTTCATTTGTTTTGCTGTCCTCGATTCTGTTATTAAGTTAATTACTAATCTCATTTCTGCTACACTTCATTATTTTAATTTTTCTTCGATTTAATATCTATCCATAGCATGTGCTCATTAAGCTTTTTGATTCGTTTTAATGGGTCCTGCATTTCTTTTTCACTTTCCCTGAGCGTAGCAATGTTACCAGCAAATCTTATCATTATTACCATTTCAGCCTGAATTTTAATCACACCCCTGAACATTTAATTTATTTTCATCATTGCTCTTTTGATGTGTGAGCTATATAGAAAAAGGGAGGAGGGGGGGGGGGGGAGACTACATCCCTGTCTGATTTTTCTTTTGGTTCTTGTACATAGTATATATTACCATCTTTCCCTGTAACTTACACCTATTCTCTTCAGAATTTTGAATGTGCTGTACAATTTTACATTGTCAAACATTTTATCCAATGAAGGTGAAAGAGTCTTGATATTTGTTAAGTTCTGCTTCAATTATTGGTCGCAATCTCAGAACTGCGTCTTTGGTGCTTTTACATTATCTGAAGTCATCATATTACAGATTTTAAATTTTCTTTTTTCTTCTTCTGCAAACCTGTGTTATTTGTTTCATAAATTTGGATATATCAGCTGTTAAGGTGATTGTGTGATATTTTGTTCACTTATCTGGTCTCACTATCTTTGGGATTGTATGAATATTTTTCTGGAAGTCTGTTAGACTCTACAAACCAACTTCAGTGGTCATTTGGTTGCCACTTCTCCCACTGGTTTTAGAAATTCCAAAGAAAATTTTGGAGTTGAGTGCCCCTTTGGTGCCGTTCTTAGCTTGGTGCCTCAAGAAGTTGCTTGTGATGTTTGGACCTTAAACTACCTCTGTTTACAAATGATGTGCAAATTACATCGAGTCATAGTAATCAGATCTTCTGGTATAGTCTGCATTGAATTTAAACACTGTGTTCTTTATTATAGATTCGTTACAAAACATTAATGATATTCAGTAACAAGAAAAAGAGAACTGTTTAATTTTTCTCAACAGAAATTTGTGACAGAAAGCTGTTTTTGTAGAATTTTTTTTCATGCTGTTACTATTCATATCTTTATTTCTTTTCGAAAATATTCTCTGAAATGGGCAGTAATGATAATATGTAAGATGTTATGTTACAAGAGTAATCAGTTACACTGTTCTAACTAGGAACACAAGGAAACATGTGGCCATATAAGATATACAATTTATTGGGTCACAGAGTGACATAACAAGCATGCAGTGAAGTTACTACACATCTGGAATACAGAAACAACTGATAGCATGGAGCCCTGTGCATGCCCTTATAAAGACGCAGTCCCCATCAGGTGTTGCTCGTGTGGTGCTGTGGGCATACACCGGATCGGGTGATGGCACTTGGTGATCAGGCTACTCTGGCAGCTTCCCCGGTTAGCTGCTGATGTGCAGCTGTAGTGCCCAACTTACATCTGCTGTTGGTGTTAGGTGTAATAGCCAGTGGATTATTACTCTTCATTCCTTGCGGGGGAAGGACCAGACGTCACTGTACACAATGCTATGACTGAAGAGAAATCTGTGGCATCACTGGGGGAGGTAGCCGAAGGCACGAGAAGTTCCCAATCCTCTTGGACCAATGTTTACAGACAAAAGTGAGTGTGATGACGGCATCCACCTGCAGATTCCAGGGCGACAGATGGACGGGATTGGTGATGGGGTGGGAGCCATCCAAATGTTGGAGTCCATGACAAGGGGCACTGGCACAGGCAGTGATGACAGGGGACTGGAGAGGAGAGGAGAGGCTCTGGTGACAGTGACTTGTCTTCTGTCCCCAATGAAGGCAGCACCTGTTAAGTGTACAGGAGGCACCAGCACCTGACACAGGAAGCAAACACACTGAGGAAGCCCCAACCGATGGGATAGGGAGGCACAACCTTTAGAATGGTGAGGGCTGACAAAGAACAATGTGTCAGCCTCATGGCCTGAGGCGGTGGCTGGCATATAACTGGTTCTTGTGGCTTGCTTTGAGCCAATCTTTGGTGCGAACCAGAAAGATGTAGCAGCTGCCAGCTGTGGACAATGGTCAGGATCCAGTGAGGGCACTATCCAAATGCACTGGGCCAGATTAGTGTGCCAAGTGTGAATGTTAATGAAATGTGTGGATCTAGGGATGCCTACCCAGCAGCAAGAGGTTGAGCAGGATCTGCAGATGATGGCTGTGCAGATGATCGGTTGGACTTTTAGTCCCAATTAGTGTTCTGTAAGAGCATAAAGAAATGTGAGAACCTCCTCAACCAGTAAGTCTTAGGTGTACTTGCACATCTGCGTCTTAATGTTAGAACAAAGCGTTCTGCCTCATCATTCGGCCGCAGATGTAAGGGAGGCACCATGACGAGGCAAATGGCATTATGTGTACAAAAGTCCTTGAAAGACTGTGCCACAAACTGAGGAGCATTATCCAAAACAAGGTTGCAAGGCAAGCTTTCTATGTAGAATATTTTTGATAGGGCATTGACAGTCGTGTCTACTAGTGCAGAAGGACAGTGAATGAGGGGGGGGGGGGGGGAACAACCATCAGTTCCAATAACCTGAAAGTATCTAAAAGATGGGGGCAGTGAAATCAATACGGACTCTTTCCCAAGGCTGTGTAGGGGTCAGCCGCCATGAAAAAACAGTGCATGGTGCCACTTGCTGTTCCGAACACTTGGGGCAGGCCATGACAAGGTGTTCACCTACTCACCTCTCAATCGATGCTCAGCCAAAACACACGCCAGGCGCACAAATAGTTTTGTGCTAGAGCTCATGCTGATGTAATGAGCATAGAACCTCCCGCTGCAGTGGTGCTGGAACCATGATGTAGGCAGAGAGCCCTTCCATCGACAGGAGAATAATGGCGTTCAAAAGGGAGAGCCGAAGGCGCAGTGCATAAAAATTCCAAAGTGGGTCCGATGCCCAGCCCGGCAGATGGTTGGGCTCCCCTTGTTGTATCATATGTATGACGTGCTGGAATGCTAGATCTGCAGCCACAGCAGAGGCAACAAGGGAATTGGTGATTGAGAAGCCATCCATTGTGTGCCTCATCTCTGTCTCTAGTTGAAACAACGCAGTTTTTCCTGGTCGAATGAGGGGTTAGGTCCCATGGGGAGACGGTACATAACATCCATGGTCACATGTTGCAAAGTGGGATGAAAATGGACCTCATAATTGTATTGGGGCAAGAGCAGAGCCCAGTGCTGAATATGATAAGTGGCTTTGTCGAGTAAGGATGCTTGTGGGCTAAACAGTGAAACTGAGGGCTTATGATTGATAATTGACTGAAATGTTGCACCTTATAAGAACACATGGAATTTTTTTTAAGGCCTAGACAATAGCAAGTGCTTCTTTTTCCACCTGAGAATAGTGTTGCTGAGCTGACATGAGGGTTTTCTGGGCAAAGGCATAAGCTGTTGCTGTTCAGAGCCATCTGAATGATGATGGGTCAGGACTCCATATTTGGAAATGTCTATAGCCAGGACCATATGCTTGCAGTGCTGAAGTGTTGCAAGGCAAGGCACAAAGCATAGACTATCCTTAAGCTGTACAAAAGCATGCTCACAAGCTGCAAACCAAAGAAACAGAGCATGTTTTCGAAGCAACAAATGCAAGGGGGCGAGCAATAATAGCCACTGTGGCAATAAACTTATGACAGTACGCCATCTTTCTTAGGAATGCTCGAAGTTCCTGTAGATCAGACAGATGGGGCAAAGCTGTAATGGTAACATTTTGCTCCATGGGGCACAAGCCCTGCTGGGAAATTTCATGACCCCAAATAAACAGTGGAAGGCTGGAAAAAGTGATTCTTAGCGAGATTACATTTGAGGCCTGTGGCCTGTAGTACAGTAAAGAAAGAATGGAGGTTACATGGGTGAACCTCGGAGGTAGTAGCTGTCATGTTAGTATCATCAAGGAAGTTCCTGTAATAAAGAACATCCGTTGTAACCTGGTCTAAAAGACACTAAAAAATAGCAGACACACTGGCGACTCCAAACATTAGCCATTGATACTAACAGAGGCCATTGCCTCTTGGGAGGGGGGGGGGGGGGGAGGAGGTTGTCAGAGATGGACACACTGAGGACAAGAAGCCCACCGCTTGGTGCCAGCTGCCCACTTGGGTTGTGCAAAACGAGGGGCATGAAGGAGGTGGTGATCACCGTCCCTGCTGCCGATGCTTAGTTTGTCTGTGTCAGCCTGGTTGACTTGCTTGTATCGTGGCTACCTCCCCTTTCCTCCCCCATGCTAGGCTCTTGTGTGCTGGGGCTGCACACTGTCAACAATGGCAGCATCATTCCAAGCCTGTAATTGGTGGCCCTCGGTGTGGGAGAGCTCAAACAAATGTGTGTTATTCACGCCCTCTTCCAACATAGGGTCCTCAAGCTGAAGGCCACATTGATTGTACCTTTTAACCTGGTGCCAAATGAGTGATTGCATCTGTGACCATGGCATCTGCATAAACTCTTGAGAATTAGCTGTGATGAATCAACATTTACAACTTTGGCTGCGAAGCTTGGCCACCCAAGCGAGATAAGATTGCTGCGGCTGTTAGCAACATTTGGTAGAATTCAACATAAGCAGCCATCACATGCATACACTTGCAGTGATAGGTGGTCAGCAAAGTACACAAATTTTCAAAAGAAAGTGAAGTTGGTTCCTAGAGAGCAGCTAACTGGTACAGCAAGTACCATATAAGGTGGTATCCATGATAAGAAAAAAGCCTCACAAACTTGCTTGTCAACCAACTGGAATGTCTCGAAATGTTGGTGAATCTGCTTCTCATAAGCATGCAAGTATTCTGTGGAATCATCAAAGAGTGGGAATGGCAACAGGTGAACAACTGGTGGCTGAGCGTGGGCCAGCACAGCCAACAACTGTTCCAACATGCCCACATTTTTCTGCTGTTCTTGCAGAAGGGACTTGTCAAGCCTCCATGGAAGAGCAAACGGCAGAAAAACCACATAATCTGAAACACACAAAATGTCATAAAAGAATCTGTGGGGTCATATTGTACCTCTTTCATCCACATGGTTATGTTAAAAGTAATATGAGTGAAATTAATGGCACCCAAGTAAAAAGTAACAACTGCTCATTGTAATAAGTGAGCTAGCATGTCAGTTCTTGACTAGTAAAGGAAGATTCTTTGAGCTCTCTTGTTGTACATTAGTGGCAAGATGATTTTTAATCATAACTGTAGTAAATAAACAAATTCTGATGATACCGGACTGATTGGGTAAACAAAATTGAGAGTAAATGCACAACACAATGAAGAAAAAGCACATGTAAAGTGCAGTGTGACCTTTTTCTTACAAAAAAGAAAGGTGTCTTCTGTATTGTTGACTGATTTTTCTTTAATAGCTGAAACTGTTAGTTATGTTTGATCAAAAGAAAAATTTACTGTAGAAACTCATGAAATGATAATGAGGCAGAATGGCTGGCAGTATTTTTGCTCAGGAGATGAAATTTCATTACTGCCAACAGAAATATTTAGAAGTGGAAAAAACATGGGTCTACCTTCAAGAACTACTAGCTCCTTCATCAAGGAGGAAAGAGTAGTAGGTTGGGGAAGGTTAAAAAGGTGTAACTGGTCACTCACACTGCAGAATTAGGGAACCCTCCTTGTCTGTGAGACAGAGAGAAACAAAGAGCCTTACGTTTTAATGGTGTGGATAGTACTGCCTGGCAGCGTAGGTTCGACTTTGCTGACAGTAAAGTCCTTCAATAGCTAAATGTAATCTCTGGCCTTTATTAATGTTCAGTTATTCTATCCCAGGAATAATTTCTTAAATTCACACATGACAAAATAAATATATGGGATATTAAATGTATTATGTACTTGATTTCTAAACTGAGAGGTTTTAAACCCACTAGTGGCTCATGATTGTAAGTGTGGTAAATTGCCCAGAATTACATTTGTCATCATGTGCTTATCTGCATAAAAATGAAAGGATTTCACTACTCCAATTTACAACTTTTATGTTCCAGAGGGTCTTTTGTGGCCATGAATATACAGTTGCCAACCTAAAATTTGCTGGACATGTTGAACCTGCCAACCAAGACATCAAAAGAAAAATGGAATGGGCACAGGGAAAACGTTCAAAGCAGGAACCAACTGTGCCATCAACTATTGGTAACTATTCATCTACTTACTTCGTTTCATGCAAATGGGAACAGTGTATTGGTGATGTGGTTTTTTTAAAGTAAAGCTATCATGGAGTTAATCTCCACATGCTACTTTCGTTTACAGATGAAAAAGAGAATGTGTGATTTCTGTAATTTTCTTTCTGTTTCCTTAGAGAGAAAAATTTCAGACTTCGCAGGAATATGATGATTAATGAATACACACACGATTTATTTGTTCTTCATAAATCTAAAGACTTTCACAAATAACATACAGAGATTTTCTGTGCTTACGTGCCAACTGATATTTCTTTCCTGCATACCTTTTTTTTCTTTTTTGTGTAGAAAAGATACAAAGAAGAGGACAACATTTTTGCTAATTTGTAACTAACGTAAAGACTGTTGGTACGGGTTGATTCGGTGTAGCTTTGTCTTGTGTCTGGCCTATAAAGTGTCTAAGGTGTTGGAACCCCGAATGATTACCACAAAATTGGTAGCATGTTACAAACATAGAAAACAAGGATTTAGTTGAGAATTAATTCTTTTATTTTAGTCATAGTATTGGTTGCAATGATTGCGTGTGACAAGTTAAAACTGTGTGCCAGACCAGGTTTCAAAGGTGGATGCTGCCTTGCCCTGACAGGTAAGTTAGGAGTTGAGGGGAATGCAGTGATCAGAAAATTGGCTTGGAATGAGTTAATATTTGTAATTTAGGTATAAATGAGACAATTCAGTGAACAGTGAAAGTGTTGTCTTCCCCAGCTCACAGTTAATAATAGAAACTACAGTAGCTTTCTAATGAATCCTTTCACAAGCTAAGCTACAGTAAAAAAAAAAAAAAAAAGACATGAATGAATGTGGGAGGGAGAGGCAGCAAGTGCACAGGGTAGGAATGTGACATAGAGCACTGTAACCATTGAGTTTGTGCAGCCCATGATAACATGGAGGAGTGGATTGGGAGGGTGCGACAGGACAGGGGAAGGAGGGTCTGATAGGTAGAAGGTGTGGGTGCAGTTGGTTTGTGGAAGATGGGGCAGGAGGATTATGAGAACAAAGGATGTGTTGAAAGGATAACTCCCAAGGATAACATGACCTTGTTGTCTTGCAATTTGATTTACCACAGGGACAGATGTCTGTGGCAAAAGGTTGGAAGTGGCATAGGGATGAACCAGGATGCTGTGTAGGTTGAATTAGGAAATACCACTTTAGGAGGAGTGGGAAGTATTGTGGGTAAGATGGCCCTCATTTCCATGCACAGTGATAGACAGTTGAAGTCCTGGAGAAGGACATGGTTATGATTCAGTAGCTCCAGTCGGGAATGATATTGGGTGTTGAGGAGAGCGCTCCTGTGCAGCTGGTAGTTGGGGGTGGTGTGAGGTTTGTGCAGTGGCCTCATAGACAGGATAAACACAAAATGTGGAACAGTTATGAACCTACCTCATGTGATAATTGAATGACAGTCATATTGTATGTGCGAAGACTTTCACGGCTGTTGTCAATAATAATAAAATGTGATTAGTGATATGACTGAATTATCAAATACAAACATTTTATTGAATGCATGAAGTGATAGATTTCAGAAGCATTCATTGCTACCATAAACTTTTCTTTGCATCAGTCTACAGCGGCTTTTGTATTTGGTTAAACACGTATTTATATATTTCTTGGTAATTACAGTATACCATATTTATCAACGAGAGAGAGAGAGAGAGAGAGAGAGAGAGAGAGAGAGAGAGAGAGAGAGAGAGTCCTTGAGAAATTGTTGCTTTGAATGTACTCTGTCTGATAAAAATACTTTTTAAAGCATTCACCTGAAAGAGTTAATATTACAACTATTCTAATCTTATGCGACTTATTGATTATCTACATTTTGGTAACATGAGGAGAAATAAACACTTCACTTACTTTTTTGTGTAGTATATAAGTGAGCAGTCTGTGTTACTACTGTTTTTAATCACCACCACCATTTCTTATCATCATCATCTGTAAGCCTGCTATCATTTCTTCCTTCCTGGCCCCCCTCCTCTATCGTGTCATATTGTGAACCATCCTTAGGATTAAATATGCAAAACTTTGTGGATCCTTTCACCATAAATTCAGTTGATCTTTTGCCCCAGACAGTAAGGGCCCACTGACCCAAATGTGGATTGATGTCATGTTCTCCTTGAAGAAACCACTTTGTGTAAATCTGTCACAGGCATGCCTTAAAAGGTCTGTTTATTTCATCACTTACTTGGAAGTTGTGAAGTTCTGCAACCAGGAATTATTACCAGGTCTGTGTTGTTCTTTGATATCAGACCCTTAACTTCCTGGCTGTGTTGCCCGAAATAATCCAACACCAACATTTTCTTTGTGTTCAGGAAATAGCATGGTATTCCATTCCAAACAGACTTCATTCATCGTAACTTTGGTCATGTGGCATCAATACCTTTTTTTGGCATTTGGAGATAGGCGCTGCAGGCAGTTTTTCTTTCAGTATGGTTTTCCAGCTGAGAGCCGCATATGGTACGATCTTTCTTCCAATCTGCTAGCAGCCTTAGCATTACTGTTACTCTGGCCTTTACATGGCCAGATATTCTTGTAGGAACACTTATAACACCCTTCACATTAACAGTAACATTTAACAGCATATCAAAATAAACAGATTTCTTATTGGCGTTGTCCATATGGCCTTGCAAATGGTCATGCCATTTTCTTAGCCTGATGATATGATGCTGCTAGAAAATTCCTTTTGAACTCAGTGCTTTCATTCAAATAATTTCTTGAATAATTGGGAACCCCTAATTGTGTTTCTTGTGCCTGTACTGAGATCCAGCTGCTTCAATTCATGAAACGTTCCCTGGTTTGGTCCCCTGAAAGTTTGGCTTGTAGGACGAGTGCTCATTAATTTCCTCTTCATCTGACACCACCTATGAACATTTACTTCGGTGACATCAAATTTCCTTCCAGTTTTACAGTTTTTTATGGTCTCTGTTTCTTAATTAACCATTAACATATTATTAGCATCATATTGTGTGTGTGAACCACTTACAAATCATGAACTCATAGATCCACTTTTCTCACAGTCATAGTTGTGATTTCCATTTGTTATCGATTGCTACAATTTACAGTTCTTACAGTGCTGACAGTATAAGCAAACTAGGTGACAACAATACATTGTCCTTTCCGGCCCCCTACAGATGAATCGGTTGGAAATGGTACCGCTTGGGATTAGCACTTTTGAGACGGAGCGAGAGCCTCACTGGGGCACTGCTCATAGCCAGTGCCTGAGTGAGTCTCAGGTGCCATCTCAAAAGTGTTAACACTGTTTACAACCACCTCTCAGGGGGCTCACCACACTTTTGTGAGTTTGTGCTTGTCTACCACCAGACCCCAGCCTTTGCAGCACCTCTTCCCTTTCCATGCTGCATGTCTCTCCTCCTCCTATGTCTGGTATATTTCTGGCAATGTGTTCTGAAGTTTCAATAGTCTGGCATCAGAACAGTCCCTCATCTGTTTCTTCTTCTTTCTTTATTTCTTCACTCTCCTTCTCCTACCTTTCCTCCACTCGGCATTTGAAGTTTCTCTTTGTTTCTTCTTCCTCCCTGTGCACTCCTAAAGACTGGCCCATGCATAATAGGTGACTGGGTAATGCATAATTCCCAGCCCCGGGTCGACAAGTAGGTTTCGCATGTACCCCCTGATACCAGCCAGGCCTAGGAATGGGTGATTACCTGAGCTGTTACCTTTCCAAAATGCCAGTTGGTGAGTTCAGAAGGTGTGACCTGAGATGTCAACTATCACCTAAGGAGGCTGAGCCCCCTCTGAGAGAGAGGGGAGGGAGGAGACAGGTGGATACTTTATACTTTAAATAGTCACTTTTATTAGTCACAGCACACCATCAGAGATGCTGGAAATCCTAGGGATATTTTTGTGCAGTGAGTCAGTCACCATCTTAGTCTATGTCCACTACACGTAAACAATGAGGCTAAAGATTCAAAGACTCTCCCAGCTGCACTTTGGTTCCTCCTGGTATCATATACCAAAGGAGGACAGTCCTTTGCTATGGTTAATCTGTTTATTATTCAGAAAGGTGTTGATCCAGTTATAGGCCCTGTAAAATCCTGCTCTTGTTTACATTATGGGTCTTTGCTTCTGGAGACCAATTGTGGTTTTCAAGCATAACAACTGCTTCGCTCCTCCACAGCTATCCTCTTCATGTTTAGGCCCATCGGATGCTGAATTCTTCGTGTGGTGTTATGTACATTTGACTGCTTGATGGTCTGGCAGAGGGAGAAATTACAAACGTAACTGTGTGATCAGGGTGTCACTGCAGTCCACTGGGTAATGAAAAAGGTTGCTGCTACCTTAGTGGCTAAATGCACTCTTTTTCTCACGTTTGATTAAGTAGCGTTTCCATCGATGATCAAAGCGGGCTATGAAATCATCATGGTCTAAACATATATCCCATACCCAAGGTGTTGCCACCAGTATCAGTGTTACAACCACACTCGCATGTCCTTTCAAAACACAGCCAAATGTGTTACTTGTGGTGGAGATGCTCTCGAGGAGATTGTCTGCCTTCTCCTACCTGCAGTGTCAGTTGTGATGGTGACCATGCTGCCTCATCCCGCGAATCTCCCATGTACCTGATGAGTGGGCCATCCTTCAGTACCTTACCTTGTCATTCACAACTTGTCGGCTAGTTGAAAGCCCTACATTTTACCATCTGGTACTTACAGTACCATTCTCACCATACCTCGCTCCACAAAGCACATTACGATGCAGGCTTGTGACATCCAGCTCAGCACTACAGTTGTAAAATTACCCAATAGCACAATAGGATCCCTGTCTCCTTCTACAGCTGTGCAGCAAGCCACTAAATCTTTGTCCCCAGCGGCAAAATGAACTGCTTCACAACCAGCAGGCCAGAAAAGACAAAAGGAATACTCCCATGGAGACTTTATGCTTTTTGTCCCCCTCCAGCCAAAAGACATCTGAGTCTTTATCTGACAACCACAAAGCATCAAGGAAATCACACACAGGCAAATGGTCTTCTCCTTTCCCGACTCGGATATCCTCTTCAGTGGTATCGCCACTTAATACCCTCACCCGTCCAACCTCCATTTGGCTGGTGCGCACCACCTACAATTTTTCTGCCCTGTAATCTGCAAGCCAACCCAAGGAGATTGCCACTGTCTCTGTAGATCTTACGGAACAGGATCGTCCAGTCTCTGGGCCCTGTAGTAGTGAATCTTCGAAGCCTGGCACTCTGCAGCTGTCTAGATGATTACCCTTCATTTGTTCCCTAGTCCGCATTTCCTGTTATGAATATTCTCCAGTGAAATGTTTGTGGCATTAGATCCAACAAGCAGGAATCACAGCTGCTCTTGGAATTCCAATGTCCGCTTTTTTCTGCTTCCAAGAAACAAAATTGCATCCTCGTGATCACTTAGACATGTGGCATTTCCTTCCAGTCTGAATTGACCTTACCTCAGAGGATGGCATTCCATCTCATGGGGGGGGGGGGGGGGTCATGCTATTCATCAAGAATGACATTCATAGCAAAACCGTCTCACTGAACACTTGACTGCAAGCTTTTGCAGTCCATGTTATCCTTCCTCACATCACTTTTTCTCATTGCAATGTCTCTATCCCTCTGTCCGTTGGTGTCACTAGGGCAAACTTCCTCCAGCTTATTGCTCAATCCCTCACCCCTTTTCTCCTGATTGGTGACTTTAAAGTGCACCATCCTCTTTGGGGCTCCTCTAGAACCTGTCAGAGAGGAGCCCTCTTGATTGACGTTCTCAATCAACTCAGCCTTGTCTATCTTGACACTGGAGTACCCACATTCGTTTCAAACCCCATGCACATCTATTCCCATCTGGACCGCTCATTCTCCACTGCCCACATTGCCCGTTGTCTCAAGTGGTCCGTCATCTCAGATATATACTCAAGCGACCATTTCCCATGCACTATCAGTTTGCTGACTCCTACTCCACCTATGTATAAACCAACTTGGTGGATTTTTAAAGCCAACTGGAGGGTTTACTCTTCCCTGGTGACCTTCTGCAAACATCATTTCCTCAGTTGTGATGACCAGATAGAGTACTTTATTTTTAGTGCCGCAGAACATTCCATATTTTGCAGTTCATCTGTACCTTGCTGTGTTCTGGTCCCCTGCCACATGCCACAATGCAGTTTGCACCCAGAGGTGTGCTGCTCTCTGCGATTTTAATGATCATCCTATAATGGTGAGCTATATTTGTTATAAACATTTGCGTTGACAGTGTCATCGTATTCTTCATAATACCAAAAAAGCTAGCTGGATTTCATTTACTCATTCTTTTGACAGTCTCACTCCCTCTTCCACTGTGTGGTTTCCAGCCTGACAGTAGGAGATAATGTCATTTAGCACCCTATTGCTATCTCCAACACCTTAGGATAGTATTTTGTGGAGATTTCAAGCTCCACTTACTATCAGTCCGCCTTTCTTTCTCAGAAACGAGTGAGGGAGGCTTGGGTGATACTCTTCTCCTCCCACAATTGTGAATGTTACAATGTCGCCTTTACTATGAGGGAGCTAGATAGCTAGATCATGCTCTCACTTTATCCCGATCTTCCACCCCAGGGCCAGAAGATGTACATATTCAGATGTTGTGGCAAGCACTTTCTCCTTCATACATACAATTGCATTTGGGCAGATTGCACATTACCCAGGGGCTGGCGTGAAGCCACTGCCATACCCATACCTAAGTACAGTAATGATTAACACCTTCCTTCTAGCTACCACCTCATTTCTCTCACCAGCTCTGTTGCACGGTGATGGAAAGTATGATTTTTGGGACGGCTGGTATGGTGGCTCGAGTTATGTGATCAACTAACCATTGTGCAATGTGGATTTCAAGTGCACCGCTCTGCAGTTGACCAACTCGTCACTTTGTCAACCTATGTCACGAATAGTTTACTGTGGAAATAGCAGACTGTGACCATGGATTTTTGATTTGGAGAAAGCCTACAATACCTGCTGGAGGACTGATACCCTCCATACTCTATACATGTTAGGCTTCTGAGGTTGCCTGCCTCATTTTCTGCAGGAGTTTTTAAAAGTCAGAGTTTTTAAGGTACACGTCGGTTGGTCCTTGTTAGGCACCTTTATCCAGGAGAATGGGCTGCCTCAAGACTCTATCCTGAGTGCAATCCTTTTCGCTGTAGCCATATTATGGCCTGTCTCCTGCCAGGCATCTCCGGCTCCCTTTTTGTCAATGACTTTGTGATCTATTGCAGATCTCCATAGATTTGTCTCCTAGAGCAACATCTTCAGTGGTGTCTTGATCATCTTTACTCGTGGTACATTGACAGTGGCTTTTGCTTTTCTACTGACAAAACGGTTTGTATGAATTTATGCCGACATAGTGGGTTTCTTCCATCATCATTTCCTCTCGGGCCTATTGCTGTTCCATTCCTGAAACTATTAAATTCCTGGGGCTTATGCTTGATAGAAAACTTCCTTGGTCCTCCCACGTCTTACATGCCCGCTTGCTGTACCCAATGTCCTGACCACCCTCCTCCATTTGTACCGATACATTGTCCACTCAAAACTAGACTAAGGGTGTTTTGTTTGTTCATCTGCATGTCCATCTATTTTACAGCATCTTAATACTATCCACTATCATGGAATCCGTATGGCCTCTGGCGCCTTTTACATTAGCCTGGTTGAGAGTCTCTACGCAGAAGCTGCCAAACTGTCGCTTTCATACCGACTTCATGTTATCCTCAGTGGATATGCGTGCCATTGCCTGCCACACCTGGCTACCTATCCCATGCCTCCTTTTTTTATGACTCGTGTGACCGCCAGTATTGAACACGCTCTTCTTATCTGTTACCTCCTGGAGTTCACTTTTGGCTTCTGCTCCGGCACCTTCACTTCACAATACCTGCCATGTTCCTGATGGGTTTGAACCCTCACCGCCTCGGCTTCTTGCGGCGCCCCATCTTGGAGTTCGTTTGCTTCCTAAGGAAACTACTCCCGATTCGATCTATCGCTGTACGTTTCCTGACCTTCACATGCAATGTAACGGTGGCACCTTTGTGTACACTGATGGCTCTGAGACTCTATGTGCTGTATGCAGTCTATCCCTTAGTGCAACAGTTCCAAGTAAGCTTCCACTTGTTCGCTATTGAGGGAGCCACTGTGATGTTCATGTGGGTTCCTGGTCATGTCAGTCTGACAGGAAATGAGGATGCTGACACTGCTGCCGAGGCTGCAGTCCTCCTGTCTTAGCCCGCTATCTCTTCTATTTCTTCAGATGATATCAGTGTTGCCATCTGTTGGCAGGTGGTGTCACTTTGGCATCATCACTGGTCATGGGAACAAGCTCCATGTAATTAAACCCCTCCCTGCGGCTTGGCCTACCTCCTCTCAGCCCTCTTGCCACAAGCAGATCATTTTAGCTAGGTTGCATATTGGTCACTGTCTTTTTAGCCATCACCATTTGTTAAGCTTATTGTCACCATTTGTTGAGCTTATTGTTGTTGACCTTTGACAGTTCATCATTTCCTGACCAAATGCCCTTTTTTTAACCAGCTACGTTCTATCGTTTTAGGAAACGACGTGTGGTCTGTCAACAGTGCTTTTCTTTTTATCCATCATAGCAGCATGGTGAAAGACATTTAATCTTTGGTTCAGGACCTCTACTGCCTCTAAAACATATTTTGTCGACCTTCCTCCAAGAGGAAGTCCTGGTTCGTAGCTATCTTTCCTCCCACCAATTGGACTGAATGTGTAGTCGCTTTAACTTCTTTTTCATATTAGTGTTCTAATATGAGCACTTACGACATCAGTTACTTTTGCACCGTCCCCCCATTCCCGCTAAAAAAAAGGTTACCAATTTCAAAAATCAATAGTGCTGTAGATCAACAGCCAAATTAGTACCATTGTTGACACTAATGTTCCATGTGTAGTGACATGTTTAATTTTTCAATTGCAGAAACATATTCTGTTACTTTGTATTCGTTCAATTTTAAAGTCACTTCAGTTCCATCTAAAAGTGGATCAGGTGAATTGCAGTTTAAACAGGATAGATCTGTCTGGATGCTGCATGGTCTGACAACACTGTAGCCTGATGTAGTTTCTGGAGGCAGTCTCAACTTCTATTAGAGCTGTTGTGTGCCTTCTATGCTTGTGGTTTAGCAGTAAACTGTGTGTCATCTGAATGCAACGTCTGTGTAGCAATTCCACAGCTGCAACATAATTCACTTTCTGACACACCAAACAGTAACTGTAATGTGCAATAACATGAGCCAGAGCTCTGTGGGACCATTTATCTGCAAACCAGCAGCACTGCCCTCCCTCGACCTTTGTCAAAAGCATCAGCTACTGCTCATTGCTCTGGGCAGTATAAAATGTTCTACTGTTGTTGAGCATTGCTCCACAGAAAATCTACAGTTGGCATTTCATTCTTGATACCAACAGAGACAGATGACCTGTTTTAATATTATTGGTATTGTACTACACAAATATGCAAGACATGAGTATGACTTAAAATTAATTATATAGCTCGCAATCCAATCAGAATACCTCACTAAATTCTTTAATGTTATTATTAATGCTTCTATCTCATTCCTTTTCGTTTTTAGAAGTGATTCTTACTGCAATTTTTTCATTGCAAATTTGTAGTTTTTGTAAAGCCACTGTTAGTAACTGGTGTAGTGTATTTTATGTCATTGGTTTATTCCTTACAGTGACTATACAATAGACATTATGAATACATTGCAGCATGCTCTGCTCTATAGCAACCCAGACAGGCTGCACATTTTGAGGGTCATGTATGACTTCATGGCAGACTTAATACTGATTGAAAGTTATATTTAAAGTATTCAGTTACATTCAAACCAACAAAATTTCCTATTTTGTTAAGCTACCTAATAGAGCTAATGCCAGAGTCAGCAAATTTCTGTAGGAATGCCTAATTACTATTTCAGAGTTCTAACACAGAGTAACTATGTTAATCATAATGAGTATGCACACTTCATAACTATTCCCTTGTTATATGAATCCTACGTGACAAACAAAACTGAAATTCATTTAGTTGACAGTTGATTCAAAAGTCTTCAAAGACATTTGTATATTGATACAGCTTGGTTTTCATAAAGCAGACAGCTATAATCATCAATACAGCTTACCAAGTCGAGCTTTTGAGAAGACTTAGTGTGTACCGCCTTTCTTCAGGTGTAGTTAAACAATTTCTTCTAGCAATTTGGAGCTCCTTCAAATAAAATGGAAAAGAAGGACCTTGAGAGCACTTGTATACACCACAATTGGAACTGACAACTCTCAGCGCACTTACATCGCAAGACATCTGCAAAAGCACTGAACTAACAAGACGCTGCTGGGAGCAGGTATCTTTCATTGCAATATTGGACACAGTGCCTCATAATGCAACATTGCAGATAAGAAAAGTTGTTACTCATGTGAAGTATGGTAATCCTGGAGTTCAAAAATTAAATTTTCTCTCTTGGTTTCCCATATTATGTGAGAAGTATGCAGCATATGTCATCAAAGTGGAAGAGGAATGTGAATTTAGTGAAGTAAAGTACACACACGAAAGTAAATGCACTATGACAAGTCTGCCAAATATTTGCAACAATGTTGCCAATTCTTAGCTGTTCTAGGGGCAGATATGTAGTCAAATGCCTATCATGTTCACTTATATGGACTGTGAGGGGAGGCACAAGCTCATTTGGTTTTTATGCAGTGTTATCTCCTGATTCTCTCCAACATTGCCTTTCAGACTATCTGAATTTAAGGCATTCACTTAGATTTAATCTAGGATTCCTCTTTTTTTTTTAAGAAAGCTTTCCAACATTGATAGTATTTGAATTTTGCTGTCAGCCTGAAATCTTCCCTTAGATTAGCGCCACTGAGGACCGGAGCAGCTTGTGGACAGCAGTGAGGACATTGTGAGTTGTCCACGAAGTTCTTCATTTTGCTAGTGTGCTTGAGGCTTGGCAGTAGTATGGCTGACGATATTGGGTGCCTTGCAATCTTTCACTCACTTTTGGGACTGGCGCTGAGTGATCCTGCTAAATTCCTGTAATATTCTCTTCCTTTACTGAATACAGTACTCTGAATAGTCATCACATTTATGTGACATCAATGTTGTAAGTGTAATTTTTTTTACCCCAGGTGGTCATTCCGTGCTTACATTTCAATTAGCTTTGTATGTCATGTTGTGAAATGTCTGCATTAACTACCACCAGAGCAATGACAGAGTGCTAAACAATTTAGTGTCATGTTCATTCCATGGCACCGTGCCCTCGTGATCAGAGGCAAGGGTAGTTGCCAGTTGATCTTGCTGGACTACAAATATGAATCATATCAGTTTTTTTCTTTTTTACTCTGCTAATAGCCGAAATGGAATTTAGTAACAAAATGCTTAAAAAAAAAAATTGCCTTGCGCCAGCCTGTTATTACTTATTTTTGATTGTCAGCCTTCTTCTGCAATATTATAAATTTAATTTATTGTTAGTTTATTAATATTACTATTATTATTATGAATTGTTCACTCACAAGAGCTATCCAATCACTATGTGATACTGACGCACAAGATGAGCGTTTCTGGAAGAATAGAATGTAGGAAGCTTCTCCCCATAGAATATGCACATTTACTTTGGTGTATTGTTTTCAGGACAATATGAAACGCCCAATAAGAAAAGAGGTTCAACAGGAGGCTAGTGATGCAGGCAGAACTCTGCAACAATTTCTTTTCGTTCAATGCTGTGACAAAAGATAAATTCGCATCTCAGTATACTTCTCAGTGGTCGAATATTTAGTATGGACACTGCCACAGCTGCAGATAGCTGTAAATGTTTGACCATGACTATAATTTACCATTGACTCAGCTGCTAGTTACAGTATTAAAACTGTAAGTGGCAGACTATTTTTGATGGGTTTGTTCTGCAGTTGTTTGAATGATTTATACAAATGGATAAATTAGCATTTCTTGCTTTTACAAGATTTCGAATAGAAGCCTCTGGCAACCCCATTCCACTAACATGTGGGAGTAGGCATACTGGTCTGCTTTACAAATTCCAAGCAACAACAGAAAACAAAAGGCACTGGAAAGATTTGAAGGAACCATCAAAGATGTTAATTTGGATTCTTTACATAAGTTAGCCTCCAAACAATACAGGAACATTACAAAAGCAATGAACAGGCTAGTTAGTATGCATCATAAATCTAGATTTCAAGGTGAAAAACAAATGAAGACACAGAATTGCTCTCTGTCCAAAATCTACGGTTTAGTTTCTGAAATTTCCTGGCAGATTAAAACCGTGTGCTGGACCGAGACTCAAACTCGAGACTTTTGCCTTTTGTGGGCAAATGCTCTACCATCTGAGCTATCCAAGCACGACTCATGACCCGTCCTCACAGCTTTACTTCCGCCAGTATCTTGTCTCCTACCTTCCAAACTTCACAGAAGCTCTCCTGAGAAACTTACAGAACTAGCACTCCTGGAAGAAAAGATATTGCAGAGACATGGCTTTTCAGCCGTGAAAGGCAAAGGTCCCAAGTCCAAGTCTCAGTCTGGTACACAGTTTTAATCTGCCAGGAAGTTTCATATCAGTGCACACTCAGCTGCAGAGTTAAAATTTCATTCTAGAGTTTAGTTTCTGTGTTACTGAACATAATTTTCGGTTTCTTCTCTTCTGAATATTGAAATTACTGCATGGCATCAAACTGTTGTTTATCTATGTTTCTTCGTGCTTCCATCCACACCAACGTATTTCTGCATTCTCATGGTAGTGTGAAAATCTGTTTGTATGCGGCATTAGATTGCATTTAGACACATGAAGTTAGAGAGACAAAGTGTTTGATACCTTACTCTTCCGTGGCTTATGGGGAAAGATTGATTTCCAATTACTTTTGGTCCAGTGAAGTAAGCTTTGTTGCAAACTGTCAGTATAAGTGTTTTATTCATTTGCATTTTGGGGAAATTTTAGTTCTGATGGAAAGTTATATACCTCAATGTTTCACAAGCTGTATGCTGCATGAGTGAAAACTAAGATCAGTAGCTTCGCTATCCCTGCGCAGAAATTCTATAATACTGGTGTTAACATGCTGGAAGGCTTCGGAAATGAGGAATTCTAGATTAAATCTAAGTGAATGCCTTAAATACAGGTAGCCTGAAAGGCAATGTTAGAAAGAATCAGTGGATAACACTGCATAAAAACCAAATGCACTTGTGCCTCCCCTCTGAGAGACCATATAAGGTGAGCATGACAAGCATTTCACTGCATATCTGCCCCTGGCACAGCTAAGAATTGGCAACATCACTACAAATATTTGGCAAGCTTGTCAGAGTGCATTTATTTTGGTGTGTGGACCTGAATTATTCCACTAAATTCACTTGGCATTCCTCATCCACTTCAATGACATATGCTGCATAGGTCTCACACAATGTGGGAAACCAAGAGATTCTAAGAATGCCATACTTCACATAAGTAACATCTTTCATTATCTGCAACATTGTGCTATTAGGCACTGTGACCAATATTCTATGAGAGAGACCTGCTCCCAGCAGCATCTTGTTAGCTCAGTGGGTCCACATACATCTTGTGATGTATGTGCAGTGAAAGTTGTCCGTTCTAATTGTGGTGCATACCAGTGCTCTCAAGGTCCTTGTTTTCTGCTTTATTTAATGGAGCTGAAAATTGCTAGAAGAAATTGCTTAATTACATCCAAAGAAAACCTTCACACATTAAGTCTTCTCACAATCTTCACTCGGTGAGCTGTACTAATGGTTATAGTTGCCTGCTTTATGAAAACCAAGCTGTATCAATATAAAAATGTCTCTGAAGAGCTTCGAATCAACTGTCAAATATATGAGTTTGAGTTTTGTTTGTCACATAGTATCCATATGACAGGGGAATAGTAGTGAAATATGCATACTGATTATGATTAATGTAGTTCCTCTGTATTAAAACTCTGAAATAGTAACTAGACCTCTACAGAAATTTTCTGACACTGGCACTAACTTCCTTCTACTTTGGGTAGCTTAAAAACCGGGTGATTTTGTTAGTTTAAATCTGTCTGAATACCTTAAATATAACTTTCAGTCAGCATTACCTTAGCCCTGAATTAATACACGGACCTCAAAATGTGCAGCATGCCTAGTTTGCTATAGAACAGAGCACACCACAATGTATTAGCACCGTATATTGCATACATTTACCATAAGGAATCAACCAATTACAGTAAAGCACACACTACACCAGTTACTAACAGTGGCTTGATGAACACACAAATTCGTGATGAAAAAATTGCATGAAGAATCGCTTCTAAAACAAAAAGGAATGAGATAGAAGCTTGTTGGTATCAAGAATGAAATTCAGATTGTAGAAATTCTTTGTGGAGCAATGCTCAACTACATCTGCATCTACATGGATACTCTGCAAATCACTTTTAAGTGCCTGGCAGAGGGTTCATGGAACCACCTTTACAATAATTCTCTATTATTCCAGGCTCATACGGTGTGCGGAAAAAAATGAATATTTATATCTTTTTGTGCGAGCTCTGATTTCTGTTATTTTATTATGGCAATTGCTTCTCCCTATGTAGGTTGCTGTCAACAAAATCTTTTCGCGTTCGGAGGAGAAAGTTGACAATTAAAATTTTGTGAGACTCCACCACAACGATAAATGCACTTGTTTTAATGGAGTCCATCCCAGATCCTGTATCATGTCCGCTACACTCTCTCACAATTTCGCAATAATACAAAACGTGCTGCCTTTCTTTGGACTTTCTTGATGTACTCTCAATTCTATCTGGTAGGCTTCCCACACCGCACAGCAGTATTCTAAAAGAGGACGGACAAGTGTCATGTAGACAGTCTCATTAGTAGATTTGTTACAGTTTCTAAGTGTCCTACCAATAAAACACAGTCTTTGGTTAGCTTTCCCCACAACATTTTCTGTGTGTTCCTATCATTTTAAGTTGTTCATAATTTTAATTCCTAGGCATTTACCTAAATGTATGGCCTTGAGATTTGACTGATTTATTGTGTAACCGAAGTTTAATGGATTCCTTTTAGCACTCATGTGGATGACATCACACTTCCCATTATTTAGGGTCAATTGTCAACTTTCGCACCATACAGATATCTTTTCTAAATAATTTTGCAATTTGTTTTGATCTTCTGAAATCTTTATTACTCGAGAAACAACAGTGACATCTGCAAACAACCTAAAACAGCTGCTCAGATTGTCTCCTAAATTGTTTATATAAGGGCCTATAAAACTATCTTGGGGAATGCCAGAAATCACTTCGGTTGTATTCGATGACTTTCTGTCAGTTACTATGAACTGTGACCTCTCTGACTTAAAGTCATGAAACCAGTCACATAACTGAGACGATATTCCATAAGTATGCAATTTCATTACAGGATGCTTGTGTAGTGCAGTGTCAAAAGCCTTCTGGAAATCTAGAAATAAATCAGTTTGACATCCCTTGTCAATAGCACTCAACACTTCGTGTGAGTAAAGACCTAGTTGTGTTTTACAAGAACGATGTTTTCTACATCTCTGTTGACAGTGTGTCAGTAAACCATTCATAATTTTTGAACACAATATGTTCCAAAATCCTGCCTCATATCACTGTTAATAATATGGGCCTGGTAAGTTAAGTGGATTACTCCTACTACCTTTCTTGAACATTGGTGGTGACCTGTGCAACTTTCCAGTATTTGGGTGCAGATCTTCCGTTGAGCGAAAGGTTGTGTATGATTGTAAAGTATGGAGCAGTTGTATCGGCACTCTCTGAAAGGAACATAACTGGTATACAGTCTGGATCGGAAGACTTAATGCATTACTCATGTTGGCAGCTGTTCTTCATTCAAATTCGGGAATATGTACTTCGTCTTCTGTGGTGAAGGGATTTTGGAAGGCTGTGTTTGGTAACTCTGCTTTGGCAGCACTGTCGTCGATAGTATTTCCATTGCTATCACACAGAGAAGGTATTGGCAATAAAGTATTTTATACTGCTCAGAGCAATGATCAGTAGGTGGTGCTTTTGACAGGAGCAAAGGGAGCACAGCACTGCCACTCGCAGAGTTCTGGTGCATGCGGTGTTCACAAGCAGATATTCTGCATGAAATCTGTCTCAAAAATTTTATTGGTCAGAACTGTTACCACTGGTGTGTCCAAAAATTAAATACGTTGTAGCTTTGCCATCATTACACTCGTGACTCCAGTATTCAGACAAAAGATGCTCTAAAAATTTAGGCAACAAGTGGTCTCGAGCATTAGACATCACATTCAGATTCACATACAGTTACCCATTAGACCATGTGTGTAGATGCCGCACAACAGCTCTAACTGAAGACACAACTTTCTCCAGAAACTGCTGCAGCCTACAGTGTTGGCAGATTGTGCACATAGGTGGGTTTAGAGTACTATCAGTATGGATATGTTGCTTGTCCAATGTATTGATTGGTACTGACTTAGACTCTACAGCAGCTGGCTATCGTCCAGGTTCAATGCCAAAGAGTGTATACGACATACATTCCCATGGTGGCAGAAAGACAAAATGTGCTGCTTGTTCATCACTCCCCTCCTTGCATCTCACATTTGCCCTAATGCTCAGCCAAACTGGCACTTGTGTTTCCTCTCCCACCCATTCAAATTTTCCAAATTAAATCTGCATATGACCTCTTTTTCTGAAGCTTTGTCTGTGAATGTAAGACAACCCCTACGTTAACACTTGGGCAGGCGTGCCGTTTCCTGTAACAGGAGCAGGCACGTGACATACTAACACGTGTAATGAAGTTAAACATATATGAGCAAAATCACAGTTTAATCTGAGTTCAATTAAACAATGACAAAATGAAATTAAATTATATGAGCTCAATCACTGTTTAATTAAACAAAAATAAAATGAAGTTTCATTATATCACTCTGTTGTCACATACAAGTGTTACCCCACAGTAGTGACCCACTTGAAGCATTAAACATCAAAGTTGCATCAGATCTCTGCTAACCACTTATTTGATTTCTAATTATATTTTAGATAACTGTCTCATTGTGGGATTGTGCTGCTAGCTCAGAATTTGAGTAATTTTCTTACACAGATCACGAATTTTTTCTCACCTAGCTCGGTGTTTATTTTATATTATTGCTGCTTACGTGGACGTATGACAACAAAACTTATCACTGTGTTAACTAAAGCAATGACGAAGGAATTGGTACGACCTCACAATATTGTAAAACTGGGTGATTGGTTGAAAATAAAAACTTTCTAGTCCTGTGGGTAAGGGAGAAATTAACCCCCTCATGTATCTTCATCCATGTGGAAGATACTGCCTTGTGAAATTGGATGAATTTGTTTTAAAAACTCCTGCAGTAAAACTCTTGCAGTTTTATGTAATTTGATGTAAAGTATTCATTTGTACTACTATTTGGTTCTAGTGTAGCTGTCTTCTTTTAGCACTTGACACTTTTATTTGCCAAAAGTAATTCACTTCCGTTTGATTGTAATTTTTATTTCACTTTAGATGAGAGATTTCATTAAAGATGTGCAAAGAAAGTGTGTCAGATTTTAGAACTTGTAATACAACAATTCAGTGTCTGGTTTACTACTTCCTCCAAGCCCACAATATATCTGTTCATGCTTTCTTTACTGGAGTGGTATGTTTTCCACATTTTCTTATTGTCTGGTCAGTTCAGTTCTGAAAGTTCAACAAGAAATGCAGAATTATCTGAAGTTTTCAAATCAAGACAGAACCATCTCTTATCAATATCATCCTGTCAAATTACTCATCTATCTTTATAAACTTAAGTTAGCTCAGTCACACTTCTGTATCTAACCTGTAACTATATACCAAACTCTGATCAGTACATTCTGCTGTTTCATTGGACTAACTTATTCCTTTCATTGAAATCTGCAATTATCGTAATTTTCTTCTCGCTTGATAATTCTTGTATGAGACTTTGTAGTTAAAATAGGAATACTTGTGTTAATTTATTATCTGGGAGTCTACATATCAAACTTATTGGGATATTTTGTTCCTTTACTATTATCCTAACTTTCAAACATACCCACCTTATTCAGAAACTATACATTTTTACCTTACATGTTGAATAATTTTTAGTAAGTATTATATGCAGTAGCCTCCAAGAAATCTGTTACTTGTACAAAGCTGCTGGATACAATATAATTTTCTAATTTATTTAAGATTATGATTTAGTATTCTGTACTCCTCATGCTAATTTAGGCACAGGGGCCATAACATTTCGTTGTTCCAAACATGCATTTATTATCAACATTTTTTTTCTGCTATGCTGATGAAAACCAATTGTTAAATTCATCAAAAATGTGCTTTTGCCTAAAGTTTAAAGATTCTGCTACTTTAGGCAGCTTGTCACCTTTCCATACAAATTTAATTTCCTGTATTGTTCACAATTTTCCACATCAGGAAACACTGTGATGAATTTTATAGTTCCTAATCTGGTCAAATGTTATAAATTTATTAAAATCTACAAATATTTCTACTACTCTATTACACTGTTCTGACATTGCAATTTACTTTGTTGTATTTCTCACATTGACCATTCAAAGCTGGTGAAAGTGAAATAGTTCGTGTTGACACTAACATAAAAACTGTATCTAAGTGAAAACATATTTTACATTAGGTATGTGTGTGCTTTCTTCCCCCCTGTAGGTGAAGAAAAGCGAATAAATCCATTTATGCGTGTACATGAGTCATCAGTACAGAAGCATGCCGGATTAAGTGAAGCAATTGCTACAATGGGAGCCATCAGAAAGGAGAAAGACTCTTTCAGAGCATAAAAATTTCAGAAGGCTTATAAAAAGGTACTAAAAGGCAATGTTTAATTGTAAATTTTACATTTTAATACAATGGTTTTTATGTTTACATATTTTGCTGTATATAAAAATATTGTAAAAAAAATTGCTGTGATGCTGATATTTTTAAAATACTGTGCTGTCAAGTTGTCATAAAACATCAGCAGGTAATAAACTGGTTCTATCCATTTAGCCAAACTAATTTATGTGTGTTATGACTTCAATTTCAATGAAGGAGTGTGAGTGTGAGTGTGAGTGTGAGTGTGTGTGTGTGTGTGTGTGTGTGTGTGAGAGAGAGAGAGACAGAGAGAGAGAGAGAGAGAGAGAGAGGGGGGGGGGAGTGGGGGTGTCCTCCAATAGTTTCTCATAAGAAGGAACCCGTTAGGTGCAAGGTGTGATCTTCACATGTGGCTGCCATGAGACTGGCTGTCCAACGCAAGCACTGTTTGATTTTGGATGTGACTCATGATGGTCACAGCATTGCATGAGTGAGCAGTGCTGCGATACGTATAGCCAGAAGAAATTTGAACGAGTGTCAATGAGCCACTCGGACAATGTAATGCATTGTCAGTCACACAACAGAAAAATCGACACACACATCCTATTCTGTGTTTTTAGTGACAATGTGGTTTGCTGCTAAATACAATCTAAGAAAATAGCTCATTGCATGAAATATTTCAGAACCTGCATCATTATTTTTAGTTATCACAGCTGCTAAACTATTGTACTGTTCCAGTTTGCATTACTGTGAACCTGTTGATGGTGGGAGGATATACCTGGGATGAAGTCCTTGTTTACCCTATCAGTGATGCTACAGAAGAAGTAATATGCTTCATCATGAATACATAGCCTCTATTAAAGAAATAAATGATTATCACTATGACCCTAGTGTCATGGAGTGCTTTCCAAATTTGTTGACCTTGTTGCTTGAGAAGCTTTTTAAGCATCAGTTTCTACATGCATAAACTGATATTATTTTATATCAAAAGTCATAACTTTGTGACATGTTATAACAACCTGCTCCATCATGACCCAAAAAGTAGTTTGAAGATTTTTTCATCCTACTATTGGAGAGCCACAATGTGGCGTCGTCGTCTTGTTGTAAATTGTCATGAAATTCCAGTTTAGCACTGTTGCTATCCATCGCTTTACACACTACCACCTGCTACTGTGATTGCGTCTTTGGGAGTACTCCCAGCAGCTGTGGAGTTGGGTCCATGTTGAGAGACAGCTGCCATCACAGCCACTTAGCAGCCACACATTCTGAAATACTCTTTTAAATCTAAATCATGGTTTTTTATTTGTCAGCTATAGAGCATAACAGGCCTTTGTATCATTGTCAGTCACAGAGCACCATGTTGTAAAACAACTGTTCCTCGCTACCCTCCGCTTTTCCATTACAAACTACAATGAAGACATCGGCATAAAATGTTTCTTCTAGAGCTCCTTGTAGTAACTGCTGGCTGATTCTTGTTGTTTCCAAAAATACTGGGACCAAATGCTAAAATCTGACTAATGGATTATGGTAATCATTCATTCCAGCATTTTATTGCACAGTAAGTAAATACATAGGCACTGAAGTATCATTCATTGCGACTATATTTGTTGTAAGAAGTCATTTTGAATTAAGAAATAATGTGTGTTGCCAAAAGAACATTTGTCCTTGCTTTTACTGTAATGGCAAACTCTAAGTTTGCAGCAAAGCCATTGCTAATAATCACATACTGCTGGTAAGTTTATTGTGCAATAAAAAATGTAAGTTTGCTAGTCTATATGATGACATAATCCTATCCACAGTTAGGACTGAGTAATTTTAAAAAGTGTTGCCAAACTTTCAGTATAAGGTACGTTATTTACCTCAAGATGTGCAGGGTTAGACTAAAATTACCACGTTTAATACTATTAAAGTAACTTGTTGCCTTTCAAAACAGCTTCTAAGTCATCTTGGAATGAATAAATTGAGATCCTACATGTTTTTCAAGGAAATCTTATTCCATTCTTCTTGCAAAATAGTGGCAAGTTCAGGTAACAATGATGGAGGTGGATAACGAACATCCAAAGTAGACAACAAAGGCTCAATAATATTGAGAGATCTGGTGACTGATTATCAAGACAGATGCGACAATTTGTCCTCGTGCTTATAAAACCAGTTCTAGATGACGCAAGTTGTGTGAATAGGGCCCTTGTCATCTTGGAACACAGTAGCACTGTTGGGGAACAATCCTTGTACAGTGGGAGAGAACTGATCAGTGACAATGGTCACGTGATCCTTGTCATTAGTGCAACCTTGCAGAATACCGATGAGCCCTACAGAATACAATATGGCTGCCCAAATCATCACCTAAACCCACCATGTTTCACTCTTGGGCTATGAACTCTGCCAGAGGTGGGAAACGGCGTGAAACAAGGCACATCTGACCAAATGACTTTCTTCCATTGCTCCACAGTCCAAGTTTTATCGCTTTGGCACCATATTTTCCAGTTGCAGGTATTTGAATCACTGAAGAGTGGATTGGAATGCCAGTTCACCCTGCAGTTCCCTAGTTATGGAGCTTCCTTCACATTATTTTGGTGCTGACAAGGTTTGCAAGTGTGACATCCAGTTCTGCAGCACCTTTTGTAACTGTCATTCTCTTATTTTTTGCCACAATGCTCCTCAGGGACACCATCATGACCACTTAACATACACTTGTGCACTGATTTAGCAGATTATATTTTCCCTCATTCTTTGTATGGTGTCTCCCTGAAACACCAAACACTTCAGCTACTTTGGTTATGAAGCACTAATCATACGAGCACCAACAATTTTCCCATGTGCAAAGTCACTTTGTCCTTAAATAATTTCACTAACAACTACACAGAGCACTGTTCTGACCACAAATGACACTTGCATCTTATTGAAGGCTTGGCACAGGTGCCATTGGTGATCAGATACAGGGTGTCTCAAAAGAAACTTTCTTTTTGATCTGTCAGAGTAAAATAGAGATTGAAGTCCATCAACAAAATCTTTATTACTGAAATACACAGTTAAGGAATTTATTTCTTAAACATGTCATTTAAAGGCAATCCAGTGTGCCTATTCATTCATTTAAACAATGAACAAAATTTTGCATGACAACTTGGCATTCAGAAATTGGGTTGGCTGCCGCTTCACTATTGTTATTTTCTTTAGTTTCCTTCAGAGAAGTCAGATTATTGGCATACTCTTCCACTGTGACATATCCCCATAATAAAAAATCGATAGGGCTCAAATCTGAACAGCAGGGAGGCCAATTTAAGTCACCCCTGAGGAATTTCATGAACCCGCAGCATAGACGTATTGGAAATGTGTGCTGTAGCCCCCCCCCCCCCCCCCCCCCCCCCCACACACACACTGATTTGTTGCACAAGTGAAGAAAGCTCTTCAGATATAAACTTTCTTCTGAAACACTCTGAACAGCAGTGCAACCTGTAAGCTTAGCTACTATCTGCACTTTTGTTCAAGCACGTATTTCTTGCCATGTTTCCATATTTTTGCCCAAACCCTGTACATCTGAAGAATTTTGCAAAGAATATGTTTCGCAATTCATTAAAGTGACAGACCTATGTGAGCAAAATAAAAGATTAATCAGATACAGCAAAGGGCCACTTTGCATGTTTACGAAATAACTTTATTGCGTCACCAATTCTCTTATGAAAGATATTAGAATGAATACGAGAAGAGTATTATATCCCTGTTAGTGAGTCACAATATATCATTGCATGGAATAAGATTCTTGTGAATAAAAAATAATATTAAAATAGTTTGAGCCTGTGACTCAAATTTATTTCCATGCCTCACATTGCAGTGGTGTACAAAATGTGTCATTAAATCATTTTGCTGCAGAATATTTCTATACTGATTACCCACTACATTTTCATACATACTGAAGAACAACAGCTTTTTTCATGATCAATACTTAAGACCAGTTGGCCCAGTTCTACAGGTTTCATTATGTATTCTTACAAGGTTATACTGCTACATATTGCTTATTTACATACTTAAAAACTGAGAGAGCATATAACAAAAGCTTTCAGGACTTGTGGAATTGTAATTGTTAGTTTCATATTGAATGATGGTGCTTATTGCTACTAATTCCATACCAGTTCTCATAACCAATTTAAAATTAAAGAGGACCAGTAATAAAACTTGCAGTGTAGCAATAAAAAGATTGATTACAATTCTGAACATTTATTAACATGTGATACTGACTTCTAAGTACACAAAAATCGCTTTAAATTAGTCTCATTATATTTCTCATCCATTCATAATTCATTAATATTGTTGCTACTGTCTGATTCAGCAGTATCAATAATGGGAGTCCATTGCCTTCAGCATACCAGCCAAATAACTTAACCACTATGCTATGGTGGGATTTCAAAAATCAATGTTTATTATTGCAGCCTTATTCATCCAGTGCAGTGGTCTTTAAGTGTCTTGGGTCGACAGCGAAACATAAACACTTGTGACTCCTTTTGCACATGACAACTAATTCAAAGTATTGGGTAAATAAGCTTATGTTTCAAAGTATAATAATTTCTTTATTAATTATTGGAAACACATTTCAATCAACTTTGTCATCAGTTCTTCAAATCTTGAGAGAAGATTGGAAATTGAAACTTGCATCTCTTTCTCTACAGTCGCATGTAATCTGTATTTGGTGATGATGACTGCCAGTGCTAAAAAAAAAACCTACATCAAGTAAGTTGGATCTTGCAACAAGTATCAAAACCTGTAGGGTCTTGTTACCTACTTGTGGATACTCCTGCTTCAATGTGCCCCAAAACCCTAGCAGTAATGAGGAAATTAACTTAGATTTCAATTGTAATCTGAAAAAATATCAATAAGTTGCTCTTGTTCTTCAAAAATAAGTGTTGATGGAAGTTCTGTACATAAATTTTAAATTTACCTCTTTTTAGCCAGTAGTTCCCAGTGATTTCCCAGGATTATCTTTTTTTAGTTTATTATTCTTTCCATGTCACATCCATGACTGGAGCAGGAAGCAGCTCTGTAATGGGACAGAGTATCATACGGAATACATATACCAGACCTACCAACAACCGAATTACTGCAGCAGGTTGCTATCTTGCAGCCATGTTTCATCTCGTAGTATGCTACACAGAACTCATGCCCTTTACTGCCGTCTAAAAATATGTAGTAAAATGTCTTCTTTTTGTAAATTTACTTTACAAACACAGGTTCCACCATTGGTCAAGTGTACCATAATGGGTGGGTGTGCCTTTAACCTGTAGCTGCCACCATCCATTCAAGAGGAACCAGCTTAAGTAAAAAGGTATCTACTGGAGTGATAAATTATTTCAACTTCCCCAAAAAAGCTCTTCTTACACATATCTTTAATTGGCTTCACTGACTCTAGCTACATTGGCATGAAAATAAATACAGTGACAAACTGAGGTTGCAAGCCAATGTCACATTTCACTCCAGTGTTCAATATACACAAGAAGACAAAGCACTCCTAACCTCTGTCCAAAATAACAGATACCAACAAACAGTGTGTTTGATTCCATGTGTGGCTGTATATTTGTTAGTTTAGTTCATTTCATTTCACACATCATCTTCCGTACATATCGTAGTAAACCTGTAACACAGTGCCGTGTACCAAGATATTATAACACTACTGGTATTACAGCTTACCTATGTACTTACCATAAAGAAATAATGCTTATTAAAAAAACTCCTAGCAGCAGTAAAGAGAAATTGACATAAGCAGCTGCAAGCTTGAAATAATTGTGTATTTCAGTTCCTGACCATTATACAAAATCATGTATTCTGTAGTAAAATGCACATGAAACACAGTTTATGATGTTGTCTCCACCAATGACAACTTTTATTTATTTATTTATTTATTTTGAAAAAATTAAACTTCAAAGAGCATGTTTTATGTTAAGGTTGTATCTATGACAGACACAAGGACACTAATACATAATTGTAACAAAACAACTGTTGCAAAATATCATGTATGTTTTAATGCTTATTTAGCATCCAAATACCTTTTTATCTTCAGCTGGAAGGGTGTTCCACCGACTAGCTAACTGCCTTGTAAGTTCTTGACGAGATGTTTCTGCTTCTCCTTTTTGTTCATGTCCTAAGCGTTCCATAACAATTGGCCGCTGTTCTTGACAAAACTGTAAGAAAGGGTTTGCTGGCCGTTTTGGAGCATTTGGATCAGCATGTTTAGTTCCTTTACGTTTTCCTGTTGAACTATTCCCAGATTTGCGACTTATCTTCTCGCTTGCTGCAGTTCCCTATAAGTATGGAAAATTTACTTATGTATAGTGTGATACTGACATTACAATCAAGACAAATAATAAAGATTTTTTACTGGTAACCTGGCCATGGTGGCAGCACCATTGTTTACACCCAAGAATCACAGAGGGGAGAGGGGGGGGGGGGGTAACAACAGCATGCACTCCAGTATTCTTAAAATTGGAGTGCTGTCACATGTATTTAAGTGCTGCACAATGGAGTTCCCATTTACTGCAAGACCAGAATGTGAGCGTATCAGTAAAACTACCTTTCTTAGTGATATTCCTCAACAATGACTGTAGATTTGTCGTCTACTGTTTTGTTTGAAGCCATATTGAATGACTTTATATTTTCAGTTTCTCTGTCCGTCACCATCATGATATCTCTCCTGTAGTAGCAATAGAAATTGCACACTTTTTTTTCTCTCTCCATGATGCACAGCCCTCCAAGTCTTCTGTGTCATCACACTAAATCTAGTATCACAAAAACAGCAAATGCAAGATGACTGTGTGGTATAGAACATAGGTGGGCAACCAGTAGCCCAGGACTGGATTCAATCTGGCCCACAGAAAAAATCTGGGTTTCACATGAAATGAGACCTTCCTCAAAAACAGGTGCTATCCATATCAATGTGCTACCCCATAAAAATTAAAGTCGTGGACACTATAAATTTGACTTTATGCATTTGGAGCATTGCTGTGACGAGGCAGCCCATGAGTAAGTATGTGAATCAGGCCCATGGGGTGCCAAAAGTTGCCCCACAAACACACGGCACAGGGGTAGTGTATTTGGCTAATAGCCTGAAAGTCCCGTGTTCGTTGAAACATGTGTAAGGGGCCTTTGATGGCAACTGAAAAGCAACTTGAATATGATACACAAGTCACTGAAGTATCATTACATTGAAAGGCTCGCACCAGAGTAGGTGACACACAACATTTATTAGCAGGAAAAACATCAGCTGTTATTTTCTCAGGTTAAGAATGAGATGCTTGACATATCAAAACTATGTATTATACTCTGTTGCAAGACTCCAGATCATTTGTATGGAATTTAGCATCAAATGGAATGATAGCATCAGTGGAATAAAGAGGAGGATGGCGCTCCCTTAAAATATGAAAAGCTCAGCTTTCCTTGTCTCTATGTATTTTTAAGTTTTTTCTGCCCCTTTCTGCATGACAGTCCAGAGATTTCCTGTTACAATCATAGAGAACTGCCCACAGAACAAAACTCTTCATTCACAACAATTAAATGTTGCCTAGCATTGTTGTTTGACAATTGTTCACAGTGAGGTGATCATGAAAAACAAATAAATCGATGGCTGCTTTAGTTCACTTTATTGTAGAAGAACTGTTCTCTCATCCGCAAATAATTATTCATTCATTCAGCCATTTACTAAAATCAAGCCCCATAAATGGAAAAGTCCTGGTTTGTGTGACAAAAGCTGTGAAGTTTGTGCAGGCAGTTTTCCTTATATTGCTCAACATATTGCAGAAATCGCTACCTGATAATACATTTATCTACATGGTAAACTCAGGCCATGAAGGCCCAACAGTACCGACCAGCTACCGTGTCATCCTCAGCCGTCAGGCATGACTGGATGTGGTTATGGGGGGTATGTTGTTAGCACACTGCTCTCCCGGCCATATGTCAGTTTATGGGACCAGAGCCACTACGTCTCAATCCAGATTGGAGCCACTACTTCTCAATCAAGTGGCTCCTCAGTTTGCCTCAAAAGGACACGATACTTGAATCCTGACACAGTTGGCATCGCGTCCATTCTTACATAATTTGCACACCATTGACTTACTTACCTTTAACTTGCCAACTTTTGCTGTCATCATCTCTGTCAGCGCTATCAAACCTCTTTTGTTCTCATCATTAGTAAAATTAATTATTTGTTGCTTGAGGCTTTCCTGGTTCTTGGGCAAGATGTAAGACAATGTGAAATTTCCACAATGTTTAATCAGTGCAACTGATCACCATCTTCAGGTGTGACGTACACATTGCTGAGACTGTGACTGAAGCCTCCTATTTATGCCAGTCTGAGAAGAAAGTGCACAGGCATGAATGTATCAAATTTGGCGACCAGTAGTGCAGATACCCTGATTGGCAGTGAGAGTGACAGCTACACCATGTGATCAAAAGTATTCAGACACCTGGCTGAAAATGACTTAAAAGTTTGTGATGCCCTCCATCGATAATGCTGGAATTCAATATGGTGTTGGCCCACCCTTAGCCTTGATGACAGCTTCCAATCTTACAGGCATAAGCTCAGTCAGGTGCTGGAAGATTTCTTGGAGAATAGGTATCGATGTCAGTCAGTGAGGTCTGGCACGAAGTTGGTGTTCCAAAACATCCCAAAGGTGTTCTATAGGATTCAGGTCAGGACTACGTGCAGGCCAGTCCATTACAGAAACGTTATTGTCGTGTAACCACTCCGCCACAGGTCGTGCATTATGAACTGGTGCTCGATCATGTTGAAAGGTGCAATCGCCATCCCCAAATTGCTCTTCAACAGTGGGAAGCAAGAAGGTGCTTAAAACATCAATGTAGGCCTGTGCTGTGATAGTGTCATGCAAAACAACAAGGGATGCAAGCCCCCCTCCATGAAAAACATGACCACACCATAAAACCACCGCCTCCGAATTTTACTGTTGGCACTACACATGCTGGCAGACGACGTTCACCATGCATTCGCCGTACCCACATCCTGCCGGATCGCCACTTTGTGCACTGTGATTCAATGTCTTTCCAATGTTTACGCTCCTTACACCAAGCGAGGCATTGTTTCCCATTTACCGGCGTGATGTGTGGCTTATGAGCAGCTGCTCGACCATGAAATCCAAATTTTCTCATCTCCCACCTAACAGTCATAGTACTTGCAGTGGATCCTGATGTAGTTTGGAATTCGTGTGTGATAGTCTGGATAGATGTAGCTATTACACATTACGTTCCTCTGCAACTGTCAACAGACGAAGTCGGCCTGTACGCTTTTGTGCTGTACATGGCCCTTCACGTTTCCACTTCACTATCACATTGGAAACAGTGGACCTAGGGATGTTTAGGAGTGTGGACATCTCGTGTACAGATGTATGACACAAGTGACACCCAATCACCTGACCGCGTTCAAAGTCCGTGAGTTCTGTGGAGTGCTCCATTCTGCTCTCTCACAATGTCTAATGACTACTGAGGTCAGTGACATGGAGCACCTGGCAGTAGGTGGTAGCACAATGCATTTAATATGCTAAATGTGTGTTTTTGGGGGTGTCTGGATACTTTTGATCACATAGTGTATGTCACCTGTCAGACAATGAACCAACAACTTCAACACATGCTCAGCATCTGTCAGTCACACTGTGTGTTGCTGCACTCCAGCAGCCTCTATTGGGATCCGCCTGCCAATATACTTATCCACATTGGCGTGTGCCCATCCTTGCCACTATCATCTGAAAATCTATGTCGCCACCACGGCGTCATCCCTTGTACAACCAATAGTTCCTCTTTGTGATCTTAACATGGCCAGCACTCGATCCCATGGTGTACTAAGTCTGTGCTCTGTGTCCCTGTTCAGCACATTAGTAAGCTGTGAATTTCCAATGCTGCTTTAATAATGCTGTCCCAGTACAAAGAGGACAATGAGAGAATTTTGTCCTGTACTGAGACAAAGCTTGACTGCTGCAGATTTCTCTGCTGATCCAGATGTGTGTGTCATCAATGTTGAACGCATCTGTCCTCCACAGTGTGACAAGTGTGTCCAATGTATGATGGCCCGCAGCTGCAGGTAATCTTACAGACACAAGGCCTTCTTAAACCACTGACCACTGTCATCTTTCACACAGCCCAAAAGAGCTCACAGCTTTGTTGGCGGACAAAAGACGCATTTAGCTTTGTTTTTCTAATAATCTTTATATTTTCAAAGAAACACTGCCAACCTACAGCAAGATGACCATTCCTCTTTGTTCTTCACTTTCTTCCAGTTTCTCATTTCATCTAGAATGTGCTGGGCACAAGGCACACTGAATTTTACTGTTCAGAATATCCATCCTCTAAAAATACAGTACAGAGATGACATATCTCATCAGATATGCTGTCTGAATTTGATACGGCTCTTGCTCTGTGGACCAACATCCTAAGCAATCGCTTCATTTTGCATCTTAGACAAAATGAAGAACTGGAATAAAGTGAAGAACAAAGGGGAATGGTCATTTTCCAATATGTTGGTAAAGTTTATTTGAAAATAGGAAGATTATTGGAGAAACATAAAGGTAAATGCGTCTTTTGTCCGCCAACAAAGCTGTGAGCTCTTTTGGGCTGTGTGAAAGATGATCTTGCTGGCTAAACTATGAGGTCTTTTATGCTCCTCGAATAACAATCTTGGTTTAAGATGTTCTGGTGACTGTCACTAGTCGTGTGACCAATGTATTTCATACTAATGCTGGGTTACCAATAGGTGCTAAGGATAACTTCAGTTGTTTTCTACCTGTCCAGTCTCCTGATGAAACACTTTTGGCCTAATTTCCTCCGTTTTCAATGCAAGTTCCTCAGTGCCTACAAAGTGCCTCAAAAAGGAATTGGAGTTTGTGCAATCATCCATGAAACAAGCAATGATTCTTGCACACAACCAATACATACTTGTGCAAAGTATTGCAGAAGGTGCACACATGCATAAAACATTTGCTGCAAAAATTCAGGAGCCAACTTCCGTGACACTTATCTAGCACGCTCTTTGTGAAATTGGAGATCATGCACAGTGTGGTGTGATCAACCATGACTATGGCTGCTTAAATGCCACATGGCACTTTCAATTTTATATCACAATGACTGCAGTGTTTTCAGAAGTTACAATGCATTGTGCCTCACAAAGAGTGTTGACCATGGACATCCAACAATTTGGGAACTTCTAACTTCATTCATAGACTGTTGTGACAAACATGCAACACCATGTTGGATCTTTACAAACTACAATACATGTCACACTTACACTATGAGAAACCAAATAACAGAGTACTGTTGGTTGCCAAAGGGGTAGCTATCTTTGTGCTACTTCAGACATCTCCATGACAGCGTTCAGGGAGTAAACAATCAGGACACCATTAGCAGCATGTTTACCACATTCTCTCTTTTCTTATGTGTTTATAGTTTTCATTTGACTCTTCCTCATATATAATTATGTTACATGTATGACATTTATGAAACTGAGCCTTGGTTAAAGCAAGATGTGGAGAGAGCGGGGGATAAACAGAGAATAGTAATGATATGAAATTTTATGCTAACAGAATCCATGAGGCATCGTATCATATGAAATCTTCTGAAAGCCATCTAACACATACATTCGTAACAATTTATGTGAGGAGCAATGTCTGTCATATTAGTCTACTCTCCACAAGTGTGTTATGTTGCATGTTAAGCTTCTTAGAATTTCTCCTGCCATTCTGCAAAATATTGCTCTAATAACGTATAAATCAACTTCTGATACATTTCTCGAGTTTGTATTTAAATGTTTGATATATTGGTTCTTAAAAGACTGGGTGATACAATTAATATCACTAAAGAAGTATGGTCTGATCCATTTGCTGAAAATATTGGAGAGAGTATATCATGGCCCATGACACCATTCAAGTTCTGGACAGAGAATTTTAACAGATATAACTGTAGATGTGATTGTTTATATATGACAGAAGGAAAATGTGTAAGATCCCTCAGGGAAGAGGCAGTAATTCAATTTTATCAAATAAAACATACCTGCTTTCATGAAATATAATCCTCATGTGACTTCTGTGATTTTTATAGGTATTTAGCTTTGGGAGACCTATTTTGGTTAATTAGTACCTCAGATTCTAACAAGCTTTTGATCTGTTCATTGTATCATGAATCTTTCAGACTAGTATATTCTGCCTCATATGGATTTCATTTTCCTTCACTAGTTAACAGTTCTCCCTTTAACTCATCTGTCTGTGGTCTTATTCATAATTTAGTACTCTAATTTTACTCACAGTTGTATGAAAGTTATTACTAATGGCCCAAATCAAACTTACACAATGAAGAAAACAATTAATAGAACAAACAATGATTGAGATGCTAGACATATGAGGTTCCTATGTTACTACCTGCTATTAATCACTCAGTGCAAAATGTAAGAATGACTCCACTTCCAACCACTTTTTCAGCATAACTGTGATCCTCTAAGCTTCAGTCTTACAGGGATAATGTTTGAACTGCAATTTTATTCGTATCATTAACCAATTTATTTCCTGTAATTTTTCTCGCACTCTTACTCATTAGCTCTTCTGGTGATGTGACTAGGTTCTCTCCCACCCATTATTTTGGTTATTAGGAATAACAGAGGTACCTCTGATCAAAGTATTAATTCTTTTAACTACTGATTTTTTACCACAAAACTGCTTCAGTTGCAACTTATTTTTCTGAGGAACATATCCTTTGCGTGGCTTTCCTTTTGTAATTACATCCAGTTCTTGATGAGATTCTTTGCAATTTCACTTGTTTTCTTGTTCAAATCACGAGGTATCAACCTTGGCACTGACGAAGTTCACTCGAGTAATTGATGTTATTTTTATAAATCAACAGGAAAAGTGTAAAAACTCTCAACTGCTGTTAAAATTCTAGGTTTTTGTTATAAAGAAAAGCACATTTGCTACTCTGCTATGTCATGGTGTTTACATTGAGCTGACCACACCTTGCTGAAGTCTAATTGTGCACTGAGATGACATAAATAAGTATATGCTGTGTTTTACTAGATAAACTTCTGGGTAGAAACTGGAGTCAAATCCAGGATTTTGGCCCCCACCCCCCTTCCCAAGATCTGCCTCTGGCAGAGCTTAAGGCTTTAACCGTAAGCTTACTGACATACTGGACATGGCACACTGACAGGGCAAAAGTTTTCTTTTACCCATGTTCACACCCATTTTTCAGTGCCTTTTCATTTTATCTGAATCGTTAACCATGTAATTCCATACAATAATATTAACAATAAACCCCAACACCATGGTAATAATAAGGCAAAGGTATAAAATGAACTATTTCATCATATTACTTTTATTATTGAAATTACTGTTTTTAAAGGTATTTAGTGTACTCACCTGCCTCAACATTTCATTAAACATCTTTTTGATAACATTTTATTGCTGCAGTTTACAAAAGATTTTTAAACCCAGAGAAATTATTTTTTCCATTAATCATACTTAGGGACATTGTTTCTTGTTACTGCCAATTTTTGTGTTTTTGACAACGCTCTTTATTTTGTCTTAACTCATTGTTTATCAGAGTTTGATTTTCAATAAAAGCATGGCAGTCAATTACATTACATTTGTTTCTATTACTGGAAAAAGGAAACATTTATATTACAACTATGAAATTATTTAACTCGCCAACCAAATACTGTCGAAAGGTTTTCGAAGTAAGTGTCACAATATGATGTTCTCTTCCAAGACTCTGTGCTACTTCTCTGTCAACACTTTTCAATAATGTGAAAACAGTCTCTTGAAATCCATTTGGAACATGGAAGCCAAAACTGTCTACAGCACAAAACAAAAAAAATTTGAAAAGTCCATATTTTATGTTGGCTTAGAAAGTTATTTTTTTCAGTAAATTTGAAAGGGATTTACATCCCTTCAGCACATCTACTCTGAAGGTACCTGGTATTCTAAATACAGTAGTAAACAGGCTCCCTGCTATGTCACCATTAACAAAGATCATCCTATGGTCGAAAACAGAACCTACGGGCTGTGAACAGAGCCTTGTTCCTTTTAAGATTTGGCAGTTTTGTTTCTCCAAAGCTTGCTAGATACATCATTAAAAATGCCTTTCCTTCAATAATGGACCCATCTTAAAACAGCTTGAGCTTGGAATAGAGGTACCAGTTTTTCCACTGACAGTACATTTCCTGATACTTTTACACGACAAATCATAGCAACAATGAGGGTGTTTTGAAGGGATCTTCATTGTGGCACCTCAATTAAACTGCATATATTCGTAGTATGCAGACAAATACAAAACTACAAAATACGTCACTTTCTGGAGCCGCAAACACGAAAATGTGTCTTGGAGTCAAAAAGAACACTCAACATGTTTACATAAAAGTTTTCTGAGTATGGTACCACATCATATTCTATAAAATTACTGCCGGAGAAAACCAACGCCTTGGCCACGGCTGCAGTGGCCTCCTTCTGGGTCTACTGGTGTGTTCAGTTACACGTTGGTAGTGCTCCTGCCTTGTGTTGACAGTGCAGTCTGTTGGGCTCTGATTGCTGGCAGCCAAGATGGGCAAGCCTGAGTCCATCCTCTCTATTCATGTTCTTAGGGTGTTTAAGTATTTCAATGGCCTCTCTGATTTTGCATTTCATCATCATCGGCTAATTGGCCAACACACAGGCTTCACAGAAGAACCTGGTCGCAGGATCCACGACGTGCTAGGCTCCACTATGGACAGGGTGGATGCATTACACACTGCAGGTGTGTACAAGGTGGAATGCGAATGTGGAGAAGTTCAAAATGGCTCTGAGCACTATGGGACTCAACTGCTGTGGTCATCAGTCCCCTAGAACTTAGAACTACTTAAACCTAACTAACCTAAGGACATCACATACACCCACGCCCGAGGCAGGATTCGAACCTGCAACCGTAGCAACAGCGCGGCTCCGGACTGGAGCGCCTAGAACCGCACGGCCACCGCGGCCGGCGAATGTGGAGAGGCATACATAGGTGAGACTGGCAGGCCGATAGCAACACTAGTTTGGGAACATGAGCACTGTATTCGTCTAGGGCAACACAACAAATCTGCAGTGGCCGAACATCAACAAGACTGCCTGAAAGAAATAAAATTTAGCGAAGCCTGTGTGTTGGCCAAGCAGCCAATTATGACAAAACACAAAATCAGAGGCCATCGAAATACTTAAACACCCTAAGAATGTGAACAAAGAGGATGGACTCAGGCTTGCTCCCATCTCGGCTGCCAGCAATCGGAGCCCAATAGACCACACTATCAACACGAGAAGTGAGCACTACTGGCGAGTAACTGCCGCTGCGTGACCGACGTCCAGCACTTAGTAAACAGGAACCAACTTCTCATTCGCTGGTTATCACAAATCATGGCACACAATACAAGAGCCAATAGATAACAGAGGTTACGATTTCCCTCCACCGCAGTAACCTATTAAAATAAAGTTCCCTCTCCTTCTTCCTTAAGTGACCAATGAAATGAACAATCTTTTTAAAATTATGATGTAATGGCTTGTGCAGTGAACAGTAATAGCAAAATATAAGGGATAGCATAGCTAGAATGCACCAGTAGACCCAGAAGGAGGCCGCTGCAACCATGGCCGAAACATTTGTTTTCTCCAGCAGTAGTTTTATACAATACGATGCGGTGCCATACTCAGAAAACTTTTATGTTAACTGAATCTGGCTGTGGAAGCCTATGCAATTAGACTTACAATCTTTCTTTAAATGTTATTTTTACCGTCCTGTAAAATCAATTTTGCAGTAGCAGCATAGGTATACACAAAGGGGAGAGGTGGTGGAGAGCCGGGGGTAAGGGGGCCATTTGCCCCCTCCCATAATCTGGTGTGCAGAATTTTAATTCATTACTGAATTCTCACTGGTTTCTAGAAATATATCTCTTCAATTTTATTAAAATGCAGATTTCCCATTGGCGAGCATGAGAGAAAATACTGTGACTTCACTGTTCGCACACAGATAGCGTTTGCCCATCTGCCACACTGTTCACAAGAAATTGTCATTTTCTCGGTGTAACAGCACTGTTGACACCATCCTGCAGTCAAAGCTGATATGAACTTCCCCACAATACTGCCAAAATAGTGCCCCTGTTCTCTCTCTCTCTCTCTCTCTCTCTATTGCTTCCTTGTACAGCCCTTATCGAGCTGCGGAAAAGGCTCAGTCCAAAAATGGATGCATTCAGTGTGTGTCACAAGCTATAAGGACACTTCTCTACTCCCACATAAGTGTAAATGTAAACCTGGCTGTATGACACTTTGCTAACATCTGTCCTCAACACCCCAAATGACACCCCTCTCTTAATGACAATGGTAGTTTATCTTTTTTTCCATTCAAAACCAAGATCTGTTACAGCCTAGTGGGATTACATCCAGTTTCAAACAGATAAGCAATTTTAGTAAACCCTGAAGAACATTATAGGTGTGCTCAAATGTGGACCCATATCAAACAGTTGGAAAAAGAAAGTTATTCTCTACCTCATAAAAGAGAAAAAAAAGTATGGAATTTCAACCCCAGTGGTTTGAGTCATGTCAAATTTTATGGAATGGAAGACAAAGAAACATGCTGCCATAAAGTCATGATTTTTCCATCCAGCTGCCATAGATGGACATCATTTCTAATTGGGGAGAAAAGGCCCATCTTGGTTCAGTCCTAGACTGTTAAGTAAGCTGTATCAGCCAATAATTTACTTGTGGTTTTGGGAACTTTGCTACATTCATTTATTTGAATGCTTCCCCTCAGTCATGAAAACAATCTGCAGCTTTCATAACATATACTGTTCACCTTAGATTATTAAGTCAACTTTACAAAAAGAGAAGGCACAAAAAACCAAATAAATCCATCAACACATTCTGTAAGCAAACAAAATAATATATATTTCATCACAGTATCTAACAAAATTTTCTGTGAGTCTGACTCATTTTCTATTTCAAAACTTTAATTTTCAGTGGCGACGTAATATTACTGGTACTGGCAATAGAGCAGGAATATATTTCCTAACTCGTTGGATATGCTTGATTTATTCATACCAGAATGTAAATAAAGATAATCAACTTAGGAAAGGTGACATTCATAATAATATAAAAGATGTATTTTACATTACTAATATTGTAGGCCTAGCTTTTAGGTTTCAAAGTAATTTACCTTCAAAAATGTACTGAATAGACAAATATGAATTGTTAAAGGTACTATACATTTAGTATACTTCCTGTCAAAGTTAGCTCTTGGTGCATGACAAATCTTTAAATTCGTGGAAACTGTTACATTAAAAATAATTCAGCAGCTTCCCATGGTTTGCAGCCTAAACTGTGGTGTAGCCCAAGGTCTGATTGGCTGATAGAAGAAAACCCAGCATGCAGACACCATGTTGATTTTTTTGGAGTCATCAGTCTTTATGATTGGTTTGATGCAGCCTGCTAAAAATTACTTTATTGTGCCAACTCTTCACCTCAGTGTAGCACTTACACTCTCTGTCCTCAATGATCTGTTGGCTGCATTCCAATCTTTGTCTTCCCCTACAGTTTCTACCCTCTACGGGTTCGTCTAGTACCATCGAAGTTATTCCCTGGTCTCTTAACACATGTCATATCAATCTGTCCCTCCTTCTTGCCAGTGTTTTGTGTAAATTCTGCAGAGAAACTCCTCACACCTTACCTTAAGTCAACCTAATTCTCAGCATCCTTCTGTAGCTTCAAATCTCAAATGCTTCAATTCTCTTCTATTTGGGTTTTCCCAGTCCATTATTTACTACCAGACAATGCTGTGCTCTAAACATAAATTCTCAGAAATTTCTTCATAAGATTAGGGCTGATGTTTGACAATTGCAAAATTCTCTTGCCCAGCAATGCCCTCTTTGCCTGTGCTAATATACTTTATATGTCGCCCTTGCTTTATCAGTTACCTGTTATTTTGCGTTCAAGATAGCAGAAGTCCTTAACTTCATCTACTTCACAGTAACTAATGTTCATGTTACGTTTAGAGATCAACTCATTTTTCTGATATTCCTCCTCATCACCTTTGTCTTTCTTTGGTTTACTCTCTGACCCTATTCTGTACTCATTAGACTGTTCATTCTGGTGAACACATCCTATAATTCTTCTTCACTTTCACTGAATATAGCAATACCATCATCAGCTCTTATCACTGATATCCTTTCACTATGAACTTTAAGCCCACTCTGAACCTTTCTTTTATTTCCGCCATTGCTTTCTCGACGTATATACTGACGAGCAGGAGTGAAAGATCACATCCCTGTTTTACACCATTTTTAATCTGAGAATTTCATTCTTGGTTCTTGTTCATGCTGTATATTAATCCATGTTTCCCTATAGTTTATTCCTGTTTTTCTCAGAATTTCGAAGATCCTGTACTATTTTGCATTGGTGAATGCTTACAAAACATATGAACATGTCTTGATTTTCCTTAAGTCTTGTTACAATATCAATCACAATCTGAGAACTGCCTCTTTTGCGCCCTTACCTTTCCTAAAGCTAATTATTCTTTCCAGCAGATAGGATGCTTGAGATGTAAAGCCGAACTATGTGTTAATTCTCACACTTGTCTGCCCTTGCTATCTTGGAAACTGTGAGACTGGTATTTTTATGAAAGTCCGATGATATGTCTACATCTTCAGATTCTAAATAACAACCACTTCCCCCAATGATGTTAGAAATTCTGAAAGTATGTTATCTATCCTTTCTGCCTTATTGGACAGAAAGACTTCCAAAGCTCTAGTAAACTCTGACTCTAATACTGGATCCACTGTCTTACATATCGACTACTATTTCCTCCTCAATCATGTCATCAGACAAATCCTCCCCCTTATACTGGCCTTCAATGAACTCTTTCCACCTACCCACTCTCTCCTCTGTGATTAACAGTGGAATTCCTATTCCACTCTTAATGCTGATGCCCTTGCTTCTAATTTCACTGAAGGTTGTTTTTTGACTGCTCTATGCTGAATCATTTCTTCTGACAACCACTTCTGTTTTGATTTCTTCAAATTTTTCCTACAACCATTTTGCCTAGGCTTTTCTGCAGTTCCTATTTATTTCATTCCTTAGTGACATATTTCTGTATTCTAGTTTCACTGCACATTTTTGTATATCCACCTTCCTTCATTAATTGAATCATTTCTTCATGGTTACCTTCTTTGTATTTATGCTTGTCTGTCTTAACATGTAATTGCCATTTTTAGGGACGTCCATTCCTCTTCAGCTGAACTGCCTAATGTAGTATTCATTACCTAGTATCTTTACTCCCAGAGAACGTCAAACATATCTCGCCAAGCCTCAGTACTTCAGTATTTCACTTCTTTCCATAATTATTCTTCTGGATGAATCTCTCCAGCTTCTGCCTTCTCTTCATCAGTACTAAACTGCCATACAAATCTATTTCCTATTTCAGAATCACTGTCTGATCATGATGTAATCCAACTGGAATCTTCCCGTACCTCGAGCTCTTTTCCAAACATACCTCCTCCTTTCATGATTTTTGAACAGTGTATTCACTATTACCAGCTGAAATTCACTGTAAAATTCCATTGGTCTTCCTCTGTTATTTCTACTACCAAGCCCATAATTTCCTGTTTCTCTTTCTGCTGTTCCTTCTCCTACTACCACTTTCCAATCCCTCATGTTTGTTAGGTTATCATTTCCTTTTACAAACTGAATTATCCATTTCAGATCCTCATATACTGTCTCTATCGCTTCATCTTATGCTTAGGCCTTTGCATGTATGACTGAACTAGTATTGTTGGTGTTGATCTGCTTTCAATTTTGATGAGAGCAACCATATCTCTGAAGTATTTGTAGTAATTCACTCTCTCTGCCCTACCTTCCTATTCATAACAATTCCTACTGCTGTTGATATGACCCTATTTTCGTCTGACCAGAAATCCATCTCTTCTTTCCATTTCACTTCACTGATCCCCACTATATCTAGTTTGACTCTTTGTATATTTTCTAGCTTCCCCACCACACTTAAGTTTCTGACATTTTATGCTCTGACTCACAGAATGTTACCCTTCCATTGGTTATGCTGATGATTACCTCCCTCTTGGTAGTCCCCTGTAACAGACACAAATGGGGGGACTAATCTGTTATCTTTTGCCAAAGGAGAGATCATCACAGCACTTAATCAATTACAGGCCACATGTCACACCTGGACACATGGTGTGGCTTTAATGTAGTAGTTCTTGTGGCTGAGTTACACATTGGCAAAGCTGAAGTACATATTTTATTTGATGGTTTTTGTATTTATACTTGCGCACTACAAAAATGTGCAGTTTATAATTGAAGTACCACATTGAAGATCATTGTTTTTGGTACAATTTATTGTGGTAAAGGATAAGGAATGTGAAATCAGGGAATAAAATTGTTACTGGTTAATGTTACGCCTAGGTCAGCAGTTGCATATGGAGGAAAATAATGGTCATTATAATGTTGTATACAAACCCAAGCCTCGAGAGAAAGGTCAAGATCCAATTTCGACATTGAATGATTAGTAATTACCAATATCAGTAAATTTTTGCATGGGAATAGGGAAAATATCAAATTTCATTACACTTCTTAATTACCACTGATTTTGTGTTGCTGTACATGAGGAAGTCTGATGTCCTTAATTATACCTTACACTAACGTAAATTAAAGATTTATTCTGAACTCTTCACAGGAATTCTTAAAAATAATTTGAAAACAATTACATTTTGTTACAATAAAATTACTTTTGGCACTTATTATATTACTCCACTATCGTATCTTGGACAACTTTAGAGAGATTCCTTTAGAGGTCTATGGAATATGGTTCACATAAGTATTAGTCTGCTTATTACGCATTCAGTTCCAAAGTGTGGATCTTACAAATGATGATAAAAAAAGTTAGGTACATAATTCCCCTGGACATCATATAGACACCACTGCAAACATAATTTTGAGTGAGCACAAATTCAGTCTAATATTACAGTACATTTACAATACAAATCAGACCTCTGCTCAGTCATGACAGAAAGAGAATAAAACTTATAATAATACATGTGTGTCGAAGTTCGCAATCATGATGGCTCATCATACTTTCATAAGTGTATTGTTATGGATAATAGGTTTGTAAGCTCATTGTCAATAAGAAAATATGTGCTATACCTTTGTTGAAGGTGTCCGTTCTATATTTTTGGACTGATGCTTCTCCGTTTTAACTGTTGCAGAAGAGCTTGGTTCATCTAATGAAAGTTGAAGGTATGCATTCCGCCAATTATCTCCATGCTGGTCAAGGCAGTCCATCAAAAATCTGAAGAAAGAACTCTATATTCAGAAAATTAACCTTTAAAATCTTAGAACTGTGAATGGCCTTACCCTGTAAATAAATAAGTAGCTACAGAAAATAAATTTAATGCCTAATATTTTAGGTTTTTATTATACTCATCTATCATACACTATGTTATTGCTTAAAAAGGAAGAAGTACAAATAAAAGTCATTTATACATTACTAAGTCAGTGGTTAATTTTTGCACACAACTCGCAGAAGAATTTTTCATTCTGTACTGTGACTTGCGTAAGTTCTCAAAACAAAAATTTCACTGTAGTAGTTTATCTTAGTCTTGCTGTAGTTATAAAGAATTTTACCTTTTCTGTTGTAAGATTCCTAACAGCAGATTTCTGCTTTAGAATTGATATACACATGGTGGAGAAAAATTTTGTCACGAAATTTTAACCCTGGATAGCTGATTCCAGTAAGAACCAAAACTAATAATGTTGTGTAGGTCAACAATGCACAATTTTTAAACTACGGAAACTTGGTAGCAGGATTGCCCTGTTGCTGGATGCTCTGGACAATGCATGACCACGAGTACTTCGCCTGCTGGAGATCGCTATTTACCCAAGGTGGCCTGCACGGTCGGTGGTAGCATGCGAGCCTTCCATTAAGGGGGGGGGGGGGGGGGGGGGGCTGGGAGCAAATCCGCCGAGGTCCCAACACATCCATTCTACATCTACATCCCTACTCCGCAATCCACCATATGGTGCCTCGTACCACAACTAGCATCTTCTCTCCCTGTTCCACACCCAAACAGAACGAGGGGAAAAATGACTGCCTATATACCTCTGCACGAGCCCTAATCCCTCTTATCTTATCTTTGTGGTCTTTCCGCAAAATGTAAGTTGGCAGCAGTAAAATTGTACTGCAGTCAGCCTCAAATGCTGGTTCTCTAAATTTCCTCAATTGTGGTTAGTCAGTCAGTTGTTTGTTTTGGACAGCCACTGCACTTTTGACACAGCTCAGTGAGCCTTGAGCAGCCGCTGGTGAAGTATCAGTGCAGCAGCAGTGCAGTAGTTGCATATTTAACTTTCATATTTGTTTTGTAATTTGATTCTTAATTTCTTTCCGAGTGTTTGTGGGCTTGCAAATTTAATTACATAAAATCCTTGCGTATTCTTGTATTTGAAAGGAGTAATATTGCTTATTGATACACGTAGAGTATAAATTCGCGGAGTCATTAGATATTAGCAGTAGGATGGATAGGGTGTGGGCGTGCTGTGTGTGGGCGCAGGAGGAACTGGCCGCGGTTCTTGAGCAGCTGAGCATGCTGTTGGCCAGGGTCAGCCGCCTTCAGGCTGCTGCCTCAAGGTGCAGTGACGGGCGGAGGGTCTGGCGCGTTGCTTGAGACACCCCAGGTGTCGCTTGCTGCGTCTGCTGACTCAGTCGTCAAGGCACCTTCTAGTGCACCTGGCGCGTTGGGGCCACCCTCACCTCAGGGTGAGTGGCGGACTACAATGCGTTCACGTCGCTCGAGGCGGAGGGCCAATGTGTTGGCTGGCTGGCTGGCCTCGTCCGTTCATCCTGTCAGTGGGCAGGTGGCCGCTCCTTCAGCAGGGCCCGAGCAGGCGCATGGGGGCAAAGGCTTGCTGGTTATTGGGAGCTTCAACGTTAGCCAGGTGTGGAGACCCTTAGGGAAATAGCGTACAGGGCTGGAAAGAAATCCAATGTGCACTCGGTTTGCCTGCCAGGGGGCCTCATCCAAGATTTGGAGGCAGCCTTGCCTGCAGCTATCGAGCGTACGGGGTGCAGTCGTCAGCAAGTAGTTGCTCACGTCGGCACCAATGATGCCTGTCGCTTGGGTTCTGAGGTGATCCTCAGTTCGTACAGGCGGCTGGCGGATTTGGTGAAGACCGCTGGCCTCGCACGTGGTGTGCAAGCAGAGCTCTCTGTTTGCAGCATCGTTCCCAGAGTGGATCGTGGTCCTTTGGTTTGGAGCCGAGTGGAGGGTCTCAACCAGAGGCTTCGTCGACTCTGTGACGGTCTTGGCTGCAGATTTTTAGACTTGCGCTATTGGGTGGGGAATTGTAGGACGCCCCTAGATAGGTCAGGGGTGCACTACACAAAGGAAGCTGCTACTCAGGTAGCAGAGTACTTGTGGTGTGGACACGGGTTTTTTTTAGGCTAGGCTGTAGTGCGAGGTGTCCTGATGAACACTCACCAGTTGGCATGCAGGCAGGGAAATCAGGACGCGCTCAGTATAAAGACACTTCAGCTATCAAGATATTAGCAGTAAATTTTCAGAGTGTTTGAAATAAAGTTCCTGAATTTACTGCCCTCCAGGAAGCGTGTGGCGCGCAAATTATTCTCAGGACTGAGATCTGGCTGAACCATGAGATAGGAAGTTCTGAAATACTCAGTGAGGGTTGGAACGTGTATCGGAAAGACAGATTAGACACCGTAGGAGGTGGTGTCTTCATTGCAGTTGACAAAAATATTGTGTTTACTGAGGTCGAAGTAGAGTGTGATTGTGAAGTTATCTGGGCACGTTTAACAGGGCTATGGGAAATAAAGTTACCTGCGGGGTGTTATTACCAGCCACCAGGTTCAACCGTGACAGTTCTAGAATCATTCAAAGGGAGTCTACATTCTGTATCGCAAAAGTACCCAGATCATGCTATATTAGTCGGAGGTGACTTCAACATACCTAGTATAGACTGGGATGTCTATGGGTTCATTACAGATGGTATAGACAAGCCGTCGTGTGAATTACTTTTGAATACATTATCCGAAAACTGTCTTGAGCAGCTAAATCAACAGCCAACACATAACGGAAATATTTTAGATCTGGTAGCCACGAACAGACAGACCTCATCAATGGTGTCAGTGTTGAGACAGGAATCAGTGATCAAGATGATGTCATAACGACTATGGTTACGAAAGTTAAAAAGTTGGTCACGAAGGCTAGGAGGGTATTCTTACTAGAAAGAGCAGATAAGCAATTGTTAGCATCCCACGTAGTAAATGAATCGACTCCATTTACTTCCAGTACGATGGATGTGGAAGAATTATGGGCAAATTTTAAACACATTGTAAATCACGCATTGGACAAGTATGTGCCGAAAAAGTGGGTTACAGACGGAAAAGACCCACCGTGGTTTAACATCGTAATTCGGAGAATGCTCAGGAAGCAAAGGCAGTTGCACTCACAGTACAAGGAAGATCGGGAGAATGAGGACAGACAAAAGTTGGTAGAGATTTGTGCTGCTGTAAAAAGAGTGATGCGCGAAGCATTCAATCACTACCACCATCATACCTTAGCAAAAGACCTTGCTGAAAACCCAAGGAAATTCTGGTCTTACGTAAAATCGGTAGGTGGGTCGAAGGCTTCCATCCACTCACTCACTGATCAGTCTGGCCTGGAAATGGAAGATAGCAAAACGAAAGCTGAAATTTTAAATTTAGCATTTGAGAAATCCTTCACGCAGGAGGATCGTACAAACATACCGCTGTTTGAGTCTCGTACAGATTCCCGTATGGAGGACATAGTGATAGACATCCCTGGGGTTGTGAAGCAGCTGAATGGGTTGAAAATAAATAAATCGCCAGGTCCTGATGGGATTCCAATTCGGTTTTACAGAGAGTACTCTACTGCATTGGCTCCTTACTTAGCTTGCATTTACCATGAATCTCTTGCCCAACATAAAGCCCTGAGCGACTGGAAAAAAGCACAGGTGAAGCCTGTATATAAGAAGGGTAGAAGGGCGGATCCTCAAAATTACAGACAAACATCGGTTTGTTGCGAGATTCTCGAACATATTCTCAGTTCGAATATAATGAATTTCCTTGAGACAGAGAAGTTGCTGTCCACGTATCAACACCGCTTTAGAAAGCATTGCTCCTGCGAAATGCAACTCGCCCTTTTTTCACATGATATCTTGCGAACCATGGATGAAGGGTATCAGGCAGATGCCATATTCCTTGGCTTCCGGAAAGCGTTTGACTCGGTGCCCCATTGTAGACTCCTAACTAAGGTACGAGCATATGGGTTTGGTTCCCAAGAATGTGAGTAGCTCGAAGACTTCTTAAGTAACAGAACCCAGTATGTTGTCCTCGATGGTGAGTGTTCATCGGAGGTGAGGGTATCATCTGGAGTGCCCCAGGGAAGTGTGGCAGGTCCGCTGTTGTTTTCTATCTACATAAATGATCTTTTGGATAGGGTTGATAGCAATGTGCGGCTGTTTGCTGATGATGCTGTGGTGTACAGGAAGGTGTCGTCGTTGAGTGGCTGTAGGAGGATACAAGATGACTTGGACAGGATTTGCGATTGGTGTAAAGGATGGCAGCTAACTCTAAATATAGATAAATGTAAATTAATGCAGATGAATAGGAAAAAGAATCCTGTAATGTTTGAATACTCCATTAAAGTGCGCGTCATTTATGTTGGCGGCCGAGTTTAGGTTCGTTCTGCGCATCTGACGTCACAAAATGCAGTCAGCCAATGAACAGAGAACGACGTTGCCACATCTCGACTGAAGTGTAGAGCATGGACGAGTGTCTTCAGTTTTAGAAACGTTCAGTCACAAATAAAGTAAAAGAATAAAAGCAATGTCTTGATAGCAGACATTCTTTTATAGAAAGTTTGGAAAAAGCATTCTTTATACCAATTGCTTCATATTCTATTAACTAATTAAACCAAACAAGCAATAAGACTCCTAATTCAGGCGATAGCAAGGAAAGGTGTTTGTATCACTCTCACGAACCGCTTTTTCGCAATAAAGAACAGCGGTAATTGTTTATTTCCTATTGTAATTCGACAAAGCGTGAGTAATTCATAGTCATACCAACAATGTTCGTCAGTATTTTGCGTGACGTGTTATACTCCTAATGGCAATCTGTATTCAGACGAGGTGCGTTAGCGTAACGGTTAAGGTGTTGGGCTGTTACGCGAAAGGTTATGAGTTCAAACCTTGTGCGGTGCTTAATGTTTTCATTATTTAAAAACAATATCGAAGTGCCTTACTTCACGAATTATATTCGTTTGAATGCAATTTTTTGAAATTTCTAGTGCTTTGTCTCTTCATTAACCCTTTCGCTGCTGCAGACACGTGCTCGCCGCATTCCGCGCTGTGCGCGATTTTGTCATCACTGCACTGCTCGCCTGTGCAGACACATGGTGTTCCCACTGCTTTGACACACTTATCATTCGATTTCACAAAAACTATTTGGCCCAAAAATTTGATTTTTACACGTCTTCTTGACTGATACCTTCCCCCCATAAATGACTTAATTTTGTTTCGATGTTCAACGCAGTTATTATGCAGAATTAAATGTAGTAAACCATTGCACGAAATTTTGAAGAGTTTGCAGAGGTAGAAGTCCATAGCGTATACTTTCCGTATGGTCGATTTTAGTTGCCACAATGTTGAGAATGAAATGTGGACAAGATACCTAAATTTCATATAAAATTTACTGTATAACAATATCCCATTTAATAAGTACGGCACAGTTGTCGTATGTAATGTTGAGAAATATTCCGTCTTTCGCGACTGTAATAAAAGTCTCATTTACACCGGACGCGTTTGGCTTTATTTTAAAGCACTTCAATCAAGGAAAGGTATGGCACATACACAATGGTACTCATGTTCTCTTTTTTTGTTTTTGTTCCACAGTCGCAGTTTTACCAATGGTACTGAAATATATTCCTCTTCTGCAACTGTAATAAGGGGCTTATGTAGACCAGACGAGTTTCTCTCTTTTGAAGCATCTTCAGTGGACAGTATTTTGTCTCCTCCATTGCCAAGTCACCTTTCGTAGTTTTGTGCTGCGGTAACACAATATTCAACGTTTGTGTTGGCAGATCAGTGTTTTAGCAAATAAATGATGTTTGTGTGTGCCACACACAAACATTATATTTGACATAGCTCACAGCACTTCACTGATAGACGGTATATTCAAGTCCTAATGTTTTTGTAAGTCCACAGTTTTGTTTAATGTATTTTGTCTACTTCCTTTTGATTGATTGAAGTGCTTTAAAATAAAGCCAAACGTGCTCAGTGTAAATCAAACTTTTGTTACAGTCGCGAAAGACGGAATATTTCTCAATATTACATACGACACCAATGTGGTACTTAAATGAGCTATTGTTAAACAGTAAATTTTATATGAAATTTAGGTATCTTGCCCACATTTCATTCTCAACATTGTGGCAACTAAAATCGACCATACGGAATGTATACTCTATGGACTTTTACCTCTGCAGACTCCTCAAAATTTCATGCAATGGTTTACTATATTTAATGCTGCATAATAACTGCGTTGAACATCGAAACAAAATTAAGTCATTTATGGGGGGAAGGTAGCAGTTAAGAAAATGTGTAAAAATCTAATTTTTGGGCCAAATAGTTTTTGTGGAATCGATTGATAAGAGTGTCAAAGCAGTCAGAACATGATGTGTCTGCACAGGCGAGCAGTGCAGTGACAAAATCGCGCACAGCGCGGAATGCAGGGAGCATGTCTTGGTAGCAGCGAAAGGGTTAATGCGGCCGTAGTGGCTTTACTTCATGAACTGCGCGCTCCCCCCTAAACGTAAGCTTGCGAACTATGCTATACTATGGCGCTGCTTCTATTGCCGCGTGCGTCGTGTGCAACTGGCAACGCAGCAATCTCCCACGTCTGGGCGGGCATGCACGAGCCGCCAAGATAAAAGAACTGAACTATAGTAGTGTAGCGGACAAGCATGTAGTGCCAGTTGTGGGGAAGGTGGTTAGTTGTCTTCGGTTCATTGGTAGAATTTTGGAAAGATGTGGTTCATCTCTAAATGAGACCTCTTATAAAACACTAATACGACCAATTCTTGAGTACTACTCGAGCATTTGGGATCCCTATCAGGTCGGATTGAGGGAGGACATAGAAGCAATTCAGAGGCGAGCTTCTAGATTTGTTACTGGTAGGTTTGATCATCACGCAAGTGTTACGGAAATGCTTCAGGAACTCGGATGGGAGTCTCTAGAGGAAAGGAGGCGTTCTTTTCATGAATCGCTATTGAGGAAATTTACAGAACCAGCATTTGAGGCTGACTACAGTACAATTTTACTGACTGACTAACCACAATTGTGGTTTCATGATACGACGTACTGGGAACAAACCCATCAACAGCTACCAGTTTGTATACAGAAAGTCTCTTACAAATTGTGTCGGCCCTGGAAAGGGCATTTTTTGTAGCTAGGATGTTGTTTACTTAAAGCAGGTGCTTGAACTGGTCTCTGATGTGGCACAAGCTTGGTAATGTCTAACACTTTCAAAGATTCCTCGCATTGCCCTGATGTGACTGGCGGCATGTTGAATGCAACCCATTAATTCCTCTTCGTTCCTGGGTAGCTCGCATCCAGGTGGGTGGACTAGAACCTTGAAGAATCCCAACAAGAAAAAGTCCAGTGGTGTACGGTCTGGTGATCGTGGGGGCCATGTCCTACGAGCACCTCTGCCTACTACTTGGCCATCGAAGAGTTCATTTAAATATCCATGCAGAGCTCAACTGTTATGTGCGGCACCCCATCATGCTACAACCACAGGCCTACGCCGTATGTCAAGGGGAACACCTTCCAGCAAGCTGGGTAGTGTTTCTTGCAAAAAGTGAAGGTAATTTGCCTGGTAAGTCGAGGACGTTGATTGCCACCTACAATGCCTGCCCAAATGTTGAGCAAAAATTGTTCCTAGTGTCCGTGGATGTACATGATGTGAGGATTTCCCCTTGCCCAGTAATGAATGTTTCGATTGTTGTAAAGGCCATCCCGATGGAAGGTGCACTCGTTGGTAAACAACACAATGGTGGCAAAGTCGGGATCTCATGCTACACATCACAAAAACCACAGGATTTAGGTTTTGTACAGGGTGGAAACTAAATGCATCAGGTAGCCACTATTCATCAGAGGCTGCCCTGCATGTGGTATGCTCTCAAGTTTTTTTTCCTTTTTTAGTTGACTATCCATTCAGTCTAGATAATGACAGAAGACATTAAGTATTAGTGTAAGACCCAAAGAAATGCACACCACAGATGACACTACTGAAATCCCAGTGATCGATTTCTGAGGCATTCATAACAAAGATAAAGAGTTAGAAGCAATCCTAAACAGCAGTGGGACTCACATATTAAATACTGAAAGCTAACTGAAATCTGGCATCGACAGCAGTGAAATTTTTGGACTAGATCTAAGTATACATTGAAAGAACAAGTCAATGGGAAAGGATGGGGGGTATTTGTGGCAGCAGACAAGAAATTCAGATGCATCTAGATAAAAACTGAAGATGCAAGTGAGATCATTTGGGCATTAGAAAATTGTTTGTTTCTATTAGACACCATTCTCGCCCCATGGATCAAACATAAAAGTTTAGAGAATCCCACAACCCTCTAACACGAATGTTCCCTATCACACTGTCATTACTGGAAGAGACTGTTACAGTTTTATAAGTGGTCAGCATAACACGATACTCAAAATAGTACTGACACCTTTTTCTGAAAATTACTTGGAACAAATAGTTCACAAGAATGGCAACAAACAGATGTGATCTCTTTGAAACTGGGCTGGCCGGTGTGGCCGAGCAGTTCTAGGCACTTCAGTCCGGAACCACGCGACCCCTATGGTCGCAGTTTCGAATCATGCCTCGGGCATGGATGTGTGTGATGTCCTTAGGTTAGTTAGGTTTAAGTGGTTCTAAGTTCTAGGGGACTGATGACCTCAGATGTTAAGTCCCAAAGTGCTCAGAGCCATTTGAACCATTTCAGCCATTTGAAACTAGAATCAATAACCTTCAGACAGCAGTAGCAACTATGATTACTAAAATACAAATGGTACCTAAAACCAATAGTAAGATTTAAATGTTCAACAACCCAGACACAGAGGCGGCCAGATCATATACAAAAAATCATCTCAAAGCATTTATCTCTGAGCAGGAGCATGTAGAGGAATTGTGTCTCAAGCTTAAAAGAGAAGTTGACCAAGCACTTGATAGATGTGTAGCTAGTAGAGTAGATCATGAAAGGAAGGACTCTTCATGGTGTACATTAACTATAAGGAAACTTGTAAACAAACAGTGAGTACCGCTTAACGGAAAGAGATGCTGTATGAAATATGTTTGGCTATCAAAAGGGCACCAATGTGAGACACTTCCAACGACTATCATATCGCAATCTTATCAAACCACCTCTCACAAAACCAAAAGAAATTCTGGTAGAGGCAGTCAATGGCGTGACAGTGAAGTGCCCAGGCACCCCTGTCAGATCTACATAGAATAAGTGGCTGAGTTAGCTTCCAGTTTAACCACAGCAGACCACAGACCAATCAGGGGAAAAAAAAACTGTGCACCAGAAAGTGGAATAAAACACAGGTCACACCCGTGTACAAGAAGGGTAGCTGAAGTGATTCATTCTCATTTGGTCTGATTGCTGTCCATATGGTGTAGAATCTTAGAACAGTTTCTAAGCTCAAACATAATATATCTCAAACAGAACGTCCTCCTCCATAATAAACAAGCATGAATTCTGGAAACAGAGGTCATGCGAAACCCAAATCACACTTTCCTCACATGACATCCTGAAAGCCATAGATCAAAGCAATCAGGTATGAAGAAAGGGTGAAAATGTGGAGGCAAACCTTGACAAAGTTACAAAGTGGAGCAAAGATTGGCAGCTTGCTACTGAGATTCAGAAATGTTACTTGTGCATTTCACAAATTGCAGAAAAGTGCTATACTATGATTGTAGCATCAATGAGTCACTATTGGAATCAGTCACCTCAGACAATTACATGAGTGCAACAATATAATCACATTGACACAGTCATAGGTAAAGCAGGTGACGGTCTTAACTTCATTGAAAGGATACTGGGAAAAATCAATCAGTCTACTAAGGAAACCACTAACAAAAGCCTTAAGGTGCCATCTATGAATATTGTTTACGTGTGTGGAACCAACACTAAATAGGACTAATTTTGGGTATTAAAAGCATACACAGAATTGCAGCATGAATGGATCAGATATGCCTGATTCATGGGAGAGCCTGAATTGCAGAAACTTGAAGATACACATCAATTATTTAGCAAAATTCTACTTACTAAGTTTTAAGAGGAAGTACTATGCAAAGACTCTAGAAATATATTTCAGCTCCATACAAACTGCACCCACTGGGACTGCAAACACAAGGTTAGACATGCTATCGTTGTCACAGGCAATTAAGCCCTCATTCTTCCTGTGTTCCATATGTGATTGGGATGGGGAAAAAGCTCTTAACAAATGGTACAATACTATGTACCTTCTGCCATGAAATTTGCAGTGTATGTATATAGGAGGAGCAAAGGGGAAAATTGGGAAATACCGAAGCGTCCGATCCCGCCCATCTGCTTTGACCCATGACGTCACAAATATGGTGGAAACGACCATAAACCACGATTCCAATACGGCGCATATAAAGTCGTTACGTACACATTATGAGGACGAAAATACATTGAAAAACAAACACACAAACGTTCCACAAAAAGCCTAATGACACTAACGGGACAAGCACGGGAAATAGGGGGTTTTTGGGTGGGGAAAAACTAAATATAAACAAATTTAGACACCCACCCCCATAAAAAACCACGCAAAACAACGAAAAAAAAACCATCATCACAAAACTCCCCAAATACCACTAAACACAATATCATCTGGAATCAGATACTTCCCTTGACCTATATAACTCAACAGCAGCTCCCGATCCAGAAAATTGGGATCGAACACTTCCCTTGACCTGTTATCCTTATGACATCTCCACATACAGCTGTCCCTAATCCGAGATGCCGAAACTTTAAGTAAGCCTCATTTCTTCACGACATACTGAACACTTCACGACTTCACCCAAAAATCCGAATAGTTGAAGAAATTTTATTAGAGACAACGCACTGTCCCCCATCATAGCTGACAACCGAAAACTGTTGACCCTGTCAGTCATATCCATACCTACCAAAGACATAAAAAAAGCAATTTACCAAAATTCACACATGACGCCACACTCACAAACTAAACCAAAAACATCACCTAACACACCACCAGAGAGCACCACTGATCGCATCAAAACGACATCTACAAACACGCTACTCTCACAAACTAAATTCTGCACCACAACAGCCTTACGTCATGGGTCGAAGCCGACGGGTGTGATAGGACGCTTCGGTCGTCCCAAAAATTGTAGGGGATGATGGCCTCCAGTTTTCTGGTTGTTATATCACCAAATCTATGTAAGAGGAACCCATTTGACACCCTGAAATTTTAATTATTTTCCCCCAGTATTATATTTTACTTCTACATTATAAAAAATCTGATAAAAATCAAGAAAATGCTAACTGTGGAACTTTTCTTGTTAAGCTCTACCAGAACTCTGTGCGACCATACATTACATTTGTTGTAGAGAAGACTTTATGGATGTGAAACGAAGCTGATGTTAATAGGTTATTAGCAGAGAAGTGGTCCAATAGTCTGTTGTAAACTACATTCTCAAAAAACTTTGAGCACATAAGAATGCTGGAGATGTGGCTATAACTTGCTTGTCTCCACATTCATAAACATATGCTACACCTTGACTCTCAAAAGATTACAAAGGAAAACAAGGGGGTAAAGCTGCCAATATAAGATTTTGGAGTTTTGGCTGAGGCGACATCTGACCCAGAACAGCTATCAGTTTTGAGTGACCTAATTAAACTGATGTTACAAGGAGTATGCAATGACTGTCTACATAAATCTAATGGATCTGCTTGTAGCAGTGGGCAAACAATAGGCCAGTCGAATGTCTCTCGGTCTCTCTCCTTTTCTTTTTTTTTTGAAAAAGGTTGAATGAAACTAGTCTCTGCACTACATCAGCTATATGAATATTTTGACTCAATCTCAAGATATGACGGTTTTCACTCAATATGTGTCAGCTAACTGATATGAATTTCTTATGGTTATTTCTGGGTTATATGAATGTTCTCATTCAGTCTCCAGGTTTGAATAATTTCACCAAAATAGTTTTCAGCCTTTTTGGTTGCATATGAACCATGACTGCGGTTACCTACACTTTTAGAGACAAATAATGCGGCTCATTTCAAGGAGTATTGAATAAAAGACATATTTCTAAAAATGCAGCATTTTCAAAATTTATGTATTTATTCACTTAAATATAAATGTTTTGTACTTCTGGCATTAGATCTGGATTTTTGGTAGATTTTAAAAGGTTAATAATTGATGCTACAGTACAGATTTATGTTTAAGTAAATGAACAATTACTTTTTTAATTTAACATTACTGAAGCTCTGCCTCTCTCTACTCCTGCTGTTATGCAACTACCAACTATTCTTTTTGGTGAATGCTGTGGCACCATGAACAGGAAGCATATAAGACACATTATTTAAATTGTTCAGTGACTCAACACTTGCTTTTTAGGCATATACTGTCACTTGACAGAAGCAGTTTTCTCACAAGAAATGTTTGTCATCATTCATCAATTTTCTTTAAATTACTTCAATAATGTAGTTTCAGAATATGAATAGCTTCCTTGCAGACATTGTGTATCACACTGAATATACCTCAAGTATCATGTTTTTATCAGGCTATATTATTTCTTCCATTCCCATGCCAATGAGCATTGCAGCATTTTGATCCACACACAAAGGTTATAGATTGTTTACAGTTATGGCCAGAGATAGGCTTAACTGTGAAATTGAGGTATCAATGTGCAAATGTGAATAATACTTCATAAATGTAAAATACTATACCCACTGCTTTTCAAAGGCTGTAAAATGTAAATAGGTTTCTCTGCTTGGGTACGATTTGTACATACATAGCTAGTAACATAATATTCTGCTCACTATATTCATCTTCAACACATATAAGTGATGGAATAAATGCTCAATGGCTAGATTCAAAAACTTTTCATTAGTGGACATTCTGAAACCTTTTTCGTAAAACAGAATGCAAACAGCCACTAAAATCTGGAAATGTTCCTTTCATCTTCACATACCAGCAAGGGAGCTGCAATTGCTCAACTTTGTACTACCAATGATACATCAGCTTAATTAGTTATGTATTAATTTCATTTGGGACAACATAATCCACAGCAAAATATTAACCAGTTGTAAACTGTGAAAAGACGAATTAGTCTATTCAGTACATAGTTAAATGAATATGTGTAATAAGTTAAAACAAAACTTTGGCATACCCCATGATGTGATTTCACGTACTCCAGACAAGGGGGCTACCTTCTGCGTGTATGCATACCTTGGTTGTATACCACTGCTTTATTTCAGCGAAATGCAGTATTACAAACTGGTTTCTCTCAGAAGAATAAATGGATAGTTCAGTTAACTAAAATACTAAAGAACAATTTCAGGTGAAAAAACAAATACCGTACAAGGTTCAACTGACAGTAAGACTACAGGCTGGTTTCACTTGAAAAGAACAACTGAATAATTCAGTCAATAAGCAGAACTACAATGGACTGTGTCTGATTGTTACTGGTCTTGTATAAATTACCATTCATACAGGTATGTACTCAAAACATAGGACGTTTCATCTTGCTTACACCTAGACAATATACATATAACAGGCTACACAGAAATACCATACGACAGATTGCGCAGCATGTGCATAATGCTAACGGATTTACACCAGAGTGAAAATTTGTCACAAACAGCAACACAACAGCTGCCAACTTTGTAAAGGCACTTTTACTGGATAATCTAAGGAATATAATTTAGCCATATTAAATACATTCAAGAAACGAAAAAACATAAATGAGGTATCTTTGATTGTACTTCATACTATACATGTCTGCAGAGTGGCTCTGTGGTACATTAGAACAACTTGTAGTATTCATAATTACATAGGCCTACATGCAAATGTAAAAGCTTTTTAAAAATGTGGCATTTTCAGGTCGTTCAAAATACATTGTATGCACCTTCCATTGTAAATTTTGCCTTTCACTCGTATATAAAAAGATGTAATTTCAATCGGGCATGGTGTTTTATCAGAAGATCAGAATGCTCTTTGCAACTATTCTCTGTAAATAAGTAGAATACATTTATGAAGATCTCCGGATCTTTTTTATCTTAGTTTTCGTCTCATACACTTTTAAGTTCTCCTGGTTAATGATTTCTATATTAAACGTAGCATATACATTAAGTCACTGACATTTATACAGAAATATGAAATGTTGATAATTGTAAGTTGAACAAGTTTTGTTAATTAGAAAAGCCACACTAATAAAAAACTACAATGAATCGCAAAAGATGATTTCATGTAGACTTAATATGAAATATATAAATTATGTACTTACTTCCTGTCCCTCCTGTACCTCCGCAGCATCCTCTTAACGTGCTGAATTCTATGCACCAATCTTTCATTATCCTGAAACGATTCAACATGCTCCTTTCAAAGTTAAATTCACTAATCACGTGCTTACACTCCAAACATTATTGAAATATTAATGCTTACTTGCTGTAATACTTCACACCTTTCCAACAGAAGTTGATACTTCCTGCGGTAGATATCTACTTCAGCATTTTCAACGTCGTCTTCTGAATCATCAGAAACTGCGTTTGACGGTGGCACAATCATATTTCACAGCAGAATTCAGCAAAAGAACTCACTTGTTTACAAATACCACTGTGGAACACACAAAACCAACTTTGTATTACTTGTTACAACTACGTGACAGACAGTAAACAAACAGTGTATAACTTTGGATGAAAGATATTCCACTGTGAGTTAGTTCCACAGATCGATAGAGGCCCGTCCACATGTGCGGAGTTTACATGGACATGTGTCATAAGTACACTTTGGCATACGTAAGTATAGATGCCCATGTAAACACCTAAAATCGAACGTCGCTGCAACTGGCGTACGTAGAAATGAAAGCAGAACCGGGTCTACTTACTTGCGCACGTTGGCTTCCCCCACTACTTTTTCGTCGTCTTCGCGAGATGACTCTTCTTGCCGAATGACATACAGTGTGTTTTCGTACATTCGAGAGTTGACATTAAGAAAATTTTATTTTGTTTCTGAGGTCAGAAATACAATTACAGTGACAAAAAGTGGCCGTTGCAGTTGTAGTTGTTGTGATCTTCAGACCAGACACTGGTTTCTATCCTGTGCAAGCTTCTTCATCTCCCAGTAACTACTGCCGCCTACATCCATCTGAATCCGCTTAGTGTATTCATCTCTTAGTCTCCCCCTACGATTTTTACCCTCCACGCTGCCCTCCAATACTAAATTGGTGATCCCTTGATGCCTCAGAACGTGTCCTACCAACCGATCCCTTCTTCTAGTCAAGTTGTGCCACAAATTTCTCTTCTACTTAAGTCTATTCAATACCTCCCCTTTAGTTATGTGATCACCCCTCTAATCTTTAGCGTTCTTCTTTTGCACCACGTTTCGAAAGCTTCTATTCTCTTCTTGTCCAAACTATTTATCGCCCACGTTTCACTTCCACACATGACTAAAGAAACGTTTTCCTTGCCATTACCAGTCTATATTTTATATCCTCTCTACTTCGACCATCATCAGTTCTTTTGCTCCACAAATAGCAAAACTCATCTACTACTTCAAGTGTCTCATTTCCTAGTCTAATTCCCTCAGCAACACCCGACTTAATTGGACTACATTCCATTATCCTCGTTTTGCTTTTGTTGATGTTCATCTTATATCCTCCTTTCAAGACACTGTCCATTCCGTTTAACTACTCTTCCAGGTGCTTTGCTGTTCCTGCCGGAATTACAATGTCATTGGCGAACCTTAAAGTTTTTATTTCTTCTCCATGGATTTTTCTTTTGTTTCCTTTGCTGCTTGCTCAAAATACAGATTGAATAACATCGGGGATAGGCAACAACCCTGTCTCACTCCCTTCTCAACCACTGCTTCCCTTTCATGCCCCTCGACTCTTATAACTGCCATCTGGTTTCTGTACAAATTGTAAATAGCCTTTCGCTCCCTGTATTCGACTCCTGCCACCTTCAGAATTTGAAAGAGAGTACCATTGTAGTACAATGTGCAATTTCTGAAATTCTACGAAAAACATACATGTTTGTGGACTATTCATCGTAGTACTTATGAAGACAGAAATATGAAGGAAGAAGCAATAAGAAGCATGTAAATGAAATGAGAGAAAATGTACCACATATTGATGAAAATGTAATAAAAGCCAAAATCCGAAGTTTACGAAATGCCTATAGGATAGAAAACAACAAAGTTAAGACTTCAGTGAGGAGTTGTTCTTCCACAAGTGCATTACATAACATTAACACTTGTTCCATAGACTATGAACATGGCATTTTATAATGATGTGGAATATGTCAGTTAACATAAAGTTTCTTTACAAGATATAATTACTATTATTATCATTATTATTATACAATTACTACTTCAAATCTAAAAATTCATGTAATGAGTAGAAGGGGTTGTTATTCAGAAAATCTTTTAATTAGTTTTTTAAAATGCTGATTGGATATCTCACAGACATTTAATGTTATTTGGTTAATGACTGAAGAGTTTTGTAGCATCAAAGTACCCCCTTTCTGTGCCAAAGGCATATTTAACCCAGAATAGTGAAGATCATCCTTTCTTCTAGTGTTGTAGCTGTGTACTTCGCTATTATTTTTGAACTGGGATGGGTTATTAATAACAAATTTCGTAAGCAAATGTATGTATTGTGAAGGTACTGTGGATATTTCGAGTTCCTTAAATAAATGTCTGGAGGTGATCTTGAGTGAGCTCCATCTATTATTCTGACCCGCTCTTTTGTGCAATGAATACTTTTTCTCTTAATGATAAATTACCCCAAAATATGATGTCAGATGGAAGCAGTGAATGAAAATAGGCATAGTAGCGAAATTTACTGATGTGTTTACCATCAAAATTGCAGTAACCATAATAGCATAAGTAGCTGAACTGAAAGACATGTATAGATCTCTCAGGCACAGTGCCACCAAAATGGTGCTTTTGATTAACCAAGAGAAAACAGAATATATGGAAATAGGTCGAGTAATAAACCCAAATCCTTACTTTGAAATTGACCAACCTTCTAAATTCAGAAAAGTTCTTCAGTTTAAATACCTTCGATCATGTTCCAACAGTAAAAATTTCATAACAATGGATACAAACAAAAGAATGGCCTTAGGGTTAAGATGTCTGCACTCACTAAGCATTCCACTCAAAAGTAAAGCTTTGTCAATCACCACAAAGATGAAGATATACAACACTATCATGTGCCCCATAGTACTTACAAAGAATGAAAGAGAAAAACTGAATGTTTTCGAAAGTAAAGTAATCAGAAAAACCTGGGGACCTGTGTTGGAGAATGGCATATGGAGAATTCGAAATAACAGTGAAATTTAGCAGCTAATGAAGCAACCCACTATCATCTTGAAATTAAAAAGTAGGAGACTGCAATGGGCTGGACATGAAGCTAGAATGGAAAACAACAGAATCACAAAAAAAAACATTTGAAGGAACTCTCCAGGCAACAAGATCATTGGGCTGACCTCTTACAAGATGGAAAGATGACATAGAGAAGGACATCGTGCATTAGGAATTTCCACAGGATGAAGAGAGACTGCGAGAGATAGAAGGCGGTGGAAGCAGATAGTTGATGCAGCATGTGGTCTACAGGGCCTGTGATCGCTGAGGAGAAGCAAGAAGGAAGCTGAACTCAAATGTTGCAGCAGATAATCAATGTGATTCTTCCTGTTGAATTTCACATCAGTGCACACACTTAGAAATTTTGAATATTCTGCCTACTGAACAGAATTCTGTTCAAAGTCCACATTTACCAATGGTGCTATGTCATTTACTGCACAGAACTATATATACTGTTTTCTCAAAATTTAGTGAGATTCCATTTGCAGAGTGTGATGTGATAGTTTTCTGAAGGACATTATTCAGAGTATCCTCAGATAATTCTTGCTTGTTTGAAGTATTTGCTATACTCGCATCGTCAGCAAAACAACAATCTTTGGATCTTTATGAGCGTAGAGTGGCAAGCCATCAATATGTATTAATAACGATAAAGGACCCAAGACTGAACCCCATGGGACTCTGTTCTTCATACCTCCCCAGTTAAAGGACTCTGCTGATTTTTGCAGATTATCTGTTTGTTGCAGCTCTCCATGCTACTCTACCCTGTGCAAGCTTCTTCATCTCTGAGTAACTACTGCAACCTACATCCTTCTGGACCTGCTTGGTGTGTTCATCTATTGGTGTCCCTCTACGATTTTTACCCTCCCCACTTCCCTCCAATACTAAATATTTCAAGTCAAAATAAATCGATTTTCGGTTTTCATCATATTTGATAGATGAAGGTTTTATTTAAGTAGTCTGAAAAGGATTTTGCTGAACATTTTTTTTCGAGCATTTAAAGAGCATTTTCCTGCCACGTTTGTTTATATGCCAGACCCACTTTTCTGTCACACATTTATCTGCATATGTTTTAGATTTTTATATACCCTACATTGCATGTTAGGGTTTTTTTTTACTCCCGAGTGTGTTGGCTATCCTTGGAATGTAACAGTCGGTATTCTTTTGTTTCTCTGTTTATAAACAACTAGCTTTCAAACACATGGTTAGTTTTATTCAAGTATGATTGCGAGTAGTTGTTATACTTACATTTGCAGTGCTTGTTTACGTGTGTTTTGTTGTGTTTATTGAAGATGACGAAACGTAAAGGCATTTTCAAGAAACGACAATTTAGAGGAAACAAGTTTAGAAAGCTTTCTGTACAAGAGGTTATGTCTCCTGGCAATGATGTTTCTAATTGTAATACTTCAACAAGTGCATCATCAAAGAAGCTCTCAGCATTTCATGAGAGTTACTGTAAGTGACAGGGGGTGCAGTAACATTATTATAAATTTGAGAATATTATCAGATGTAATTTCTAAATTTGTACAATGTAGACAGTGCGGTGAGTCACCGAGTGTGAAAGTTTGTGAGAGTGCCAGTGGGGGGAAAGGCCTAGCAATTGCTTTGTATTTAATTTGCGCTAAATGCTCAGCTGTGATTTCCTATATGAGTTCTTCAAAACCAGATGCAAGTGGCCCTTATGATATCAATACTAGATTACTTTATGCCTTGCGATCCATTGGCAAGGGCATGGCTGCAGGGAGAACATTTTGTTCAGTGACGAACTTACATCAACCACCAATAAATTTGAGAAACTGACTGCAATATTAGAGAAAGCTGTATGTGAGGTCAGTGAGGAAAGCATGAAACGGCTGCTAGGGAATCAGTGGAAGAAAATGATGGATGTTTGGATATTGCAGTTACACTTGATAGAAGTTGGCAGAAAAGAGGACATACTTATCTGAATGGAGTAGTGACTGCCATGAGTTTAGACACTTAAAGTGTTAGATTTGGAGATAATGCCTAAATATTGCAAATGTTGTAAAGTCAAGTAACATAAAGAACACAACCGCGTGGCTAATTTTAGAGGAACGAGTGGTGGTATGGAAGTTCATGGAGTACAACAAATATTTCATTGCTCTAGAGAAACAAGAGGCATATGGTACACCAAATATTTGAGCGATGGTCACAGTAAGACATACAACAACGTGGTGAACTCTAAGCCTTATAGAGATGCCATTATTAGCAAAATAGAATGTGTAGGCCATGTTCAAAAACGTTTGGAAACAAGGCTGTTGATATGAGAGGAAAAAAAAATTAGAAGATGGAAAATTGTTGACCGGGCAGGGTCAATTAACTAAAACTGAAATAGAAAACTTGCAGGTAAACTATAGGCAGGCAGTTAGAAGGAATAAAGAAAATCTGGAGGCAATGAAGAGAGATGTTTCGGCCATATTCTTCCAAAAGTCCTCTACTGATGGTGAACCATGTCATGGATTGTGTCCATCAGGAGAAAATTTGTGGTGAAAATACAATACACCTCAGTCAGCTGGAGAATCTTATTCTCACCAGCATTCTCTTCCTGCTGCTGTTATTACACCAATGAAACCCATTTTCAGAGACTTGGCTCATCCTGACCTTCTAAGGAAATGTCTGCATGTGCAGACACAGAACCCAAATGAATGTTTCAACAGCATAATTTGGAACCACCTTCATAAAACTGTATTTGTAGGCATGCATACAATGAAACTAGGAGTTCATGATACTGTTAATACATTCAATTGTGGTAACAGTGGAAAATGTTGGGTACTGAAAAAGCTGGGAATTAATCCTGGTGAAAATATGATCACTGGGCAGCAAAAATGCGATAAAATGGGGATAGCCGGTGCAGACAGGTCTGCATTTAATATGGCCAAGAAAGAAAGACAAACATACAGGAATCTGAAAAAGAAGCTGGAAGACCTGCTAGAGGCCAAAGAAGGGCCATCATATGCATATGCAGCAGGACAGTTTTAATTAACTGTAAGTAACAAATTTCAAAAATTTTGTTCTTTAAAGTCAATTTCCCACAAACTAAAATTTGCATTACATATGCCCCATTATATCAGAAACTATCATAGATAAATGAATGAAATTTTCAGAGACTCTGTATAACATAAAAAGCCACATCCGGTACTACATTCATTAATATTCCCCCATTAGGAAGTTCATAAAAAATATTTTCTGCAGAAAAATTAATGTTTTTTGTTAATAAATTTAAAAAAGTATTTCTTAAAAACTATAAAATGGATAAAGTAGATTTTAGTAGAGTTGACTCTATTAGCAACATGTAACATACAGTAAAAATATTAAGGTCCTGAATCAAATAGTTTTTTCAGAAATGGGTCAGATACTTGCTTAAACTAACATGAGTTAGATAGGCAGGGCGTGCTCCCCTTAAGTTGTGCCACAAACTGCTCTTCTCACCAGTACTTCCTCATTAGTTACTTGATCTACCCATCTAATCTTTAGCATTCTTCTGTAGCACCACATTTCGAAAGCTTCTATTTTCTTCCTGTCTAATCTACACATATTTATTGTCCATGTTTCACTGCCATACATGGCTACCCTCCATACAAATACTTTCAGAAAAGACTTCTCGATGCTTAAATCTATACTTGATGTTAAGAAATTTCTCTTCTTCAGAAACTCTTTTCTTGCCATAGCCAGTCCGCATTTTTTATCCATTCTACTTCTTTTGTTTGCTTAATGTTTTTAGCGCTGGTAACAATGGAGATATTGAAGCAAGTACATTATTTCTTAATGGAATCATATACCTTTTTGAGCGTGTTTGTGAGCTCTTGAGAAGACAATTACAGTGATACTGTGTATGTTAATGTCGACGTTGAAACCTGTCATAACAAAAATTCTAGAAATGTGCTAACATGTGAGAACACAGTGGCCGGAAATGGCATTTGTGGTGGAAACACTGCCAAGCACAGGTCTCAAACAAGGCTGTGTGGTTTTATACCATAAGGTAGGCCTGCACTACGAGAATGAAGCGTTATATCTCCTTAAACCTACTTACAACCTAGATGCAGGTTCACCTATGCATGCTGTATATGGATGCAGGTTCACCTATGCATGCTGCGTATGGAAATATGACATACACTAGAATCTAGTGTATCGAAAAGGGCTTAGGAAAAATATTTGAATTTTGTGCATCCTCCAATATTTACTGAGGTAAAAAATAAAAATCAACTGTCATATCTTAAAAATAAAGAGGTCTTGTATGCTACAAAAATCAACTACTGTACTAAATATCTAAATGTCACAAGGAAAATTTGACCTCTCTTTTCTGTACATGGCTGCATGCTTCTTAGTGGTGAAATACAAGTAGTGGACCAAAGAGAGAGAGGGCCCATTTTATTAGTGTGGGCTACCTACATCAGGGGCAGGTATGCATACAGGGGCAAATCTATTGTTCTCCTTTGATTGACAAGTACTTAACCTATTGTTCTGCTAAAGGATCCTTCCATTTGATTGACAGGCACTTAATCTATTGTTCACCCTGTCACCTCCCCCTCCCCACCTCACCTCTCAGGAAACTGCCCCCTCGCTGTCACAGGTACACTTTCAGGACTGAGTTATTGTAATAGCCTCTCTCACACTTATCAGTTTGATTGACTGCTTAATTACTGATCACTTAATTAACCTCTCCCCCTCTGGTAAACCCTCTCCCCTCCCACCCAGAAATTGGCGGGAAAAAGACTCAGTTGATCGGTCATTTGGAAGGAATTCGATTGTAGTGTATGGAATATTGTTGAAACAATTTAGACAATGTGTGGACTATTGTTTATTTAAACAATTTAGGGGATTCAAGGCAGTAGATGGAATATATGGAAATTGGTGGCAATTTGGTGGGGGGGAAGGATCTTAAAACAGGAAATTCAGGGGTATATTGTTTATTTATAAAAAAAGTGAATTTGTGGGGGTTGGATTTCTCTTGCTCATCATTCTCTGCTGTTTGGAAATTTGGAAACATGTAGATCTTGTAAGAAGTAGTTGCATGGGGCAAACATGTTGCATAACCTAATGTTCGGCACTGTACTCTGTGTGTCTTAACCTAATGCTCAGTCCTTTGTCGGCACTTAACATATTGTCCTTTTAAGCGGTTTTCCATGTCACCCCACATTTACTTACATTATTGTACCGCCTTTGATATCAAATTAAGTAATTAATAATGTCCTCCCACCATTTTCTGGTAGATTTTTTCGAATTTCACATGCTTTTGAACGCCATTTCTGGTGCATTCTTCTTTGTCACCCACCCCCTTAAACTATTGTACTACATTTTACATAAAAATTATGCTAATTAACCTAGTGTTCTGCACTTAACTTGCTGTTCTGCTCCATGTTACCCACTCACACGTACCCTTCCCTTAACTATTGTACCACAAACACTACATTGATATCAAAAAATTATGCAAATGAAGTAATTCGATATACTTCACATGTATGGGGTATTTTTTTTTTTAATTCGCCACACCCTATTGGTTGGTGAAATCTATGGAATATAATTTAAACAAAAGATCACTAATAAAAAACCACAGCTCACCACTCGACACCTGACGCCGACGCTGTCGACTCCACCAATGCCCCCAGGCGTCAGGATGCACCGGCGGTCCCAGTGAAGTGACGACACGGCCGTCAGCTGCCGAACTACGTATAGGTGTCAGTTGGGGTCCCACAAGGATGAGGTGGCGGAATTTCTTTCATACATGACTCCTGAGAAATACCTGTTGAAACACGTGTTCACCTAGGCAACATAGCTGCGTGATGATGCATAGCTGCAGTGCGGGTCCAGCACCAAGACAGATGTTACAATGCTTCCCAGAATAGCACAGGGTGCCTTATTCTTATCAATCCAAATGGGACAGCCCATCCATCACTGAATTTACCAGTAAAAAGATGAGACTTTCAGCAGCAAAAAACTATTTTTTACACACCATAATATTGCACTGGCAGTTAAAACCCCTAAAGGTGTCAACAAATCATGAAATACATACAAGACTCACTAGAGTATTGGGAACCAGGAACATATTTACCAGTGTAAGTACAATTAAATATTACGATGGCTGCTGCAGTCTGACACCGATCGATGTACAGGTAATGTCTCCTCTTGATGGCTGTGGTTCTGGAATGAATCTCAGTATCTATAGCGCACGTAAGTTTCCACGTAAATATCTCTCTCATACCGTCATGGTTATTGATGTGCTGAACCTATACGTCTCTCAAGACAGGACACATACTCATTTTGTCTGGTCATGCCACAACATAATCCACAGTAACATTACACTGCAATATACACACATTTTACACAAACTGTGCAGTTATCTTTTATATCTGTACAGCGCAAGAAAAGTTACGGTATACCTACACTCACACCACCTATATGTTTCGATTCTCCTCAGTCCTAGGAAATTATCTCACAAAAGTCTTCGAATCAGCGCTTCTGGAAGGTGCTGCATCCTGCCAAGATTCTCTCAAACAAGTATTATGAAGGACAGGCGTCCGGCACTATGTGATAAAGAATATCATACCCGTGGATGTAATGCGTGGAAAATCATCACCGACGCGGGTTAGTGTACTGTGATCAACATCACTATCGATAGAACAACAAGGAAAATGCGAGGGTACACTTAGGGGTTTCCGATGAGGGGACGTATTATTACAGCCATATTGCCCGTCCTGTTTGTAGACTATAGCAGGTCCAGTTGAACACTTGCGTTGCTATATTGTGCAGCTGTTTACTAAATGAATCTATCAACACTTAGGTTCAGATATACTCCTCAGTGCGTTGAAATCACAATTCACCATGTCCAACCTATCCTTCCATTACGACTAGACATACGTAATTCTTTTGTTTTTATGTGAATATTAATTCGATTATTTCCCACAAAGGTATGTCAGAACATATGCCACTGCACCTTTACGTTCAAACAGCAGCATAACATTTATGTCTATCAAACATATGTGTATAAAAAATTATGATATTCAGACCGCCAATTCATGGTTCGCGTCAGCGCATTCCCTGCACAGCTTCCACCACCCAGATCACACAATTTTTCCCTGACTAAGAAATCATTGTGAGCCACTGTGTAACTAGAAACTTATCCCGTCTGCAAAGGCCTTTATGGGACAGCTCGAAAAAAAAATTAGAGGAAACTGATATTTCCACTCGTGATTACCGATGTTGGTGATATAACAGATTCCAAATTATCCCTATGATTTACAAAGTCAACTAAAAAAATGGTTCAAATGGCTCTGAGCACTATGGGACTTAACTTACGATGTCATCAGTCCCCTAGAACTTAGAACTACTTAAACCTACCTAACCTAAGGACATCACACACAACCATGCCCGAGGCAGGATTCGAACCTGCAACCGTAGCGATCGCGCGGTTCCAGACTGTAGCGCCTAGAACCATTCGGTCACCACGGCCGGCCAAAGTCAACTAAGATGTTTCTCACGTCTACAGAACCAGCAAATATGTCTTCCACCTGTATTTCACCTGTTAGATGCACGTACCACAGTCGATGTTCCCTCAACTAAATAAAGGCGCCAACTGTGCAGAAGCAGTCAACAGAACAATTTACATCGGAAGGAATAACGGTCCAGTGCAAACACATGTCCATATTAAATCTTCTCAAATTTCCACTCGATGACGAAAGCTGTCCAACATAAACTAAGTATTAGTTAGCTATTCGGCCGTCTAAAGGACGAAACGGTTAAGTAAGCTACATTCCTACATCCCAATAGGCCTCTCCATTCAGACAGCTAATGCCGTTAGCCGGAAACGTAAATCATTCACGCCACAGGTCACCGGCGCTGCACTCCAAGCATGCATAGACGGAATCGACCTAGGAAAAAAACCGGCTTCATATATATTGTATCCCTTTACTTACAATCAAATATTACGATCGCGGTCTCACTTGGACGATTTTCGACAGTGAGCAAAGTATAAGAAATACACCCTGCTGACGGCTGTTGCTCTGGAAATAGAAATATCTGTAATATTCTTATGACTTGACATACTCCTGCCTTTACTATCATAGTATTCCATGTCAAAACCATACCTTCCTTAAACCTAGAAACACCAAGGTATTTTAGGTTACACGGAGCACCAACCAAGGGCAAATTTTGCCCGTGTTACAATAAGTTGTTAATCTTGTAATTTGTAGTAATATGTATTTATTTTATGTAATTCTGTTTCCATTGAGATATTAGTTTAACAGGAAATAGTGACAACATAACTGAAAACTTAATTTTTCAACACTCATAGGGTGAATATAACAGCCAAGAATGGTCAAATCTTGGTCAATGAAAGTTTGTGTAAACAAGATAAGAAGTTCGTGGCCTAATTCATGGAGATACAGTTTTCTGGCGTTTGGTTTCCCTTCATTCCATTTAGGTGCATTCATCTTGAACAGTGTGCATGAGTTAACTGCAGCTGTATCAAGTAGGCTGTAGAACATTGCAGTGGCCACCTGCTCGTACCCCTCTTTGTAGAGTATGTCCTAACAATTTGAGCTACAGCATCCACTCCTCCCTCAGTAGAATTATAGTACAGGTTTATGTGTGTTTTCTTTTTTGGTGCATCAACTTCTACTCCTGCATTACGATGTTGTGTAGACAACATCAACAGATTTTTCTTTGGTTTTTCCTTTGTGATGTAAGAGACCATTGTTACTGGCGGCTTCTTAGAAGATGGGCCTGTGAATGCTAATTTGGAGGACTACAGCTCTCTGCCTGCTGTCGTCTTAAGTTCCTGCGGTACATGTTTCCTGTTTGATTTGAGTGTCCCAACCAATGGAAGTTTGTAGTCTTCATAGAGAATGTCCGCGAACTCCACAGAAGTGTAGAAGCAGTCAGTTGTGACATTGTAGCCTGTATTCTTTATTGGCTCCACCAGTCTCTTCACAATCTCAAGAGGACCTCGTTCACTGGCAGGTCTACTGTCTTTTCCAGCATATACTTCCATTTTTAATATGTATCGTTCAGGTGCACTACAAAGCATTCTGACTAATATTCCATATTTTCCAGGTTTGTCTTTGAGGAAAACTTTGAAAGGACAACGATCTCTGAAAAGACACAACATTTCATCAATTGTATTGTCAGGTCCACATCTGAAGTACTGTGGGAATATTTCATTCAATACTTCAAATACTTCACGCAACGGCGCAAATTTGTCACAAACACGTCTTTCTGGCTTGGTGCCTTTATCATCAAAGCGAATAAGTTTCAATAGCTGACATGCTCTTGTCTTACCCATAGCTCCTCTATAAATCGCTCTTCCCAATAAATTTGACCATACATCAGAAAAAGAAATATTGATGTCCCAGTAAACTCCCATTAGAATTAAAATTCCCATCAATGCATATATTTTAGAACAGCTAACAGGGATACATTTTCTCTTTCAGCTTCTTCATTTGCATGGTCAAGTATTTTCGGTACTAATTCAAAAGTAATTTTTTTTAAATGATTCACATATGCTTGTTACTTTCCCAGCACTGGTTATTCCTTGACGTTCACGGACTATGTTACCAAAATCCCTTTTACTATGTCTTGGAGCATCTGCAAGATACACCCTGCCAGAACTTGTAACATATTTGTTTGGAGCGTTACCTGAATGGTTTGTTTCTTCTTTATTGTCCTCCGCTTCTTCACTGGTATGCTTTTCTACTTCTGTATGATATGACTCAAAATCACTTCAATCTGATAATTCGTCGTCAAGTAATAGTTCTACAAGAACCTCTGCGTCGTTCAAGCCTCTATAACTCATCTTACAAGATCTACTTTACAATAAAGGCGTCGCTCTATTGTGGCAAACTGCTAATAGTAATAATGGAAAATCTAAAATCAACAATGAAAGTGAAACTCAGCAACTAGACGCTCAACAAACCACTGTAAAAATCATGTTCGAGGTTGCCAACTGAATAAAAGAAAGAAAAACGTATGGGCGAATTTTTGCCCATGCTTGGTGGTTGCAGGGAAGATAATAAGAATTATGGTACCAACCCCGGGCAAAATGTGCCCTTGGGCGTAAAATTCTTATTTTGTACTTGCAATTATAAAAATTTAACCATAGAAACGTACAGCATAGTGTATTATAAGGTAACAGACAAATAGAAAAAGACCCAAAAACGTAGAAGGATATTTGCCATGACATTTTTAAAAACTAAAATGTACGGGCAGTTTTTGCACGTGCTTGGTGTTTCTAGGGATAAGACTGGACATAGTCATTTCCTTTGCGTACTTCAGAACACAAACACATACTTCATAAGCCTGATGCTCATGGTGAACCTATCACACATCCCCTCCTACTAAGTATAATACTTGGTCAATAACTGATTGCTGGGGATACGAAATAATACTGACCGAAAATCAACAATGGGTGGACATGTCTCATAAGTTTTATTGCGAGTGGTACCACTGTGTCTTAGAAAGAGAGGTGCAATCGTCTTACAGACAGCCAAATGTTAAAAAAAGCAACCATATTACCATCATAAGCGGTCTTGGTACTACAGGTGAATACAGGTATCCATGTTGAAAGCTATATTGGCTTTATAATTCTATGTATGGCATTACCTCTAAATGAAGTGGTTTTTTCCAGACAAATATAATGACACTGAATATAGACAGTGATCGCTGGAGTGTATAGTATCAGACCAACAGTGTGGTTACACGTCCCCGACAGTGCAACCTCATGATAAAATTAACGAATTTAGAAAGTGGTTCAGCTAAGGAGCGTGGTATGAAATCGGTATTTGCAACTCCCTTCCACCGCTGCCGCTAGATTTTTCACCAGTATTTGTAACGCATTCTGTCTCGATGCCATGTCAGAGATTCGGTGATATATTGACTGGGTTACAGGCGATGGTTGATTGAGAAGCATCACAAATAGTAGGTGGCATGCCGATTGAGGTCACAAAAAATGTATACTAGCTTTTCAGATCTCTAGTGCTAAACTGTCTGCTAGAAATACTGTGTGGGATTTGGAATCAAGTCTCTTCCCCATTCAAGCACATACCTGCATTGGATCCTATGGAGAAGTCCTTTAATGGTTACAGCCACTAGTGAATCATACTTCTGGCACTCTCATATCTCGATACGAGTCACATTTCTCGAACTTATCTGCTACAGTATAATTCCAACGTCGTTGTAGGTAGTCCCCATGCATCCTACAACTACTGCCACTTCTGTGGCTTTACGCATGTAATCATTCTAATTTAAGTCGGAACTGAGGAGAAGTCGGAGAAAGCTATATCTACCACTTCCTGCAACCCATGTAGAAACAGGCTAAGCTGAGTTACTGCAACAGGACTATGTTTTGACCGTTCAGTGGAAACCGGATCTGGGAGAAGGGCAAGGATTTTGATACTGCACTGTGGTGCATCCCCAATCTACATACAAGTACTACAGATCCCTCTGGGTCCATTCACATCAATCACCCCAACATGCTATCTTCGTTATTCAGTACCATCCACCAGAGAAAAATTACAAACCATAAAAGATACACAAACTTCATGTGATAGAGAACTCGGTAAGAATCTTACCTCATCTCTCTTCTTGCATTTTTTCGGGTGCACGCTATTAATAACACATTGCTATCATCCATGACTTCAGTCACTGAACGAATCATGGTGTGCCACCCTGACCAGAGAAGGGTAAAGTATTTGCTGCTATGGTGTAGGGCTCCAATATGTGTTTCTCAGCACCCTGTTCTTTCGAACCATAATTTTCTTTTTTGGAATAATAGAGTATAGATGATTGATTGTGGGGTATTTTTTGAGCCATATCCCGGATTCACGTGTATGAAGTCAGACAGAGCTATTAGTGTTCTGGTTAGTGTCATGTGTCGATTCCTAGCTGATCACTTTCTCCACCATAGACCCCGTATTAGTGAAAGCGTTTGTCAAATAAAAATGTTTGTGTGACGTTTCTTTAGTCATTTTTTGTCTTGTGATGTTAAGAATGAATAAATCTATTGTCATTTGTGGCCGAGCGGTTCTAGGCGCTTCAGTCTGGAACCGTGCAACCGCTACGGTCGCAGGTTCGAATCCTGCCTCGGCCATGGATGTGTGTGATGTCCTTAGGTTAGTTAGGTTTAAGTACTCGTAGTTCTAAGTTCTAGGGGACTGATGACCGCAGATATTAAGTCCCATAGTGCTCAGACCCATTTGAACCATTTTTATTGTCATTTAGATCACAACTTCTCCCAGTGTTCTGATTAACATTACCGTCGCCATTTTTGTTAAAGTCCTGATTACAAAAGAAAGTAGCAAGCTTGAAACTATACAACAATGAGGGGTCCTAACCTCCTCGACAAGGGCGCGACTGGAGAAATTTTGTGCACTTGGATGAGTGAGGACTCGTCAGGCTCCATTCATTCACAAGACGTGGAATATAGTGGTCTACTTATGGTCAGTTGCAGATTAAATCGGTAATGGTTCTGCAAGGCGGACTGGTCAAAGACCATGCGAGAGGGTCTTTCAGTATCTAATTTTAGCCTAAGACGGTGAAAATACTCTGTGACTCCCATCCGCATAGAGATAGATCGTAAATCAAGCACTAAGCTCGAGGTGTCAGAAATATGTAGAGCACAGTCTAATATACTTTGATGATATATATGTTCGAGAATTGACAATAACTGGACATGCTGCACAGTCATCTATTTACATTTGCAATGATACTCGCAAAGTAGAGAAGGGGTGGTTTAGCTATGATACTGAAATTGGGAAACATGCTGTCGCATAACATGTTGGTGTTGAAATTACTATAAAACTGCTAAAATGTTTTGCACTACCAATTGTGATGCTTATTATTACAGTACATCAACGGTGCCTCTTCCATCCCATGCGCCCATTGGCACGCTCTTGGGCACATAATGATTGACTAACATCACATGTTTGAGTTGGAGGAAGAGTTTTGGTGAAGGAACAACACCTTCTGGGGATGGCTAGCACCGAAACAGTGATCGCGTACATGATTGCAATACGAGGAATCAGTCGAAATGGAATGTAGAGCCATCAGCTATTCTGTCACTGTGACAGATGTAGAGGTCATCAATCACCATCGGAATGCAGTTTGGAAACTCACTACAACATCGCCAAACTCTTCCAGTTTCCTGCTGCAACTGTCGTTTATTTAAAATCATCCAGTGTGTGTGGTGTGTTATGGTAGCAGCAGTAACAACATGATTTACAACATGCGCTGTCTAGTTTTCTGTGTGAGGCAATGGATCAGAATGTGTTAATGTCAGTTTCAACCTGACACAGACCTTGAAGTCGAGGTGGAAAAACATAATGTATGGCAGTGTACAAAGCGTTATACAGCAGAAAAAAAACAATGTTTCAAACAACAAGACAGGCTCACAGGGAGCGTCTCTTGCAATTTACGGTATAGTCTGCGGGATACGATCATCCTCCTACAATACAGATGATGAAACTTTAAACTGGACTGTGCAGTTGATTAATACCTGTATATTTAATAGGATCATCACATGTGCTCGATGCAGGCACACATAGGGTATTTGTTTTTGATATATGGGAGAAGAGAGATGAGGTAAGATTCTTACCGAGTTCTCTATCACATGAAGTTAGTGTATCTTTTATGGTTCGTAATTTTTCTCTGGTGGATGGTACTGAATAACGAAGATAGCATGTTGGGGTGATTGATGTGAATGGGCCCAGAGGGATCTGTAGTACTTGTATGTAGATTCGGGATGCACCACAGTGCAGTATCAAAATCCTTGCCCTTCTCCCAGATCCGGTTTCTACTGAACGGTCAAAACATAGTCCTGTTGCAGTAACTCAGCTTAGCCTGTTTCTACATGGGTTGCAGAATGTGGTAGATTTAACTTTCTCTGACTTCTACTCAGTTCCGACGAAAATTGGAATGATCAAATGCATAAAGCTGCAGAAATGGCAGCAGTTGCAAGATGCACAGGGATTGCCTACAACGACGTTGGAATTATACTGTAGCAGATAAGTTCGAGAAAGGTGACTCGTTTCGAGATATGAGAGTACCAGAAATTTGATTCACCAATGGCTGTAATCGTTGGAGGACGTCTCATTAGGATCCAATGCCGGTATGTGCTTGAATGGGAGACTTGACTCCAAATCCCAGACAGCATTTCTAGCAGATTGCGTAGCACTAGAGATCTGAAAAGCTAGTGTACATTTCTTATGACCTCAATCAGCACACCATTTACTTTTTATGATTCTTCTCAATCAACCATCACCTATAATCCAGTCGATATATCACCGAACCTCCGACATGGCATCAAGACAGAATGCGTTACAAATACTGGTGAAATATCTAGTGGCGGCGGCGTGAGAGAATTGAAAATACCATTTTCATACCATGCTCCTTAGCCGAACCATTTTCTAAATTCGTTAATTTTGTTAAGAGGTTGCACCGTTGGGGACGTGTAACCACACTGTTGATCTGATACTATACACTACAGCGATCACCGCCTATATTCAGTATCACGGTATTTGTCTGGAAAAAAACCAATTCATTTAGATGTAATGTCATACGTAGATTTATAAAGACAGTATAGCTTTCAACAAGGATACTTGTATTCACCTGTAGAACCAATACCACTTGTGATGGTAATATGGTTGTGTTTTTTAACATTTGGCGGTCTGTAAGACGATTACGCCTCTCTTTCTAAGACACAGTGGTACCACTCGCAAGAAAACTTACGAGACATGTTCACCCATTGTTGATTTTTTTGTCAGTATTATTTCGTATCGCCAGCAGTAAGTTATTGAGGAAATATTATACTTAGTAGTACGGGATGTGTAATAAGTTCACTATGAACATCAGGCTTATAAATTATATGTTTCTGTTCTGAAGTATGCAAAGGAAATGACTATGTCCAGTCTTAAGGAAGGTATGGTTGTGATGTGGAATACTGTGATAATAAAGGCAGGAGTATGTCAAGTCTTAAGAATGGTACAGATATTTCTGTTTATAGCCGTTAGCTGGTTGTATTTCCGATTCTTTGCTCATTGTCGAAGGTCGTCCAATTGAGACCAAGATCGTAATATTTAATTGCAAGTACAGGGATAAAATATGTATGACGTATAAAGGATAATTGCACTGTTTGTGTAAAATGTGTATATATTGCAGTGTAATGTTACTGTGGATTATGTTGTGGCATGACCAGAGAAAATGAGTATGTGTCCTATCTCGAGAGACTTATAGATTCAGCACATCGATAACCATGATGGTATGAGACAGACCTTTAAGTGGAAAATTACGTGCGCTATAGATACTGAGATTCGTTCCAGAATCACAGCCATCAAGAGGAGACATTACCTGTACATCAATCGGTGTCAGACTGCAGCAGCAATCGTAATATTTAATTATAGTTACACTGGTAAATATATTCTTGGTTCCCAATATTCTTGTGAGTCTTGTATGATCAAAAAGTCAGTATAAATTTGAAAACTTAATAAACCATGGAATAATGTAGATAGAGAGGTAACAATCGACACACATTCTTGGAATGACATGCGGTTTTTTAGAACAAAAAAAAGACACCCCATATTAGTAGATGCATGAAAGATCTCTTGCTCGCGTCGTTTGGTGATGATCGTGTGCTCAGCCACCACTTTCGTCATGCTTGGCCTCTCAGGTCCCCAGACCTCAGTCCATGGGGTTACCTGAAGTCACAAGTGTATCGTGATTGACCGACATCTCTAGGGATGCTGAAAGACAACATCCGACGCCAATGCCTCACCATAACTCCGGACATGCTTTACAGTGCTGTTCACAACACTATTCCTCGACTACAGTTATTGTTGAGGAATGATGGTGGACATATTGAGCATTTCCTGTAAAGAACATCATCTTTGCTTTGTCTTACTTTGTTATGCTAATTATTGCTATTCTGATCGGTGAAGCGCCATCTGTTGGACATTTTTCGAACGTTTGTATTTTTTTTTGGTTCTAATAAAACCCCATGTCATTCCAAGCATGTGTGTCAATTTGTACCTCTCTATCTACATTATTCTGTGATTTATTCAGTTTTCAGATTTATACTGACCTTTTGATCACCCAGTATTTGATGATTTGTTGACACCTTTGCGGATTTTAACTGCCAGTGCAATATGGCGGTGTGTACAAAATAGTTTTTTGCTGCTGAAAGTCTCATCTGCAGAAAGGAAAAGGCCGACAGTGCTCCCACACTGGTAGCAGCAGCAGTTTGACGGGTAAATTCAGTGATGGGTGGGCTGTCCCTTTAGGATTTTTAGGAAGAATGCACCCTGTGCTATTCCGGGAAGCATCGCAACACCTCTCTTGGTGCTGGACCCGCATTGCAGCTATGCATCATCGCACAGCAACGTTCCCTAGGTGAACACGTGTTTCAACAGGTATTTCTCGGGTATCATGTATGAAAGAGATTCCGCCATCTCATTCTTGCGGGACCTGAACTGACACCTACGTGTGGTTTGGCAGCTGATGGCTGCGTCATCACTTCGCAGGGACTGCCGGTGCATTCCGACGCCTTGGGGCGTGTGTGGAGTTGGCAGTATGGGTGTCGGGCGTCGAGAGGCAGGATGTGTTTTTTACTAGTGATCTTTTGTTTAAACTATATCCATCGATTTCACCAACCAATAGGATGCGCTGAATTTAAAAAAAAAAAAATCTACCCCCATACATGTGAAGTATATTGAATTAATTGTGTGTTGTTTGCAGTATAATATTTAAGAGGGGGTATGTGTGAGTGGGTGACATGGAGAAGAACAGCAAGTTAAGTGCAGAACACTAGGTTAATTTACATAAGTTTTATGTAAAACGCAGTACAACAGTTTAAGGGGGTGAGTGACAAAGAAGAACACGCCAGAAATGGCGTTCAAAAGCGTGTGAAAGTCGAAAAGTGTACCAGAAAATGGTGGAAGGACATAACTAATTACTTAATTTGGTCTCAAAGGTGGTACAATAGTGTAAGTAAATGGGGTGACATGGGAAACCACTTAACAGAACAATATGTTAAGTGCCAATAAAGGGCCGAACATTAGGTTAAGACACACAGATTACAGTGCCGAACGTCAGGTGATGGAACATATTTTCCCCATGCAATTACTTCTTACAAGATCTACATGTTTCCTGATAGCAGAAAATGATGAGCAAGAGAAATCCAACCCCCACAAACTAAATTTTTATAAATAAACTGATGTGTTGGCAGAAGAGCCAACACCATGTTGCTAGAGGAGGCCGAAATGCACGCGTTTAAGCTCACGCAGACTGGCGTGAGGTCTGGAACAGTTATGGGAATTTATAATAGCAAATAAAGTACGTAGTTGATGTAATACTTAACTTTAATCCATAATTGGTGTACATCGCTCTTGACGGTACATGTTTTACAATCTCAATATAAACTGGTAATGGCGCCTTGCTAGGTCGTAGCAAATGACGTAGCTGAAGGCTATGCTAACTATCGTCTCGGCAAATGAGAGCGTATTTGCCAGTGAACCATTGCTCACTAAGTCGGCTGTACAACTGGGGCGAGTGCTAGGACGTCTCTCTAGACCTGCCGTGTGGCGGCGCTCGGTCTGCAATCACTGACAGTGGCGACACGCGGGTCCGACGTACACTAACGGACCGCGGCCGATTTAAAGGCTACCACCTAGCAAGTGTGGTGTCTGGCGGTGACACCACATTCCTCCCCCGCAAATCGGCGAACGGTTGTGTTATAAGGCTTCCGCCCGCCGTGGGGAGGACCCCATGTAGACGTATGCGACGAGGTGGGGAGCCTAACAACAGGCGAGGCTGTGCCACCCGCACCCGGCCATTCGGTCCGAGGGGAGCTAGGAAACGCCTGAAAACCTAGCCCAGGGTGCACGCCAACATGTGGTGTATGCGCCCTTAAAGAGACAGGAGGGGCCGTAGGGTCGACCTCCATCGCGTCGGAGCACCCGACGGGCGAAGATGACAGATGGTCCGAAGCGGGCAAGAGTTCCATGGCGGAGGACAACTGGTCACGGGGAGCGATCGGCGGCGCGTGACCCAGGGAGGCGCCCGGCGGTTGGAGCGACGCGTCCACATCGGGCGTCGCCGGCGGAAGAACAGGCGGCGGCGGCGGCGCGTCGCCATGGGGCAAAATGGAAGGCAGCGTCGGCAACACCTGGGGCTGAGGCGAGCCAGTAGATGGGTCCCCAGGGCGCTGACCGGACGACACCGTCGCTGAAAGCAGACGGGGAGCGGCAGAACCCGTGCGACGACAGAGGCGCAGCTGATTGAGATGCCGACGCACCTCACCAGAGGCCCCCAAAACCAAATACATCGCGCGGCCGAGGCAGCGAAGAATGCGCTCTGCGAGCCAACGCCGTGAACCTCGATAGTTGCGATAGTATACAACGTCGCCTGGGGCAAAAGCAGGTGTCTGCCGCTGCACAGGAACCTGATGCGGCGGATGTAGCAAAGACATCAAGTGCGATGAGGGCGACCGTAAAGCAACTCAGCCGGCGAGCGACCATCGCGGGGCTGAGAGCGATACGAGGACAAAAAGAGCAACAACGCGTCCTCCCGAGAATGCGACTCTTTCAACTTCAATATCTGTGACTTGAAAGTCCGGACCAATCGTTCAGCGGCACCGTTTGACTGAGGCGAAAACGGCGCGGATGTCAGATGTTGAATACCATTGGCCTTGCAGAATGACTGAAATTCTGCGGACATGAATTGTGGGCCATTGTCGGAAACAATAGTCCGCGGAAGACCTTCAATGCAAAAGATAGCGGACAACGCTTGGATGGTGGCAGAAGACGTCGTGGAAGACATCCGGACAAACAAAAGGAAAATTACTGAAGGAATCGACAACAACCAACCATCGAGCATTCCAGAATGGACCAGCAAAATCGATGTGTAAGCGTTGCCTAGGGGAAGTGGCTTGTGGCCATGCAAAGAAATTCCGCGGTGGTGCGGATTGTTGTTCAGCACACGCCATGCAAGAAGAGCACATATTCGTAATCGCAGCATCGATTCCGAACCAAGTACAGTGCTGACGAGCAAGTTGTTTCGTTCGCACTATACCCCAATGTCCGTGGTGGAGAAGCCGTAAGACAGAGGACTGTAACGAACGTGGGACCACGACCCTGGACTGATCATTATCAGAACGCAACAGCAAAACACCACATCGAACAAAAAGTCTCTCCTTGTGGGCAAAAAAGCGGCGAACCAACGGATCCTCAATCCGTGACTGTGTCAAGGGCCATTGCGTAGCAACAAAACGCAAAACGGTAGCAAGGACAGGGTCTGCAGCTGTGGCTGTAGCTACACGACGAAAATCAATCGGAAACGAGTCGACCACGTCATCGGTTTCCGAATCAATGAACATGCAAGCAAGTTCGGAGGAAGCGAATGCTCTATCCTCAGCAACAGGCAAACGGGACAACGCATCAGCGTTTCCGTGCTTAGCAGTGGACCAATACCAGATATCGTAGCGGTACTGCGAGAGGAAAATAGACCAGCGAATGAATTTCTGCGCTGTACGTGGAGGTACAGGCTTGTTCGGATGAAAAAGTGATGTCAAAGGTTTGTGGTCTGTGGTGGTAAAGTGACGACCATACAAGAAATCATGAAACTTTGTAACACCAAATACGAGAGCCAAAGCTTCTTTCTCTATCTGTGAATAATTTCTTTCAAAAATGGTTCAAATGGCTCTGAGCACTATGGGACTTAACATCTATGGTCATCAGTCCCCTAGAACTTAGAACTACTTAAACCTAACTAACCTAAGGACAGCACACAACACCCAGCCATCACGAGGCAGAAAAAACCCCTGACCCCGCCGGGAATCGAACCCAGGAACCCGGGCGTGGGAAGCGAGAACGCTACCGCACGACCACTAGATGCGGGCGAATAATTCCTTTGCGCAGACGAGAGCAATTTGGACGCAAAGGCAATAGGGCGATCGTGCGAACCATCTTTGTGCGTAAGCACAGCACCGATCCCGAAATCCGATGCATCTACCATCAACAAAAGGGGTTTCTGGGGATCGAATGGCGTAAGGCAAGTATTGGAAAGCAACGCCGATTTCAACTGGCGAAAGGCGCGTTCGCATTCCGTCGTCCAGACGAACGGAACACCTTTACGCCGTAAGCGATGAAGCGGAGCTGAAATGGAAGAGGCGTGGCGCACATATCTGTTATAGTAATTGATTTTTCCCAGCACACTCTGTAGCTGCTTCAAATTCTGCGGCGAAGGCAAGTCTTGTATGGCACGGAGGTGCTCGGGACTGGGATGTATGCCTTGCGCATTGAGTACATGTCCCAGATACGGCAAATCACGAGCAAAACACACATTTTTCCTTCCGCAAGCGAAGACCATTTTGTCGCAAGACCTGAAATAATGTTCTGAGATTGGCTAAATGTTCTTCTTCCGTCTTTCCGGAGATCACAATATCGTCCAGATAGTTTGCTGCAGTAGGGACCGACGCACAAACAGTTTGTAGATATTGCTGAAACAATGCAGGGGCGGATGCACACCCGAATGGCAGTCGTTTGAATCGGTACAAACCAAGATGCGTGTTAACCACCAAAACGCGCTGGGATTCTTCGTCCACCGGTATTTGCAAGTACGCATCTGCTAGGTCCAACTTCGAAAAATATTTACCCGGGCACAGTTTGTCAAAAAGATCTTCCGGGTGGGGTAAAGGAAAAGTTGCAGTCACTAGTTGTGGATTCACTGTTGTCTTGAAGTCCACACAAAGTCTCAATTTTCCGGATGGTTTTGGCAAAATTACTAAGGGTGATGCCCAGAGAGAAGCCTGCACACGTTCAATCACACCTTGTGATTCCAAATCGTGTAAGGTTCTTGCGACCTCATCACGCAATGCGTGGGGAACATTGCGCGCTCTGAAAAATTTCGGTTGCGCGTTTACTTTCAGCTCCAAATGTGCTTCATAGTTCTTAGCGCAACCAAGACCCGGTGCAAAAATGTCTGCAAATTCTTCACATAGACGAGAAACACTGGCTGAAGGCACAGTCTGGTTCACTGATAGGACCTGATTTACTATAGACAAGTTAAACAACTGAAATAAATCTAAATCAAACAAGTTCACAGCAGAAGAAGAACGAAGAACGTAAAATGACACAAGTTTTGTTTATCCCTTGTATGTTGCAAGAAGGCTGCACTGTCCTAACACAGGGATATTCTGACCGGAATAGCTAATTAACTTAACATTTGCGGCACGCAACGGAGGTGTGCCCAGTTGTTTGTACGTGTCTTTATTGAGCAATGAAACTGCAGCTCCGGTATCGAGCTGGAATGGTATCACGTTGCCATGAATGTCCAAGTCTACAAAAAGTTTATTGTCCTGCTGACGACAAGAGCGACTGTCTCGTGCAGTGTGAACAAACACTGGTACAGAATCACTTGCGACTTGATGGGATTTCCTGCGATGGCGACGCACACTATTTGTGGGTCGAACACAGTCACTGTTAGAGAGAGTGGCACTGGGCGGAGTGGTATTTACTACATGAATTTCCATGGGCGAAGGTTCACAAGCCCGAGTATTCTTGGTTCGATTCCGGCGCGAAGCAAAGGGCCTGGAATGGTTGTGAGTGTCTGATCTGAGATTTTTCTGGCAAACACTTTGAACATGGCCTTTTTTATTACAGAAAAAGCAAATAGCCTGGCGTGACAGGCAATTCTCACGCGAATGTCTAGTAGCACACCGCGGGCAAGATTTCACTGCATGTGTGTGCTTGCGCGGCACACGTAGCGGAGAGTTTGGCGGCAGCTGCGCGGACGGGCGCAAGGGCTGTTTACTGTTCCGTGCAGCGCGCCCGGCGGGCCGGTTAATGTGACACATAGCTGGCGAAGTTTCAAATGAGTCCTGAGCAAAGTCAAGTGTGTCTTGCCGATCCAATATGTCTATCACTTGTTGAAGGGAGGGATTGACTAGTTTCAAAATCTGTTCCCTTATACGAACATCAGAAACGTTCTGTGCAATTGCATCACACACCATAGCATCTGAATAAGGGAGTCCACATTCACACTCGAAAGCACAATCCCTAGTAAGGCCTTGCAAAGTTGCAACCCACTCCCTATTAGTCTGACGGGCCGTACGTTTTGTACGAAAGAACGTATACCGTTTGGCAACTACATTGACTGATTCTTTGAAATATGCATCTAATACAGACAAAATTTCTTCGTAGGCCAGAGTTGCTACGTCGCGTTGGGGAAATAATTTCACTATCACACGGTACGTCTGGACGCCTATGGAGGAAAGAAGACAAGGCTGCCGCTCATTACCTTGTATTCTGTAGGCGGCGAGATGGAATCCAAATTGGCGTGACCACTCCGTCCAGCTTTCCAGTGCCTCATCAAAAGGACGAAAAGGTGGTGCAAATGCGTGTTTTGGCTGCGGTAGCGGTGAAGCTGCGGCTGCCGCATCGGTTTGCAGTGCACGTTGAAAGGTGGCTACACTGAGCCACAGCGCCAAAGATCGTGCCAGAGAGCATTGTTCCGCCGCCTCCTCTGGCAGTGCATATTGAGACGTAGCGGCAAGCAGTTCTTACCGAGAAGTTGTGGTGGAGACTGCTGGTCGTGAAATCAGAGTGAGATGTGGTAGTGGAGAGTGTTGTTCCATGTTTTATGCAGTGGTTTGATGGGAGAGATAGCAGATGTTGTTCTAATGGAGATATTGTAATGGTCAGAGTGCATTTCGTCAATATATATGGAGGTATTTTCTTTTATTCTTTTATTCTTTCAGTGACCTGAATAATGTGTCATTACAGGTTCAGTCAACAAAGCATCTGGCGTGTGTTCTTGTATTAGAGTGTAATTTTAGTTTTCTTGTACAATTATAGTATTTCTAATTTTCTTTTATCACGTCAGTATAAATGGTATTTAAAATTTCTTGTCTTGTTGAAGAAGAACCGTGCCAGATGTGCGTTGAGTCACACTACCACACACAGAACAGCTACACTTGTGCTTTGTTGGCTTCGTAGAATTTATAGTTGCTGGGGACTTAATTAATTAATTGTATTAACTGAAATTTTCATTTCATTCTTTGTTGTTGTTCTATGCAGTCAGATTGCGTACTAATACTAGTCAGGGCCAGCCGTTTACGAGACTTGCGTAATCGGACTCACAGCTACTAAAACTAAAAAATTATTTTCATTAATATTTAATCAAGCCACCATGCACGTGGCGACCGCTGCTTCGGATCGTCCCTTGGAATCTTCTGATTGTAAAAATAGTAGACAGTAGTATTGTTGTAGTAATTTGTAGTTTAGTAATTGTAGTCTAGATTGCATGTGGAGATTTGGTAATTGTCATTCTTCTAATGGTATTTCATACTTTAATTTTGTTGTCTTGTATACGCGTTTGACAATCTAGTGCAATTATTTCAATTGTTCGTTAATCGTGTTTGAGGGAAACATTTCATGTAAATGGTATTGTTGGAGATAAAGAGTCATTGTATGTAATTTTCATATAGTGACAAGTTTTGTATATTTTGTAAATGATTACGCGATCAATGAAAAAGGCAAAAATGATGAATAGTGAGAATAACGAAATTGTTGACATGGCGAACTCGCCAACACAGGACAACAGTAGGATGAATAATGGTGTTGAAAACAATTTAATAAGTCGGGAAAATAGTCCGGAAACAGTTCAAAATTTTTCACAATCGATAAATTCTCAGAATACGAGATTAACGACAGACGATATGCAGCAGTTGATGAGTGCAATATTAAATTTGGGATCTCGGTTAGACTCACAAATGGGAACAATGGAGCAGTTACGATCTGAATTAAAAACAGATAGGGGAACAATGGAGCAGTTTCGATCTGAATTAAAAACACAGATGGGAACAATGGAAACACGGTTAGACTCACGAATAGGGACATGTTTCAAAAATATGAAAGATGAATTAAAGAAAGAAATCAGAGAAGAGGTACAACCGATTTTGAATTCTCACAATAATAGATTAAGTGCAGTAGAGATTAGACAAAGGGAACAGGATAGAGAACAGGAAGAAAGAGATCGCGTGATAGTACAGAAATTTTCAGAGTCAAATTTACAATGTGCAAAAGATAAAGAAGAAATATTTGAGAGAATCGAGGAATCCGTACCAAATGACAGATTAAATAACCTAACACAACAGTATGAACAGTTAACTACTAAATGCGTTAATACTGAAACGCGAGTCGCGACACTTACGGAAGACGTAAATAAACAGAAAGAACAAATTGGTGACTTATCGGAAAGAGTGGAGGAGATTTCAGATAAATTGACAAATCTTAGTTTAAATGGGGACAGAGATTCAGATGACACAGCTCCATTGCCATTTTCAGAAACCGAAGAGTACCAGAGCATAAATAAACATGTTGAAAATCAGGGAAAATTTAATGAACGCGTGAAAAGGGAATTTGAGGCATTAAAAAAGCAAGTCAAACAAATTGAAGGCGAAATCGTAGGAAAAGACGGCAAAAGAAATTTAGAATCACAGATACCAGAGGGCTTTGAAGAAAATAATTTGTTTCATTTACGGGATGCAACAGGCGCGCGAACTTGACAATAATCGACATTGGTACTGGGACAGACGCGGTAGGTCTTTGTCGCCACGAGGCGAAAACTTTGACCATATACACTTTTTGACTGTTCGGAAATTTAAGATCTTCCGCAATTCTAAGAATGACATACATCCATGTTCTTGGTTAGATCAATTTATGTACGCACTTCCACCAAATTGGCCACTAAGTCACAAACTGAAATTTATGTGCAGCTATTAATGTCCTCAGCGGATTCACTACGCTAAGTGAATATGTGCCGTAGCGAGCATAGGGTCCCGAGCTGTAGTGGTGCTATTTCCCTTTTAGTTTTCTGCACCGCTGCCTACTCTTTTACTATTCTTTGCATCTATCGAAACAACTCTTCAACTATCAATCTATCTAGAGAGCGTGTAAAAAATAACCGGATATGACTATTTTACCCAAAAGTGATTTCGGAAATTACCGTTTGGACTTGCTGTATCTTCAGCAGCATTCATTCATAGCTTAAACGAAATTTTACCTGTTCATCTTCGTGACAATATTACTTCATGTGTTGACGACATTCTTGTTGCTAAACATTCTTGGAGTGAGCACAACAAAATTTTGGATTCATTATTACGTATTTTTGCAGGAGTTGGCATTACGGTGAACTTAGAAAAATCTGAATTTGGTCGTTCTCAGGTGAAATTTCTCGGTCACATTATTTCTACAGAAGGTATTCTTCCTGATCCAGAAAAATTAGACGCTATTCGTAATTATGCTGTTCCTACTACAAAACGTGATGTTCGTAGTTTTCTTGGTGTCTGTAATTTTCTTAGACGCTTTGTTAGATTGGACGATTTGGTCACACCTCGTTTTTGCGATCTATCTGGAAAGTTCTTTTTAAACGAAAATCGGTCGACAACTCTGTTTGGTTAGTTTGTATTCCTGATGAGTGGGTTAATAAGCTGATTTGGTATACGCATTTCAGTTATGCACACTTTGGTCCCAGAAAATGCTTTAATAAATTACGAGAAAATTGCTACTTCAATAATATGGAAAAACGTATTCGATTTGTTCTGGCCAAATGCAAATTATGTCAAAAGGCTAAGCCGCCGACAGTTTCTCACAGAGCACCGTTGTTTCCTATCATTCCAGCAAAATTAAAGGACATGGCTGCAGTTGATTTGTTCGGTCCAGTGGTTCGATCTACTAATGGTTTTGCGTACATTTTCGTAGCAGTGGAGTTGACATCAAAATATGTGTGTTTTACACCGTTACGCAAAGCAACAGCTCGTTCAGTATCTAATGCTTTCATAACCATTTTCTTAAAGAAGTGAGTCATGTTGATAAGGTTATATCAGATAATGGATCACAGTTTCGTTCTAAAATTTGGCTTCGTACTCTACGGCGTCGTAAAATTAAACCAATTTTCATTTCACTTTTTCACCCTCAATCTAACGTTTCAGAGAGATGGATGAAGGAAATCAATAAATTGTGTCGTCTTTATTGTCATCAGAATCACAGAACTTGGGATCAGTATCTTCATATTTTTCAAAACATTCTGAATGAACTTCCTAACGACTCAACTTCTTTACCACCTATACTGATATTAAAAAACAAAGCACCGACAAATCGCATTTCTGAAATCGTTCCTTTTCCGCCTACTCGGAAACTGCGGCATTCTGAAGTTGTCAACCTGGCTCTACAAAATATTGCATCTGCGGCTGCTAGAAGAGAGAAATCAGCTAAGCGTCCTGGTCGTTTAAAAATCTTGTCAGTTGGTCAGAAGGTGTTAATTAAGGCTCATCGTTTGTCTCACAAAGGAAAAGGCTTGTGTCGGAAATTTTTTCTGCTTTATAACGGTCCATATAGAATTCGCAAAATTATTCATGATAACACTGTCGAAGTAGAAACTCTTAAATCACGACGCTCTAAGGGAATACATCATATATCTAACGTTAAAATTTTTGTGGAATGATATACTTTTGAAAAATTTTTGTAGAATGACATACTTTTGAGAAACTAACAGTTGTATGTAAACACACGGAGAGTACAAGGATACTGCGCTGTGTTTTGGCGGCGGCATATACTCAAAGCAACAGTCAAGTCTGCACGCCGCACAAGGCAGTCGTTGACCGCAAACAATCACTTCCTACATCACGCGCCTACAGCTGATCGAGCGCTCAGTGCGAATGCACTGACAGCCGTAAATAAATACACAGTCTAATTTCTCCGACGAAATTCAGTATAAAGCTATAGTGACTTGATGAATTCTGTTATTAATATTCAGTATTTTTCAGGATACGGTTCTATAAAATATTTAAGAACTTCAGGTAAATTCTGTGCGTGTCCGACGTTAAGACGACTTGCTATCGAGAAAATTTCAGGAAAAATGTCATTTCGAAGAAGAAAGTAATAAACTAATAAGGTAATTATTAATTGAGTTTATTTTTCAGGTAACATATTTCCACTTAGGTACGTACTTTAGACGTAATTTGCTGCTCGCGATTACGTGATTCATACTTTGTGCTAAATTTCATGTTCTATGAAATTACTTGTGAAGCGACGTGCTTACGTAGGTTAACTGATTTTGACAATGATTATTAATGAACTGGGTTGTAACTTGTGTATATTATGCATCGCTTGACTGCACTGCTTTTTCACTGATGTTATATTTTTTTTATTATGTGCCTGCTGTGCTTATTTATTTAAATTATAATTGTCACCTGATTAATTATGCTGATGTGGTTAGGTATGTAAGTTATACTTTGTGATTTATCTGCTTGCGCCTTCATGTTTACTTATTAAGATACGATGCTAATGACCTGTTTAGTACGTAAGATATATGTTTACTGCTATGCGTATGGATTGCACATTTACACATTTCTGCTTGTTGTCATAACTATACTTTAATTTGGTATATAGCAATGCTGATGTACAGTGTACGGACATGGAGTGTGGGTTACGATGTGGTATGGGTTACGGATTGTTCGCTTGGCGAAGCCTCGTTATAGAAATTGTGCTGCATCCACTTGTTGACATTCTGTTCACTACTGGTATATTTACTCGCTGTTGCTTGTTTTGCTTACGCTCAGTGCTTTATATTTTAACATAAGAAAATGAACTGCAGTAATTCGACGAGCGACTTTAGTACAAGAAACATCATAGAAGTCACATGAGCTGGAGGTTTTATGAAAGCTGCATAAATGTATGCCAATAGGAAGGAAGCTAACGACATGACATACCAACACAGTTATTACACTGCATTTTTCGTGAGCAATTGAAATAGGAAGTGACACTTGACACAAGAAATACTCCACATGTTTGCTTCTGTTTGCCATAATTGGTTCAAATGGCTCTGAGCACTATGGGACTCAACTGCTGAGGTCATTAGTCCCCTAGAACTTAGAACTAGTTAAACCTAACTAACCTAAGGACATCACAAACATCCATGCCCGAGGCAGGATTCGAACCTGCGACCGTAGCGGTCTTGCGGTTCCAGACTGCAGCGCCTTTAACCGCACGGCCACTTCGGCCGGCCGTTTGCCATAATTCTTGAAGTGGTGTACACACTGTGAAATATTAGGATCATTCACACTCCGTAATCGTACTTAATTACTGAGAGTTATTCGAACTAAGTCTGTTAGAGGTCATGTATGCATTCTTTGTTTATAATTCATAATGAGTAGAAGATTTTGGTCAGATGGATTACACAGAGGTTGTGTGTTGACAGTGTGTCTTCGGATTGTATGGGATGAGGAGGTTTGCATTAGGATTTTATCTGTACTCGATCGAGGAGACTGACTAGAGGAAAGAGTTGTTATGGAAGTGAAATGATACTGGCTATAAGGTTTATATGTATCGACGTATTGAAGAGGTATTATGGAGGTATTGAGATTATATGAAGTTGATTGGAGTTATGGTGTATAAGAGGTAAAATAAGTGAGGTGCATTTTTTTTTTTTTTGTTGGTCTATATGGAACAAGGAGGATGAAGATAGCAGACTAGAACACTAAAATGGAAGGAAGATTGTCTACACACACTTTGTTAAATCACTAAGCAGTATGTACTTTTTTTTGGAGAGAGGAAGTTGCATATCTTGGCACGCTGACAGTTGTTCAGCAACCGTACATTTTGATCTGGCTTGGCAAACATTGGTCTTGACATGATGACTATGACGTTGACTTAACTACACTCCTGGAAATTGAAATAAGAACACCGTCAATTCATTGTCCCAGGAAGGGGAAACTTTATTGACACATTCCTGGGGTCAGATACATCATATGATCACACTGACAGAACCACAGGCACATAGACACAGGCAACAGAGCATGCACAATGTCGGCACTAGTACAGTGTATATCCACCTTTCGCAGCAATGCAGGCTGCTATTCTCCCATGGAGACGATCGTAGAGATGCTGGATGTAGTCCTGTGGAACGGCTTGCCATGCCATTTCCACCTGGCGCCTCAGTTGGACCAGCGTTCGTGCTGGACGTGCAGACCGCGTGAGACGACGCTTCATCCAGTCCCAAACATGCTCAATGGGGGACAGATCCGGAGATCTTGCTGGCCAGGGTAGTTGACTTACACCTTCTAGAGCACGTTGGGTGGCACGGGATACATGCGGACGTGCATTGTCCTGTTGGAACAGCAAGTTCCCTTGCCGGTCTAGGAATGGTAGAACGATGGGTTCGATGACGGTTTGGATGTACTGTGCACTATTCAGTGTCCCCTCGACGATCACCAGTGGTGTACGGCCAGTGTAGGAGATCGCTCCCCACACCATGATGCCGGGTGTTGGCCCTGTGTGCCTCGGTCGTATGCAGTCCTGATTGTGGCGCTCACCTGCACGGCGCCAAACACGCATACGACCATCATTGGCACCAAGGCAGAAGCGACTCTCATCGCTGAAGACGACACGTCTCCATTCGTCCCTCCATTCACGCCTGTCGCGACACCACTGGAGGCGGGCTGCACGATGTTGGGGCGTGAGCGGAAGATGGCCTAACGGTGTGCGGGACCGTAGCCCAGCTTCATGGAGACGGTTGCGAATGGTCCTCGCCGATACCCCAGGAGCAACAGTGTCCCTAATTTGCTGGGAAGTGGCGGTGCGGTCCCCTACGGCACTGCGTAGGATCCTACGGTCTTGGCGTGCATCCGTGCGTCGCTGCGGTCCGGTCCCAGGTCGACGGGCACGTGCACCTTCCGCCGACCACTGGCGACAACATCGATGTACTGTGGAGACCTCACGCCCCACGTGTTGAGCAATTCGGCGGTACGTCCACCCGGCCTCCCGCATGCCCACTATACGCCCTCGCTCAAAGTCCGTCAGCTGCACATACGGTTCACGTCCACGCTGTCGCGGCATGCTACCAGTGTTAAAGACTGCGATGGAGCTCCGTATGCCACGGCAAACTGGCTGACACTGACGGCGGCGGTGCACAAATGCTGCGCAGCTAGCGCCATTCGACGGCCAACACCGCGGTTCCTGGTGTGTCCGCTGTGCCGTGCGTATGATCATTGCTTGAACAGCCCTCTCGCAGTGTCCGGAGCAAGTATGGAGGGTCTGACACACCGGTGTCAATGTGTTCTTTTTTCCATTTCCAGGAGTGTATTATTGACTGTTATACATTGCTGTCACTACTACTTGATACACATGATGAACATGAAATTTTGACAGAAGTGGATTCACACAGTTAACACTATTCAATTACACTGTAGTACTTAATGTGGATGAAAGATGAGTGAGTGTGTTTTGTGTGTTTTCCTTTCCTAATCCTACCCACCTATCTCCTAAATATTATTTTATTTGTTTGTAGTGGCTTGCACTGACACCCATAAATATTATAGGTTTACTGATGTTTGTGTATTTGTAATAGTAATATGACAATTATCTGATATCATTTGTGTGTTTGTTATGATTTGTATGTTTAGTGTAAGAGCATTGTAAAAGCATTTGTATGTGCATTCAAACTATTATTCATGCTTGAACTGTCTGATTAGTGATGGTGAAATTATGGACTGTTACTTGTACTTTTTCTACATGGTTGGTGCCACTAGGACATGTTTAATTTCTGCTAATGAACTGTGTGATCAGTGATAGTGAATATTATGGACTGCTCTCTGCACCTACTCAACATTGCTGGGTGCCACTGATGGACTGCTTAGCTACTTCTATGGAAATGATGTCATTTGTCGGTGTCTGCACCTACTCAACAATGCTGGGTGCCACTGATGAACTGCTTCTACTGAGAAATGTGACTTGTTGCTGTGTGTACCTCTTCAACATTGCTGGGTACCACAAAAGGAACTGCTTCTACCGAAATGATGTTACTTCTTGCTGTCTGTACCTCTTCAACATTGCTGGGTACCACAGATGGAACTGCTTCTACTGAAATGATGTTACTTCTTGCTGTCTGTACCTCTTCAACATTGCTGGGTACCACAGATGGAACTGCTTCTACTGAAATGATGTTACTTCTTGCTGTCTGCACCTACTCAACATTGCTGGGTGCCACTGATGGACTGATTCTACTGAGATGATGTCACCTGTTGCTGTTTGCACCTACTCAACATTGCTGGGTGCCATTGATGAACTGCTTCTACTGAAAAATGTGACTTGTTGCTGTGTGTACCTCTTCAACATTGCTGGGTACCACAAATGGAACTGCTTCTACTGAAATGATGTTACTTCTTGCTGTCTGTACCTCTTCAACATTGCTGGGTACCACAGATGGAACTGCTTCTACTGAAATGATGTTACTTCTTGCTGTCTGTACCTCTTCAACATTGCTGGGTGCCACTGATGGACTGCTTCTACTGAAATGATGTCACCTGTTGGAGTCTGCACCTGTTCCACAATGCTGGGTGCCACTGATGGACTGCTTCTACTGAAATGATGTCACCTGTTGGAGTCTGCACCTGTTCCACAATGCTGGGTGCCACTGATGGACTGATTCTACTGAGATGATGTCACCTGTTGCTGTTTGCACCTACTCAACATTGCTGGGTGCCATTGATGAACTGCTTCTACTGAGAAATGTGACTTGTTGCTGTGTGTACCTCTTCAACATTGCTGGGTACCACAAATGGAACTGCTTCTACTGAAATGATGTTACTTCTTGCTGTCTGTACCTCTTCAACATTGCTGGGTACCACAGATGGAACTGCTTCTACTGAAATGATGTTACTTCTTGCTGTCTGCACCTACTCAACATTGCTGGGTGCCACTGATGAACTGCTTCTACTGAAATGATGTCACCTGATGGTGTCTGCACCTACTCAACATTGCTGGGTGCTACTGCTGGAACTGTCAACCACTTGTTATGAAAACATTTTATGTGAATATTTGTATAAACTGATTTTTTGTGTATTACTGTTTGTGAAAAGTTATAAGACTCTTACCTGCTCATATTCGTCATTGCTGACGCTATCGATTGAATTGTTTAACCACATGATATTTGCGTAAACTATTATGTAAAGTCATATGTATGAAAGAATTTGTATTCCTTACTGTATTTTATATATTAGGCTATTGAAAGGTCAGTGCAAAGCTATTTACGTATTAATATTATCTTTTATTTTTGTCTGTATTTTTTTGACGAATTTGGTGGTATTTTCACCACCAATGCTGGCAAAAATACCATCAAATTCTAGCCCATGGAGGAAGGGCATATAAAAGGTGGCTACACTGAGCCACAGCGCCAAAGATCGCGCCAGAGAGTATTGTTCCGCCGCCTCCACTGGCAGTGCTTATTGAGACGTAGCGGCAAGCAGTTCTTACCGAGAAGTTGTGGTGGAGACTGCTGGTCGTGAAATCAGAGTGAGATGTGGTAGTGGAGAGTGTTGTTCCATGTTTTATGCAGTGGTTTGATGGGAGAGATAGCAGATGTTGTTCTAATGGAGATATTGTAATGGTCAGAGTGCATTTCGTCAATATATATGGAGGTATTTTCTTTTATTCTTTTATTCTTTCAGTGACCTGAATAATGTGTCATTACAGGTTCAGTCAACAAAGCATCTGGCGTGTGTTCTTGTATTAGAGTGTAATTTTGGTTTTCTTGTACAATTATAGTATTTCTAATTTTCTTTTATCACGTCAGTATAAATGGTATTTAAAATTTCTTGTCTTGTTGAAGAAGAACCGTGCCAGATGTGCGTTGAGTCACACTACCACACACAGAACAGCTACACTGTGCCTTGTTGGCTTCGTAGAATTTATAGTTGCTGGGGACTTAATTAATTAATTGTATTAACTGAAATTTTCATTTCATTCTTTGTTGTTGTTCTATGCAGTCAGATTGCGTACTAATACTAGTCAGGGCCAGCCGTTTACGAGACTTGCGTAATCGGACTGACAGCTACTAAAACTAAAAAAAATATTTGCATTTTATTAAATTAAGCCCCCATGCAACGTTGACCCTGGACGAGCTGCCAAGGGCATCCAATGTGCTCTGCACTCGTGGCTTCGAATCCCATCCTCGTCGCCATGTGATGTGTTGGCAGAAGAGCCAACACCGTGTTGCTAGAGGAGGCCGAAATGCACGCGTTTAAGCTCACGCAGACTGGCGTGAGGTCTGGAACAGTTATGGGAATTTATAATAGCAAATAAAGTACGTAGTTGATGTAATACTTAACTTTAATCCATAATTGGTGTACATCGCTCTTGACGGTACATGTTTTACAATCTCAATATAAACTGGTAATGGCGCCTTGCTAGGTCGTAGCAAATGGCGTAGCTGAAGGCTATGCTAACTATCGTCTCGGCAAATGAGAGCGTATTTGTCATGAACCATTGCTCGCTAAGTCGGCTGTACAACTGGGGCGAGTGCTAGGACGTCTCTCTAGACCTGCCGTGTGGCGGCGCTCGGTCTGCAATCACTGACAGTGGCGACACGCGGGTCCGACGTATACTAACGGACCGCGGCCGATTTAAAGGCTACCCCCTAGCAAGTGCGGTGTCTGGTTGTGACACCACATAAACAATGTTGTTGTTGTTGTGGTCTGTGATGCAGCTCTCCATGCTAATCTATCCTGTGCAAGCTCCTTCATCTCCCAGTACCTATTGCAACCAACATCCTTCTGAATCTGCTTAGTGTATTCATCTCTTGGCCTCCCTCTACGATTTTTACCCTTCACGCTGCCCTCCAATGCTAAATTTGTGATCCCTTCATGCCTCAGGACATGTCCTACCAACCGAGTCAAGTTGTGCCACAAACTTCTCTTCTCCCCAATCCTATTCAATACCTCCTCGTTAGTTACATGATCTACCCACCTTATCTTCAACATTCTTCTGTAGCACCACATTTCGAAAGCTTCTATTCTCTCCTTGTCCAAACTATTTATTGTCCATGTTTCACTTCCATACATGGCTACACTCCATACAAATACTTTCAGAAACGACTTCCTGACACTTAAATCTATACTCGATGTTAACAAATTTCTCTTCTTCAGAAACGCTTTCCTTACCATTGCCAATCTACATTTTATATCCTCTCTACTTCGACCACCATCAGTTATTTTGCTCCCCAAATAGAAAAACACCTTTACTACTTTAAGTGTCTCGTTTCCTAATCTGATTCCCTCAGCATCACCCGACTTAATTCGACTACATTCCATTATACTCGTTTTGCTTTTGTTGGTGTTCATCTTATATCCTCCTTTCAAGACACTGTCCATTCCATTCAACTGCTCTTCCAAGTCCTTTGCTGTCTCTGACAGAATTACAATGTCATCCGCGAACCTCAAAGTTTTTATTTCTTCTCCCTGGATTTTAATACCTACTCCAAATTTTTGTTTTGTTTCCTTTACTGCTTTCTCAGTATACAGATTGAATAACATCAGGGAGAGGCTACAACCCTGTCTCACTCGCTTCCCAACCACTGCTTTCCTTTCATACCCCTCGACTCTTATAACTGCCATCTGCTTTCTGTACAAATTGTAAATAGCCTTTCGCTCCCTGTATTTTACCCCTGCCACCTTTAGAATTTGAAAGAGAGTATTCCAGTCAACATTGTGAAAAGCTTTCTCTACGTCTGCAAATGCTAGAAACATAGGTTTGCCTTTCCTTAATCTTTCTTCTAAGATAAGTCGTAAGGTCAGTATTGCCTCACGTGTTCCAACATTTCTACAGAATCCAAACTGATCTTCCCCGAGGTCAGCTTCTACCAGTTTTTCCATTCGTCTGTAAATAATTCGTGTTAGTATTTTGCAGCTGTGACTTATTAAACTGATAGTTCGGTAATTTTCACATCTGTCAACACCTGCTTTCTTTGGGACTGGAATTATTATATTCTTCTTGAAGTCTGAGGGTATTTCGCCTGTCTCGTACATCTTGCTCACCAGATGGTAGAGTACTTGAGGACAATATTATGGAAATGGAAGAGAATGTAGATGAAGATGAAATGAGAGATACGATACTGCGTGAAGAGTTTGACAGAGCACTGAAAGACCTGCGTCGAAACAAGGCCCTGGGAGTATACAACATTCCATTAGAACTACTGACAGCCTTGACAAATAAACAATGTACCCTTGAATTATAAGATCCTTTGTCTCCACCAGCCCGCATCTCGTGGTCGTGCGGTAGCGTTCTTGATTCCCACGCCCGGGTTCCCGGGTTCGATTCCCGGCGAGGTCAGGGATTTTCTCTGCCTCGTGATGGCTGGGTGTTGTGTGCTGTCCTTAGATTAGTTAGGTTTAAGTAGTTCTAAGTTCTAGGGGACTGATGACCGTAGCAGTTAAGTCCCATAGTGCTCAGAGCCATTTGAACCATTTTGTCTCCACCAGATTGCCACCAATTTCCATATATTCCATACACTGCCTTGAATCCCCTAAATTGTTTAAATAAACAATAGTCCACACATTGTCTAAATTGTTTAAACAATATTCCATACACTACAATCGAATTTCCTCCAAATGACCAATCAACTGAGTCTTTTTCCCTCCACTTTCTGGGGGGGAGTGTGTGAGGGGAAGGGGTTTACTAGAAGGGTAGAGGTTAATTAATTGATCAATTTAATTAAGTAGTCAATCAAATTGGCAAGTGTGAGAGGGGCTATTCTAATAACTCAGACCTGAAAGTGTACTTGTAGCAGTGAGGGGGCAGTTTCCTGAGGAGCGAGTGGGGTAAGGGGAGAGGGCAGGGGGATCAATAGGTTAAGTTCCTGTCAGTCAAAAGGAGGGATGTTTTTAGCAGAACAATAGGTTAAGTACCTGTCAATCAAAGGAGAACAATAGATTTGTCCCTGAGTACATACCTGCCCCTGATATAGGCAACTCGCACTAACAAAATGGGCTCGCTCTCTCTTTAGTCCACTACTAATACATGCTGTCAGACAACTATCTGCACCAACACTGCTATATGGGATACATTCAGTGAACTAAACATTTTGTTAAAAATTCCTTGGCAACCACCTGTACACTGCAACAATGAACAGATGTAATTACAGTGGAAAATACGATAGACCATGCACTGGCGATACAACGACACATATCATCTGGCTTGGTTGGGGTTCGTCATAGACTTTATCTGTGAGTGTTCCCCAAAGAACGATATCGAGAGGAGTCAAATCTGCGACCTCGTAGGCAATTTGACTACAGAATTTCGTTCTATCCAACGTCCAAGAAAGTTCTCATTCAGAATTTGCATTACAACATGGGATGAGTGAGCTGGACAACTGTCATGTTGCAGCCACATGCACTGTCGAATATCCAATGGTACCGCTTCTAGAAGAACTGGCAGAATGTTGGTCAGAAAGTGTACGTACGAATGTCCATTTAGAACGTCTGAGATGAAGTAAGATCCCACAATGTAATTTCCTATGATGCCGCACCATACAGTTAAGCTCCACGGCTGTTGATGCTGCACCTGACGGAGCCAGTGTGGATTTTTGGCTGCTCAGTAAGTGCCTGTTACACAAATTTACATTAGCATGGTTAGTACACGTTGTTTTGTCAGTGAGGAGCACACTATGGAAAAAGATTAGGTCGTCTCTCAGTTGCTGAAGGGCAGAATTCTGTAAGACGTTCGAAATCACATCGTCGAGTGCCTGACACATTCACAAAAGATAGGGATTGAAATTCTGTCGATGTGGATGACACTCGACTGGCTGATTCCAAATTCCTTGGGAATATATCTCGTACCACTTCGTGGATTCATTAGCATCGTGGCAGAACAACTTCTTCGTGTTCTCTGCCGTTTGCAGTCTTCTTTCTTGTCAACTTTTTGACGTTCGAGAAGACTGTTCGCACTAGCTTCTTAATAATTCGTGCAATTACGTGGCGCGTCGGAGATTGGCAATTCGGATAGATAGTCCTACAGCGCTGCACTGTTTTTACGGCATTTCTTTTGTATTCACCATATAAAATTAGTATGTCCAACTTTTCCTCATTGGTGTGCATATCTGCACGTAACGAATGTTGAAGCATATTGGGTTGGATTGATTTGGGTGAAGAGCTCAAACTGCGAGGTCATCGGTTGTTGAAACAGAAATGGGTGGCTTGCAGTGCATACATTAAATAGGCAAATGTGTTGACATTCTGACACAGCGAAGCACAAGAGCTCTGCTTGACTGTGTTCGCACAGCTAATGCCGATTCCGGCCACCGTTCTGTCAAATTCTAGGATATTTTTGGATTTTTTATGATGGAGATTCAACATCAACATTAACAAACGCTATATCACTGTAATTGTCTTCTCAAGAGCTATCGAATGCAGTTATGTAAAGTATATTGTTCCATTTAAAAAATTACTTGCTTCAAAATATCTCCATTGATACTAGCGCTAAAAACATTAACTGAACAAAAAATACGTGCCCCTCGATTCTCGTTTGCCGAAAACCGCTTTTCGATGTGTGCAACCACTCACCAAAAATGGTGTTACAACTTATGTGATTCACACTATATACAGGTTGTCGCACCTCAAATATCTATGGAACAACAATAGATATTCAAAAACGGTTTTCACCAGCATTAACGAATGGCAGGGGATTGGGATATTAACCACTACGCGAAATTTTAAAACGTAAACAAACACAAACTTGTTTATTTTTAAGAGGACACCCCATATTATTTCGTATGCAATCAATAGCATGAAAAATCACAAAAATAATGGCGTTGGTTGCATTGGAATACGTCAATTATATCCCGAGAAATTGCTTAGCGAAGCTGACGCTTGAAATAAATGAAGCGCATAGCTGGCACACGTCCTGAGACTCGAGCGTTCATCTCACACTGCCTGTGTCAGGGGCTCATACAATAGGAAGGTATGCACAATCCACAAACATAAACAAGTAACACGTCCAACGCAAAGTTACGTTTTTCAAATTGCAAATTTATGTTTATTCTAGCGAAATGACAAATAGAGTTACCATTAGAAAAGACACCCACATCTTGACCAATGATACTGTGTCACGTCAACATATATTCGTAGTGCCCTCCGTTTGCATCAATACACGTTTGCAGACAGATAACGAGAGAGTGTTGCACAGATTGTAGAGATTCTAGTTATTGCCGCACACGCCGCAGTAATATGATGTTGCATATGCTCTACTGTCGTTGGCTCTTACTGATATGCTGTCTTTCACTGTGCCTCAGAGAAAGAGGTCTAATAATGGTGTCAATCGCACAATACTCCCCCCCCCCTCCCCCCGTCCCATCCACCTATTTGGAAATGTATCATCTAGAACGTCTCTGGCAACTTTTGCATTGTGTGTGGGACAATGTTGGAACCACATTGATAGACGTGTTTCCAAACCTAGATCCTCCATGAGGAGCGTTAGTGTGTGTTAAAGAAATGATGCATATCCCTGTCTGTTCAATGTTCCCCGGCAAAAATAGGGACCTACAATACAGTTAGCAACGATACCGCACCAAACATTGACACTCCACCGTCGCTGATGAGCAACTTGATGAATCCAGGGGGGATTTTGCACGGATCAGTAGTGCATGCTCCACAGATTCAAATTACCATGATTTGTAAATGAAGCCTCGGCTGTAAACAACGTATCGCTTAGGAATACTGGAGTACCTTGCAACTGCTGAAGTGCAAAACGACAGAATACAGAGTGGGATTCAAAGTCATTCCCGTGCAGTTCTTGGTGCAGTGAGATATGGAATGGATGAAACCGACGCCGATGCAAGATTCTGCACACACTACAATGGCTTATTCCTACACCTCGTGCAATTTCTCGTACACTCACCTGAGGATTGTGCGCTGCTGCAGCCAGAACAGCAATTTCGTATCCATTGCCAGTCGCTGGCGTTGTACGTCTACGTTTTGTGGAAGCCCAGCTTCCTGTCTCAGTGAGTGTCTTGCAGATGTTGCCAATGGTACGACGTGACGGATCTGGGCAGCGTTCAGCATACAGTGTCACAGCTACAGTTGCATTTCTGTAAAATTCGCCATAAATTAAAATAATATCTAGTTTTTCTTCTTTACTGAATGCCAGCACATCGACTCGATGACGGCAAATGTAACAAGTCACAAGAAAACAGTTCTTAATGTGGCAACGGATGTGAATTAGTTACATTATGGGAGCAGTTCAGCAGACCAGTTTAGGAGACACTTGTACAATGAAGGTAGAGCGTGCCGTGGTGATATTGGTATGTTTACGGCAGGATACAGGCGCCAGTGCAGGCAATCCCTGCTCTGAGCATAGTACGAGATGCGATGCATTACCTCAGAAACTGTGACGCCATTGCTATCCTTTACGAGCCACATATTTCAGAACTTATGAGGTTTAAAAACATGAAACCAAGTGTATTACCACTAATTGTACCTCTAGTCGTTATTTCACAACAATAAACATTATGCACAGGACATCCATCATTCTGATACCGTATTATTTGACACATTATAAGAGGTGGATCGGATCAAGTAAGGTCCAGCTCAAGAAAGGGCTACACTATCCTCCTTTAGGAGTGCTGTCAACGAAATATGGGCCAATGGTGTGTTATCATACAATACGACACCATACATTAACACTCCACTGACACAGTACGTCAATCACATCACGGTCAACGGCAGGGTGAGATGCACACTGGAGTCTCAGGACGTGCACTGGCTGTGCGCTCCATTTATTTCAAGTGTCAATTTCATTTTGCAATTTCTCGGGATGTAACTGACGTATTGCGATGCAACCAGCGCCATTATTTTTGTGATTTTTCATGCCATTGATTGCATACGAAATAATAGGGGGTGTCCATTTAAATACACAAAAATTTGTGTTGAAAATAGTATTTGTTTACGTTTCAAAATTGCGCATAATATTTGGTTTCCTAAGCCTCTGCCGTACGTTCACTCTGGTGAAAACCGTTTTTGGATATTTACTGTTGTTCCAGAGGTATTTGAGGTGGCAGAGTTAGATGAGACACCCTCTACATAAGCTTGTGGTGTGGTGGGTAACGTCCTCAGTAGTGGATGAAGAAGTGTAATAACAAATGTGATAATTCTGGTTCATATCCTCCCATTCGCAAAAATTTTATTTTTCACCTTCACGTTTCTGGGAGCTTCTGGGACTTGTTATTGCTAATAACTTAAAAGTATAGTCTGAAACACAAAAAACGGGAGTGCATATAGCAAATATATTGAGTATCTGATAAAAATAAACTACCATCCATTGTCAGAACAAAAAATTTGAGAAAGATGGGCACATGTCAGAGAAAATTAAGAGGTAACTTAGACTCACTTTCAGCTGCCTATAAAGTACAAAAGAAAATTTGTAAGATAGTTAATTCAGGGGACTTCTTTTCCAATAAAGCATATTAGACAAATTATATTCTGGTGCAGGCATATTCATACTGGTGTTACTCTCATTGTTTCAGTTACTTTCAAGAGCAAAACAAGAAGTTTAATTTCCTGGCAGTGAACTGTAACATTTTACATAAATTAGAACATACTTCACACAATCAGCACATTTATTTATCATTGGCGGAGCTTCTTAACTACTTTTTGTACTACTAACCACTATGTAAATAATATGGGTAGGTTTTCACTTTCAAAGAAAGGAAAGACAGCAATGGTTTCCAAATTTTCAGTGAATTACCCAGCTGAATATGTAAAGATCTACTGCTTTAATTAGTCTGCTAGAACGCTGCTGCAGTCACGATGATATCACAGTTGTTCATATACAGTCGCAGCACAGATTGCTGTGAAAATTGTTACTGTCTGCCAACTGAATGACACTAACGCTCCTAGTGGCAGGGAAGCCAGCTGTAAGATAAATATTAGTTTTTAATTAGTAAATGATCTAGAGGTATGAATGAGTGTGAAATCAATGTAAAAACAACTGAATCTCACTGATTCATTAAAAGGTGCTACAACCTATAAATGAATAAATAATTTCGAATATCATTGCAATTTCAGCTTGCTTTGCAGACATCAAGGGAATATAAACACATATTTCATGTCTGAGAAGCATATATTTCTATCACTTTCTGTTCTTATTATGATATGCACTTTCCTTGCTCACAGAACAGTTTCGTATGGTGTCTTCCTTACACTCCACTGAACTTTTGAATACACAAATATTTTTGTAAATGTAATTAATTACCTTTGCTTCAGAAGCGATTTTGTTGAAGATTCTTGCCATTTGTGGGTCACATGAAGCAACAGTTGTGGAATTGGTTTATTATATGTTGTGAAACTGTTTTATTGCATTTGATGTTTTTCTATAATGCCCATGTGGTTTTCCATTTGGCTATACTTGTGGTGGCTAATTTGGTATGTTAAATAATATGGCTATTGCAATCTGTACAAGTTTCTGAGTTTCACATTCACTGATTTGACTACAAGTGTATCACTATGTAGATATACAGGGTCCCTCTGCAAAAGATCAGGTCTTCTGCTATTTACTAGCCATTTTTCTGTTCTTAGAAGAAAATGACTCCCTTCATTAATATCTGTAGGTTATAAGAAAATCGTAAATAAACTGCCTTGTAATGTACTGTTTTGTGTCTTCCAGGATCCTTAGGAAACTAAAGAAAGATAAATGTCTTAATTTTATCCATTTCTGTCAGTGAGTTGTAATTTTGTATTTATTGCAGATTTTTATAAGACTATGTGCGCTCACTTTTGTAAAAACTGAGTTGCAGATCAATATAAGCACTGCTATTCGCAGTCATCCAACATCGTACTCAGAAATGCACCTTTCTGCCCACTTGTCATACTATATAACAAGAATGAGCGAAGTATTGTGACTGGATGTGTTAGACTGTGATGGTAACTAGACAACAGAGACATCTCTCGACGCCTTTGAGAAGAGTAAAGGATATCTTTGACAGGAACGCAACCACAGTACCTCTAGTGATGTATATATAAATAAAGGTACGGTCCTGTCCACATGCAATGAACTTACTACATGTACAACATCTGGACAGACAAATATCGCTGCAAATGTAACGTGTGAAATGTGTTTGAGTCAGCAATATGTACATTCTAGAGTTTCTCGTCTGTGTGTGCATAGTGAATTTTACAATGACTTATACACGTCAGTACTATATAACGTTTATTGCAGAATTTACTGAAATGTATAAAAGTCACACATGTTAATTTTCCATAAACAGCAAGAAATACAGTGATCGAGATAAGAAGGTAGCTGGTTATAGTTCTTTAACAGTGAAGATATAGAAACTGTAACAAAAATAATAAACAAAATTTGTTGTGAACCTACAGGGTGGTTGTAAACTCAGGACCTGTTTGTAATAATGGATGTTTCAAAAAGTATACAATTAATCATAGCTTTATTTCCATTTGGAACATTACTGGGATGTCCATTTGCTAATTAAATTACATTTCAATGTATGCACCTGCATTTTCCACACAAACCTTAAATCGTTTAGGAATAGAATCCATGCTTTTCTTAAAATCTCAGCTGGGACATTTGCAAAAACTTCATAGATATTTGGCTCGACTGTTAATATACTTAAGTTTTAACATTTTCACATGTTCCTTAACCCAACCCCAAAGGAAGAAGTCACATGGGGTTAGATGAGGGCTGCATACAGTTCATTCTGTCGGTTTCTGGCAACCAATCTATTTGCCAGGGAAATTGTCATCAACCCATTCTCTCATTGGAATTATGCAATGGGGCAGAGCTACAGCTTGCATGAACAACAATTCCCACCATTTTGAGATTCTTGAATCACAGGCTGTACATATGTTCAGAGTGTCTCCAAGTATCTTGCACCATTCATGGTGCATTTATGGGCCAATGAAGCTGCTAGACATCATCCCACAAAAAATGCTTACCTTTGGTACTGGCTACATTTTTTTCAACCATTACATTTGTATTCAATCATGCTCAATAATGACAACTGTGGCGGTTCACAAAACCTGCAACGTGAAATAATGCTTCATTAGAACACAGGATATTGTCATACAGATCAGGATAATTTTTTCCCCAACCAAGCATAACCTCGCAAAATATGATTCTCCTGTTGCAGTCCTCATTGCAAGTCATGTGGCTTCCAAAGTAGAAAAAAAGCTCACTTTTTAAAATGGTCATCAATTTGTGGTGTAACAATCCCCTTTCGCTAGCACTTTATGACTTTAAAGGGCTCTGTTCAAAAAAGTGCTGAACAGCATTCACATTGTCTTATGATTTGGATACTGAGGGTATTCCAGATCGACTTGCATCTTTCACACTACCATTAGCCATTAATTTCTTGACGGTTTTTTATTGTCTTAGGGTTAAGCATTGCATTTCTGCCCCTCTCTTGCCTCAGCCATCTCTGAACTTGAACCACCAGTCACAAGACTTCATACCTAGCACAATCTTTACTCTGTCTTCTGCTGTGAGTACACCAGCCATTCATTTTTTACTTTCCACTCAATCAACCTCTGAAATCATAAATGATAAACCTCATAATAATCAACATTATTATGCCAGCAAGAGCTGATGCCAGTTTCTACTAGAATCAGAATTAAAAAGAGGTATTTACTTTATAACCATCCCACACAAAACAAGTTTGTGGCGTCAACAAGAACTGCACAATTTACAAAATAAATAGTGCATATTATGATTATGATATAAGAAGTAAATACGAACTTGACAAAAATATTTAAAAAATCTCACAATCAGTATGGTACAGAAAGGAGTACATTATTCAAACATAAAATTAAACAAAACGTCTAGTTCATATTAAATCAGTCATTGGGGATATCATTAAACTTAAAAAAAAACAGCTAAAACTCTATCTTTTGGAAAGGTCTTTCTATTCATTACAGGAATTTTTTGACATCAAGTAAATACTTCCTGAATCATGTTTAATTTTAAGCATTGCTACACCAACTTAATCTGTAGCACCGTTATATCACTTAATGATATAAATTTTTATATGAATTATAATGTAAGTCTTATGATTTGTTTGTATGACAATTATTACTACTATTACCTGCGTTTTTACATGAACATTTGAGCCTCGCTTTCTTATATATCTGTTTACACATTATTTATATTGTCTCACGACTATTTATGAGGAGGGTACCAAAGAAACTGGAATTATTTTTGAAAAGCTATATATTTTCAAATTGTTTGGAAAACAATGTTATCCCCTTCAATATATTGTCCATTACAACTAATACATTTCTACCAATGGTGCTTCCATTCTTTGAAGCATTTTTTGTAACCATCTTTAGAAATGGATGACAGTTCCTCGCTCGTTTCTTTTTTGACTCCCTCAGTGTTGTTAAATCGGTGTCCTCTCATGCTTCTTTTCATGCATGGAACTAATAAAAAGTAACACGTAGCCAGATTAGGCGAGTAAGGTGCGTGAAATAGCAGAACAATGCCATTTTAAGCCAAAAACTGTTTAATAGCGATGGTTGTGTGTGCAGGTGCGTTGTCATGGTGGAAGAATCAGTCTCCTGTCTGCCACAAACCGGGTTTGTTGCAATCTTCTCAAAAGTTCCAAATAAAATATTTGATTGAACGTCTGACTGGAGGGAATAAACTCACACACTTCAGTGTTTCCCATAACATCATATTGGTAAGCTGTTTTCAGCATTAAAACAGTTTCAGTAACATTTTTATCGAGTAGAAAACAAAATTTCACAGCTGCACGTTGTTCACTTAAAAGTTTCATCATAAAAAACGAAGCAAAATCAAAACAGCGATAATTAAAATAATCACTGCATATGACAGGTCGACAACATGGATGGTACTGAATTCTCAATGAGAGGTTCTCTATACGCCTAGCGGCAGAAATGTGTACTACACAAGCTACGCCTTTGGCAATGCCACTTTTTTTTTGTACCCAATTGTACATGTGGTTATTACTGTAATAATATGATGCGTTCTACATCCTAGGATACACTCGAATCCATGGTATTTTTACCTCTTCTGCTTTCTGAGTGAGTCCAATAAAGGTGGACATACGTAAACAGTTTATCTTGTAGATAACAGTAACTATTACTTGTCCTTTGCAGTGCTATTCTCTTATCTACAAGGAAAAAGGCATACAAGTAAAAACTGAGTTGGCTGCAGATATTAACACAGAGCTGTACCCAGTTCCTCTTTCAGGTGCTACTGATAGACATCAAACTGAGATGGCATTAGTATGTGGATAACTTAAACAAAATTCTCAGTTCTGCTTCTTTGCACTTAGAACTTCCTCTCGTTGTCTTGACATGCAAAAAGTACTGCTAGCACAGTTTCACTATCATCATTTATCTAACTTACCTGTCTGACTGTCCCCACAAAATACATACAAGATGTATATTGGCCTGTTTTCATTAAACTGTATATTTTGAAATAGCATGTTTTGTTTAATGTGTAGTCTAACCAAATGGACAACAAATATGGTCATAACTAACAATAAGGAAAATACACTGTTTAATTAATCCAAACTTAATGAAACACATTTTTAAGTTCTTTCGTCGGTACAACGTACATGCTTTCACATGGCTAGCAGTTTGTGCTTCAGGTCGCAACATTTAGAAGTGTGGCTTTAAACCATTAGAGTCACAGGTTATGTGACTTGATGTGATGTATTCCAGACTTTTCAAAGAAATGTATTTCTTGATGAAATTAAAACTGAGTTTCCATTTCTGAAATTAGAACAGCAAAGCGAGAAATTATTTTGCATATTATATAAAAGTACTTTTTCAGTCGACCTTGAAGGTCGATCTGATATTGTGCAACACATTAAGGTGAAGAAACACAAGCTAGCCATTTAACGTAAAGCAGCATATATTTTCCTGCAAAATGTGAAAATAGTGGCATTGTAAATGGGTGGCTCACCATCTGATGAAAGAAGACCATTCCTCTAGGTCAATGGACTGCACTGCAGTGATCATCAGGAAGCTGTCTGAGTAGAAATTTACCTCTTCTAGAACAAAATGTGAATCTGTTACAGTGAATGTGTTGTATCAGCAAATACTGCATCAAATTTCTCTGGAGTTGATAGATGTGAAGTATATTTCAGTTATTGTGGACACTTATAATCAAAAAAATTGTAAAAGTGATGCCAGTGCTTGTTAGATTTTTGTATCAAATTGGGGATTCAAGTAAAGACGACTGATTTCCAGAACACAACAGGTGAAATGGCTGATGTTATGCCAAATCTTATTGGGAAAATTCTTCATAAATTTCGTAATAAATTCCACCTGAGGGATATATTTGTTGCATTCCTCAGTGACAACTGCAGTACAAACTTTCTAAGTGCAGGAAGAAAGGAACAAAACAATTTTTTTTGCAAGACTTAAACCTTCACTGAAGAGCAATGTTCATCGTGTTGGTTGTACAGAATACATAATGCGTAGTGCAGTACATACCAATGCTGATATTCCCCCAGCAGACACAGAAACCATTTTAAACAAAACTTTCCAATATTTCCACATTTACATAATTTATGTTGAAGAACTAAAAAGACTTCTGTGAAGTGGAATATAAGCAGACACTTGGTAGTATTTCAAACAGAGGTCCATTCTTTAGAAAGAGCTGTTCACAGAATTACTGATATTTATGAAGGACTAAAATTTTATTTATTGTCTCAATAAAAATGTTCTATCTTATAATCATTCCTTAGAGAGACTCGATCACTGCTGTGGGTCTATTTTATTCAGAGTCCACTGGAGATGTTTTTATTGTTGATGAAAGCATCACCAACAATAAAAAACTATTAAGGCAGCAGACACATCAGCAGATGTTTTGGAGAAGTTGGAAATACTAGTAAGGAAAATGAAGTCGAGGAAGAATGAAAATTTTCAAACTACAAGAATTTAGCCTTTGATAAGTATATTGCAAGAAGATGGCTTGTTGAAAGATTCTGTCCCCTTGAACATCTCAGGTTTATTTTATGAAACATTAATTGAATATACTGAAAATAGGGCTTAGCCCTTTCATGTGTTGAAACCATTTTATTGGGTTCACCTCAAATATCCTTTTCTGTGGAAGTCAGTTACATAGAGATTGAGGAAAGTACTATTAAAGAAGTACATGAAGGTGAACTTTTTGAGGAAGTGAAGCATGTTAATGTCTTTGAAGTGAAAAGCAGTGAATTAAGAACTGTTAAGTGTGTTGGTGAAAAATGCCTCATCATTTTCGACTTCCTCGCGTGCTAGGGTGTCTACTGCATGAATTTATTGCTCATTACCGCATTTGTGCTAGCTCTATCTTGCACTAATGCTGCTGTAGACTGAGTGTTCTCTGCCAGAAATGGTTTATGGACTGATGAAGAGACAGATTTAGTGTCGAAACTGTAAAGCAAATAATTATAACAAAGACTCATTTTTAGGATATTTGCATGTAATGATTTTGATACTATTCCAAATGAAATTATAAAAATCCTGAATGTCATACATTCTCCCATAAAATATAAGTCATAGTGGGAAGTAAGTAACCCATGCAAGTAATAATCATTGTCTACCAAGTAATAATCATTGTCTTAATACTGTGTTTGTGTGTGCAATAATACAATATCTACTCACACAGTAACGCTGTATATTTTTAGGGTTTTTAATGTTAGTTTCAACAAAAAGGTATGATGATCTATTTAGTTGTAGTGTGAGCCAAGTATTTCCACACATATCTACCTTATATATACATGTTGTTGTTGTGGTCTTCAGTCCTGAGACTGGTTTGATGCAGCTCTCCATGCTACTCTATCCTGTGCAAGCTTTTTCATCTCCCAGTACCTACTGCAACCTACATCCTTCAGAATCTGCTTAGTGTAGTCATCTCTTGGTCTCCCCCTACGATTTTTACCCTCCACGCTGCCCTCCAATACTAAATTGGTGATCCCTTGATGCCTCAGAACATGTCCTACCAACCGATCCCTTCTTCTGGTCAAGTTGTGCCACAAACTTCTCTTCTCCCCAATCCTATTCAATACTTCCTCATTAGTTATGCGATCTACCCATCTAATCTTCAGCATTCTTCTGTAGCACCACATTTCGAAAGCTTCTATTCTCTTCTTGTCCGAACTATTTACCGTCCATGTTTCACTTCCGTACATGGCTACACTCCATACAAATACTTTCAGAAATGACTTCCTGACACTTAAATCTATACTCGATGTTAACAAATTTCTCTTCTTCAGAAACTCTTTCCTTGCCATTGCCAGTCAACATTTTATATCCTCTCTACTTCGACCATCATCATTTATTTTGCTCCCCAAATAGCAAAACTCCTTTACTACTTGAAGTGTCTCATTTCCTAATCTAATTCCCTCAGCATCACCCGACTTAATTTGACTACATTCCATTATCCTCGTTTTGCTTTTGTTGATGTTCATCTTATATCCTCCCTTCAAGATACCATCCATTCCGTTCAACTGCTCTTCCAAGTCCTTTGCTGTCTCTGACAGAATTACAATGTCATCGGCAAACCTCAAAGTTTTTCTTTTTTCTTTTGTTTCCTTTACTGCTTGCTCAATATACAGATTGAATAACATCGGGGAGAGGCTACAACCCCGTCTTACTCCCTTCCCCACCGCTGCTTCCCTTTCATGTGCCTCGACTCTTATAACTGCCATCTTGTTTCTGTAAAAATTGTAAATAGCCTTTCGCTCCCTGTATTTTACCCCTGCCACCTTTAGAATTTGAAAGAGAGTATTCCAGTCAACATTGTCAAAAGCTTTCTCTAAGTCTACAAATGCTAGAAACGTAGGTTTGCCTTTCCTTAATCTTTCTTCTAAGATAAGTCGTAAGGTCAGTATTGCCTCACGTGTTCCAGTATTTCTACGGAATCCAAACTGATCTTCCCCGAGGTTAGCTTCTACTTGTTTTTCCATTCGTCTGTAAAGAATTCGTGTTAGTATTTTGCAGCTGTGGCTTATTAAACTGATTGTTCGGTAATTTTCACATCTGTCAACACCTGCTTTCTTTGGGATTGGAATTATTATATTCTTCTTGAAGTCTGAGGGTATTTCACCTGTCTCATACATCTTGCTCACCAGATGGTAGAGTTTTGTCAGGACTGGCTCTCCCAAGGCCGTCAGTAGTTCCAATGGAATATTGTCTACTCCGGGGGCCTTGTTTCGACTCAGGTCATTCAGTGCTCTGTCAAACTCTTCACGCAGTATCGTATCTCCCATTTCATCTTCATCTACATCCTCTTCCATTTCATCTTCATCTACATCCTCTTCCATTGCCATAATATTGTCCTCAAGTACATCGCCCTTGTATAGACCCTCTATATAGTATATACATATATACATATATATATACATAGTACTAACGGAAGTTTCCATAAAATGTAGGTTCATTCAACTTCCAAAAATAAATATCAGTAAACAGCCAAATAACATTGGAAGATCAATAAAAAGTCGTGAAAATACACGTGTCTTTGTATCATATTATCTTTCAAATACGCTGAAGAGCCAAAGAAACTGGTACACCTGCCTAATATCGTGTAGGGACCCCGCGAACACGCAGAAGTGCCTCAACACGACGTGGCACGGACTCGAATAATGTCTGAAGTAGTGCTGGATGAATTGACACCATGAATCCTGCAGGGCTGTCCATAAATCCGTATGAGTACGAGGCGATTGACATCTCTTCTGAGCAGTACATTGCAAGGCATCCCAGGTATGCTCAATAATGTTCATGTCTGGGGGAGCCTGGTGGCCAGCGGAAGTGTTTCAACTCGGAAGAGTGTTCCTGGAGCCGCTATGTAGCAATTCTGGAAGTGTGGGCTGTCGCATTGACCTGCTGGAATTGTCCAAGTCAGTCGGAGTGCACCATGGACATGAATGGATGCAGGTGACCAGACAGGATGCTTATGTAGATGTCACTTGTCAGAGTCGTATCTTGACATATCAGGGGTTCCATATCATACCAACTCCACACGCCCACACAATCCCATACACCTCCGTCCGCTCGATACAATTTGAAACGAGACTTGTGTGACCAGATGACGTGGTTCCGGTCATCAACAGTCCAATGTCGGTGTTGACAGATCCTGGCGAGGAGTAAGGCTTTGTGTCGTGCAGTAATCGAGGGTACACAAGTGGGCCTTCGGCTCCAGTAATCCATATCGATGATGTTTTGTTGAATGGTTTGGACGCTTACACTGGTCGATGGCCCAGAACTGAAATCTGCAGCAATTTGCGGAAGGATTGCACTTCTGTCACACTGAACGTCTCTCTTCAGTCGTCTTTTGTCCCGTTTTTGCTAGATCTTTTTCTGGCCTCAGCGATGTCAGAGATTTGATGTTTTACTGGATTCCTGATATTCACGGTACACTCGTGAAATGGTCGTACGGGAAAATCTCCACTTCATCGCTACCTTGGAAATGCTGTGTCCCATCGCTCGTGCGCCGACTATAACAACACTTAAATCTTGATAACCTGCAATTGCAGCAGCAGTAACCGATCTAGCAACTGCGCCAGACACTTATTGTCTTATATTGTGTTGCCGATCGCAGAGCCCTGTTCTGTCTGTATTTGAATGCGCTTAGCTATACCAGTTTCTTTGGTGCTTCAGTGTATAGTATGTATGAAATATCATGATTAATGTTGAAAAAATGTAAATTAAAAAAAGATGAGACAGGTCGATCCAGCAATCCACCGATTATGGAGCTCGAATGCTAACCACATAAGACCCGCCATCTTGTACTCAACGTCGCAATGGACCGGCACATCACTGACGTGTAAAACTTCTCTTGCGATTTTCTTGAGAATGACTAAGTAGTACGTTTAACCACTTGCACTGTATGTTGTCCTAATGGGCTGCTAAAAGTGTACAAAGTGTGAAATAAATCCTTGATCTGAACAATGTGGTCTTCCATTGTCAGAAACAAACTAGTCTATAGCTTGTTGACCACACCTATAATTTCCAGTGTGTGGGCCATGCCGGTTGCAGCTTAGTATTGGCTCCCATGCTTTGCTCAGTTAGAAGCCCGCGTCCCTGTTGATTAAATTGTCACTCAGAGGTATTTCAATTGCTTCTTTGAAAAAACCAGTCCCAAAATTTATCGGTGGTAGCCATGACTATTGAATATATGTTGTGCTACAGTAAACGGGTCTGGCGCTCATTTTCTGCACATCGATCTTCAGTTGTGCAGATCATTTCTCCAATATAAGTTTTTTAGCATCCATACGGAAGTTGGCACACCCCTGCTTTTTTTGAGACCCATGTCGTCTTTCAATGTCCATAATGAAGCTCGTGTTTTTCTGGTGGGTGGAAAAGTGGCGTTACATGGTATTTTCGAAATAGTCTTCCAATTTTTGATGATAGATTGCCAGAAAAAGCTATGAAAGCGATCTTCTTATCGTCTTCTTCTGTGGTTTCGTCCTCTGTGTCGTTCTTGGGGTTCTTAAATTGCACAGCCATCCGAATCTGTCGGTTGCTATGTCCAGTCTATGCTCCATCACAGTAGAACATGACATCTGGATGCGAGATGCGATAGGGGACTGCGGGCAGAAGGCAACTGAGGCTGCAACCCCCCCCCCCCCCCTCCACCCCAAGAACGACACCATTGCATCGCACGCCTCCCCAGACCCGAACTCAGGACCTGCAGGTGTAAATACAACCAACACGTAGCAGACAGTTCATTCCATCAACGTCACCTGATTATGGCAGAACGATTGTTCGCAGAAATATCATGGACCTTCGGCTACTGGATGTGTAGTACACCCAAGAACCTCGGAAGAAGCGTATACAATGGAAAAGTCCCAGATCACATATTATTTGTGCAGTCCTAAAGCACTGACTGCATGATTACCAACGCAGCGCCGCGAAACTGCATCAAGAAGGTGCTGACCTGCGCGCCTACGAAAAGAGCGGGCAGCGCCAAACTCCCAGGAAAATACGAGTTCAGCGCCCCCTGTCGATGCCGATTTAACCTGCCACCTGTCGCTGGTCGTCCCCAGTTAAGTTGCAGACTTCGAGAGCATCAATACTACATAATAGGAAGACGATACGCAGTCTGTATTCTGCGAGTAGCAGTACTAGATAAAGTAATTGCATGTAGGAGGCACAGGAGCAGTGGAAGCCACTTCATAATGAGAAGTTATGTTTCTTTTCTTTTTAGAAATAAAGTATCCTATAAATTACTACTTACTTACTTTACGCGATCAGGCCCAGAGGACCGCGCGCTGCTACAAGGTTCCTCCTCCACTGGGTTCTGTTTTGTGCCTCCTGGCGCCAATCATTCTCTATTCCAATCTGCAGCAAGTCCTCATGGATTCCATCCCTCCATCTATTCTTTGGTCTTCCTAGTGGGCGTCTTCCACAGAGAGTATAATCCATAGCTTTCAAAGGCCATTGGCATTATACACTCGACTGACATGTCTTGCCCCTACAAGGCGCTTGGTTCTCATCAGTCCTACAATGTTTGGTTGGTCGTGCATATCCTCCATTCTCCAACCGGAACAAAGATTTTCCTTAAGACTTTCCGCTCAAAAACAAGAAGATTGTTAAAGTCTTCTTTTCGGAAACTCCAGGTTTCACAACCATACAGTACTACGGGTTGAATCACTGTTTTATACAGCTGGTGTTCGAAATTCCTCAAGAGACCACGCAATACAAGAAGTTGACTGAGACCAAAGTATGATCGGTTGGCGGCTTGGATCCTCGCTTTGATTTCTGCTTCGCATACTGCGTCTTCTGTAAAGATTACCTCCAGATATTTAAAAATTCACGAACCCATTTTGTAGGATCGATTTCCGATTATTAAAGTTGGACGGCTCTCTTGAATAAGCATGGGTCCTCCCCATCACCAGATATTCCGTCTTCCTATAAATTAGAAGGTTTAATGTACGGTCTATTTTGGATTCCTACCACTGGCCATCGTAAATTCTCTCCTTCCTTGTTTGTGTCAGTGCTGACTCGCACAGTAGCCGACACAACATTATTATTACTGGCTTAGTGCCCGCTGCTTCACTCGTGTAGACTGCAGGGCCAGAGGAAACTTTTTTGTTTTCATTTAATCGAATTTTTATGTTGTTCACAAATTGCAACATCTTCTAAGCATTTCACACTAATTAAGGCCATAGAAGGCTGGTCTTTCCCGAATGTACTTCTATCCAAAAAGCAATTCTGGTAGTTAGAGTTCAAAGTTTTTTAATCATGTCTTTTGCAGTCTTGTGGAGATATCACCATAGCAACTTCCATTCCCTAACTAATATTTCTTTATATCCTATCGAGAAAAGAAATATCAATTTTCATAACTTTAGCTTCAATTTTTTGAAGTAGTAAAAAATTTTCTTAAAACATTTCATCTCCTATTTCACTCCCTTAGGGGTCGGACCACGTATTTCTTTACTTCTAAATGAGAAGTTAAATGCCAATTGTCATAAATGTAGCCTTAAAAATCCTTTAGTAGTTCTTTAGTAATTATTTATTTTCAGAAAAACTTTCACCTACTGTTTTACCCCATCAGTGGCTGAATTTCCGAAAATGAAGAAACACGTATTTTTTATTTTCTGACTGAGGAACCAAATACCAGTTTTCGTAGTTTTTCCTCCAAAATTCCATTAATAGCGACATAATTTCAAAAAGCCCTTCATCCTCTATATCACACTCTTATGAATGAAATTTCGGACAAACTCTTCTTAAACAGTGCCTACAGTGTAAGATGTACACCCTCTCCATACTTCAACTTTCTATCTTCCGTGGTTTGGGCTAGGCGATAATGATTCACCCCCTTAGGACTCAAATTTCCAAAAACAGTGAAACATGTATTTTTTCATCTCACCAGAAGCCAAACACAAGCTCTCAAACATTTAGCTTTGGTCAGTCAGGCAGCAGTAGCCGACCAAGGCAGACGCAGCAACAGGTAAGTAACCGCTTTTGTGTCATTTACGAGTTACTAACCAGGAGCGAATTTTATTCTATCATCTGTGTGCTTTAATAGTTTAGTTTATGAGTTTCTGCGTGTAAATTTAATAACTAATAGCCACAATTGTCGCGTTTTCGTTTGCGTCGGAAAGTAAACCGATTTTGTGACATATTACAAGTTCCTAATCAGGGGCAAATATGTAGTTTCACCTGAGTGCTTCGGTAGTTAGGTTTTCGAATATCTGTGTATTACTAGACACAGGTCGTGCGTTTCCGTCAGGGTCTAGAGCAGAGTTGCGCAGCACGTGCCGATAGTCCCTTTATCTGCATAGTTTAGTTTTCCACGGTCTTTAGTATGGACAGGGACTGCTATTGTTGTATGCGGATGCGAGCCGAGTTGGTGACACTTCTCCCTCAGCTTCAGGCTGTGATACCTTTGGTTACACAGCTTGAGGCTGCAGTGGATGGGCACCGCTGTTGTGGACCGGCCGTGGGGAGCCAACGGACGTCCAGCACGTCGGAGTCCTCGGATCGGTCCTCACCGGTGGCCAACCCAGTTACTGATCGCACTGAGGCTGACCCTTCGCCTGTGGTCGAGTGGGAGGTCGCCCCGGGGCGAAGCAGGCAGCGAAAGACTTCCCAGGCGGCCGCACGTAAGGCCTCCCCAGTTTGTCTGACAAACAGGTTCCAGGTGCTGTCTGAGGCTGACACTGTCGCTGAGCCAGATGCTGTAACCTGTCCTGTTTCAGAGGAGACCACTCAGCCTGCAAGATCCGAGCAGTCGCAGAGGGTGGGATTATTGGTAGTTGGGAGCTCCAACATTAGGCGCGTTATGGGGCCCCTTAAGGACTTGGCTGACAAGAGGGGTAAGAAAACCAACGTACACTCCGTGTGAATACCGGGTGGAGTCATTCCAGATCTGGAAAGGGTCCTCCCGGATGCCATGAAGAGCACAGGATGCAGCCAGATGCAGGTGGTTGCTCATGTTGGTACCAATGATGTGTGTCACGTTGGATCAGAAGAGATACTGTCTGGATTCGAGCGGCTAACAGAAGTGGTAAAGGCCGCCAGTCTTGCAAGATGAAAGCAGAGCTTGTAAGGTGTCAGGAAAATCCAGCACCTTCCATGAAAACCCTGACATAATAGCAAATACGGCAGTATGTCACATAGCTCCGAATAAATCCTGACATTAAATTAACCAAAGTAATACGATCGACGAGTGAGCAAATGAAATACCACAGACTAACACAAGAATGCCTAAATGAATGCCGGCCGGTGTGGCCGTGCGGTTCTAGGCGCTTCAGTCTGGAACCGCGTGACCGCTACGGTCGCAGGTTCGAATCCTGCCTCGGGCATGGATGTGTGTGATGTCCTTAGGTTAGTTAGGTTTAAGTAGTTCTAAGTTCTAGGGGACTGATGACCTAAGATGTTAAGTCCCATAGTGCTCAGAGCCATTTGAACCATTTGAACCTAAATGCATGTCATACCTTCCCACCGTGAAACAGACGCAGTTCCGAGGGGAGAAACGAGAACAGAAACCGAGAGCAGAGTCGTGTAGGCTAGTAGGCCTATGGGACGGACACCCACGTCGCCAGCCGACCGCCAAGACCACCTACCGCCCATGTTAAAAGATAGAGCCCTCCAGAACAACAGTATAGATCTTACGATAACACTAAAAGGGCCACACCAGCTGCAAGTTTTAGCGTGGGACTATACGCGTCTCTGTTACATAGCAAACATTAAAAACATTGCCCCACCACGAAAAGTATAAAGTTTCTCATTGGATAGACAGAATTTTTGTAGGCGGAGCTTAAGGTTAACATTGAGACCCTGATTGGACAGTTGAAAACACAGCCAGATAGCTTTTCTTAAACCAACTTCGGTAAATTGTAGTAACGAGAACTTAGGAGAGAGTTGCTTCTGAGACAGCGAGGTGTGTGGAGCTGCGGTGTCCGCCGCCCGCTGATGCTGCCTAACCACTGATAAGGTAATGAACGCACGCGATGCCGCATAAGAGCGCATAAGGCTTCACTCAGAACTGCAGAAGTCTCATCTGTTACACCCCCCTTTTACGTAATACTAGTGTCGATCGTCAATTAAACTTCGGGTATTCACATTTGCTATTAGAAGTTAAAATCTGAAACGCGATGATTTTTCTGTTATATAATTATTGAGAAGCCACATCAGCCACTGTAATTTAAGACAAGTTAAATAAGTAATTAAGGATAATTGAGGGTCACAGTAGACCATTTTGATAGTTTTCTCTTTTATGAAACTTAACTTAAAAATCTAGATTATAGATGTGATATGGCATAGGTCATCCTTCGATCCATTATAGAACTTGGAAACCCATTCAGGAAATATTCGTTCACATTTTTGTTGAACGCAGTTGGTTTTTATGATCCTGTATTAAAATATTTCCTTTTATCAATAGTGCAATTTATAAACAATGTTTTGTGAGTAGAATAAAATTCCAATGGTAAACTTAACTGCGTTTTCGACGTTATTTTACCAGCTAACTAAAAATAGGAAAGCCTTGAACCCCTTATACTAAATTTAGTGAGTATTAAGATTCTTTTACAGGGAGTGCAGTGGAGCTGACGCTGAAATCATTACGTATTTGATTATATCATCGCTAGTCTCACTGAACTCTTCTGAACTCTACATGTCATGTGTGGTCTGGCGTCTCCTTACCAGCAACAGGTCCCAGGTTCAAACTAGTCAATTCCCTAAAAAAACATGCTCAGAGCGTCGTTGCGCGAAAGTGGTAGGGAAACACGACTTAGAACAGACACCACGCAGAATGTCAGTTGCTGACCATTTGCAGCATAGTCGAGAGGACCGATTGCTGACCTCTGATACAGAGCCGAGTGGAGGGTCTGAATCAGAGGCTCAGACGGTTCTGCGACCGTGTAGGCTGCAGATTCCTCGACTTGCGCCAAAGGGTGCTTGGGTTTCGGGTTCCGCTGAATATGTCAGGTGTCCACTATACGCAGGAGGCGGCTACACGGGTAGCAGGGGCTGTGTGGCGTGGACTGGGCGGTTTTTTAGGTTAGAGGGTCTCGGGAAAACACAAGATTCAGTCACGAAGAATGCCGGCTGAACACAGGAAGATTGTAGATACAGCAACCATTGGTATAACAGTTGTAAATTGTCGGAGCTGTGTTGGGAAAGTACCAGAGCTCCAAGCACTAATAGAAAGCACTGATGCTCAAATCGTTATAGGCACTGAAAGCTGGCTAAAGCCGGATATAAGTTCTGCCGAAATTTTTGCGAAGAACCTAACGGTGTTCCGAAAGGATAGGCTAAACACGGTTGAGGGTGGCCAGTTTGTAGCTGTCAGAAATAGTTTATCTTGTCGTGAAACTGAAGTAGATACTTCCTGTGAGTTAGTATTGGCATAGGTCACTGTTGGCAACCGGAATAAAATAATAATTGGATCCTTTTACCGACCTCTCAATTCAGATGATACAGTCGCTGAAAGGTTAAAAGAAAACTTGAGTTTGATTTCAAACACGTACCCGACTCAAACGATAATAGTTGGTGGTGATCTTAATTTACCCTCGGTATTTTGGCGAAAATACATGTTTAATTTAGGAGGTACGCATAAAATATCATCCGAAATTGTGCTAAACGCATTCTCTGAAAATTATTTCGAGCAGTTAGTTCATGAACCCACGCGAATTGTAAACAGTTGTAAAAACACACTTGACCTCTTAGCAACAAATAATCCTGAGTTAATAACGAGCATCAAAAAAGATTCAGGGATTAGTGAACACAGAGTTGTCGTAGCGAGATTGAATATTGTAATCCCTAATTCCTTAAAAAATAAGCGAATAATATACCTACTCAAAAAAGCAGATAAAAATTCACTTGACGACTTCCTAAACGACAATCTCCGCTCATTCCAAATTAATAATGTAAGTGTTGACCAGATGTGGCTTAAATTCAAAGAAATAGTATCGGCAGCAATTGAGAGATTTATACCAAATAAATTAACAAACGACGGAGCCGATCCTCCCTGGTACACAAAACGGGTTAGAATACTGTTGCAGAAACGACGAAACAAACATGCCAAATTTAAACAGACGCAAAATCTCCAAGACTGGCGATCTTTTACAGAAGCTCGAAATTTAGAGCGGAGTTCAATGCGAGATACTTATAACAGTTTCCACAACGAAACTTTGTCTCGAAACCTGGCAGAAAATCCAAAGAGTTTCTGTTCGTATGTGAAGTATGTTAGCGGCAAGAAACAAACAACGCCTTCTCTACGCAATATCAATGGAGATACTATAGAAGACAGTGCTGCCAAAGCAGAGTTACTAAACACAGCCTTCCGAAATGCCTTCACAAAAGAAGACGAAGTAAATATTCCAGAATTAGAATCGAGGACAGTTGCCAACATGAGTAACGTAGAAGTAAATATCCTCAGAGTAATGAAACAACTGAAATCACTTAATAAAAGGTAGTCTGTATACCAATTGGGTTCCTTTCGGAGTATGCTGATGCACTTAACAATCATATACAACCGTTCGCTCGACGAAAGATCCATACCCAAAGACTGGAAAGTTGCACAGGTCACACCAATATTCAAGAAAGGTAATAGGAGTAATCCACTAAATTACAGGCCCATATCGTTAACGTCGATATACAACAGGATTTTAGAACATATATTGTGTTCGAACCTCGAAGAAAACCTCGAAGATAACGGTCTATTGACACACAGTCAACATGGGTTTAGAAAACATCGTTCCTGTGAAACACAACTAGCTCTTTATTCACATGAAGTGTTGAGTGCTATTGACAAAGGATTTCAGATCGATTCCGTATTTCTGGATTTCCAGAAGGCGTTTGACACGGTACAATACAAGCGGCTCGTAGTGAAATTGCGTGCTTATGGAAAATCGTCTCAGACATGTGACTGGATTTGTGATTACCTGTCAGAGAGGTCACAGTTCGTAGTAATTGACGGAAAGTCATCGAGTACAACAGAAGTGATTTCAGGCGTTCCCAAAGGCAGTATTATAGGCCCTTTGCTGTTCCTTATCTATATAAACAATTTTGGAGACAATCCGAGCAGCCGTATTCGGTTGTTTGCAGATGACGCTGTCGTTTATCGGCTAATAAAGTCATCAGAAGATCAAAACAAATTGCAAAAAAAAAAAAAAAAATGGTTCAAATGGCTCTGAGCACTATGGGACTTAACATCTTAGGTCATCAGTCCCGTAGAACTTAGAACTACGTAAACCTAACTAACCTAAGGACATCACACACACCCATGCCCGAGGCAGGATTCGAACCTGAGACCGTAGCAGTCCCGCGGTTCCGGACTGCAGCGCCTAGAACCGCACGGCCACCGCCGCCGGCAACAAATTGCAAAACTATTTAGGAAAGATATCTGAATGGTGCGAAACTTGGGAGTTGACCTTAAATAACGAAAAGTGTGAGGTCATCCACATGAGTGCTAAAAGGAATTCGTCAAACTTCCGTTACACGATAAATCAGTGTAATCTAAAAGCCGTAAATTCAACTAAATACCTAGGTATTTTAACTACGAACAACTTAAATTGGAATGAACACATAGTAAATGTTGTGGGGGAGACTAACCAAAGACTGCGTTTTCTTTTTAGGACACTTAGAAAACGTAACAGATCTACTAAGTAGACTGCCGACACTACGCTTGTCCATCCTCTTTTAAAATACTGCTGCACGATGTGGGATGCTTACCAGATAGGACTGACGGAGTCCATCGAAAAAGTTCAAAGAAAGGCAACACGTTTCGTATTATCGCGAAATATGGGAGAGAGTGTCACAGAAATGAAAGAGGATTTGGGCTGGACATCATTAAAAGAAAGGCGTTTTTCGTTTCGACGGAATCTTCTCACGAAATTACAATCATCAACTTTCTCCTCCAAATGCGAAAATATTTTGTTGACACCGACCTACATAGGGAGAAACGATCACCGCGATAAAATAATGGCAATCAGAGCTCGTACGGAAAGATATAGGTGTTCATTCTTTCCGCGCGCTATGCGAGATTGGAATAATGGAGAATTGTGAAGGTGGTTCGATGAACCCTCTGCCAGGTACTGGTAAGCAGAGTATCCACGTAGATGTAGATGAAAATTCTTTCGCAATGAAATATTTTCATAAAACTTTTACCCCCTATTTCCAAAACCAATGGCATGTGTATGTTTTATTTCTGACAGAGAAACCAAATACAAACGATTTTCATTGATTTAGCTTCAAAAATGCTTACACAATTCAATATTTCCATAAAAAGTTTCATTCCCCGTTTCACCCCAAAAGGGTTTGAATGTCCAAAAACAGAGAAGCCAAATTTAAGTTTCATAGATTTAGCTTGAAAAATTCTTTCATAATAAGATATTTTTGTAAAAAATCTCATTTCCTCTTTCACCCCCCTCAGGGACTCAATATTAAAAAACAATCAAACCCGAATTTTTTGATTTGTAAGTGAGATGTCAAATAGCAATGTTCATAGATCTAGCTTTAAAAATACTTCAGTAGTTCTTTAATAATGATAATTTTCAAAACAACCTTCCACCCACTATTTCAACACATAGGGTTGAATTCCTAAAAATGCTGAAACACGTATTTCTTTACTTCTGACTGAGAAACCAGTTACCAATTTCCATAGATTCTGCCTCAAAATTGCCTTAACAGTGACATTTTTCAAAAAATCCTTCATCCCCCATTTCATCCCCTTAGGGTTGGAACTTCAAAAAATCTCTTCTTAAATCATCCTTACAGTAAAAGTTCACACCTTCTCCAAATTTTAAGTTACTATCCTTAGCAGCTTGGTCTGGACAATGATGAGCCAGTCAGTCGCACCGTTAGGAAGGACATTGCCTTTCATATATGGAGATGATTATTACCATTATGACTGTTATTCCGCTGGTCATTCCATTCCTTTCTGTTTCTTGTTTTTGAATAATCTTAATCCCTACACTCATTGTAATCGTTTGGTTCATCCCTTTGTCATTTACTCCTTCCTTTATTGAATTTATTGCCATTCCCATTAATTTCTAATCAGTTAGATGATTTCATGTCAGATTTATCTTTGGCTTTATTCAAGTAATCTAGATGGTCTAGCAATTCTAATAGAGGCTGGGCCTGTGACCACATCTCACCCACCAAATCTTGCACCTTATTGGGTAAAGGTGTAATTAAAGCCTAATAAAATGCATTTCATTGAGTGGCTCATCCACGTGCAATGCTTGGTTAAAATGACACTCAACAAAGTTCCTGTCTTTGACTTAGATATCCTGTTACCGTTGACTCTTACTTCAATTTCCACTGAGCACTGTCATTTCACTACACAGCCTTAAACACCTTGGCGAAACCTTCAACAGTGGAAAATCAATTCAAATTCAGTATGGCTGTGTCTTCATCTAAAAGACTTACTATAAACCTTATGCTTTTATAATTATCCAGTTGATGAGTGCGTTGACGAAATCCAAGCCGATGGAGTCAAATTTTACCAGTAAAGAGAGGGCGGCCATTTGTGATCTGAGGGAGCGCTCTGAAATTGTTGTCTTACCGGCTGACAAAGGCAATGCTACAGTTGTTGTCTCCCATAAGGACTACACTGATAAGATGCAGACGATTCCTATCGGAAGATCAGCGTTGACCCGACAAAGAAGGTAGAGAACAAGACGTGGTCGCTTCTCAAGGACGCAGATTTACCGGAGGTGACGCTAAGAAGTTGTTACCTCAAGGTCCGGTACCGCCTAGACTATATGGACTCCCGAAGGTTCACAAAGAGGGGGTACCATTACGCCCCACTGTCAGCAACATCAGGGCACCTACATATTTGTTAGCCAAATATTTGACGGGAATATTAAGTCCTTATGTGGGTAAATGCCCTCATCACATCCGTAATTACGTGGATTTTGTTAAACGCCTTGGTAGCTTCAGGTTGGATGAGTCAGATATTATGGTGAGTTTTGACGTCGTTTCCTTGTTTACGAGGGTACCCCTGCGAGAGTCACTAGAATTGATTAGTCGGAAGTTTGACGAGAAGACCACTGAACTTTTTAGGAATGTCTTGACTTCCACGTATTTTCTTTTTAATGGAGAATACTACGAACAAACGGAGTGAGTCGCCATGGATAGCCCACTCTCACCGGTGGTAGCGAATTTGTACATGGAGAACTTCGAGGAGGAAGCCCTGTCGTCATCCGAATGGAAACCTACTTGCTTTTTCCTTTACGTGGACGACACGTTCGTCATCTGGCCACATGGTATGGATAAACTCCTTGACTTCCTTACACATCTAAACTCCATAAACCCCAACATCAAATTCACTATGGAGACTGGAACGGAGTGTAAATTACCTTTTCTTGACGTCTTGGTCAAGAGAAGGGCTGACGGCACCCCTAGGTCATGGGGTGTATCGGAAGACAACGCACACTGATCTGTATTTGCACGCAGACAGCTGCCACCACCCTTCACAGAGGAATGGGGTACTTAAAACTCTAGTACATAGGGCGTGCACTATCTCTGACGCAGGGAGTGTACCCCAGGAATTGGAACATCTGAGAACTGTATTTCGAAAAAATGGGTACTCAGAGTGGCAGATTCAACGTGCTCTCCGCCTAACCACTACAGCACAACCTGTGGAGATGGATGAAATCACGAGGGAGGAGGTAGGCACTGCGTTTATTACATATACAGGCGCACTCTCGGGGAAAATCGCCCGCATTTTGAAGAAACACCGGGTCGGAACTGTGTTTCGTCCTCCGAATAAAACTCGTGCACTGATGGGGAGAGCCAAAGATGACCTCGGTTTGAGGAAGGCCGGCGTGTACCAGATTCCGTGTCAATGTGGCAAGTCGTATATTGGTCAGACGATGCGTACCGTCGAGGATCGATGCCGTGAATACCAGAGGCAAACTCGACTGCTGTATCCGAGCAAGTCGGCGGTCGCTGAACATTGTTTGTCGGAAAATCACGCTATGGAGTATGAACGCACGAGGATTCTGGTACAGACGTCGAGATACTGGGACAGCGTTGTTAGAGAGGCCATCGAAATTTGCACCAATGACGGCCTCATAAACCGTGACTGTGGCTTTAATCTTAGCAAGGCTTGGGAACCAGCGATTGGGTTAATCACGAGTAAATCGAGCAAACGTATAGTTGTGACGACCACGGCGGGCAGAGCCATCACTCCGACGTCATCTCAGACGCCATCGCAATCTGTTCCACCGCGCGACCGAGGCGCGGGGCGCGGACAGCGGAGGGAGCGCGCCGCGGGCGGAGGGTATTTAAATCGGCCGCCGCCGCGACCGAACACAGTTCCCTCTGAGCATCCGTAGCGTACGGATCTCCGTGCCGGCACGTTCACAGGAGCTCAGTCCGTCAGTTCACCTGATGATGGCGACATGTATGATCGCCGAAATATTGTACCCGTTGGACACTGTAGACCGGCAGTACACCCGTGGATATTTTGAATAGTTACATAGTGCATAAATAACAAAATTCATATCCTATAACGTTAAATATTTATAGTATTGCTAAGCCTTTTGCAAAAGGTACACAAAAAATTACGATATCGCTGGTTGTAGCACTTATCAAACAAAAACCTAACACTATGCAGGTACCAGTAAGCTTTGATTAGCATGAAATTACAATGAAATCCAGACCCTTAGCTGCTTACAGGCGTTGAATAATATCAACGGGGACAGTTGAAAATGTGTGCCCCGACTGGGACTCGAACCCGGGACCTCTTGCATACGTGGCAGATACTCTATCCGTCGTTGTTGATCGTTGTGGTTGGTCGTTGCGGACGTCACATGACATCCGTTCAAGTTCGTTTGTTACTCCTTCCACTCAGTTTTTTATTACAAAGACCAACCGGCTCTCTGACCGAGGATAGTGTGACCGCAGGGACTTATATCTGACACGCTTCCCATGAGACCCACATTCCCAGCTTACTGTCCACACACTACATTTATAGTGCCCCTGCCCACTATACAAATTACTCGCGGCAGTCAATCTACCGATTCTCATAAGAGTTCGGGCAATGTGCGTGCATCCGCACTGAAGAAGATCAATGGCTGGGAAGCCTTATCTATATGAAGGTGGTATCTCTTCTTTTAGACGATGTTCTTCTGATGTGGCAGCGAAATTCAAACATCATCTACATGCACTGTTATTTTCTTAAGTAGTTCATCCCCCAACACTTGTGACATAGCTCTGACAAATGCAAACACACTTATATTTAAACCAAATGGTACCACCTTATATTGATAACATCTGCCTTCAAATAAAAAAGCAGTATATTTTCTAGATTCACAGGCCAATGGCAGATTCCAATAACAGAACGTCACGTCCATGGATGTAAAATAATTAGGTCCCTTAAATTTTTGCAGTAACTCATTGCTGTTTTCTGGCCGTTCACTTGCTGGTAAAACTACTTTATTTAAAGCCCAGCACTAATCTTACAGATGCATCTTTTTTAGTTACTATGATCATCGGATTGTTATATACGCTCACAGCCTTTTCAACAATTCCCCATTTAATCATATTCTTTATCAAATCTCTAACAGCTTCGCTGTGTCGCTCACTGATAGGTATCGGTTTTTTGAAAAAAAGGATTGTCATCTTTTTCATTTAAGTAGCATTCATTTTCCTTGACTAAGCCAGATTGATAAAAAAAACATTTTTGTGATCTAGTAGCATTTCTTTTAATTTGTCCCTCTGATGCTCCTCTAAATCTGGTACCTCTTTTACTTTTTGTTCTATTTTTTCTTGAACCACCTTCATTTCCTCAGGGTTCACCCCCCCCCCCCCCCCCCCCATGATCCCCACACTCATTGCAGATCTCTGTATCTTCTTTCTATAATACCTAATTGGTATACTCGCTACTTATTCTTTGGTCAAATTATTTTTTCGAAAAAATGCTACAACCACATCTTTCCCATTTATCAAAAAATTACTACATTTTCATTAAAATTTAACCTCCCTTTGTACTGGTTAAAGAAATGTATGCCTATTAGCATTTTCATACATAGATCAGGGATTATAAGGAAGTAATGGAGTACTTACACACCATTTATTTTTACTGGCAACAGAACTTCCTGTTTAACAGGTTTATTTGACTTTTCCTATAGCTACAATTATCTGCACCCCCATTAGTGGCATTATAACAAGTTCATTTCTACTTGGCAACGATTCTATCTATCTGCTAAACACTGTACTTCTTCGTTACACTCTTGCAGACTAATTAATGACTGACTCAACACCTTAATTTAATTGCTAATGTCAGAACCATCCTCCAACAAATCGTTCACTAGCTCCCTTCTATCGAAACATTCCCTGTTTCCAGAAATTACAAAGATTTTTGTAGAATTACCCTGATCACTTTACTCCCCCATACCATTTCGTCCACTAATGACAGCTCAAAATTTTTTTCGGCGTTTCGCCATTCTTCCTTTCCTATTTCTCTTCCTTTTTTCCACAATTAGTTCGCTGACTCCCGTTTTGACCTCCATTTTCCTGACTCTCCCTCACAGCCTCGCAAACGTCGTCATTTATAGACGCTAGTATTTCTTCTACACTAACATTATTAATCTCCTGTAATTCTGTTGCTTCTATACTTTCTCCTTCCCCAGAACATGACTCGACTTCAAGTTGGTAGCTAGAGACTTTCTGCCAATCAGGTCCTGTCACATTTCCGCTAATACATCACCCATTTCGACTGCAATACAGTGCTTATTTTGTTTACGTCTGTCCAAAAAAAACCCTAAACCTCCGTTAAATGTACAGATTTTTATGTAGCTCGTTTCGTCTGTTGTTACTGCTCCTCACTTATAATCCCTGTCTGTTTTGCTCTAACATGTACAATGGGTTTTGCTAGCGGCGTTCAAATTACTACTTCCCATCTTGTAACCGGTAGCCTTTCACAGATGGCATTTAGTTTAAGGGATTCTGTACCATTTATTATGATTACTCCCATTTGCCGTCCCCTCGCCACAACATCCTCTCGCACTGGGGAATACGATTGATAATTGTGCACCTGCTCCCCATTATTTCGCCTGTCATTTGCTGGATAGCGCCACCTCCCGGCACCTCTGCTGCTGCTGTTTCCACGCTACACGCCAATTCTGTTAACGTTTACATTCTGCCACTGTTCTGCATTATTTGGTAGACTGACATTACGAACTGCATGCTCCTCCTCATACAACGACTTCTCACCTCTCTCCAAATAACTAGTGAATTTATGAACGTAATCCCTCGGAGATGCAATAATTTTGTTTCATCAGTTCATGGGCAGTTTACCTTCCAGGCCCATAACAATTTGTTCTGGCTCGACTTTATTGTTTAAATACGACAAATTTGTCATCCACTTTACCGCAAGCCTTCTTACGCTTTCCTTTCTGGGATTAAACTTTACCCAGCCAACAAGCTATTTAGTAACTCAATTTGGTTTTGCTTGCCCCAATATTCTTTAAAAAAATGCCTCTTTAAATTTATCTAGAGTATCATACTATTCAGTAACGATAATCCCCCAAATTCTAGCCGCTCCCAAGACTTAAGACGTAATAAATCTGATTTTTTTGTCTGGCCACAAACTAGGCAGAACACCTTCAAAGCCATTCCTTTCTTTTGGATGTACATTTCCTTTTGGATCAAAACGTAAAAACTGCCTGTTAGCGACAAATGATATTTCAGACGATTCTGCTACAGAGCTACACCCACTACGTAGTTCCATGTCTGACGTTAGTTTCAACTTGACATAATCTACTGCTATGCTCATACAACTTATTTACAACCTCTTCTACCTGGTTAGTTAGCTGAAGAACATTTTCTTTAGACACACCCACTTGGTCAGACACACTTTTTACTTCATTCATACATTTGGCATATTCAGAACTGATTTTACTGTCTAACAATTTGTGATCATTTACTCATATAGACTCTACCGCTGCTATTTTGACCTCTACTTGAAAGGGTACAGTACCGCCCGACATTGAAAATAGGTACAACATACTTCATTATTTTTGTCAGAACAACACATTTTTTTTGTAAAATAACTCAATTTCAATTAATACAGCGAAGCCGGATACCAGTGTGGGAAAGAATGACAATTTATTTATTTAACTGATCACATGTGCACTCCCACAAAGTAAATCCCTACATCCAGTTTGGTGAGATCTGTTAAATGAATGAATGTATGGTCATCTGCTAACCACAGGTAGTGAATGTGAATATATGATCATCTTTGAGACGATCCTTTGGCCACCTTTGGTGGGACCAAAGAGATGAAATTTACCTGAGCTTTGAGCGCCTGAAATGTGGCTGACCAATATGGTAGCAAGGTGCTCCCCCACTTCAGCAGAGGTGCGAGAGGACCTGAAGAACGGCCATGTTTCAGCACTCTGCCGCTGGATCTTGTGCTGTTAACACCTGTCTTAGTTGTGCTCCGTAAAGACAAAAGAGTGGAGACATGGTATGCATGTGGAATATTTAAGAGTAGTTTGAAATAACAATTTCTCTATTTCAGGAACTTTTGTGGGGAGAATTAAATGTCAGGCAGGTAATATTAATGGGATTGTAGTAATCTTCGGAAGTGACCAAGTCACACTGAAACCACGTGTAACAATAAGTTGAAATACTTCCGTGTGCTTAAGTTAAGCTGAATTACTAGCGTGTGTACAATAAGTTGAAATATTTAAGAAATAGCATGTGTACCATAAGTTGCAATATTTAAGAAATGGCGTGTGCAGGACTTGAAATTAGAGACGAGTACTTCCACGTGGTGAGTACTGTGTGAGTCTCAAACTGTGTATGAGACAAAAGATAAAGAGAAGTACTCGTCCATGGTATCAGTTGAGGACTCGCGTGTGTGATGAATATGTTCTTAATATTACTTTGCGTGATATGATCCCGTGTGACGCTAGATTCAAACTCTGAGAGAGAAGCAAGGTGAGTCGGCCGTCTATCCAGCAGCGCCACTTGGCTTGCATTACACAGGAAGACGTGCATATATCTCCAGAGTTCATAGTAGAAAAGTAGAATTACGAAGTGGGGCAGTGTCATGTGAAACTGGGATAAATATTAATTGAAATGGGAAAGCTGAAAGTGATAATGTTGTGACTATTCCCTGTGTAGTATTTCATATTGTAGTGTGGTGCATGTCATGTAATTTGGGTATGTGTGGTTTGCATGGGAGAGTAGCGAGGTAGTTTCAAAAGATTAGTGGGTTATGCGTGTTCCTTTTGTACTGCTCGGTCTGGAGGAAAGTTTCGTGATGATGATTGTGGGAGTCGCAGTGTGAGAAATAATAATAGATCCACCATCCTATCCAGAAAGTGCACTGTAGCGTTAAATAATTACGAGACCATAAGGTAGAGAATCACCAATGTTAAGCCATGCCCACTGGGCGGAATTTCTCATGTGTTATTGTTGTAGGTTATAGAATTTGTGTGTTTAGGTTATACACTCCTGGAAATGGAAAAAAGAACACATTGACACCGGTGTGTCAGACCCACCATACTTGCTCCGGACACTGCGAGAGGGCTGTACAGGCAATGATCACACGCACGGCACAGCGGACACACCAGGAACCGCGGTGTTGGCCGTCGAATGGCGCTAGCTGCACAGCATTTGTGCACCGCCGCCGTCAGTGTCAGCCAGTTTGCCGTGGCATACGGAGCTCCATCGCAGTCTTTAACACTGGTAGCATGCCGCGACAGCGTGGACGTGAACCGTATGTGCAGTTGACGGACTTTGAGCGAGGGTGTATAGTGGGCATGCGGGAGGCCGGGTGGACGTACCGCCGAATTGCTCAACACGTGGCTCAAATGGCTCTGAGCACTATCGGACTTAACATCTATGGTCATCAGTCCCCTAGAACTTAGAACTACTTAAACCTAACTAACCTAAGGACAGCACACGACACCCAGCCATCACGAGGCAGAGAAAATCCCTGACCCCGCCGGGAATCGAACCCGGGAACCCGGGCGTGGGAAGCGAGAACGCTACCGCACGACCACGAGATGCGGGCATCAACACGTGGGGCGTGAGGTCTCCACAGTACATCGATGTTGTCGCCAGTGGTCGGCGGAAGGTGCACGTGCCCGTCGACCTGGGACCGGACCGCAGCGACGCACAGATGCACGCCAAGACCGTAGGATCCTACGCAGTGCCGTAGGGGACCGCACCGCCACTTCCCAGCAAATTAGGGACACTGTTGCTCCTGGGGTATCGGCGAGGACCATTCGCAACCGTCTCCATGAAGCTGGGCTACGGTCCCGCACACCGTTAGGCCGTCTTCCGCTCACGCCCCAACATCGTGCAGCCCGCCTCCAGTGGTGTCGCGACAGGCGTGAATGGAGGGACGAATGGAGACGTGTCGTCTTCAGCGATGAGAGTCGCTTCTGCCTTGGTGCCAATGATGGTCGTATGCGTGTTTGGCGCCGTGCAGGTGAGCGCCACAATCAGAACTGCATACGACCGAGGCACACAGGGCCAACACCCGGCATCATGGTGTAGGGAGCGATCTCCTACACTGGCCGTACACCACTGGTGATCGTCGAGGGGACACTGAATAGTGCACAGTACATCCAAACCGTCATCGAACCCATCGTTCTACCATTCCTAGACCGGCAAGGGAACTTGTTGTTCCAACAGGACAATGCACGTCCGCATGTATCCCGTGCCACCCAACGTGCTCTAGAAGGTGTAAGTCAACTACCCTGGCCAGCAAGATCTCCGGAACTGTCCCCCATTGAGCTTGTTTGGGACTGGATGAAGCGTCGTCTCACGCGGTCTGCACGTCCAGCACGAACGCTGGTCCAACTGAGGCGCCAGGTGGAAATGGCATGGCAAGCCGTTCCACAGGACTACATCCAGCATCTCTACGATCGTCTCCATGGGAGAATAGCAGCCTGCATTGCTGCGAAAGGTGGATATACACTGTACTAGTGCCGACATTGTGCATGCTCTGTTGCCTGTGTCTATGTGCCTGTGGTTCTGTCAGTGTGATCATGAGATGTATCTGACCCCAGGAATGTGTCAATAAAGTTTCCCCTTCCTGGGACAATGAATTCACGGTGTTCTTATTTCAATTTCCAGGAGTGTAGAATTTATCGGAATAAATAAGATAGTGAAAAGAAAAAGATTGGTGGCCTTTTCCTTCGAATTGTATGTTGTCATGATATCCAGAATTTATAATGTGTGCGCCACTCATATTCAGTGCGATGGCCACGTGTTGATAAAAGCCGTTAAATAAAAAGGAAAGAAAGTGTGGTATTGCCAGTGCGTAGTGAACAGTCAGAGTTCTGTAAATTACTGATAGTCAGATGCGTGGTTCCGTTGCGTATTATTCATACCGGAGAATAATTTGTAACTAAATTGTGAGTACGAGAGTTCATGTTACTCGATAAATAAGAATGAATTCACTCGCTTGGCAGACCACTCATCTTGCAGGCCTGACTGCTTGATGCCACAGTATGAGCAAGGCATGTGGGTGCCTCTCATACTTTCCGCACACTTTCTTTAATCAAATCCTCCCTTTGTTTGTTTCCAATAGAACTTTTTAAAGGCATCTTTTAAATCACTTTTTACAGTTTTAATGGGCTGTTGGCAGTTATTCTTAACTTGAGAAGTTTTGCCATTCACTTTACTTTACAACGACTTCAAATCATTTTTTTCACATTTCCTTTAAAACTGCAGTCTGCTTTTCAAGTTTTTCACTAAAATCACTAGTTTGCTTTTCAATCTTCTGACCAATGGTTTCAGCCAGATTGGTATGTTCATCTTTTATAGAAGCCATTAATGCTTCAAACATTTCTTGCATATTTCAAGTTTCTATTTTCGGCGTTACTGTTTCCTGTTTACCTTGTTCCTCGGGTACTATACCAACTTCGGTATCCACATTTGACACATTTGTTTCAGTAACGCTACCCACACTGTTACCACAAAATTGGTCGTTACCAATTCGGACATGTCCAAATGAACAGATACCATCGGTGAGCAAGCAGCTCGTTAGAATGAAATTACAATGAAATGAACACCCTTAGCTGCTTACAGGCATTGACATACGTCAACGGGGACATGCACAAACAGTGCCCGAACTCTTACGAGAGTCGACAACACGCCGCGAGTAATCAGTATAATGGGTGGGTTTCGCGGGAGGCGTGCCAGAGATAAATCCCTGCAGTGCGCTGTCATCTGTATCCTCGGTGGCTAAGATGGATAGAGCGTCTGCCATGTAAGCAGGAGATCCCCGGTTCGAGTCCCGGTCGGGGCACAGATTTTCATCTGTCCCCGTTGACGTATGTCAACGCCTATAAGCAGCTAAGGGTGTTCATTTCATTGTACTTTCAGGATTTACATTAACCCCACTTGTTACATTAACTAACATACTTGAAGCAGATTCTACTCCACTGTCCGTAAATAACAAAGAATTATAGTCAAAAACCTATTCTTTTACTTTAACATCTACTTCTTCTCTCTGTTCAGGTGTGCTAGTTTGTGAAGCACTTACACTGTATGAGAGTCCTTAGTCTTTTGTCGTATTTGCAAAATCGTTATTACTTTCCCTCTTACTCAGTCTTTCAGCGCGCGCGCGCACACACACACACACACACACACACACACACACACACACACACACCACATACACACACACACAACAACAACAACTGAAACGTCCCCTTTGAACAATTTATTCATGACTGTGCTTAAACTGACACACAATATTTTTAGCGCAACGCAATCTGACTTTCAGAAATCCCTACAAAAGAATGGCCCTGACTAACATTAAGCTATACCTTTCACAAATCACTTACCTCACAAAAATCTTCATTACTCAAACTATGGCAATACAGCGAGCGCCACTACTGCCAGCTAAATAAAAGATTCAAACTACGGAAGGCACTAACTACTGATAGGCATAGTTAGCAAAATGAAAGATTTTAATAGAGAACAAACAATGTATTTACCTTAATAATCATACAAATTTCAAAACTCCGCCATTTCTCTCCCCACATCCACCACTGCTGGCGGCTCACCTCCAACTGCGCAACGCTACGCGCTGTTCACATCCAGCTGCCACTGCCCAACACTACAATGGCAGACAACAATGCAAACTAGCCACAGACTGCACATAGCGCCAGTGATTTTCATACCGAGCGCTACGTAAGGTTGCCAATAAGAAAACATAAACAGCCTACTTACATAGCCCCCATGCTCCCCACAAAAATTTTTACAAATAGTTTTGGGCAGTGGCCAATAATGATTTGATAAAATTTTTCATAATTACAATAACAAAGATGTCAAATGCACACACTTATTGATACAATGATGGTCAAAAGCTAAAATTTTCTCACAGTCCATAAAGACAGTCCTGATCATTCATCATAATAGTAATTACAGTTTTTTTCACAAAGTCTCATTAGTAAAAGAAATTGCACGCAGAAGTAGTGGATTTCCTTGCAGTCTTGAAGAAATAGTGTGGTCCTTCCAACGGAAAGACAGTGCTCACTCTTGACATGCAGACAGGTAATGGGCCACAACAGAGCAAACCCACCGCAGAGTCAGTCGAAGTTGATGAATATTGGTAGGTAGGTCATCACAGAAGAGACCCACTGTAGTCCTGGTAGAGAGTATGGTATTGGTGGGCTACCACAGATGCAGACCCACTGCAGTCCTTGTAGAAATAATGGTATTGGTGGGTCATCAAATATGCAGACCCACTGTAGTTCTTGTAGAGATAGCCAGCAGCCATCTGTTGTGACTGTGCAGGTGCACAATCACCATTGAAGAGTCTTGCAGAGAAGATAGCAAGTCCATAAACCACCATTTGTGCATGCACAATGTTTTTGGAATTGTCCTTAGAACCAGCAATGCTGTTATCCAGTCCCTTGCTGAATTATTAACACACATGTAAACACTAAGAGCCCCAACTTCTCACATATTGTCCATATACTATGACCAACAGAAACGTGTGCAGTGAAATGTAACTTACAAGTTACTTAATTTGATGAACTGGTGTCAATTACAATTTTATAACGTAAGAATACAATTACCAAGGTACAAAATACATCATTAAAAACATAACAATACAGATAACATTTGTAGTACAGGCTTTACAAAAGAATAGAAATAACATATACATCAGTGTTACAGGAATTATGACATAAGTAAATACATAAAAGATCAGAATAATGATTGAAACATCCACTTCACACATTAGCATTAAAACAAAACAGAATAAATAATGTCTAAGCATATTTACAAGGTAAATAACATATTATTAATGCCAATTATATTTGAGGATAACAGTATTCCTCATCATAGTGAATGTAGCTTAGTATTAGAAGAAGAAAAAATTCTATGAAACTACACAGAGACAGGAAGAAAAAAAATACACAAGGGTATACAAACATATAGTGGGATAACACAAAAGGAAAGGACAGGGTTCGTTTTCAGTGTAACATTTGGTACTGCAGTCCACCCCAAAACTTCATTCCATACATCTTTCCTCTTATTTCATCCT